>NW_027555847.1:505355604-506655604 GCF_003287225.1 Phascolarctos cinereus
CCTCTCAACCTGTGAGATTCTTGTCTCACATAAATCCTGTCTAGAGGATGTACCCAAAGTGCTGGAGGCCTCCCTCCAGGCCTTTTTATATTTTCTATACACAAGGGTATCACTTGGGCTGTCTATCCTTGCTTTTGCTACATAACTGGCCTACATCTTTCCTAATAGATATATCCATTTTCTGAATGATATTTCTTAGGCTACTTCTTGTACGTAAGTCATCATTATGTAATTCATGTCACCCAACACCAGGCTAACACCGATACTTTGGGTAGTTACCCAAATACCTAGGGTGCCTCAGGCTCTTAGAGCAGCTGATGTGTCACTGGTCTCTTGTCTCAGACCCTAATGGGTAATGTGGCAGTTCTCGTGTTAGTCTAGGCAGCAGAGGTTCCCAAAGTGGGAAATATTGCCCCCTGGGGGTGCTGGAATGATCCAGGGGGGCAGTAGTAGCCTTGGGTGCAACTGGGGGGTGCGTTGAATAAAAATAAGAGGGCAATGGAAGCATAAGGATAAAAGAGAAGAAAATTTTGAAAAATCAATTGTACGTGTTTCAACTGTTGTATAATAGAGTTAAAGTCATAGCGATTACATTGTTTTCCAAATAAACACACAAAATGCAAGTTATAACCAATCAATGGTCAAGTCCAATGACAGGTCTTAACAAGTAAGTGTTGGCAGGTGAGCATGTCAAGCATTGTTGGGAAGTCTAGCTTGCATCGGCATGAATATGTGTGTGAAATGACTAGTTTACAATGTGATACTATATGGTTACATGATGCAATATTGTACCATCAAAATTTCAATGTAGAAAAAAATTAAAAATGTACAATAAATTATTAAATTTAAGATCATTATTTTAAAAAACATATATAGATTTTATATTTGTTAATGATGCAAATTTCAAAAAAAAAAAATTAAAGGATTAAAGAAAGTAGATTTCCAGGGTAGATACTGAGTAATTTTTTTTTAAAAGGAGCAGTAGGCCAAATAAGTTTGGGAACCTCTGGTCTAGAGGTATGTTTCATCCTCCAATCAAATCTCATAGATGTCTACTTCCCACCAACTATCCACTCACATCCACTAGAGAGCATTACAACAACCTCCAATATATACACATCGCAGGGGAAGAGGTCTGAGAAATTGAATGAACACTTATTAAATGATGATTATGTGCCAGGCACTGTGGTAAATACTTACAAATACTATCCCATTTGCTCCTCACAACAACTCTGGGAGGTCAGGTGTTATTATTATCCCCCATTTTTCAGTTAAGGAAACAGAGGCAAATAAAGGTTAAGTGACTTGCCCACAGTTACATAGCTAGTAAATGTCTGAAACTGGATTTGAACTGAGGTCTTTCTGACTCCAAGCCCAGCACTCTCTTCTCTATGCTACCCAACAGCTGATATATATACATATATGTATATATTTGTGTGTGTGTATATATGTATATATATATATATATATATATATATATATATATAGTTTTATAATTTTCAAAGCAATTTTCTCACAAACAAAAACCCTAAAATTATGAGATAGAAATTGCAAGTATTATCACCGTTTTACAGATAAAGACTCTATGGCCCAAAACCCAAAGAGTACTTTGCCCATATTCACTTAATAGCAAATTTCACTGCTATCACTTACAGTTAGCGTCCTCTTGGGCAAGACACTTAACTTCTCTGAGACTTAGTTTCCTCATCTGGAAAATGAGAAAGTTGGCTCCTCCCAGCTTTAGATCTACAATCAAATGGTCTTCCCTATGCCTGGTGGAGACTTTGGATATGACAACAGCCATGACTCATATGCAGGGCCCTCTGCTATTTGGGAATCTTACTCTTTGCCGTGAGGGCTGCTTTCCTCAAAAATAACCTCCTTTCTATAAAAGGCCTGTCTTTGGCTGTCCTTTCTTCATGGCTGTTTTCTTCTCTCCTGGCTCAGAGTAACCCTAGTCAGGATGGAATAAATCTCTAACCCATTCTTGCCTTCTGTTTCAGAGTCTTGCTTTTGCTTCCTGGTAACTTCCCTCTCTTCTTCCTCCACCTCAGACCCTATCCCATATCTCATTCTCCAGAGCCTTGATATCATCAACTCATTTACTTAGAGCAGCTAGTGAGGCTTAAGATGTCTCTTTTCAACAGTACCTAGGGGCCCTCAAAGACTGGAAAACCTTTAAGACACAAAAACAAGCATCTCAAATGGTGAAATTTGGGGCAGTGGTGGTTGTATTTGATGCAGTGACCCTCCCTGCTGCCTTTCACGTCACACGTCATAATCTGAAGCAAAGGTTCTTAGGCTCTTTCTATGTGTGTCACAGACTCCTTCAAGAACATGGTAAAAGGGGCAGCTAGGTGGCAGAATGGATAGAGTCAAGAGGACCTGAGTTCAAATCTGGTCTCAGACACATAACATTAGCTGTGTGACTCAGGGCAAGTCACTTAACCTCAGTTGCCTCACAGAAAAAAAGAAAAAGAACATGGCAAAGACTAAGGACCCCTTCTCAGATTAATGTTTTCAAATGCACAAAACAAAATATTTAGTATTGCAAAGGAAACAAATTATATTAAAATAGAATTATCAAGATGTATATATTTTTTAAAAACAATGTTCATGGACTTCAAGTGCACTTGGTCTAAAAGAATAAAGAAAACATTTAGCATCCCGCCCCGTTGCCAATACCTAATGAATGACATATCAGATCCTTTCTTCAGAACAGGTTTTAGAAGAGTATGAGGATACCCCTTGTGGAGGGTACTGGGAAAGATACTGAAAAGGAAAAGGACAAAGAAAGGCGAAACAGGAAACACCAAGATAAACTTTGGACTATCAGGATTTTGCCTAGAGGCATCGCTGCTTATAATGATTTATCTAGATCAGCTGTTGTTGGTGGGCCTTCGTTCTAGAAGAGGGCCAGTGACATCGTAAGGGCCAAGTCTTGACTTGCTCCAGAATTGGATTTAAGTACGGCAGAGCCCCTAGATCAGTACAGCTGATTCAGTTACACCAGAGGGCAGTTTGGCTTGGGGCCAGCTTTGGACCTCTTCCATCTACAATATTCTATATCTATCTCAACCTAAAAGTCAGGACAAAGTGAGGAGGAGGGAGACCACCTGCAGGATATAAATCCATCTAGCTAAATTACTTGTTTTCACACTCAGAGTGCTATCTCCCAGTTCTTGATATTTGCACCGGCCATCATCCATTCCCAGAAGTACTATGTCCTATGCCTCCTCCTCTTCTTCCTCCTTTTTCTTCTCCTCCTCCTCCTCCTTTTTAAGAAGTGTATGCTCTGTGTAGTACTGCCCTGATTCCTCTAGCTGAATGTGTTTTCTCCGACATCAAATAGTTTTAAAGCACCTTATCTGGACCTCTCCTTTGCCCTCATTATTTCTTACCTGCATAGTATGCTCTTACACACTCTCACACACACACACACACACACACACACACATATTTTGGCTTGTTTTTTTTACAACTGTATGACCATGGGCAATTTACTTAACCCTTCTTAGCCTCAGTTTCCTTAATTGTAAAATTAGGATAATATTCAATTTAACAACTACCTCATCTGGTTGTTGTGATGCTCAGTGTATATGTAAAATGCTTTATAAGCTTTCACACTCTGTATGAATGCCAGTCATTATTATCATTTATGACCTTTCTCCAAGGTGATATTGAGCCATTATGACTATTCTTTCAACTCAATCGTCCAATTAGTTCTGAATCTTCTTGCCTATACTACCATCTAGTCTACCTTCAATTCAACAAACATCATTAAGCGCCTACTGTGTGCAAGAGATAATTTCCTGCATTGCCTTCAAGGAAAGAATGAGAGACACGGTTAAATGCTTTGCTGAACTCTATAGAGAACAACTTTTACCTTGTACATGTATAGCAAGAACTTGGCACTGGCAAATTCACAGAAAGAGTATACACTCTGCAGGTCACAGCAGAATTCCCTTTGTCTTCTATATTTGCTGGAAGTGAGATCTTCCTGTCTTTTCTTTCTTGATAGTAGCTTTTCTCTCCAACACTTGTGGGGAAATCCTGTGGCAAACTGCCTGTTGGCCATGCCTTTTTGTTTTCAGACAGACCTGAACAGGGCTTTATTTGCCTTCTTGATTACTTGTGCCAATGTTGTTGCTGGGGCTCAGCTACCTCAATCCATCACTGCCCCACACTGATTTCCAATATTATCTCAAAGCCAAGATTATTTTAGCATGTTGTCACATGTCTGGTATTGGCCTAAAACATTCTGATACTGAGGTTATTATCTGAATTGAAAATCCTGGCTACTGCTACTCCTGGGTTTATCTGACTCTTGAGCTCCATATCCATGTTTCTCATTTTGCTGGAAATGAATGATTCTAGACATAGAGTGAGGAAAGCAAAGGATTTCAGAAGCATTTGTCAAGGAAGGAAGGAAGGGACAGAGGGAGGAAGGAAGAAAGGGATAGAGGGAAGGAAGAAAGAGAGAGAGGAAGGAAGGAAGGAGAAAGGAAGGAGGAAGGAATGGAGAAAAGAAGGGAGGGACACAGGGAGGTAGAGAGGAAAGGAGGAATGGAAGGAGGGAGGAAAAAGGGAAGAAGGGAGGAAAGAGGGAAGAGAAGAAGGAAGGAAAAAGGAAGGAAGGGAGTAAGGGAAAGAGAGAAGGAGGAACAGAGGAGAAAAGGAAGGAATGAAGGAACAAAGGAATGAAGGAACAAAGGAAAGAAGGAAGGAAATTGTGCCAGGCATTGTACTAAGTGCTGGGGATAGAAATACATGCAAAAAGGAAATCTCTATACTCAAGTTTAAGTTCTAATGAGGCAAGACATACACACAAAAAAAGACTGAAAAGTGGGTAGGAGGACAAGAGGGAGGTGCTTTTCATGGCAGCATGTTCGTGAAGTTTTTGAAGTCCAGAAAGTCAGGGACAGGGCTGGGAGGAGAATGAAAGCAGGTGGGCTTGGGCCCTTCCACAAAATGGCAACTCCAGGAAGAATGGGATAAAAGAGTGGAGGGTGGGGGAAGGCCTTGCAGTGAATATTCCAGGTTGAGCCGCCTGCAAGGGTAGTAGGCTGTTTCAGTACAAGGAGGTCCCAGGCACTAAGGGAAGTTCCTGCAGCAGAGAAGGCATGGTTTGAAGTTCAAAAAGTCAAGGACAGGGCAGGGAGGAGAAAAGGGTGCGATAACTGTCATGGAGCTAAAAGATTCCTGGCTCTAACAGTTTCTGTGTGAGCCTGGCCAAATAAGGAAACCTTAGCTTCCTTATCTACAAAATTTGGATAATAATACAGATACTATTTATCTTACAGAGTTGCTGGGGGAAAGGAAAGGGGAAGCTTTTTAAACCATAAAGTGCTATAGAAATACAAATTGTTATGATTATTATTTTCTCATACACTAGAAAACTCAGCATCAGCAGCAGTGAGGCATCCATTCTGGTTTACCAACTGCAGCATTTGAGATCCTCCATCAGTCAGCCCTCTCCTTGCCCTCCCTCACACTTGGCTCTTTCCTCTACTTCCATCTCTTCATTCCTCATTATTCTATCACAGCCTTTCTACTCTTGGCAAGGTAATCTGTTTAACATATCCCCACACAGTTTTCTTGTTTCCATATGTGTACTTTGACATCACCTTTCTGAAATCCCTTTCTCTCTCCTTTCTGCTGTATCAAATTTTATGGATTCATAGATTGTTAAAGCAGGAAGGGACCACAGAGATCATCTATTATAACTCCCTCTTTTTAAAGGTGAGAAAACCAAGGTCTTTAGATGTTAAGGGATTTGCCCAGTTTTCTAAGATAACTTTAGAGCCTAACTCAAAATTTACTTACTGTAACTTTTGGCAAGATGGCTGAGTGAGAGCTTGTATCTAAGCCCAGCTACCTCTCATCACCTCAAAACAGCAAGAAATATGCCAAAAGAATAATAGCAAAAAGAGAGGAAAGTAAAGAAATACAGGGAAATTCCACAGAAAAATTGGCAGAGCAGCTCAAGAAATGAGTCAATTCCCATTCCCTACCATAGGGTTAACAAATGTTGGGGAGAAACCTCAAGAGAATAATTCAGCAATAATTACAACTAGAATCCCAGAACACAGGCTCTAGAGTCTGAAGTCGTGGGTTCAAAATCTGCTTCTGACAATGCCTGTTTGGGACTGGGTCTCAGTTTCCTCATTCATAAAATGGTCTAGAAGTCCCTTTAAGATCTAGATCTATAATCCTTTAAAAAACAATGACCCAGAGAACTATTAAGAGGCCTTATTAAAAAAAACTTGAAGAGTTTCAATGTGACATAAAACTTAAATTTTAAAAACTGGAGAGGAAAATCAATGGTTTGGAAAAGAAACTAGAAAAACTTAGCAAAGCAATGAACACTTTGAAAATGGGAATCAAAAGAACAAGAATTATTAGAGAAAAGTATAAAAAATACAGATCACAAAATAAAAAAAAGTACAGATCACAAAAATTACAGGTCTCTACAAATAAAATTGATTTAAAAGACTTAATCATGTTTTTTGAAAAAATAAGTAGGTTGAAGACAAAATACTAAGTAATGATGGTAATGAAAATTATAATAATGAAGTAATATACCTTAATTTATGGGATGCAGCTAAGACAAGAAACTTTGCATTTCTGAGAAGTCTAATGCATAGCAAACAAATGAAAAACCCTGAAAAGTAAAAAAACAACAACAATATTTTTATAAATGTTTCACATTTTTATCAATGATTCTAATAAAGTCATAAATAACATGGGCATCAAATAAAATGAAATGCAACAGGAATAAACATAAAGCCTTACATTTGGGTTTTTAAAAATCAGCTGCAGAAGTAGAGGATGAGGAAGCATGATTAGACAGAAGTCTGAAAAAATTCTAGGAATTTGAGTCCAGAGGGCTGCAAGCTCCGTAGGAGTCAGCGGTGTTATATGCCAGACAGGAAAAAAAAAAAGCCAATGCAGATTTGCAAAAACTAACGCATTTAGAGAGGTGCAGCTTAGAATAAAGAAGTGATAATCCCTCCATATTCTGTCCTTATCGGATCTCATATAGAGTTATACTATGTTCAGTTCTGGGCACCAGTTTGAGAAAGACATTGATGGGCCAAAGAGAGGCCAGAGGAAGGCAACCATTTTGACAAAGGGCCTCAACTACAATTTATATGAAGTTTGGTTGGAGAAATGGGGGAAAGAATCAGGAAGTGTATGAACACAGAGTACTGGACTTGTTCTGTTTGGTTTCATTGTCAGAACCAGGAGCAATGTGTAGAGATGGCAAAGAAACAGATTTAGGCCTGATGTTAATAACTTCCTAACAAAGTTTTCCAAGAATAATAGGCTTCCTCCAGAAATGGTGGATTTTCCCTCCTAGAAGGCTTATCACTATTAGGTGTGTTATTATAATGAGGATGGCTTTAGTGTTTGGCCTGAACTAGATGGTCATTCAGGTCCCTTCCAACTTTAAAATTCTGTGATCCTGTGAAATTTGTGTAATGCTAGCTTATTCACAGCCACAAAGGGGACATAAAGACTTGGTGGAGTGTCTCGAATTGTTGGACAGCCAGTACTTAGATTCCTAAACTTCTATCTCCCTAAGCCCTGACTCATAAACTTTTGATAAAGGGACTTCTGGGTAAGAGAACTAAGAAGCTAAGTAAAAGAAATATGTTGAGTTAGTTGGTGACTATAGGCAGCAGGGGAGATGTCATTCCAGCCTGGGACAAATCACTTCTGAAACTGGTTGCTGAGAACTGGAACCTTGGAAATGTGGCAGATCTATGCATTACTGAGCCAGGGCCCCAACATGGTAACCCCTGGCACGCTGGCTTCTGTGTCCATTTTTTAATGATCAACTTAAATTTAAGTAGGCATACCATAACTGGCTCCACCACTTTATATCTGTAATGGTTCTAAAGTATGACTCCAAACAGCGTAACTCTGTTTAGGCAAGGTATCTCTTGTCTCTGTAAAGGAGAAGTTGTCTCCTCTGCTTTCTTTCTCAATACATGAGAACTAAGTAAAATACAAAAAACAGTGCTGTTTAGAGGCAGTAGAGAAGGAACCAGTATACAGGGAGAGGTTGAAGATGAGAGCAAGAATTATAGGAGGCGGAGCCAAGATAGCACAGTGAGAGCAGTGACTTGCTTGAGCTCTCCCCTAAACCCCTCCAAATGCCTCTAAAAAATGGCTCTAAAATTCTAAAGCACCAGAACACACAAAAAGACAGAGTGAAACAAATTTCCAGCCCAAGACACCCTGGATGGTTGATCGGAAAGGTGTATCACGCCAGGCTGGCAGAGGAGCACAGCTTAGCATGGGTGCTCAGGCTGCAGTGAACCTGGAGCAGGCCTCAGAGGACTGAATCGCTGGCAGCTGTGGAGGTTTCCAGACTTCTCAACCCATGAACGCCAGGGACAACTTAGAAGGTCAGTGGGAAAAGTCTGTTTCTCTGGTGAGAGAGGAGTTAGGTCTCAGCCTCAGTTCCCGAGCCAGTTCAGCCCTGGGGAGGCAGCTGCCTCCTGAGCTTGGAGCCCACAGACTGAGGGGGAATCCAGTGGCTGATTAGAGGGGGTTTGCAGAAATCTCTTTGCCAGTGCTAAGGCAGGAATCTCTTGCTTTGCCCGTGCTTGGATCTGGGTCACAGTTCTGAGGGGCGGTCCTGGGGCAAGGAGGAACACTGGCGTGGTGGAGATTGTAGTGGCGGTGAAGAGAAAGTCCTCTTCACAGTTCCAAGACAGAAAAGACTGCTTGTGGTCACTCATAGACCAGAGCATAGGCCAGGAAAGGAGTAAACACCTCTCCCCTTACCATACCACCTTGGAAGACTGAAAATTTACAGGTCCCTAGAAGTATTTCTAAAAACAGCTGCACAAACCCCCAAAGCTTGGGACAGTACATTCTCCACATTGGAAGCAGACCTCTACCGTAATAAAGAGTGTATAACTCAAGTAATTGGCTGGGATCATGAGCAAGCAGCACAAAAAGAGTCAGACAATAGAATCTTACTTTGGTAACAAAGAAGATCAAAACATACAACCAGAAGAAGACAACAAGGTCAAAGCACCTACATGCAAAGCCTCCAAGAAAAATATGAATCAGTCCCAGGCCTTGGAAGAGTTCAAAAGGGATTTTGAGAAGTAAGTAAGAGAAGTAGAGGAAAAACTGGGAAGAGAAATGAGAGTGATACAAGAAAATCACGAAAAACAAGTCAACAGCTTGCTAAAGGAGACCCAAAAAAAATACTGAAGAAAATAACACCTTTAAAAATAGCCTAACCCAAATGGCAAAAGAGGTCCAAAAAGCCAATGAGGAGAAGAATGCCCAAAAAAGCAAAATTAGCCAAATGGAAAAGGAAGTCCAAAAGCTTACTGAAGAAAATACTTCCTTAAAAATTAGAATAGAGCAATTGGAAGCTAGTGACTTTATGAGAAATCAAGACACTGTAAAACAAATCCAAAAGAATGAATAATTAGAAACCAATGTGAAATATCTCATCGGAAAAACAACAGACCTGGAAAATAGGTCCATGAGAGATAATTTTAAAATTATTGGACTATCTGAAAGCCATGGTCAAAAAAAGAGTCTAGACATCATCTTTCAAGAAATTATCAAGGAAAACTGCCCTTCCCCTTCCCCTCCCTGAGAAGCTAAACAATCAGATACAGGTTATACATGTACAATCATGCAAAACATTTCTATATTAGTCATTTTGTACAAGGAAACTTGAAGAAAAAGAATGAAAGAAAGTAGAAAATAGCTTCAGTCTCTATTCAAACAGTATCAGTTCTTTCTCTGGAGAAGGATAGTATGCTTCATTATTAGCCCTTCGGGATTGTCTTGGATCATTGTATTGCTGAAAATAGCTAAGTTCATTCACAGTTCTTTGTCTAACAATACTGCTGTTGCAGTGTACAATGTTTTCCTTCACTTTGCATCAGTTCATGTAAGTCTTTCCAGATTTTTCTGAAATCATCCTGCTTGTCATTTCTTATAACACAATAATATTCCATCACAATTATATATTACAGCTTGTTTAGCCATCCTGCAATTGATGGGCATCCTTTCAATTTCCAATTCTTAGCCACCACAAACAGAAGTGCTATAAGTATTTTGGTACAAATAGGTCCCTTCCCTTTTTTTGGATGTCTTTGGGATACAGACCTAGCAGCAGTAATACTGAATTAAAAGGTATGCACAGTTTTATAGCCCTTTGGGAAAGTACCAAAGAGTTTTGATAATTACTGCATTATAATATAATTTAAGATCTGGTACTACTAAATTGCCTTCCTTGACACTGCAGGACAGCAAGAGATATGAAAACAAAGTCAAAAGACTGAAAAAGTAGAAGAAAAATGTAAAGTATATCTCTTGGCAGAAACAACTGACCTGAAAAATAGATTGAGGTGAAAAAAATTTAAGAATTATAGTACAATCTAAAAGCCACAACCAAAAAAGAGGAGCCTAGACATCATATTTCAAGAAATCTTAAAAGAAAACTTTCCTGATCTCTTAGAATAAGAGGGCAAAGTAGAAATAGAAAGAATCCACCAGTTACCTCCTGAAAGAAACCCACAAATGAAAACTCCCCAGAACAGTATAGCCAAAATCTAGAGCTACCAAGTCAAAAAAACAAATATTGCAAGTAGTCATAAAGAAAGAATTCCAGGACTGAGGAAGCAAATTGAATCACATATAATTTATCAGCCACCACTGTAAAGGAGTGGTGAACTTGGAATATGATATTTCAGAAACCAAATTATATAGACTTAGAGTCAAGAATAACATGCAGGGGAAAAAATCATCCAAGTATAATTCTATGCAGGTGAGGGGAGAGGAAAGGGGAATGGGGATACATGAAACAGAGGATTTCCAAGAATTCCTGATAAAAAGACCAAAACTTTATAGAAGTTCAAACTTTGGGAATTAAGAGAAATGTATAAAAGTAAACATGCATGAACAATGACAAAGGACAAAACATGGATAAACCACTTATATTTTTATATGAGGAGATGATACATGTGTCCCCTTTGAACTCTATCGTAATCAGGGGTCATAGAGTGAATTTAATTAGATGGAAGGCCTGGGACTTGTTCTGTTATGTATTTATGGTAATTAAAGGTGAAGAGGAATACATTGGAAGTGATGTAAGGGAAAGGAAAAGAAATTTAAGGAAAAGTATCTCCCATAACTGGAGTGAGCAAGTCTATCTAAACAAAGAGGAAGGGGTACGAGAAGTAGATGGAACTTGAACTACACTCTTCTCTGAACTCATCAAAGGAGGGAAGAATACACATACATACCTATCTAGGAACGGAAATACATCTTACCCAACAAGGAAATATGAGGTAAAGGGAAGAAGGGAAAAGAAGGAATTAGAGGGAGGACAGATTAAGAGAGAACTTGTCCTAGGCAGAATGAACTCTAACTCAGGATGTACAAAAATATTTATAGTTCTTTTTGAGGTGGCAAAGAATTAGAATCTGAGGGATTGTCCATCAACTGGAAAATGACTGAACAAGTTGTGATGTATGGATGTCATATATACAAGACACAATGAAGGGGATGGTTTCAGAGAAACCTGGGGAGACTTGTATGAGCCGATGTAGAGTGAATTAAGCAGAATCAGGAGATCTGTTTGTATAGTAACTACAATATTGCAGAGACAAACAGCTTTGAAAGAATTAGGAACTCTGATCAGTGTTGGAATTTCAAAGGACTAATGATGAAACACATTGCCCACCTCTTCAGAAAGAGACGAGAGATTAGGAGTACAGAATGATACACACACGTGAATGTACATATATAAACACATCTATACATATACAAAAATAAGTACACATGTGTATTATAAACATATTTTTGTGGATATACACGTGTGTATATGTATTTATTTTGTCTTTTGGATGTTATCAATGAGGAAATTTGTTTTGCTTGACTATACATGTTTGTAAAAGGGGTTTTATTTTTCTGTCATTCTTACATGGGGAGAGGTGGGATGGGAGGGTAAAAGGGCAGGCTTTTGTTTACTAAAAATAAAATTTAATTAAAAACAATTTTCTTTAATTCTACAAAATGTTCCATTAAATAATGTTTCTTGTAGCTTCTGGGTACATAATAAACTCATTTCATCAACTCCTTTCCTTGCCTTTCCAAAGAGTACCTATGAGCCATAGTTCCATTTAAGTGTGACTTCTCTCTCTCTCTCTCTCTCTCTCTCTCTCTCTCTCTCTCTCTCTCTCTCTCTCTCTCCTCCCTCCCTCTCTGTGTGTGTGTGTGTGTGTGTGTGTGTGTGTGTGAAGATTGGTGTGATTTTACTCCCCTAGCAATATGCAGACAATGCTCTTAAATTTGGAGTACCAACAAACAAATTAAAGCTTATTGATGGTCTAAAAATTGTATGATTCTTAGTATCCTCTGCTCCCTTTTCTGCCACTCTGTCATCATCACTCCCAAAGCAGAGGGAATCACAAGGAGTGAGGTCTGTTTTAATTTTTTCTTTGGTGGATGAGTTGTCATAGCCCTCCCCAAAATGGCATCACCAATGATCAGCCTACCAGTGTTGTGTCTCTTTATGATTGGCAAAAGCTGGTCCTCACAAACAGACTCAGTCTGTCATCAGCACCATCCCTGAAGCCTTTCCAACCTAGTAGAACCTTCCAGAGCTTATATTCTGCTGGCCTAGGCTTTAAGAACCCAGGATCACCTCTATACCATGATAAGGTATTACAGAAAGATTTTATGGAAAAATTAGCAAAATAACAACAAAACCTATGTGGATGAATAAAAAGTAAAGAATATCAAGGGCAATAATGAAGCAAATTGAGAACAAGGATAAGTGTGACACTATCAAGTCTCAAAATAATATTACAAAGCAGTAATTATCAAAACTATCTAGTATTGGACTGAAAAAAAAAGAGATCATTGGAAAGACTAGGTAGGTAAGACATAGATAAAAAATGAGAATAGCAGCCAACTGTTTGACAAACCCACAAAGACAAATTATTGTGAAGAGTTCTTTTTTCAGCAAGAACTACTGGGAAGCCGGAAATCACTGTAGTATAAAATAATTTTGGCTCAGCATCTTATGCCATATGCCACCAATAAAAAAATTAAGTATAAAAAGTTATATAAAAATTAAAAGAGAATAAAGGTCATATCTTTCATAATTATGGGTAGGAGAAAAACACAACCAGACATGGGATAGAAGACAGCATCAAAGAAAATAAATAATTATGATTATATATAATTTAAAATATTTTGCATAAATGAAATTATTACAAGTAGAATCAGAAGAAAGGGTAAGGATTGGGGGAAAATCTCTGCATTAAATATTGCTGATGAAAGTCAGGCAGCCACAATCTATAGAAATTTGATACAAACTATAAGATTAAGGGCCAATAATTTTTTTAAAATTTAACTACTCAAGAAAGTCTTGCATCAATAACAGAGTACCAAACACAGTTCTATTTTTATACTAATCAGTGGTTTCTCCCTATTTTCACAATCAAGGTTTAACAGCATAACAGGAAGATAAGCTTGTTCTCTGAAAAACATCATGGCATATAGAATGTTACTTGCTAATATTTTTTATGCCTCACAGAGAATTTAAATTGTCCACAATAATATTCATCACCTTTCATTTGGACTACTGTTCTTCCCACTTTCATGCTTTTTCCTGTCCTCTACACAGTACACCTCCACACAGATACCAAATTAATCTTGTTGGGGAACAAGTATGACTGCTTCACTGCTGTGTTCAAAAATCTTCAGTGGTTCTCTGTTGACTACAGAATAAAATACAGACTTCATCTGGCATTTAAAGCCCTCCATAATATGACTCTCTTCCCACCATTAGAAGTAGGAAACCTACCTTTCCAAACATTCATATTGATTCCTTTCATGCATTCTACAGCCAAGTAAACTATTTTCCTGGCTTCTCCAAACTCAACATTTTGTCTCTAGGCTCTGGGCATTTGCATAAAACATACCCCATGTCTGATGTGCATTGTCTCCTATTTTCTGCTCCAAGAAAAACTATCTTCTTTCAAGAGTCAACTCACTTACCACCTCTTTCTTACCTGTTAAGGCTCCCAGATATGAACTTTTATTTACTTATCTGTGTACACATCACGTCTCTCTACTACAGAGGCTCTTATCCTTTCAGTATTTAACATCTTTTCAGCAGTCTGGTCCTAAGGATCCCTCAGAAAATTGTTTTTAAATGCATTAATTAAGATTACACGCATATAAAGGACACCAATAACAATGAAATACATTATTAAAAAAATGTTTAAATTCAAGTTCTTAGGTTAAGAACCTTTGCCCTAATAGAATATAAGCTCCTTGAGGGCAGCAATTATTTTTCTATACGTGTGTTTTAAAGATTTCTTTTTCTTGGTTTTGTTTTTGCATCTCTAGCACCTAGCATAAACATCTTAATACATAAAAGGCACTCAGTAAGTGGTTTTTTGTTTTTAATTTGACTGGTCTTGAACTGAACTATAGCAGTTAAAGAGTGGAGAAATCTCACTGAAAAGTTATACTTATGCACTCCCAATTGTCTGTCTTTGTAGAGATGAAGGACTATGAGTGTGGAGCTTGGCTTCTAATGTCAGACTATGTCAACTATTTGTAGTTTTGCTGAAATGGTTCTTCTCTTTCTGGAAAGGGGAAGAAGGAGGAATGTGGAAAAATATAAGTGATATAAAAACAAAAGGTATTAATAAAATATATTTTAAAATAAAAAGGTTATGTTTCCAATATAGGAACTAATGAAGTGGGAAAAGGAGTCCAAAATTACTTCCTTTCTTATTTTGGTTGGTCTGGGAGCCAGCAGGCAAGCATTCCAGCTGAATTTGGGATTGTGTTTGGGATATTTTAAATTTATCTTTAACAGAGTAATTACTTTTGGGTACTTAAAAATTATGTAATTGACTACTGAGATTTTATTTTTCTCTAGGATTTTAAATGTTTGGGCTTTTGAAAGAGTGTTAGCTAGGGCTGACAGCTGGTTTCCCTATTTATCCAGAAAACTGACAGGCCAGTTTTTCTTCATGTTTTAGCATTTTAGAAGAATAACCTCAAATATCTGTATGACCACGTCTTTTTCTACACTATGGCCACGTTGTCTGGAATGGTAATAAATTGGTGAGCTGGATCAGATTTGCTACACATCATCACAAAGAATCTCAAAATGACAGATGTGATACAAGAGTAACACAGACCTTATACCTCTTGACAAATTATGAATGAGCTAGATGGAACAGTGGAAAGAGTGTTGGATTTGGAGTCAGGAAAACCTGGGTTCAAATCCTACCTCAGACACTTACTAGCTATGTGACCCTGAGGAAGCCACTTAATTGCTCAGTGCCTCAGTTCCTTTGTCTGTATAAAGAGATAATAATAGCACTTACCTCCTACAGCTGTTGTGAGGATTAAATGAGTTAACATGCACAATCTTTGCAAACCTTAAAATGCTATATAAATTTTTATTTAAGCTATTTAAAGCTGTTAGAAAAAAAACATTATTATTAATGTATTTCAGACCATTGACCTATCCATAAAATGTTTTTATGCTTTTCTTACAGGTATTGTCTCTCTAAGGAAGACTCAGATGAGGGAGATATTCAGTTTTACTTAGGAAGGAAAAATGCACATTCTAGTAAAGTCTAGTAAAATCAATGTGGTTGAAGGAATTGGGGATTAAAGATCCAATGTATCAATAATAATATCAATAATATGTGCCAAGCACTAGATCTAGACCAGAGGTTCCCAAATTTATTTGGCCTACTGCCCCTTTAAAAAAAATTTACTCAGCGCTTCCCTGGAAATCTACTTTCTTTAACCCTTTAACAGTTTCATTTTTGTGTCATTTCAAAAAATATATAAGATTTAAAAAATGATACATCTTAAATTTAATAATGTATTATAAATTTGTGGGGTTTTTCCTGCATTGAAATTTGATGACACAATATTGCATCATGTAACCATATAGTATCATATTGTAAACAAGTCATTACATGCACATATTCCTGCTGATGCATGTTGGACTACCCGACAATGCGTAACACACTCGCCTGCCAACACTTGTTTGTGTCTGCAGACTTGACTACTGATTGGTTATAACTTGCATTTTGTGTGTTTATAGAAAATAATGTAATCACTGTGACTTTAGCTCTGTTACATAACAGATGAAAAAGTTTTTCAAAATTTTCTTCTTTTCTTCCCTTATGTTTCCACTGCCTCCTTACTTTTATTCAGTGCCCCACCCAAATTGCACTTGAGGGCACTATCGTGCCCCTGGATCATTTCAGTGCCCCCAGAGGGCAGGATTGCCCACTTTGGGAACCTATGATTCTAGACCCTTGCCCTGACTCTGACACTTAATAGTTGACCTTTTCAAGCCAACATGATTTTGGAATCAGAGACCAGAGGTTCAAATTAGACTTTGGGTAAATCACTTAACCTTTCTTATCTTCCATTTCCACATCTTCCTTCCATTTTTTAAGTGCTATAGTTTGAGGGTATAGAACTTCCATTGAACATCATTTGAGTGCTGAGTGAAATATTCAACCAAGAAGCAGAAAGATTGGATAGCCTAGTATATTTCAAGGTGACAATATTTCTATAAGCTTTTCTTTTTGCAGTTAGTGATCTTTGTGGTTGTTGCTGCTGCTGGTGATGGTGGTGGTCTTCATTTTCAAGGAGGACCAGTGACATCATGGAGTGATGTCTTGACTTGCAAGCAAATTGGGTTCAAGTGAGGCAGAGCTGCACGAAGTCATCAGCTTCCCTCTCTCTTCCAGAGTTAACAATGTCCAGTGGCAGGACAAAAGTCAAGACAATTGGTGATGGCCCAGGATGCAGTGGATGACCTTGGACCCAGAGACCCTTAAAAACTAAGGAATAGGGGCAGCTAGGGGGTACAGTGGATAGAGCACCAGCCCTGAAGTCAGGAGGACCTGATTTCAAATCTGGCCTCCAACCAAACACTTGACACTTACTAGCTGTGTGATCCTGGGCAAATCAGTTAACCCCAACTGCCTAAAAAATAAATAAATAAATAAATAAAAATGAAAATAAAAACTAAGGAATAGCTCACAAGTGTGACTTGGTCTATATCTGGGGGATCTTGAAAAACTTAGAGAAGAACCACCACATTTCATAAGTCTGGGTTGATTCCTATAAATATATATGCCTTTTTTAAAAAATCTCAGAAAATAGCTATTTTTGACTATTTTTAAAAATTTTTAAACATTTTTATTTAAAGTTTTGAGTTCCAAATTTTATCGTTCCCTTCTTCCCCTCCCCTCCCTTCCCCTTCCCTGAGATGGTAAGCAATCAGACATAGGTTATACATGTGCAATTATATGAAACTTTTCCATATTAGTCATTTTGTACAAGAAGACTTGAATAAAAGAAAAAAAAATGAAAGAAGTCTGTATTCACATAATACCAGTTCTTTCATTGGAGGCAGACAATATGCTTCATCATTACTCCTTTGGGAGTGTCTTGGATCATTGTATTGCTGAGAATAGCTAAGTCATTCACAATTCTTTGTCCAACAATATTGCTATTACTGTATACGATGTTCTCCTGGTTCTGTTCACTTCAATTTGCATCAGTTCATGTAAGTCTTTCCAGGTTTTTCTGAAATCACTCTGCTTGTCATTTCTTATAGCACGATAGTATTCCATTAAAATTGTATACCACAGCTTGTTTAGCCATTCCCCAAACAATGGACATCCTTTCACTCTCCAATTCTTAGTCACCACAAAAAGAGCTACTATAAATATTTTTTGTACAAATAGGTCCTTTCCCCCTTTTTTGGATATCTTTGAAATACAGAACTAGCAGTGGTATTGCTGGAACAAAAGGTATGCACAGTTTTATAGCCCATTAGGTATAGTTCCAAATGGCTTTCCAGAACACTTAAATCAGTTCACAACTCCACCAACAGTGCATTAGTGTCCCAGTTTTCCCACACCCAACATCTTCCTTTTTTGTCATATTAGCTAATCTGACAGGTGTGAGGTAGTACCTCATATTGTTTTAATTTGCATTTCTCTAATCAATAGTGATTTAGAGCACTTTTTCATATGACTATAGATAGCTTTGATTTCTTTGTCTGAAAAATGTCTGATCATATCCTTTATTTATCAATTGGGGAATGGCTTATATTTTTACAAATTTGACTCCGTTCTCTATATATATTTGAGAAATGAGGCCTTTATCAGAGGTGCTTGTTGGAAAAAAAATTTCCCCAGTTTTCTGCTTTCCTATAATTTTGGTTGCATTGGTTATGTTTGTGCAAAACCTTTTTAATTTTATATAATCAAAATTATCTATTTTATATTTTGTAGTGCTCTCTGTGTCTCCTTGGGCCCTAAATTCTTCCCTTATCAACAAATCTGATAGATATGCTATTCCATGCTCTCCTAATTTGCCTATGGTATCACCATTTATGGTAAATCATCTTGACATGCGTTGTGAAACATTGGTCTGTACCTAGTTTCTGTCAGCAGTTTTCCAGTTTTCCCAGCAGTTTTTGCAAATAATGAGTTTTTGTTCCAAAAGCTTGGATCTCACACACTAGATTACCATGATCATTTACTATAATGTAATTTGAACCTAACCTATTCCACTCATGCAACACTGTATTTCTTAGCCAGTACCAAATTGTTTTGATAATTATTGCTTTATAATATAGTTTATATATATATATATATATATATATATATTTTCATCATTTCCCTTGCTATCCTTCAACTTTTGTTCTTCCAGATGAAGTTTGTTATCATTTTTTCTAGCTCTATAAAATAATTTTTCATAGTTTGATTGGCATGGCACTGAATAAATAGATTAATTTAGGTAGAATTGTCATTTTTATTATATTGGCTTAGCCTACCCATGAGCAAGTAATATTTTTCCAATTGTTTAGATTTGACTTTTTTTGTACGAAAAACATTTTATAGTTGTGTTGAGATAGTTCCTGGGTTTGTCTTGACAGGCAGACTCCCAAGTATTTTATATTGTCTACAGTTATTTTAAATGGAATTTCTCTTTCTATATCTTACTGCTGGGTTTTATTGTTAATGTATAGAAATGCTGATGATTTATATGGGTTCATTTTGTATCCTGCAACTTCGCTAAATTTGTTAGTAATTTCAAGTAGTTTTTTTAGTTGATTCTTTAGGATTTTTTAAGTGTAACATCATATCATCTACAAAGAGTGATAGTTATGTTTCCTCGTTGCCTAAAAATAGATTCATTGACTTTTAGAGAAAGATGGGGTCTTACAGAACATTTTCATTCAATTCAATTCAATAAACACATATAAAGCAATTATCATGTGCCTGGTGACATACTGCGCTACATGCTAGAAATAGAAGGACAACAACAAAACTCCCTGACAGCAAGGAGGTTACATTTTACTGGAGGATGTAACATTTTATACAATTAAGTAAATACAAAGTATATTCAAAGTAATTTCAAAAGGAAGTCTGTTAAGAAACATGTCCAGCTGGGGCCCCTGGATTGTGATGGGACTGGAAACTGTGCCACACAAGGATCTGGGGATGTTTGGAGTAAAGGGGAGAAAACTTAGCAAGGACATAATAGCCATCTACAAATATAGGAAGCCTTCTCCTCTTGGCATCAGTATCTCACCACTCCTGCATTATTTCAGAGGTATGTTCAAGCTAGCACTTAGAGTGTTCCTCATTTATTGGACGGGCTGACCACCGGAAAAGGACTCAAGCTTCTCATGTTGGGTCGCATGTGGGAGTATTGTTAGGCTGACAGACTGTCTTTTATGATGATTAACTTTTGCCACAAATTAACTTGTTGTTGAGGAAAATGTGAGTAGCAAATCACTGACTACTGATGACGTTTCCGCTAGATCACTACCTGTTGAGGATGGCACTGCCACTGAATAATGAAGAAAACAATTGGATTTTATATAGCACTTTAAGGTTTATGAGGCAGCTAGGTGGTACAGTGAATAGAGCACTGGAGTCAGGAAGACCTGATTTCACATGTGGCCTCAGACCCATAATAGCTGTGTGACCCTGGGCCAGTCACTTAACCCTGTTTGCCTCAGTTTTCTTATCAGCAAAATGAGCTGGAGAAAGAAATGGCAAACCACTCTAGTATCTCTGCCAAGAAAACCCCAAAAAGGGGTCAGGGAGAGTCAGACATGACTGAAATGACTAAACAACCACAAAAAAGGGGGATAATAATAGCACCTACCTTCCCCGATTGTTTTAAAGATAAAAAGGGTTTATATTTGTAAAGCATTTTGCAAAATTTAAAGTGCTATGTAAGTGTTAGCTAAATATAATTTTTGTTTATTCATCACAACAATAAATACTTCAGGTATTATTATCTATATTTTATAGATGAGGAAACTGAAGCTCAGAGAAGTCATTTAACTTTCTCACAGAATTTGAACTAAGGTCCCTCCTGAGGTCTTTTTTTTTTCATTACCCCACATGGCCTGTCACTGAAATCTGAGCAGCTGAGGATGTTGCTCCCACTGACTCCTGAACTGTTAAAGTTGGTATTCTCCCTCTCAGCAGGCCTCTTCATATAATCTTTAGGCACCTCTTCCTCCTACTAGGAAGGCCTTACGCTTTCTCATTATCTCTTGGTCAGCAGTATGGGATTGACTAAATAGTTTCCATACAACCCCATTCAAAATTATCTCTTCGGAAATACTGGAATGTTGCATTAATTCCGGGCAATTTATATAAGGCAGCTATTGCTTCTCTTTCAACCCAGTAGTCCGTACTTCATATTCTCCAAAGGGTGAACAGCATGGTATAAAGCTTATATGCTATCATCATCATCAAAGTAAACAAGATCCTTTGCAAACCAATAGTCATTGTTGGGTGTCCAGTCCTCTGAAGGAGTACTGATCTCTGAAGAACTGCATACATAGAGCGACAGTGACTACTTAATCCAGGACTACAGTGTGCAATTTGAAATGATAATTCAACGATGTCCCTAGAGAATTGGACACCCCAAACTTCAATAGCTCTTTGACACACAATAATATTGCTGTTACTTAAATCAATTTGTCTGGCCTGTAAGACTCACTGGAAAACATTACTGTCACTTTGAAGTCTTTAAAAAATAGAAGGAAAAAATGATAAATCTTCAATAGCTTTCCTATCATATTAGAGTAGGTAGCTTAAGCTCACCCAGTCAGTAATAGATCCTGGATGAGACCCCACAAAATGTAGCTCTTGGCCCAGGACCTTCACTCTGAGTTTACACAGACCAGATTCTCTCTTCAGGGGGGCCTTACAAATCATTCTTTGCCTCATTTGTCCCCTGCCAGGTGCAGCCCTGCCAGACCATGCCAGAATGGGACACCTGAAATCATGGCCAAAAAAAAGACATTTGAATAAAATAAAATGCAAAGCAAATAGCAAGGAATTGAATTAAGTGGCAAAAGTCCTCTGCATCTGTACCCAGATGGCTGCCCTCCCAGGCAGCCAAGGTAGATTGCATGCCAAATTCCCATTTCTCCACTGTGTCCTCAACATATTGGGGGAAGGATATAGTGCTCATAGCAGAGTATTAGACAACATCAACTGCAACCTGTCTCTGCTGAATCTTTCAAGTTTCCATTTTGATGCGTCAGGCAATGAATGTTGTATTATCTATTCCCATGTCTCAGTGCTCTTTCCATGTCAGCCTGAGTTTCACCACTTTCATTTATATCTCCATATATATCTCCACTTTCAGCACTGTCTAGATACCATTGCTTTTCTTTGCTTTTCCAGCTATCTTCTCTCTATCCCCACCCTACCGCACACTACACACACACACACACACACACACACACAACACAGAGTTTTAATCAGCCAAGATCATCCATCTTCTCACACTCCCACCACACTCCCAATTAAGAACACAAGAAACAAAACCCATTACCAATGTGTATAGTCAATCAAAACAATTTTCCATGTTAGCTAAGTCTCTTTTAAAAATTGTCTCTGCATTCTGGGTCTTTCACCTCTCTATCAGGAGGCATGTTGTATGTTTCCTCATTAGTCCTCTGGAACCCTGTTTGGTTATTACAGTGATAAAAGTTCAGCACAATAATATTCCATTATATTTATATGCCACACATTATTCATCTATTCCCCAATTTATGGGCATCCCCCTCAGATTCCCATTCTTTGTCATCTCAAAAAAGAGCTATCAATATTTTTTATATCTTTAGAATTATTTTATTAAGGACTAATTCCTCCTTAAATTTATTCCCCTCCTATTTTCCCCTCCACTCCTTTCCCTTATTTTTCCCTGTTGAGTAAAATGCAACTCTGTGTATTCCTCCTCTTTTTACAGTTCAGATGAGAATGAAATTCAAGTATCAGCTACTTCCTCCCACTCCCTTCTCCTTGTTTGCATAGACTTCTACTTGCTCACCTCAATTATATGAGATAATTTCCCCTAACTTTCCTTTTTCCTCTTCCCATTTCCTTTCCATTCTTTTAAGATGAAGACCTAACAGAACAACTCTCAAGGCCTTCTATCTAATTAGACTCTTTCTATGAACCTGGCTGATGGTAGGGATAAAAAAAGACAAAAGCATCATCTTTCCACATTTGAATGTAAGTAATTTATCTATATTTAACACCTTATCATTGTTCACTCCTGTTTATCTTTTTATGTTTCTTTTCACTGCTTTGTTTGTTTTTCTGCAGCTCTGGTTTTTTCATCAGGAATGCTTGGAAGTCCTCTATTTATTAAAAATCCATTTTTACCCTGTGACACTATATACTCAGTTTTTCTGCATAAGTTATTCTTGGCTTTCAGCCTATGTTATTTGCTTTCTGGAATATCATTCCAAGTTTCCACTTCTTTATAGTGGTGGCTGCTAAATCACATGTCATCCTGACTGCATCCTAAGTATGTGATTTTTTTTTTCTTTCTGGATGCTTGCATTTTTTTTTAACCTTGAAGCTGTGGATTTTGGTTAAGATATTCCTGGGAGTTTTCATTTTTTTTTCCAGGAAGTAACGGGTAGATTCTTTCTATTTTTATTTTGCTCTCTGGTTCTAAGACATCTAGAGGGTTTTCTTTTAAGATTTTTTGAAATATGTCTAGCTTCTTTCTAGTTGTGTCCTTTAAATAATCTCATTATTCTTAAATTTTTTCTCTTTGACCTGTTTTCCCCATCAATTGTTTCTGCTTTGAAGTATCTAGCACTTCCTTCTATTTTTCCAGTCTTTTATTTTGTTTTAATATTTCCTGTTGCTTCATGGAGTTATTGGCTTCTATTTGGTCAATTTGAATTTTTAGGGAGTTTGTTGCTTGGGCAAGGTTTTGTATCTCTTGTTCCAGTCTGTTAATTTCCATTTTAATTCTTTCTTCAATAGATCTCATTTCTTTTCAGTTTTTTCCTCAAGGGCTTTCATTCCATTTATTAAAAAAAAAATTCTTTCTTTTTTTTTTTAACTCTTGCTTCATCTCTCCCATGAATTCTAGTTGAGTTTGTGTCCAAGACATGTTTTTCTCTGAGTCAGTGATTGTAGATATTTTGGTGTCATTCTCTTCTGAGTCTGTGTTTTGAGTGTCCCTGCCACCATAATAACTCATTATGGTATGGTTCTTTTTCATTTGTCCACCCTTCCAGTCTACTTCCTGACTTCAGACCTGATGTTAGGGCTGAGCTCTGTGGCACTTCCGGACATGATCTCAGGAATAGGCTGGGGACCTGCAAGTTTTCAGTGCTCTCAAAGTGGTCTGATCCAGGATAAAGTCTGATTGCCCCCCTGATCTGATACCTGCAAGTGCCTGACCTAGGTTTGGGTCTGAGCAACAATAGACTGCTGTTGGACTCAGCCCCTATCAGCCAGCTAGAAAGCTCTGTTGGCTAGGAGAAGTAGAATTGTAGACTCCCCTTTGCTTTGGGATTCCTGCCCTGATTATTTCTTTACAGGCTGAGATAGACATTCAAAGTAAGACCTTGCTTTGTGCCTGCGGTTTGGGTCACACCTCTGACATTGCTGCTGTTTCTGCTGCTGGCTTCTGAACTTCTTCCCTTCTTCCCAGGCACTTCCTTCCTCAGAATGCCACTGCCGTGCCCCAGTCCCCTTCTCCCCCTGCCCTGGATCTTTTACCTGGGAAAGAGGAGTGGGAGACAAAGCTGCCAGATGGCACCTGTTAACAGTTGTGGTGTGACTCTAGGAATAATCTGGTATTGTTCTGAGACTTCCCCTTGTCCTGGTGCACAGCTTCTTCCAAGGTCCTCTTGTGTTCCATGGGCAGATTCCTGCCCAGACCCTGTTCCCAGTGTCCATAGACTTCACTCTCTGCCTCCTATATCTAGCCAAACTAGATAAAGGATACACTGTGTCTTTTTCTGGATTTCCCTTTAAGAATTCAGCCTGGTGATTTTCTAAATCTGTTAAGAGGAGTTTGTGGAGAGGGACTCACTGCATTACTCCCTATAATTTGACTCCACCTCCTAATATTTTCTAATCTACCACCATGGTATCATGGAAACAATTACCAAAGCTGGAGAGGATATACCTACATAGCCTCTTCCTTCAAGGAGACTATGGGGCGTATAACTATGGTGATGTAGGGAAATGGGATATCTACACAAATAACTATTTAAAAACACAATATAACTATATAAGAGAGGTACTAACTGGGTGCTATAAAAATTCAGACATCTATTCTGACTAGAGGAATTAGGGAAGACTTCAGGAAGACTTCATTCTGAGGCTTGAGTGAGGCCATGAAGGATAGATAGCATTTCAGTAAGAAAAGATGGAGGGAGGGGTTGGGGCTTATAAGGAGGTCATTCCAATTATAAGAAACAATATCAGAAAAGGCACAGAGAGGGTACATTGGCTGTAGAACCTATTTTACACAAGGCACTGTGGTAGGTGCTAATAAGAGCAGTTGCAGAGAAGAAATAGTTCTACCCTCATGGAGCTTAATGTCTAGTAGGAGGGATGATACACATCAATAACTATAATATAAAATATTATGTGAAGATACAATTAAAGAGTTATACAGGGTCATGTTGGTTAGAACAAGGAAAGATCATCTCCAGGTAGAGAATTGCTTACTGAATGGATTTTTAAAAATATTCATAATCAGCATATCCATTGTTTGTAAATAAATGGGTGCTTGAATACTTTATACTATTAAGTAGTTTAAATGCTAACTTTACAAATCTTATAAACTGAGCTCTGATCCCTATAAAAAGGTATTTCAGCTCAACCAGTGTCCATCATTGTAAATTCCAAATTATTGATTTTGCTCCACATTTCTATTCCTATTGTATTTTCTCATGAAGTTCTTCCTTTTGGAAAATTTGAAAGGATTTTTCTCTTTTTCTTAGAATGTGTCTCATTCATCTTTATATTGCTTCCTGCCCCATTCTTCTGCCTGCTACCTAGCACAAAGTTAAACACCATTAAACATTGGTTGAAATGAATTACTTTTAATATAATTTGTTTTTAGATTTCTATAGAAATTTATTACCACTATTGTTGTTAAGCTGTTAAGTCAGTTTTCAGTTGTGACCAACTCTTCATGACTTTGTTTTTTTGGCTGAGATACTTGAGTGGTTTACCATTTCTTTCTCCAGCTCATTTTACAGATGAGGAAACTGAGGTAAATGGTTAAATGACTTGCCCAGTCACACATCTAGTGTCTGAGGCCAGATGTGAACTCAGGAAGAGGAGTCATCCTGACTCTAGGCCCAGCACACTATCCACTGTGCCACTTAGCTGCTTCATTACTATTATTACAACAAATCAAATTAAATGTCACTCAGCTCACCAAAATCCTTCATTAAAGAATTTTTCTTAGGAAAAAGATGCAAATACTGAGTGAACAAGCAACTGTCATTCATTTAGCAAGTATTTGTTGAGTACCTACTATGTGCAAGGATTTAATTTCAGTAATTAGTTGATATATGTTAGAGCTCCTGAATTCAAGAAATAGCATTTTCTTCATGCTCATGCTCCTGATATAAACACCAGCATTTCATACTTTCTTTGTTTTCCTCACAGCACTTAGAGTATTGCCTTGTTCAAACAGCTACTCCAGCCAAACATGACCACTCATCATGCCTCAGACATATCCCATGCTTACCCTGACCTCCTGTGAGTCTTTATGCTATACCTAAATGTTATTAAAGCTATTTGAAAAGATAAAGATAAGTAAATGAAAATAAGCTTATTAAATAATAGTTACACATCTTACTTTCATGTTATTTTCCCTCAGGAATTAAAATATTTTTTGTTGATTCTGTTGATTTCTAAATAGCTAGTGAATTCTCAAAACAGCCAGGTGAGTTTATCTGCTCTTTAGACTCAGATAATGTGGTTATTTTTTTAAGTCAAATGCAATTGAAATATTTCTAAATGGTTGAAGCTAAAACTCACAAGTGATATATTTTAACTAATTAATATGCAAATGTATAAAAATCGGGGACAGAATAGAGGCTACACCCTTATATTAATTATGTCTAGGCCAAACACATACCAAATTACTCAATAAACTGCCTCTAATTGTGTTTGTTCTTCATTGCTGTAGAAAAATAAAAAATTAAGCTGAAGCTTAAAAGTAAAAATTGTGACTTTTCTAACTAATTACACAGTGTAAAATGTGATTATGAAATAATCATAAAATTATATAAACATAAAAATTCAATTAGTTTTTTTTAATTCAGTTCATTGTTTTTTAGACCACCAGCTAAGGGCATAAGGAATCATTGCAAAAGACTAACCTCCAAACTTCTTGGTGAAAAAAAACATCATTTGTCTGAAATTCTACCTGGGCATGAAATTGGGCAAAGATTTAAACTCTCTGTTCCTCAGTTTCCTTACCTGTAAAAGGAGAGAATTAGACTAAAAGTTTTTCCAGCTCTAAAAGTCTGTGAGTTTTTTGCTGTCGTGCTGAGGATGTACAATAATCTGTATTTTATGTAAATTATTATTTATAGACAAGATTAGTAACCTTTGAAGTCTCAGGACATGGGACACAATGATAGTAATTTAGGGTTGCTTTAATAACTATTTCTGGCTTATGTTGATTTCAAGTCTAAAGATACAGCAAAAGAGGAAGACAGACAAATGAGTTACTTTAAAGACTCTAAATTCTTGACAATCTGATAATAGTACTTTTATTTTTATTTGATTTACTTGAATATGACATGATTTTGATGATGTTTTTATTTGTAGGCTTACTTTAAAAAAAGATTTGAAACTTTATTCTCTGTGTTGAATAAAACCATTTGTTACATGGAAATTTTAATTGGAGACAAGCACCCATCTGTGGTTGGGGAACATGATCCCAAGTTCTATTTACCACTAACTCTTCCAGATGAACTACACAATTTGAACTCGTAACACAGAATCATACTACAATTAATGCTATGCATAAAATAATCTTAGTTCGATCATTATAAACTCGTTTAATTCAAAAGTTTGGCAATGAATTCTACAGCATCAATTTATTTTCTTTCTGCTTCATTCTGTGGAATAAAATTCATAAAGTACATTTAAAAAATAAATGAAAAGGATTTTTTTTCCAGTTACTACACAAATTTTTCTTTTTATCATCGTGATCAATAGAAATCACACTGGGTTTCTTGATTCCACTGATCTTTCTTGGTCTTGCAAAAGAAAATGCAATGACCCTGAGGTGACCTGAATCATATTTAAAGAGGAAAACATATGAAGCAAGGAAAGTACCAGGGATGTACAGAATTTCTTAACAGTATTTCCTTATCTCATTGCAAGAGGAGGCCTGGAAAGTTGATACTTTGATCATTCAAGCAAAACACCCATTAGCAACCCTTGGTGAAGATCCTGGCTCTGCAGGCAGTAGCAACTTCTTGACCTGTTATTAATGCTTTTATCTCTAAGTATTTAAAATACTTTAAAAATTCCTCCTTTTTCTACAGCACTATCATATTTTGAATCTTGGATTTTGGTTAAGTCACCAAGCTTTTCTGAACCAATTCTACAAAGCAGTCATTTGCTACAGGCTTCTTATTCTAACTCCTAAACTACACAATGGCAGAAGTAAGCAATGATCTTTCTTTCACACTTGCTCTGCTGTCCCCAGTTTAGTCGGGGCCTGATCCTATACTGGCTTGTTGGTTCCAGAATTTAAGATTTGATCAAGAAGGAAGTCTAGAGGTTGCAGCACTAACGGGCATGTGACTCTCCTCAATCAACACCAGAAGCTTCCTATTGCCACTAGGATAAAATTATAAACTCCTCTGTTTAGCTTTTAAAGTTGGGACTAAAACCTGGTCTCAACCTATTGTCTCTCTGAGCATTCCTCTCCCTCCTCACTCTGTGATCCAGCCAAACTGGTCTCCACACACGACACTCCATCTGCACTCTCCATTTCTTTGTATTGGCTGTCTCTCATGCTTGAATACAATTTTTCCTTACCTCCTCCTTACAGCGTCTTTTCCTTTAATGTCCAGCTCAAGCACTATCTTCTGCATAAATCCTGTTCTGATTACCCAAACCTCCTGCAACTTCTTTCTCAATCTACCTCATATTTACCTACTTTGTATACATTCATATTAATTCACTCTACATCTATGCTACTGTTCGGTCATTTCAGTCACATCCAACTCTTTGTGACCATATCTGGAGTTTTCTTGGCAAAGATAATGGAATGGTTTGCTATTGCCTTCTCCAGCTAATTTTAGGCAAACAGTTAAATGACTTGCCCAGGGTCACACAGCTAGTAAGTGTCTGAAGCCGGATTTCAACTCAGATCTTCCTGACTCCAGCCTAGCCATCTAGCCCGTCCCATAATTATGCTGAATATATACTTCTATATGTATTCATGTCTCCCATTAGGAAGTAAGCTCCTTGTGAGTAGGAGTTGTTTATTCTTCATATTTGTATCCTCAGTCCCTAGCACAATGCTTAGCATGTAATGGATTCTCAATCATGTATTGATTGACTGAGGGATTGAATGAAAATTGAAAAGGAGTGGTTGGAAAGGATCTGGAGAAAGCAGTGTCACAGAAAATGCTAAGAGAAAAGAAAGTATCCAGAACCACTTTCTCGGTGATTAATAACACTAAACCCTTCAGAAAAACCAGGGAGGGCAATCATTAAGAAAAGGCAATTGGATGTAGTGGCTAGAGGTCACTGGTCATCATTGCAGAAAGAAGGGGGCACCAGGACTGAAGGCTATTTGGTAATTCTGTTTACTTTGTGGGTGGTCATGGCCAAAGAACATGTGACCAGGAAGTCAAGCTATGGGCAAGAAGCCTGTCTGTACTTAGAAGGGTCAGAAAACATACTTAGTGTTTTGCTGGTACATTCAAGATTCTAAGCCTTTCCAATATAAAAAGCCTATAACATAGGAAAGGGGAAAAGAAGGGAATAAGCATTTGTGTCTTGCCTACCATGTGCCAGGTACTATGCTAGGCACTTTTACAAATATTGTCTTGTAGCCTTTGAGCCCAGGGTCATCTTCACACCATTATGAGAGACAGGAAAGGATTTTTTGGAGGAATGTTATGATACAGGAGCCCAAACCCAGAACAAGGGAGGTGATTGTATATCTGTATTCTTCCCTAGTCTGATGGAATTCAGTTCTGAGTGCCACATTTCAGGAAAGACATTGATAGGTTGAGGAGAAGCCAGCAAAGGGTGACCAGAATGATCAAGCGCCTCAAAATGATGTTACATGAAGATTGATTGAGGGAATTAGAGATGTCTAACTTGGAGAAGATTTAGGGAGTACGTGATAGTTGCCTTCAAATATCTGAAGAGCTGTCAAACTGGAGATGGATTTAACTTATTATCTTGATAATCCAGAGCTAAAAATAATGGGTGGAAGTAGAAGTGAAATGGGTAGAAACCAAGAGAATGTTGAATACAACAGTAACAGCAATATTGTTTAAAGAACTATGAAGGACCTATGAAGGAAGACACTATCTGCAGCCAGAGAAAGAATTGATAAATAGAAGTATGTATAGAATGTCTTTACATATATATATATATATATATATATATATATATATATATATATATATATATATATATATATATATATTATATATATATATACGTATTTGTGTCTAATAGTAGCCATGGGGGGCAGGGAGAAAGAAATTTGTATGATAACTTTATCATATATTTAAAAGGAAAAGCAAATTGTGCATAGTAGATTTGCAGTTTCATGTGCAATCATTTTTTTTATTATGTTATGCTATGCAAATACTTTCTTCCTCCAATATTTATTTATTTTTAGTTTTCAACATTCACTTTTAATAAAGTTTTGAATTCCAAATTTTTCCCTCCTTCCTTCCTTCCACCTCCCCAAGATGGCAAGCAATCTGATGTAGGCTATACATGTACAATCATATTAAAAATATTTCCACATTAGTCATGTTGTGAAAGAAAAATCAGAACAAAAAGGAAAAAAACACGAGAAAGGAAAAAAAGTGAAAATAGTATGTTTTGATCTGCATTCAGAGTCCATGGTCCTTTCTCTGGATGTGGATAGCATTTCCCATCATGAGCCTTTTGGAATTGTCTTACATCACTGTATGCTGAGAAGAGAGAAGTCTATCAAAGTTGATCATTGCACAGTGTTGCTGTTACTATGTACAATGTTCTGGTTCTGCTCACTTCATTCAGCACTAGTTCATGTAAGTCTTTCCAGGTTTTTCTGCAATCTGCCTGCTTATCAGGAAATGCTTATTTTATTCCATAAATTAAAAAGAAAATAAATAAATAAATAATGAATAGAAGAGAAGCAGATGTGGGCTTGATGTAAAGAAAAACTTCCTAACAAGAGAAGTTGTCCAGAAATGAAATAGGCTTCCTTGCGAAGCAGTGGATTGCTCTCACTAAAATTCTTCAACTGAAGGCTGGCTCACCTTTTGGGAGGAATATTCTTAAAGGAATTCTTATTCGACTTCTAGCTGTAACTGTTCTGCCTTCTTAATAATTTTTTTTATGTCAAGGTCTCTATCTTCTCACCCAGAAGAAACTGTGATTTTTCACCTTTTTATCTCCAGCATCTAGCACAGTATCATGCACACAATAGGCGCTTGATAAATATTTACTGAATGTTATCAAATTGATTCGAAGTGGTTTTTGCAAGAAAGCCTGCAAATTATAGAAGAGTTTCAGCTGGGCTTGGGTTTACTGTGCACCTACTGATTTTTTTACCCATGAGCAATACTGAAGACTGCTAGGCTTATGATTCTCTAGTTAACTATGGCAATAAAAAATTTTGATGTTTTACATGTAAGTTCAATGATTCTATATTTATGGGTAGCTCTTTTTGTCAGTCTACTTCTTCTGGGTATAGGTCAAGTCAAGCTTTACAAGAATCCAGCTTTATGTGGGTCCATTTTTCACCTACATAATACCTTGTAAAGAAATACCTTCAGTGTAAAGGAGTTCTGAAGTCAGCTAAATCTCACTCAGTGAGAGCTTCCTTACTCTTTAATGGACCTGTCACATATCTTTATACATCCCTCAAGGCAGCATAGCATTTTCCTGCTTCTACCTGTGGGCTTTATAAATCATGAACCCGAGGTAGTCGCTGTCCCAACAGGAAGCATAGAAGCTTTTGGCTAGCTGCTAGGACAAGGATTTGTCTCTCAATGAAGGTCTTTCTGATGCTAATATACTACATACAGTAATTCTCCTGATTACTTTTGGCTCTATAATTCCTGTGGATCTCCTGATTTCTGTTCACATGCCTGGCCTTTGAACCCTTAGTTTTGCCTCATCCTCTGGAACTTACCTCTCTCATCCTCCAAGTTCTCTCATGCCTGCCTGATTACTGATCCTCTGCTTGCCCTTTATATTTACTCTGACATTTGTTTACCTGACCATTTTCTGCCTCACTTCTCCAACTTGAACTTCAATTAATGTATGCCTCCAAACTTCTGACTACTCTCCTAGTTGAGGACCCACCATCTAGCCTTCCAAGCCTTAGCAAATCCCTAGAGCTCTTGGTTCTGGCTTCTTGCCTTGTCTCCATATTCCCTTCCTCTCTCTACAATCCTGTTACTGACATTCAAGTGTCAGAGTGAAGTTGGGTTCAGTGGTTTAAAACTAATTGTCAGAATCACTTATTAAACAGCCCTCACTCACTCTGTCCCCTTTGTCTGGAATCTTTGATACCATACCTTTGCTTATAGAAATCTCATCCATCCTTCATGGTTGAGCTCAAATAGCACTTCCTCAATGAAATCTCTCCCAAGCCTCCCCTAACTTCTACTAAGTGTTAATTCTCTATCTGAATCCTTATAAAATTTTGTACCTTTCTTATTGTGCTTATGTGTTTTGCCTTCCACTACAATTATTAGTGCCTTATCTATTTCCCCCTATTACACTATAAACTCTTTGAGGGCCAGAACCGATCTGTACTCATGCTTATGTGAGTATACCTAAGATAACACTATGTACATGATGAATGAACAATCAATATTTGTTGAATTCAATCGACTTTGTTGTTGTTCTAGTCAATTAGTTGTGTCCAATTCTTCGTGACCCCATATATTGATTTCCTGGCAAAGATACTGGAGTAGTTTGCCATTTCCTTCTCCAGCTCATTTTATAGATGACACAAATTAGAATAGTGAAAAGCCACTACCTATGCTGGCTAAAAACTGTTTTCTCTTTTCAGTCATTTTTAAGTCACATCCAACTCTTCCTGACACCATTTTAAGGTTTTCTTGACAAAGATACTGGAATGACTTGCCATTTCCTTCTCCAGCATATTTTACAGATGAACTGAGGCAGACAAGATTACGTGACTTGCCCAAGGTCACACAGCTAGTAAGTGTCTAAAGCTGGATTTGAACTCATGAGGATGTCTTTCTGATTCTAAGCCCAGTGTGCTATGCACTGTGCCACCTAACTACCGTTGGCTAAAAGCACTAAAGCTGAATTCTGGGAATAAAGTTATTTCAGTTCTTGAAATTTGCTAGTATCAAAGAACTAAGGAAGCAAATTGTCAGTGTTCCAGTGTCAATGAGATTGTTTGGGTTTGCGAAAGGCCCAAGAATGTTTCCAGAATGAGTCAAATGCCAAAAGGAGAGAGATGATTAGTTCCACATCCCATCATTCAACAACTAGAACTCCTCCTGCTCTAAGTCCTAGGAGCCTATGCTCTCATTAAGAGCTACTAGATGCTGTATGATGATAATGACTAAGTCCTTACTGCTATCAAATATTGACCTTCAGGGAACTCTTCCACCTTTCTCAGTGGCTTTAACATGTGGCTTACAGTCTTCCTTTCCACTCAAGGCCCTGCCGTCATTCCTTGGTAATTTCAGTTTTCACACTGATGGCTATTTTATTCTCCTAGCCCAGGAATGGACAACCTACAGCCTCAAGGCTACATGTGGCCCTCTAGGTCCTCAAGGGCAGCTCTCCCTCTGACTGAATTCAAACTTCACTTGAGGACCTAGAGGGCCACATGTGGCCTCAGGGCCTCAGGTTCCGCACCCCTGTGCCTGTCAGTTCATTAACTTCCTCATTTCCATGGCCTCCATCATCACTCTCCCTTAGCCTGTTCTCTTACTGTGTCTCTCCTCTTTAACCTGTTCTTTGACTTCACTGTAATCTCTCTGGTCCCTACATCTTTCCCTGTTCTTCCTGTCATAACTCCTGTTCTGCATTCAGAGAGGCAGCATGGTGTTAGACTTGGAATTAGGACAGACCTGGGTTTGAAGCCCATCACCAATCCTGTGACCATGGATAAACTGCTTCATTTCTCTAAGCCTCAGTTTCCTCATCTGTAAAATTGGGATTATAATGAGGGAGCTAGATGGCTCAGTGGATAAAGCACTGGGTCTGGAGTCAGGAAAACCTGATTTCAAACCTTGCCTCAGGCAATCACTAGCTGTGTGACCCGGGCAAGTCACTTAACCTCTGTTTGCCTTAATCCACTGAAGAAGGAAATGGTAAACCACTTTACTTTGGGGTGTTTAAGGAGCTCTGGCACCTCTTGTATGAAGGTTCAAAGAACCCTTTTCAGGGCTGCCTATCCACCTGTCATCCAGGGGCTCCAAGAAGCTGTAGCACGCACAGAAGTCGCACTCTGGTAAAATCATCTTGGCACATGAGCTAAATTAGGTTAAGGGTAACCAAAAGGCCTCAGACATGTTGGTGAGTTAGGGGCTTGTCTACCTCAAGCAGGTTAAGACTTCCCCCAGTGGAACAGGTGGATAAGAATAGTTTGCTCCACAGTCCATGAAGGTAGCTAAAGCAAGCACTGTGGAGCACTTAGAGCCTGGTCAGACACAGAAGACATCAAGGTCATCCACTGCATCCTGGGGCTGTGTCCAGTTGTCTTGACTTTTGTCCTACTGGACTTCAATGAATCTGGAAGAGACAGTGAGGCCTCACTTAAATCCAAGTCATGCCCAAGTCAAGATATCACTCTTGTGATGTCATTGGTCCTCTTGGAAAATGAAAGATGAACAACCTTCTTACAGTATTATTACGCAGACTAAATTAAGGAATGTATGTAACCCTCATAACCCTTAACTTAACTATTAGTTAGTATTGCTGGCCACCAACCTGATCCTATTTGATGGCAAGAAAATGTTCAGAACAAGTCCCATGCATATTTTGGCAATTATGTACCTCTCCCTGCTACATGAAAATGGTAAAGGAAGTATTAAGCTCTTTGTGGTTCTCAGAGAGTGGACAATCTTCTATCCTGGGAAACTGTAACACATCCTTGGTATTAAATATACATTTAGTATAGATTTTCCCAGGTCAGCTCTAAGCTCCCATTGTACCAGAAACCCACTTTCTCTCTAAATATGACACTGTTCACTGAGCTGTAGTTACATGATTTTGGCAAATTGGAATCATTTCTCCACTGGAACATATACAGCATGCTCAACTGTGTATAGTGTTTTACTCTTGTCATGGGAGCAATAAAAAACACATAATAAAAATATCTGTGACACAACTGTACACAGCATTTTAGACCTAAACAACACCCTTTCCTTGCCAACAGTATATATACACTATTAAACCAAGGAAAAACACAGTTCATCTCATACCCACCTCAATGGCCACCCTCTTACAAGCAAGCTAAAGAGTGTAGACAATATAAAACAACCCTCCACTGATTTCTGACTCCTGTTATACACTAGGGTAGGTGATTAAGTAGTCATAAGACCTAGGAACTTTGGACCTGTCTTAGCCCCTCATATTTTTGATGGGCCTTGGGATCCACTGGACCCTGAAACTCCTGATGGCTAAGGTTTACCCTTTCAGTGTCTTTGCTGGTAGAGACCAAACACCAATTGTGTTTCTCAACATAATGAGCAGGCATGTAGGCAAGGGTAGATCAGACTAGCAAAGAGACTTTTTGTGTCCAACTTCCCACTTTGCCTTTTCTATTCCCCTTTTTCTTTGACCTTGAGGCCTTCAGTTCATGTTTCTGTAGCTGAGAAGCATGATCCATTCCTCTAGGTTTCTAAGTCCTTGACCTCATCCACACCACCTCTTAATTGGGACCTTGACTCATCACTTCCTTTCTTGCTCACCACCAAGCAGCCAAGCTGGTGCCATTCTCCATAGAGAAGGAAGGGCCAGAGAACCAGAGGACCACTATGTTAAAATACCATCTAAATGCCAGCTGTCATTATTATCTACTTCCCTCTTTGCACACTCTTGACCCTTGTCAGCTATTTCATTTTTTAAAATGTGTCTTATTGGCATCTCATTTTTACATTATAGCCATTTCTAGGGGGAACTACCTTCCACCCTCCAAAATGAATCCACCTTCGTGACCAAGAAAATTAAGTAAAATTATTCAATACTGTAAGCAAATCTGGTAATACATAGAATGCTAGTAATTCCCTGACTTCCTCAGCTGTGAGAAGTGTCATTCATTGCCTATTCTCCAGGCACTTCACTGGTTTTCAAATAATTTCCTTAAAGCATCTTTTCATTGACATTGACATTGTTGTAGTCAATGTATATATTATTCTTTTGGTTCTGTTCATTTCACTCTCTGTGGCTTAATACACATATTCGCATGTTTTTTTTTTCTGAATTCCTCATATTGTCCTTTCTTACTGCACAATTAATATTCCATTTCATTCATGTATCATGGTTTTTTCAGGTACTCCCCAATTGATGGGCATCCACTTTATCTCCAGTTCTTTACTAACACAACGAGCTATGTTTAGACAGCTATTTCAACAACGCATCATCCTTCCACAATTTCTAAATTGTCAAGGGATTTTTCAGTTTTCAGAAAAAATCAATTGTATCTGTAGTAATAGGAAAAAATGCTCTAAATCACACTTGATAAGAGAAAGGAAAATTTAAACAACTCTGAGGTACCACCTCACACCTATCAGAAATGACAAATGCTAGAGGGGATGAAGGAAAATAGGAACATTACTGAATTGTTGGTGGAGTAGTGAACTGATCCAACCATCCTGGAGAACAATCTGGAACTATTCCCAAAGGGGCTGAAGACAGTGCTTTTTGATCCAGCAAACACCACTACTAGGTCTGTACCTCAAAGATTCAAAGGAAAAAGAAAAGCACCCATATGTACAAAAATATTTATAGCAGCCCTTTTTGTGGTGGCAAAGAATTGGAAACTGAAGGGATGCTCATCAATTGGGGAATGGCTGAACATGTGGCATATGATTGTGATGGAGTACTATTGTGTAATAAGAAATGACATGGGGGGCAGAGCCAAGATGGCAGAGTGAAAGCAGTGACTTGCTTGAGCTCTCCTCCAAACCCCCCCAAATACTCATAAAAAATGGCTCTAAACAAATTCTGAAGTAGCAGAACACACAAAAAGACAGAGTGAAACAAGTTTCCAGCCCAAGACAACCTGGATGATTGTTCAGAAAGGTGTATCACGCCAGGCTGGGGGCACGGCACAGAGCGGCATAGCGCGGCTTGGGCGCATAGGCCACAGCAAACCTGGAACAGGCCTCAGAGGACTGAATTGTGGGCAGCTGTGGAGGTTTCCAGATTCCTCAATACACAAATGCTAAAGACAACTTAGAAGGTCAGTGGGAAAAGTCTGTTTCTGTCGGTGCTGAGACAGGAAGGCGGGGTCTCAGCTCCATTCCCCAAGAGTGTGGCCCTGGGCGGGGCAGCTGCTTCCCGAGCTTCTGGCCCACAGACTGAGGGGGAATCCAGTGGCTGATCAGAGAAGGATTGCAGGCATCTCTTTGCCAATGCTGAGGCAGGAATCTCTTGCTTTGCCTCTGTTTGGATCTGGGTCACAGTTGTGGGCTGCGGTGCTGGGGTGAGGAGGAGCACTGGCGTGGTGGAGCTTGTAGTGGCTGTGGAGGAACCCTCCTCACAGTTACAGGACAGAAAGGAATACTTGTGGTCACAGGCCAGGAAAGGAGTAAACACCTGCCCCTTATCATACCACCTTGGAAGAACTGAAAATTTACAGGTCCCTACAAGTATCTCTGAAAACAGCTGTACAAACCCCTGAAGCTTGGGACAGTACATTCTCCACATTGGAAGCAGACTCTTACCTTAACAAAGAGTTTAAAACTCAAGTAATTGGCTGGGATCATGAGCAAGCAGCACAAAAAGAGTCAGACTATATTATCTTACTTTGGTGAAAAGAAGATCAAAATATACAACCAGAAGAAGACAACAAAGTCAAAGCTCCTACATCCAAAGCCTCCAAGAAAAATATGAATCAGTCCCAGGCCTTGGAAGAGCTCAAAAGGGATTTTGAGAAGCAAGTAAGGGAAGTAGAGGAAAAACTGAAGAGTGAGATGATGCAAGAAAATCATGAAAAACAAGTCAACAGCTTGCTAAAGGAGACCCAAAAAAATACTGAAGAAAATAACACCTTAAAAAATAGCCTAACCCAAATGGCAAAAGAGGTCCAAAAAGCCAATGAGGAGAAAATGCCCTAAAAAGAAAATTGGCCAAATGGAAAAGGAAGTCCAAAAGATTACTGAAGAAAATACTTCCTTAAAAATTAGAATAGAGCAATTGGAAGCTAGTGACTTTATGAGAAATCAAGACACTGTAAAACAAATCCAAAAGAATGAAAAATTAGAAAACAATGTGAAATATCTCATTGGAAAAACAACTGACCTGGAAAATAGATCCAGGAGAGAGAATTTAAAAATTATTGGACTATCTGAAAGCCATGATCAAAAAAAGCCTAGACATCATCTTTCAAGAAATTATCAAGGAAAACTGCCCTGATATATTAGAACCAGAGGGCAAAATAGAAATTGAAAGAATCCACAGATCTCCTCCTGAAAGAGATCCCCAAAGGAAAACTCCTAGGAATATTATAGCCAAATTCCAGAGTTCCCAGGTCAAGGAGAAAATATTACAAGCTACCAGAAGGAAACAATTCAAGTACTGTGGAAACACAATCAGGATAACACAAGATTTAGCAGCTTCTACATTAAAGGACCAGCAGGGCATGGAATATAATATTCCGGAGCAAAGGAGATAGGATTACAACCAAGAATCACCTACCCAGCAAAACTGAGTATAATCCTTCAGGGGAAAAAATGGTCATTCAGTGAAATAGAGGACTTTCAAGCATTCTGATGAAAAGACCAGAGCTGAATAGAAAATTTGACTTTCAAATACAGGACTCAAGTGGAACATGAAGAGGTAAACAGGAAAGAGAAATCATAAGATTGAACTGTTTACATTCCTGCATGGAAAGATGATATTTATAACTCATGAGACCTATGTCAGTATTAGGGTAGTTGGAGGAAAAAAATTATATGTATGTATATGTAGATAGATAGATAGAGGGCACAGGGTGAGTTGAAGATTAAGGGGTCATATCTGGAGAATAAAATTAAGGGATGAGAGAGGATTATACTCGGAGAAGAAGAAAGGGAGAGGTAGAATGGGGTAAATTATCTCACAAAAAAAAGCAGAAAAGTCTCTTACAGTGGAGGGGAAATGGGGGAAGGTGAGAGGGAATGAGTGAATCTTATTCTCATAGGATTTGGCTTAAGGAGGGAATAACATACACATTCAATTGGGTATGGAAATCTGTCTTACCCTACAGGAAAATAGGGGGAGAAGGGGACAAGAGAGCAGGGGGATGATAGAGAGGAGGGCAGATTGGGAAAGGGGTAATCAGAAGCAAACACTTCTGAGGAGGGACAGGGTCAAAAGAAAGAATAGAATAAATGGGAGGGCAGGATAGGATTAAGGGAAATAGAGTTAGTTTTTCACAACATGTCTACTATGGACGTGTTTTGCATAACTGCACATGTACAACCTATATTGAGTTGCTTACCTTTTCAATGAGGGTGGGTGGGGAGGAAGGAAGACAGAAAATTTGAAACCTAAAGTTTTAAAAACATATGTTTAAAAAAATGTTTTCACCTGCTACTGGGAAATAAGAAATACAGGAAATGGGGTACAGAAGTCTATCCTGCCCTACAGGAAAATAGAAAGGGAAGGGGATAAGAGAAGAGGAGAGAGATAGAAGAGAGGACAGACTAGGGGAAGGGATATTCAGAATGCATGCCATCTTGGGGTGGGGGGAGGGGGGAGATGCGGTGAAAATTTGGAATTCAAAACTTGTGGGAGTGAATGTTGAAAACTAAAAATAAATAAATTTATATTAAAAAAAAAAGAAATGACAAGGGGGTAGTTTCAGAAAAACGTGTAAGACCCGTATAAACTCTTAGAAAGTCAAGTGAGAAGAACCAGGAAGTTGTTGTGCATAGTAACAGCAATGTTCTAATGATGATCAACTCTGAAAGACTTGGCTACTCTGATCAATATAATGACCCAGGACCATTTCAAAGGACTCATGATAAAAAAGTGCTATCCACCTCCAGAGAGAGAACTGATGAACTCAGTGCAAATTGAAGTATAACTTTTTTCATTTTCTTTATTTTTTTTGCTTTGTTTTGTAACATGGCTAATGAGGAAATGTTTTGCATGATTTCAAATGTATAATTGATATCATATTGTTTGCCTTTCAGGGGTTGGGGAAGGGTTGGGAAGGAGGGAGAGAATCTGGAACTCAAAATTTTAAATGAAAAGAATGTTAAAAATAAATAAATAATAATTTTTTAAAAAATCGAATGTATATTTTGAAAAATGCACCATTCTCCACTCTTTAATCCCTTTCTTCTTACAACAATAATAGCTAGCATTTATGTAGCATTTTAAGGTTCACAAAACACTTTACATATGTTAATTCACTTTATTTTCACAACAACCCTTTCAGGAAGGTACAATTATTATGCTCATTTTACAGATGAGGAAACTAAGGCACAGAGCAGTTAAGTGACTTGCCCAGAATCACACAGCTAGTGACTGAGGCAGGATTCAGACTCAGGTCTTCCTAATTCTAAGTGCCATTCTCTATTAGCTGCTCCACCACCATTGCTGCACAGTATTAAAATACCTACCATCTATGCAATCTCTTAAGAACTCTTCAGAGGAAAAAATTTGAGGTTTTGTTGACTGATTGCCCTCAACCTCCAGGAACCCCAGAATTCCTAGGATCTTCTGGCAGGCTAAATCTCTCAATAAAACAAGTTCCACTTACCTTAAGGGGCAAATATTGAGTACAATGTAAATGATGACTTACCAGCAAGTGAATTGGAGAAGTATTTTTGGTTCAATAAAAATATGGAAATACTTCAAAAGTGATTTCCATCAGTTGAGAGCATAATTCTTAACAATAACCCCACAGGTCCAGACAAAATAAGACACAATGCAAGGAGCACTGGACTTACAGCCAGAAGACTTGGGCCCAAGTCTCTGCCATTTACTAGCTGTGTGACATTAGGCAATTTCAGGCACCTGGACAATGCAGTGGAGAGAATGTTTGATTATTTAGGAAAACTAGAGTTCAAATCCTGCCTCAGATACTTATTAGCAGTGTGACCCTGGACAAGTCACAACCTTTCAGCCTCAGTTTCTTCCTCAGTAAAATAGGGATTAATAATAGCACCTATCTCCCAAGATTGTTGAGAGGATCTAACAAGATGACATGTAAAATGCTTTGCAAATGCCAAAGTACTCTGTAAATGCTAGTTGCTATTAATAAGTGTCTTTATTTCTTTGAATCTTCCTCAGTTTCTTTAACTGCAAAATGAAAGTGTTGCATTAAATTAGCTTTCAGTTTCCTTCCAGGTCTAACATTCAATGATTCTTTGAAGACAGAACTGTAATACAAATCAGTACTTCACCTGTCTACATGTATCTGGCAGGAGGTCATGGAGATATATCAACTCCAGGCCAAGTGGGGAGTTGAAGAGGGAAGCTACAACTGATCTTGGCTGGAAGCCAGAGAGAAAAAAAAAAGAAGGGAAGTGCTACATCTGGGTGCTGATCTTTCTGCCAAAAAGAAGAACATGTTGAGGGAGGAAGGTTAGAAGTCATGGGGAGGAAGGCTGCCTGTGAGTCACTAGTCTGTCTACCACAATGAGCAGTCCCTGACATGGACACAAAAAAAGAGACCCAGAAACTAATGCAAAGTGCAAATCCTTTATGCATCTTCCCTATGTGGTATGGTGGATAGGACACTGGTCTTTGGAGTCAGAAAGACCTGGATTCAAAGGCTGCCTTAGACACACTAGCTGTGGGATCTTGGGCAAGTCCATCATCTTTCTATACCTTAGTTTCCTCATTTGTAAAATTAAGAGGTTGAACTTTACAGCCTCTAAAATCCTTTCCACCCCTGTGTATGATGCTGTGTCTTTTCTACTGCTTGTAGTCTAGTTGGAAAACACAATCATTTCATTCCTTGTTGCTAGAGGTGCTTATTAGTTTACTCCTTAGTTCCCTCTGAGGGTTGGAGGTAAAATCACACCTTTTGTGTTCCAAGCTGTATGACAAATACGAGGAACACTGGAGGAGCCATCCCTTTTTAAGGTACAGGTCATTTTAAAAATTTTGGCCCCTCTCTGGGTCTCAGTTTCCTCAAAGTAAACAACATATGAAGGAGCTGAACTAGGAATTAAGCTTGTTGTGTTTGATAACAGAAAACTGAACTATGACCAAGGAGTAGAAATCATAAAAAAAGTAGATTTTGGCTTATCATAAGGGAAAACTTCCTAAGAATTAGGCCAGCCAAAAGTGGAACTGGCTTCATTAGAAGGCAGTGAGTTCTCCCTGACTGGAGCTTTTCCAGTGAGGTAAGGTGATTTGTCAATTATACCGTAGAGGGAATTTCTATGCAATTACAGGTTAGACTAGAAGACTCTAAGGTCTCCTGAAACCCAGAGATTTCATGATATAGATTATCTGCCTAAGTTTCTATTCTAATGTCTGTCACCAGACTACCCTGATTCCATGAGCCACTCACTTACCATGACACCTCCTATTACCCACCATGATATTCCTCATAATCACCACCCGCTTGACTGCCTAGATAACTACTGTTCACTATTGGATGGAACTCCCCTGAGTTCCTGGCAATCAGAAACAGATAAATTAAATAAACTATAGTGGACTACTGAAAGCAACAGCATTATCAGGAATTCAATTCTCAAATATGCAAATTGTCTTCATAATCATAGAATTTTAGAGCTGGAGGAGAGCTTGAGGATCGTTTGGTCCAAGTTCTACTTTCTACAGGGGAGGAAGCAGAAGTCACAAGAAGTTTAGTGAGCAATCTAAAATCACATCTATAAAACAAAAAATTTTCAACATTTCACAAGTCTTGAAAATTACTCAAATGCATGATCACAGGAAAGGAAAGCAGTTTATCTGTTGCTGACTAATCTTCCAAAGAATAGCCTTTCTCTCTTTTCCATGAATAATTTACCCCTTTGTTTGTTTCAGAAGGACTTAGATATTGAGAGTCCATAAAACTCCAATCCAAAGTTTGTGTGCATGTGTGTGTGTGTGTGTATTTAAGCCATGTGGTCTACCACAAACTAAAACATATTTGTAATGGGCCTCTCCTTGAAGGATTGCCATTTTCCAACAGCTTTGGGGGACTCAGAGACTTAATTATTGGGAGAAAGTCCTTAACTGAAAATCTCAGGGAACTGTAAATGAGTGCAACATGGGGACAACTCTCTGAGTACAAGAGTTTTGGGAGGGTTTTTTGTTTGGTTTTGTTGTTTTTGTTTTTAAAAAGAGCACTGGCAAATGTCAGAAATATGAACTCAAGTGAATGAGAAACAGGGAGAAATAGTAATGGCGTTTAGACAAGACTGAATGTTTGGAGGTTGTTGGAGGCAGAAGCATGAGCAGCAGAGAAAATGCCTGCACCTGCTAGGTAATATATGCTACACACTCATGTCGAAAGGTTCTAGCACAGGGTGGGAAACCTGTGGCCTCAAGGCCACCTGTGGCTCTCTTGGTCCTCAAGTCCAGTTCTTTGACTGAATTCAAACTTCCCATAAAAGGATTTGTTCTGTTAAACTTGGACTCAGTCAAAAGGCTGTACCCAAGGACCTAAAAGGCCACATGTGGCCTTGAGGCCGCACATTCCTCACCCCTGTTAGCACCTGCTAGACCACCCCAAGCAGTTGCATGGGATGGGACCATGAAAGACTAGGGCCAACCTAACGAATTCAATGGCTGTGTCCTACCCCTGCTAGGTGGTGTATGAATTCAGTGGTAACTGATTAATGCCTCTGGGCCAACTATTACCTTGCAACACTGGCCTCTTTGCTGTTTCTCAAACAAGACACTCCATTTCCCAGCTGTGGGTATTTTTACTGACTGTATCCCATGCCTGGAATGTTCTCTCTCCTCATCTCCACCTCCCACCTTCGTTCAAGTCCCAGCTAAAGTCCCACCTTCTGCAAGAAGCCTTTCCTGATTATCCTTCATGTTAGTGCTTTCCCTCTGCAATTATCTTCAATTTATGCTGTATATGTCTTGTTTGTACACAATTGTTTGCATATTGTCTCCCCCATTAGACTGTGAGCTCCTTCAGGGCAGGAACTGTTTTTTGCCTTTGTATCCATGGTGCTTAGCCCAGTGCCTGACACAGTAGGTGCTTAATAAATGCTTGTTGACTTGACTTGATTAAACAGAACTGTCACGATTTCTTCTTAAGACACATCTATGCCATGGCTAAGGGCAGATGCCATGAGGATCCTTTCTCTCCCAAGTTAGAGTATGATCCATATTATTTTTTTTCTGTCCCATGTAAGTATCCAATGCTTGAATCTTAAGATTCTGCAATTTATTCTGAAAATCAGAGTTCCTTATCTCTACTCTGAGCCTTTGACTGAAAATAATAAAATTTGGCCTGATTTTCAGGACCTAACCTTGGTTTTGTTTAAATGTGAATTTAAATTGCATATGTATTTCCTCTTGGAAAAATGACATTTTACCTGAGTCTGGACAGGCCAAATGAAGTAGAGAGACTTGAGGCAACTACACAGATAATTGAAGCTGCCCCTCCCCTTCAAAAAAAGCTTTTGTTCTAGTGACGAAAAGCACTCATTTTCTGGCCCAAACTATCTAGACTGTCTGTCCATAGTGGTTGAACTTCCTGGATAATGCATTGCTTGGCTGTTTACTTCCCTTTGCCTATGAGGACACAGCCAGACTGTGGTCTGGGCTCCTTCCATCCAGATATCCACTGTGATAAGATGTCCCTAAATTATAACCACAGAGAGAAAATAAGGCCTTTGAAGCAGTGCCTGAGGAGCCACATTATTTACTGTGGGGAGACAGCACTGTACAGAGAAAGAGTATTGGCTCTGGAGTCAGATCCTAGGTTCAAATCCTGACTCTGATATTTATTGAACATGTGATCTTGGGCAAATCATTCAATTTCCCTGGGCCTTCAATTCTTCATCTAGAAAATGAGGGGGTTGAATGAGATATCTTCTGAGGCCCCTTCCAGGGCTAGATCTACCATCCTGTCATTAAGAAAAGATGGGTTCTTATGCCCAAAGGACTATAAAAATGTGCATACCCTTTGACCCAGCAATAGCACTTCTAGGTCTGTATCCCAGAGAGATCATACAATGGGAAAAGGACCCAGGTGTACAAAAATATTTATAGCAGCTTTTTGTGGTGGCAAAGAATTGGAAATTGAGAGGATGCCCATCAATTGGGGAACAGCTGAACAAGTTGTGGTATATGAATGTAATAGAATACTATTGTGCTATAAGAAATGATGAACAGGGTGACTTCAGAAAAACCTGGAAAGACTTATATGGCCTGATGCTGAGTGAAGTGAGCAGAACCAGGAGAATATTGCACACAGTAACAGTCACGTTGTGATGACTAACACTGATAGTCTTAGCCCTTCTCAGCAATACAAAGATCTAAGACATCTCCAAAAGCTTCATGATGGAAAATGCTATCCACATCCAAAGAAAGAACTATGGAGTTTGAATGCATATGGAAGCATACTATTTGCTATTTTTTTTTCTGCTGTTGTGTTTCGTTTCCTCTTTCTGGTGGTTCCTCCTATTGGTTCTAATTCTTACCTACAACTTCACTAATGTGAAAATATGTTTAATAGGAATCTATATGTATAGCCTATATCAGATTGCATGCTGTCTTAGGGAGGGAGGTGGGAAGGGAGGAGGAGAAAAATTTTAAATTCAAAAGCTTATAGAAGTAATTGTTGATAACTCAAAACAAATTAATTGAAAACTAAAAACAAACAAACAAACAAACAAACAAAAAAGAATAGATGGGTTCTGTAGCTTAGGCAGAAATGGGCTGGGCCTTCGATGTGTCAATGTCTGCCCAGAAAGGGAGAGGATCATTTGGATATTTTTAGGAAAGCACAATGAGTGTTCTCTGATGTGTGCTATTATTCCACCCCTGCACCTTTCTTCTCTTCAGCACTGCCTTCCCCAATACATAGCTTCAGGATGAACAATTCTTTCACTATATTGAAAAGTCTAAATGTAGTCAAGTATGAAGATTCAAATGTATAGAATTATGAAATTTTAGAGCCAGAAAGTGCCTTTGAGTTCATCTACTTCAACTTTTTCATCTTATAAATTAAAAAATCAAGTCCTAGAGATTTTCCCAATGTCACATAGTTAGTTAGTTGCAGATGAGGGACTAAATCCTAGATTACAGACTCAGAATCTGGTCCACACAACACTACAGGTATCATGACAGGTTCAAGAACTTATAAGGTATCAGATTTTTCTTCATAGGTTAGTCACTTTTGTATATTAAATCTATTTTCATAGGGCTATATCCCAAAGAGATCATACAAATAGGAAAAGGACCCACATGTACAAAAATATTCATAGCAGCTCTTTTTGTGGTGGCAAAGAATTGGAAATTGAGAGGATACCTATCAATTGGGGAATGGCTGAGCAAGTTGTGGTATATGAAGGTAATGGAATACTGCTGTGCTACAAGAAATGATGAACAGGCTGACTCCAGAAAATCCTGGAAAGACTTGTACGGTCTGATGCTGAGTGAAGTGAGCAGAACCTAGAGAACTTTGTACACAATAACAGCCAAGATGTGCAAAGACTAATATTGATAAACTTAACCCTTCCCAGCAATACAAGGATCTAAGACATTTCCAGAAGCCTCATGATGGAAGATGCTATCCACATCCAAGGAAAGAACTATGGAAATTGAATTGCTATTTTTTTTCTCTTCTGTTGAGTTTTGTTTCTTCTTTCTGATGGTTCCTCCTATTGGTTGTAATTTTTATTTACAATATCACTAATGTGAAAATATGTTTAATAGGAATGTAAATGTATAACCTATATTAGATTCTGTGCCATCTTGGGGAGGATAATGGGGAGGAAGGGGGAGAAAAATTTTAAACTCAAAAGCATATGGAAGCGATTTCTGATAAATCAAAATAAATTAATTTAAAAACCCTATTTTCACAAAATGATAATCTCTGGACAATGCTGCTTAGTAGTAAAACAAAAGAAAGGAAGTGTTGCCTAGTGGGTAGAGTTCTTGTCAGAAATACCTTGGTTCAAATCCTTCCTCTGACCCTTGCTGTGTGAACCAGGGCTCTCACTCGGGCTGAGCCTCAGTTTCCACATTTGTAAAATGGGAATAGCAGTACACATAATCAGGAGTGTGCTAGAACTAGCTCCAACCAGACAATTGTTAAATTTTCAGTATGAGCATTTACATTTTGGAAATTATCAAATGCTATAAATAAGGGCTTGATTTATTGTTTTGTTGATTATCTAGACTTAAGAAAGCTTTAGAGAAATGTTAATAATGCAGATTAAACTTAGAAGTGTATTGTAAATACATTTTTTGATGATCCAGTTGCTTATCAGTCATGCCCAGCTCTTCATGACCCTGTTTGAGGTTTTCTTGGCAGAGACTGCAGTGGTTTGCCATTTCCTTCTCCAGGTCATTTTACAGATGAGGAAACTGAGGCATACAGGGTTAAGTGACTTGCCCAGAGTCACACAGCTAGTAAGTGTCTGAGGTCATATTTGAACTCAGGTCTTCCTGACTCCAGGCCTGACACCCTATCCTCTGTGCCACCTAGCTGCCCATTTACCAGCACACCACTACTTATAATACCTCATAAAAAAGAACTAATGTAAGTAAAGCATTTGGCAAACTTTAAAGCATTATATAAATATCAATATTATTTTTAATGAACCAAATCAGCATAACAAAATATTTCACCAAAACGTTTGCTCTTGGGCAGTTAGTTGCATCTGCAAGTTCTCTACCATGTCTCCATACTCCCAAGTCCTTCTCTCATTAACACCCTGACTTAAAACCTTGGCATCTAATGCCTTGGTATCTTTAGCTTCTTCTTTTTAAGACCAGGTGTGGAGGTATCATCAGATACATTTTAAGACAGAATCAGGTGCAGGAAGAACAAGGTGACCAGTGCAAAGTCAATGGCTGTCAACACCGAGCACAGATAATGCACTAGTCCTTTCCTTTAAGAGTGGAACATGTCTACCCCGTACCTAGCCACAGCACGTGATAGCGCGACTTCTGTGCAGTCACCTGCTATTTAAATTGGAGAGATACAACAATGGAATCGAAACATGCAAAAAAAAAAAGAACTTGCTTTCCATAGCCTTTTACACAAATGTTCCATGTTCTGAAAATATCTTCTCTTGTCTTGTATAAAATTTGTTTGTCCAGAGTTGTTTTCGTCTTGTCTGCTTCATTAGAATGTGAGCTTCTTGTATCCCCAGTGCTTGGCACAGTGCCTGGCACACAGTAGGTACTTAATAAATGCTTGCTGACTGACCCACTGTTACTGGCTATTTACTCTTGTGCTGGAATATATTTTGTCTTTTTTGTCCTCTTCCACAGTCTCATATTTGGAGAGGATCTCACAAGCCTCCTAATCCCTCTGATGCCCAAGCAAGCAGGGGAGATACCTCTGGGGACATATCTGACAAGCGGACATCCAGGCTTTTCTTAAAGAATTCCAGGCAATGGGAAGCTGTTTTCTCCTGAGCGTGAACATTCTACTTTTTGAGATACATGCCTTAGGATGGATTTAGGTTTGCATCAAATCTAAATCTGCCTGCCTGCTTTATCCCTGAGTCTGGGGCCAATCACAAGTCTATTCTCTTCCAGGAATAGTCCTTCAAATGCCTGAAAACTGTAAATGTTTCTTCCATGGTTTCCTTTCTCCAGGCTATGTCCCTCCCTTTCCCCTTCCTTTCCTTCAACCGATCCTCATTTGGCACCAGCTCCAGGTCCTTCAAGGTTCTGGTGGCCCCCTCTGCATCTTAATGTCTTTCTTAAGGTGCGATACCTAGGATTCAACGCAGCACTCCAGACGTGGTATAAATAGGACCAAGTATAGTGGGACTCTTACCTCCCTAGTCTTAGACACTGTGCTTCTCTCTTAATGCAGTGTAAGATTGTGTTAGCTTTTATGGCTAACATATGACCTTGTCAGCTCACACGGAGCTTGCAGTCCACTAAAACCCCTCAGATCTACTTCAGATTAACTGCTATCCAGCCAATGTCTCCCTCTCCTTTTACTTACAAAGTTGATTTGTTAGACTGTCTTATTTTTAACATTAAATACAACTTATGAATGGAAATGTGGTCAGTTCACCTAAATTTGTACCCCAAAATTGTACTTTAAAAGACTTGGGGAAAAATTAAAAATAAATAAAAATAAATTTTAAAAAAAAGAGTTGGGAAAAGCTAAAAGCTCCATTTTAAAAAAATGCACTCTGCATCTTTTTTTCCTATTGAAGTGAATGAAAATCCCTTAGAAATCATTAATTGCATTTCTTTCTTAGATTTGGACCACTCATTAATATTGGTTAAAAGCACAAATCCAGATGGCTTAATTTTAAGTCAACGCAAGCCTCATTTTCCACAGTGACTAATAAAAATGGATACATGAAGCAAAAGAAAAACATTTCAGAGGGGAAAAAAATAAGTTATTTGATGACCCATGGCAAAGTTATTGAATCAATAAATAAAACAGTGCTTTACAGCATTTCTTAATTACTGTTATAATTGTTCCTTAGTGTACTTTCCATGCAATGAACCCCAGCAGTACCGCTAGATGGTATATACAACAGAGGTTGGAAGCCTGTGAAAGGTAGTGAGCAGAGGATCGAATGAGAGCCAACCTTAAAGGTGGGTAATAAAAATAATAGTCAACATTTATAGAGCCCTTACTATGTGCTATGCACTGGGCTAAAGGGCTTTACAATCATTATCTCATTTGATTCCCACAACAATCCTGTGAGGTAAGTGCTATTATCCCATTTTACAGATGAGGCAAATAGAGGTTAAGTGACTTACCTAGAGTCACAGAGCTAGCAAGAGACTAGATTTGAACTCAGGTCTTCCTGACTCCTGGCTGGGTACTCTATCCACTGCACTATCTAGTTACTCTCTGCCCTATGGAGTATGATATAAAGGGCACTCTACAACCCACCACCAGAAATCCTTCCTTCCATTCTTTCACAACATGTAAAATTGTACATATTAGAAGATTTATTTTTAACAAATATCCTTTTAAAACTCCTCCTCCCCTGCCACCACCCCGGGGCTATGAGTCATCCACATCTTAGTATAAAGTGATTACCAGTTTGCTTTCCTCCTAACAGAGACTGAAGCTGCATTGAAAGAATAGAACATTGCTTTCTATCAGGGGAAGAGGGGTTGAGGGAGGAAGAAAAATAATTTCATAAGAGCCCAAGAGCTGGTAGAGAAGAGATAGTGTCAGCATGTGAGAAAGAAGAAGAAAGGGTACCCATTTTTTATTAAAACTGGCCTTTGTTTGGGGATACAAGTTAGGCCGGCAATCAATTCCCAGTGAGAGGACTGTCACTATGGCAACATTCTGAGGGTGATAAGTGGCTCTCAAAGCATCTGCGAATAAAAAACTTGGCATAAATGGATTTTTAAAAAATTGAATTGACCAACCATGAGAGTAGTGGGTGGGATGTAAATAGCAATATCCTGCATTCAAACAGGGTATGGGAGTACTAAAATCATTAGAATGGAATTTCTAGAACATAGTAATAGTGAGAATAGAAGAGTTCTTAGATTTGATATCATGACATTGGTTTTCCATGCAAGCTTTTAAGAGAAGATGAAGTGTTTAGATTTCCATGGCAATGATCAGATGAAAAAGCAGTTGTGTTTTATTTTAACATGTTGCTATACTTTACAAATTAGAATCGTCAGCACCATTAGAAAAAAAACACAATTGTTAAGGTTCTCACACAGGCCCTCCTCATTTGAGTTGGGCTCTAATTGATGGGTTGCTGTTATTCAGTCACGTGTGACTCTTTGTGATCCCATGGACCACAGCACAACAATACCATCCATGGGGTTTTCTTGGCAAAGATACTAGAGTGGTTTGCCATATCCTTTCCACTGGATTATGACAAACAGAGGTTAAGTGACTTGCCCATGGTCACACAGCCAGTAGCAAGTATCTGAGTCCAGATTTGAACTCAGGTCTTCTTGATTTCAGTCCCAGCACTCTATCCACTGAGCCATCTAGCTGCCCCAAAATGATGGGTAGTAATTTTAAAAAGTGAAGATGGGAAAGAAAGATGGTTTATAAACAGCAAAGAGCCAAGGTGTGAAAGCAGGAAATCATAATGGAGCAGTTCAAGGGACAGAGAACAGTCCCATTTGGTTAGAGCAGAGAGTTCCCCCCTTGGAATAGAATAAAATAAGGCTGAAAAGTAGGGTGGTACCAGATTATAAAGGGACTTGAATGTTAAGCAAAGGAGTTTGGCAGGCACTGATTTTTTTTTTTAGCAGAGTAGAGGCATGACATGATCTATGTAGGAGGAAGATCAGTTTAAATGAAGGATAGGTTGGGTGAGGAGGGTAAGGAGAATCAAGTAGACACAAAACAACCTTCTAAGAAGTACTGAAATTCCTTATTTGCTGATGACATGATGGAGTACTTAAAAATTCCTGGAGAATCAGTTAAAAAGCTAAGATAACAGTTTCAGCAAAATTCCACATTACAGTATTTCTGTATAATAACAACCAAACACAAGAGGTAATAATAGAAAGGGAAATCTTATTCAAAATAACTACAATATTTGGAATAAACAAAATATTTGGGAGCCAATCTCCTAAGGCATATCCCATACTTGTATAGATTTAACTACAAAATGGTCCTTATGGAAATAAACAACCTAAGTAGTTGGAAGAATATTCTAGAATGCTCATGACTGGGTTGTGCCAAGATAATAAAAACAGTAATACTACTCAAGTTAATTTACAGTCTTAATGCTATACCAATCAAATTATCAAAGGGATACTTTATAGAACTTGATAAAATAACAAAATTTATTTGGAGGAATAAAAGATATAGAATATCAAGGGAAATAATGAAAAGGGGTAGAAATGAAGAGGGAATATCACTTCCAGACCTCAAACTATATTATAAAACAGCGATCATAAAAACCATTTGGTATTCATTGAAAAATAGAAAATTAGATCAATGGAGCAGACTAGCCAAAGAAATAATGGAATTCAATAACCCAGTGTTCAATAAATCTCAAAACATAAATTACTTAGAAAAAAAAACCTCCCTATTTAATTTGAACTGCTGAAAAAAATGAAAAAGCAGCCTGACCAAAATTAGGCTTAGATCAATATGTTACAACATATTCCACAATAAACTGAAAATGGATATGTAACTTTAATATTAAAGATCATGCCATGAAAAAAGAGAATTAGATTGTATGCCTTTCACTGCTATGTGTAGAAGATGAATTCTTTGCCATAGTGTAGAGGCAAATGTAAAAGATAAGAAAGATAATTTTGATTACATGAAATTTAAAAGCATTCGTACATATAAAGTTAACGTCTAAGATAAGAAGAAAAGAAATCTAGTGAGGAGGAAAAAAACAACCTTGTATCAAAGTTCTTGGATAAAGGTTTGATACACAAAATATTTTGACAAGTAACAGAAATTTTTAACACCAAAAGCCATTCTCCAAAAGATAATTGGTTAAAGACTATGAACAGCTATTGAAAGAATTGCAAACTATTAATAACCATAAAAAACAATGCTCTGGATCACTTATAATGAGAGAAATGCAAACCAAAACAACCCTGATGTTTCACCTCATGCCCAGTGAATTAGAAAATATGACAAAAGATAAGAATAGTCAATATTAGATGGATTGTGGAAAGACAGGTGTACTGGTACATTGTTGGTGGAGCTGTGACTTAATTCAACCATTTGGGAATGCAACTTGGAATTGTGCAAATAAACGGCTAAAATGTCCATATCCTGTGACCCAAAGATTCTACTCTTGGGCACACACTTCCAAGGAAATCATTGATAAAAAGAAAGACTCTAATACACCAAAACATTTATAGCAGCAATTTTGTAGTAGCAAAGAACTAGAAACAAACTAGATATCCATTGATTTGGGGAATAGCTAATGAAATTGTGGTACATGAATGTAATAGCATGCTACTATGTTGTAAGAAATGCCAAATATAGGGACAGCTAAGTGGCGCAGTGGATAGAGCACCAACCCTGGATTCAGGAGGACCTGAGTTCAAATCTGGCCTCAGACACATAACACTTACTAGCTGTGTGACCCTGGGCAAGTCACTTAACCCCATTGCCTAAACCCCCCCAAAAAAAAAAGAAATGCCAAATATCATGAAGTCTAGAAAGGCTCAAATGAATTGATGCAAACTAACATGAGCAGAACCAACAATGTACTTGATGACTACATTAAAACAAATGGAAAGAACAATCATAAAACAATAGAAAAAGAATGTATCAAAATCACAAAGAATATGTTTCATCTTAAAGAAGAGATTTGAGATGGTACCTTCTTCCATTCCTTTGCAAAGATGAGAGAGTCGTAGCTGTAAAACACTGCATATAATATCATATTTTTTTCCATGTATTGATAAGTTTTGCTAAATTTTTTCTCTCTTTTAAAAAATCTTTGTTTTAAGAGATGGCTCTCTAGGTGGGGAAAGGGGAGGGATACAGGAGAAAACTAAGGTAAAATGTGAAAACAAAAGATGTTATTAAAAAATTAATGGTATTCACAATACAATGACCATTTATGACTCGAGGACTGATGATGAATCATGTGCAAAATGAGACATACACATGTATATATATATATATATATATATATATATATATATATATACATGTGCAAAATGAGACATACACATGTATATATATATATATATATATATATATATATATATATATATATATATATATATATATATATATGTATGTATACAGCCAGTGAGGGAATTTATCAGCTTGACTACACATATTTGTTATAAGAATTGGGGGTGGGGTAGATGGAAAGGAGAGAAAATAGCCTTTTGTTAATTTTTTTAAATAGAGGAGTAGGAGTGGTATAGATATGAAATGTAACATGTACTTTTACTGTATTATTAGTTTTACTTAACTATTTTATTTTGTTACAAGAGACCTTTTATGAAGTACAAATTACTCTGCAAAATGAAATCCATAAATATGTAATGTAAAAACAAAACACATCAATAAAACTTTTATTTAAAGGTATTGGAATTGTCTGGACAACGGTAATGAAAGTCTGAATACCATGGTGGTATTAAGAATAAAGGAAAAACATCCAGAGAAAGAACTATGGAGCCTGAATGCAGATCCAAACATACTATTTTCTCTTTCTTTTGTTGTTGGTTTTTCCCTTTTGTTCTGATTCTTCTTTCACAACATGACCAATGTGGAAATATGTTTAATATGATTATACCTGTATGGCCTATATCAGACTGCTTGCCATTTTGGGAGGCGGAGTGGAGGAAATTTAGAAGACAAAATCTTATAAAAGTGAATGTTGAAAACTAAAAAGAAAGAAAAGAATAGAGGAAGAGAATGAGAGGAAAGAGAATGTGGAGGGATAGTGGATAGGATTCAGTAGCAGATTGTATACAGGCATGCCTCATTTTATTGTGCTTCGCTTTATTACACTTCACAGATATTGTGGGTTTTTTTGTTTTGTTTTGTTTTGTCTTTTTGCAGTTTGAAGGTTTGTGGCAACCCTTCATTAAGCAAGTCTATTGGCACTGTTTTTCCAAAGCCACGTGGTCACATCATGTCTCTATGTCACATTTTGGTAACTCTAATATTTCAAAGTTTTTAGTATTGTTATGTCTGTCAGTGATCTGTGGTCAGTGATCTTTGATTTTCCTGCTGTAATTGTTTTGGGGCACCACAAACTGCACCCACAGAAGATGGCAAACTTAATCTATGAAAGTTGTGTGTGCTCTGACTGCTCCATTAACTGGCTGTTCCATCTCTCTCCCTCTCCTCTGGCCTCTCTATTTCCTGTGACACAACAGTATTGAAGAATATTACACAAACTTAGTTGATAAAGCAATGGTAAGGTTTGACAGAAATGACTCCAATTTTGAAAGAAGCTCTACTGTCGGCAAAATGCTATCAAACAGCATCACATGTTACAGAAAAATCTTTCTTGAAAGGAAGAATCAGTTGATGTGGCAAACTTCATTGTGTCTTATTTTAGGAAACTGTCACAGCCACCCCAACCTTCAGCAACCCCATCCTGATCAGTTAGCAGCCATCAACAATGAGGCAAGGCCCTCCATCAGCAAAAAGTTTATTACCCCCTGAAGACTCAGATGATGGTTAGCATTTTTTTTTAGCAATAAAGTATTTTTAAATTATGTATATTGCTTTTTTAGATATAATACTATTGCTCACTTAATAGACTACAGCATAGTGTAAACATAACTTTCATATGCACTAGGAAACCAAAAAATTTGTGTGACTCACTTTATTGGAATATTCACTTTATTGCAGTGGTCTGGAACTGAACCCCCAATATCTCCAAGGTATTCTTACATAAAAAGTAAGAAAGAGGGCAGAGTAGAAAACCAAAGTTGCTAACACTGGAGACCAAGATGCCTGGTAGTATCACTGGTAAAAATACCAGTCAGAAGCAAGCACAGGGGCAAAGATAATGTAAGCCAGGATGGGTTATGTTAAGTATGAGGTGCCAGTGGAACCCTTGGTAGATAGATCCTTTCAGCAGCTGGGGACATGTAAATAAGAAGTGTGGAAGGGAGGTTTTGAAGATGCAGAGTCAGCAAAGGTGACTCAGAGGAGTCAGTCATAAAGGTAGCAAGAAAATCCGACGAGTGTGGCTCTGTAAAGCCAAGGGAGAAGAAAGTGGTCCTTAGTGTAAAAAGCTACAGAGAGAGGAGAAGAATTGAAAAAAATTCATTAGGTTTGACAATTAAGAGATCATTAGGGAGAACACAGAAAGCAAATTTGCAAGGGGTTGAGGGAAAAGTTTGCATTAAGAAAGTGAAAGTATCAGGGTAGACATGTTTTTCAAGAAGTTGAGCAATGAAGAAAAAGAGGGATAGCAGAGTAGTTGGATTGGATATTATATATGTGTATATATATATAATAAGTACATATTTATGTGTTGTGGTTTAGCTATTTTCAGTTGTGTCCTACTTTTTGTGACCCCTCTTGGGGTTTTCTTGGCAAAGGTACCAGAATGGTTTGCCATTTCCTTCTCCAGCTCATTTTACAGATGAGGAAACTGAGGAAATAGGGTTAAGTGACTTGCCCAGGGTCATCTACTAGTAAGTTTCTGAGGCTGTATTTGAACCCAGGTTTTCTTGTCTTCAAGACTGGCACTCTATCCATTATGCCACCTAGCAGCCCTGTATTCATCTGTATATGTATGTTTATACATATATATGTTAGTTATTTATGTATCTTAGATACATTGCCAGAGCAACTTGATAAAAACATGTTTTTCCCATTCAACTGCTTTCCTTCTTATCCTAAGTATATTAATTTTGTTTGTGCAAAAGTTTTTCAGCTTAATCAAAATTATCTGTTTTATCTTCTGTAATTATCTCTATCACTTGTTTGGTTAAGAATACATCTCCTACCCATAGTTGAAAGAGGTATATTATCTGCTTCTCTTTTAATTTTTTATAGCCTGATCATGAATATTAAAGTCAAGTATCCATTTAGAATGTATTGTAGAACATGGTATATTGGTCTAAGCCTAAATCTTGCCAGGCTGTTTTCTAGTTTCCAGATAAAAATAGTTTGTTCTTTCCTAAGCATTTTATGTTTTTTTAGTTTATTGAACGCTGACTATTGAGTTACATTGTTTCTGATTCTCCCTTTTCTAGTCTGTCCCTTTGATCTGCTTCTCTCTTTTTAACTAATACCAGTCGGTTTTGATGACCACTGCTTTACAATAGTTTGAATCCTTGAAGTACTATCCTGGAAGTTTGAAGCCTGGAAATGCTGTCCCCCCCCCCCTTTGTCCCTCCTTCTTTTCATAATTTCTCTGGATATTCTAGACCTTAGTTTTTCCAAATAAATATCATTATTATTTTATCGAAGCCTATAAAGTATCCCCTTGGTAATTTGATTGGCATAGTATCAAAAGTGCAAATTAACTTAGGAAATATTTTCATTTTTATTATATTGGCATGGCCTAGTCATGAGCACTAAATATTTCTTCAGTTATTTAAGTTCTTTTTTATTTCTTTCAGAATATTTTATAACTGAATCTATACAAATATTTTATGTGTTTTGGTAGATTGATCCCTAGATACTCTGTGCTTTTTGTAGTTATTTGGAATGAGATTTCCCTTTCTATTTCTATTTCTAGCCTCTTGGATTTTGTTATTATTATATAGAAATGCTGCTGCATTTTGAGGCTCCAATTTCTTATTAGCCACATTTATTCTCTTTTCTACCTAGAAGCTCACTCTTCCCATCCCTCCCCCCAAAAAAACCACAAGGAAAATGGAAATAATGTAATTCTTTCTATTCTCTCAAAGTTAAAATGTCTACCTCAAACAATGCTGATTTTTATACTTTTGTTGTTTACTGACCATAGCCTTCCAGGGATGCTGGTCTCAGGAATGCATAATGTCATCACATAGGCAAAGACAACATCCATAAGTATTGAACATGTTTACAAAAAATTCTATAGGTATATATGGGTGGCAGGAAAATTTGAGATCAAGTCCCCTACAAAAGGGAAAAGACTACACTTTATTCTCCAGTTGAGAACATCTGTAGAGTGATTAACCTACATAGCTACTTTCTATTAGGCAAATACATAGATACAAAGAGATATCTTCTCTGGTGTCATGTAGAAAGTTAGCATCTTACCAATGTGCAGGAATGCTTACTTCATTTTTTTCCTCTACTGTACTCTATCCCCACCAGCAGGTAGGGCAGTGTCCCTGAAGCAGCAGGATCCTCTAGGTGGATGGCAAGACAAGAGGCAGCATGTTCTAGGCAAGTTGGGCCACCACCTCCCTTCAGACCTGGATGGAAACAGTGTGGGACTCTGGACCCAGTAACAGTGCCTCCCAGACCATCGAACCTGCTTCCAGTCCAGTCCCAGCAGCCATCACTGAGGGGAGAGACCACTGTGGACAATGAACCTACCTTCCTCATCACCACCAGCCACAAAAGCTGATCAATTGCCACTAGCAGGCAGATGGGTACAGGAACCCTGGGAGTGGCAGCACCCAACAGATGCCTGGTCCTATTTCCAGCCCAGTTCTCATATCCATTATCTAGGGAAGCAGAACTTGTGAAGAAGGGGACAGCTATTCTCACCATCGCCAACCAAGTGCTACCCACATGGCAGGCAAGCCAACCTATCTGAGGCAGTAAATTACACTGAAGAGAGATAGGTGGTAGTATGTGCCAGGAAAGCCAAACCGCTACTACCACCTTTGTTACCATCTTCCCCCAGATCCCGATGGAGACAGCCCAGGACCCTGAACCTAGGAGTCTTGGGAACAGCAATGATCCATCAACTTGTGAAGCAAGCCCTGTGGAGATGCATCCTGGCAACTGCTCCTACAGGTACTACAGCCATATCTTTCGAAGACCCAGAAAATGAAGCTTTTGCTGCCAAAATCCTTGGCACTGCCAAATGGTTCAACATCAGAAACTGATAAGCCTCTGTCAGTGGTAATGATAGTAAAGAGGCATTAACATCTGCTTTGCCACTTCCCCCTCAGGACACTGGACCTTTCCTTTGTACTTGCAGCTGAAATCTTCCACTTATGTTGCCTCCTAGAATGTGAGATCCTTCTTAGCTCTTCTGAGCAATGTGAGGATCTAAAATAAGTCCAAAAGTTCATGATGGAAAATGTTGTCCACATCCAGAGAAAGAAATATGGAGTCTGAATACAGATCAAAGCATACTATTTTCTTCTTTTTTTCTTTCTTTCTTGTGGTGTTTCCCTTTTCTTCTGATTCTTCTTTCACAATATGACTACTATGGAAATATGTTTAACATGATTATACATGTATAGCCTATATCAGATTGCATACTGTCTTGGGAAGTGGGGGAGAACCTTATAAAAGTGAATGTTGAAAACTAAAAAAAATTATTTTTAGTTTTCAACATTCACTTCCACAAGATTTTGAGTTCCAAATTTTCTCCCCATCTCATCCCTCCCCCCACCCCAAGATGGCAAGCATTCTGAGTACCCCTTTTCCTAATCTGCCCTCCCTTCTATCTCTCCCTGACCCTTCTCTTATCCCCTTCCCCTTCTGTTTTCCTGTAGGGCAGGATAGATTTCTATACCCCATTTTCTGTATTTCTTATTTCCCAGTTGCATGTGAAAACAATTTTTTTAACATGTGTTTTTAAAACTTTGGGTTCCAAATTTTTTCCCTTCCTCCATCCCCACCTACCCTCATCAAAAACGCAAGCAACTCGATACAGGTTATACATGCATAATCATGCAAAACACTTCCATGGTAGTCATGTTGTGAAAAACTAAGTATATTTCCATTCATTCTATCCCACCCCCCATTTATTCTATTCTCTCTTTTGACCCTCTCCCTCCTCAGAAGTGTTTGCTTCTGATTACCCCCTCCCCCAATCTTCCCTCCCTTCTACCATCCCCCTGCTTTCTTGTCCCCTTTCCCCCTATTTTCCTGTAGGGTAAGATAGATTTCCATACCCAATTGAGTGTATATGTTATAAAAGCCTTTTCTTGTCAGTTTTATGTGAGATAATTTACCCCATTCTACCTCTCCTTTTCTCCTTCTCCCAGTATAATCCTCTCTCATTCCTTAATTTTATTCTCCAGATATGACCCCTTCGTCTTCAACTCACCCTGTACCATCTATCTATCTATCTATCTATCTATCTATCTATCTATCTATCTATCTATCTATCCATCTATCTATCTATCTACATACATACATACAATGTTTACCCTACAACTATCCTAATACTGACAAAGGTTTCATGAGTTACAAATATCATCTTTCCATGCAGGAATGTAAACAGTTCAACCTTAATAAGTGTCTCATGATTTCTCTTTCATGTTTATCTCTTCATGATTCACTTGAGTCTTGTATTTGAAAGTCAGATTTTCTACTTAGCTCTGGTCTTTTCATCAAGAATGCTTGAAAGCCCCCTATTTCACTGAATATCCATTTTTTCCCCCTGAAGGATTGTACTCAGTTTTGCTGGGTAGGTGATTCTTGGTTGCAATCCTAACTCCTTTGCCCTCCAGAATATTATATTCCATGTCCTCTGGTCCCTTAATGTAGAAGCTGCTAAATCTTGTGTTATCCTGATTGTGTTTCCGCTGTACTTGAATTGTTTCTTTCTGGCTGCTTGCAATATTTTCTCCTTGACCTGGGAACTCTGGAATTCGGCTATTTGGCTCCTATTCCTAGGAGTTTTCCTTTGGGGATCTCTTTCAGGAGGTGATTGGTGGATTCTTTCCATTTCTATTTTGCCCTCTGGTTCTAAAATATCAGGAGAGTTTTCCTTGACAATTTCTTGAAAGATGATGTCTAGGTTCTTTTTTTGATCATGGCTTTCAGATAGTCCAATAATTTTTAAATTATCTCTCCTGGATCTATTTTCCAGGTCAATTGTTTTTCCAATGAGATATTTCACATTGTTTTCTATTTTTTCATTCTTTTGGATTTGTTTTACAGTGTCTTGATTTCTCATAAAGTCACTATCTTCTAATTGCTCTATTCTAATTTTTAAGGAAATATTTTCTTCAGCAAGCTTTTGGACTTCCTTTTCCATTTGGCCAATTTTGATTTCTAGGGCATTCTTCTCCTCATTGGCTTTTTGGATCTCTTTTGCCATTTGGGTTAGGCTAGTTTTTAAGGCATTATTTTCTACAGGATTTTTTTGGGTCTCCTTTAGCAAGCTGTTGAATTGTTTTTCATGATTTTCTTGCATCACTCTCAGTTTTTCCTCTACTTCTCTTACTTGCTTCTCAAAATCCCTTTTGAGCTCTTCCATGGCCTGGGACAAATTCATATTTTTCTTGGAGGCTTTGGATGTAGGAGCTTTGATTTTGTTGTCTTCTTCTAGTTGTATGTTTTGATCTTCTTTATCACCAAAGTAAGATTCTATGGTCTGACTGTTTTTGCGCTGCTTGCTCATGATCCCGGCCAATAACTTGAGTTTTAAACTCTATGTTAAGGTAAGAGTCTGTTTTCAATGTGGAGAATGTACTGTCCCAAGCTTCAGGGGTTTGTACAGCTGTTTTCAGAGATACTTCTAGGAATCTGTAAATTTTCAGTTCTTCCAAGGTGGTATGGTAAGGGGAGAGGTGTTTACTCCTTTCCTAGCCTGTGCTCTGGTCTATGAATGATCACAAGCACTCTTTTCTGTCTTGGAACTGTGAGGAGGATTCTCTCTGTACCATCACTACAAGCTCCACCATACCAGCACTCCTCCTCACCCCAGGACTACCCCCTAGAACTGTGACCCACATCCAAGCACAGGCAAAGCAAGACAATTCTGCACCAGCAGAGAGATCCTGGCAATTCACCTCTGATCAGCCACTGGATTCCCCCTCAGTCTGTGGGCCTGAAGCTGTGGAGGCTGCCGCCGCCCCGGGGCCAAGCTCAGAGACTGGGGCTGGGACCACACTTCTTTCTCTCTCACTGCAGACCTAGACTATTCCCACTGACTTTCTAAATTGTCTTTAGCGTTTGTGGGTTGAGAAGTCTGGAAACCACCACAGCTGCCCACAATTCAATCATTTGAGGCCTGCTCCAGGTTCTCTGAGGCCTGAGCACCCACACCACATTGCGCTCCTCTCCCCACACAGTGCAATATATCTTTCTGATCCACCATCCAGGCTGTCTTGGCCTGGAAATTTGTTTCACACTGTCTTTTTGTGGGTTCTGCTGCTTTAGAATTTGTTTAGAGCCATTTTCATAGGTATTTGGAGGGGTTTGGGGGAGAGCTCAAGCAAGTCACTGCTATTACGCCACCAATAGTTTTTTTTAAAAAAAGAATATGAACTCCTTGAGAGCAAGGAATAGTTCTGTTTTTCTATCCTCCTTATCATTTAGCACAGTGCTTTGCAAATAAGTGCTTAATAATGCTTTTCCATTTATTTATTCTGCCTGTGTTTCATATTCCCCACAAAGAAATTTGCATCATATCTCATCTTTGTACTCCAGTGCCCAGCACAGTGCCTTGCACAGAGTAGATCTTTAAATTATAAATGATCTAGAATTGAAATTGAAATAAATTTGAATTAAGAAAGTTGAGCAAAATGACATTTATTTGGGCTTAAAGAATCTGACTTGAGATCAGGCAGTTTTCCGAAGTAAGAGAGGAACAGGCAAAAGAATGGAAAGAAGGAACTTATGTATTCAAGCAGAAACTGAATGACCACTTGTCCCAGATACTATAGGAGGGATTCATACATTGACCAGGGGGTTGGAATAGATAACCCTGAAGATCCTTTCCAAATCTTAAGATGTTATGTACAAAGAATGGAATCTTTTTGGACCAAAACCTAGAGAGGGCTTCATGGAGACAGAGCTACCATCCTAAAAGGAGAAGAAAGTAGCTCCCTTAGCCTTAGCCAGGACACCCAGAGAAGGAAGGTGAGTTCTCCATGCTTCCTTTTGTGTATGTGGATGTATAACCTGTATTGAGTTGCTTGCCTTCTCAATGAGGGTAAGTGGGGAGGGAGGAAAGAAGAAAATTTGGAACGCAAAGTTTTAAAAACAAATATTAAAAAAATTGTTTTCACATGCAACTGGGAAATAAGATATACAGGAAATGAGTTATAGAAATCTATCCAGCCCTACAGGAAAATTGTAGGGGAAGGGGATAAGAGAAGGATGGAAGAGATAGAAGGGAGGGCAGATTAGGGGAAGTGGTATTCAGAATGCATGCCATCTTGGGGGGGGAGGGGCGAGATGGGGAGAAAATTTGGAACTCAAAATCTTGTGGAAGTGAATGTTGAAAACTAAAAATAAATAAATTAATAAAAAATAAATAGAAATAAATAAATAAAAAGGATGTGGAGAAAGTGTTGGGATACATGGAGTCAAAAACTTTTTGAAGTTTAAAAAAATAGAAGTGAGAAGTAGAGATCAGCAAATGTTGAAGAAATGTACTATGTAAAGGTGGTTTTCTGTACTGGGGTTAGGCTGAGTTAGGGCCTGCATGCTTATCAGTGTTTTGACAGGAAATAAATTCATGCAAATGAATTTGGTTGTTCAGAGGTACTAAATACTCTGAACTTTGTGCTGTTTCTCACTTACAAACTCCACAGAACACAATAATATACTTCCAAACACTGAGAAGATAAGAAACCCCTCTCTCCATCCCATTCCCGCCTCTCCCACAAGCAGTTTGTTTGGCCTCACAATTCTCTTCACCACTATATGCATTCCCCATCCTCCTCAGCCACTCACCTACAAACAGAGTTTTTGTAGATCTTGCAGAAATGGATGGGATATGATAGGCATGAGGATAATGGTGACAATTCTGCACAGAGCTGACTTTTCTTGGCCTGAAAACATCTCCTGCCTAAACCCTTGGGCCAAAAACACTCTGGGGGAAGTTACTGGCAAAGATTTTTAACTGGGTGAAGTGTCAGCTGAGGGTTTGGCACCTCAGGATAAAGTTGTAGATGTGGTAGATTGGGAGAGATGGTCGCTGAAGTGGAAATGAATAGTAAATCTTTAGCATGCCTAAATCTCCCAAATGTTAAGGAGTCTATTTGTCCCATTGTGCTCTATGTTACTCAATGCTAAAACAAAAATACTGAATCCGGGATCAGAAAACCTAGGTCAAAATCTCAGCTTTTCTAGTTATATCTGTGTGACTTTGGACAAGTCATTTAACCTCTCTGGGCCTCAGTTTTCTCAACTATAAAATGAGAAGGCTCGACAAAATGATCTCCAAGATCTCTTCTAGCTCTAAATCCTTGTTATTATTGTTGTTTAGGTGTGTCCAACTCTTGGTGACCCCGTTTGGGGTTTTCTTGGCAAAGATACTTGAGTGGGTTGCCATTTCTTTTTCCAGCTCATTTGACAGATGAGGAAACTGAGGCAGACAGGGTGAAGTGACTTGCCCAGGGTCACACAGCTAATAAGTGTGTCTGAGGCTGGATTTGAACTGAAGTCTTCCTGATTCCAGGCCCAGTGCTCTAACCATTGCGCGACCTAACTACCCAAGCTCTAAATTTCACAATTCTATGTAAGTGGGACAAGGTTCAGCTTCATTTTGAATAGTAAATACCTATTACGTGCAGGTCATTCTGCTAGGCCGGAGAAGATACAACTATCAAGGAATTTTTTGTTCTTTATTCTCATCTAATAGAGATACAGTATTTAGAGCCATCTTGCCTCTGTGCTATAGCCTGAAGTGTAGTAACAGTCTTAGATACCAGTGAGTGCAGAATAGTTGCTGAGGTAAGGAAGCAGGGCCTAAGTAACATAGGGTAAATGGGAGTTTGCCCTGGGATCCTGAAATATAGGGGGTGAAATTTCTCCCCAGAGGGTATGCTTCTTTCCTGTGTAAAATACCATATTCCAGGGCAGCTAGATGGCACAGTGGATAGAGCACCAGCTCTGGAGTCAGGAAGACCTGAGTTCAAATTTGGCCTCAGACACATAACAGGTACTAGCTGTGTGACCCTGGGCAAGTTACTTAACCCCATTGCCTAACAAAGCAAAAACAAACAAACAAGAATAATAAAATACCATATTCACAGTTCATCGAACCTCCTCTGCCAGCCCTCCACACCATATGGGATATCACCACTACCAGGATCCCCATCACAGTAGCACCCATCTCCTGGGCTTACCCCTCCCTTAATCTCCACAAGGGCAAAGAACTGGATCTCTAGGGGATGGACCTCCCAGGGAAAATTGTCTTACAATCAAATCTGTCCTCTGCAGTACCAAGATCCCAGTCTCCTCTATTGTTTTTGTGCCATGTGAAAGAATTATGGGTTACATCTCTGGTGGGAAGGCTAATTTTTCAAGTGTTCTGTTGCCAAGAATTGGGGGAGTATGGGGCAAGAGTTAGAGACTCAGAGGCAGGAGCAGAGAGAAAAGAGTTAGTCCTTTGGGGATGGGAATGGGGATGGGGCAGGGAAGAGTAAGCTTTTGGAGAGAAGCACCCATTGAGCATGAACCATGAGAAGGAAACCCAGGAAGACAAGAATATTCAGGGATTGGATAATCAGCTACAGAGCATTTGAGGGTGGTGGGCCGGGCCAAGGCAGTTGAAATACATTCAAGGGCAAGTTTTTGGCTTTAATCAATGGGGAAAAGGGAGGTGTGAGCAGAGAAAGGGTGGATAGGAAACAGATTTTAATTTCAAACTTTTGAGAGGTTATTATAAACAACTGTGAGAAAAGGTTGTTTTAAAATGTGTTTAATGTAGCTATTCACTCATTGGCAATACTCAGGATTTCCTATAAATATCACTTACATCTTATGGAATGGAACTGTAATATGTAATGTGTAAGGCAAAGAGGCGAAGAGCAAGGAGGAAAACTTGGAAAGCAAAGACTTGGCATGATGAATTCTGGGAATCTGAACTCTCTATTCTTTTTGGAACTAATGGTGAACAATTGCCTTTTGAATGGATATGATCTTAATAATGTACATTTTTGCTTTGGTGTTTTGGCTATTGAATGTGCTCTCTGGAGAGCTGTTCAAAGCACTTTAAAAGAGCAGCTGCCAATTTCTTCTTTTTCTAATTAGTATAAAGTCATCTCATTCCTGCCAAAGCCCTAGGCTATATCTACACTGGCAAAGTGAAGGGAAGGGTTGAGGCAGTTATCTCCTGTGAGGAAAAAATAGGTGGGTTTTCCTCAGAATTATTGGTATTAGTATATACATTAATCAAATCATTAGGACAATTGCTTCTTCTTTCATTTTGTCCCTGAAGATGCTGCCTAAGTTCAACATTTTTCTCTGTGTCCATGTCCATGCCTAAACATATGTCTGAATCTTCACCTGTTTTTCTTTTCCTTTCCTCCTATTTTGAAGAAGTCCATCTCCTTGCCAAGGCCCTCGACTTATGCCATCCAGCCCATCCTTTCCTATCCTCTCTAAGAGTTTACTCTCATCAATCACCTCCTTTCACTTATCTTCAAGAGTTCCCTCTCTACAGGTTTCTTATCTCTTTCCTTACAAACATAGTGAAGTCTTCTTGTCCTTAAAATACTTTCCTTGACCTTCTGACCAACCCAAGCTACCCTACTTTCATAGGATGACAAATCAAGAGCTAGAAGGGATCCTAGAGGTCATCTAAACCAACCACCTTACTTTACATATGAGAAATCTGAAACCCTCTTGAGAATCTGAGTAACTCATTCAAGGTCATATAGATAGCAAACATCAGCAGTATGGTTTGAATGAAGGTCCTCTGATTGCAGAATCACTGGTATTTCTACTGCACCACATTTCTTCCTTTTTCTTGCCAATTCCCAAGAAAATAGAATCTCAATTTCTTGAGATCTGGCTTCCAACTCCACTAAAACTGCCCTTTTCAAAGTCACCTATGGGTTTTAATTACCATCTCCAATAGACTTTTCTCATTCCCCAACCTCTTTGGTCTTTCCAAAGCTTTGGACACCATTAATCACCTAGAAGGTGGCTCTGGATATACTCTTTTTTCTTCTTCTGTGACATTGCTCTCTCTTGCTTCTTATGACCTCTCTAACTTCTCCTTTTAACCCTCTGTTCAACTAATACACATTTATTAAGTGCCTATTGTGTGCCAGGCGGACAGATAGGTGGCACAATGGATAGAGCACTGGCCCTGGAATCAGGAGGACCTGAGTTCAAATCTGGCCTCAGACTCTTACTAGCTATGGGACCCTGGGCAAGTCACTTGATCCTGTTTGCTTCGGTGTTCTCATCTGTAAAATGAACTGGAGAAGGAAATGGTAAAACCCTCCAGCATCTTTGTCAAGAAAACCTCAAATGGGGTCACAAAGAGTTGGACATGACTGACTGACTACACAACAAAAAAAATGTGCCAAGTACTGAAAGGACAAAGACAAGAATGAAACAATCTCATTCAGAAAGCAGTTACATTTAATAGGGAAGACAATAAATATATTTGTAATATATACAGGCCCTCCTGGATCGCTGCTTTGTTGTGGCAGACGGGCTTGCATAGCTCAATGAAACTGTGAGCTATGCTGTTCAGGGTTATCCAAGACAGGTCATATCCAAGAGAGTTCTGACAAAAGGTGATCCACTGGAGAAGAAAATGGCAAACCTCTGTAATATCTGTGCCAAGAAAACTCCACAGACACAAAAGAGATTGAATGCTATGGTCCACAGAGTCACAAAGAGTCAGACATGACTGAATGACTGAACAACAGCAACAGATGTATACAACATAGGTATAAAGTGAATCAATAAGAATACATACAAATTAGTTAAATACAAGGTAGTTTGGGAGGGAAGGTAATAGCAGTTGGAGTAATTCAAGTAGAAGATGGTGCTTGGACTGCCTTTTAAAGAGAGGGTATCTATCAGGAGGAGGTAAAGAAGAAAATGCACTCCAAGCATGTGGGATGGCCAATGTACAGGAGTAGAGACTGAAGATGAAGTGGCACATGTGAGGAATAAAGAGAAGGTTAGTTTGGCTGAATTGCCAAGTATGGAATAGGGGAGAGGGATGATATTCACTGGGGTTGGAAAGGTAGGCTGAGGCCAGGTTGGAAAAGCAAACAAGGAAGTTTATATTTTATCCTAGAGGCAATAGGAAGCTACTATAGTTGAGTAGGGTAGTAACACAGTCAGATGTGCTCTTAAGTAAAATTGTTTTGGTAGAAATATGTAGGATAAACTGGAGTGAGGAGAGATTGAAAGCAAGAGGCCCAAATAGGGGGTTGTTGCAATAATCTAAGTGAGATGTGATGAGGTTCTGAACTAAGGTGTTAAGTGAACGAGCAGGAAAGTTTGGATGTAAGATATTTGTGAAGATAGAAATAGCAGCATTTGGAAACCAGTTGCATATGTGAGTTGAAGGAGAATGGCGGGGGGGTGGAGGAGGCAGGGTTCAGGGTAATGTGGAGGTTACAAATCTGAAAGACTAGAAGGATGGTGGTGATCTCAACAGAAATAGAGAAGTTTGGAAGACGGATAGAATGAGTTTAGTTCTGGACATGCAGAACTTAAGATGTCTCCAGGACATTCAATTTGAAATGTCCCATTGCCAGTTATTAAGGGCTTAACTATACACAAAACACTGTGTTAAGCACTGGGGGATAAATATAGAAAAGTAAAACATTCCCTTAAAGAGGGTGGAACTCTCAAGAACTCATGTTCTAAATGACTTACCCAAAGTCACAGAGGTTATAAGCAGTAGAGAACCCAGGTCCCCTAACTCCAGATCCAGATCAGCATCACTCAACAGAAGCTGGGAGTCCTCTATGGAGAGATGATAATTAAACTCATGAGAGCTCATGAGGTTACTGAGACAGCATAGAGGGAGAAAAGAAGAATGCTTAGGACAGAAATGTAAGGAACTCCTACCATAAGGGCATGTGATGTGGTTATGAAGTAGCAAAAGAATTTGAGGAGGGGGGTCAGACCAGTAGGAGATGAAGGAGCAAAGAATAGTGTTACTAACCCCACAGAGCAAAGAACATCCAGGAGGAAAGAGTGGTCAATAGTGTCAAATGTAGCAGATATGTTGAGAAAGATAAGGAATGAGAAAAGACCATCAGATTTGGCAATTAAGACACTGCTGGTAACTGTAGAAAGAGCAATTTGGGTTGAGTGATGAGATCAGAATCCATACTGTAAAGGGTTGAGGACTGAGTGAGAGGAGAGAAAGTAGAGGCATCAAGTATCACAGCTTTTTTTCCAAAGAGTTTGGCTGAGAACTTGTGAGAAAAAAATAATAATAAAATTCATCTGGAAGAACAAATATCAAAAGAATTAATGAAAAAATGCAAAGGAAGGTGATCTAGCCATACCAGATTTCAAACTATATTATGAAGTGGTAGTCATCAAAACTATCTGGTACTGGCTAAGAAATAAAGTGCTAAATCAGTGAAACAGATTAGGTACACAAGACCCAGTAGTATATGACCATAGTAATTTAGGGTTTCATAAACCCAAAGACCCAAAGATTCTTTTGCCACAAGAACCCACCATTTGACAAAAATTTCTGGGAAAACTGAAAAGCAGTTTGGCAGAAACTAGGTATAGACCAACATCTCACACCACATACCAAGATAAGGTCAAAATGGGTACATGATTTAGACATAAAGGATGCTATCACAAGCAAAATAGGGGAGCATGGAAAAATTGCCAGTCAGATCTATGGAAAAGAGAAGAGTTTGTGACCAAACAAGAAACAGAGAAGATCACAGGAGGGAAATGGACAATTTTGATTGCATAAAATTTTAGAAAAGCTTTTGTACAAACAAAAACACCAAAATAAGAAGAAAAGCAGGAAACTGGGAGAAGTTTCGCCAGTTTCTCTAATAAAGATTTAGCTTCTCATGTATATAAGGAACTGACTCAAATTCATAAAAATGGATGCCAATCCCAATTAATAAATAATCAAAGAATATGAACAGTCAGCTTTCAGAAGAAATAAATGAAAGCTATCAATAGTCATATGGAAAATGCTTTAAGTCAGTAATAGAAAAATGTACATTAAAATAACTCTGAGGCACTACCTCACACCTATCAGATTGACTAACATGATAGAAAAGGAAAATTACAAATGCTGGAGGAGATGGGGGGAAAAAAGGTACACTAATGCACTCTTGGTGAAGCTGTGAATTGAACCAGTCAGGCAAACAATTTGAAACTATGCCCAAAGGGCTATAAAACTGTGTATACCCTCTGACCCAGAAATACTGCTTCTAGGGAAAAAATGCCAAGGTCTCCTACGGCATCCTGGGCCAACTCCAGTCATCCTGATGAATATCTGGCCGCTGGACCCAGGTGATTCTGGAGGAGAAAATGAGGCTGGTGACTTTGCACATCCCTGCCTTACTTAAATCCAATTCACTTGCAAGTCATGGCATCATCTTCCTGATGTCATGTCCTCTTTGAGAACGAAGGACAAACCGCATATGTAACCACATACAGCTGCTTGTAGATATATACCCCAAAGAAATCAAAGAAAAAAGGGAAAGGGCCCATGTTTGCAAAAAATATTTATAGCAGCTCTTTTTGTGGTGGCAAAGAATTAGAAACCGAGGAATTTCCCATCTATTGGGGATGGCTGAATAAGTTGTGGTATATGATTGCAATGGAATATTATTGTGCTTCAAGAAATGATGAAGGGTATTGACATTTGTGCTGAGTCAGTCTAAGTAACTCCATTTAAAAAACCTAATTTAGACTTTGAGTACATGGCTGCTAGCTTACATGAGATGATGATGCGCATGCTCACTTACCCCATCTTCTCATTGAAACATATACCAACCAAAACATTTAGGGAATAGCTGAGGTGGTACTAACCTTATCTCTTCACTGAAATATGGAAGAATTAGGATTGTCTTTCCCTTACGTGAGAGTTGTTTACTCCTGCCTATAAGCAGTATTAAATTTGAATCATGGCCAGTCACACTACTACTGCTAATTGCGTTGGTATGCTGAATAAACTCCTTTTTATCATTTTTTCCCTGAGTTTCTTTTTTTAATTATGGTGAGGCCCATATAAAGAAATCCTTTTAGCGATTTGGCAAGCTAGCCAAGAGTGGCCTTTCACTCACATGACTATCACTGAGGGAGCCTATTCCATCCTTCAGCTGGCACTTGGCTTTGTCCAATCATGAGTTGGTTAGTCATCTGTGAAGTGGTTGGATAATTAAACCCCCCAAACTCAGAAAGGATAAGGAGAAATAGGTCTTAAACTCAAAATTAATTCTCTCTCATTGTGCACAAAGAAAGAAAAGGGAGTATGTGGAAATGCGAGAAGGGTGAGTACTGGTCCTTGCCCAATATTAGATTGCCAAGAAATAGAATGGCAAAGGGATACATGTATCAATATAGGATTGGCACAGAGTAAGCCTCCTGCCAATTCCCCAGTAGGTAAGTTATTAAAAGCTTGGGATAAAGCTTGGGATAAGGTAAAGCTGCACATGCACCCAAAGACGTCCATAGCCCAAGTGATAAAACTCAGTTCACGTTGGAATCAGTACTTAGATAATTGTGGGAAACAAATTTGGCCAGGTAAATATGGGACCTTTGATTGTCAGCTATACTTGTTAAAAACCAGACCTGAAGAACTAGAACCTAGGGGAAAAAAAATTGTTGGTGCAGTGGGACAGGATTTTCAAATTGAAACTGTTCCTCAAAAATCTGGATTTTTCAAAGAGGAAGAGAGAGAGAGAGAGAGAGAGAGAGAGAGAGAGAGAGAGAGAGAGAGAGAGCGAGAGCGCATGGCATTCCTAAGAAACCACTTTTGTAGGGAATAATTGGAGGAAGAGGAACTTAAAAAGGAAAAGGACAAAGAACTGGAAAGGGAGATTTAGAGCAATAAGGGGAAGGGGGCCAGTGTGCTTTACTTTAACAGGGGGCACTTGAGAGGGATTGCAGGAAACACAATTGAGATAAAACCTCCAGCAGAGGATGATATCTCCCAAGTTATGCAAAGGGCATCCTGCTGAAGAACCACATATCACATAGAACCCCTTCCCTACCTTTGCTTTGGCACCCACAATCCTTACAAACATCAAACCCAGCTGTCAGTAATATTAAACAGGGATTTGCTCTCACTGACTTTTGATTAGACTTTCAGTAGAAGATGAGGAGGAAAACTGAGTTTCTTTTTCTTTGCCTTCACAACTCTGGTCAGGTTGGAAACTAAAGAGGTAAAGATAGGTAAGAAGAGGGGAATTTTTTCCCCTTCTTCCTTGGTTTTAAGAAATTTATCACCTTATAAATTAGAAAGAAAAGTTTGTAAATGAAATGTAATCTTTAATGTAAATTTCCAAATTATGGCTTAAAGATTTTCTAACTGCTGAAAAAGCATAACAGTTAATTGGTATCGTATAAAGATAATTGTGGAAAATCAGAACTTAATGTGAAATAAATTTGCTACTTGGCATTAAAGCAATATGTTTAGGAAAGTGTATGGAACAGAAAAAGCTGAGTTCAAACCCAGTCTCAGAACTTCATTAACTGTGTGACCTCTTATAGATGAGGAAGTAACTTCACCTCTCTTTACTTGTTTCCTCATCTATAAAAAGTGTAATGATGGCATTTACCTCCCAGAGTTGTTATACAGATCAAATAATATAATAATTGAAATGTGCTTAGCACAATGCCTGGCACATGATAAGCACTATATATAAAATCTTAGCTACTATTATTTTCATTGAGTGTGAGTACTCTACAGTGGGTTTTCAATGTGACTAATATAGAATATCAAATTTATATATGGTGGCTTTCTATATGAGAGTATTTTAAATGGCATTCAAATGAATGAATATTATTTTATTGGCAAAAAAGTCTGCATTATATTTTTAAAATCCCTTATATTGTTTACGTACTGTTACAAATGGATGTCTGTGTCTAGGAAAGTTGAGAGGATGACCTTGCATAGGCAAAGGTAAGATCCTCTTGACTCAGTTTCTCTATTGTGCTTTCTGAACAGGAAATATTCCCACCTGGTTCATTCTGAGGCTAGCTTTGTACCCTATAAATAATTTGGAACCTTGCTAAATGATTGGTTGTTAAATAACTCATGTCTGGAACCAACAGAACTAAGGAACTTTTTCCCTGTTATGGCTTATGTCAGATCTGCCTGCTTCTTGAAGGGACAGTTTTAATATCATTATAACCATTTCCCTCCATTTTTCCTTTTACAGCAAATTTTTATAATCAGCGTAGGAAGTTTTGTTGTTGGAAGTTTTAGAAGTTGTAATACTAAATCTGTTAATAGATTAATGCTAAAACATCTGAGTTACTATAACAGGACACAAATATGAAAGATCTTTCCATTTTTAATCTGATTTTGGGGTAAACTATATATCCTAAGCAACTAGATAAATGATTTTTTGGACTTGCCAAACCCTTGTTAATAGATACTTGTTTATGTATAAGATTAGGTCCATTCTTTCAGGATGATATGAGGATAATATATATGTCCTTAGAAGAGGGGGATAAGACAAAAATGTGAAAGTGTTTTTTTTTAATTACTGGAGTAGTAAACTTTCAGAAATCAATGAGATTAGATTTTCTCTAAGAACTAGGACATACAATACATATATATACATATATACACACATAGTATGTTTTAGTAATAAGTTCTTAAAATTGGATTAAGGATTTTACATACAAAATGGTATTATAATTGTAAAGGATTTTAAAATCATTTTCCCTTTTCCTGTTTTGAAGTATCTGTGTGATATTGTTAAGACATAAAAGGGCTCATTTTACAAGTCAGGCCCTCATGGATCATTTTTCCATATTTAAAGATTCTTCTTTCAGCCTCTTGATGGCATTGTACATGTCAGGTACTGGGTTTGGGTAGAGATAGAAAGAGTAAGTCATATATAAAAACTGAAAAATCTCTTCAGTTTCAGGTGAATTTTGGGTTCTTAATTTGTTGTACTTGTTGCTCTGGTGTTAATAGAGGTAGATCCATAAAGGTTTGAGTTAGTTTTCTACTGAAAAAGCAAATTAGGAGATTGTGCTAAATTGTGTTGAGTCTTGTTACTGGCAGATTTTAGCAGAATTACCTAGGAATCCCTGCAAGTGACTTGGAATCAGAGAATCAGATCCACTCATAGGAGCCCCCTTCAGAGCTACCCTGAAACAAGGTCTATTCCAGAATGTCCAAGTGAAGATGTTTCCAGGGACCAGACATGGGATATCTGGGACTCAAGATGTAATGTGCTGATTAAGTGGATATTGGGGGTATGTTACCTGATTACAAGGAAAATTGATGTTATTTAATATAAATGATCATTATTGTATTGCTTTAGCTTTCTGTTTCACAGTGTTTATGATTGCCTAGAAGACAGCTATGCCCTAATCCCTTTTATTTATTATTTGGGATCAGGGCCATTCCTCCTGCAACTTTTTGGTCAACTGACAGTTTTCTGTTTATATTAACCCTACCTGACCAAAACTTGATTATGGAATAATAATATTACATTCCTCAGGCGGAAGCCAAAGGGAAGTTTGGAGCTGCCCTAAATGATTTTGTTATTACTCTAGTTAACTGTATAAGAGAGGATTTCTATGATACTGAGTTTTCTTGGTTATCTTGGTGCAGTTAAAAGACATATGTATGTATGTATGTATGTATGTATGTATGTATGTATGTATCTGATCTGGAGTATAATAGATTAAAAACAAAAGTTGCTTCCCTGATCACTCTTAACTGAGAGAGTAGTCCTTGGTTTATACTTGCCAGCTTAGGTCCTTCCACCAAATACTGTTTACAAATAGTGAGTAGATGCATTTATCCAAAGAAATGAAAAGCAGAAATTAGAGAAGTTATACAGATTATAAAAACATACCAGAAAATACAAAGGACTAAATGAAATCTTTAGGTTTGAGTGGAATAAGATCTCAGCTGAAACCAAGAGAGAAACCCCAATCTCACCGAGGAGAAGTTATGCCTCTGAAGTCTTCAAGAAGGCAAACTGGAAATCAGGGCCATATTAAGGAGCTGGAGTCCCCTGCTGTCTGCAGCTTCTAAAATCTTTTCCTCTCCACTCCCTGCAACAGCCTCTCATATCTCTCTTTCTTGAGGAGTCTCTGAAACTAAAAATGTCTTTCTCCCAAGAAATCCTTGCTCCAACTAAATCTCTTAAATGAATGCACTGTTGCCTCAGTATTCTCACAACCAATCTGGAGTCATGTTTCCTTCTGCATATACAACTGCATGATAAATGTCCTAGGTTTGATTGGAAGCTCAGTTACAAAGGCATAACCTGTTTCTGGGACCACATGGTCCTAGCATACAGGTTTTAACAGATATTTTTATGCTATAGCAACTGAAATAGTTCATTCCAAAAATCTGTCCCAAGGCTTGAGTCCTTAAGGCAGGCAGCAGGTGGCAAACTCATTAGCAATTTCACTGAGAAAAGTTCTGCTCTGAATTTTGAAAGGTATAGCTCTGGAGCCTCCAAGCTCATTATCATCTTTACTAACATATGTAGTAAGAAGATGAGTGAAGCTAGATGGGGTCGTCAGAATGTAGGGTCCAGTCCTTGGCTTAACAGCTTCACTTACCTGTGGCAGCATGGTGCAGTGGACAAAGAGTCTGTCATCAAATCAGGAAGATGTTGGTTTGATACCTGCCTTAAGACATTTACTAACCATGTGACTCCAGTCATGTCACTTGAGTTCTCTGAGACTCAGCTTCCTTATCTCTAAAATGGACTTGGTGCCCTATGAGGTCTGTTCCAGCACCATTGTATAATCCTATTTTAACAGTTCTCTAGAGGTAATTGGTTTCTGAGGACTAATTCACACTGTCCAAACTCATGAGTTTTTTTTAATCATAAATAAGTTAATTTATTAATTTATAATAAGAGATATACATATCATGAGGACTTACAGCTCCTAGCTGAGGATCCCAAGGAAACCTCATTCATAAGCAGCAGGTAGTTCGATATACATGAATTATAAGGCAAAAGTGGTAGATAATTTTAAGGGATATTTTTCTTTTTTTAATATAAATTTATTTATTTGTAGTTTTCAACATTCACTTCCACAAGTTTATGAGTTCCAAATTTTCACCCCATCTCACCCCTCCCCCCACCCCAAGATTGCATGCATTCTGAATATCCCTTCCCCTAGTCTGTCCTCTCTTCTATCTCTTCCCCCCCGCCCCTTATCCTCTTCCCCTTCTATTTTCCTGTAGGGCAGGATAGACTTCTGTACCCCATTTCCTGTATTTCTTATTTCCCAGTAGCATGTGAAAACATTTTTTTAAACATATGTTTTTAGAACTTTAGGTTTCAGATGTTCTCTCTTCCTCCCTCCCCACCCACCCTCATTGAAAAGGCAAGCAACTCCATACAGGTTGAACATGTGCAGTTATGCAAAACACTTCCATAGTAGACATGTTGTGAAAAACTAACTCTATATTTCCCTTAATCCTATCCTGCCCTCCCATTTATTCTATTCATTCTTTTGACCCTGTCCCTCCTCAGAAGTATTTACTTCTATTATCCCCTTTCCCAATCTGCCCTCCTCTCTATCATCCCCCTGCTCTCTTGTCCCCTTCTCCCCCTATTTTCCTGTAGAGTAAGACAGATTTCCATACCCAATTGAATGTGTATGTTATTCCCTCCTTAAGCCAAATCCTATGAGAATAAGATTCACTCATTCCCTCTTACCTTCCCCCGTTTCCCCTTCACTGTAAGAGCCTTTTCTTTTATGTTTTTTTTTGGTGAGATAATTTACCCCATTCTACCTGTCCCTTTCTTCTTCTCCAAGTATAATCTTCCCTCATCCCTTAATTTTATTCTCCAGATAAGACCCCTTAATCTTCAACTCACCCTGTGCCCTCTACCTATCTATCTATTTATATGTATATATACATATACATATATATATATATATATATGTATATATACATTTAATTTTTTTTCCTCCAACTACCCTAATACTGACAAAGGTCTCATAAGTTATAAATATTATCTTTCCATGCAGAAATGTAAACAGTTCAGTCTCAATAAGTCTTTCATGATTTCTCTTTCCTGTTTACCTCTTCATGATTCACTGGAGTCTTGTATTTGAAAGTCAAATTTTCTTTTTAGCTCTGGTCTTTTCATCAAGAATGCTTGAAAGTCCTCTGTCTCACTGAATGACCATTTTTCCCCCTGAAGGATTATACTCAGTTTTGCTGGGTAGGTGATTCTTGGATGTAATCCTGTCTCCTTTGCCCTCCAGAATATTATATTCCATGCCCTGCGGTCCTTTAATGTAGAAGCTGCTAAATCTTGTGTTATCCTGATTGTGTTTCCACAGTACTTGAATTGTTTCCTTCTGGCAGCTTGTAATATTTTCTCCTTGACCTGGGAACTCTGGAATTTGGCTATAATATTCCTAGGAGTTTTCCTTTGGGGATCTCTTTCAGGAGGAGATCAGTGGATTCTGTCAATTTCTATTTAGCCCTCTGGTTCTACTATATCAGGGCAGATTTCCTTGATAATTTCTTGAAAGATGATGTCTAGGCTCTTTTTTTGATCATGGCTTTCAGATAGTCCAATAACACCTTAAAAAATAGCCTAACCCCCGCCAAGGGCCACGCTCTTGGGGAATGGAGCTGAGATCCCGCCTTCCTCTCTTAGCACCAACAGAAACAGACTTTTCCCACTGACCTTCTAAGTTGTCTTTGGTGTTTGTGGGTTGAGAGATCTGGAAGCCGCCACAGCTGCCCGCGATTCAGCTCCAGGTCCACTGCGACCTGCGCGCCCACACTGCGCTGTGCTCCACTCCCAGCCCTTCAAGACAACATCTTTCTGATCAATCATCCAGGTTGTCTTGGGCTGGAAATTTGTTTCACTCTGTCTTTTTGTGGGTTCTGCTCCTTCAGAATTTGTTTTGAGCCATTTTTTATGAGTATTTGGAGGGGTTTGGGGGAGAGCTCAAGCAAGTCACTGCTTTCACTCTGCCATCTTGGCTCCGCCCCCAAGGGATATTTTTCAATCAGGCACAGTAGCTTACTAATTTACCCATCTTTGCCATGGGAACATGTAAGCACCTGGACAGATTTGTGCCTGCTATTCAAAACACTGTACTGTGCTGAAAATCCTCAGACACATTTCTAGTAGTTCCCCTTCTATTGGCTCTTATTATTGTGTCATACCCTATCCGTCATTCAGCTTTTATCTGCCCCACAGGGGACAGAGCAAAGACACTTGCCTGATATCTTGTCATGTCACCTTCCCAACCTTTTTCAAGGTTCTCTCTTGCCCTAAATCGTATATTCCCTCTCGCTATGTCACTATTCCCCTTCTGTTGCCACTATAATACTATATTCCTTCCTTCCTTCAAATCTCACCTACAGTGTGTAGATCCTTGTTGGATTCAGTCTCTGAGAGGGGTACTTCTCTGATCTGGGTGTGTTGTTATCTTCCTGACCTTTGACTTTGGTTCTCTCTTGCCCTAAATTGTGTACTTCTTCTTACGCTGGAGCTATAGCCCAGTGAGTATGACCTTGCCCACTGTAGCCTGCAGGCAAGGCCACTTTCATGTTTGTTGTAAGTTTGCATGCTTCTGTTCCCATCCTCTAGCAGAGATTCTGATTGACTCTGAAATCTGCTCCTGAGCTTTTCTGCCCATCTATTTCCTGTGTAAGCAAAACCAGTCCTCTTATACCCACACGAAAATACAAACATTTCCTTATGTGCCCCAATTAATCATTTTAATCCTAACTTTTAAGAGTTTTTGCCTTTCTGAGTCAGAATAAGAATTCAAATAAACAAATGTCACAATTCTGAGCCTTCTCTTCAGGAAAAAGACTTTAATCTTTGTAGAAAGTAAAAATTAAAAGCTGTCTGTCTCCTTGGTATAGATGCTACCTGTTTGCTTTGAAGAGTTTGATCAAAAAAGAAGAAAAACTATAGAAGTAACAAATTTCACTATCAGGAGACTTGTTTGACAGAGGAATGCTTTTAATTATTCAAATATTTTCACAGCAAGGGATCCCCATGATTAAGGTTGCTCCTAGCATTGCTAGAGTCCCACTCTAGGTAACTATGTGATTGTGTTAGAGGCATTAATCATATTCTTCTCCATCTCAGCATGGAATGGAATGTTAGCTCATGGCAGGGGTGAGTTGCCAGCAACTCTATCATAGATGACTATACTGTGAAGACTATTAGCTGCTGCTCACTTGCAATGCTTTACTAAAGCAAGTCTATCCCTGTGGAAGGGCTGTTACCAAAACCTCCCCCAATATGAATTTCTAGGCTTACACAGTAGGGGGAAATTCCCCATCAGGGCTCCTGTTGGTTTTTCATCTTCTATGAGGACAGCCAAGGAAGGTCAAAGACAGAGATACACTCCAGATCACAGGCAATAAAAGATAGCCTTGTAACACTGCGCAAATAGAATGCTGGTCTCCTCTGTCCACCTGGAAAAGATTTCCATAAACAAAAGGGAAACTGAAATGCCGAGTCCAAAGAAACCTAAGTCTGGGAATAGTTTAGATGGCCCTATTTAAGCCTAGGTTCTTGCAAAGTGTTTGCTAATGAACAGAAAAATAGCCAAAGGTGGGCAAGTACTCCTATTAGCTTGGAAACTTAGATAAGAAGAAATATGTAAATAAACTCAAATGTTATCCCAGGTAAAGCAAATAGCTCTCCTCAGGCACCTTAGAATTTAAGTGACTATCAATTCTAGTTGGGTTAAAATGAACAAAGGCTCATAGGCACAGCTCCAATCTAATTCAACAAAGATTTATTAAGTACCTAGTGTGTACAAGGCACTGTGCTGGGTTCAGGGGATATGAAGATTTTTTAAAAATACAATCCCTTCTTCCCTCAAGAAACCAAAAGATATTTATTTGATTTGCTTAACTATATTTATTAGAATGTCTATATTGGAGAGAATTTATGAGTTAGTGGGAAGAGAGAGAAAAGGGGAGAGAAAGAAAGAGACAGACAGAGACAGAGAGAAAAACATGTAAAATATATACCACAGAAGAAAACAAAACATAAATATACACTTTTTTAGAAAAAAATGTACTTAGCAGGAGTTATGTCTGTTTTGGTTTTGGGATATTTGGAGTGTTTGTGTCTGTTGATGATGTTAAGTTCAGAATATTTTTAGTTTGAGGAAAAAATAGAGAAAAACTGCCATTTATTGCCTGACTAAAACCCCTTTTAAAACCCTTGCTTCCAGGGTCCCAGTTGGCTCAAAACTCTAGCACTCAACAAGTTATAAATCCCTCCTGCCCCTACCTCTTTAGTACTCAGAGTTCTGAAGGCAGTCCATTCTTAAAAGATTTGCCAAGAAAACTCCAAATATTCAGACACAACTGAACAGCAGAAACAAAAATGTGGCACCCAGAACTATAGATGCGGTAAGTCCAGAAAAATATTGAGGGACATATTCCTCAAAGCTATGCCTCTCAGTGTAAACTAAGATCATATCAATTCTTCAAATACAAGTTGATTATATTTATTTGCTGGGGTAAATGGTATGTCTGCTCTGTTCTATTGATCTACCTTTCTATATCTTAGCTAGTACCAGATAGTTTTGATAATTATTGTCTTAAAATATAGTTTAAGATCTGGTACTGCTAAACGTCTTTGATATTCTTGATTTTTTGTTCTTCCAAATGAATTTTGTTATCATTTTTTCTAATTCAGTAAAATAATTTTTGGTAATTTAATTGTGATAGCATTGAATAGATAAATTAGTTTAGGTACAATTGTCATTTTTATTATATTAGCCCTGTGAAGCCATGAACAATTAATATTTCTCCAATTATTTAAATCTGATTTTGTTTGTATAAAAAGTTTTTTTTTAATATCGAATTTGCAATGAAGATGCCCTGCTCATGTCATGATGTCTTGCTTTCCTTGCCTACTGTGTTTTGGTACTACTTCTATTACAATGCCCAAAACATCATGTGCTTCTTACCAATGTAATGAGACTGTACATTTTTCTCTTACAGGTGTGTAGCAATGTTGAGGAGTTCTGGGTTTCACGTGACCTTGGATGTCAAAGGTCATACCTTAGGTAATCTAAATAACTCCAACAAGTGGGCAGAGGTAGGAATGAGTTGAAGTGGGAAGGGGGGGTGTTGTTAACCTTCCAAGTCCCTCAGAAGTGCTGAGACCAGAGGGAAACATAAGCCCCGGAGCAGGGGATGGAGGCATGTTTGAGGGCAAGAGGAACTTTTTTGTTTTCCTGACAGATAGGTAAACTGTTGTTTGAGGTCAGTTGTCCCTGGGAACTGTACTACAGGGGACAGACCAACTTCATTACTACTGGATGGAGGAAACTTCATCTGAGAACTGAAATATCCCGAAAGGCTTCTTTTCGGGGGAGAAAAATGGGGCTAGTTCTGCCACCTGCTGGATCTATGTAGAACTACAGGCAGAGTGATCTGGGCAGGTGTGAAAAGCTTCAAGAGGTGCGGATTATGAACTCAGCCCTAAAAAAAATGTGACTGAAGCTGTGTAGGCGTCTGGAGAAAGGTTGGGTATCTATATTTTCCGCGAGCTCTGCTAAGACTTCAATTTCAGCCTATTAACAAACCTTTCGACTTTCTGCCTATTGATAAACTTTTTTTTCTTTTTCTGAGCTTTGTATATTGCCTGACACAGGCAAGGAGAGCTGGTTATAACCCATTGGGTAATGCTGTCTAATGGAGTTCCCAGATTTTGGGGGGACATGGGATAACAAGGCAGAAATTCTCCCAATATCCCAAAGTGTCCCTATGCCCTGAATGTCATATGAGAGCTTCCAACCAATACATGACTAGGGGGATAGGGTGAAAGCAGCAATGGTTATTACAGTGGGAAGAAGATGGTTCTGCATGTGTGTATACTTTTAGAATGTGTTTGGTGCCAGAAGTTAAGCGATTTGCCCAGGATCACATAGCGAGTAAATGTCTGAGGTCAGATTTGAATTCAGGTTCTTCCTGTCTCCAAGGCTAGTGCTCTATTAATAATAATAACTAACATTTTTACAGTGCCTGTTATGTGTCAAGCACTGTGCTAAGTGCTTTACAAATATTATCTCAATTGATCCTCACAGCAACCCTGGGAAGTAGGTGCTACTATTATCCCCATTTTACAGATGGGAAACAGAAATTAAGTGACTTGCTCAGGGTCACACAGCTAGTTAACTTAACTAGTATCTGAGGTCACATTTGAACTCAAGTCTTCTTGACTCCAGGCCCAGCTCTATATCCATCATGTCTCCACCTATGATTTCATCAGTGTGGGAAACTGCCAGTATAGAAATCTCCTCCGCAGGTTCATGTCATCTATAAGTTACAGCCAAAAAGGTTGCCTGGGTCATTGAAAAGTAAAATGACTTGTCCATGGTCACAGAGTAAGAAGGTGTTAGATTCAAGACTTGAACTAGGGTCTTCCTGATTCCAGCTATTCCAATTCATCCCTTTATTCTCTAGTCCAAGTTGTCTCTTCAATACGGTCAAGAACAAGAACTTTTTTGGAGTGGTGATTTTGAAAGGTTGGGAAGGCATTTTCCCCTAGGGAGTCTCCACATTGCAATTTCAGAGAAGTTTCATGGACTGACAATATTTTGGAGCTACTGTAACAGACAGACCTGGACAAAAAGAGGTGGACTGCTTGGCCATTGGGGTGGGGGAGAGGAAGGTAAGGGGGGAGTGGAGGCAGAAAGATTTTCCCCTACCTAGAGCTCTAACATCTCTGGTTTTTATTAATAGAAAAATAAGAATTCCTTAATAAATCTGCTCTGATACATCCATGGTACTCAAAATAATGATTCAAAGAAACCATAGTTTTTAAATAGTTCCTGATTCAGAACTGACCCTCATTCCTCAGTAACAATGGACCTTTCCCACAACTACTTCTGGGTCTGTTTCTCCTCCACTACAGAACTTGAACTTACACCTTGTGTTACTTGTTCAAAACCAAAACAACAACAACAATTAGCCACTTCTGACACCATTTCCTCTCTGATCCAATGAAGCTGCACTACTGCAGGGAAAAAGTCTAGAAACAGTTTTGACAGTGGTAAGTTTCTAGAGGCAGTTAGACAGCACAATGGGTAGAATGCTGCACTTGGAGTCAGGATGTCCTAAGTTCCAATTCTGCCTGAGATACTGCTTTGCTGTGTGACCTGGGACAAGATATTTAACCTTTCAGTCTCAGTTTCCTCATCTGTAAAATGAAGAGGTTAGACTCAATCCCCTCCAAAGGCCTTTCCTGCTCTAAATCTATGATGCTACAATCATTGAGCCCCAATGAGTTGAACTCACAAAATGTCACATAATCAAAAGTATTAAACATTGATATATTGATATCTAGAAAATTCCTAGTGTGTATAATTATAGAGGAGTATTATTTTGCAGTAAGAAAATATTAATTTGAGAAATTCAGAGAGATGTGGGAAGATTTGTATGGAAAAACTTACCCAAAATTGTATAAAATAAAACAAATAAAGCAGAATCTTCAGATACACACCCACATTGCTACAAAAACGCAAATGAAAAGATAATGAAAAAGAAGTCAAACTATGCATAACTGAAAAACTAGTAATGGCCCTGGAACAGATACTGAAATATAATTTTCTCCATAAAAGCAAAGAAGTAGAACTATAGACCAATATCATTAATGAAGATCTATCAAAAATAGGAAATGAAATTCTGGCAACATTTTAAAAAAACACTGAATTTTTTAAACAAAAAATGTATGATAACCAAGTCAAATTTGTCAGATTTGACAACCAATGCCAGGATGATTCAACAATAGAAAAACAATCAACATAATTTATTCAAAATAATAATAATAACTAGCACTGTGTAATTTTTCAAGGTTTGCAAAGAGATTTACAAAAATTATCTTTTTTGATCCTCACAACAACCTTGTAAGAGAGGTGTAATATTATCCCCATTTTATAGATGAAGAAATTGAGACAGATGAGGCTAAGTGATTTGCTCAAGCCAGGGTTACATAGCTAGCAAGTGTCTAAGGGCAGATTTAAATTCCGGCAGATCTTCCCAACTCCAAGTAGTAGGCCACTTAGCTCCCTCCAAAACAAAAACATATAAAACTACATAATTATAAAAACAGATGGTGGGAAAAAGACTTTGACAGGAGAATAGCACTTTCAAACTTCATGCTGTATTATTAAGTAGCAGTCAGGGCCAGCTAGGTGGCACAGTGGATAGAGTATCGGCCCTGGATTCAGAAGGACCTGAGTTCAAATTCGGCCTCAGACACATAACATTTCTTAGCTGCGTGACCCTGGGCAAGTCACTTAACCCCGCTGTCTAGCCAAAAAGGGGGAAAAAAAAGTAGTGATCATAAAAATCGTTTGGTTAAAAAATAGAAAAGTAGACCAAAGAAATAAAGAATCAGAGATTCTCAATAACTTAGTATTTGATACACACTTTTTTTTTAATAAACTGAAGCTGCAGGGCTGCACTTGAGGACCTAGCAGGTTGCTTGTTCGCAGGTTCCCCACCCCTGCCTCTTAACTTTTGACCCAGAGATTTTATTGCTAGGTGTGTGTATACCTTAGAAAGTCAATGAAAAATAAAAAGGAGGGAGGGACCTAATATATACCAAAATATTTAGAGCAGCACTTTTTGTAGTTGCAAAGAACTGGAAACAGGAGTAGATGTCCATCAGTTGGGGAATGGCTGAACAAGTTGTGGTATATGAATGTAATATAATATTACTTCACTATAAGAAATAATGAGTTCGATGAATACAGAGAAATGTGGGAAGACTTACGTGAACTTGCACAAATCGAGGTAAGGAAAACAATGAGCAGAGGTTCTGAATTCAGAAGACCTGAGTTCAAATACCACCTCGAATCTTTACTGTGATGTGTGGCCTTAGAAAAGTCATTAAACTTCCCTAAGCTTCTTAGCCCTCATCTGTACAATGACAGAAATGAGCCTGATGTCCTCTGAGGTTTCTTCAAGCTGTAAGGATGAAGAAGAAGAAGAAGAAGAAGAAGAAGAAGAAGAAGAAGAAGAAGAAGAAGAAGAAGAAGAAGAAGAAGAAGAAGAAGAAGAAGGAGAAGAAGAAGAAGAAGAAGAAGAAGAAGAAGAAGAAGAAGATCTATGTATGTGTCTATGAACCAGAAAGCAATATATACATGAATGAATAAAAAAGCATTTATTAAGTGCCTACTGTGTGCAAAGCACTGTGCTGAGCACTAGAGATAAAAATAGAAAAATGGAGACATCCCATGCTCTTTTAAGGAGCTCACATTTTATTCCAAATTCACATCTACTCATTCCAAATCTTGTGATTGTTAGTCAAATGGAAAGTCCCATGGTCCTTATGGTTCAGTGGCAAAATATATGCATATCCTTTAATATCATTTCCACTAATAAAGCTGTATCTATTTGGGGGGGGGCTAGGCAATGGGGTTAAGTGACTTGCCCAGGGTCACACAGCTAGTAAGTGTTATATGTCTGAGGCCAAAATTGAACTCAGGTCCTCCTGACTCCAGGGCCAGTGCTCTATCCACTGTACCACGTAGCTGCCCGGAACTGTATCTATTTTTGACATGGAGCCATTTGACAGTAAGGACTTTGGTATGGAGCATTTCGAGCCTGTCTTCAGTAGTTGTAGCTGCTGAGGAGGGGAAGATTGCAGCACCTGCAGAAAGAGTTGCCAAGTTGCATCCTCCCAGGGGTTGCTTTCCTTGGTGAAGACTGTAAGGGTGGTCCTGGGATCTGGGCCAGGAAAGGGTGGGCTGGGGCCTGGGGCATGTTACTATTCCCCGGGTTTCTGGGATCAGAATCCCAGTATGTTTCTATCAGAGACTGAGTGAAGATGGTGGTCAAGGTGGAGGTGACAGTTTGACTCTTCTTCCTGTCTCTCTTTCTCAGTATTCTTGCTGTTTCAGTTAAGCCGACTTTCCTGCCCATAGACGGCAGCTGGCCTCTTCGCCACTGGGATTGCTCTCTGGATAATGGCTAGGGGCCAAGCCAGATACTGGCCAGTAATTTTAGAGGTTTTGCCCAGGGGCTTACTTGCCCATAGGTGGTAGCTGGCCTGCAGTTAGTGTTGGTGGTAGCAAGGATGATGGAGGAATTTGCCTACTCAATTATGTTAAGGCTGCAGGGATCAGGGCTAAAAGCTGGCTGTTGGTCTGGAAATGCTGCTCCTCCCAGGGCTTTGGGACTCCAAGACCCTTCTAGGTCTAAGAGGAAGTGTTGGCAGTTATTTGATTAGCCTGACACATGATGCCTCCTGGATAGACATCTCCCACCAGTTACCTTTAGCACAATGTAAATGGAAATAACTATAACATGATGAAAACTAAATGCTGCAAAATTATAATGGCTAGGTTTAAATCAAAGAAGAGATATGAGAAGTTACCTCTGCCCTCTGCTTTGTACAGGTGGGAGACTAAGGGTGTGGAATACCACATACAATGTCATACTTTTCCAACTATAGTTAATTTATTTTGTTGAACTGTTTTCCCCCTTTTTTACTGTTATAAGGGATAGCTCTCTATGAGTGGGGTAAGGTGGGAAAGGTTAAGAAAGGTAGGTGATATAAAGACAAAAGATAATAAAAATTTATTTCAAAAAAGAAAGAAAGAAAGAAAGAAAGAAAGAAAGAAAGAAAGAAAAAAGAAAGAAAGAAGAAAGAAAGAGAGAAAGAAAGGAATATAACTCCCTCTGGTAGACAAAGGAGATTAAGCTGGAATGGTGTATACATTATGAGGTGAGGTCCCTTAACTAATGTTATTGTTCAATTGTTTTTTTTTTAATTCTATTGGTGGGTGAGAGGAGAGGAGGGAAGGAAGGAGTACTTCTACAAATTACTGTGATATAAAAGTAAAAAGCATTAAAAAATTTTTTATTTAAAAAATTTTAATGAGAATAAATGATACAAAAGAAAAACAAAACCTTCAGTTTAAGAAACGAGCTTGCAATTGAAATGATCATGTGGAGCGCAATCTAGTTTGAATTAAACCAGTGCTCCCTCCCCATTATGAAACTCCCATGTTTATTAATTCTAGGAAGACTAAATTAGCTGTGCCTGGACCTGGCGAATCTAAGCAACTCAGTTGTCTCTATGGTATCTGTTTTTATTTAGCAACATTATGTATTTTTGTCCAGCACTGCTCCTTTTCTAACATGACATTTTTGTACGTGTGCGATGTTTTGGATCATATATACTGTACAGAGGTCAATCACTTTAATTTATGGAAGGTCCCAGTTGCTGCTTCCCCTAAATAGCAATGGAATTTTTCAATATCCTCAAAATAAATCGCCCTTCCAGAGCAGTAAACATCACATGACAGTATGTCAGGCATGGATTTGTTTCCACATTATTTACTTACAATTAAACAACACGGCTGGCTCACAGAGTGCATGATCAGCAAAACGAACATTATTTGAAGTAGCAGGGGAAGCGGCAAGGGTCCCAGAATCTGAAGAATGCAGTTTTCCCAAATACCTCAGGATTACGAGATGCTATAGCTCCAATAAAATTTGTTCCTTAAAATAGGCCAGAAGGAATCCTTAACTATTCTTACATGTTTGAAAGTTCATGTTATTGATGGGGAGAGAGAATGTGGCTTTCTCTTTTTGCTTCATACAATGAAAATTTCAGGGTGACCTCTTTTTTTTCTTTCTCCTTCTGGTTTCAAAAAAGCAACAACAACAAAAATAGCTAGAGTTAGCATACCTTTTAAATAATCAGGAAATAAATGTGAGATAGAGATTCATCCCTGTGGTGCCACCATTTGATTGTATCTCAAAGACAGTGGTCACATTGATAGGGTGCAAATAACTGTGTGACCTGTGGTCATTTGGATCATGGCCAGAGGAAAACCATTGATTTAGAAGTGGAAGGGATCTTAGGGATCGTCTAGTCTAACCCCTCTCATTTTATGGATGAGGAAAATGAGGCCTACAGGGCTTGCTTGAGGTCCCACAAGTTGTCAGCATGTGTTAAGTTTTGAACCCAGGACTTATGATTCCACTTTTCCTACAGGATTTCACTATCTCTGTGAATCCACAGAACTAACTTGAGTGTTTTGGTGTTAGATTAAAAAAAATATCACTCTATAAGAAAATAAAAATCACAACATAAGTAATAATTGAAATGGCCCATCCAACTATAAGGCTTACATTGACCAAAATGTTTCCTGCCCCTCCTCCCACATCTGGTTTGTCTAAAACCCGAGTGCTGCTTACACCATGTACTTAGTGCCATGAATTTGGAATAAGCTTCACTCATCTCCCCAGCAGCAAAAAGCAGCAGCAGCAGCAGCAGCAGCGGCAGCAGCAGCAGCTTCCTGTATAGCTGCACACACACTGAAGAAGCCTGGACCAGATGTTGCTGGTGATGCTAATTAATAAGAAATGACTTTTATATTCAGAGGTAGCCTAGAGTCAAACCTGTATGGTGCAGCCCATTTTGCCCTTTTGTATTGCAGCCTTATTTCGCTAGCACCCAGACCTCCATGCCACTTCCCAGCATTTGCCTATCATGCCTTCTGTTCTCAGGTCATCTTCCTCATCTCCTTGGAGATGAGGAACCTTGGAGGTGCCTTCTTATTTTATGCTGCCGGGGTTCATGCCACTTCCCTGACATCATCTCACCATATCATCACAATCTTCCCCTTTCCAGCACCCTTTTATGGTTAGTCTTCCCCCACTGGAAAGGAAATTCCTTAATAGAAAAGGACTAACTTGTTTCCTTGTATTTGTATCCCCCGAGCTTAGCACAGCACCTGGCACAGAGAAAAATGCTTAATAAATGCTTTTATACATACATATATATATATATATATATATATATATATATATATGCATATATATATATACAATATGTTTATATTTATGTACGCACATTTATATGTATGTATACAAACATATACATATATACATATGTACATATATAACTTGTCAGAACATTCAATAAGAATACTTCTCATCCTCTACTTTATTGAAGTTTGTTAACCTGTGTTATACAAAAGAATCATTAATGCTTTAATTAATTGGTATATACTAAAGAATATAACTACACAAATCTAGAATAGTGATAGCTCATTTACATGTACACTCAAAGGTTTACAAAGCATTTTTTTAAACAACAAAACTCTATGAGGTCATTAGTGTAGATGCTATTCTCTGCATTTCACAGATGAGGAAAATGAGGCTCAAAGGCATGAAATGACCTGCTCAAGGTTACACAATTGGTAAGTAGCAGAGCTGTAATTTGAACCTGAGTCCCCACCTCCAAATTCAGGGATTATTTCACTAATGAGAACATTGACTCCCCAAGATATCAAAAACTACTCTAATTCATTTAATCTCTGAAGATGGTCAATAGAATTATAGTATCTGGCCAGGTTTAATAGACATTCTGACTCAAATAATCCTTGGTTTTGCATTTTCTCATGTAAAGAAAGAAATCCTCTTTGCTGAAGATTTACTTTATAGTTAACCAAATGTAATGATGACTTCAAATTCAGCCCAGGCCCTGAGTTCCCCATGACTTCTCCACCTCTGTGGCTTGATGGATATAGCCTCCTCCTCCTCCAACAGGTGACTTCCTCCCCAGAACCTCCATCTCAGGAAGCAATCATAACAGCCATGCTCACTTCAAATCTGGCTGAATCCATGACTCCGGTGGGATTTCCCCACCTACCTTTCTAGCTCCTGTTTATATGTTCTTCTCCCTTTGGACTGTACACTCCTCAAGAGCAGGAACTATCTTTCTTTTTGCTTATATTTTTATTCCTATCACTCAACACATAGTAAATGCCTAATAAATGCTCTTCCTACCTACCTACCTACCTATCTATCTATCTATGGAGGTGATGTAAATGTTGTTAAACATCTCAAAAAATGTACATGACACATATTAAGTTTAATGTGCATTACTAATGTGTTCTCCATCACTTTCTTAAGTCTAGAAAATCAATAAAAAATAAAATCAAGACCTAATTTGTAATGTGTGCTAATTTCATGAAGTATAAATACTCACATTGAAAATTTAACAATCTGCTCCCCAGGCTGAGCTGGCTCCAGCAGACCTCTCCATCTATCTTTCTATCTATCTGTCTATCTATCTATCTATCTATCTATCTATCTATCTATCTATCTCTATCTATCATCTCTCTCTCTGTTTTTCTGTCTCTCTTTCCCCATCTGTCTTTCTGTGTCCTCTTGAAATTTTTCTTATACTAGTGATTTGGACTTTTTTTTTAACTGACCCATGATTTCATTGATATTGAGAATTCCTGATGAGGAAACATTTTCTACCAAGAGTTCCTGATCTATAACTTTCAGTCTGAGAAGAGAAGTGTCTGATGCAGTAAGAAGTTAAGTGACTTGCCCAGAGTTGCAACAGCCAGCATGTTTCAGAGGTGAAATTGAATCCAGGTCTTCTTAATTCTGTGACCAGTTTTCTATCTCCTCTACCATATTGCCAGCAGACAATATCTGTCACAACTCCATTATGGTAAATTTCTACAGGCCTCCATAGAAACTCCCTTTTTCATATTCTAATGTAACCACTGTCCCAAGGGCCATTGGTATGGGATTTGCTCCTTATTAGTGGGAATGAAGACCCTAGCATGTGTGACGAGTGGGGCTGAGTTGGGAGATGTTAGAAAACTCAAGCTTTTCCCAGTCCCCTTTCCTGCTCCTTCTGGGGACTCTCAAGCTTTGTTTCTTCTTCTTGGAGTTGAGTCAGTTCCACAGCCTCTGGCTTCCAGATTCAAGAGAGAAGATGGAAGAGGCCAAGCTCACTTAAGGTCACTAAAGGAAAAGACTCTAGAAAAACATGAGAAGAGCCAGCAGTCTCTGTCATGTCCCTATCCCCAGCTTGCTACACTAGAAATTTTTGAGTTTCCCCTTGGGTGAGATCCAGGACCTTCTTTCTTGGTTGAGCTGAGTTATCCCACTCCCAAAGGGAGTGTTCCTTCATTCTGTATTGTCTGGTATATATTCTCTGTATACTTTTTTGATGTTTGTTTCACTATGATTTTCATAAATGAGTTTCTTTGCTATTCTCTATGAATGTTCATTATGGAACTGGTATTAGTTGGGAAAAGGTCAAGCCTTGAATATAAAAGGGTCCCCCTGACCCTCCCAAAAATGACAAAGTGATCAGAAGTTAGATGGAATCCAATCATATCCCCACTAGCAATCTTTAAGTGAGCAGAGAAATATGCTTCTAGCCCTCTCTCCAACGACAGCAAAGTAGTTTCTAGTCCCACCTTCCTGCTTCCCCTTCTGGCAGGAATAAAAGTTTTCCTTGGAAGGGGGCAGGGGTGAAAGAGGCTAGAGGGCCTCTCTGTGCATGTGGAGCCCCCCACAATTTTGCTACACTAAATTTGCTGCTTCATAATTCTCACCCAGGCCCCCATTTTGGGACAAGGCATGAGTATGTGAGGATACAGTTGATATTTTCACCTTTTCCCAAATGTTCACTGGGTGTCAGAGCCACAACAAACGTGGGACAAATGGTCATCTGCCCCAGGGCACTAACTTCAGGGAAGCAACCATACTCCCTCCCTAAGGCAATTATTTCACCATCATGATCCACCCTAAAAGTGGCATTCAATTGTCTCTCTGAGGAACACACTGCCAGCTCAACTGTGATCACCCTCTGTCAGTTCCCTCCCCTCATCAACCTGTCTTCTGCACAACCTAGTGATCCCATCCTTACTGACCCAATGAAGCTGCCCAGTTGCAGTTTCTTCTAGCTAAGGTTCTGCTGGATATGAACTTTTCCATTTTCAAAATGGAAAAGGGGGCTTTGTTGTGGACTGTCAGAGCTGTTCTACTACTCCTGGCAAAACTGGTGTTTGTCAACACTCCTGTTTTCATTCAGCCAGGTTTTTAAATTCATAAATTTGCATGAGATGGATGGGGGGCCCTGTTAGGGCTTATTCCAGAGACCCTGGAAACTAAAACAAAGATTTAGCAACTTGAGATTGATTTTCTTTTATTGTTCTCAGTCTTAGATAGAGTCATGGGCCTGGAGTCAGGGAGACCTAAGTTGAAATGCTGCCCCAAACACTTAGTAGCTTTGTGACCCTGGACAAGTCACATAATCTCTGTCTGCCTTGGTTTCTCCAACTATCAAATGGTGATAATAATAGCACCTACTTCCCAAGATTGCTGTGAGAAATTAAAATCTCTGTTTCACCTTCCTGGTATAGTAGACAGAAAACTGTCCTCAAAGCCAGAGAACCCGGGACTCAAGTCTCATATCTGATTCCTATAGGCTGTGTGACCCTGAGCAAGTCACTTAACCTGTTAATGATCTAGGCAACTCTGAGACTATAAATTGCAAGGAATTTCCTCACCTGAGAGTTCCTTACACAAAGGAACTTACAGGTCCAGTCTCTATCCCAATCCCTTGATGCAAAACAATGCTTCAAGTGGTTTCTGAAAATATGAAAGTCTTGATACCATATGGATATGGGCCAGCGAAGAAGGAATGAGGCATGAAGTCACATGGGAACCAAGGCATCTCCTATGAAGAATTTAATTAAAGGAAGGGAAAAAGCACCTCAGATAAATGACCATTTTTCTCTCTCTAAACTATGTACTTCACACAGCCTTATGAGCATATGGAACCTTGGCTAAGGCCAAGTATGAAAAAAAAAAAAAGGAATGGGGATTTCAGATAAGAAAGGGCCAGAAAGTAAAGGAATTTGGAAAGAACTCCACAGATGGAAAATAATGAATACTGAACATGAAGGAAACCACTAGGGTCAAAAGTGGAGATGGTGAGCAGACATAGGGTGGAAAGGCCTCTCACTGACATCTGAATGAAAAACCTGTGGTCAGCATCAGCTGTCAACTGGTAAGAGAAAAGGAAGACCTGTGCGTCCACATCTTCTCTCACTCTAATTGTGCGCTTTTTTCCCCCTACTGAGTAGCCCAGCTGGGGATTGTGTGATATGATTACTTCGTGGTGAAAGAATTTGCAGCCTCTGCCTTTACAGAAGACCAAAATGACCTCCTGATTTTCCTTTGATGTGTTTCTAAAACAGTATTTGAACCTTGAAATGCAGGCAAACTAGCTATTAGTTCAAAAGTGATCTTTCTTTCCCCCAGTCCCTCTCCTTTTAATTATGTCTTCTACAAACAAAGACCATTGCTTTACTCTCAGATTTCTTTTTCTTGCAGGTTTCCTACTGCAATTATTAATAATTATAAATGTTACCAATAATGCTAATATAATTATATTAAAAAATAATGTTATGTTATAGTAGTTATAATACAATCAATAATAATAGCTATAGTATTTATGTAGTCCTTTACAGTTTGCAAGGCGCTTTATTTTTCATTGGTTGATCTCCTATCAGCTAATCATCCATCTAAGATTTGAGATCACAACTGCTCTGAGACTTCATAGAGAAAGTTATGACAAAAAAGAATTCATCAAAAGGTGACCAAGCTGATAAGTCTCCAAAATTAGCTAGCTCCATCCCCAGACTATTGCCAGGCCTGTACTCAGAGCACTTCTGGCTTGGTATAATCTTTCACAGCTGACAAAGCCTACAAGAACCCAGGATCATTATTATATGATAATGAGGCATCGCCATTAGATTTTTTGCTGTATTTCACCATATTTTCTCAAAATGAGTTGCTGACCTGAGAAGTAGAGATCTGACTTAGTCTTACAAAGGAAGCCCACTGGACATTCATCGTAGAGGAAAAGGCAGAGAATTCTACTCCCTCAGCTGCTCAGTTTCCTTGTTATGCCACGCATATGCCCAGATTTTAATAATAACTGACATTTATGTAATGCTTTAAGGTTTACTTTGGTCACAAAAAACCTATGAAGTAGGTGGTATAAGTATTATAATTCCCTTTTTACAGATGAGGAAACTAAGGTTCAGAGAGGCAGAGTGGTTCAATGACTTACTTGTTTATGGCCACACAACAAGTATGGGTCTGGATCAGAACCAAGATCTTCTGACTCCAAATCCAGTGTGGTTTCCATTTCATGATGCTGCCTCTCATAGAAGAACAATGACAATCCCTACAAATGAATTACAATGCATTTCTGCATAGCTCTATGAATTATGCCATGTGGGCCAAAAAGCTCCTGGATTAAAAAGAAATTCTAGGGAAAAAAAACCGTAAAAAGAGCAAGAGTATCCAAAACAGAATTTATTATATTTCCCCAAAAAGCCTATCCATCCTCAAAACTTCCCAATATCTGTTGATTTCACCACTACTGAATTTTGCTGTAGATCGGTCATGTCTGATTCTTCATGACTCCATTTGGGGTTTTCTTGGCAAAAATGCTAGATTGGATTACCATTTCCTTCTCCACATCATTTTACAAATGAGGAAACTAGGCAAATGGAATTTAGTGACTTGCCCAGGGTCACGTAGCTAGTAAGTGTCTGAGGCCAGATTTGAACTTAGGGAAATGAGTCTTCTTGACTCTAGGCCTTGCATTCAATCCATTTTGCCACTTAGCTACCCACTATCTGAATTATACTACCTAATTTAGGAAGCTGCTAGGTGGTACAGTGAATAGATTGCTAGGCCTAGAGTCAAGAAGCCCTGAGTTGAAGTCTTGCCTCAAATACTTACTAGTTGTGTGACCCTGGACAAATCACTTAACCTCTGCCTGCCTCAGTTTCCTCAGAGCTGTTGTGAGAATCAACATTGATAACATGTAAAGTGCTTTGCAAATTGTAAAGGACTATATAAATGCTAGCTATTATTATTAATTATGATGTTTTATAATATAATTACTCTATTATAATAATCCAATATAATGATAATTGTAGTTAATATAATTATATTATCATTATTGCTAACCATTATCATTAATAATCTCCAACTGTTGGAATGTGTGGGATATAAAAATGTACTTCTACCTTTGAGTTTATTGTCCCTTTGCAGATCATTTCTTTTTGCCAGAATTGTGTACAGAGTGTATCCAGGGTCACACAGCTACCAAGTGAACTCAATTATCATCCTGCGCTGATTCTTAAATACACTTATCCAAACCTAACCTCCCCACTGACCTCTAGATTCACATCTTCAACCGACCGTTGAACATCTTGAACTGGATGTCCTGTAGATATCTTAAACTCAATGTGTCCAAAACTGAACTCATTGTTTCTCCTTCTAAACCTTCCCCTCTTCTGAACTTCCCTATTATTGTTGAGGGGACAACATCCTTCCAGTCATCCAGATTCTCAGTCTGGGCGTTATCCTTAGTTCCTCACTCTGTCACACTTCACACAGCCAGTCTATTGCTGTTTACCCTTGTAACATCTCTCAAGTACTCTCCATTCTCTCCTCTGATGCTGCCACCACTCTGGTGCAGGCCCTCATCAGCCCTCATTACCTCAATTGCAATATTTTGATGTTTGGTACCCCTGCCAGAAGTATTTCTCACTCCAATCCATCCTCCACACCAAGGGTGGCCTCGAGACCGCATGTGGCCCTCTAGGTCCTCAAGTGTGGCCCTTTGACTGAATCCAAACTTCACAGAACAAATCCCCTTAATAAAAGAATTTGTTCTGTAAAACTTGGACTCCCAAGGACCTAGAAGGCCACATATGGCCTAAAGGCTACAGGTTCCCCACCCCTGCTCCATACCTGTCAGAGTGATCTTCCTAAGGTGCAGGTCTGACCGTGTCACCTTCCTACTCAATAAACTCTAGGGGTTCCACACACGTTCAGATCCCTTTTCCCTGTGGAATACCCTTTCCCTGCTCTCTCAGTTTCTCTTGGAGAGAGCTGTGGACTGGAATCCTTCAAACATTCCTTCTTTCTCTGACTCCCATCACTTCATGTTCCTTCACTTTTTCCAGTTTGTGTTTGAGAAACTGGATGAGTAGAGAAAGACTATGACCAAGAAGAGAGGGGTGATGATGTATGTTTCTCTCTTTTTTTCCCCATCCTGAGAACTGACCTCACCCAAACCTTACTTCATTCTCCCATACATTGTAAATACATAAATATATCAGGTTAAATGGAAATTGTTTTCAGCCCTCCACCTACCCAAAGAAAAAGAACAGACCTGCATTTCCTCCATCTCCCTACACCAAACAGCCAGGCCTTCATCCTTTCCTAGGGAAAGGCATCTCTAGTATATTAAGGAGGGGTGTCTCTTTCCTTACATCTCTCACCCCTGCCCAGCTCTCAGGGTGGGTTGAATCATAGGGAAGAGCACAGTTAATTTTTAAAGTCTTATGACTTTTAGGGAAGGGATACAGGAAGGCTTGGGCCTGTTGGGAACTCAGTGGAACCCCAAATGCTCTGATTTAGGGGGAGGGAGGGAAGAAGGTTGTTTATTTGTCTCTGTTTCCTTTCTTCCTGAAATAAAAGGACTATCATTTCTGGGGGAAAAAATATTCAATAAACTCTAGTGGTTCCACACATTTTCAGATCCCTTTTCCCTCAAGTCTTAGCTAAGATCCCATTTTTTACAGAAGTCTTTCTTTATCCCACTCAATTCTAGTGCCTTCCCTTTGCCGAGTATTTCCAACCAACCCTACATGCAGCTTCTTTGTACATAGCTGTTTGCATGTTGTTTCACATTAGACTGTGGCTTCCTTGAGAGCAGGGACTGTCTTCTTTCTTTATATTCCCAGAACTTAGCACAGTACCTGGCTCATAGTTATTGTTTAGTCAGTTAGGCACATCTGATTTTCTTGGCAGAGAGACTGGAATGGTTTGCCATTTCCTGCTCCAGCTCATTTTACAGATAAGGAAAATGAGGCAAACAGAGTTCGGTGACTCACCCAGGGTCACAGAGCTAGTAAGTCTCTGAGGCCATATTTGAACTCACAGAGTAGGCTCTTAATAAATGTTTAGTGACTAACTGTCTCTCTCCCCTCCCACCCCACTCCCACAAATGGGGTAAAAAGAGGGAGGAAAGCCCTTGGAATAGAAATGAATAGTCAAGCAAATGATATCCCTTCATTTTAAAAAGTAGATGGACAGGCTTTTAGCCATGGCCAGGGTTAGAAGTGAAAGAGGGAAACAATTTTACTTTCTTTTTAATAATTCGTGTTTATGTAATGTTTTACAAAGTTCTTCCATCACACAACTTCGTGAGCTAAGAAATGCAGTTTTTATACCCATTTTACAGATAAAGCAACTAAGGCTCAGAGAATATAAGTAGTTTGCCCATAAATTATTAAAGCCCAGATACAAACACAGGTATCATGACTTTGAATCTAGAGTGCTTTTCTATATACTACATTTTTTTCTTTCTTTTCCTATGTTACTCCTCCCACCATCTCAAGCTCTGCATCAAAATAAGTATCTGTGTTTTTCAAACCTTGTGAGTTCTTCCTAGGATATTGAGTCTAGCACTCAAAAGAACATAATCTGTTTTTTGTATCTGAGTGTTTCTTTATTTCTGGGGTTCGTAGAAAGAGAAGTTATGTAGTCCTTGGCTGGACATTTATGTCTGTTTCCAGGCTTGCCAAAAGGGCCCATACTGAGTCACACGATTTGATTTTATATTCTTATTCAGGGACCACCGGGATTGTAAAACTCCCTGCTGCCGAGTCCATTTCTTGTAAATGACTGCACATATTTAAGAACACATATTTCAGCTGCTTCCCACCCCCACCCCACCAGAATTGTTGTCCTCAAGTTGAAGGAAGATTAAGCATTTTGCATGTTTTCTTTCTTCTGAATCAGTTGGGAAATGGACAGCAATAAATAAAAAATAAATAATTAAAACAAAAAGGCACTTCCTGATGGGCCAGCTCAACCCAGGCTTCACACCTGGAGTTCACTGAAGGCAATTTAAATTTTAAAATACTTGGGAACTTCACCTCTCATACTTTGGAAGTCAAACGGGAAATCAAACCCGAAAAATCAGTGAACTGCACAGGTCCCAGGGTGCAAATTGTGACATTCCAGCATCATTTTTTCTCCCTAGCTATTGTGGTTCTACAGACTAACTTAAACATAATCTACGTAAAATGCTATATATTGGCTATTATTAGCATCATTATTATGATTGACAATAATAATAATAATACTTAATCTTCCCTGTATACACGCTCTCTCTTTCCTCTTCAGCTAAATGTGTGTATATGTGTGCATACATCCACATTAAACATACATATGTTGAAATTATCATAAAGCCACTAAAACTGTTCCTCTCCCCCATTTTCAACCCTGGCCATAACTGGAACTCTATCTATTTACTGTTTAGAATGAAGGGATAGAGGTGGACAAAGGGAAAATAAAAAGAAAGGGGCTTTTCGAACCAGTTCAGATACCTGCATGGTATTTAGACAAACAAGGCAAGTTTAACAGCTTAACAAATTTTAAAAAAGAAAATGTCCATTTCCTAAGACATAGCTAAGGCTGGGTAGCAAGCTTTGCCCCCAAATTTAGAGGGTGTTGACAATACTTCCACTCCTTCGGCTGGTAAAAACAGCTGAGCTTAGCACCTAGTTAGCCAAAATGATTAGCTATAAGAGGAAGCTAAGATGCCTTGTTCCATCTTTAATTCCTCTCCCCCAGCTCTCTCTGCAGGAGGGGAAGCAGGCTGCCAGCCTCTCTTCCACCCTGCTGTCTCTGGAATTAACATTCAACCATCTTCTCTCACAGTCACAATTTTCTGCTAAGAAACCTCATGGTAACTGGTATAAGTCTTGATTGAACACATCTGGACCCTCAGACAATTATTTTGCTTTGGATCCTACCTTGTCTAAATGCAGCTTTGCGTAAGGCAGTGTCCATTATCCCTAACACGACTTATGCTGGTTTGTGCTGGGGCAAAGAGTAGGAGGTCTATGTTATTAGTGAGGGCCTTCTGTAAGTGGTAATCCCTTGGAGATACTTCTCAATTCCCAGCTAGTCCCCCATACCCCAGCTGTCTTCTGCTTCTTACCGTTACTGCCAAAATTCTTTTTTTCCATCTTCAATTCCTCTCCAGACATGCCCCGCCCCATCTCTCTTTAGCAGGGGATGCAAGCTTCCATCCTCTCTTCCACCTAGCTGTTTCTGGAATAAGCAGAAGGCCCCCTTTAGGTGTTTTAAGGGCTTTAATGCTATCAACTATAGAAAAAGCATAGCAAATAATCAACATGCATTTATTATGTACCTACTATGTACTAGCAAATAGGGATACAAATATAAAATAAAAGGGGAAAGATTCCCCTTTTTTAAGAAATCATTGTGGCACAGAATGAAGCAGCATAAGTCTTCATTGAAAATATAAATGGAAAGGGCAGCTAGGTAGCGCAATGGATAGAGCACCAGCCCTGAAGTCAGGCCTGAGTTCAAATGAGGCCTCAGACCGAACACTTGACACTTACTAGCTGTGTGACCCTGGGAAAGTCACCTAACCCTAATTGCCATATATATACACATATATATGGAGCTAATCCTTTATCCTTCTTAGCTACCCTCTACTGACTAACAGTTTTATTCTTCTTTATCATTCTTCAAGTTCTTATCTTAGAGTCACCTAACCCTAATTATATTCAGCTTGGACAATAAATCATAGGATCATGGATTTAGAATTGGAAGGGACCCATGAGTCCATCCAGTCAAACACCCTCATTCTACAAATATTGAAACGTGGACCCAGTGAGACCCAACGGACCTCTCAAGACCACACAGAGATTAAACATGAGAGGTGGGATTTGAACCCGGATCCTTTGCCTCTAGAGCCTGAGCATTTTCAAGTAGAAATTCTCAGGCTCCTAGTCTAAGGTAGAATGGTTGTTGATAAGGCTGTAAGTTCACCATCCTGCTGCCCACTCTTCCTGGATATGTGGAGCATCTATAGGAAGCCACTCTTTGACTTTTCCATTTTCTCTAGCATTATAGCTACCTTCTTTATCCAATTTGAGATAGTACATCTTGTACTTTGGCAGTCACCTGTCCTTAGCCTGTTTCTCTCTATTCTCATCAATTTGAAGGAAGTTGAAAGTTAGTGGAAACTAAGGAGATCTGGATTCAAATCCCACCTCTGACACTTAATACCCGGTTGACTACGGACCTCAGTCAAAAACTCTCCTCACCTTCATTTCCTCACATGTAAAATAAAAGGGTTAGACTAAATGACCTCTGATGTCCCTTTCAGCTTTTAATCTATTGTCCTTTAGGTTAATTGACTGGTTGTTAAAGCTACTTCTACCTTCATAGTAAAGGTCAATTCCTTTAACTAATGTTTTAGACTGAATTCTCCTCTAGAAAATATGTGGCCTTGTAGGTAAACCATCATCTTCTGGAGCCTCTATCCCATGATCATTTTCTCCATTGACCAGCAAAAGATTATTCCTGTTCCCAAAGAGAACCCAATTCCCTTAAGACTTCCCACCAAGTTCCTAATTCTCATCTTAGAAATGCTTATACTTTTCCTGTCTCAAGTTACTAGTTTCATATACTCCCTGAGGTCCTCTTTGAAAGCTCATCATTCTGACGCCTTCTTCCCCATTTCACACATACCTCTTGCTGACTTTTCTAGGATTTTGTCTCCATAGGTTTACTGTATTAAAAACAGGTGTCAGCATGCTCATGCGCGCGCGCGCATACACACACACACACACACACACACACACACAAATTAAAACATTAAGTAACAATTGAGACAATTTTCACCAGCAACATCTTGTGACTATCAATAGGAGATGAACAAGGTTTGTGAATTGTGAAGGACAATGAGTTCCTAGGAAGCAAGGAGAAGGGTATTTGATTTGGAAAAAGGTTGAAAACTTGAGGAAAGTAAGTATATACATCTGGGGAAAGTGAGGGCAAGAGTATTCAACCCACATAAACTGCTGCTCTTGCCCATCTGAAACATGAACTAAAGAAGACTGACAACCACAATGACATCTTACTGTCTCAACTGATCCAAAATCAAGGCCTCTAGATGGGAAGAAGTCTGGCAATGCCAATAGGTCATTTTTTTCCTAGGAGGACATCAAGTTTCAGTAAAGATTCTCCCACACTTTCATGGTCAGATAATATGTTATTCTGGTTAAGAGAGGTAGCCTGCATATCATACTCAGACGACCAGTTTTTAAAGCATTGACATGCAATTATAAACATTCATCACTAAAACCCACCTAAACACAATTGAAGCTGTCTTTGGTGATACAGAAGGCACTTCAGGGATCCCCAGTGCCTCATTTTTGGACATTGATAGGACATTGCACATAGAACACGGATTAATAAATAGTTGCTGAAGAGCCAGGAGAACATCATACACAGTAACAGCTACGTTGTGCAGTGACTGACTTTGATAGACTTGGCACTTCTCAGCAACACAAGGATCTAAAACAACTCCAAAAGACTCACAATGGAAAATGCTATCCACATCCCAGAGAAAGAACTATAGAGTCTGAATTCATATGGAAGCATACTATTCACTCTCCTTTTCTTTTGTTGTTTTGTTTTATTGCTTCATTCTCGTGGTTCCTCCCATCAGTTCTAATTCTTCTTTACATCAAGACCAACAGGACGGGCAGCTAGGTGGTGCAGTGGATATAGCACCAGCCCTGAAGTCAGGAGGACCTGAATTCAAATCCAGCCTCACACCAGTCACTTGATATTTACTGGCTGTGTGACCGTGGGCAAGTCACTTAACCCCAATTGCCTAAAAAAGGGGAAAAAAACTAATGGGAAAATATGCTTATATGAATGTATAAGTAGAGCCTATATAAGATTGTATACTATCTTGGGGAGGGGAAAGGAAAGGGAAGGAGAGAAAATTTAAAACTCAAAATCTTATGGAAGTAAATGTTGAAAACTAAAAATAAACTAGTTAATTATTTTTTAAAGATAAATAGTTGCTAACTTGAATTTATTGAATTATCATTGTGCTATAGGTGTGAAGTGATCTTTTTTTTAATTGTATGTAAAAAAAATAAGTTAAATTAAATAAATAAAAAATGTATGTATTCACTTATTTTTAGATTAGCTCTACCTATCTTGCCCAGGCTGGAAGTTCAGTGGCCACACACGAGCCCAATCCCACTGGTAATTGGCATAGACGTTTTGACCCTATTCTTGGGAACTTACCATATTGGTTTCAGACTTGGTGCAGAAATCCAGTTGGCTTAAGCCGCCCTGAAAGACAAAACTCTTAAACTCAATTGTTCCACCAGCCTCAACTTCTATAGTAGCAGACACTGTAAAGGGGGGGGGGGTGCACTACAGAGCCTGGTTACTCAGCTGGAAATGATAATTCAATCAACTATTTGACAGGCTATTAGATAAATCAGTTTTAGCTGTTTTGTGGAAATATTAGGCAATAGACTGAAGCAGAATCTTTGATAGGGGCATATAGTTCTTTTTGCTCAATAATCTCATTCTTCCACTCCATCAAACGATTTCACTTGTCTTGGGGAGTTGCACGAATCTCAGAACCCAATACCCTTTGATCTAGTGATACCACTACTAGGTCTGTACCCCAAAGAGATCAAAAAAAGAGGAAAAGGACCCATTTGAGCAAAAATATTTATAGCAGCTCTTTTTTTGTGGCAAAGAATTGGAAACTAAGGGGGTGCCCATCAATTGGGAATAGATGAACAGACTATGGTATATGAATGATAGAATACTATTGTCCTGTTAGAAATTATGAAGGGGATTGTTTAATGAAGGGAATGGGGAAATCTTGGGACACCTTAAAAAATGGTGCAAAGTGAAGCTAGCAGAACCAGGAGAACAGCTTATACAATGACAACAGTATCATAAAGACCAAAAAAAAAATGTTGAAAGATTTGGGAACTCCGATCAACACATTGACCTGCCATGATTCCAGAGGTCTCATGATGAAACATGCTACTCACCTCCTGATAGAAGATGATAAACTCATGGTTCAGATTGAGACATGTCTTTTTTTTGGAAAGGACCAATGTGGGGATTTGTTTTGTTCAAGAAGTTTTGTTTTTCTTGCTTTCCCATTAGAGGGGGAGAAGAAGTAAAGTGACAGAAGACAGATTTTTGTTTGGAAAAAAAAATTTAATTTAAAAAACAAACAAATCTCAGATCTTCCCATAGGACCTTTTCAATATCTACCACCTAAGCCCAGCCATCAAAGTGTATATTCTACAACATTCTTGATTCTACGGTAAAAATGAAAAATGGTGCATTTCAAGGTTTAGAAAGGTATTAGGATACATGGTTTATTTGGAATGCCAGAGGGAAAATAAAAGAACTAAACATATGGACTTGAAAACATTCTTTGAATGTAACTACACTAGGCATATTCCACAGAAACCTTGGACAGTGAGAAAGTTAGATGTTAGATATTATATGTGCAAAAGTCTTTGCTCCATTTTTGTAATAAACTTTATAGATATCCAGTTCAATTCAATCTTTCTGTCTGCGCAATGTTGAGCTCATGCTATATGGTTTTTAATATTTTTTCTTCCTTTTCCTTTCCTTCCCCTCCCTATATCTGGTTCCAAGTGATTAAAATGAATTCTGATTATTCTGACTTTATCATCATTCTTGGAAGCATTGCAGACTATGAAAACTGAGATACCTTAGCAGGGATCTCAGTTTTCCTAGATGTTTTTTAGATGCACAATGAAAAGAAATTTTAGATATAGACTCTTCAAGCCTAGTGGATTTGCAGTTTGGGTTTCATTATTATCAATAAAATTTAAAAAAAAAACAACCCTAAAGTTCATCTTACTTTTCTGGTTTGTTTTTGGCAAGGTAATTGGGGTTAAGTAATTTGCCCAGAATCACACAGCTAGTAAGTGTTATGTGTCTGAGGTCAAATTTGAACTCAGGTCTATCCTGACTCCAGGGCCAGTGCTCTATCCACTGTACCACCTAGCCACCCCAAAAGTTTATCTTACTTAAAGACAAAAGAAAACAAAAATACACTAGTAAATCACTAACGAAGAAGAAGAGCATTACCACTTAGAGAAAATGTTTCCACCTTGTGTTTTGTTACATCTCTTGCCTGACGAATTTGTGACTTGTGATATGACTAAAGTTAATATGACAGGAATTTTAACAGATATACAATTTGCATAACCCCTTGAGTTCTGTCCTCTTCTAAATAGTTCCCCCTGGTGGTCTATCCCCAAAGTTCTTGAAATGACTCTGGAGCCCATGGAACATTATGTTGCATATCTAGAATCTTAGCAAAAAATGCGCTCTTTAAAGTCAAGTCCATTTGGGAGATTTCTAAGCCAAGTCTGGTGTAGTGTTATATATTGGTTAATAATTTTATGGATATAAAGCAGAAGGGAGAAAGAGAGAACTTAAATTTTCCCAGTATGGAGCAGCTGTATGACATAGTAGATAGAATGCCTTGCCTAGAGTCAGGAAGACTCATCTTCCTGAGTTCAAATCTGACCTCAGACACTTCCTAGCTGTGTGACCCTGGGCAAGTCACTTAACCCTGTTTGTCTCAGTTTCCTCATCTATAAAATGAGCTAGTGAAGGAAACGGCAAGCCACTCCTGTATCTTTGCCAAGAAAAGTCCAAATAGGGGTCATGAAGAGTCAGCCACAACTTAACAACAGATTTTCTTTTCTGAAGGCAAGAGACTTTGCCTAGCTCAGACTAGGATCTTTGGTAGTCATATTTTAAAAGCATTAGGATAAAGTGAAAGGGATCAATAATGAACTAAATGCTTTAAACCTAGCTATGGATCTAGAATCCAGATGCCTCTAGAAATAAAATGGCAAACTAGGAAACACCCCAAGCTGTAAGGGAAGAAAAGCATCAGAATTTTTGTTACTTTCCCTTCGCCTGGTATCTTGCCATTTGGCACACTGGGTTTGAAAGGAAAGCCATCACCCTGTGAAGAAAGGGAGGAGTGATTTGCTTAGAAAGGGAAGGTCATGGCCCTGAAGTGAGCTGCTAGGGAAATGCCCTACATGAAAGGAGACAATACAAATTATTAGAGCATGTTCAGAGAGGCCTTCTGGCTTAGTTTTAGATTGACAGCTCAGCCTACCTACTCATTGCCATCTCCTGCTCACAGATGTACCCTATCATTGAAATTAAATTTAGCACTATGGGTATGAAATCTTGCAGATGTCAGACTTTTCTGATGTATTGGTTATGTAAAGTACACCCCCTTTCAGATCTGGACAATTTAATTTGTGGAAAAGGGCAGAAATAAAGAACTTAGAGTTTGCACCTTCCTCCATGGTGAAACTGATTAGATGAAAAACTTCACTGCTGAGAGTTTATTGTAGGAAGAGCATCACTGCTGGGAACTAATTGGAGAAAGAAGAGTCTTTCCTTCTTAACGGAACTGGTTGGTGACAAAACAGAATTGTCTGCCTTGCCTGAATCCAGACCCTGGGCTCTATCCACAGTATCACATAGCTTTTCCACACTATCCTTATCCCTAGAGCCCTTAGAAAATGAATTATATCAGTGTGACCATTCCCTCTGGGAACCAGCCAGGGGTTTGCTGGAGCCAGCTTGAACCAACTCACAAGAGAGGATAGTTAAATTTTCAGTGTTAGCATTTACACTTCAGAAATTAGCAAAGGACTACAAATAAGCGCTTAATTTTTTTTGTTTTCTTGTCGAGACTCAAAGTTATGAAGAAATGTCAACAACGCAAATTAAAAGTGTATCATATGTCCTTTTTTTTTTTTAGAACATTTAACGACCTACCACTTGCCAGCAAGAGTGAACCAGTCAATGGAGAAGAGAGCAGAAGAGATGCTTATGTGCACATGACTAACTCATAGGACAGTTAGTTTGGCTGAACTGCTTTTTTCCCTTTTTTTATTTTTTGCCATTAGGCATGGCTGAGGAGGAGGGTTCTGATACATTGGGAAATGTAGGTGATTTTAAAGACAAAAGATATCAATAACAAAGTATCTTTAAAAAGAAAATAAACATAGTAGGCATGTAATTATAATGACCATGCTTCCTCCTGGAGAAAATTTAAGAAAAGTTACTAAAAGTGTGAGGACTACAGATGTGATACTTTAATATATTGTCAGACACTACTGAAGTGTTTTGATAAACTATTTTTCTTTTCTCTATTTTATTTTTAATAAAAATGACAATTCTACTTATATTAATTTACTTATTCAGTGTCATACCAATCAGACTACCAAAAAATATTTTGTACAGCTAGAAAAAATAATAATGAAATTCATCTGGAAGAACAAAAGTCAAGAATATCAAAAGAGTTAATGAAAAAATGCAAAGGAAGGTGACTTAGCCATACCAGATCTTAAACTATATTATGAAGTGGTAGTCATCAAAACTATCTATTACTGGCTAAGAAATAAAGTGAAGAATCAGTGAAATAGATTAAGTACATAAGACACAGTAGTAAATGACCATAGTAATTTAGCATTTCATAAACCCAAAGACTCAAAGATTCTTTTGGGATAAGAATTCACTATTTGACAAAAACTCCTGTGAAAGCTAGAAAACAATATGGCAGAAACTAGGTATAGACCAACATCTTACACCATATACCAAGATAAGATCAAAATGGGTACATGATCTAGATATAAAGGGTGATACCTTAAGCAAATTAAGAGACCAAGGAATAGTTTACTTGTCAGAACTATGGGAAAGGGAAGAATTTATGACATACAAGAGATAGAGTCTTTTATGAAATATAAAATGGATTTTGATTATATTAAATTAAAAAGGGTTTGCACAAACAAAACCAAAGCAACCAAGATTAGAAGGAAAACAGAAAGCTAGAAAACAATTTTTACAGCAAGTATTTCTGACAAAGGCTTCATTTCTCAAACATATAGAGAACTGAATCAAATATGTAAGAATACAAGTCATTTCCTAATTGAAAAAATAGTCAAAGAATATGAACAGGTAGTTTTCAGATGAAGAAATCAAAGCTATCTATAGTCACACAAAAAATGTTCTAAATCACTATGGATTAGAGAAATGCAGATTAAAACAACTCTGAGGTACCACCTCACACCTATCAGATTAGCTAATTTGACAAAAAAAAAGGAAAATGATAAATGTTGGAAGGGATGTGGGAAAATTGGGACTGATGCGCTGTTGGTAGAACTGATCCAACTATTCTGGAGAACAACTTGGAACTATGCCCAAAGGGTAATCAAACTATGTATATATTCTTTGATCCAGCAATACCACTACTAGGTCTGTATCCCAAAGAGATTAAAAAAAAGAAAAAGGACCTACTTGTACAAAAATATGTGTAGCAGCTCTTTTTGTAGTGGTGAAGAATTGGAAATTGAGGGCATGCCCATCAATTGTGGAATGACTGAACAAGTTATGGTATATGAATGTAATAGGATAGTATTGTGTTATAAGAAATGACAGGCAAGATTTTGGAAAAACCTGGAAAGACTTCTATGAACCAGTGCAAAATGAAGTTAGCAGTACCAGAACATTATACACAGTAACAGCAGTACTGTGCAATGAACAACTGTGAATGACTTGCCTATTCTCAGCAATACAATGACCTAAGACAATTCCAAAGGACGAATGATGAAAAATGCCATCCACATCCAGAGAAAGAACTTATGGAGTCTGAACACAGAATGAAACATATTATTTTCACTTCATTTTTTCTTTTTTTTTTCTTTTTGGTCTGTTTCTTCTTTCACAACATAAGTAATATGGAATATATTTTACATGGTTGCACATCTATGATCTATATCAAATTACCTACTGTCTTGGAGGGGGGGAGGAAGGGAGGGAGAAAACTTAGAACTCAAATATTTTTTTTAAATGGACATTAAGGGGCAACTAGGTGGTGCAGTGGATAGAGCACCGGCAGTGAAGTCAGGAGGACCTGAGTTCAAATCTGGCCTCAGACCAAACACTTGACACTTACTAGCTGTGTGACCTCGGGCAAGTCATTTAACCCCAATTGCCTAAAAGCAAAAAAAAAAAAAAAAAGGATGTTAAAATTTGTTTTTACGTGTAATTGGAAAAAACAAAATATTATTAAGAATAAACATAAGGAAAAAAGGAAATAAAAATGATTTGAAAATAAAAGGTAGCAAATTTTTTTAAATGGAAAAAGAAAATAAATAAACAAATCCATGAGATTGTATACTCCCTGAAGGCAGAGATTATTTTTGTCTTTATTTATATCACTAGTGATTAACATAATGCCTGGCTATTAGCTTGGATAAATGGATTTATTTGCCATTTGCTATGTATAGGAAGAGAACCAAGTCTTGAATATATAGCTTGGGGCATTCCTTCCCCATAAAGAGACATTGATCAGGAATTCAGCTAGAACCTAAAATTCATTTGCCCTGGACTAACAATATTTAAAAGTGTGGCTGTATACAATTCTAGCCTGGAACCTTTTCTCTGAGTAGAGCAGAGTGGCCAGCCTCTGGCCCTAACCTCCTGCTCCCATCCATCCCCAACCCCAGCGGAAATCAAAATCTCTCTTGGAGAAGTATGGATAGAAGAGATTCTACAGATATCTACTCATATCCCCCTTGCCACATCTAGGCAGATCTATGTGGACACACATAACATACTTCTAAGGAAGGATCCCACCCTGGGCTTACCACTTTTCTCAGTCATCAAAAACAGAAGCCCCTATTCCCACGCTACAAACAAGATGCCTTCCTGATATTAATTGTCTCATTTACTGATACAACTAAGAGGAAGATAAGGGTGGAGGGGAAGCCATGTGACCTTTGAGCAGGAGGCGACATAGTCTAATATACACTCTAGAGAGTCTGTCCAAGGCAAAACACAAAGTATAGAAAATGCCAGCTCTGTTCATTAGATAGGAAGATATCTCAACATACTTTTTGAGGTCTTCTTGATTCCAAGTCCAACACTCTATCCATTATGCCACCTATCTGCCTTATACCACCTAGCTGCCCTGCAAGAAACTAGAGATAAATACTATGAAGTATAAGGAGTTCTCCAAGAGAAACCTTTCATGAGGTCTAAAGTTGTGAGGGGCTATTTACAAAACAAGGCTTACAATTACAAGAGGAGTGAGTGTTTTTTGAGCTGTGTAAACACTTATGGGCTTTCATCATACAGAACAGTCCTAGATCATAGGGCTATTGATCTAGGGACCTTAGAGGTCATAAGATCCAATCCCTTCATTGTACAGATGAGGACACTGAGACTCAGGAAAGTTAAGTGATTTATCTAAGGTCACATAGTACCAAAGGTGAAATTTGAACACGGTCCTCTGACTTGAGTTAGAACAGTACAAGTTCCCTTGTACTAATATGTGCTGTCTCCCAATACTTGTGAATTGGCTAGAGCTCTGGGCAGTAACAAGTATTCTACGCTAGGGGCTAAAAAGAAGGGTATTATTTCAACCAGTCTACTAAACCAAACATAAAAATATATTGATGGCCCCTTTAATTTCATTTGCTGTTTATGCTTCTGAGCAGAACATTAGTTAACTGGCACTAATGGAATAAAGATGCTGTCTAGAGTATTTATAGGACTAGATTAGACTGATTAGTCCTACTTAGCCTACTTTTTTAAAGTAGTATAAAGTTGAAGATCTTGCAAAAGAAGACTCACAACCAAACACGTACCTACCTCCTGTCTGAGAGGCAAAGGACTCAGAGCACAGACTGAACATATTCTTTTTGGCCAATGCAGGAATTTTTTTTTGCTTGACTACAACATGTTTGTAATACAGGGTTTGTTTTTCTTTCTTTCTTAACGTAGGAAGGAGGAAGTAGAAGATGGGTAGAGAGAAAGTAGATTTTCATTGAAAAAGATTTTACTAAAAAATCTTATGGAAGAAGATGACAGTTCTGCCCATGCTCATTTCTCTTTACCTGGGACATCACTTTGGTCTCTGTGAATAGAAAACCTGCTCTGAGTTTTTGGAATTACATTAAAGTTTCATTCAAATGAAAAAGAGTTCTAACTGCCTTCCCAGAACTGATAATGTCTTCTAGTTAGTGACAGTAACATGCTAAAAATGACCTTCCAGAAATATGAGGTAGTACAAATTACAGGGAGGCAATTAGATGCTGTTACCTAATAAAAATGCAATAAATATAGTGTGCGATGAAATTACACAGGAAATGATTTGATAGAAAAGTCCGAGTTGGAATGTGGGATAATAAAAATCACTTAAACTTTGAATGACCTTGAAGAATTTGAGGGACATGACATTGGAATATTTTTCTAGGCCCCTCAAAAAGTGTGCTGAGATATCTTCCCATCTAATGAACAGAGCTAACACTTTCTTTACTTTGTGCCTTGCCTTGGACAGACTCTCCAGAGTCTATATTAGACTGTGTTGCCTCCTGCTGAAAGGCTACCCGGCTTTCCCTCCATCCTTATCTTCTTTTTGGTTGTATCAGTAAATGAGACAATTAATATCGGGGAGGCATCTTGTTTGTAGCAGTGGGAATGGGGGCTTCTGTCTTTGATGATTCAGAACAGTGGCGAGCTCAGGGTGGGATTACCCTGGGGTTATGTGTCTTAACCTAAAAAAGTGACTGTGGCACTGAGTTCCTATGCAATTTTCTACAGATGTTCTCGATTTTCCATGGGTTCACCTTTAAATTAAAAGAATCTCTGCACTCCAAAGTATTTGAAAACAAAGATGTGCATGAATTTAAGCTCCACTCATCTGCCCTAACAAGAAATGAGTTACATTGTGTTGTTTTGGCTTTAAAAATAATTTTCATTTTCAAATGCCATATATGTAAAATTATTCCCAATTGGTTTTCTATATGTATTTTCATTGTTTTGTTTGGCTCAATCAATAAGAAGGCATGAATTTTTAGAAATATATTAGCTGGTTAACAAAATTAGCAATTAAGTCATAAATGAATAAGTAAGGTTGTAGTTTATTAAATTAAAAACACCCTAGAGATGTCTGCTCACCTACAATGTTCTCTAGCATCATATAAAGACTCCCTGCCCTGAGTCCAAACAAAAGAAGATTCCCCATTGATGCTAAACTTCTCCGGGTGATCCTGTTCACAGATGGCATTGTATTAACTGTATTGAATTCTATAACACCACAAAGTCTTTTCAATGTAATTGGCAGAAAGATGAAAAGAACTATTCTACACTAAAGAAAAAACAAGTTGCTGAAAGTTTTATATTGATCAGATTATGACTTGTGGCAGCTAAGTGGCATAGTGAGTAGAGTGTTGGAGTTGACTTCAGGAAAACCTAAGTTTGAATCCTGACTCAGACACTGTTAGTTGTGTGATCCTAAGCAAGTCACTTACCCACTGTCTACAGTTTCTCACTTGTAAAATGACAGCAATAATAGCACCTGCCTCCTAGGATTGTTATAAGGATCAAATGAGATATTTGTAAAGTGCTTAGCATACAGCAGGTACTTAATAAATGCTTGCTTCCTTCCTATCTCAGTTTTCTCATATGTAAAATGGGAATAACAATATAGTATCTACATCGCAGGATTGAGTGAGGATCCAATGAGGATTCTAGATCTGTAAAATGTTTTTCAAACCTTAAAGTTCTATGCAGATATTAGTTATTAGTATTTTATTATTATGACATGAAACTAGAAGGAAAGTTTGTTGAATTAGCCCATCAGAAAACACAGACAAAATTGTGAAGATAAACAATGAGCAGGTGAGGAAATTTGGGCTGGATCTTATTCAGTGCTTTTAACATTATTAGGTTCTATTGTATTTTTATTTATTTTGTTAAATATTTCCCAATTACATTTAAGCTGGTTCAGGTTCTAGGGGAGTTTTGAAGGCAGCATAAGTCTGGGGTGGGGGCAGTGTTTGATGCCTCTGTTGTAGAGCACAGCAACATAGGTCTAGAGCTGAAAGGGAACTTCAAGGTCATCTAGTCCAACCACCTTACTTGAAAGTTTAAAGAAACTAAAACCCAGAAGAGTTAAGTAATTTTTCCAAGGTTACATAGTAAATAGTAAAACTGGGATTTGGACCCAGTTCCTCCAAATCCAGACCCAATATTCTTTCTACTGTGCCACACTGCCTGGGAACAGCAGGGAAGCAAAATTCGCTGGTACGTAAAATGCTTGGGCAATAACATGTAATTCTCTTAGAACAGTAAGTCAGAGCCAGACTATGGAGAGTTGAAATACCAAGCTAAGCAGTTTAGATTTTATCCTAGAAATAATACAGAATCATGGAATCTCTTTGAGCACAGAGTGACATGGTCACATTTATGCTTTAGGAAAATTCAATTTACTACTGGGATGAGGAATATGTTGGAGAGGGAAAAGGATGATGAAAGAAGACCACATAAGAAACCATTGCAGTACTTCACGCTAGTAATGATGAGGGCCTGAATTAGTGGAGTTATGGTAAGTGACAAGAAGGAACAAGTGTAGGTGCAAGGCATGTTGTGAGATAGAATTGACAAGACTTGGAAATCATTGGAAATGGGAAATAAATGAGAGTGAAGAGTAAAGGATAAGAGAGGTGAAGGACCAAGAGGAGTGGAAGGATGGTGGTACCCTTGATAGTAACATGAAAGTTCATAAGGAAGATAGGTTACTTAGTTCTAGTTTGAGTTCTAGCTCTGAGATGCCTGTGGGACATCCAGGTGGAAATATCCAGCAAACAGTCAGAGACAGAGGATTAGAATTGGGGAGAGAGATGAGGGCTGGATATGTAAATTTGTAGGTCATCTGCAAAGAGATGATAGTTGAATCTATGAGAAATGATGAGGTCAACAAGAATAAAGAGAGATGTGAAAAGAGGGTCCAAGACAGAGTCTTGAGTCTATCTAGACAGAGGTGAGAAGTAGGTGATCCTGCAAAGGAGACTGAGAAGGATCAATAAGACAGGGAGGAAGAGAACTAGGAGAGGACAGTGTCAGAAAATCCAGGGAAAAGAGTACATGGACAGGGGGCAAAGGGAAGAATGTCAAATTCTGTAGAGAGATCAAGAAGGCTAAGTACAAGGAAAAAGTCATTGCTTTAACAAAAAATCTACCTTCAGTTTATTGCTTAGAGAGAGCAGCTTTATTTGAGTGGTGAGATCAAAAGCCAAATTTCCAGGGACTGAGAAGTGAGAAGTGAGAAAGTGGAGGTGACAAATTTAGATAATTATTCGCAGGAGTTTGGCTATAGATTTATTAAATTCCTACCTATCTTGTAAAACCTAATTCAAAAGCTATCTGTACCTGGAAGATTTCCCTGGTCTCCTATATTCCTATATTAATTGGTAATGAGCCTTCCACTTAAGGACTTTTTGCTTTTCTTTGTTATCACCAGCACTTAACAAAGTGTTTGACACACAGCAAGTGCTTAATAAATGCTTATTGACTTATTACAACATTTTATTTGTCCCACTGGGTGCTAGGTACCCAATAGGAAATTGCTATGTGGTGAATGAATGGATGGATGGAGGAACAACACAAAATCATTCATTGCTTCCTACAGAGGTTGCCTACATGAAGTTGACACTGTTTCATAATACTGTTAAAATGTTATAACCCAAGCCCTACTTCAATGTTAAGAAACCTCTAAGTCTGTAGTTACTCTAGTAATTGGAGACCAGCCCAGCTCTTCCCACCCTCTTCTCCACTCTGATCAGCTCTGTTGCTCACCAGTAGCGCACCCAAACCTGTGACCTAGAAGTCATTCTGCTATTGAAAAACTTGTTCTTATAGGCAGCCATGTCGTGCAGTGGTCAGAATGAGACCTCCACCTCCCACTGCTTTTCAGTTTTTTATATGCTATCTTCCCCCATCATATTGAGAGCTCTTTGAGGGCAAGGACTGTCATCTTAGCATAAAGCCTGGCACTTAGTAGCCACTTAATAAATGTTTACAGATTCAGACTATCTGATCTGCAGTCAAGAGAACCTGTGTTCAAATCTAGTCTCAGACACTAGCTTTATGGACTTAGGTAAGTTATTTGATCTATCTCAACCTCAGTTTCTTCATTTCTAAATTGGGGGTGATAAAAGCACTTACCTCCCTGGATTGTTGTGAGGATAAAATGAGGCAATATGTGTAAAGTGCTTTGCAAATCTTAAAGTGCTATATAAATGCTAGCTATTATATAGCAAATAATGTGCTAAGTTCGGGGCAAATACAAAGGAGAAAATAGACTTACCCTTAAGCAGTTCACATTGCAATAGGAAAGACAATACACAAATGGGGGGGGGGCAGTAGAACAAGATTGTTATCGTGACTAGTAGAGATGGTTATAAGTGAAGCATTTCAGGAAAAAGGGATTTCCTGAAATTGTGGGCCAGGAAAAAGCAGCCATTAACTAGGATTACCCGGCCACAGGGCAGAAGTTTTGCTGATGAAAGAGTTGAAACCATCAAGCTTTGGTCTCTGATACATCTCTCTCAGTGTCATGGATATAGTAGTTGCTTAATCTTTGTTGAATTGAGTTAACAAATACTTATTAAATACAAAAAGACAAAGTAGCAGAGTCTCCAAGAAAAGGAGCGAGATGGGTATGCCAAATTAGGGGATCCAGCCAAAAGTTGTAGGGCATAATTCTTGGGAAACCCAAAGAGGGAAAAAAAGTATTCTGATCTAATGAGCCAGGGAGAAAGATAGAACTGGCCGGGGGTGGAAAAGGGTCATTTGTGTGGACTCCATTAGTTCAGAGGGAAATTGTCAAAGCGAAGGGTTTTTCCACCAAAAGATCAAGCTTGGGGAAGGGTACTCTGCAATCCCAGCCACCTGTGGCTTTTCCAAACTGAACACATTGGCTACCAAGTTCCTTACACATTAACAAGGCAGTCTAGGAGGAACTGATAGGACATTTGCAAATCCTGACTCCCATCTATGTTTCTTTGTCGTACAGGGCAATTTAAAAAAAAATTTTGCATGCTGTTGTCATGGAGTAGGGGAGAGACCCTCATTCTCTTCTGGCACTGATCCAAGATTTAGAAAAGAATATTGGAGTCATCAAGGATCCAGACTGGGGTGCCAGTGAGCCATGTTTTCCAGTAGACACACAAAGAGTAATGTGTGGGCTAAAGGCACCATATGTACTAATTAAAACGAAATGAATGGTTTCCCTTGCTTTCTTTTTTTTTTAAGCCTTTGTCTTCCTCTGTGTGTGGGTGCATGTGTGTGTGTGTGTGTGTGTGTGTGTGTACTTCTTTTTGTTGGGTCTTACCATTGTCCTTCTCAATAAAGATGTCTTTCCCTCGGGTCTCTGGAATGGCTAAACATCTATCCATAAATTTAAAACCTCAACAAAAACGCCTAAATTTTGGACATAATAATGTGTCATAACATTAGAAGTACCAGGACCTAAATGAAGTATTGCCTCATCTTAAGGACAAAAAGACAGCTAGAAAAACAGATGAGGTAATTAAAGAAGGAAAACTTTGGGAAGCATCAGAATAATTTGCCAGTCATTACTATTAATTTGCAGTCAAGTTCTGTTCCCAGAAATTATATTTAAAGGAGGAATAAGGGCTAAGGGAAAAAATATATATAATGAGCTAGGGAGTCTGCTGACCTTCTGAAAGCTGTTTCTATTTTGCAACCAATTTGGATTTGGAATTATTGCCTTGTCTAGTTGGGTGTATGCACAAAAGTAGACACCATTTTGAGGATGAACAAACTGATGCATATGGGCAGGGTCAGATTCCTGGACAAGCAAATTCCCATAATTTCCAGCTGCTAGGTCACCTCTCTAGGAGCAGCAAGCTACAGCTACCCTTCATTTTTCTGAGAAATGTACCAGAAGTATTGGATATTCCATTGGCTGCTGGGCAAATAGCCAGTCGCTCTCTAGGGTAATCCAAGCCTGTGTGTAGGGAAGGATAGTAACTCTTCAAACCAGATGGTTCCAAGAATGTCTTAGCCAAATATTTGGTTTGACTCAACTTGCTTTGTCATGGTGTTGAAAGATTCCCCCAGCCAAAATAGTTAACTCATGAGTAATTAATACAATAAAATGACCCAACAAAGTCAAAAAAGAAATTTGTTAAGAAACTATTATGTGCCAGCCACTGTACTGAGCATGCAAATACAAAGAAAGGCAAAAAATAGTCCTTGCTGTCAAGGAACTCACAGTGTAATGGAAAGCATATTACAACAGCATATAAACAACTACATACAAATGAGATATAGACAGAAAAAATTGGAGCTAATCTCAGAGAGAAGGAGCTAAAACTAAGGAGGACTGGGAAAGGCTTCTTGTAGAAGGTAGGACATCACCTGAGACTTGAAGGAAGCCAGGAGGTGAAAAAGAGAAGGGGAAAATTCCAAGCATGGAGAACAGCCAGTGAAAATGCCTGGAGTTAAGAAATGGATTGTTTTGTGTAAAGAACAGCAAGGAGGCCAGTGTCACTGAATCTCAGAATACGTGGAGGCAGAATGGGGAACAGTGTGTAAGAAGAGTGGAAAAGTAGGAAGGGGACAAGTGATAAATAGGACTTGATATTTGCTCCCAGAGGTGATGTGTGTGTGTGTGTGTGTGTGTATACACATGTATATATACATTTTATGTGTATGTTGCATATATGTATATGTGTATATGTATGTATACATGGTTGCATCCTGTGTTTTTATTTGTAATCATATGTATTATTTTATGCATTTAAAAATATTATTCTGAAAAGGGTTCATCAGGCTGCCAAAGAAGTCTACAACGCAAAAATAATTAAGAACTCCTGCTCTAGAGTTTAAAGCCTTTTAGTAGCATGATAAGACATCAACACAGATATCAAAACCACACAATATTACAAGAAAAGTGGATTAGAGGGGTACAAAGCACAATTCCTAAGAATTTCTGTGTTTCTCTACTGCTATTCCTCTTCCTATGTTATAGCTACTATCTATGGCATCTAGATCAATGACTATATATATAGGCAGATTTCCATTATCTATGGATAAGCTAACCTTTTTCAAATGACCACAGATCTCATTGAAGAAGAATTGTAGTTTTCTGGGGTTCATAATGTACTCAAACTTGAGCATCTAGAAACCCTTTGTACTGCTAGAGAATCAGTCAATCTGTCAATTTAAAAAGTATTTATTAAATGCTTAATGTGTACATAACAGCACTATTGTAATTATGATCAAGACTCGTGATGAAAAAAAAAATCCACCTCAAAAGAAAAAACAGATGAACTCTGGCTGTACATTGAAGCTGGGAAAGCCTGTTCATTCCCTTCACTTATTTTCATCCAAGATAACCTTGATGTGTGTGTACTGACCATCCTCATAAAGATATTGTATAGATGAGAAAATGGCTATTGGTTTGGGAATTGCCAATGTTTTCTTGGTTGCCTTCTGGGGGCTACAATCTTTTCTGCCCTTTTTGAATTTTCTCCTTTTAGATTTATCTTCAGAAATCAATCTTTATTGCCTTTCAATTTGTATTTTTTTTTCTACTTAGTCAGATTTGCAGCTCTTTCTTGCTTTGGATCCTTAAGGATCCCTATTGCTAACTCTTGGATACAAGATACTAAGATAGTAGAGCCCAAATATGAGGGTTCCACTATTCATGTTGATAAAAATAGACTACTATGAGACTACCCACAGATCTATTCCATTTGACATCTGGGGTTTTTTTTCCTCCAAGTTTCATCTATGAATGCCTTTAGGATGACCTAGTTTGACTAGGTCTCATGCCAAACTCTCTATAGGCCCATTGTCTTCTCAACTGCTCTTCACTATTTAGTGAGATGATACTTCTCTGTCTTTCATCCTCCTCTTCCTCCTCCATGTTTTTCAAGTCATTTTGTACCACAACCATTAAGTGTTATTTCTTTCATTATTCTTGTGGTGCTTCACATCACCTCAGAATTGAGGTGATTGAGTCAATATCATTTTATTAAGTTAAAGGTTTTTCTTAGTTAATGGTTTGTTCACACAGGTAGGGTTGAAACTGCTATAACCACAAATATCTGTCACCTTTAATCTTCTAAATTAGTATTGGTTTTGCTTTATCCAATCAATTATCTGTACACAGTCAGAAGTGACCAGGTATTTCCTGTTCGTTCAGATGTGCATAATCATATAAATAATTAATAACAATTATTTTCTATTTGCATTAGCAATGGTGAGAGAAAAGTAGACAGCATGTATATGCCATTAGTATCCATGTTATTACAAAAGAACATAAGAAGGGTCCCTCAGCACATTGGTGTACTCCACTGTGGTAAATTTACAGAATAACATGGACAGGAATCACACAAGACAAGTAGACATTAGTGGTTTGTATTCTGTATTGTTGGACAGAGCATCCTCATCAATGATATCATAAATCCGTTGGGGTATTGGAGTCAATTTAATGTTTTGCAGCGTCATTGGTATTTACCCAACCCAGTATCTTTATTCTCTTCATGGAGAAAAAAATTATATGAAACATGAAACGGCATTAGCTTACTCAAAGTGAGAACCTGAAAAGACCTTAGCTTAAAAGGGCCAGGGCCTCCCATTGCATCCTGGGCCATCTCCAGTCATCCTGATGAATATCTGGCCACTGGACCCAGATGGCTCTGGAGCAGAAAGTGAGGCTGGTGACTTTGCACAGCCCTCCCTCACTCAAACCAAAGTCAGTTGCAAGTCGTGTCATCATCTCCCTGATGTCATGGTCCTCTTCAGGAATGGAGAACCATAATCTTTTTAATTCTTTGATCTTGAGCTATATTTTCCAAAAACATTTTTGGTCTTCCTCCCTTGTGTCTGGCTTCTCATGTAAGTTATGGAGTATGAGTATACGAGGAACTAATTTTTTTAGGTTCTTCATAAAATTTATTTTAAGGCCACATGCCAGAGATTTTTCTAAAATACACAAGCCTTTAAGACCTTAAATTAATCTCAACATGTATTTTCTTAAAATATAGAATTGGCTCAAAATGGTTTATAGAAACCAGAAATGTGTCTGAATTGTGAAATGACAAATGTCTTTGGGCCCAACAGTTTGTGCAACACTCCCCCTAGTGTTTACTTTTAAGCCCCAAAAGGTTTTAGTACATAAACCAACAGCAAGCCTTCTATCTAACAGCAAAACATTTCATTAATGAGATTAAGGACCTTGTCATCAGATAAAGAGAACAATGCTAAATCCTTGACACAGATGAAAATTAGATCAGAGCAAAGTGAGGTTCTTTCCTGCCACTGAGAAGCAACTTTACAAGGGAAAAATTTCAAAATTACTGGTAAATATAAGATATAATGATATAATACATATATAATGATATGATACAAATATAAGATACATATATGTATATATTTAAAGTTTACTTTAGTAGCTGCTCCTAATTTATTATGAAATTAATTGAATATGTATTCTTAGTGGAAAAATAAGAGTTCTGTATTTTACATATGTACATATATTATACATAATAATTTGCGTGAATTGTAACCTGATTAAATATTGTTTAAGTGTACTATAAAAAAAATTCAAGACCTTATAACTTGAGTTTATTCCCTCAAATATAGCTTCAAAGGCTTTGTAGAGGAGCTTATGATATTCTACTTTCCCCCTTGGGAATTTACCTGTAAAGTATTGCCTCAAATTCCACAGAGAAGGAAGATTAAACTTCAGCGGATCTACTTATTAATCGTTATGTATTAATGTATATATGCATGTATATATTATTAATCAAGGAAGATTGATTCATCTGCATTCATCAGGGTGAGAAAGGAAAGCACATGAGTTTGTGAAATTCTAAGAACCATATCTTTCCATACATAATACAAAGGAGTCATAGAAACTATAGAGAAAAGACATTAGGGAAAAGCTTTGAGGTAGTTTAAGTTTTGTTGGCCCTACCACATATGGTATTATCAACCCTTATGGTGTTTTGTTGTTGTTGTTGTTTTTAAAGAGGGAAAATTATAAATAGCTCTTTCTGCTTTCATAACAATAAGTAAATTAGAGAAATTTCTGTATAAAACCAATTTGAAAAATTAGAATTTTGGAAAACATTTTTATGGCTACATTTCCACTTTTCTTAGAGATCTTTACATTTAATAAAGTTAGTTTAAAAATAAGGTTTTGAATCTGTGAGGTTATGAGGCCTTACGTTGGCTGGTGATTCTTGGGATAGTGTCCTTCTATAGCCATCAGCAGGAATGCAAACACAATAATCTTTGCCTTTTTATATCAATTTTAGTCTTTTCAATACCCTCAAATAGAAGCATTAAAATAAGTGTATGTGGTCTCAGCTCATAAAGTGAAAGTAGTCAACTTTCAACAGAAACATGTTTTGGAGTAACATATGTTTCCATTTGATACTGAATTGAAAATAACAACCTAACGGCTAGCACTTAATTTAGGTTTATTTTTCTTTTTCAGTAATGGGGAACATGAAGCCTCCAATTCTGATGTTTACTGTGCATCTGTTATGGCTGAAAGGCTGTCAGTGTGCACCTACTTGGAAAGACACAACTGATCTCAGTGAAAACCTAAAGAGTAGGTTTGCTTTCTTTATCTCCCTTATCCTGTTTCTATGCACTGCTGGCATTTACTAGGGCTCACAGTTATGAGATAACAGCTTTCATTACGGCCCTTCAGTTTCATAATGTTGTAAAACTTTCTCTAGGGCTGATTGATATTAAACATAGAGGCTGCAGAGACGTGATGCCAAACATCTGGACAGAAATGGAAAAATTTGGCCAATTATCTGAATACTTTTCCATAGCCAGCTGGTTGGTATTGTAGAGATAAAACTGACCATTTTTTGACAGGATTTCCAGTACCATCCAGGTGTTTGGTGTCACATAAATAGTGAACAATGAACTGAGATTCCAACTTCAAAAAAAATTAAGCAACGAAGATCATCTTTACAGTTATCCTTATACTGTGGATAATTAAATAACAAATATATTGCATCTAGCTGTTCTATGGTCATTAATTGAGTTCTCATTTTAAGAATTAAATGTGGCCTTTTCTTGATAATGGGTATTTCATATATATTGACAATTAAATTTGTTGAAAAGGAACAAATTAGAAAATGCTTTGAAGGTTTATAATTACTCTTTAAAAATCCAATTTACTCTTTTAAAGAATCGGGGATACCAAACAATGAATTCTAGCCCTATTAAATCAATTCATCAAGAATTAGGAAACAGTGTATTCAAAGAAAAAGATGAAAGAATCTTATTCCTGGGAGAAAGATCATGCCAATGAATCAATTATTTTTGTTCAGAACTATAAATAAAGTGGAGTGACTGGGGCTTTGCTTTAGGGTACTAAATTTAAAGGGTGTTTGAGAAAGCACTGACATGCTCTACCCCATGGTGGTGTACTACAATAGTACCCCCGAGATGAATTTTCTTTTCTCCTTCCCACCCACCCAACTTGGCCCAGGTGCAGAAATTTCCAGGCATAGCTCTTTCTTTCACGCTTCCATGGAGGTTATTTGAACAAAGACTGGGGTTACAGATTATCTTCAACGTCCTGGTTGTATACATTCGATTTATGCTTTTTATTTTTTTAAATGGCAAAACTTTGACTCCCAAATGAAAAAAACACATTGAATAAATAAAAATAGGTCACTGATGGAAGTGACAAGAATGAGGTCCAATTAACTACAGCACACTGAGGCGCTCACAACACACGAACAGAAGGTGTTGTTGGGGTGGCAGCTTATTGCTGATTCATTATGAAAGGCTTCCAGAGTCAGATGCTATAAAAGAGCAATTAGGCCTGTATTTAAGAGAATAAAAAATCGGTGAACTGGTTTTGCAATGTAGTTGTGTAATCAAAGCAAAAACCAAAAACCAAAAACAGATCCTGTACTTCTCTTAGGCTTGTCTGTGGTTGGAGAGCAATATGTAGATGAAGAGGTGAAGAAAGCTTTGATTGGAATTAAGCAGATGAAAATCATGATGGAAAGAAATGAAGTAAAACATAAGGAGCTAATGAAAACCTTGAAGAAAAGCAGTAAAGAAAAACAGGTGATTGAAAATGGTCTTGTTCCCTAAATGTGCCAAGAAAATAGACTGTGATGGTTAGCCCAATCGAGCAATTATTCCCTCCAGCATTCATAAACCAACAATCATTTTGGTTACATCAAGAATCAGCTTCCCAAATAGGCATTTGCTGTATTTGCTATGCATAGATGACATCACTATCTGTGCACACCCCACTAGGAGGGAAGGATTCCAAATGGATTTTTTCCCCCAAATCTGTTCTTCCTGGGAGAGTGTGTCTTCTCAATAGCCGTGTCATATCTGACCAAAGCAGCAATCTAACAAATTCTCTGTTCTCTGAAACCTTATATTCAGGTTTGGTAGGGGAGGGTTTGCCTGAATTATCACCTCCATGTTTTCTTCTAAATAGGAGAAGACCTGTCCCTTCCTCCCAAGCATTTCCCCCCAAGAAATCAGTTGAATATTTGTCCAAGACTTCCAGATGTGTTCATCTCAAAGATGAATAAATATCTTAGTAGATCTCCAAAGCACATGCTGACCCCATACTTCCTTCCCTCACCGCAGGTTCCTGAAGATTCCTAGAGGGGATTCATCTCCTCATCCTGACAGTGATAAAATTTGGGTGAATTGTGCAATAGGGAATCAGGTATTAGAAATGAATTCAGGCAGACCTAATTTTAAAATTCACCTCCAACATTTACTATGTACATGGAGTATGACCATAGGCAAGTCATTCTCCAAACCTCAGTTTCTTCATTTGTAAAATGGGGATAATAATACCTGCAGTTGCTAATCTCATGGAGTTGATGTGTGGCTCAGATGAATTAATTTATATAAAATGTTTTGCAAACTTTCAAGGGCTATAAAAATACCCACAGTTACTCTCTAGTGACCTTCTTAGTCAGTAATCTGTTAATAATGCAGCTAATAAATGCCCTGAACCTAAACACTAGAGTTAACCCCATATTGTGACAAATAAAAGGCTAGAGAGAACTTTGTCTCTATGACTCAGGTGTTCTATGAAATTTTTACTTTGAGCAAAAAAGAAAGAAGAGAGTTTATCAAACTGTAGGTTGACTTTGGTGCCTGGCAATATTCTAGAACATATTTTTAATGGATTTTGTGTTAGCTTACGGAAAGGGAAGCAGTAATCTCTAGGCATTAGCATGGCTCCATCAAGAACAAGGCATGTCAGACTCATTTCCTTTTATAATAACTAGCATTTATATAACACATTAAGGTTTGCAAAGTGCTGTACAGGTTATCTCATTTGATCCTCACAACAACCCCAGGAGGTAAATGCTAATGTTTTCCCTGTTTTACAGATGAGGAAACTGAGGCCAAGAAAGGTTCAGTGACTGGACTAAGGTTACATAGCTAATAAGCATCTGAGGCCAGATTTGAATTCAGGAAGATGAAATTTTATTCCTGACTCCAGGTCTGGCATTCTATACTGCACTACCTAGCTGCCCCCAAATACAGATTTCTAAAGCCAGATTTGAACTCAGACTTTGCTGACTCCAGGTCCAGTGCTCTAACCCACTGTGCCACCTAGCTGTTGCTTTTTTGACTGGTTTACAACATTGTCTAGATCAAAGGAACATCGAGTGACATCATATACCTGCATTTCATCAAGGCACTTGACAAAGTCTCTGGCACCTTGTTTATAGACAAGATAAAGAGATATGGGCCAGCTGATAGTACAGTAAGGAGTTTCCGAGCCGGCTACATAAGTCAATAATGGATAATGTCATCCTGGAGGAAGGTCTGTAGTAGAGAGGAGCTAAGGAAGTCCTGTCAGACCTGAAGGAAGTCTTTCTGTGTCTAGTAAAACATGTCTTCACATGAGCTCCATAGCACTGAGGATGCTGATGAAACTGAATGAGAGGTACAAAGCTGGAGTAGACCTAACATGCACAAAGAATAAGTTCTTAGATCTTCAGTCTGGAAACTCAGTGTTAACGCCACACTGTATCAATTACCAAAAGGACTTGTTGATCTTCTAGACTCAATTTTATACTTTCTTATATCACTGCATCACTAAAGAGTATGATATTGAAATACAAGAAATGATTAGCTGTTTTCAGCTTTATAGTGTTGATGGAAACCTTTAACATTAGTAGGTAAAAATTCCTGACATTAACAGTTATTCATTAATGCAGCCTAATAGTATATGAACTTCAAGCAAAGACTGGATGACCATTCTGTCAGGTATGTTGTAGAGAAGATTCTTGTTTGGGTAGGGGTTGGATAGATGGCTTCTAATATCCCTTCCAACTGTAAGACTCCATGATTCATTAGACCCTTTCACTATGCTAGCTCTTGCAAAATGGCGCAATATCATTAGCATGTCTAAACATTCAGTTTAAGATAACAATCAGTAGCCCACAAGGTATTACTAGTAAATTTTTTTTAAAGCAAACACACCATAATGTACATAAATAAAAGCACATTATTCCCTTCAAAGTAACCAACTTGGTAGACTCTACACATTCCAATGAAGCTAATGTTGCTCAAAACACTTTTGGAACCTTCTTCATGGCTTGCAACATAATCTTTTGAATATGCACAAAGGTGGTAAGTCGTCATTCTTTGAGGATGAGGCTAGAGGTAATTCAGATCTACGTGTTAAATAAGATGGATAATCAAACTAGGTCACAAACAATCAAAATTGTTTCACACAAAGCCTACTGTGCAAAACCCTATAATGGTAAAGAAGCTAATCACTGATGTGTGATTCATTCCGTTTTTGTCATGAAGAATTTTTCAAAAAAATTTAGAATTTCTAGTTAATTAGTTTAGGTGAATGTTCACCTTTGTAAGATAAATCACATCACTCATTTCATGAAGCCTTCTCTGATATCCCAACCATTTGTTGCTTCTCCTTCCTCTGAACCCCATGAAATGAAAAGCACTTTGTTTTATCTCCCTGATGACACATCACATTTTGTCTTTTATTAAAGCTTAGGATTTTGAAGTCCTAGACAATAAAACTAAAGGAAGAATAAGAACAATTTAAAATTTCACAGAATCACAGACTGTCCAATAGATGTTTGAGGCCCTGAGAAATTAGGGGATTTGTCTAAGGTTACTCAGCTAGTGAGTGAAAGAGCTGGGACAGAAACGTAGTCTGATGCCACGTCCAGTGTTCTTTCTTCTGCTCCCTGGAAATGTCCTGGAATCCTCTAAATCTATTGCATTCTCATGTTGGTTTAGGCTTATGAACTTTTCTGTTTTCCTGTTATTTGGTATGAAGCTCCCCCCTCCCTCCTTACCCCAAGCAGGAGGAAAGGGGGGGAATTGGTTTCCTGACAAGTTGTTTTGCTTCACTTAAATGCAGCATATTCTACAGAAAGGGCACTGAGACAGTGAGGTGCCAGGGAAGATTCTTTGGGCAAAGCTCATTTCCATTTCCACTTGCTAAAAAGGGAGGGAAACAAAATCTAGTCATGGTCTCCAGATATGAAAGCTTTTGATCTCCTGGTCATCTCTGTTTCTGGGGCCCTCACTACAATTCTGAGGCCAATTTTCCTCTTAAGGCTTGGGTCTGATCATTCCAGGGATGTGTTGGAGCCAGCCAGCTCCAAACCAGCCATTTATTAAATGCATCTCTCTATAACTGAGAGAGTAAGAGCCAAGTAGGAAAAACATTTGAAAAGGATCCTGAGGTCTCAGCAGCAGGAGGAGAGGGACCTTTATTACAATAGCTGCCATGCTTTAGGGGAAGCCCTGATTAAACTTAGACAAACCTAGAGGATTTTTCCAAGTGCAAGCCCCAAGGACCATTCTTTACTCATATTAGCAATATTGAACTCCCTCCAAATAAAAATAAAAAATAAAAAACCAAAATGAATAACTTCATAAAAAGAAATACCTAATAAATGTAAAAGAAAAAAGAATAATTTTCATTAAAATTTTTAAAGTTAACTAGTCAATCAACTAGCATTTATTAAGTGCCTACTGTGTGCCAGGCTTTGTACTAAATTTTCTATGCAGAACTATACATTCATATTTTATCGCATTTATCTCGTACCTCACAACAGCCCAATGAGGTAAGTGTCATTATTATCTTCATTTTACAAATGAGGAAACTGAAGCCGAGAAACATTAAGTGACCTGACCAGAGATAAGTTTGGAGTTGACTAATAAATATCTGAGTCAGGATTTGAATTCAGGTCTATCCTGACTATGAGTCATCATTCTAACCAATGTTCCACCTAGTTGCCCCCAAAGAAGATGACAGAAAACAAAAATTAGGTGACCCTGAAATCATAATGTAAGACAATGATAAAATTTTATTTATAAAAATTTAATTTACTTAGCAGAACTCATTTTATGTTATTAATCGAGGGAGGAGTTGGGATTTATTCTACAAAGGCTTGGGACCCACAGTTTTTCATCCTAGGATCATGCATTTCAGGATTTCATGCACTATTTCAGAATTGCAAAATTCTTTATTAATAATATTAGTAATAATTATTAATAATTATTTAATATTTAATATAATTTACTGTTTAATATAATAATTTATTAATAATAATAATGCTTTTTAATCTTTACTTAGGGCTTCTTACTGAGTATTCTAGAGGACTTTAGCAGTGTTAACTGGTGTCTCTTCTAATCATTTTCTGTAAGCATAAGGAAAAGTTGAGGCGCAGAGAGGGGAGAGAGTCACACAAAGTTAGAAAGAGATTATTCATCCCCCTAGGACAAAATGTAGACCAGGGAAGCTCAGCTGGTGGATTGCTCCACACCGTTTCCGCTTTCCATACTCTAAAATGGATGGGAAGACAGAGGGGAGTCCTTTCTGTCACCACCAAAAGGCACCCACTAGAGGGTGCTCTTCCTCTTTCTATATCACGCCTGTAGCCATATGTTCCCAGCTCCACTCCTGGACAGCCCTGACACCCCTGCCTTTTTTGATAGACAGTAGTACTCACAGGCATGTGGGTATCTAGACACCCCTAATGTGGAGGAGTCATCTGATCCCAAACATGTTGCTTAACATGTAATACTTAACAATATATTCAGACATTCAGTGCAACTGAATCTCATGGTTTTATAGACTATAAAAGTTATAATTTACACATTCACTTTGAGGCAGTCTTCTAGGTAGCACAAGAAATATGAGAGACTTGGAGTTAGAAAGACCTAAGTTCAAATCCTGCCTCAGGATTTGCCTGTGTGACTGGGCAAGTTAGTTAACCTCTATATGCCTCTATACGCTTCAGTTTCCTCATCCTTAAAATAGATATAATAATGGAACCTACCTTACAGGGTTGTTTGTAGAATTAAAGGAGTTAATATATTCAAAACACTTTGTAAACCTTAAAGAGCTATATAAATGTAAGTTATTGTTTTAGATTTTTAGAGCCCCTAGGTTTTTGTTTTTCCTATAGTAACAGTTAACATTTACATACCACTTTAAGGCTTGCAATTCACTTTACAAATATTATTTAATTTGATCCTCACAACAACCCTTGGAAATAGATGCAATTATTATCCCCAATTTACAGATAAGGAAACTGAGGTTGAGAGGGATCAAATGACTTGCCCAGAGTCACACAGCTGATATCTAAAGCAGGAATTGACCACTGGTCTTCCTAAATCCACTGTGTCCACCTAGTGGCCTTTATATTGTCTACAGAGAGAATTGCTTGATCAGTGACCACTTCTGTCCTATCCAAATAGACAATAGAAGCTGCTCTGTCAGCTGCTGAGAGGGGAAAGGGAAATGGTTTGGAAAAATAGCTTAGAAACACTCACTTTAAAAGCAGCAAGTACTGAGGCACTTGACATTGAAATGACATGTTATTTTCTCCCCCTCAATTAGGAGGCCCTGCAACTTATGAATGAAGTCAAAGAAAGACTGGAGGCGGAGGAAAAGCGATGCCAGGTGTCTTTGACAGGTTTATGGGATGAATGCAAGTCTTGTCTGGAAAGCAGTTGCATGAGATTTTATACAACCTGCCAACCAAGTTGGTCCACTGTGATAAATAAGGTAAGGGGGAAAAAAATGAGTCTCAGGATTTCAAGATTCCCAGAACTCGACTAAGTTCCCTTCTGGCTCCACATTAGTGGGGTGGAGGGACAGGGAGAAAAGGAAAAGGGGAAAAGAAAGTTAACAAAAGGGGCTATGGAGGGGAAACGGGGGATGATTTCCACAAAAGAGCAGGTATAAAAAGTGATAGGTGGGCCAGCCACAACGTGACAGTTGGTAGAGAAGAGATGGACTGCCCAAGTGTTGCTGTGATATCAACACAATATTAAAAAGAACCAGATGGAGCCCCCCAGTATGCTGATTAAATCCCCACTGAAGGATGGATAGAATAACCTGACAGGCAAGAATCACACAGGGTAAGAGTACATTTGTACCAATGGAGACACTACCAATGCCAGTTAGATCCAGAGCCATTGAAATATCTTAAACAGAGGACAGAGCATATTGTCAATTTTTTGTGCCAATGGTTCAATGTATTTATACTTAAATAGTTTACAATTCTTCAAAATCTATACAATGCTATAATATTATTGCTAGAAAACAGTAATGACGTTTCATTCATTCCTTCATTTTTCCTCTTGGAGTGGAGAGTCTCCTTTGCACTCTTACCTCACCTATTCTCACATGTATAAAATTGACTCAGTTCATGGTAATATTATCTAAATATTGGGGTTCCTGGTCAAGAAGCACAAATGGAGAGGTTACTTGCATACTTCTTCAATATTTCAGGGAGCTGTAAGTTTGGGCACTTCCTCCCTCAATGCCGATAGCAACCCTTCTACTCTTTTTAAATTTTTTTTTTAGGCAGTTGGGGTTAAGTGACTTGCCCAGGGTCACACAGCTAAGTGTCAAGTGTTTCATCTGAGGCCGGATTTGAACTCAGGTCCTCCTGACTTCAGGGCCGGTGCTCTATCCACTGTGCCATCTAGCTGCCCCACTTCTACTTTTTAGCAAACTTTGTTTATACGTTGCCATTGCTGGAAGCCTCCAAATTTAGCTAGGTTCTCAGTTGGAAGACTGTGATCTTTCACCAGGCATGTACAAAAATCTTTCCAGCTTGGGAGAACCTGCCACAGCTTACTTTTTGCTGGCATAGACTTAAAGTGCCCATGGTGACTTCAGAATCATCATGAAGCATCAGAGAAGGACTTTAGTGGATCCATCTACACTGGGGCAGTCTCCATATTAGAGATGCCTGTCTTATTGTCCTGAATTTCTTCCCCTTCCTGTAAGACTTTGCAACTCTGACTCACTTAAATCCAATTCATACACAAGTCAAGACATCATTGGTGATATCTAAGACATCATTGGTGATATCATTGGTCCTCTTCAAAAAATGAAGGATGAACAACATTGTTGAGACATGAGCTTGATGATTAAGATTTCATGCCAGTATTGGACAATGCTAAGGAAAATCAGAACACCTTCTTGTTTGCCAGTGCCATACCCAATTAAATAGAAAGTAATCCCCAGGATAAATAAGAAGCTAAATTTGCTTGGCTCTCCCCTAAACTAAATCTGCTGGGTTTTTGTGATTGCCTCCAATCTCTAATCCATCCATAGTGTGCTGCGTTTTTGTTTGCTAGGCAATGGGGTTAAATGACTTGCCCAGGGTCACACAGCTAGTAAGCATCAGGTGTCTGAGGCTGGATTTAAACTCAGGTCAGTCCTGACTCCAGGGCCAGTGCTGCCCCCGGAGCGTGCTGTGAAGAGTACAGGTCTTACTGTTAACTGATTAGCGGTGTGATTCAGGACAAATCACTCAACCCCTCAACTTCTGTTTCCCTTCTGCAAAATATGTGGATTGGATAAGATGATTCCTTCAGTTACTTCCAAATCAAACATTCTTTGATTCTATAAAACACTACAAAAGGTTATCAACATAATTAAAAATAGTCTGGCCAAGTGTTGGTTCAAACCTAATAGATTATAAGACAAAGTATACAAAGTTTTTCTTTTCATTTTAAATAACTGCTCTCAATATACAGACAAAAGTATTTTTACATACTAAGTTGTATTTGTTGAGCTTGACAAATGGTCAATGGTAATTGTGTTTACTCTTTTCTTCCTAAGACTAATTTTTATTTGTTACTTGTTTTTTTTGTTATTCTGAGAACCTTTTTTTCCAATCAAAACTTTTAATAATTGAAAAATAATTAAATACCATAAATAAAGCAAATATTATATTACGATAAATATTATATATATTTTCCTTGTGATAAAATAAGTACTATAAATAAAGATGATAAAAGAATTAAAAGGATATAAAACATAACTCCTTTGTGAGAGTCAGGAACTGAAGAAAGATCCCTGTGGATAGTCTGAGCTCCCCAATATTTGACAGCTTGCTATGCTCTGCCCCAAATCTTTTTATAATTGAAACAGCAGCTGTTAAATAAACATGTCTAGGCCTAGTCTAATGGTGTAGCAACATGGGCATGATCTACTTCTGTGCTGAAAGGACGTTAGCCAGCTGACTCATTTTACCATGGAATTCCTAGAATTTATTCCCTCCACAACTCTGCCTCTTAGAAACTCTAGATTTCTTCAAAGATGAACTCACAGGCCACCTCATACAGTGAGGTCTTTCTTGATTATCCCCCCAGCTGCTAATGCCTGCCTCCAAAATTCTTTTATATCTATCTTACATTTATTCTTATGTTTACTCATATGTATACATGTTGTTTCCCCAGTTCATAAGCTCTTTGAGGACAGGAACTTTATTTCATTTTGGTCATTTTATCACTAACACCTAGCACAGTGCCTTTTAGGTAGCAGACATTTTTTTAAATGGTCAAAGGGAAATGAATGATTTGAATTTTGCTTAAATTCCCTATTTTGCTTTGCTGTTAGCAATACCTAACCAAGAATGAAGGTAACCATGGTTTTCTATTCTTAGACAATTAATGCTCAGAAAACAAAGATATGGGTAAAATACATCCTTCATACAAAGGTGGTTTTCAGTGTGAAATACTCTTCTTTGGTGTGGAGGCCTAACTTAAATTTATTTTTATTGCTTGTTACTTGTGGTTGTTTTTAAATAAAGTCATAGGGTTTCTCTATAGATAAGGTGGGAGCTGGAATGTGAAGAGGGAGATGAAGGGTTGTCAGATATAATAGAGAGATGCTGCAATGCAATGCAAAGGGTAGCGGGTGGTCAAGGCAGCCAGTCATAAAGCTAATTGTAACCCTGTTGAATAGTCCCAAGTCAGCCAAAGTTCTGGCTTAGGTATATGGATATTTACATATGGAAGTAAAATAGGAGGTATACATGTTGTCTGCTTTCAGAGTCACCCAGGAAGACTCCTTTGCCTCTCAAAATACCTCCCTTGCTAACTTTTTAATATGTGAAATCCAGTGATTAGAATTTGGCTTAAACTAAACACTGGCTTTGATTTTCAAAAAATATAAATACTCTTGGTAGAAGTAACATACCAAGCCGTCCCTACAAATCATATACATCTCAGAGTGAATACTTTACCTGATCCTTTCCCAAGAGCTCATTTTTATAGGTTAAGGCAAAGGAGAAAGTATTCAGAAAGGACTGAAGGTTGAGAACATGCAACTAAGAGAAGCTAAAGAAAAGGACTTTAGGCAATCTTAGCTTATTCATATTTTTTTCCCAAAAATCTTCTCTGGATACTACCTTATGCATCTTCTGGTATTCTTAGGATTCCAAATTCCATTCCTCAAATTTTGGTTCCTTAGTAATGTCATTAAACTTGAGCCAATTGTGCATGACCAAGATTCTCAGATCAGAACTTTACAGGAATTTAATTCAACCCAGAATATTTTTGTGGTTGTCATTTAGCCATTTTCAGTTGTGTCTCACTCTTTGTGACACCTTTTGGGGTTTTCTCTGCAAAGATACTAGAGTGGTTTGCCATTTCCTTCTCCAGCTCATTTTACAGGTGAGGAAACTGAGGCAAATAGGGTGAAGTGACTTGCTCAGGGTCACACAGCTAGGAAGTGTCTGAGGCTGGATTTGAATTCAGGTCTTCCAACTTTAGGCCCGGCACTCTATCCACTGTGCCACCTACCTGCTTCAGTAAGCACTTAACGGAACTGAAACGAATGATTAGTACATTATTAAAAATGCACTGATTATTTCTAAGGTACCCAGGAATTCAACTCAGCTATCATTTATTAAGTGCCTCCTATATGCCAGCAAGTTGGGAATTTTAAATTTGCTGATAGAAAGGTCCTAGATGTAAGGTAAGAACTTGAATTTATTTCTATTCCCCTACAGATTGAAAGCTTTTTCAAGAAAATGCCTCAATTAATTTTTCCTTTTCATGAGGATGAAGCAAAAGCTCTTCCTGTCACTGAAAAGTTGGATGAGGAGGATACTCAGCTATCCCAAATGGAGGGCACATTCAACCAACTGACCATGGATGTGAACACACTATTCGACAGGAGCACCGATGTCTTCAAACAGATACAGAAAGAATTTGACCAGGCTTTCCAAACATACTTCATCTCAGACACAGACTTAACAGAGGCCTACTTACTTCCAGCTTTATCAGAGACAACCCCCCAAAACACAAGTCTTCTGAAAAGCTGGGACATACCCAATTTCTTTCAGCTATTTTTTGATTTCAGCAAATCAATTTTGACAGGTATTGGTGAAACGATTACTGAAATGCTAAAAGGAATGAAGAATTTACCAGAACAAGTGAAAGGCAAGTATTATAAAAAGGAATTTGATGCCAACATCTTTACCAATATCTAGTCTGGGGTAGAATAGTAAATGTTAGTTTTCAGTAGTTCGTGAGATGATAGGATCACAGATTTAGAGCTTAAATGGTCCTTAGAGGTCATCTAGTCTAACACCTTAATTTTATAGCTGAGGAAAGTGAGGCCCAGAGAAATGAAATGATTTACTCAAGGTTACTACAAGGCTGTAAGTGGCAGAACCAGAAACCAAACCCAGATCCTTTGATTCCAAATGTAGCACTCTTTCTAATACCTCACTGCCTCCTTATTTATTGTTACTGAAGTGTCACTCTGTGGTTAAGCAATGTTTCCAAGTTTTTTACATGGATTTTTCCCCCAGTTTATTCACTTGGGTCCATCTTCTGAATGAAGTAGGTAAATCATAAGTAGTCATTCCTTAAATGACAAGACACTTCACCCTGACAGGATGTGAGCTGAAGGCCCGTGCCCCTGCTTATAGACTGATATGTACTTCATGCCACTTGGGAAACAGGTTGCTATGAATATACTCAGCTGAGAATGAACATGCTGATAAAAGAACAAACTCACACTTTCTATACAAGTTAATTTAATCCACTCTAACCCATTCATTTCACAAATTTCCTTGCCATGTCACAAAGTTTGTCTTCCTTACACATCAACCACCAGTTTGAAATTAAATACCAGTGTACCTCCTCATTTGGAAAAAAATCATCAGTGTGGGTAAAAGTTGATGGAAAGAAAGTGTTTAGATAGAAGATGGAAGAGATTGGTGTACTTTTTATATTTTTGTTATCCTTCAGTCATGTCCAACTCTTCATGACCTCATTTGGGGTTTTCTTGGTAAAGATACTAGAGTGATTTGCTATTTCCTTCTCCAGCTCATTTTACAGATAAGGAACTGAGGCAGACAAGACTAAGTGACTTGCCCAAGGTCACACAGCTAGTAAGTGTCTCAGATAGAATTTGAACTCCAGTCTTCCTGATTCCAGGCCAGAGCACTCTAGCCACTGTGTCACCTAGCTGCCCCAACTAAGGGGATAGCCCAAAATTAAACTCTGCTGTCCTTCTTTGTCTTTGGGAAGGTCCCAGAAGGGAATAATTCAGTAAGGTGTGTATCCTGCTCCAATCCCAGCACTTTACACTGAATTTTTAAGTAAATGTTATTAATGAAAATATCAGTATAATAGTCTATACCAACCTGAATTACAATATACCACCAAAAATAGAGTCCTTTCTCAGCATTGGCATCTGGTGACTAATTGTATCCTAATGACTAATTGGTCTTTGTGTATCCAGCATCCCATCTTTTCAATCTATCCTCCACACAGCTGCCCAATCTGATCATCCTAAAATGTCTCCCTGACTTCAGGCTCAGGGCTTTATCCATTGTGCCATGTAGCTGCCTACTCTTTATATTTATATAACCTGTATTTAGTTTCCCACACCAAAGAACTGCACAGAGCCCCACAGTTCTATTCTTCTGTTTAAAATTATGTCTTTTGTTTTTGCATCTTGTTCATCTCAGAATATGTCCCTCTCATCCCCATCTCCCACTTGGTGAACCTTTCCTTGTAACAAAGACTGAAAAAGAAAAAAAAGAATTTGTCAAAGATAACCAATACACCAACCACAGTTCCCAACCTCTCTAATTAAGTGAAGGAGGTGTATCTTTCCTTCTCTGGGGCCAAGCTTAGTAATTATGATCACACAGCATTCAGTTTTGCTTTATTGTTCTCATCATTTTAATCATTGTGGCCATTGTTAATAGTTCTCCTTCTCCATACTTCACTCACACAATTCTATTCTTTATGACTTTCTCTAGACACTATTTGAGACTCAGTGCCGAGTTTAAGACATATTCATCTAGCTTTATATGCAGGTAGAACTCAATGCCTTACCCTATTTTCTCTGAGTCATAATGCAGGAAGGACAGTGAGCCACAGAAGAAATTTGGAGTTTGAATCCATAACTTGAGTTTAAATCTTTCCTCCACCATTCACTACCAATGTGACTCTGGGAAAAGAGTATCATCTCTTAAGGCTCAGTTTTCTCATCTTTAAAATGAGAAGTTTGGCACTTACTGAAATTTGACAACATGTCAATCACTAGAACATTGTCAGTGATCTTTGAAAGGTCATTGAGGATGTGAGAAATGCAGAAGGTCTGGGGGAAAGGAAGATATCTAAATTTTTGAAAAAGGAAAGAACAGAGTCTGAAAGCTATAAGCTTTGATTCCTGGCACAATTCTAAAATGTATTATCAAAGGGATGGTCAGTGAGCATATAGAAAAAGAAACAGCAATCACAAAGTGCTGGTGTGGGCTAAATCAAGGGCAGTTCATCCTGGACCGTTTTTTTACGGGGTTACTAGACTTCCACATCAGGGGGATGTTATACATGATGTTTATCAATATTTTAGTAAAGTATTTTACAAAGTCTCTCATGTTTTTCTTGTGCACAAGATGGAGAGATGTAGGTTAGACAATACTACATTAAGAGAGATTTGGGACTGGTTGAATGGCTCAAACCAAAGAGTAATGATGTACCTTTAGTGATGTGCACAACTGCCTTCAAGTTTTGGAAAGGTGGAATGACTGTCACATGACAGATAAATTAGAATTGCTCTCTTTGGTCCCAGAGGACAAAACTAGAACCAGTATTTGGAAGTTACAGAAAGACACACTTTAGCTCAATGCAAGGAAAAAGTTCACAAGAATGAGAGCTATCTCAAGGTAGAATGGGCTGTCCCAAGAGGTCATGGGGTTCTCTCATCGGAAATCTTCAAGCAAAAGCTGCATGACTCCTTATCATGTAAATTGTAGAAAGGGTTCTTTGTAATAAGAACATGTTGGTCTAGAGAGATGGCTTCTGAGGTCTCTTACAGATCTAAGCCCATATGACGGAGTGACTGTCTGATCTCTAAGCTCCCTTCTCATTCTAAAATGCTATAATGCTATAATTCTTTAAGCTATGAAAGCTCATGCAAAGAATTGTGGGATAAGATTCTTTTAGATGTGGCCCAAATTGAATGAGCCAGACAAGGAAAAAAAATATTGCTTTCTACAGATAACAGTTATTTCTCCATAATGAAAAAGAAAACCTTATTTCTTTAAGTCGGGAGATAAGAATTTATTCTGGGTTTATCTTCCATAGTTCAGCTTGAAAAAAGAGAGAAAAAGACTTTCTCAGAATTTCTCTGTGGTGTTTAGATAGCAAAAATTTTCAAAAACAGGTGTTGCTACATGGTCAACACCTGGAGTAAGTACCTGTGCATTCTTGAACTTGTTTCTTGCTGGGTTCTTTCCCAGAAGAAAGGTGAGAGGAGTGGATTTTTTGCTGGCTGACAACTGACTGAAATAGCTGCAGCTGGCAAAATGGAAAGCAAGCTCTTGCACCAGCTAGCTAGGACTCTGAATGACTGGCACCTCCCTGGGAGTGACTTGTTTTATGTAAGAGTCAGAAACTGTGCTGGATTTCTCTCCTGTACCTTTGCTATATAGGCAGAAATCAGCCAGCTAGACAAACTCCATACCTGGAAAAACAGTTAGATTCAATGACCAATGGCTTTTTCTAGTAGGATGCACCTTTAATCTGGCAATCATTTCTGAACATTCTCCATATGTTCAATAGCAGAGACAGGGTCCTAGGCAAAATAATTCACCACCAGGGCCACTACAGGGTAGGGGAGTTTGGGGGGGAGGGAAGAAATTTATTCCAATAATTTTACTGGACATCAAGTTTCTTTGATATGTAGATGAATTTAAATGTTTCAAATAATACATCATCCTTGCAATTACATAATGATAAGTCATACTTATAAAGTGATTTACTGTTAGAAAGTGCTTTATATATATTATATAATTGAGATATCTTACTATATATTTACATATTTACATATTTATATATGGTATATAAATGTATTGATGAATATAATGCATATAAAATAACAACAAAGACAGGGTAGTATGATAGATAAGTAGACATCCTCAAAGTAAGAAAGAAAGAGAAAGGGAGGGAGGAAGGAAGTGGAAAGAAGGAGGGAGAGAGGGAGAGAAGGAGGGAAGAAGGAAAGGATGAAAAAGACAAAGAAAGGAAAGAAGAGAGAGAGAAAGAGAGAAAACTAAGATGCCCCAATGAGAAGTGTGGCCTGACCAAAGTCACACAGAGACAGTAGATGTTGATGGGGGAGGGGGGGATTAAATCCAGGTGATAGGATGATAGATTCAGAGCTAGAAGGGAATGTCAGAGATCCTCTAATCCAGCCCCTTTACTTTACAGAAAAAAAAGCTGAGGCCCAGAAAAATTAAATAATTTGCTTAACATCACATAGGTAGGTTTCTGGATACAAGCTAGCACTCTTTCCTGGTTTACACCATCATTCCTCCTAGTGCAGGACAACTTTGTATATTCCAATGCTCTGAAATGAGGAAAAATGTCAATATCTGCCTTCTTAGCTTTCCATGGCTCTCTTCCAATTCACCACATCCATTGAAGACCCTGCCCTCCACTTTTTCCTTGCTGCAAATGGACTGAAACTTCAATTTTCAGGATAAAATTCAAGGGAAAAAACTCACATCAGTCTAAGCTCCTCTCAACCTTTTGACATACAAGTGGTCCTAGCCAGGAAATATGTAGATCACTAAATGGCATCCTCATTCCTCACCATGGATCTTTTCTCCCAAGGGAAGTAAAGTAAGTGCAGAGCTATTTGGAAGGTTGCTGCAAACCAGATGCCAAGAACGCTAAGGCTACCTCAGAGAGCAAACAGGCATTTGTATATGGGTGTGGGATTTACTGGCACTTTTCCAATTGGGAAAGGGAGCAAGTCATATTGGTCTACAGCCCTTGGGAAACCTGCCTAAAGAACCTGGTATTACAAGATTTTGCCAGCCTTTATTTGTAATGGCAATCCAACGATAGTGTCTGATGGCTAATAAGGTTCCTTGGGACAAGGAGAGAAGAGATACTAGGAAAGCTTAATAAAGATATCATTTTGTTATCAATCAGTCAACAGGTATTTATTAGGTGCCTACCTATGTCGGGGACCGTGCTAGGCACTGGGGATAAGAATACAACGAATGAACCAGTCCCTATTTATAAAGAGCTTGCAGTCTAATGGAGGAGATGACAAGTACTTCTCTAAGTATATACAGGATACGTATAAAAAGAACACAAATAAATACAAAATGGTTCAATGCAAAGTAGTTTGGGAGAGAGGATACTGGTAGTTAGGAGATGAAGAAATGCTTCTTAGAAAAGATGGCACTTGAGCTACATCTTAAAGGAAGAAAGGGACTGAGGCAGAGGTGAGGAGAGTGTATTCCAAGCATGGAGGAGAAGGAGGAAGAGGATGATAATGATGATAATTGGTTAATAGTTATTAGAGTGGCAGCCCTGGAACCAGGACAGCCTGAATTAAAAAGTGCCACCTCTGACACATACTGGCTCTGTGACCCTGGGCAAATCATTTCACCTCTGTTTGCCTCAGTTTCCCCATTAATACCTCGTTTGTACCTCCCAGGGTTGTCATGAGCATCAAATCAGATGATATATGCAAAGCACTTAGCACAGTGTCTGGAATGTAGTAGGCATTATATAAATGTTAGCTATTATTATAGCTATTGTTATTATTTGCAAGTATCGGTAGAATGAGTTCACTCAACTCAGAGTCCCCTATGCAAATGAAATCATTAGTCTAGTCCTTAACCCTCATACTAGTGTAGGGCATACGTTGCCTATGTGCTTTATGTATGTGCCCATATGGGTAACCTAAATGCATATCATGATGAAGTATGGATATATATCTCTGAACTCGCCCACCCTCTCCAAGGGAATTTTATTTTTTCCTGGAGGGGAATAGGAGAAGGGACTACAAAGTTGGAGGGGGTACTGAACTAGAATTATATCCATCTATCCCCCTATATATTGTTTGTCTAAGGGAATTTTTTTTAGGTTCAAGTCACTTTTCTGGGCACCGCCCCTTAAAGAGGAAGGGGTAACCCTAGGCTTACACTCATTGGTCTGTAAATGCTAGTTATACAAAAGACCATCACAAATACTGAATTGTGAGCAAAATCTTTTATTCAAGCTGATAGCATACAGAAATCAGAGAAGTTAGATAGATTAGAATATACCAGAAATACATAGGAAAGGAGCCAGTTGATTATGGGAGCCAGCTGAGATTTCATTTAACCAAGAAAGAGAAAAGCTTCTTCCTCTCCCCCTCCCCACATTTCACCTGAGGGGGATTTCCCGAAAGTCTCTAGGGAGGCAAGCTGAGATTTAGAGAAATAGTGAGGTTCTGGCTCCTTTCTTGGTCTGCTGCTTCCCAAAGTCTTTCATCTCTCTACACATATTTTTCTCCAAAGAGTGTCTGGAACCATGTGTCTCTTTCTTGAAGCTGGAATAAAGAACGTGTCTTTCCTCTCCAACATTCCCCTACCAACTCCACCTCTCACACAGGCTGACATCAAGAGGGCATTCCCTCCACCCATCAGGAATTATGCCTAAGCAGCAGCATGTAAAACAGTTAAAATAGTTAATAAGCACCTTGTGGACATGACTTTGTACTGGTGTAACATGAAAGATTCTAGGAAAATTATGTCCCTGAACTAGAAATAAGCATTCCATTGTATGTCCAAATTTCTAATGTACTAAAATACTCTAATACGTTGTAGGACTTGACTTACGTAGTTTATTATTCACTTTTTTATTTGATCTCCCTTTTAAATGAAAGATAACTGATATAGCTTTAAATCTCTTCCAGAAATACTGCTTTCTCACTCTCTTCTCTTTCACACATATACATACACATATCAACACATATCTGCAAATATGTGCACATATGTATGCACATATATACAAATACATGCATGTTCATTACATTGTGTACATAGGTTATTGTCTATATTGTGTTACATGCATGTGCATATAGTAGTATTATATTGTATGTATGTATTACATGTTATATGTGTATGAATATATGTATATGCTTTATGTCTTTTCTCAGTCTTTGACTTCTACTCATATCCTTTGAATAAAATAACTTTTTTCTTATCAAAAGTATATTTTTAAAAATTACATTTGTATTCACTAGAACTAAAACCGAAGTGAAATCAATGTATCAGTAATTTCTTTTTCCCTAGAGCCTGACAAAGCAGGAATGTTTTTGGAGGTTTTCCCTGGACACAACAGAGTACCATGTAAAGAGCTTAGCCAGAATTTGTCTGGATGTTCTGAATTTCAAGAAAGATGTCAAAAATGCCAAGAAAACCTCTTGCAAGGTAAATTAATGTTTTCTTATTTGTTTCAATGCACATTGATTTAATAAATAGGTTTCAGAGCTTGTATTTTATTGTTGTTATTATTATTGTTTTTAAAGCATCTTCAGTGTACAAGGTTCCAGGCTAGGTGGGAGAGGTATACAGATGAATAAGAGATAATCTTTCCCCTCAACAGGTTTCTACTCTCCTAAGGGAGATAAGATACGTACATAACAGATTCCCAGTACAAAATGAAATATGGTATGTGCTCTTTTTAGAGGCCCAAAGACTTCCTTTACAAGTCCTTTTAATTCACAAATTGTTTTCCTTTCCATATATTTCCACATTTTGCCATTTGAGTATGCTTAATCTAGATTTCAAAGCCTGTTACTGCCAATTATTTTGGTTTGCCTTTCCATTGTCTTGGATTTCTCAAAGCTCATGATGAAAGACTAAATACAGGCTAATGTCCCCAACAGAAAAGAATACTAATTATATCTGCTAATTAGAGTAAATTATTACTACTTACTAAGAAAAAAATAATGCATTAAAAGCATTGTTTAATAAAAAAAAATTATAATGCAATTGAAAAATAAATAAAGCAATTCTCCCCATTGGATAAATTGTCCAAGTAGAATAAGGCATGATGGGGATGATGCTGTAATTCTTTCAATCTGTTGAAATGCGATGTTACCATAGCCTTCAAGAATTCTTTCAGCTTCTAGGTATATCCACTTATGCATTGGGTAAATATAGCTTGGAGGATCATGTGAGGATATAACTGCAAATTTTAGTTCATTTAATGTTTACTTAATCATTTAATTTTAAAGTAATTGCACTGTTGGTTCAGGTGGCTTTGAAGGGAGCTGAGTGGCTCACTGAAGTGATCATTCTTGTGTGGGATGGGGAGGGGCCCACTGCATATGTGTGCTGAGCAGGGATGGGTTTTTCCCTTATCAAATGGCTTGTTCCATGCTCTATGTATCAATGGATTTAGGGGTAAGGAAGAGGGGAGGTATATAGAGTCAGCAATGACCGTATTGCTAGTCTACCAGAGGTATAAAAGGACTGAGAAGGGCAGGGACTATAGCTGAATAGCCTGAAAAGTATGCAAACTTGCACACTGAAAGTGATGACACTGCAGAGAAGGACTTGGACTACCCAGTGCCATGGTAGCAACAGAGGGGAAAATGCAAGTATTCAGAAAATGCTGCTCCTTCACTGAGTTCTCAAGCTCACTGTGATGAAACGCTAAACTGAGTTCTTGGCCGGGAAATCTGGAGAAGAGAGATCTGTCATCAGGAGGCTACTTCTATTGAGTTTTTTTTCCCCCTTTGTTAGCCCTGCCTGTAATAAAACCTGCCTTTTGTTTAATGTTTCGTTGGCTCAAGTGCTTGCAAGGCAGTATGGTATCAAGAGAGCAGGACTCTTGGAGTAAGCCAGATTGCATCTAATTATAGATGGCTTTCTGAGTTTAGCCACAAAAAGGTAAGAGAGATATAGGACAACAGCTATTGGTGATGGGCAGATCAAGTGAAAAGTTTCAAAATTTTTCAAAATGGGAGAAACGGATGTATTTGTAGACAGCAGAGAAGCAGACAGTATACAGGGAAAGACGGAAGATTAGTGAGTAAGTAGGGAATAATAGAGGGGTCAATATCCTGGAAAGGACAGAATGAAGTGGGATGAAAAGTGCCTGTAGAAGGATTTGCCTTGGCCAGGAGACTGGATCAGTTCATATAAATCTATCCATCTTTCTCTGAATATTTCATATTTGCTATATTTTAATGGGCAGTGACACTCTACTAATGTATCCCAATTTGTGAAGCTATTTCCTTATCAATGTATACCTACCTTATTCCCACTTCATTGTTACTACAAAAGTACTGCTATGAATATTATGGTAAATATTAGACTTTTCATTCTGTCTTTGGCATCTTTGGGACACATGCCTGTCTGGTATTAGATTTCTGGGCCAAAGGGAATATAGAAATCTAACCTCTTTGATACATGCTAGGTATGTGATAGTGGGAATTCCTTTCTTGTATGGTTTGGATTAGACAGAGACTGAGGTCCTTTCCAAATCTAAAGGGTTTTTTTTTTTAAAAACTGTGTGTAGCTCTTTTCATTCATCTTGGTATTTCTACCAATGCCTAGGACAGTACTCTTGAAGAGTATGTAATTGATGGTTGTTGAGTTGAATTGTTCTGTCTGGACTATGTCTAAAAATGGCTAAAGATTGAAGAAGACAGTTTGACTGAGGATAGGTTCACCTATATTTCAGACAATCAGTGAAAATAAGTCTTCATAGGCGATAACTATCAGATGGGAGTTGGTATTTCATACAGTACGGCTCACCCTAGCTATAATAATGTGCATCATAAAAATAAACAGATTCTTTGACTAGTTGCAGTCTTTGCCCAGTCATATGGAATGGGGAGGCCTCAGACTCCAGGGTGCTCTGCAACAGAATCAACCACAGAAGTCTATGGGATCCCTGAATGGTCAAGAAAAGGGAGATCCAGGAATATTTTGCGGCCAAGTTTTTTTCTTCTTCCTCAGACTGCCCTGATGTCCCTGAGCTGCACATGAAGTTTGATGAAGCCTTTAAACTGGTTAACATTTCTGAGCAGCAATATACCCAGATTTTCCAGATGACCCAGCATCACATGGAAGACATGATAGCCATGATGGGGAAGATGAGGGAGAAGTTTGCATGGGTGACTGAACTCTCTCACTGGACCAGAGGATCAGAAAATATCTTCAATATTATAAAGGTGATGCATCAATCTAAAAAAGAATTCATTCCCCTCCGAGGAAATGACAAGTTGATTATATGTGTATATTGCCACTGTGCTAGCACCCAGCATGGGACATTTAATCTGGTGCAATTTGAGGTTTTTCAAAAACATAGAACCTTAAAAAAAAATCAAATGTTTGTGAAAAATGCTTCCAAAATGCTATCCACATCCAGAGAAAGAACTGATGGAATCTGAATGTAGATCAAAGAATACTCTTTTACTTTTTTTCCCTTTTTTCCCCTTTTGTTTTGTTTTTTCCTTCGCAACATGACTAATATGGAAATATGTTTTACATGTTTGCACATATATTACCTATATCAAATTGCTTACCCTCTCAGAGAGGGGGGAGGGGAAAGAGGGACAGAGACAAATCTTATTAAAAATGTTAAAAATTGTCTTTACATGTGATTGGAAAAATAAAATATTATTTAAAAAAAAGAAAAATACTTCCAAAACTGTGAAATGCTATGCATATATGAAATATTATTGTCAGTTAAAAAAAATAGATTCAGTGCCTTGTATACTTCACTGATAGGATCAAACCATTCTTACTTATATCCTTTTAGGATAAGAGATAAGTTATTGACAGCCTTATCACAGCCTGGTACAACTGACATAAATAGATAAAATGCCCCTCTTCCCCCTTGGTTCAAGAATTAGGCAAATTCATATACTTATCTTTACATGAAAGGTGCAAAATGGTATAGTGAATAAAGTACTGGACTTGGAGTTAGGAAGACCTGTGTTCAGATACTGCCTCAGGGACTTAACCAGCTAGGTCAGCAAGTGACATAACCTTCCTCAGCCTCAGTATCACCATCTATACAATGGCAATGATAATAGCACCTACCAATAGGGTTGTTTTGAGGGCCCAATGAGGTTATGTATCTTTGCTCTAAGAAATCTTAAAGTATATATATAAATGTTAGGTCTCATTAAAGATTGTGGGTTTGAGTTGGGGTTTTTTTGGGGGGCAGGGGGTTGTTAGTATGTTTATTTTTGATTCTTCTTTGCTTTACACACACAAAAAAAAGGCTGTAATTTCATTACATACATGTATAGCTCCATATTTGCATACAGTGAAAACTCAATAGACTTTATCTGGAAAAACATACAAATACCAATAGGTAAAATAAGCAATGCTAACTACACTTTTGTAAATGGGAATTAGCAGAATGCTGAGATTTTCATTTGGTCTATTCTTTTGCTTGACAAACATTTAGGAATTTACTGAAAAAGATTTTAAAAAATATTTTTCTAAAGTTCAAGTCAAACTATGCATTGGTACAATTTATTTTTTATTCAAATAAAAATATGTATACATACATATATGTATGCATACATATACATATGCAGAGAGAGAAATGGATAGGTAGATACATACAGACATTGATGCAGATAGGTGGCACAGTGGATACAGCACTGGGCTCAGAATCAGGAAGATTCATCTTCCAGTTAAAATTTGATCTCAGATCCTTACTAGCTGTGTGACCCTGGGCAAGTCACTTAACCCTGTTTGCTTCAGTTTCCTCACCTATAAAATGAGCTGGAGAATGAAAAGTCAAACCACTCCAGTATCTTTGCCAAGAAAACCCCAAATGGGGTCACAGAGTCAGATACAAACTTAACAACAACTAAATAACACATATGAAATGTATGTTATAGCATATAATACATATGTATGTGTATGTTTGTGAATTCTTTGGGAATCACTGCTGTGCTTTATTAATAGTTGTACTTCCTGAATAAAAATATTGGAAACCCCCCCCCAAAAAATACAACAAAGTCCTATGGGCTATCATCAAAGAATGTAAGCTTCTTGACATAGGGACAGTTTTACTTATGTCTTTGTATCCCCTGTACTTAGCAGTGCATGGCACATGAGTAGCCCATTAACACCAAAAGGTCTAGAATTTAAGAAAATCTAGAAGATTGACACAGTGCTTTTTTTTTAAGCCACAAAGCAAAGAAAGTATAGATAGTAGTATGTAATTTTTATTTCAATACTATTTGGATCAACTGGTGGTTTTGGTCAATAATTAATGCTTGATTAATTGAAATATTTATTTTCTCTAGTAAAAATGGCTTTTAAAATTGAGACATAAAATTGGTAATTCAACTAAGTCTTAAATACGTATAAAACTCTAATAATCTTTATTGTAAATACATTTTCTCCAGGTAGCTCCAAGAATTGGTGAAGAAAAGTCTGCTAATTCAAATGGCACTCTGCTTGAAGTGAGCATCCTAACTTCACCTACTTTCACCATCAAAGTCCCCCAGGATGTCAGCATGGAGAATTCTGACTTCATTGAGTATGTCGTTGGGAAAGCTTTACAGCATTACAAGCAACATTTTTGAGCCTGGTAAGCAATGCAGCCTCATTGAGGGTACTTTCTTGAAATGTGTTTAACTCTATAGAGAAGTAAGGGCAATAGACCACACCAATATGCAATGTATTCCGCATTTTACAATTTAAGCATAAATAGTCTCATCCAGGTAAAAGATTCACATCCTCTCAGTTCCCACAAATTGAAACAAAATGCTATACCATCTAAGGATGATTTCATCAGTTAAAGTGAATGGACTGCATTTCTTGATGTTAGATACAAAATCCTCTTTTAAATAAATGTATGTCCCAATTAGAGTGAGATGTGACAATTCTCTGCTTTGGTAATACAATGAACCTTCATGTAAATGTAAGCACATTTCATTTTTAAGTTTTATTTAACAAATTAAATTGGACACGTGATTGATTTGTAACCAATCTGGTACAAATAAATCCCTTCCGGAAGAACATAGGGTTCCCCTGTTAATCCTTGCTTTCTGTGACTGGGCTTATAGCACCAGGCTCTCTTAACATAAGTGCAGTTACCAACCGGTTAAATCCTTGACCAATACCTGGTTTATGTTTAAAGGAAGGCCTGTAGGCCAGCCAGAGATGTTGGAAAAAACAACCCCTTAATGAGTTCTGATGCACAGAATAGCATGTAAAACAATGGGAGTCAGTTCAATGCAAAGCTTTATTGGCAGTAATGGGAAAGAAAGGGAAGGAGAAAGGTTGAAGGGGACCCAATATACAACTTAATCACATACACCATTCTCAAACTCTGAAAATAAATGACCAAAGAGCCACAGAGGTTATACAGTTAAACTCTGAAAAATCATGGAGGTAATAGGCAAAAGGTCTTCTTTATTCGGCTGGAGGTGGGAAACTAGACACAGGTGCCGGAGTCTGCTCTAGGACTCAGCAGACCCAAAGTAGTAGGACTAAGCCTTGTTACATGTAGACATGGCTAGACATAGAGGCAAGCACTGAGGTGCAGCCACTGCAACGAGGGAGTAACAGCAACACAGAGACAAGTTTGCCTAGTGGAAAAAGTCTACTCATAGCAGGGCTTGATGACCAGAACATGGATCGTGCAGGCGCTTGTCTGAGCTCAGGGACTACCTAGGATTGGCTCGAGCCAGTTCTAGGATTTAGCTGCAGCAGAGTTCATCCAGAGGGTGAGTCCAGAGGATTGTTGCGCCAAGATCAGGGCACAGCTTGCTTGCTGGGCCTCAGCTCTGGAAAACAGGGTGTTCTCCTAATAGTAAGAAAATAAAGGGGTAAAAAGAGGAGTGGTCGTGGGTGGGAATCCTGATGCTAACATGGAGAATAACTCACATAAGGACACTGCTGTGTGGGGAAGCACAGAGACACGGTTCATTCAGCTGAAAAGGCATGCTCCAAGGTGCCATTCTAAGAGTAGGATACTTAAACCCTGATTTTGGTAACCACCTGGAGCTGTCCATTTTTTAGTGTTTGGGGAATATAGGGGATTTGGAGTGGGGTACATAAGTATAGGGAGAAAAAACAAGCTAACTGTTAGAAAGATATTATTTTGGGATACACAGCTGGATTAACCTTAAAAAATATTATAGCCAGTATTATTACATGACTAGATTCTATAAGCTACAGCCTCCCTGAAGGGGAGACTGTCATGAAGGTTTCTAGACCACCAGAACTATTTTGTAACAGTGATCACCAGAGTCTAAATGTTGTTTTCTGCGATCGTTAGAAGGGAACTTCGTTCAGTAACCGCCATCCTGAAGGATTTGTCTTCTTACTGTTTATGAGGGGTCATAGTTAATGCGCTGCCTTCAATGAATAATTAAACTACATATGCCATTTCTGGGTAGTCTCTATGCCAGGGGTGGGAGGATTTGACTAACTTAATCACACACACACACACACACACTTACATGTTGGCTATGTTATCATGTGCTCTAAGTATTATAAAAGAGTCCAACTCCCTTAATTTACAGAGAATGAAACTGAGAACCTGAAAGATTTAACTGAAGTCAGGTTCTCCAGATTCCAGATTAATTTTTCTTTCTACTATATCATATTACCTCCCTCGTTTGCTCCAAATGTTCATAAGGAACAACAGGCCATTTTGAAGCTCCATCCCATATCACCATCCCACCGTTAGGGAAAAAAAAGTGCTTGACTTACTGGGAGAAATCTGTTTTCTCTAATTTTCAGCATCTCTTTTATTAGAATGTAAGTTTCTTGAGAATAAGGACCATCTTGTTTTCTGGATTTTGTACACCTAGCACAGGGCCTAGCCCCTATTAAGCACTTAAATGCTTTATCTATCTCCTCCATGTACCATGTACATATAGTTACTAAGTGTGTGAGACAGGATTTGAACACAGGTCTTTCTGATTCCTAAGTGCCATTTCCATAAAGTGGTACTTAGGAATCAGAAAGACCTGTGTTCAAATCCTGTCTCACACACTTAGTAGCTGTATGATCCTGGGAAAGTCCCAGAACCTCTCTGGGCCTCAGTTTCCTCATCCGTATAATATATAGATTGGAATCAATGGCTTCTGATGCCTCTTCCCTCTCTAAATCTATGATTCTGTAATATTATCATTTAGAATACCTAGAACATTAAGTGCTATTAAGTGCCCATCTATTAAGTGCTAGCTTAATAGATATGTATCTTTTATTACCATAAATAATAAATGTTTATTGTTCATCAATTGTGAGCAAGGAAAGCACCAAAAAGCTATTTGGCTTTCCCACTAGAGAGAAAGGCCCATCTGCGATCTAGGAAAACCTCAGGGAGCAGTAAGCATCTAATCAAATAGGAATAAATAGAACTTTTACATGTTAGTTTGCTGCTTATTTAATGACTAATAATATTTAATTGTTTATTTTTCAACAACTAAAGCCACTTATGCTATTGTCTTACACCCTAGGCTGTAATTATAAAAGCTATCACCAGAAGCCTCTGTTCTTATATTGCTATTTTATAACTATTTCTCATACTTTCCCCAAAGGGGAAAAGGATCTCACCTGAGCTAAATGATGCTAAACACTGGAGGAGTATTTGTAACTTGACAAGGATATTTATCCTTTCTATCCTATTCTAACTACAGCAATGTAGATAATAAACACTGTTTTGATTTTTTATGTGTTCTGCAAAAATGACAATTATTATTGCCTTTTTTTTTTAAAGATGAGATGATCTGATACAGCTGACATCTGGGATCTAGACATACCCCTCCGTCTGAGGTCCCAGAATCGTGAAACAGATGAGAAAGATGTGATGAATGCACTAAATATGTGATTTTATGGTGGTAAAATATTAGTTTTGAATGCCATGAAAAACTGAGAATTGATTAATTTTCTATTGTAGTTTAATAGCTGTTCAAAACATGCTTTAAGTTAAAAAAAAGTATAGTTAGTGTATGGATGCTCTATATTTTGTGGGTTTTGTTTAAAAACTAAATAAATGAAGATCTAGTCTCTGAAATGTCTGTTTTACTAATATGTTGGGGGTTTTCCTTCTTTTCAGTCTTACATTTATAATATGCATTGACACTGTAGTATTTTCCTTTAACATGGCAATATTTTAATGAAAAACACATGCTGCTTTTGGTTGACATCTAATCATTCTGTTGAGGTTTAGAGGTTTAGGGGTGCTGGGACCTCAAAATCACAACACTCGGGTATTGCCTGAGTGAATTTGACCCAATTCTTCTTTCAGCCAAAGACAAGGTTTATTATAGATCATCCATATTGGCTAGACTCTTAAGAATCTAAACATTTGTGACACGCTTAAGACAGGCAGGCGATATATCAGATTGTGTGCCGTCTTGGGGAGGGTGGTGGGAAGGATGGGGGAGAAAAATTTTAAACTCAAAAGCATATGGGAATGATTGTTGATAAATCAAAATAAATTAATAATAATTAAAGAAAAAAGACCGGCAGGCAGACATGAGGAAATCTCAGCCCCTAAATGGCAGCCAGATTATGGGAAGGATCTAGGAGAGGCCAAGTAGTTTGGGGTGACTGGAAGAGGAGTCTGGAAGAAGGGGTACCTTGGTGGGAGTGTCCAGTAGGTGGGGGTTACTGGAGGAGGGTCTAGGGAGGATCTGGATGGGAGTGACTAGGAGTTGTTGAAAGGAATCTTAGATAGAATCAAAGATGGTAAATAGCCTAGGGGCCACTGGGGCTAATAGAGATGGAGGGCTGGGCTCAATTAGGGTAATAAAGAATTGGAAGAAGGAAAGGCCGGTTGATGAGATTATAGCTTCAAGTGAATGCTACAGACTTCCTTGATCAAGTAGGACAGTTCTAGAAGAATCCCACAGACAGAAGGGACCCAAAATCGTTTTGGGGTGAGAGGCAAAGGTCTCAGCTCAGACCTGTACCCCATCAATTCTTCTTGGACTATACTTGCAACATCTTATGAATGTAAACACAAACCATTTGTTACAGTGATCTTATAATCTTACAGATCATTAACTTGAAGCACAAGAGATAAAGTGATGAGCCCAAGGTGGAAGCAGTATTTAAAGGAAAAAAGGCTATTCTTAGCATTAAAAGGGATTCTTTTCGTTTACAAAATAATTCCTCTTCTAAATAACTCTTTGTTGACTGTGTTAGTTTACTCTCTTAGACCACAGACACAGAGCTTAGAAAGTTCAATTGTTTGGAGTCACTGAAAATTGAAGATAATCATTCCTAATGGAAGATAAAGTCTTTTAAAAATTATAATGGAAGCAAAAGGTAAAATCAGATTCTCTAGGTTTTTCTAAGTATGTGTACCCTTTGTATAAAGTATGGTGCTCTTTTATTCTTCCATGCTGCATCTCAAATGTATAGGACCCATTCAGGTAGATTTTTCTAGCGTTAAATTACTCCCTGGGAGGTACTTGAGCACTTTCACGATGGATCTAATATTTGATATGAAATGGAAAGATTACTGGAAATTGAGTGCTTGAATATAGTCCTGACTCTGCCACTTAGCAACCGAAGGTAAGTCAATTCAATTTAATTGAGGAAAACACTTGTTACAGACCTGGTGTGAATAAAATTCAGCAAATATTTCTTATACATTTTGGAGACGATATAAAGGTTAGATGAGACTCAGGTTTTTTTCTAGGCACTTATGGCCTGATAAATTAGAAAAGGCCACTGGGAAGTGCTATTTCCAAACCTCATCTAATAATCTTAACATCATGAAAACTTGAGTTTCTGGCTTCCCCTCCCTTGATCTTCCATTTCCTCTGTTATGAAATGATGGACTGTTTCTAGCTCTAAAATTCTATGACTTCACCACATCCTCTGTCTATGTTTTTTAGGACAAGGCAAGAATAAGTTAAGATGGAAATCTGATCACTTAGGGGCAAACCAGAGGTCTGGAAACGTCCTCTGATTCGAACTGGAAGAAAAATGTTTTGAAATAAAGCTGAAAACAAGTAGGGGGGAAAAAGGCCATATAAAATTTATTTGTGCATCACTTTTGCCCTCACCTGCATATCAAAATAGTGAGCTTTGACCTATGCTTAGGAATGCATTTACCTCTTTCAGACTACTGGTTCTGAGGTAATCTTAATGTCCATGTCCAAAACTGCTTATGTAATTGAACATGTATTTATTTCCTGGCTGTTTATTCATACACATACATACTTGCTTCTGATTTTAAGAATTCCTTTTGTCTGAATCAGGGGTGTGCTGGTAAATGTTTTATAAGTGGCTCTCTAGGGAAAAAAAGAGTCCATGACACACTTTTAAGTTTAATCTGCATTATTTTTGTTTGGTTTTTGGAGGCAATCATGGTTAAGTGACTTGCCCAGGGTCACACAGCTGGTAAGTGTCTGAAGTCACATTTGAACTCAGGTCCTCCTGACTCCAGGACCAGTGTTTAATCTGTATTATTAACATTTTCTCCATCACTTTCTTAAATCCAAAAAAATCAACAAAACAATCAATTGAGCCCTGCTTTGGAGTGTAGCAATTTCCAAGGTATAAGGGGGAGGGAAAAGGAATAAGCATTTATGTATAATGTACAATTATATATAATAATAAATGTGTATAATCGTGCACTCATTCATTTAGAGTTGGAAGGGAGTCAAGTCCAACTCCTGCATTTTACAGATGAGGAAACAACTGATTTCTGAGAGTGACTCGCTCAGGGTCACATAGCCAGTAAGTATCTCAGGGCAGGATTTGAATTCAGGTCTTTCAGATTTTAGGTCCACCTCAGGTCATGTGGTGCTGCCTTCTTGACTGAGACTGTAAGAAAGAAGGCAAGGAAAAACAAAGGGGGTGGATGGGAGAAGGTCACATAAAAGGAAAAAGGCAAATGCTTGGTACACAATAGGAATCTCAGAAAGCTAATGTAGGACAGCAAAAGGAAAACTGATGTTTTCCTCTTACTGCAACCCTTCTCAGCCACCCCTTAAAACTTGCCCGTTTTCATTTGGCTTCTATTTATTGAAGGTTAGTCACAATATTGAGGTTTAGGGGTGCTGGGACCCCAATATCACAACATGTGGATCTTGCTCAAAAGAATTAGACCCAGGCCTTCTTTCAGCCAAAGTCAAGGTTTATTAGAACATCCGTCATATTGGGCAGACTCTTAAGGAGCTAGATTGGCATCTAAGCCTTTGGGTAGATTAAAAGAGCCTGAGCACCTTAATGGAGACAAAAACGGAGCTTATATACAGAAAGACTGTGGGAGGGATCTAGGAGTGGCTAAGTAGTTTGGGATGACTGGAGGAGGGGTCTAAAATCTGAATGGGAGTGGTCAGTAAACTGGGGTGAACAGAACACCTGGGACCTGGGAGCACCTGATCTGAGCTTTGAAGGAAGCTAGGAATAATAAGAGGTAAAAGTGAGAAGAGAGTGCATTTCAGGGAGATGGAGGGGAAATCGGTGTATGACATAGTCTGGGCACAGGTCAGGGAACACTGAGTTTGGGGTGGTAGGATGTAGACGGCATAAAAAATCCAAAGTTAGCCTTATTAAAGTCAACCCTCGTGACTAATACTGATAAACTTAACCCTTCCCAGCAATATAAGGATCTATGACATCTCCAGAGGCCTTGTGATGAAAAATACTATCCACATCCAAAGAAAGAACTATGGAAGTTGAATTGCTACTTTTTTTTTCCTCTTCTGTTGAGTTTTGTTTCCTCTTTCTGATGGTACCTCCTGTTGTTTTTAATTTTTACTTACAACATCACTAATGTGAAAATATGTTTAATAGGAATGTTAATGTATAGCCTATATCAGATTGTGTGCTGTCTTGGGGAGGGTGGTGGGGAGGAAGGGGGAGAAAAATTTTAAACTCAAAAGCATATGGAAGTGATTACTGATATATCAAAATAAATTAATAAAATAAAAAAAAGTCAACCCTCAAAAACCCTACCTAGTAGAGCCATGAGAATCTGAGACAGCAGATAATCCACAAAATCACCTGAACTTAATGTTAAAAACAAACAACTCATTTATGTAGTGTTTTAAGGTTTCAAGTGCACTTTCCTGTCCTGTGTGACAGATTGTACATATTTTATATCCATACTGAATAGGAAGAAATTTACTATGACAGACTAAATGAGCCAGGCCTTCAAAACTTGGGCTAACTCCCTTTTGAGGGATGGTTTGACCAAAGGGATCAGGGTGTACAGAAACAATTTCAAGTTCTTTTCTATTTCCCTATTAAAATCTTACGCCAAAAAGCAACAAAATGGATTTTTAAACCTTGAGTTTTCCATTATCTATGAAGATTTCCCATGTACTTATGGTGCTTTTGACTTAATACAAATGTACAACCTGAAAAAGAACATGAGTGACCTCAACTAAAGGCCTTTAAGGACACTCACAGAACTTCTTTGATGCCTAATCTTTTAATTTTGTCTCTTCTGTGAAGTGTCTTTTAGAAAGTGATTTATTTGAAAACAGACTGTATAAAAGAATATTTTCCTGGTTTTTGTTAATCAAGTAGTGGAGCCAGGGACTGATGAGAAAATGTTTCCTAATTTCTAGAGGATGATTCCCTAGAAGTCAAGAAAACTTCTGTTAACAGCAAAAAAATTTATTACTTATATTATTATTATTTGAAATTTTTGTGGGAGTTCAGAATTTTGCAGATGGAAGAAATTTGGGATTCCTGAACAAAGATATGTATGATATGCAAAATGGCAGGGCACACTAAAGCTTCTACAGGATACTGATACTTAAAAATGTTATTGCTAAATTGGGAAATTATTGTTAACTATAAGTTCCTTTGGCTACAGATGTTTACTGAACTACAAAGATCTCATAAATCCTTAAGAGGAACAAACTGTTATTCATCTAACTCCTGGGCTTTCCCCCTGTTCCTTATTGGAAGCTTGGAGTCAGGAAGACCTGAGTTCAAATTCAGCCTCATACCAGCTGTGTGACCCTAAGCAAGTCACTTAACCTTGTTTGCCTCAGTTCCTCATCTGTAAAATGAGCTGGAGAAGGAAATGGCAAACCACTCCAAGAAAATGCCAATTAGGGTCATGAAGAGTCAGACATGACTGAAATGACTGAACAACAGTCATGAGTTTCAATGAACAGCCAAAAAAGTTAGACTTCAGGAAAGTCACAGGCATGATGCTTGTCTCCCATTATGGCCACATTAAAAGGTAGTATGCGTCGGGAGTAGGGGGGAAAACTCCGAATGAGTTCTGGATATGTGCATACAGGGACAGGGATCAGACTTGCGATTTCACTGGTATATGAGAAATTGAGCAAACTCCTATTAATGTAGATCTCACCTTCTGTGCAACAGATGGGCTCATGGAGAATCGGCCTAGAGCACGGACAGTTAAGTGATTGGCCCGAAGTTACACAACCAGTATCTGTCATGGATTTGTAACCAGGTCTTCCTGGCTTCGTGGGCTCTGCATTGCCACGAAATGCCTCTCAAATGTCTATAAGCCAAGCCATATACTGAATCGAAATCCTAAGGCCAGTGGTGTGTGAGAAGTAGACCTCTCCCCAAGGGCGAAAGGTTCAAGTCAATTCAACAAGAATTTTCTCAGTGCCTATGCAAGTCAATCATCGCCCTGCCTTAAAGGAGCTTACATTATACCCGGGTGAGGACAGTTATTTATGGTTTATCAATCAACGAATCAACGAATATTTATTAAACCCCTATTAGGTGTCAGGTGCTGTGCTAAGCACAGAGAATTCAGAAAGAGACAAAAGATAGTCCCTGCCCTCAAGGAGCTTACATTCTGCTGGGGTGAGGTTTATCAACCAATTAATGAACATTTATAAAGCGTCAGGCACCAGGGCTAAGCGCTGGGGACACAGCAAAAGGCAAAAGGCTGTCAGGTCCTGGTGGAGCTTACAGTCTAATGGAGGAAACCATGCAAACGAACATATACAAATCAAGTGGGACAGATACTAGATAAATACGAAATAATCAATAGAGTCATGGCACTGAAATTAAGAAGGACTGGGGAAGGCTTCCTGTAAAAGATAGGAATTAATTTGGGACTTAAAGGGAGCCAGAAATGTCAGTGGTCAGAGTGGAGGAAAAGAGAGTATTCCAGGCACGGGGGAACACCAGAGGGAGTGCCCCGAGCAAGAGATGGAATATATTGTGAGTGAAACAGCCAGGAGGCCGCTGTCACTGGATCCACAAGTAAGGGCAGGGAAAGGTGGGAGGAGGCTCCGTAATGAAGGGCATTAAGTCGATCGCTTTGCACACTCTAATAAGCCACACAAATGTCAATCATCAGGCTGAGCCGCCTCTGCTAGACAGATGCCAAGACTGGGTAGTGGGGAGCCGTGGGAGAACAGGGGGAGAGGGCTGCAAGCAAATACTCGTGCAACTTCTACCTCCCTGGGCGACCACCGCACACACGCCCCAGCCAGGGGGCCCAACTCGGGGTCTCTCGGGAACGGAAATTCCTTTTTTTTTTTGCAGCAGGAAGAGGAGTTGCCTAAATTTAAAGTGAAAAAGGCGCCAAGGGGGCCGCGCTTTCCTCCCGCTCTTCTGTCGCCGCGCTGCAGCCATGCCCGCCGCAGGCTCCGAGCTGCACAGCCAGCTGGGCCCGGAGCCGAGAGCCGAGCCACAGGATGCTGCTGCAGCCGCCGCCGCCAGCCCGGGCTCCGACCCCAGCTTCGACCCCTGCCCCAGCCCCAGCCCCAGCCCGCCGCCCGGACCGCACGGGGAGAAGCAGTACCTGGAGCAGATCGAGTACATCCTGCAGCACGGCTGCAAGAAGGGGGACCGCACGGGCACCGGCACCGTGTCCGTGTTCGGCTTGCAAGCCCGCTACAACCTCCGAGGTGAGAGACGGGGGCGGCAGGGTACGGTCGGGAGGGGGCAGGGGGGGAGGCGGCTCAGAAGGCCGGGCACGCGCCCGGGAAAGGGCCCTGGCGCCCACGTGGGCCGACCCCCCTTCCCCGCCCCCGCCCGGCCCTGACTTTCATTTAGGGGGGATGCTTGGGGATGGATCAGCCCCGTCTTGGGAACCTAGCTCTTCTCTTTAGATTGAGATAACCCCCCCTGGCGTGACCCGCGTTACCCGGCGGTTGTGTGAGCAAAGCGCTTGCAAGCTCTAAAATGCCATGGTAATTCATGAAAATTAACCATGAGGTTCACTTGGGTTTTTTTTAAATGCATTTTAATTGAAATCTTGTGTTTTCAATCACTTGCCATTACCTAAATCATCCATCCTTCCTCCATCTATTCTGAAGGAGCCATTTCTCAGAATAAAGAAGAAAAAAACCTAACCAACATTGAAAAGGTCTGGTAATACTCACGCATGGTAAGCCATCCCTGCAGCAGCGAGTGGAGGCGTCTTCTTAGATGTCTTCTTTGGGGCCAGGCTTGCTCATTACGATTTCACAACGTTTAGCTTTTATTCCTGCTCGCCTCATTTTTCAGAAACTAAAGCCCATAGGCCCCCGCGTGACTTGCTCAGTTGTTATTGAGTCGATTATTCGAGTCTAATTCTTCATGACCCCATTTGGCGTCTTCTTCAATAGATAAAGGCAAACAGAGGTTAAGCGACTTGCCCAGGGTCCCATAGGTAGTAAGTGTCGCAGGTGGAATTTGAACTCGGGTCCTCCGGAGTCCAGGGAGGGCACTCTACTTCCCCACCTAGCTACCTGAATTTGCTCAATAGGACACCACTAAAACTTTTCGGCATGGAATTTGAACCCATATCTTAATGTCACCAAATCCAGGGCTATCCAGTGAGCACATAGAGACTGGAGAAAAGACTGACACACATCATCACTTGGGACTTGGGACCCAATTATAGGATCATAGATTTTGAGCAGGAAGATAACCTTAGATGTCAGCCGGTTCAACCCCTTCATTTTACAGATGTGGACACTTGGGCACAGGGAGATGACCCCAATTGCCTTGCAAAAAAAAAGAAATTTAAAAAGGGGGCTGGACCAGATAAAGCTTCTAAAATTCCTTCCAACTGTGCTCAGAACATTGACTTAAATAACAATTATCTAACCCTTGACAAATGCAAATGATGCTCATCCTCCAGAGACTCTAAAAAGTAGAGCAGACATTTCATGAGCATAGTAGTTTAGGTTCTGTTCTGCCTAAGCAAATGATCTGAAGACATTAGGTACCCATGAGCAGAGTTATTTAGATTTTTAACTTCTATTACTTTCATTTGCCTTTAACCTAATTTTTTTTTGGCCCAGCTGGTCTCGGATTGAGCAAATTATCATTTGTGGAATAAATGGACTGTGGAGTAGTGGTGTAGAGCAAGTCTTCTCTGGTAACCACCAAGATGCAGGGGACTTTGTCCTGGAGGGGGTTTTCATGGTGGTGGAGCTAAGAGGCAGCTTGCCTGACACATTACAACAGGTTTTTGTTTCCATGCTGGCATCCTAACCTTTCTCAGCAGAACACCCCCTACTGTGTGTGGCAGGTGGTAACACAGGCTAGTTGCACTGAATCCATCGTTTTTTAGTTTGGTTTTTTGCTAATGTAGCAACCTACATCAATGCTATGTGCTCCTGGACACCAGTGACTCCCCCACCACAGATTTTTGAAGCAGCATAGAATAGTGCTTTCTGTGTGGCCTTACTTTCTAATTCAATTTTCTATGATTCTTTGTGGATTTTTTTTTAGATGAGTTTCCTTTGCTGACAACCAAGCGTGTGTTCTGGAAGGGTGTGCTGGAGGAACTGCTGTGGTTTATTAAGGTAAAGATGCCTGAAGTTCTCATCTAACTTCTCTAAAGAACACAGTGTTATTACTGCTTTTGTTTCCTGTAGCATCATGATGTTAAACTCTGCCTCACTGCTGGTACAGACAGGAAGCCAGCAGTTATCTGCTTAGAAAATGGAAGCCCCAGAGGTGGGGGACCTATGGGAGTGGAACGTTACATATACTAGAAGACTGTTGATTAGTTTTTCTGAGCTAGTTTTTTTTTTCCTAACAGCTGGCTCCCCAGATAAAGGGAGGGAGAGACATATCTGGGAAGAAGGTATATAAGAAAGATATCAATAACTATTTTTTAAGATAAAAACAAAAAAAATCTTCTTAGTGAAAAAGTATCACTGTTCACAAGAACTGGATTAAAAATGGCTCACTGGGAAGGGAAGACAGTCAGATGTAATTGGCCATGTGCCAAAACCCCTCTGACCTCTGCCTTTATCTTCCTCCTCTCAGTGTTTGTCATTTTCTGGCCATCCTCCTCTACCCACAAGCTGGGAGATTCTCATTCCTGGAGGCTATGGATGCTCTATGAAAGGTCTAATGTATCTTCCCAGGTGTTAAACTAATTAGACTAACCCTAAATCCCATTATCAAAAAGATTCAGTTTCCTAATCTTTATTGACTTGAGTCAATAGCACTAAGCCAAAAGTCTAGGGCAGCTAGGCGGAGCAGTGGATAGAATGCCAGGCCTGGAGTTGGCAAGACCTGACCAGGCCTCTGACCCTTAACTAGCTCTATGACCCTGGGCAAGTTATTTAACCGAGTTTGCTTAGTTTCCTAAGGATATGACAAACCACTCCAGCATCTCCTCAAAGAAGACCTCAAACGAGGTCATGAAGAGTCAGGAGCTGAGGAAGGGAAAATTGATACTGCACTCCTGTATTTCCTCCTGTGTCTTAAGGTTCTTCCTCCTCCTCCCCTTTAACTGTGGACATCCTCAGTTCTCGAGAGTCTTTCTCTGCCTTGGCAATTTCATCTAGTATGATGACTTTGGTTATCTCCTTCATGCAAATGTTTCTCAAATGTAGTTTTAATCTCTCCCCAGGCTCCATTCCTATATTTCCAATTGCCTGCTGGTATAACACTTGGATATTGTGTAAACATCTCAAAGTCATCTGGTCTAAAAAAGAACTCCTCATTCCCTCTCTGTCCCCAGTCTGCTTTTCTTCCTGAGTATGTTTCTTTTGATGACATACCCAGGTTCTTTTCTTTTTTTAAAATTTATTTATTTAATTTTTAACTTATAGAATAAAGATTGCCTGTGAAACTATAAATCTATTATGTACAAATGGCTATTCCTTTGAAATATATAATAATGTAAATTCTTCCCTCCTTCCCATATACCATTAAGACATAAATATGTATACATCTATTTATTCTTTTCTATTCTATTCTTTCTCAGTATGCAGATAGCATCTTCATTTGTATGTCCTTTGTAGTTAACTTGGGTATTTATAGTAGTCAAAATGCCTTGGGTTTTAAGAAGTTGTTCTTAAAACAATACTGCTGTTACTGTATACAACATTCTCTTGGTTCTGCTCATTCATTCTTTATTATTTCGTGCAAGTCTTATCTATTATATTGTGGAAGTCTTTTTCTAAGATCACCGAGAGCTCATCATTTCTTACAGCACAGGAGTATTCCAACACAATCACATACCACACCTTGTTCAACCATTCCCCAATTAACAGTTATCCCTATAATTTCTAGTTCTTTGCCATCACAAAGAGAGCTGCTATAAATATTTTAGAACTTATAGGTTCTTTTCCTTTTCCCCTAATCATCTTTGGAAACAGACCTAGTAGTGGTATTGCTGTCCCAAAGGGAGTTTAATAACTCTTTGGGCATAATTCCAGATGCCTCTCCAAAGTGGTTTCAAAGCCTGTCCAGTGACACCAGCCTCCCTTCTGTTTTTCACATAGGACATCTTGATTCCGGGCATATTCTGTAGCTGTTTCCCCATGCCTGCAATTCTCTCCCTCATCTCCAATCTCCCAGCTTCCTTGGTTTCCTTCAAGTCCCAGCCAAAATCTTCTTTTAAGAAGCCTTCTCTGGTCCTCTTTAATCTCGGTGCTTCCTTCTGTTGTCTCTAATTTGTCCTGTACTCGCCTTGTTACCACATAGTTATTTGCACATTATCTCCCTTATTAGGCTGTATTTGAGAACATGACTGTCTCTTACTTTTCTTTGTATCCCTAGTGCTTAGCAGTGTCTGGCATATAATAGGTGCTTCAAAATATTTACCGGGGCAGCGAGGTGGCACAGTGGATAGAGCACCAGCCCTGGAGTCAGGAGGACCTGAGTTCAAATCCTAATCATTTACTAGCTGTGTGACCCTGGGCAAGTCACTTAACCCAACTGCCTAGCCAAAAAAAAAAGTACTTAATATTTACTGACTTGAAACCTGACTCCTCCCTCTCTCTCCCTGCATCTAATCCATTCCCAAGTCCTGCTGGTTCTGCATTGGCATTATCTCTTACATTTAGCCCTTTCCATTCCCACTCACTGCTAGCACATTAATTTAAGCCCTCATTAACTCTCTTGTTTGCATTATTAAAACAGCCCCCCTGACTGGTCTCCCTCTTCCTCCAGACTCTCCACATTGCTGCTAAAAATTTGCTCATTTCCATGCTCAGAAATCTTCAATGGCTCCCTACTGCCCAACAATTAAAATACGTCTTTGCTTGGCCTGTAAGGCTCTCCAGAATATGGCTCAACCTAGTTTTCTGGCTTAATGTGTACTGCTCCTCTGAACACAATCTACAGTCCAGCCGAATTGTTAATACTTATCCACTCCCTCACGTTATCCTGTTCTCCAGTCTCTGTAATTTGCATGTTCCTCAGGCCTGGAAGCCACAGCTGGTGAAATTCTTTTCAAGGTCCACTGCCTTCAGAAAGCCACCTCCCCTTTCCCTCAGCTGGAAGTTAGCCCTCCCTCTTTAATCTCCTCTTCCACTCTCATCTCTGAAACGCATTTAATTGTATTCTGATTGTGTACCTTCTTTGATAGCAGGGACCTCATCTTTCATCACTGGATTTCCAGGACCCAGCAGTACTGGTTACACAATAGGTGCTTAATAAACCTTGGGTAGCTTGAAAGAAAAGATGAGAGAAATGGGAACTTTCAAAACAAGAAACTTTTATGAGAAAAGAAATGAAGAATGGATGATTTTGAAGAGTTACTTGGAAGATAGGAAAAATGCATTGAAAGTGATAGCGCTTAGAAAAACTGGTTTTGAGTCCAGTTCAGAAAAGGCAAGGAGGTGACGGAAGAATTGACTTCAAGGGAGAAGGTGATCTTTTTTAGCTGAAGGTTTGAGGGAGGAGGGGCAAGAAATAGATATTTGATTTTTTTCTTCTCTTTAGTTTGCACTTATGTGACACTTTTCACTCAGTACAAATTATCTCATCTGGAAAATGGGAATACTAGTATCACCTTGACCCACCTTGCAAGGTAGTCTTATAAAGTACTCTCTAAATATGCGTTGTTATTTCATTTGATCCTTATGCTAGCCTTGTGAGGGTGGGTACAGTGCAATTCAGGTTTCATCCTTATTATCCCCATTTTATAGATAAGGAAGCTTTGGGTCAAAGAAATTAAATGACTTGTCCAAAGTGATTCAGTGAGTGAACCTGCGTCAAGCACATGTCTCGTGTCTCCTAAGTGTGGTTCCACTGCACTGTCCTGTCTCTCTCTCACGGAGGGCAAGACCACCATTTTGCCAGGCCCTTGAGTTTTCTGAGAGGTGGGTAGAATGACCGGACTTCTTTCCCCACTTCTTCTAGGGTTCCACAAATGCTAAGGAGCTCTCTGCCAAAGGAGTAAAAATCTGGGACGCCAATGGATCTCGAGACTTTTTGGACAAGCAGGGGTTCACTACCAGAGAGGAAGGAGATTTGGGACCTGTATATGGCTTCCAGTGGAGACATTTTGGGGCAGAATACAAAGAGATGAACACAGGTAAGGAGATGTGAGCGATGAGTCAAGTTTTCACATGTGTTCCCAAGAGTGTAGGCGTATTCTTTTATTTCAGACAAGAGTGTGGGGAAATAAGAAACGTATACTGGGGGAACAAAAAAAAAATACACTCAGTCTCTAGCCACATGAGGTCTCCTGGAGAAATATCTCTGTTCAGGGTTGTGTGAAGAAATGCCTGGGAGGCAGGGAAGAGCTTCCAAAGCTAAAAAGCTAAACCCCAAAGCAGCTTCCCCAGGGGATCATAGATTAGAGTTGGAAGGGACCTCAGAGGTAATCTAACCCCCTTGAGGAAACTGAGGCCTGAGGAGGTTAAATTAATTGCCTAAGATCACACTGAGTGTCAAGAGGTAGCATTTGAACCCAAGACTAACAGGCCCATTCTACAAACTCCAAATAGCTACACCTTTTTAAGTTCTAGGACCTTCCTTTATTTATGGTTCTTGCCTTTGTCTGTTTCAAAACTTTGCACACATCCCCATTCCATGAACCTCCCACAAGTCCTATTTCCCAGCAAATGCTTTGTAGAGCTGAAATTACTGACCTTCCCTTGGTCCATCTTTCCCATCTTTGTCTTTCAGGGAGCCCTCCCCATTTGCCTGTGTTTATCTTTTTACAAATATATAATAACCTAAGTGCTTTATACATATAGAAATACAATAGAATTTGTTTTTTATGATTATGCCTTGTAGTACTAGTAGGCTGTTTTTCTTGCCTTCTCAATGGGTTGGGGAAGGGGATGGAGGGAATTTGGAACTGAAAATAAAATTGAATTTAAAAATGAAAAACTAACGTAATTTCTGTCTACAGTAAAGCACTTGTCATCAGAGGCCCTCATAAATTCCTGGGATTTGACCTGTCTGATCTAACTACTGCTACCACCTGTTGTACTTGGCCTTCTGTTTCTTCTAGGACATAGTTTCCTTAATTTATATCTAACTATCCTTTTTTGAAAAAAGTTTTTTCAAATTCAGAGCCAAGTAACAGCTGTTGGCAAGCATCATGTCAGTCCAGGAAAGGACTTTCCCACAAAGAGAACTTTCTAGCACTCTGAAGAGGCTATTTCATGATTTCAGCATTTTTAAGTAGAAGGTTAAGATCTATTCCTTGCAGCTCTAAGATTCTACAATCTTCTTTATTCTGTTTCTGTCTTTTTCTATTGTTTATAAATATTTCTGGAATTTATTTCCCCTTCAGATTATTCCGGACAAGGAGTGGATCAACTGCAAAAAGTCATTGACACAATCAAAACCAATCCTGATGACAGAAGGATCATTATGTGTGCTTGGAATCCTAAAGGTAGCTACCCCCTAAAATAAATCGTAATCATAAACTGGCCACCGTGCTTGCAGGTTTTTCAAAAACATCAGAATCTTTCCAGGTTTTTCTGAAATCCGCCTGCTCATTGTTATATAAGAAATGATGAGCAGGCGGATTTCAGAAAAACCTGCAAAGACTTACACGAACTGATGCGGAGTGAAGTGAGCAGAACCAGGAGGAGATCACTGTCTATGGTAAGAGCCACATTGTACAATGACTAATTTGATAGACTTAGCTCTTGTCAGCAGTGCAATGATGTAAGACAATTCCAAAAGAGTTGCGATGGAAAATGCTATCTATCCATATCCAGAGAAAAACTATGGAGTCTGAATGCAGATCAATGCTTACTTTTTTCTTTCTCATGTTTTTTCCCTTTTCTTCTGATTCTTTCACAGCATAACTAATGTGGAAATATGTTCAATATGTTTGTACATGTATAACATATATAAGATTGCTTGCCACCTTAGGGAGGGAGGGAGAAAAATATTTGGAACTCAAAATCTTGTAAGATTTTATAAAAGTGAATGTTGAAAACTATCTTTACATGTAAATGGAAAAAATAAAATAGTATTATGTGGGGAAAATATAATTGGGATATTTAAGCATTTAAGAAGTACAGAGTAAGGGCTTTCTTTGAATCTCTGACTGACCGGTGACCTGTGCAACAAAAACATTTAGTAGTTCTGTTCTGGGAAGGCACATTAACAAAAGAAAAAAAAATTCAGAAATATAATAAATAAGGATAAGAACAAAGAATACAGAACATTGTAGAATTTAGAGCTGGAGGGAATCAACCTTAGTTACTGTCGCTGGGCAGCTAGTATATAGAACACTGGCCCTGATATCAGGAGGACCCGAGTTCAAATCAGACTTCAAGCTATGTGACCCTAGGCAAATCACCTAAACCTGTTTGCCTCAGTTTGCTCATCTGTAAAATGAGCTGGATCTTTGCCAAGAAGAACCCAAATAGTGTCATTAACAGGCACTGTTTTAAAACAGCTGTTAAGAATAAGATGGTGCCACTGTTACCTCCATATGAAACCAGGTGTGGAGGTACCTACCATAATCCTGCTATACTGAGAGAAAGAAACTAAATATGAAAGGTTAGAATTCTTATCTTTTCCAAGTAAGCATTAAACACCTACTGTTATGTTTCAGGGCAGTTAGGTGGCAAGTGGATAGAGCACTAGGCTTGGAATCAGGAAGACTCATCTGCACGAGTTCAAATTTGGCCTCACTTACTAGCTATATGACCCTGGGCAAGTCACTTAACCTTCTTTACCTCAGTTTTCTCATCTATAACAATGAGCTAGAGATGGAAATGGCAAAACATTCCACTATCAACTCAACAACAAATTATGTGCCAGGCACCAGGGGTACAAAGAGAAAAATCAAAAGTCTCTGGCCATAAAGAGTTTTATTTAGTTATTGTATTAACCCTAGTAGATTAACACAATAACTAAATATCTTTCTCTTACTGTCACTGCAACATCTAGGTGAATAGAGTTCCAGACTTGCAGTCAGGAAGACCAGAGTTCAATTCCAGCCTCAGACACTTAGAAGCCTTGGGCAAGCCACTTAACTTCTGCCTGACTCGGTTTCCTCTCTGTAAAATGGGGATAATAATAGTATCTACCTTTCAGTGAGGATATCTGCAGAGCACTTTGCAAACCTTAAAGTACCATATAAATGCCAGCTATTATTATCATCATAAAGGGTCATTTTGAGACCAGGTCAAATGAGTACAGCATGCAGCTGGTGTGTCCTGTTATATTTCATATTTTTAGAGCTATGCTGATATCCTCTTACTATCTCCCTTTTTTCACATTCCTGGTCTCAGATCTTCCTCTGATGGCACTGCCTCCATGCCACGCTCTCTGTCAGTTCTATGTATTGAATGGTGAGCTTTCTTGTCAGCTATACCAGCGATCTGGAGATATGGGCCTCGGAGTGCCGTTCAACATCGCCAGTTACTCCCTGCTAACCTACATGATTGCTCACATCACAGGCCTAAAGGTAGGAAACTCCCTCTCCTCTTAAGTTAAGCACCAAATGAACCACATTCTTCAGTTAGAATTTTTTTAAAAAGTGAGAATTGTTTCATTCTTTACCTTCCAATAAAATTTGGGACTTAATTACAAGGAACGCTTTTGATGAGAGGCAGTATAATGGAGGGGACAGAATCCTAGATTGGAGTCAGGAAGACCAGGGTTCAAATCCTGTCTCAGGCACTTAACTTTCATCTGCCTCAGTTTCCTCCTCTTTCAAATGAAATGTGGATGGCATATGTGGAGGATTTGCAACTCAAAACATATATATAGGGCCATAAGGTAATCTAGAGAAGTAGGATTAAAAAAAATAGAGAGGATTCTTAAAACTAACAGAGAAGTAGATCATAAAATTAGTAGTCAATTGATTAAAAAAATAAAATAAGAATGTTGGATTTGACCTAAGAGACCTAAGTCTAAAACAAGCATGGTAAGTTTAAGACTTATTACTGTTATTGTGTTCTGGAAAAGTGGATTTTGTACTGTTTTCTTTGATCTGAGTTTTAACTAACACTACTTCTTTGTTTCTTCTCACTGTATTTTAGCCAGGTGATTTTGTACACACTCTGGGAGATGCTCATATATACTCAAATCATATTGAGCCACTGAAAATTCAGGTAAGACAATTTTCTGAGTGTATATGTTCAGTTGTGTCCAACTCTAAATTTGTCCATGAGGTTTTCTCAGCAAAGTTAGTAGAGTGGCTTTCCCTTTCCTTTCCTTCTGCAATGGATAAACGCAGCTACACAGCTAGGAAGTGTTTAAGACTGCATTTGAACTCAGGTCTGACTCCAGGCACACAGTACTCTATATGCCAATAACATTTTTTTTATACCAGTCTTGCATGCATAGTAAGCCTATGAATGCCCACCATGAGACTTCCTGTCACTCTCTGGGTTACTTGTTTATTCTTCCAAATATGTAGTATTCTATGATTTGCATCACTAGGGGAATACCACAGTGAAGACATCAGTCCTTGCAATAACGAACAGTTTGGCATCATGGAAAGCAGCTACATCTGTAGCTCCTATCAAAACTACATACACATTGGTAGTCTAACTGCTTATTAGATTTAGTCCATTCACTATTACTAGCATAACAACTGTCCAGTAATTCTATAATTTATTTCTAAAATACAGACCCTAGGGGGCAGCTAGGTGGTGCAGTGGATAGAGTACCGGCCCTGAAGTCAGGAGGACCTGAGTTCAAATTCGGCCTCAGACCAAACACTTGACACTTACTAGCTGTGTGACTCTGGGCAAGTCACTTAACCCCAACTGCCTAAAAAAACAAAAACAAACAAACAAAAACAACACACAAAAACTAAAATACAGACCCTAGAATTGGGTTTTATAGAGTATTGTATTTAAATTCAGATCTTTCCAACTCCAGGCCTAACACCATCCACTGCCGCTATGTAGAGACTGGAGTTTTTGCTATATATGCCCCATGTGAAATATGGTGCCTACATGATGAGCCACTGAAAATTCTGGTGAGCCATTTTCTGTAGGTGTGCAGTGGTAATCTGATTTTTACCTTTTAACTTTTAGCTTCAGCGAGAACCAAGACCTTTCCCTAAGCTCAGAATTCTTCGAGAAGTTAAAACCATTGATGATTTCCAGGCTGAGGACTTCCTGATTGAAGACTACAATCCTCACCCAGCTATTAAAATGGAGATGGCTGTTTAAAGCAGCCTGATTCCCGGCTGAAAACAAGTTCCATCTTTTCCAGGATAAGAAGACATGGAAAAGGGTTAGGAGTGGAGAAAATCTAATTCACCCTGTGACATAAACAGAAGTCCTAACAGATCAGATTATTATCTTATGTACATACACACACAACTTTAACAGAAGTGAATGGTTATAAACAAAGTATTTGTCTTATGTAATTATTAAAATAAAGCAGTTCTTGCATTACAGAATAGGTCTTTTCTTATTCTCTAAAGCAGTACAGCTGTGTACTCATGAATTCTCTGGTCATGCTATCTCCATCAACAGATGCTTTATGGAGCTAAAGTGCTAAGCACTGTGGCAGGTAAGGACTAAAATGTCACTAGTCGACTTTCCCATTTAAAAATTTACTAGAATGTAAATATTTTGTCACAAAGATGGGAAATACATTGCATATACAATGAATTCATGGCAGTCACTTATAACATATTTTGGGTATAGAATTATACTTCCTGAAATGCGCTTATATTACCTTTTACAAAGAATTTTGCTATTGGTAGACTTTGCTTGTTACAGAATCTGAATTGATAATCCCTTCTTCAATGATCTTTTTTGGATTTAGGAGGTTTCCTTTTTTTCCCCCTGGGGAATGAACGGCATGGGAAACAGTTTCAAATAGATGAAGTCATGAAAGCTGCTGGTTCCAGTAATGCTTTTGTGCCAAGCCTTCCCAAGGCATGGCTTAGGAGAGAAGGGTTGTGATGGGAGCTGTCCTGAGGAGGGAGGGATTCCACGTGGCTGAACCTTGCCCCTACAAATATCCTACTTTATGGGTCATAAAGATACTTCTGTTGGAAGTAACACGGCCTTCTTTGATTCTCAGTGGTCTCAAGTTGCCTGCACAGGCAGATCCTTGTCCTCTCCTCTGAAAGTATAGAAGCAACTTGAGGGCAAGGTTAATTTTAGTCTTTGTAGTCTCAGTATCCAAAGTCACACCCAGGGCCTAGCCCAGCACTCAGGCCCACTCCTATTCTCTTTCATGTACTGAGGGGGTATGTGTGTACTGTACTGGACAGCAAGTCAGGACCCTGGGTTCTTGGTTTTGCCTCCCCCTAAGCAGTTATCCAACTCTGGACCAGTCACTTCACTACTCTGCCTTGATTTCCTCATCTAAAATGAGGGCATTAGATTGGACCTATGAGGCTTCTTGTACCTCTAAATTCTCTAATTCTGAATCATTTCATTACCCTTACACACCCCCACCATTATTTGTATAGTTAGTATTACATTTATAGAAATATTTATATTTGAGATATATAGATATATATATATATATATTTAGATTTATTTGTATAGTTAGTGTATATTTATGGACTACTGAATAAATGTCATAAGATTTACTTGATCTTTTATCCACACAAGAAGTTTTAAAACATGTTGGCATTTTTCTTAGCATAAAATTCAAGCAATCAATATTGGAACACAATTGTGCAAATTTCCCATCATTTCCCAAGCTTCCTTGTTATGGTTTAATTAGGGAATTGTAAAGAATTTTTCCATTTAGACCTGGCTGATTTACCCATTCAGATAGCAATGTCAGTTAGGAGATAGTGTGACTTTTTTTAAGTCCGTCCCATGGCACACAGTCAATTCTTGGAAGATACGTGTTAAAAGAATGAAAGGGGGCCAGCTTTCCCTCACTTGCTCTTTCTAATAAACAGTAGAGACCAGGAGGAGCCGCTCAAAAACTCCTCTGAAATCTCAGTGTTCTTGTCTTGCCCTTGGTTCTATATCAAACACCATACCAGGAATTTCAGGGCTTCTTTTTTTTTTCTTTGATACATTTGTAGAAACAGCAAAGAATAGCAGAAACATTCTGACAACATAACATAACATTCTTAACATAACAATTCTTAAAATGTTGTTTAACATTTAAATGTCAATACTACAGGGAAACATTAGCATACATGATAATCTACTTCCTCTTTAAGAAAATAATCAAAGAATATGGCTCAGATCACTGAGGATCATACCTGAGACATTTATCTGAATGGTTTAAATCTTGACAGTGATTTGGATAATACTGTTATTTTGATATGTCAAATCAGACAAGCTTCCCTCCCCTCTCCCTCATTAAAAATTCATCTATACTAGAGGGAAAAGCCAGAGTTAGGCTAAGAACTTAATTTTGCTGAGCAGCCATGCGTTTCTGCCAAACTTCACCCTCTGGAAACTGGTGCTTCTTTACAGACTCTTCCTTCATTTCTGTGGAATAGCCGGCATCCTTAATAACAATAATAATAATAATAATAATAATAATAATAAAAATACATTATCTCAAGGGAACAGAAATGTCAGCCTTCTTTGCCCAGTGTGATACTGCTACTCTCAGAAATAGAGTTGCTTTGACCTCTTTTTAATGAAAACCCAACTGTAAGGCAATTGAGCTGTTTTAATTATCAGACCCCAGATGCTTTAAATTGAATTTATTTGTCAACTTTTAAGACTTTAAATAAGCCTGTATATCATTAAACTGAACTGAGAACTAAAGAATAAACTTGGGAAAACTTCCTACTTTTCTTGGCCCTGACAGTTAAGCCTACAAAGGCAATTACTTAATTGAATGATAACAATAGCTAACGTCTAGTTACAAATATTATCTCATTTGATCCTCACAACAACCACGTGAAGTAGGTGCTAGTGTTATCCTCGAGGTGCAGATGAGTAAGTGGGCAGCTAGGTGGTACAGTGGATAGAGTGCTGCGCCTGAAGTTAGGAAAACTCAACTTCCTGAATTCAAATGTGGCCTCAGACCCTCATTATCTATGTGATCCTGAGCAAGTAACCAGACACCAACTAAAACGACTGAATAATAACATGAGAGACATACATATTTTTTTATCACCTAACCTGTCAAGCTCAGTTTACTCATGTTATTGTTGTTCAATCGTTTTAGTTGGTGTCTGATTTTGTGACCCCGTTTGGGGTTTTCTTGGAAGAGATGCTGGAGTGGTTGGTCGTTTCTTTCTCCAGCTCATTGTACACATGAGGAAACTGAGGCAAACAGGGTGAAGTGACTTGCTCAGTCACTTCAAGAACTTAAAGAACAATTCTTATGTTATCGAGGTTGAAGATACCTCCAGGGGTGGAGTCACGATGTTTTAGTTTTACTATTTTTTTTTAAGGAATTGAGCAAACCAGCAAAATAATAAAGCTGAGTACATGCCTGGAAACTGTGTCAAGTATGACTACTGAAAATTTTACCTGTCACCTGAGGGATGAAATGAAAAGTCCATTATCCAATTTGAATTACTTATCTATTTATCTGTGGGTTGGGAGATGATCAGGCATCATCAAAGTCTCTACAAGTCTCCTAACTGGCTCTTTTTCAGTTTTAACTCGGGTAACAAGCCACTTAGTTCAAGTAATTCCACACAGGAAAAGTAGCATGGTGTAATAGACAAAAGAGCTTATCCCTGATGCAGGAAAATCTGGATTCAAGTGTTGCCTCTGATACATTCTGACTGTGACCTGGAGCCAGTCACTTAACTTCTTGGTGTCTGTGGCAAGTCAATAAAAAGGCAACTTACAGAATAGTTATAGTTCTGCATTAGTAAAGAGATTCCCTATACCAGTGAAATTATAGGTTGCTTGAGCCATAGTGACCTTGGAGGCAGGACTCCAGGCCAAATGTTGCTGTCTGCCTGTCATGGGAGCCTAGGTACTTGGGACTCAAGCCCAAGTCAGGTTTTGGACTTTGAAGCTGGTGGGATTGTGCTATATAGGAACTGAGGTAAATCCCATCCCCAGACACTGAGGTGGTATAGTGGTGGATTATGCTATTCCCCTCACCCCAAGGTTTGCAGGGGGGATACCTGTATATTTGTCTTTATTATACCTTTGAAGTAAATATTCTTCAGTTAAGGCTAGTATGACTTAAGTGATTAAATGGAACTGGGATGCAGTGGACTCCCAAAAGTTGAGAGAACACACTTGGTGGGGGCTTGAGCTAATGGCACAGATGAGACACCCTCAAGCCCCCTTTAAGAATACCAGAGAACCCTGGGGTATGGGCAAGGTCTTAAGGTCCAGATCACAGGGGCTAGGGTAGGTACTGTTAAATATGTAAGACAGAATTAAGAGAATCCATTTAGACCACTAGCAACATCTTAGAAACACTTTACTATAACTGTCCTCAGCCTACCTTAGGAGGCATGTAAGAGGCTGTTTTGATTACTACAGGATACTTGAAGTGTTCGTGCAGATGATCTACATATTCACACATCCTAGGAGAAAAAAGTAAACTGAGATATTAGTGCATAAATTAGGTAAAGGCAATGCTTTTAATTTCCTAAGAGGAAAGAACAACATGCTACACTACTCAGAATGATGTTTGATGTTCTTTGAAAATGCTTTTCGATTTTTTTCAAAGCATCATCCATCTAGCAGTTGGGCACTGTGTGTGCCAAGCTTATGCAGCAGCTGACAATGACAAGGTTTATCAGAGTTAGCAATGCTGGGTATACCTCAGCCTGTTTCAGGTACCTGGCTTCTGATTGTCTGGCCTGGCACTTGGCAACCTTGAGAAATGTGAGCTCTCCATTGTATGTAGGCCTTTAAGAGCATACGTAACCAACCTTTTGTGGCGGATATTTTAGAGAAGATTCCAGTTACACAAAGGGGTGGGATCAGTTTAGTTCTTAAGTCCTTTAACCCTAAGATTCAATAATTTAGAGAGCTTACACGGTATAGTAGAAGAAGCATTGGTCTTGGGAATCAGGAGACCATGCTCAAATCTTGGTTCTGGTGCTTACCATGGGCAAATTCATTTACTGTGTCTAATCTTCAGTTTCCTCATCTATAAAATGAAGATAATATTTGCACTACCTACCTACAGTGATGTGAGGAAAGCACTCTGTAACCCTTAAAAAATATGAATGCTGTTGCTACTGATTTTGTGAGGACTAAGAGGCAATGTAGCCTTTAATTTAAGACCAACTTTAATTTAAATTTAATACCAATTGAAGACCATGCATAGGCAGGATCAGTCCAAGAGCCTCAGGACTAGCAGCAACTCTCAGATCATAAGTCCTGATTTCAGCATAGGCCCTGAAAATATCATCTAAGGTAACAACTGTTGGGCGATTCAAGCAGCACTCACTTCTGTAGCCATTGCTACTGAAGACTCAGAAAAAGAAATTTCTTCGAACCAAAGTCCTTCCGCTGTTAAATGATTCAACATCAGAAATGGGTATGATTTTATCAATGGAAAGGTCATCGGATGTACCCAGTGGACCACTGACCTCTTCCACTGGAGTTGTAGGAGAAATCTCCTATGTGTATGATCTTTTCCTGTTAGAATATGACCTCCTAGAACGTTGCTATGTCTTGTTTTTCTCTCTGTATCCCCAGTGCTTTGCACACAATAAGCACTAAATTCTTTTTTTTGTTTGTTCATTCATTCATAACTAGACATGTATTTAGAGTTAACACTGTCACCACAGCTGAATCTAAAAATATCTGGAGAAGAAAACACACCTGGTTGGAGATACTAGATAAGCAGAAATCAGTCTTAATTGAGATTACTTAAGGTCCCTTCCAGAATTAAGTTTCTATGATTCTCAAGAGTACATTATGAACTTTGATAGATTTAGCTCTTCTCAGCAATGTAAGGATCTAAGACAACTCCAAAAGACTCATGCTGGAAAACGCTATCCACATCCAGAGAAAGAACTCTGGAGTCTGAATGCAGATCAAAGCTTTGTTTGTTCTCCTTTTCTTTTCTTGTTTTGTTTCATTGCTTCATTCTTGTGGCTCCTCCAATTAGTTCTAATTCTTCTTTAGATCATGACTAATGTGAAAATATGTTTAATATGAATGTATAAGTAGATCCTATATCAAACTGCGTGCCATCTTGGGGAAGGGGGAGAAAATTCATAAACTCAAAATCTTATGGAAGCAAATGTTGAAAATTAAAAATTAATTAATTAATTAGGTTTTTAAAAGAGTACATTACTGACCTGTTTTCAAGGCTTCCAGATATTGAAATATAATCAAATATTATTAAATGCTGTACCAACTCACAAAGGCCAACTCCTCCAGCATGAGGGCAAACAGGAACTGAAAGGAAATCAGATAAATCCCAATTTAATGTGAAGAGTATTAAGTCAAATAAAGTGAAAGAGGTAAATCCCAATAAAATGTTAAAAGTATGGAAGTTAGAAGGTGAACCTGTAATTTTTGATTTGCTGTGGGTGTTAGTATTAATATTCATTAGTATTTGGGACAAAGAAATCCCAGGACTAACGAGTCAGACACTTCGGATTAAAGGTTGTGTGGCACCAAAAATCAAAATAGAAAAATACACTCACTTCCATCCTTTGAGGATCTGTAATTTTACTGAGTGGTCCTTCCCCCATTGCAGATGACAACCCCTATAATTTTAACAGGTAGACTTCCAAAGCTTCCGTGGCCAATAAATTCATTACTTATGGTCAAATTAGTCTTCAAATAGCAGACATAGGGGCAGCTAGGTGGCACACTGGATAGAGCAATGGCCCTGGACTCATGAGGACCTGAGTTCAAATCTGGCCTCAGACACATAACACTCACTAGCTGTGTGACCCTGGGCAAGTCACTTTACCCCAACTGCCTCACAAAACAAAACATAAAAACCCCCAGCAGAGGGGGCAGATAGGTGGTTTAGTGGATAGAGCACCGGCCCTAGAGTTAGGAGTACCTGAGTTCATAATATTTCCTAGTTGTTTGACTCTGGGCAAGTCACTTAACCCCAACTGCCTCACTAAAAACAAAACAAAAACCAGCAGACATCTAATCTATCATAGGGCCAGCACTCACATATGAATTGAAAATAAGGACAGTGGAATCACAGGGTTAACTATTAACTTTTTCTACTCAGGGGGAAAAATGATTGGTTGATTTTCAACTTCTTCCAAACCCTTACTTTGAAATTTTTTGGCCATCAGCAACACAGAGAGATTTTCATTGACACTTCCCAGTCTGCAGCTGTCAATCTGGAGAAACTGTAGGGCACCAGCCTGTAGTAGCTGTTTAAATATCACTCTATTGTGGCACTGGAGATAGAATTAAAAATAAAAGCCAACAAAAAGTCAGCCTTTGCCTTAACCTTTAAAACCTTTGTAAATGGCAACAAGGCAATTTGGCGTTAAAAGATCATTATTCCAGAGACCCTGGTCCTTTGTGAGACCTGGACTGGATTTTTCTTTTGTGAATACTAGGCTGAAGGTGCTGGAGGGGGGTTTGATCCACCTCACACAGATTTTCTCAGCCAGTGAACTGGCCTGCACTGTCAGAGAGACAAACCAAACCTCCTTTCATTAAGAAATACCTATGCATCATGGATGTTGACAGGTCAGAGATAAAGTAAAGCATCAAAATGAATTATGATGAAAGAAAGCCCTGAGCTAGAGACAGCATAGGATCCCCAAATGACCTGGACCAGGCATTACTGAGTCGCCTTTTGCGGGGGAGGGCTGTGAATCTGCTAACTTAGTCAAGATCCATCTTCCTGGCCCTGGCCTTGCTCTGAGCTTCCATGACTTCCTTCTCAGTCAGCTCTTCAGAATGACTAGAGTAGATTTTGGCAGGCAGATGTATTTAATTTATAAGCACAGAAAAAGAACATAAATTTACAATATTGGTTCAATTCAGAAGCTGGCTTCCTTAAAATGACAAAATGCAAATTTATCAGTTTGCAGCAAGAGCTCAAAATCATTGGGTTTTTTTTTTTGGTAGGGATTAGATGTGTAGGAAAGGAAAAATATACACTTAGTCATCTGAATTGTGGTGATGTACACATTTCTGACATTTTACTTCAGTCAATAAACATTTATTCATCACCAGCTCTGTGCCAGGTGCTAAATCAGCCTCCATAATGGTTCCAAAATGATTTCATTTCTAAATGTTATAGAAATTTCTAAAAATTTCTAAAACATGACAACGCTTTGAGAGGATATTACAGTAGGACGCCATCAACAGATGGTCAAGAACTGTTGGCAGGGATGCAGTGCTGAGCACTTACCTGTTCTCCTGTTGCAACACCAATTCCTAATGGGGCTAAGGCCTAAAAAAAAAGACACATAAAAAGAGGAGTAATTTTCATAGGTTTCTAAACTAATTTTGAATGTTTAAAAATATTTATAGCTGAAGGGAACATTTTTGTTTGAATACTATAAACTGAATGCAATTAAAGAATGTTAAGGGAAATACTAATTAATCCATCAAAAATATTTATTAAATGTCTACTATGTGCCAGGCACTGTGCTAAGTACTGGTGATACAAGGAGGCAAAAGACAGTCATCCTCAAAGAGCTTACAATCTAATGGGGGGGGAGGGGAAAGGACAAACAAATACATACGAAGCAAGCTATGTTTGTGGATATATAATATTTATTCAAACTTTCTTTCCTTACAACCTTAAATCCTTCCCCCATCTACACTCAGCAAATGATAACTTCCTGCTTTATGGACAAAAGTGAGGTTACCAGAACTTTTCTCAGATACCTTCTCTTGATATTCACATCTCACCTTACCAACATCTTTCTTTTCTTTTGAGGCTTATTATACCTATACTCTGGACTCCAGCCCTTCCCACCTTCTTTGGAACCTTGTCCCCACAATTTTTGGACTCTTCAGTTTTTGCCTACCTATCAACAGGCTCCTTCACTTTGGCCTTCAAACATACCAATTGTCCCTACCTTAAAAAAAAAAATCCCAGAGTCATGTTACCCCTTCCCCTTCTGTTATTCCTGTTCAAATTGTACCTGACTCTTTCATGATCCCATTTGGGGTTTTCTTGGTAGAGATACTGAAGTGATTAAGTGACTTGCCCAGAGTCACACTGCTAGTATTAAGTATCTAAGGCTGGATTTGAACTGATCTTCCTGACTCCAGGCCCCACACTTTATCCAATGTGCCACTTAGCTCTGCCTGTTACCCCTTCTGACAACTCCCCAACCTCTTTTTCCTTTCACTCATCAGCTCTCATAGGTTCAATGATTAGTTCTCTGTAGATGATTCATTCTATCTATCTATCTATCTATCTATCTATCTATCTATCTATCTATCTATCTATCTATCTATCTATATCTCCATCCCTAGTCTCTCTCCCCAGCCATAGTCTTGTGTTACCAACTGACATTTTGGATATTTCCAACTAGATGTCTCATAGATACCTCAAACTCAACATGTCCAAAACATGTATCATTACCCAACCCTAATACCCACCCTTCTCTACTAAACTTTCTTATTTCTGTTGAAGGTACCATTCTTCCAGCCTTCCTGGTTTGTAATTTTGGCATTACTCTTCACTTTCCCTCAACCCAACATATTTGATTAATTGCCATTTCTAATTCTACACATCTCTTTCTCTCCACTGACAGAGAATCATCACATTAATTCAGGTCCTCATTGCCTCTTGCCTTTACTATTGCTCCCTGACCCACTCAACTCTTAGTGCCCATTCTCCCCAACTATCTTTATTTATTTAGTATTTATTCTGTATATAACTCACTGAGATCAGAAATTGTTTCCTATCTTGTCTTCAAATCCCTAGCCCCTAACACAATAGCTGAGTGATAGATGCTTAATAAATTCTTCTTGGTTTTCTTGATTGTCTCTAATAATCTCATATATGCAAGTGTTGCTAAACCAGCTAGATCATAAGATTTTTGAGAGTTGTTATCATCTGAGATTTCCTTTGTAAACATAACTCAGTGCTAGGCATTTAGTAATACTTGACTAAGTTACAGAATAGAAAGATATTCCTAGATTAAATGTTAATCTTTTCTTTATGACCCCATTTTGGGTTTTCTTGGCAAAGATACTAAAGTAGTTTGCTATTTCCTTCTCCAGTTCATTTTACAGATGAAGAAACTGAGGCAAACAATGTTAAGTGACTTGCCCGGGATCATACAGTCAGTTAAGTATCTAAGGCTGGAACTGAACTCAGGAAGGTAAGTATTCCTGACTCCAGGCCCAGCACTCTATCCACTGTGCCACCTGGCTGTTCCCATTCCTAAATTGGCACATCTCAAATACTTTCCAGTCCCATTATGATGTTCCATATTTTCTCATGCCTGGGTGAATAAAATAAAACACAGTCAACATTTCCATAATTGTACAGTATAAGATTTGTTGTAGTTAATCTTTGGAGAAATTTTAGTCATTTCTTAATAAAATAAGTCAGAGGGGCAGCTAGGTGGCGCAGTGGATAAAGCACCAGCCCTGAAGTCAGAAGGACCCGAGTTCAAATCCAGACTCAGACCAAACATTTGATACTTACTAGCTGTGTGACCCTGGGCAAGTCACTTAACCCCAATTGCCTTAAAAAAAAAGTCATAGAATCCTAAGTTTTAGAGCTAGAAGGGGGCCTTAGAGGTCCTTGAATCCAATCCCTTCATTTTGTAGATAAGGAAACTGAGGCTAGAGAGGTTAAGTGACTTGCCCAGCATTACAAAGCTACTTAGTGTCTGAGGGGAGGATGTGAACTCAAAGAAAGCTATGAAACAGAGGCTTAAGAGAATAAAAGGATGTGAATTCTTCAAACCTAGTATTGCGACAAGTTACTTCTTTTAATTCTTCATCAGGAAAAGTAAAAACCAAAAGAATTTTGATATCTGTAATGACCACCTCTTGAAGAAGAGACACAACTCTCCTACCTTAGAGATGGTGGCATGTCCAAGAATATCATCAGGGGAGGTCGGCTCCTCAATCCACAGCGGCTTAAATTCAGCCAACTTTAACATCCACTCCACTGCTTCGGCACATCCCATCGCTGGTTGGCATCCACCATCTAAAGGGAATGAGAAATCCCATTCATCATCCCACATTTGTCCAGGTATTTAGAACCTAAACTTTGAAATACACACAGCTGCATCCTAACTAATTTCTAATTCTAAGCTAAGGCACAAAAGGAAAGGAGTGTTGATGGTTCAGAATCTGCTGAACATGACTGAACTGACTGCCTAAGCAGAGTCTCCAAACGAATGATGGGCAACATTGCTTACCTATGAAGCACAACATGCAGGTACAATAAGAGAAGCTAAGAGACTGAGAGCTTTCTCAGCCAGTTTTTGCATGTCTTTTAGAAGAGATGTGAACTGTGTATCTAAATGATGTATGATCTTTGGAAAAGCTCAGGACACTTCCCATATGAAGTCTTTAGCCAGACCTGGTGTTCTGGCCAATTTCTTTTTGTTTTTTTGTGAGGCAATGAGGGTTAAGTGACTTTACCAGGGTCACACAGCTAGTAAGTGTCAAATGTCTGAGGCTAGATTTGAACTCAGATCCTCCCGACTCCAGGGCTGGTGTTCTATCCACTGTGCCACCTACCTGACCCTCTGGTTAATTTCCAATTTGAACATTGCCTTTAAAAGTCCCTATTCAATTGGCAGTTAACATGCTATAGACACCAACTTTTGCTGCACTGAACTCTTCTATAGAGCTGACATTTAGCAGTTTATGAAGTTTTAGTATTTATAATTCTCAGAATAACATAAAAATTATTTGGGATCCTGTATGATAATGAGGCCAGAAAGACATATGCAGAGCATCTCAAAAGTCTTAATGCAATTTTAAGCTTCACTGATTATCAAATATTATAAATTATTAGATATCATATTATATGTTATAAATTTAACATATGGTGATAATATAGGGTGATAGTATTTTCTTATCTCATACTCTTACTGACATAGTGGCAGCGTGGATACAAGGCTGGCTTCGAAGTCAAGAGGAACTGGTTGTCCTGCCTCGGACGCCTGCTCATACCTCTTATTGTGGGCAAGTCATTTAATTTTCTCAATATCTCTGGCAGCTCTCTAAAACTATAGGTTACAGATGAGTTACTGACCAAACTGGTGGAAGAAATTTCCATCCTGAGAGTTCTCCACACCAATAAAAATCACACATATGGACCCCAAATACATGTAAAAATACCAGTACCAAGCAGCCAATCTGAACCATGTAGCTGGCCTTTAAAATACTGTGGGGAAAAAATCTCAGTGACTTCATCCATTTTCTAAAAAACATTCTACAGATATGTTATATAATCAAAGCATACAGGGGGAAAAACCCTTGTCATCTCAGCCAATGTCCTTTAATATTCTCTGCTTGACACTGGCTCACTGTTATACACCAACCAGGAAGTTGGTAGTTTCAAATATTAGGAAGGTGGAATAATTATTCCTATTTGGGCCAATGAACTGATATGCTGAAAGGACAGGTGTTTGCTCAAAGGTTGTTGTTGCTTGTCTTTTGCTCTTGCTGACAACCATGACATCAGGGAGGTGGCACATGACATGCAAGTGAAATGGATTTAAGTGAGGGAGAGCTGTGCAAAGTGACCAGCCTCACGTTCTCCTCCAGAGCCACCTGGGTCAAGTGGCCAGATATAGAACAGGATGACTGGAGATGGTCCTGGAAGCAAGAGACCTTGGCTTTTTTAAAGCTAAGGTCTTTAAAAGGTCTCAGTTTGACTGAGGCAATGCTAACTAGTATTAAGATGGAGTGAGACAAAGAATTAGAGACTTTAGTATTATATTTTACCTGCATCCTTATAGAACATATAAGCCTATAAATTATCTATACAGATTCTACATATAGATTTATATACTCTATATAGATCTTGTTATTTGTTTATCTATCTACTGCCAGTCTCACACCTCCAATTTTTTTGAAACAGCTTATTAACCTTACCATAACCCCAACTCATAATACCGGTTGCTCCTCAGGTAAGTAAACATATCTTTCTTCAAAGCCGTATGTTTAAAACACATGTATATTTAAGAAGCTATTTACCATAATCTTTTCAGGCCCAATCATGTCTCTTACAATTCTGCATCTACGAATGTCATCTTCAAGATCAGCACCAACTTTTACTTTAAACCTAAAAAACACATTTGGTTTTGAGGTTCAGATCTGTCCACAAAACATAACAAAAATCAGGAGAATTTTCTACAGAAATGATCACATCTACCAATAATTCACAGATATCAGTTTCTCAATACCCTCCAGTTTTTTTTCCAAGAGCATTCAGATGAGTCACTTAGTATTGACAAGACTATTGTAAAGAATGTCTCAACTTAGAACTGTAGCAACTACAAATTACTGGCTGGTCCAAGGAGACATCAGATAAATAGAATCTTTAGTACTACTATAATTTATTTACTGCATTGACAAAGGAAATGAATTGTTGGTAACTCACAGACTAGCCAGACTGGAAGGGATGTTATTGCAGCCATATGATTTAAACTATAACCTAAACTAACAAGTCATATTGATATAATACTTTAAGTTTATAAAGCACTCTACCTGACTTTTAAGGGCTTACAAATAAGCGGAGTCTACAAGTTCTGTAATTAGAGCCCAGAACAAAAATATGCATTCCAAAACATAACAACCTTCCTTTAATCAACTCACCAACAAACATTTATTAAAAGCTAACTTTGTGCCAGGGCATTGTTGCTAAACACTAGGGATACAGAGTCTGGAGTGGGGAAAGGTTTGAGGTAGGAAGAATGAATAGGAGGCATTGCATAGTGGAGATGAGAGGGCTTGAATTAGGTTGGTAGCTGTACGAGTAGAGAGGAGCGGATATAGATGAGATGTTGTAGAGACAGGAAATTAACAACTGATTGGACATATGAGATGAGTGAGAATGTGGAGTTGAGGGTGACAATGAGGTTTTAAATCTGGGTAACAGGAAGTATGGTGGTGCCTTCAACAGCAATTACGAAATTTGGAAGAAGAGTAGGTTTTAGGGGAAAGATAATGATTTGTTTTGGACATGTTGAGTTTGAGATGTTTATGGGACATCCATTAAAAAATGTCCAATAGATAGCTGCTGATGTGAGACTAGAGCTTAGGAGAGCGGCAAGAGCTAGACACACAGATCTAGGAATCATTGGCCTGGAGACAGTAGTTGAACCCATGGAAGGGGGTGAGGTCACCAAGTGAGAGACTGTAGAGAGGAAAGAGAAAAGGAGCCAGAAGACAGCCTTAGGATACACCCACAATTGGTGGGCATGACTTGGATGATAGATGAGCAAAGGAGGGTGAGAAGGAGTGGTCAGGGAGGGAAGAGAAGAACCTAATTAGAGCAGGGTCACAAAAACCGTTCCTAACTCTCTTCTCAAACTTTTCTAGACTAACTAGTTACAATTCCCAAGTTTTCTTATTAAGTTCTTACTAACATGTTAATTAAGGAGATAAGTAAATTGATAGCAACCCGTACTCATAAAAAAAAATACAAAAAAACTAGAAAATTTTAGATGATCACATGGTCAATGTCAGTTCAACAGTGTGATCTATCTATCTTATTAAAAAACAGTCTTGGGCTGAGTTAATAATAAAAATATTACTATTTACATATTGCTTTAGAGTTTACATAATGTTTTTATAAATATTATCTTATTTGATCCTCACAAGGACCCTTGGAGGTAGGTGCTATTATTACCATTGTACCTGTGAGGAAACTGAGTCAGCCACAGGTTAAGTGACTTGCCCATCATCACATAGCTATCTGAGGTGGGATTCAAATTCAGTACTTCCTAACTCCAGGTCCAACACTCTATCCACTGTGTCACTTAGCTGCCAATAATTAACAAAAGTTTAGAGTCCTGAACAGGGGAGGTTAAAGTCCTATTGTACTCTGAGTTGGGTCAAATTACATTTGTAGTATTGTGTTCACTTAAGATTAAGAGCTGCAGAGTACTGTAGAGATCATGTCAACCAATCTCCACTTTTAACAGAAAAGGGCCCAAAGGAAATAAACGACATGTGAGATTCAAAAGAGGGAAAGGTGATCACCGGGGAGGAGAAGTAAGCCTTCCTGGTCATGGCCTTGGTGTCAGGCTTTAAAGCATGAGTATAAATTCAACAAGGGAAAGAAAGTTGAGAGCTTAAGGAACAGTACAAAGACAGACATGGATTTAGAAAACTGGGGACAAAATACATGTCCTTTGTAACAGGGGTTTTGTTTTTCTTTCTTTTTCACTTTGAATGGGGAGAGGTGGGAAGAGAAGTCAAAATTTTACTGTCTTACATATTTAATTTTGATTATTTTTAAAATAGGCTCTGTCAGACTAACCTCATTTCTTTTCTCTGAAAGGGTTACAAGGGAAGGCCTAATTATTACAGGTCAGAGAAATGCTATAGACATACTAATATTTCAGCCAAGTAGTGACAAAGTCACTTATTCTAAATTTAAAGACAAGAGGGACAGATATGGGCAGATATGCTGGGAAAGTTAGGTAGAACCAGGACTGGTAGAATAGCTAGACCCAAAAAGTAGTCATTAATAGGTCAATGTTCATTTTGAAGGAGGTTTCTATCAGTGACTTTTCTGGCAGTCTCTTGGATGAATATATAGATGACATGTTTATCAAGTTGCAGGTGACTTGAACCTGGAAGGGAAAGCTAAAAGAATGGGATGACAATCAGAATCCAAAAAAAATTCTGACAGGCTAAAACGATGGGCCAAGTCTAATTAAAATGAAATAGCAAAAAAGTGTCAACTCCTATACCTGTGCTTGAAACAAAATAAAACAAAAATACAAAAAAACCCCAACTGGACAAGTACTGGATAGTGAGGAGTATAGTGGACAATCATCATGCAAAAAATTTTACAGTTTCAGTGGATTGCAAGCTCAAAATAAGACAACAGTGTGAAGAAGCGGTCAAAAAAGGTGATGCTATTTTAAACCATATTGATAAGCAAAGTGTTTAATTCTGGGTAGCTAACTCTTGATGAAGATATGAGTAGGGTACATAAAGGTTTATTTTTCCCCTCTATCATGTGGTCTTTGTTAATCCACTTGTTCTCAGTTTGCTCCAAAGTCCAGGATCTTGGAAATAAGTAGGTGGGGGCAGCTAGGTAGTGCAGTGGATAGACCTCCAGCCTTGGAATCATGAGGACCTGCGTTCAAATCCGGCCTCAGACACTTGACACTTACCAGCTGTGTGACCCTGGGCAAGTCACTTAACCCCCATTGCCTCATGAAAAAAAAAAGGAAATAAGTAGGTGATCACGAGGGTCAGAAGGTATTAGCAAGCTGTGAAGCATTACAGGTTTGGGTAAAGAGGATTTACATTACTCAATTACCAACTGAATAGTTCCACAAAGCTACTTTGAAGTTTACTCCCCTTTCATTTGCCCTGATTTAAAAAAAAAGAATTCCTAAGTTACATAAAATTAAGTATAATGGACTGGCATGGTCTACACGGTTACTTTCAGCATCTCAACAGAATTTATTTTAGAACAAGGAATATTCAGGTTACCAAAATCATTTTCTTCAGTCTCAATCTCCACCTTCCAGAAAGGAAAGTTTCAGCCATCTCCTCATAAAAGAAATCTTCACACTCTCTGGGAAATCCACTTTAAAATCATGTGTAACATGGACTTTGTTCTGCACATGCCCAGATCACCCAACAGAGAGGCATCCACATGGGAGATGCTAGGGACCTGCTTCCGAAAGAAGATGATTGGTGGGGGCTTGAGGTAGCGGGGCAGAAAGACTAGACATCTTCCACACCCTATAAAGGCACCAAAGAGCCCTGGGGGAAGGGCAAAATGAGATGGGTCTGTCCCTCTAGGCAGCGGGGACCGGGACAATTAGTAACAGATGAGATGACCACTCTGAATGATGCTCATCAGCCCTTGAATAAAACACACTTACTTCTCAACAGTGAATGACTGAGCAGAAATCCCATTCCCGCCAAGCATGTCACTGGCCCATCTAGGGACATCCAGAGCTTTGCCACAGTTGTTTCTTTCCATGGCAGAAATCATTTCAGGGCCGGCCTTGCCTGGTCATTCAAGTGCCCAAGCTGTGGGCAGACATGTAGGCCCAGGCTGATCTCTGTGAGCATATTAGACAATTTCTACTTGATGAGCTAGTTTCTAGCCAAGGGGACCCCAAACTGCTTCATGTATAGGGTTCAGACATCCAAATGGTCCAGCAAGGCCAGAAATATGGGGCAACATCTTCTGTTTAGGCTTTTCCACAATGACCATGAGGACCATGCTTGTGACCAAGGCTCACAGTGCAAACTTGGCCTCAATCTGGGAAGCTGATATTCCTCACATACTGGCATCTAACAGAAGTCCCATGCCCAACCATCCTCACACACAGCAACAGGTGCATTGGTGATCCAGCTCTTGGAGCCATTCAGAGTGTAGCTCTTGCTGGCTGCATGGTAGTAGGTTTAAATCTCCATTCTGGCCAAGTTACTTCTCAAATCAACCCAGGAGTTCACCCTTTGCCAGTCAGGGCAGGAACTACTCATGACTCGCCAGTATCCACCATCTACATGCTCTAGCTCTCAGGCCAAAAGACCGTACGCCAAAGACGAGGTCCCTGCACAGCCACATCCAGTAACGGTGGGACCTAGCATGGTCACTCCCCTAATTTATGAAATGATCTGTGCTTCATTCTGCTCAGCTAGGGGGATCCAGGGCATCAGCCTTTTCAGACAATAGGCTTAGAAAGTATCTCAGGTTAGAATCTCATCTGGGGTCAGTTGTGATTCCAGCAACAATGGGTCCCACCATTTGAAGGTAAGACAGGAAGCTTAACCTCTCACCAAGTTCAGGACTGGGCTGTAGCCTTGCCTAAGGAACCAGGTGGAGACACTCTTCAGTGCCATGAGGAGAAAAGCTAGCTTGCCTTAGCTGCTCAGAGCCCAAGGTCAGCATAGAGCAGGATTCTAGAGATTGATGCGAATAATATTCCACAGTAGATTACATTGTTACAGTCATACAACTGACCTAAAAGCCTAGAAAACAGAAGATCCCATTGTATTTACTACGTGTTAACTATTTAAAAAAAACCCATTTCATTTGATAAAGTAAAAACACCTCATTAAAAGCATCTTCTTTAACCAGTAATCTCTCACACCTATGTCAAAATTGTGGAAGATTCTTTAAAAGATGTAACAATAGAAATAATTTTGATCAAATAGGAAACAAGCTAGCCACATGTGTTCATCACCATCCTGGAGGTTAGAGTATCTATCATAAGACTGCCTGAAGACAGTGAAGTCTTCCAGATGCTCCCTTCGGTAGATGTCATTGTCTCAATCTGTCAAGCTCTAGGACACAATAGTGCCTTCTACTTTAGGGAGAGTCATTCAAGAATTCAGCCTAATTATCCACACAGCAAAAACCAACCAAATGAAGAATGCCTATTGTCCAGACTATGGAGTGCAGTTGGACAAGCAAACCATAGAGTTGGTCCATTAGTACGTATGTTGTGGGCAGTCAGGACAGATGCACAATGAAGTAGACCCAGAACTGAATAGGGGAGTTATCTGCATTGCTCTGGAGAAATCGTACAGAGATTTTAATGACCCCCAAGTTTCTTCCTGAAATACAGACATATCTTTTTAACTGCAAACTTTTCCGGTGATAGTGTGCAGTGATAAATGGTGGAATACTACAAACAAAATAATTAAAGAGGCTGGTTACCCAGAGGGATTGAAGAGATACTTAGTGCCTGAGAGTAGACTGCAAGACATTTCCCATGAAGAACTGCATGGAAGAAACAGCACAAAGGAGATCATCCATCAGAGAGATGTGTTAGTCAAGTAGCAACAGGCTGAGATAACTGACTAGACAGCCTCTCATAGCTTTGTCATCAGTGACAAAGTATCTGAAGGAGAGCCCCCTACAGCAGATTTTTGGCAGGACCTGGGTCAAAAACTGCACAGGATGGGAAGCTGCGGATGATCTGTGAACTGCACCACTAGAGGGAGTACTCTAAACCACAATATCACAAATCAAATGCAGTCGCTGCCAAACTGCTGATGCAAAGGGAAGGAAGAAAAGCCAGAAGAATAGGCTATAGTCTAACATCAAGATTACTGAATGAATAATTTTGAAGAACTTTAAAAACCACTGAAGAATAAAAGGAATAGAACCAGAAGTTTACACAATAACAACACTGTAAAAACAAACAACTTTGAAAGTTGTAAAAATTAAGATCAACAACGACCTTCTTTTTCCAGTGGATTAGGGAAATGGGAGGAAGAGTAAATAGATATCTGTTAATTAAAAAGAGAGGCTAATTAAAAAGAGAGGCCGGAGAGGCTATAGCGATGGAATGTTGTGTGCTTATCTGTTTTATTCTGTTATAACAGAGCTCTCACAGGGTGGGACACAACCTAGAAAAGTTTGCAGTGTGAAAATAAAAGTCTGATTCTAACTGCCCTTCCACCTTCTGAGATTAGGAAGCTCTTACTTGATGTGCTCAAATCCCTCTTGGAGGTAATCCTTCTGAGAGTTTATCTCACACTTACCTAATTCCAAAACAGTAGAAGTGTTTTGGGGAGCGTGCTTGATTTTTCACTCTCAGTCCTTCCTCAAGCTTCTGACAGACTTTATGTGCTCTTTACTAGTGGAGAGTAAAGTCCAATATTACTCTGAAACCACATACCTTGTCCAGCCCTCCTTGAGCGCTTCACTGCATAACTGGGGAGAAAAGAGACATATTCCATTAATCATCAAAGCATTTTTAGAAGGGAAAAAATGCATTAATACTTCTCTTTTATAGAAGGGGAGTCTGTGACATATATACCTCTATTAGATATATGATACCTGAAAATGAAATCCCAAACGTTTAGTCTTTTCAGATCTACCTTCATTAGCCATATACTTGACAGATAGGATAGAGATGCAGATGTGCAGGGGTGGGTGTGATCTTAAGGCCAGACATTTTTAATACTGGGGAGTACACAGCTGTCTAGCTTCAAATAAGAATCCATGTGTACAACTTGACAGGCCTCCATGTATATTATTTTGCCAAGAGTAGACGTACTCTCTAAAATGACTACCAAGTTCCAAAACGATTAAGTGGACAAACCAGTAGCCCACATCTAGGCAGCAGAAGGTTCACTGGCTCTGGCTTCAGGGGATTTAGGTTCAAATCTCACCTCTGATGCTTGCTCCCTGTGACATCTTAGGGAAATCACTTAGCTTCCTTGGGCTTTACTTTCTTCACTTGTAAAAGCAGGAGGTTGGACTAGATGACCTCTGAGGACCTTTTTGGCTCTAGATCTATGATCATATGATCTGCCAGGCAGCTGATTTTAGGAATTCTTCCTCATAGAATATCCAAAGTACAAACCTGCTTTAACTGCTGGTCAGAGTAACCCAGCCAGGCACAGGAAGTAGTATATGCAGGGTAGCCACACTCCAACATCTGTTCCTCTGTAAAGACAATTCTTCAAGTGAGTATCTGATATTGCCTAGCGGGCAATTTTGCTGGAAAAAGAGGTCTAGAACTACCTATGGCTTACCTTTTGCTATTCATGTAAACCCCAATCACATGCTAAGGGACATGTGGTTTCCCTATTAACATCTTTCCCTAAACAGATCACAGCTGCTACCTACCTGGCAATCAGAGACTACCATTTTGGCTGATATGATTTGGTAAGCACCTACTATGTGGTAGGCATTGTACTCAACACAAAGAATAAAAAAAAAGATAGGTCCTGCCCTCAAAGAGCTTACTTTCTAAAGTGTAAATAGGGTGGTACCAGAATGACTAAGTCTCTTTTTCAATGTTTCAACTCCCTGGAATCTTCTAGAGCAGGGGTTCTTAACCAAGACTCATTTCAGGGGCTCTATGAACTTTTTTTTTCACTAATGTCGAATTAAAATTTAGCATTTCCCTCAGTTACAGAGTTTATTTTGTGCATTTAAAAACCCTTTTCTAAGAAGGGGTCCATAGCCTTCACAAACACAGATGAAGAACTCTAAACAACTCTCTAAGACTCTAAGTCACAAAGAAAGTGGCTATCTGCATTAGTAGAGGAAGTTTCTTCATTAGGGAGTTTCCCATACTAGTGGAACCACAGGCCCAAACCCTACCCCTATGACTAAAATACATTCAAGATTCCCTTCATGCTGACTTCTGACTAAAGGCCTCATTGCAAAGTGAGTGAGACATTCAGTATGATAAAATATACCCTAAGGCATGTAACATTCTTGTATAGAAAGCTTACCCTGACAACTAACAACATTAGAAGCTTACATGTAACTAGTGAAAAGTAAAATACTACATAAAAGCTAAAAAAAAGAGAAAAAGAAGGCAAAATTTCAATCAACATACCTCTTTCCTTTTTGCCAATGCTCCCCTTCTGCAGTATTTCTGAAAATATAACAATGCTGATTATCCATTCTTTCAGACAAGGAATGGTTCTACTCTATTTATACAACAAAAAATGCTGCCAAACAGCATCTTCTAAATGACTTACCATAGGCTTCCTCTTCAGATAAGGCATCTGTGATGTACCTGAAATCTATGCAGGATAATAACTGCATGGGGTCCTGGCAGTACAACGGCAAAGAGGGAAAAAGCAAATAGGAAAAAGAAAAAAATGCATCCTGATTAAATACAAATAATGATGGTGTTTGTAGGACTGTGTTGACAAAAAAATGTGGCTGGGCCTGCTCCTCTAAATGAATGTACCTTTGGAGGTCATGTTGACTTGGTTAGGCTGCCAAGATTCTACTTCATCAGCAACTGGCCTGATCTCATGTCCCTCCTCACCACTTTTCTCTTGCCCTTCCAGCCCCTTGCCCTCCCTGCAAAGGTTAGTCTGAAACAAAACTGTAAGGCACAACTTAGTACAGCCAGGCCTTATTTCCTCAGACATAGCCCCACCCTTTGCTCCTCTTTCACCTTACCCCCTCCCTTCTTCACCATCACTGAAATCTGCTTCCAGCTAGCTGTTGTTTGGGAAGCATAAAATAAATCCATTCACACTGAGATATAAATGACTGATGTTTTAATGTATTATCCCTCTTGAGGGTATTTATATTTTAAGAGAGGACTTCCATTTTCATACTTTTATTAAGTCTCCATCTGTACTTGTCACTAAAAAAAAGGTACCATCTTGCTATATAAAATTTTGCTTTTCTCTTTCAGATTGTAAGAAAACAATTTTTAAAGGATCTCTATCTCCTCATATTTTGGCTTATTATACTATTCAATTCAAATAAAACACCATATTGTCAAGGCAATAGATGATGCCACTAAGGGAGAAATTCATAGAACTGATAAAAAGCAGGAGCCCTTCCCCAAATGATGGGCATGCCTGCAAGTTCCAGTTCTTTAATGCCACAAAGAGAGCTGCTATAAACATTTTAGAACATATAAAGCAAAGGTTCTTTTCCTTTTCCCCCAATCATCTTTGGAAATAGACCTAGCAGTGATATTGCTATCCCTATGGGCTGGGTAGAGGTGAAGCTCACAGCAGATGTTCCATTATTTTGCCTACATCCCACTAATTATAAACAAGTGCATAGGCCACTGAAAAAATATCTAAGAATCCTTTAGGACAGACCAACATTGTTCTTATCTTTGATTTTGTCCACATTCTTCCTCCTCAGTAGTCAAGTGGCCCACATTGGTATCAATATAAAGCTTTTAAGTAACAGAAGGAAAAGGGCTAAGCCACAATCTTCCTAGGCAGGCATCACAGTGATCTCCAAATCCTGTTCTAGGCCATTTATCCTTGGAATCAACGTGAATGGTTGAGTACAGATGTTCATACTTTTAATACCAGCATACCAGAAGAAGCTTAGGTTTTAAATAGACTTTTTGCTTCGTGATTGTAGGGACATTGAGCCAGTTACTCTACTTATTATAAAGCATAATAACTGTGCCAGCTCTGCTGATGCCCTGTTCCAATATTCCATGGTGCATGTAGACAGGCTCAGGTTTTGAAGGCTTATACCAGTGGAGCACAGACTTTAGCAGGCCCTACCCAGCTGGAAAGGCTTCCAGGAGACAACCAGAGACATTTGCTGTTGCAGACCAGCCTTTCTGAGCCGAGCGAGGCTTATCACCAGGGTAGTTGTTCAGTTACAGAAAATCTCCAATACCATCTTTCTTTGAGCTGTCTGGTTGGGAGAGGGAGTATGCCTACACCGACAAAATTACAACTCCCTCAAGGACTGAAGGAAGTAACTGGGCTTCAGTGATACAATGAGTATAATTTAAAAGCATTTTCTTACCATGTCAACAAGTAATTTCCAAAGGGGCTGTTAAAAAAAAGACATTTATTAAACTTATGTGCAAAAGTAGCCCAACACACACCCACATCACTTTTTTTGCCTGATAGAAAATGTGTCAGCACCAAACTGATTCCATGTGACAAATATCTATGTTGTCCTCTTTCCCAACATTTTCTCCCTATGGCCTTCTGTTTTCTCCTACACCTTTGCCATCTCCTCCTCCACTTGGTTCTTTTCTTTCTGTATTCCTTTCATTTCCCCATCCCTCCTCACACCTTTGAGGAAAACAAACCAATTCTCAGTGTCTCCAAATCACAGAAAACCTGTCCCTACCCACCCCTCCTCCTCACTAAAAACCAGATTTAGGAAAATACTATCAGCCTTTTGTCATACATTAGGCATATTCACAAGCAAAAGACCAATGCCCCGTAAATGCTAATCATGTTAATGAAAAAGATAATCCAACTAAGCTTAATCTTAAGGAAATTTTACCACTTTACCTTTCCCTCCTGTTTGGCCCACAAGTCCCACAATGCATTTAAAACAGCTGCTGTAGCCAAATGCACAACGCCTTTCTCTGGGCCAATCTATTGGGAAACAAAACACAGCACAACTATTTGGAAATCATGAAGATCCAAAAATTTTACTGCAGCACTGAACTATTAAAGCCTGAAACTGCTCTAAGACTTTTGGGACATCCCATATTTCCAGCTTCTCTGAGAGTCACAAAGTTAAAAACCTAAATAAACAACCATCAGGGACTTGATGACAAATCTGTTCTCTCTTAGCTGACAGTTAAAAATGGCAATTTCTACACAGATGAATAAACTGAGAGTCATTTTCTATCACCATGCTGCTGCTAAGTGTCCAAAGTAGGATTAAAGACCAGGTCTCTGCTGTCTCAAGTCCACATAATACTATGCAGAGAGAGCTTCATGGTCTCATGGCTATTTTACAGCGGAACCATGACACACTATCGTTCGCAGTCCTAGCCCAGGGCTCTTTCTCCCATACCCCATTTCTTGTGCTGGAACTATTAGAGAAGCTGGTCTCTCTACCAAAAGTCTCTCCCCCCTGTTGGCCACTTTCCACTGAGCTGTTAAGGTGATCTTCCGAAAGAATAAGTCTGATCATATCATACCCTCCCCACATCCCCATTTGATAAATTCCAGTGGCTCCCTATCACTTCTAGGATCGAATATTGTATAAAATCCTATGTTTAACATTCAAAGTTCTTCATAACCTTCCCCCACTCCCACACCTTTCCAGTCATCTTACATCCTAACCCATGAACTGTGATCCAGTGACACCAGCCTTACAATCTAATAGAGGAGACAAAATGCAAACAAATATGTACAAATAAGCTATATGCAAGATAAATAGGAAATAACAGAGGGAAAGCACAGGAATTAAGAGAGGTTGTTGGGAAGGCTTCCTGGAGGTGGGATTTTAGCTGGGGCTTAAAGGAAGCCAAGGAGGTCAGTGTTAGAATGGAGGGAAGAAAACATAAGTGAAATATTGGAAATATGCTGGGCAAGTCACTTAACCCCAACTGCCTCACCAAAAAAAAAAGAAAAAAAAGAAAAAAAAAGCAGAGGAGCAATCATGATCTCTGACAAAGCCAAAGCTAAAACAGATTTAATTAAAAGAAACAAACAAGGAAACTTCATTATAAAAAAAAGGCACTATAGAAAATGAACCAATATCAGTACTAAAACTATATGCACCAAATGCTACAGCATCTAAATTTTAGAGGCAGCTAGGTGGCGCAGTGGATAGAGCTCCAGCCTTGGAGTCAAGAGGACCAGAGTTCAAATGTGACCTCAGACACTTGACACTTAATTGCTGTGTGACCCTGGGCAAGTCACTTAACCCCGATTGCCTCACCAGAAAAAAAAGAACAGAAATATTGGGAATATGCAAGATAGTACAGGTCTATTTATATAACAGCTTCCTTATGCTTCAAGCAGGCATAGCTACAGTGAAAGTAATGGAGAATCTTGTGCATCGTTACCATCGTCATCAATCAGCAGCAACATTTATATAGCACTTTAAGGCCGAAATGTCTTTTTGAAAAAGAAGTGTCTTACGAAAGTCACATTTCTCCCATGCTATTTCTGGGTGGAGCAAACTCCTCCCAATGCCTTCCTTTAGCCAGGGCAGAAACGGGACTTTTGGGGGCTCATTCCACTCTGCATCTGCTGCTCTGGCTGGCTTCAACTCAATGGAACAAAATGCCTCCTGCACCAGGTATCCCTATTCCCCCCACTCCTACTTTCCTGCCTCCTTTTGTGTGTTGTGTCCCTCTGTTAGATTGTAAGCAATTTGAGAGCAAGGACTGCCTTTCTTTTTATTAATTGTATTCCAGCACTTAGCACAGCGCTTGGTATATATTAGGTATTCTAAAAATATTTATTGGATTAATAAAGCCGTGGACCTGGAGTCAGAGACTTATCTTTCTGAGTTCGAATCTAGCCTCAGGCACTTACTGTGTGAGCAAGTCACTTAACCTTGTTTGCCTCAGTTTCCTCATTTGTAAAATGAGCTGGAGAAGGAAACGGCAAACCCGCTCTACTATCTTTGCCAAGGATACCCTGAATGGAGTCACAAAGAGTCAGACAGGACTGAAATGACTGAACAACAATAAACCCATAATTGAACAGTGGGTTGTTGGTTGTTGTTTTTTTCCCCCAAATAAGGCATATGGAACAAAAGCATTTATATAGTACTTTAAGTTTGGCACAGAGCTTTTTGCAAAAATTATCTCATTTTATCCTCACAACAACCCTGGAAGGTAAGTGCTACCATGACTTCCATTTTACAGATAAAGCAACTGAGGCAGAAGTTACGTGACCCTATGGAGGGTCACACAGCTAGTAAGTATCTGAGGCTGGATTTGAACTCAGTCACTCCTCAGATCCAAAGCTTTATGCTCTGCTCCTCTCCAGCTGCCTCTAACAGATGCCTACTACATCAGTTCAGATTTAACTGAGCTTAATCCACTAAAGTGAAAGCATAACTATGTACAATCCCACTTCAACCTCCATTTCTGGAACACCAGTTCTGAAAAGTTGCTCCACTGCCTTGTTCATGTCTTTCAGCAGCACCAGGTATTAGAAAGAGCCTGGGACTCAACTCTGCTCCTCACTAACCTGTGTGACTTTAGTCACGTGACCTCTCTAGAGCTGGGTCTTGTTTTGTTTTCATCTGTGAAAATGAAAGGTGGGCACTAGATGGTGTCTCTTTCCATGATAAAGTCTATAACACATATTTTCCTTTTAGTGGCTTTGGAGTTCTCTTTCCAACTTGGCTATGACATCCACATGCTCAGAGAATCCCATGGTTTCTGCTTGGACTAATTTCCCTAAAACACTGGGATTAGGCAAGTAAAGGGTGGTGGAAAGGCCTCTTCCAGGATCACCCTGAGCTCCCAGTGTGGGTCAGGACAATCAGTGTTGCTTATTCAGGGAACAGAATCCTATCAGCTATATTCAAAAATACCTTGTTTAAACCCCTGAAATCTTAATTTGTCTGTATCATAGATGTTTTCCTCTTTCGGAGTTTTCCCACTGTCAGGGATATTTGATATTTTTATTACAGTTGGTTATGTTCATTGCACACCTCAGATTTTCTTTGCTAACCCATGAGTCATATGAACATTCCATAAAATAAGCATCTTACCCATCTGAGCTGTCCATCACTAGTGAGCTGCCTGTAGAATCCTCTGAAGTTTCTAACAATATCTCCAAGGTCTTTATTAAGCACATGATGGGAAAGTGCTTTTATGGCACAGACCACTGTAAAACACAATTAAGCATTTGGTTTTTGTTTTGGCTTTTTCTTCACAGTAAGCCAATAGGTTGAGGAAAATACTTCATCAACTCAACAACTTGAAACCAATCTGTGTATTTTGTAAAATGTTTTAAACTTTAAAAAGGATCCCCAAATACATCCTTTCCAACTATAATCAATGAATAACTCAAAAATATTATGCCCTTTAATATGTGTGATGATGTAGGTAATTTCTAGTAGAGAAAATGAATGTCCTGATTGGACTTAATGACAGAAATAGGGCCCTGAAAGTTTAAATTGTAATGTTCCTAAATTATTTTCCTTTCATATTTGTCATTGTTCAGCCACATCCAACTCTCTGTGATCTCACTTGGAGTTTTCTTGGCAGAGATACTGGAATGGTTTGCTATTTCCTTCTCCAGCTCATTTTACAGATAAGGAAACTGAGGCAAAGAGGGTTAAGTGACTTGCCCTGGGTTGCACAGCTAGTAAGTATCTGAGGCCAGATCTGAACTCAGGTTTTCTGAACTCCAGACCTGATGTTCTATCCACGGCACCACCTAACCGTCCTTCTGTGTTTGACCAATGATCAAACCTAGAGTTAAATGTCACCTGTTCAGAGTAACTGGAGGAAAAGGGGGTTTGAATGACAAAAAACTGTTTTAAAATTCAACCTTACTTTTGAGTACACAAATACTTGCTATCAAAATGTGTCTATATCTAGAATCTAACAAGAACCACTTTTTACTGATGAAAGATTAATTTATTGCTATGTTAAGTAATAATGATAATATAGCTGTAATATTGGCAAAGTACTTTCTTCGCATAAACTCAGTGGGGCAGATAGCCCAGGTAGCTTAATGGTGTAGTGAATAGTTCCCTGGATTTAGAGTTAAGACCCCCTGTGTTCAAATCCCAACCCCTCTTCTTTTTTTTTTTTGGTTGATGTTGAAATGCAATTTTTTTGTTTCTTTTTTTTTATTAATTTATTTTGATTTATCAACAATGACTTCCATGTTTTTGAGTTTAAAATTTTTCTCCCCCTTCCTCCCCACCACCCTCTCCAAGATGGCACACAATCTGATATAGGTTATACATTTACATTCCTATTAAACATATTTTCACATTAGTGAAGTTGTAAGTAAAAATTAAAACCAATAGGAGGAACCAACAGTAAGAGGAAACAAAACTCAACAGAAGAGGAAAAAAAGACAGTGATTCAACTTTCACAGTTATGACTACTATCTGTGTCTTTTTCTCCATCCTTTTTTCCCCATTTATGCTTTTCTTTCTCCTTTCTCCCCTCACTAGTGTTTTGCTTTTGACCACTGCTTCCTTCAGTCTCTCCTCCCTTCTATTATCCCCTTTCCCTTTCCTTCCCCTTTACCCTTACTATTTCTTCCCTCCTTTCTATCCCCCCTCCCTTTTCTTTCCCCTTTTCCCTCCTACTGCCCATAGGGCAAGTTAGAGTTCTATGCCTAACTGATTATGTTATTCCCTTCTTGAGCCAAATCTGATGAGTAAGGTTCAAACAATGCTCACCCCTCTCCCTTCTTTCCCTCTGCTGTAATAGGATTTTCTGTCTTTTCCTGTAATATAATTTACCTTTGTCTGCCTCCTCCTTTCTCAGTACATTTCCTAAGATCAGACTAATCCACTTACTTGGATCCATTTAATCCACTTGATTAGATTTTTTTTTATCATTACCTCAAAGTCAACTAATATCCACCCTCTTTATGTATACTCCTTTAACATGGTGTAATAACAATACAGTTCTCAAGGGTTGCAAGTGTCACCTTCCCTAGTAGGGATGTAAACAGTTCGTCCTTATTAACATTTTGTATCTTTCTGTCCCATTTACTTTTTTATGTCTTTCTTGAATCTTGTACTTGAAGATCAAATTTTTCATTGAGCTCTGCTCTTTTTATCAGGAAGGTTTGGAAGTCCCCCATTTCATTGAACATCCATCTCCTCCCTTGAAAAATTATGCTCATTTTTGTAGGGTAGTTGATCCTTGGCTGCAATTCAAGCTCCTTTGCCTTACGGAATATGATGTTCCATGCCTTCCCGCCCCCTCTTCTACTTACTAGAAATGTGAGCCTGGAGTCACACGACCTTTCTAAGAAATATTTAATCTTCAGTTTTTTCATCTGTAAGATGGGGGATAACAATAGCATCTAACTCACTGGGCATTGTGAGGATCAAACAAGATAATATATGGAAAGACTTTCTGCAAATATGAAAGCACCATACAAATGCTAGTTATTATCATTATTATTATTGTGTATCATCATAAATCATTATGGGATGGTGGAAGGAATACTGGCTTTTCCCAAGAACAGTGAAAGGTAAATGTGGTGTTTGTTCCTCAATGGTTACTCACTAACTATGGCATTCTTTTCAAAAGGAATTTGTGTCCTTGTATACAAAAGCAATTTGAAGAAAAGAGTGATAACTTATGGTACATTACATTCTAAGTTACATTAAACTTTGGGCCCTTGATTTGGATCAATACTATGAATCACTGACCATGTGATCAGCAGGTCACATGGTAATGAGAAAACACAAAAATGCCCCTATAATATCCTGGATGCTGTGAAACACACTGACTATGTGACTGTATTTTTTGATTATATTCTGCAATTAGACTAATAAAGAACATGGATTTTTAATTACTGAAGTTGTGAGAATCAGATCCAAAAAACTGCAGCAATTTGATACTTTGGAACCATAGCAACAATATACTATAATACATATTGTGGTGGGGATGGGGACCATGATCATTTTACATCGTGATGGATTAAAAATGTAGAAATCCTCCAAACATCTGGTGGCCTAATAGTGGAAAGTAAGAAGAATAGTCTCATCCACTGTTCTAACAAGTATTTGTTGTCCTTGGACAAGAGACACCTGTAGTCTTGCTTAAACAGTGACCTCAACCCTGAAGTTTTGTCTAAAAGGATCTCTTTCACAATTGTAAAACTATTTCGCCACCTCTCCTTGTCTCCAACCCTTGAACAGGGAATATTTTTTCATTCTGATAAACCCTACCAAATGCATGACAAATATCCCCCCAGAAGTTGCCCTTTTTTCCCTTAAATGATTTCTTCTTTCTCTCCTTATCCCTCTCCTGTAAAAGGTGTTATTTCTCTCCTAAGTTGCTGCAGAATGACGCTAATTGGCTATGTACTTTAAGCAGAACTGAAAAGTTATAAAAACTAAATCTGCACTTGTAGGAAGTTGAAGCTACTGTCAATAGTTTCCTTGGCATGCTAATAAATCTCTTTGCTTTCATTTTGGTCTCCTATTTTTGACCCACACTTACCAGTGTTCCATTGATGGGTATGCTGTTCCTAAGTGGTGGAAAAAATTCCCTGACAATATGTAGCTAGGTCTCAATTAGTTGGAATAATGAATCCCATGAAGTGGTCCTATTATTCAGATTCACAGTGAATGTTTACAATGGGGCTGGAAAAAATGAATGGCCTTTTTTACATAATTATGTAACTTTGAATAGTGAAAATTTGACTATATGGATTCATTATTTTCATTAATCGAGACCTAGCTGTATCCCACTAAAGTCCTACTCCAAATATCTCATAATGATATGGAGAACCTTGGGTTCTTGGAAGGTAAGCCTAGCAGAGTGCTGCCTCTGGCAGGTCCAACCAACCTAGACAGGGTTGGAATATGGGCCCTAGGACAAATGGTAAAAAATATTTTTCAGGGGGCAGCTAGGTGGCGCAGTGGATAAAGCCCCGGCCCTGGAGTCAAGAGGACCTGAGTTCAAATTTGACCTCCGATCAAACACTTGATACTTACTAGCTGTGTGACCCTGGGGGCAAGTCACTTAACCCCAACTGCCTTAAAATATATATATATTTTTCAAGGACTAGATAAGTTTGGGGAGGCTCAGCAAGAAGTTGGTCTCAGGGTGATGGACTTTTCAGTCCTATTAACTCTCTTAAGGCCATTGTAGAGGGAGGGCTCACAACAATGAAAGCACGGATCCTTAAAGTATTAAAGTATACTTTGCATGCATATGATGCGTAGACACATGTACATTAACCCATGAATGGCTGGGAACAGTGTTTTAACATTCCTGTAATATCTCCACTGAGCATGTAGCTTTGTTGCTCCCTACTGTTCCCAGTCTCATCTGAGTGCTGCTCTGGTAGCTATGTTTTAACCAGTGGGTGGAATTTATCTTTTTACATATGCATGTTTTTAAAAGTTCTGATTGAACTGAGGAAAAGCATAACATTTTTTTCTCTTTTCTGAATCATGTGGTTATAGAAATACTAAGCAAGCTGAGTGAAGTAGCTTTAAATATTAAAAAAAAACCAATGGACATGTTTCATCTCGAATGTATGAGGTCTCATCAGTATAACACATTTAATGAGACCACTATGAGTCACCTGACCTGTGTGGTCAGATTCAAGTGTGTTCTGTCATGTTGTGGCCTCAGAAAGGCAGAAACAAAAACTTTACTATAAAATAACACATTTATTTAAAATGCACTAAGAAGAAAAACATCTATTTTTGCCCTTCTTGGCACAGGAGGCAGGTGGGAAAGTTGGGGCAAGACTGGGAGGTGTTCTTCAAGGTCCCAAAGTCAGGAGCTAGAGGCATGTGATCCAAGGTTGGATATCTATCTTAAAACCTTAAGCCAATGGGCAACATTAGGTGAAGGCTAAGCTGTCTGGCCATGTTCAGAAAGAGCTCTCAGTTAAATCCCCAAATGAGTTTTCAGCCAAAGGAATGAAGAGAAATCAGCAAAGTATCTGAAATGAGCAATCCAAAGCCTTGGTTATCTACCTACAGGTAATGGTTCCAAAGGCAAAGCACGAAGCTATGAAATTGTCACTATCTTTGGTGAGCTCCGTCTTAGTCAATCTCTGTGGACTTGTCTGTACTTTTCACAACACTGGCTATAACAAAAAGGTTCTGCAGTCATTAAAGAGGCTTAACTTACATCAGGTGCAGGTCCAGGAACACGTGGAAGCTAGTTCATTCTAAGACATCTTATCAGGGTGGTTCTGATGAAAATCTTTTGTAAACAGCCAAGAGCCATACAAACACGTTATAATTAGCAGTGTGATCAGCAATATTGTTTCTCACTCCTAAGTGCCTAATGAATAAATAAAGGGCCTAATGAATAAATAGAGGGCATGACTTCAAGGGTAGAGCCATAGGTCAAAGGGCTCAGCGCTGGAAGGTGCCTTAGAGATTATGCAATCCATGCCCCTCATTTTACTGATGAGAACAGGAGGCTCCTAGAGATGAGGTGATTTGCTTGGGATCATACAAATAACAAGCACCAGATCTAGCATTTGAATCCAATTCTTCTTGACTTCAACTCCAGCGTTCCTTTTACTCTACTATAGTGCCTAAGTTCCCATGACCTCTGCCTGCCCCAAACCTTTGCACCTTAGACTTTGAGTCCATGCTGTATTTGAACAGGTAAACCCTTTACAACATATCCAACAAATAAATGGTCCCCTACCCTTTGTCTGAAGAAGCCTACTGTCTCCTGAGGCAGCCCATTCCCTTTTTTGGGAAACTTCTGATTATTAGGAGACACTGCCTGACATCAAGCTGAAACTGGCCTCTTGGGCTTACACCCATTATTACTCTTATTTCTGCCTTCTGGGTCAAACATAACATGCGTAATCCCTCTTCTACAAGACAGCCATTCAGATACTGGAGGACAGCTCATATCTCTTCCCCTCCTTCCCTTCTCTACACCTAGCTAACGATCATCAGTTCCTGCAAAGAATCCTCATATGGAAGATTCTCTAGGGAATTAGGTGGCCCAGGGGATAGAGTCAGCAAGACCAGAGTTCAAATTTGGCCTCAGATACTTACTAGCTATTTGCCCCTAGGCAAGTCACTTACACCCGTTTGGCTCAGTTTCCTCACCTGTAAAATCAGCTGGAGAAAGATACAGCAAAACACTCCAGTATTTTTGCCAAGAAAACCCCAAATGGGGTCACAAAGAATTGGGACACGACTGAAAATCACTGAACAACAAGTAGGCCTTACACCATCCTCTGGACGCACTCCAGCTTATTAACATTTTCCCTAACATGTGATGCTCAAAAATGAACACAATACTTTATATGTGGTCTGACCAGGCCAAATCACTTAACCTCCCTGATCCTCAGCTTTGTCATCTGTTAAAAAAAAAATAATAATAATATCTATAGTACCTACTTCACAGGGGTTTTTTTTAAGGCTTATTAAAAGAGATGATATATGTAAAAGTGCATTGCCAACATTAAATATATAAATATTGGTTATTGTTATTGTTATTATTATTATTATCATTATTCCTACTACTACTACTGGTGTCAAATGCTTTGTTAAAATCTGGACAATCTCTATGTACAATGTTCCCCTGACCACAGGATCACAGATTTAGAGCAGGAAGGGGCTGGAGGCCACCCTGTCCAACCTGTTATTTTATAATCAGGAAGCTGGGACCCAGAAAGAACAACCCACTTGAACATGGTCATACAGTTAGTAGATAGCCAACTGAATAATGGATCAGAAAGATATATATCTATGCACCCTTTCTTTTTGAATGATTGGAGATCACATGTCCGTAATAGGACGTTGGTCTGAAAGGAACAAGTTAATCTAGTACAGCCCCCTAATTTTGCAGATGAGGAAACTATGGCCCACTGGGGTGAAGTGACTTGCCTTGAGTGGAATTGGTAGTAAATAGAAAAAACGGGATTCTAGCCCAAGTTATCTGTCACTTTTACCATGTTTTTTCCCACTACACCACATTATATTTTTGATAAACTTCTATAAGAATTCAATAGGTAGCAGGTTCAATCCTGACACTGCATAGCATCATTCAGAATGGCTGCCATGAATTTGAGGATCAACAATCTGTAAATTATTAAAATTAGCTGCATAAGCTAAGGCAAGTGGCATTGAGAAGCTTAGTTAAAGTGTTTACATCTAAAGTCCAAAGAATTTAACTAAGGATTCAAAACCGTGAGCTCCAAAAAGAAACCATGTACTTAATTAGTATTTTCAATATGCCAAGTTAAAAAAGAATTCCCTTAAATTCAACCATTCCACTAATTACAAAAACATATGAAAGGCCAATGCCTAAGGCATTTCAAAAAGATCCTAGAATTGAACACTAGCTTTACTAGTATTAGTAGGAAATCATTAATGTTGAGAGATGGAATTATAAAAGCCAAATATTCTACCACTTTTAACTAAAAGGCAGAGCTTGAAGACATATTTGTTTATGAACACCATCTTCCAACATTAGCAAAGAAATAAAGCCAAACTCTACTTAAAAACAAATAATCCTAAGGAGATGCAGAGAATGGAATCAACATGAAATAAAAACTTTAATTAAAATGAATTCAATGATATCAAATTATCTGAGCAAAATGGCATAGAGAATAGAGTACTGGGGTTGGAGTCAAAATAATCTGGGTTCAAATTCTGCCTTATGACATTTTCTAGCTGCATGACCTTGGGCAATAACCTCCCTAGGCTTCAGTTTCTTTATCTGTAAAATGAAATGATTACAATCCTACCACTACAATCCTATGATCCGAGCCTCAGTTTCTTCATGTGTAAAATAGGGAAAATATTACATACCTCACAAGGTTTGTTAACAAAGCTCAAATGTGAAAATAAATGGAAAGCACTCTTGGAGGACTTTAAAGTACTTCATAAAATCAGTTATTATGTGAGATTATGTACCACATCCACAGTGAATGGAAGAAAGACTAGCCTAGAGTCAGGAGGACCTGAGTTCAAATTCGGCTTCAGATACTTACCAGCTATATGACCCTGGGCAAGTCACTTAATGCTGACTGCCTTCAAAAAAAAAAGACTCCCATGTGATACAAGGTATCCTTGTTCCTAGCACAAACACAAGCATTAAACCAGGGGTCCTAACTTGAGGTCCATAAATCTATTTTTAAAAAATATTTTGGTAACTGTATTTTAATACAGTTAGTTCCTTTATAACCCTATGTGTTTTATTTTATGCATTTCAAAACATCATCGTGGGAAAGGGGCCCTAGGCTTTAGCAGACAGCCAGTGGGATCCAAGAAACAAAAAAGGTTAATCTAACCCTGTATAATATGTTTGATAGAACTGAATAAAGATAACCTTAGATTTGCAATTGAGCTGAACTGGCTTTTCTGTGGGCTCAAAGGGCACTCCCTTACTGCTGACTCACACAACAGAGTTCCTCTCTTCCTCTGAGATGCAAGGCAGGCACCATCTTCTGCCTGAAGCCTTTGCTGAGCCTTGCAAAGGCTATTTCGCTTTCCTGCCCAAACTCTCTTGTACACGTACACTTGTATTTATACACTTTCTATTTAGACTCTCTATGCTGACATGTACTTGTTATCTTTCCCATTAGAAGGTAAGCTCCCTTCACACAAGCACTGTTTCATTCTTTCTTTGTTTTCTCAGGGGGCCTGTCAGTAGCATCTGGAATAGAGGAGACACTCAATAAATGCTGCTGATTGATTCAAAGATGAGGTCTCGTCTCTCATATGGTTATCTGGCTTATCCTTTCAGTTCAAAAACCCTCTGATGTCATATACTTTCCTGAAAGCAGATTTCAAGAGGGGGAAAGAAAGGACTAGGGAATTAGACATGTAGGAGAAAAAGGACACAAAGTATTCGGCTACTTCAGAATTTTGTCTGAGGTTAACCCCATTTATTGCTTTGTGGTTTCAAGTCAGGCCACTTTGGAAACTACATTTATAGCTTCAGGAGGTTAACAGACATACCAGATACTGTGGTAAATTGCTCATTCCTTTCAACAACTTTGTATGGAAAGAGCCCTGGGGTATAACTGAGGAGACCTGGGGTTCTGTCCAGCTCCACCACTCAGTGACTTGGTTTCCTTATTTGTAAAATGAGGGATTTGGAAGGATCCAAGGATCCCTTCCAGTCTAAGCATTCCATGATTCTATAATGATATTGTTCTACTTTGATCAACTAATATGTGCCATAGATGTAAGGAACAGAGGCTTAAGCAGAGAGAAACTAGATGGGACATAATAGCCTTATTTTCTAGAAGGACCTGTACTCATTTCTTAGGGCTCAGGAGCATTGATGAGAAAGACATTTTGGTCCAACCCCTTTAATGTAAATGCCCCTATAACAACAACAACAATTGCTAGCATTTATAGAATGCTTTAATGTTCCTAAAGTACTTTATAAACATCATCTCATTTAATCCTCACAATAATGTATGGTAGTTGCTATTATTATCACTACTTTTACAGCTGAGGAAACTGAGGCTGACAGAGTTCAGTGATTTGCCCAGGGTCACGCAGCTGGCATAAGGCAGGATTTGAACTCAGATCTCCCTGACTTCCAAGTCCAGCACTCCATTGATTAGGCTACGTATTAAAATGATAACCTTTATTGCTTAAGCTGAATTTCAAACCAGGCAACTGGTTAATATTATTAAAGTTACCCTCATTGGAAGCAATGGGACAATGGGCCCAGGAAGGTTAGTTTTGAAGCAACTTGTGGGTGGCTGAGGAGGGCAAGGGCCAATTTTCCTTAAAAATCATCCCACTTGATCCAAGACAATTCCAAAGGTCTAATGATGAAGTATACTACCTACCTCCAGAGAAAGAACTGATATTGATTGAATAGAGACTGAAGTATGCTATTTTTCATTTTCTTTCATTCACTTTTTTTTGAGTCTTCTTGTAAAAAATAACTAACACGGAAATGTTTTACATCATTGCACACGTATAACCTATGTCTGATCACTTACCATCTTAGAGAGGAGGAAGAAGAGGGGAGGGAGAGCCAGAATTTGGAACTTATATTAAAAACAGGTATCTCTTTACTTTCTTTTATTTTAAGATCTAAGAATGTCAAAACATGGTTAAACAAGAACAAAACTGAGAGATGCCTAAATACTTCTTTACTCAAAGAAAAGTCAACTTACCAACTTCAGTCCCTTTCCCCAAAGTAAAGGTGATTCCACATCCCTTGAGTCCGTCCTTTGCATCTGTCTCTATTACAACATAGGCTGCAGAATAGTCTGGGTTGGCGTGCTGCATGGAAACATTCCAATACACACACCCCGCCCCAAATTAAAAATGTTAGTATTCTTAGGTAAATGAAAGTCATGAGCAATAAGTAAGAGCTAGCACAATAACAGATTAATTTGAGTAAATTGTTGAACAACAATAAAGAGGGTAAGAATGAAAGTCCTCCATCAGTCTTCCCTGCCATCTCTCCACTCCAGATGAACCTGGGATCAGAGGTTATGCTGTGGAACACTGCCTCTGTTGGGTCTTACACAGTGATGGAAGCTTTCAGTAAGCATCCCACCAGGAAGTAATTTTTTTTTGGCTACAGCAACTCATGAAAACATTTTAATAAGTTGGGGGAGGGGGGTGGGAAGAATGACCTTCTAAGGAGATAGTAGTCATACTGATAAAATCAAGTGAGGGAATTTATTTTATATTGATCAATTCACAGTTGTCAAATTCCAAATATAATGGCATTCCAGTGTATTTTACACCCTTGAATGTTTGCTCATGTCAGACTATGGCTATCTATTTCCTCCTTCAGTTCTTTGAGTACACTACCCCACACAAATAAGTTTCTGAAAGTTCTGAAGGAAAATGGAAGCTGTCAGAAGCCAAGTGAGGGAAGGGAAATATGCAGAGAGCTTCAGCTCTCATTCAATTAATTCAACTCCCCAAAGACTGGTGCTTTGTTGTTCAGTTATTTTCAGCCATGCCTGATTCTTTGTGACCCCATTTGGGGTTTTCTTGGCAAAGATATTGGAGTGGTTTGCCATTTCCTTCTCCAGCTCACTTTACAGATGAGAAACTGAGGCTAATAGGGTTAAATGACTTGCCCAGGGTCACACATCTAATAAATGTCTGAAGCCAGTTTTAAACCTATGAAGATGAGTCTTTCTGACCCCAGGTCCAGCATTTTATCCACTGCTCCACTTAAGCTGCCCCAAGGACTGCTGCATTGATTACCAAAGAGTAAAACCAACACAGATTGCGTAGACTGGGTAATGAAGTATACTTAATACTACCCAACAACAATGGGAAAGGTGAAGGGGGATGGTGGTGGTGGTAGAGAAGTCCTGTGTACTATGTAGTCCTTGCCCTTAACAGAGGTTCTGAACTTTTAATTTGTTTTGTAAATATTTTGATATCTATTTAAATATGACTGGTTTCCTTTTTAATCCTTGTATTTTATTTCACGCATTTAAATTAAAAACACTCTGAGATAGGGTCACTAGACCTCACCAGATTACTAAAGTAGTCTATAACATACAAAAAGCTTAAGAATTCCTGCCTTAAGGAGATTACCATCTACAGAGGGAGTAAAGATTAACATCTAAAACGCAAAAAATAATACAAGACACAGCACCTGAATGATGTAAGCACCATATTGTATCAGTACTATATATATATATATATATATATATATATATAGCCATTTTCTCCTCCAAAATCAAATTTGTACAAAACTTATGTGTCCTATAATCAGTGTCATTCTTCTGTAGGTGTATGTTTTATTTTCTTTTCAAAAAAGATATCCTGGCTGGAAATGTCCCACCTGTTGAGGCAGCCTCTCCAAATCCTCCATTTTGCATGACATTGTACAAATTATATATCAAGCTCTAAAATGCTATCAAGTATTCTTAATGAAATTCTCAATAAATGCAAATGTCTGGTCTTCTGCAGATGAAAAACGCGAATAAAAAATGTAAGTTGCCCAGGCTCTAAGAATCTGTCAAATTAGTTCACTGATAATGTGACCACAGACTGCACAGGTGCTGCAGACAAACAATTGGCTAGGGGCAGCTATGTGGTATAGTGGATAGAGAAACTGCCCTGGAGTCAGGAGGATCTGAGTTCAAATCCGACCTCAGACACTTACTAGCTAATTGTGTGACCCTGGGCAAGTCACTTAACCCCCATTATATCCAAAACAAACAAAAAATTTGGCTGACTCCAAACAGAGTAGTGGAAGAAATGAGGCTGGATGGACCTTGGGAAGAGTTGGTCAACCTATGCTTCCAATTATCTCAAATAGTTGGATGCTACAAAATTCTGTCTCTTTAAGAGCCAAAATTCTCCTGGTAATGCTGTCTATAATGCTACTGCAGATTTTACAACACCATAATCCTGGAAGAAGCAAAATAATAAGTTACTCAAGGAGCATGAAAGTTAATTAAGCTGCATTGTGCTTGTAAAAAGTGTAAGAGACCTTACTGAAAAAGAAATTCAAATCAAAACTCTGAGCTTTAACCTTAAACCCAGTACAATTTACTTTTTGTCCTTTGAGGTGAAGGTAGAGAGTTGTCCACAGAGAAGGAAGACCTGGGTTTAAGTGCCCCTCTGACCCGTCGTGGCAGCTATGTGAGACTAGGGTAAGTCTTTTCGCACCCAGGCAACTCTCTAAACTCTTTTAAGTTGCAGCTGTTGCTGAATTCCATTGGTAGAAGGTTCCTCATTGGGAGTACCCTATATCACTAAAATTAGAGACATATTAGCTGTCCCAAGTGAAATGGCCCGCACACTGCGCCGGCAGATACTTAAAGAGAGGTTTGCCGACCGGCCGACCACTTAGTGGGTCGTACAGCAGGGATTTAGGACCCAGGCAGGGATTTAGACTACATCTAAAAAAAATTGCGCCCACAAGTTCCAGAAAGTTGGGCAACTGCAGCAGAGAAACTTCACCGTAGCCAGTAGCTGGGGTCTGGCTGTCAGCGCTGCGCTGCGATGTACCCCCACATCCCGCTCCCCGCGACCCCAACCAGGGGTCAAAGTCTCCGCGCGTTTCCAACTCCGCTTCGCGGAGATACCCACGGCCTCTAGGCTGTATCTCGCTAATGACTCGGGCTAGAAGCTCACGGGCTCAGGCCTTGGAGCTCACTCTTACCATGGCATCGGACCCGTGGCCTCCCAGAGAGGTTGGGAAACGCACGTCGTGGACAGACAGCCTGGTGATGCGGCCCCCCACCATCTTGCTTCAGTTCAGCTCTTCTCGGTACACACTAGAGAAGTAACTCCTGGAGAGGGGTTGAGGAAACTCCAGGACTTGTCCAATTTATAACCCCGGAAAGAAGGGCTCACCGGCGTTGATTGGTTGGAGCCCTGTCCATCTTCGTACCGTCCACGTTGTTGTGTCCCCTCCCTCTTCCATTTCTCCATTGTGTATAGTACAGAATAGGTTATTATGAAATAGCCAGAAGCATGATGGGAGCGGTCGGCTCACTAGCATGTGGGAAATGTAGTTCTATTACCCACAGAGCTCGGAACGTCCACTTGCTACTTCCTTGTTGTCAGAAAGCTTCAATTACCTACTCCTCTCCAGTCCTGATCCCCAGTGATACTTGAAGTTGCAAAGATCGTCATTCCCTTGGCTCAATGAGTTTTGTCTTCCATTAAAATGCATGTCACATCCCTGAAGAGTTAATACATAGAATTTTTTTTTCCAGTCATTCCTAGTTCATTCTGCAGTAATTTTGCAAACTATTTTCATTCATTGACTAGCACTTATTAAGTAGGTGTAAGACACTCTGCTAGGCAGTGGGCATTCAAAGACAAAACAAAACAAAAAATAGTCCCTACCCTCAAAGAGCTTAAATTTACTGAGGGAATACAATCCTTAAAGAGAAATGTGTACAAAATTATTTGAGGATGGAAAGAGCCCACCGCTGGGAATAGGATCCTTGTTTCTCACCTGGCTTCACTACTTTGGAACTTTTTTGACCTCTCCTTCATGCCCCAGAAAGCTCACTAATGGGATAATCTCATCAGCCCGAAAAGTCTAATCAGCCTCAGTGCTGGCTGGACCTTTTCATTATCCTCAGCCTCCCTTACTGTAGGAACTCTAAACTTCCATTTAAGGAGAGTTCAGCTCACATATCCCCTCATTTCTCACCTTGCTGCACTACTTTGGGACTTTCTGCTCTCCACCATGCCCCTGCTTTGGGTACTCTTTCACTGCCTTCCCTACTTCACCCCCTTTATCAGTATGTGTGTGTGTGTGTGTGTGTGTGTGTGTGTGTGTGTGTGTGTGAGAGAGAGAGAGAGAGAGAGAGAGAGAGAGAGAGAGAGAGAGAGAGAGAGAGAGAGAGAGAGAGAGCGCGCAGGGACTGTCTTGTCAGCCTCGAACACAGTCAGAACTTAATAAATGAATAAATGTTTATTGAGTATCAGGAACTGCTTCTATAAGAGGAAGTATCTGAGTTGAACCTTAAAGAAAGCTAAAGACTTTAAGAGGTAGAAATATGGAGGGAGTGGATTCCAAGCACAGAGGACAGCTTAGGCAAAAGTACAGATTAAAATGGGGAGTGTGTAGAACAACGAATAGGCCAGTTCAGATGGCACAAGAATGCATGAAGGAGAGAAATGTCAAATAAGTCTGGAAAGATAAGTTGAAGCTAGACTATGGAGGGCTTTAAGCAGTTTTATTTTATCCAAAAGGCAACAGGAAGCCACTGAAGATTTATGAGCAGGTTAGGGACATGGTAAGACTTTTGCTTAGGGAAGATTACTTGGGGCAGCTTTTATGAAGGATGAATTGGAAAGAAGAATTCGGGACAAGAGGCCAAATAAGAGGCTAAAATCCAGGAGTTAACCATGTTGGTACATGACTTAAGCTCAGGAGAGAGATTGGGGCTAGTTATATGATCCAGGAGTCATGTGCATAGAGGTGATATCTGAACCCATGAAAACTGATGAAACCATGGAGGGAGGGTTAATGGAGAGAAAAGAGCCAAGGACATAGCCCTGAGAGATTGAGACTCATGGTTTCTAATTAGAAAAGATGTGTAAGAGACAGGAGTGGTCAGTCAGAAAGGAAGGGAACCAAAAGAGAGGACTGTCACAAAAGTTGAGCCAGGAGAGAATATTCAGGATGGTCAAAAGAGAATTCAGGATGAAGACTGAAAAAAGGTCATCAGCTATAACAATTAAGAGATCATTATTTGAAGAGTGAATGAGAGATGAGAAAGTGGAGGTAAGAAGGTTGGCAGTGAAAAGAAGAGGTGCTGGAGCAGACAGCAGGGGTGAAGTGAAGCTGTTTTAAGAGTGAGACTTGAAATTGTTTGATGGCAGAAGGGAAGGGGCTAGTAGAAAGACTGCAAATTAGAGATGACAGAGGAGGTGAGCTCCTAAAGGAGAGAGGAGAGGAGCTCAAAGGCCCAATTATAGGGTGTGGCCTTGGCAAGAAAAACCACATCTGCATTCCAGATTGAAGAATGGTATAGGGTTGGTTGAATGGTTAGTGGACTGATAGAGTTTTGATGTGTAGAACAGGGGAGATGAGGGAGCTCCCAGCTCATGGCTTCAGACTTAACCCCCCAAAACAGAACTGATCTGTCAACATATTATATCAAATGCCAACTGTGTACCTAGCACTCTATTAGGCAGTTGTACAATAGAAAATCTGGATTACTTGGGAACACTGAATTGATGGCTGAAGGTGATAAAAGTGCAGCAGGAGGCTTTTGAGAAGAAAATTTGATAAAGTAGTCTGAGCTATTAAAAAGACCTAATTCCATTTTTAGGGCTCTAAAGATTAGTTTCTTTATGAAATCATGGGAAAAACAGAGATAACTTAATATAGTATAAACACACTTACATAAGGCAATTTGTTATGTGAAAAATCTTATCACCCTCAGAGTACATTCGAATAGGGGAAACAATATATAAATAATTGGATACACACAAGATATATACAGAATGGATAAAGGTAATTTGGAAGAGGAAAGAATTTCCCGTTGGGGGTTGGTTGGAGGGGAGTGGGGAAAGGGCTACTATGGAGATGGGATTTGAGCCACTTTTTTTTTTTTTAATAATTTCAGTTTAGTTTTCAACATTCACTTCTGTAAGATTTTGAGTTTTGAATTTTCTTCCCCACCCTCTCTTCCCCCCTCCCCAAGGTGTGCAATCTGATATAGGCTCTACATATACATTCCTATCAAATATATTTTCACATTAGTCATGTTGTAAAGAAGAATTAGAACCAATAGGAGAAATTACAAAAAAGTTGAAACAAAACAAAACAGAAGAAAAAAAAGAGCAAATAGTATGCTTCTACCTGCATTCCAACTCCATAGTTCTTTCTCTGGATGTGAATAGCTTTTTCCATCATGAGACTTTTGGAGATGTTTTAGATCTTTGCCTTGCTGAGAAGAGCTAAGTCTATAGAAGTTAGTCATCGCGCAATGCAGCTGTTACTATGTACAATGTTCTCCTGGTTCTGCTCACTTCACTCAGCATCAGTCCATACAAGCCTTTCTAAGTTTTTCTGAAGTCCGCCGGCTAATCATTTCTTACAGCACAATAGTATCCCATTACATTCATATACCACAACTTGTTCAGCCATTCCCCACTTGATGGGCATTCCCTTAATTTCCAATTCTTTGCCACCACAAAAAGAACTGCTATAAATATTTTTGTACATGTGGGTCCTTTTCCCATTTGTATGACCTCTTTGGGATACAGCTATTGCTGGGTCAAAGAGTATGCACATTTTTATATCCCTTTGGGCATAGTTCCAAATTGCTCTCCAAAATGGTTGGATCATTTCACAACTCCACCAACAATGCATTATTGTTCTAATTTTCCCACATCTCCAAAATTTATCATTTTCCTGTTGTGTTGGCCAATCTGATAAGTGTGATGTGGTACTTCAGAGTGGTTTTGATTTGCATTTCTCTGAACAATAGTGATTTAGAGCATTTTTTCATATGACTATAGATGGCTTTAATTTCTTCATCTAAGAACTGCCTGTTCATATCCTTTGACCATTTATCAACTGGGGAATGATTTGTATTCTTATAAATTTGACTTAGTTCTCTATATATTTTAGAAATGAGGCCCTTATCAGAGACACTGGTTGTAAAAATTGTTTCCCAGCTTTCTGCTTCCCTCCTAATCTCGGTTGCATTGGTTTTGTTTGTGCAAAAACTTTTCAATTTATTGTAATCAAAATGATCCATTCTGCATTTCATAATGTTCTCTACCTCCTGTTTGGTCATAAATTCTTTTGTTCTCCATAAACCTGATAGGCAAACTATTCCTTGCTCTCCCAGTTTGCTTATCATGTACCCATTTTGACTTTATTTTGGTATATGGTGTAAGATGTTGGTCTATGCCTAGTTTCTGCCATACTCTTCCAGTTTTCCCAGCAGTTTTTTGTCAAATACTGAGTTCTTATCCCAGAAGCTGAGGTCTTTGGGCTTGTCAAACTGTAGATTACTATAGTCATTGACTGTTACGTCTTACATACCTAACTTATTCCACTGATCCACCACTCTATTTCTTACCAGTACCAAGTAGTTTTTTTTTTTCTTTTTTGTTTTTGTTTTGCTAGGCAATGGGGTTAAGTGATTTGCCCAGGGTCACATAGATAGTGTCGTGTCAAGGCCAGATTTGGACTGGGGTCCTCCTGACTCCAGGGCCTGTACTCTATCCACTGTGCCACCTAGCTGCCCCCAAGTAGTTTTGATGATTGCTGCTTTAAAAAAAAATTTAAGATCTGGAACGGTCGGCCACCTTCCCTTACATTTCTTTTCATTAGTTCTCTTGAATTCTGGACCTTTTGTCCTTCCAAATGAATCTTATTATTTTTTCTAGTTGAGCCACTTTTTAAAAAAAAATTAATTTGTTTTGAATTATCAACAATCACTTCCATAAGCTTTTGAGTTTTAAATTTTTCTCCCCCTCCCTCCCCTAGACAGCGTGCAATCTGATACAGGCTATACATATACATTCCTATTAAACATATTTTCATGTTAGTGATGTTGTAAGGAAGAATTAGAACCAATAGGAGGAAGCACAAGAAAGAGAAAACAAAACAAAACGGAAGAAAAAAATGGCAAATAGTATGCTTTGATCTGTAGTTGAGCCACTTCTTGAAGGAAGCCAGATAAACTATTTCGAACTGGGTGTGAGAAATTGTGGGAGGCACTGGATAAAGAAAGGCAAAAAGTAAGTCACCACCCTCAAAGGACTTACAAAAAGAGGAGGGTAGCCTTGTTATTTGATGGCAACAGGTTGCAGAGATCACACAAAATGAGACCTGGGAAGATTCCATTCATACTTAAGACTTCTGAAGGGAAAAAATGGTAGGATGAAATTGAGAGGAAGTAAAAGCTTCTAATCTAGTTAAGTGATAACTTTAAGCATGTAAACAAAATGATTTTAACAAGAGCAATGGGTTTCAAAACTGAGTAAAGCTATGGTAGTTATTATTGTAGCAAGTGTCTTTCTTCCAGCCAAAGCAATTTTTTTGAATTGCAATACATTTTTCCTTCTTAAGGTTATACGTGTACAATCAAGCTAAACATATTTCCACATTAGTCATGTTGTGAAAGAAGAATCACAACAAAAGAGAAAAACCACAAGAAAGAAAAAACAAAAAGACCAAAAGAAGTGAAAATAGTATGCTTTAATCTGCATTCTGACTCCATAGTTCTTTCTCTGGGTGAGGAGAGCATTTTCCATCATGAGTCTTTTGGAAGTGTCTTGGATCATCGTATTGTTGAGAAGAGCCAAGTCTATCATAGTTGATCATCGCACAATGTGTTGCTGTTACTGTGTACAATGTTCTCCTGGTTTCTAAGCAGTTATTTCTTTTTGTATTTTGGCATATTTAATATAATTTGATAAAAGATGTCTTTCAATTCTGAAATTCTGTGAATTTCAGAAGAAGAGAACACGTGCACTGCAAATATTTGGAACCCTGAGTACTGGATATGGAAGCTGAGGATGTTGGTTCAAACTCATTGTTTTCTATCTGTGACTTTGGGCAAATCACTTCATTTCTTTGGCCTCAGTTTCTTTGCTGTAAGTGGAGTAGATCGATAACTAAGGTCCCTTCCAGTTCTAGATCTTAGATCCTATGAATCCCAAGGTTTTTCTGTATTTTACTGATACCATTAGAAAAAAGTTGTCATTTATAGAATTTAACTCTATTAACTAGAATGTTGAATAATTATATCACATTACTTGACCCACTCTACATAAGTTGATTGCCCCTTTACTAATACAGCTACTACTGTAATGCTATTTATTACAAACAGTGCCTACATTAGTTGTGTTTATGAAAGTAGTGTGAAGGGAGGGAAAATGCAGTTTACAATCATCTGTCTCAATGTCTCAAAGTTCTAGTCTGAATAAAAATTGTTCTTAGATTATCATAATTTGTTGAGGTCATTATTGGTATTAATACTTATGAGCTGATAACAATTACAAGATTAGAATGAGCTATTCATAAATTTAGGATTAAACTGGTATGAATATATTTTAGATTTTCATGTAGACTTTGGTTTATATAAAGGTAGCATGCTGGGTAATTCAAAGAGCACTAGTCTTGGAATATGAAGAATAATGTGGATCTGGAGAAGCCACATTAACTTCCCTGAGCCTTAGCTTTTTCAACTATATAAAAGAATGAAAAATAAGGGTCAGCTTAGGATTCCACTTCCTTTGTAAAACCTTCCTTGACCATCACTCTTTCCAGTTTTTAGAGTTTGCAAAGTGCTTTGCCTATTTTCTCATTTGAAAATGCTCTCCTTCCTCAAATTAACTTGTATTTTAACTTATGTGTATGTGTGGTATTCCTTCCCAGTATAAAACAAAGGCAAGGTTCTGAAGGATGGAGCCTGTTTCATTTTTGTCTTTATGTGGCCAGAACCTAACAGTGTTTCATACATGGTAGGCCCTTAATGTTTGGTGAGTGATAAAAATAATTTTAAATTATAAACAAACCAGGAGGCAACATAAAGAACTTTTTGGATGTTTTTGAAAAGACTTACATTTATCTTTGCCACTTTTTAGTTGGATTTTATATTGTTCAATTTTTCTTCAGTATTTTCAGACCATAAATGGATCAAATTTTAAGTGTAATGAATATCATTATAGTCTTGGCAACAGACTTCTTCCTGAGGACCAGTTCAGCTAAGTGTGGATAAATTCCTCACCAATAGGCTAGACACAAGGTAATGCATTCTTTGGTTATAGCAACTCTTCTCAGGTCCAGATGGAAATAACCCCAGGATTCAGCCTAGGAACCCCAAGAATAGCATCACCCTACAGACCACATGCTCTACTTCCAGCCCAGCTCCAACAACCATCATTATAGGCATCAGTCCTGATTAGAGATGTGACTTGGCAACTGGTTCTCCAACTGCTTTAGCAGTCACAACAATTACTGGAGATCTAGGACAGAAAACTTTTTACACCAAAGTTTTACATCAAAGCTACACCAAAGTCAAATGGTTCACTCTGCATCAGAAATGGACATAGTTTTATTAGTAGAAATGACATCAAAGAAGCTGGATTACTATCTATCTTGCTGCTGCACCCTAAAGACCACTGTGCTTTTTCATCTTGGTTTAAAGCTCTAAGTGGTGTTTCTCCCTAATGTAATGTGAGTTCCTTGAGAGCAGGGAACTGTCATACTTTTCTATTTGTAATCCCAGGGCTTAAGCACATAGTACACAGTGTTAACAGGATTTTTACTAAGCCAGTCTCTAACCTGAGAATGCTCAGACTCACACAAAGCAGGCCTAAAGATGGGAATGCCAGTAATGAAGTAGTTTAATTAATCAATTTCAGAGTGAGGAATGTTCCCTTTGCTGAAGTAAAAGCACAGGTTATATACTTAAATCACAGCTGGGGAAGGTGGATTACAAACAATCATTTACTGGTTTCCCATGAGAAACCTACGAGTCCCACAATACAATTCTGAGAAGTCAAGTCTCTGGGGGTTGCGACCACCTCCCCTAAAGTACAAAACTAGAGCTCTGTAACAGGAACAGGTTCTACAGTCTTTGATTTACTTTACTTCAGGTATACAGGCACAAGGATACCAGTGATTGTGAGCCATGTCAAGGTTTGACTGATCAGTTTAAGCTGCACTGTGAGTCTGACTCACAAGCTGGAAAAGGCAGCTCTTGAGAAAACTAAATTATTAGTATATTCATTACATATATCATATTAACATGAAAATTATAAATTCCTTTCTCAACAGCAACATGTTCTCATTCAATCATTAAGCAAAGAATACAAAATAACCCAAAGGAAGGTAAGGGATGGTAAGAATCTCTCGTGAGACTCCTGTCCACTGGGTGGACAAACAACTGAACTTTTATCAGTCTTGACTTTCTCATAACACAGAATTGTATCAGTCTTAACATTCTCACACTAAAAACAAAACCAGAAGACAGAAGAACATTGCACTTAAATGGAAGGATAGCTTCTAAATTCTCAATGGAGAAGCAAATAAAGGAGTTGGTTTTATCATGTCTCCAAAGGCAACAAGAAAAATCATTTCATATGACATCTGATTAACTCAAATTACAATGCTCATGAGGAACTATTTGCAAAAAGAGAAACACTGAAAATAACTGCAGGTTATGTTCCAAAAGTCTGATGCACAGGATGAAGTGGTAAAAGAAATTCTATGAATAATTAGGACTCTCTAAATTAAACTGATAAAAATATTTTGATAGTTGGTAACTCTGATACAAAGCTGAAACCAGGGAAAGTCAGAGAAATATGTTGGAAAATATGGCACAAGAGTAAGGAATGAGAAAGACCAAAGACTTGTATCATATACCAAAAGCCTTGTGTTGGTAACAGCATGAAATATTTCCTTTAAAATAACTGAAAAAGCATTGTATTTGTCAACCATGGAAATGTTGGTCTACATTATGATATATAGTTGTATGGACAATGTATTAAGCTCATCTATCAGCATATGTGTGTGTATAAAACACATATTATCGATAGAAAACATCCATTCATTCTTTGCTATCAGGAAGTTGCCATTTCTTTTTATGACCCTAAGCTCTTCCCTAACACAAAGGCTCATGGTTTTTTTTTTTTTTTTGTATGCTTATTCTCTTCCAATGTTTATGTGAGTCATGGAAACTGGAAATCTCTGAAGAATCAAAATTGAGAATCCCTTAAAGGGCTATTGAAAGATGCAATGTGAGAATGAGCAGGCTTGCAACACAATACAAATTAAGGAATTACAAGGAAAAGTGATGGTTTTGGAAACCATGGAAAAACCATAACATGGAAAAAGATGTTATAAAAATTGTATGAAGGGAGGGAAGAGAAAAAGAGATGGGCTAGCTACATGGCAAAAGTAAGGATAGTCCATTCCATTAATATCCTTATAATGTCAAGAGAATGTAAAACGGCCCCCTTGTATGTTGGGTGGATGTCCTGTGGTGAAATTTATATGATGTTATGGGTAAAAGTTGCAAACCACATCACTGGAAGGACTATTCAAACGAATGAAATCAGAGATACAGTTGTATAATGACTATCAACAAACTTGTTACAACTGGAAAAAAATAGTGAAACAGGAAGTAGGTAATTCTAATAAGATGACATTTGCTAAATCCAAATGGATGAAGCATTTGTTAACAGTGATTACATTTTTAAAGTTGCTTTTGTAACTCTGGTCAATGTAGCATTTAATCATGACTTGTGAGGACTGATGAAGATACATGCCTGTTGGCAAAAAGGTGATAAACTATGGCTGCAGAATGAAACATACATGGCCAATGTACTGATTTGTTTTTCTGAATTCTATTTATTTGTTTTAAATATAGGTTCTAATGGAGAAGGGGGAAGATAATCATTAGGAATAGGAACATTAAAAAAAGAATAATGTATCAATAAATATTGTAAAAAACTCATTATTTTTCTTATTCAGTAGTAAAAGGCTTTACATGGTACAACAATAAGATAATACTATCTTTATAAGTTTAAAATAATAAAGTAATTTTAATTGGTCACCTGAAACTTCATATTAAAACAACTTCATGTAATTTTTATCATTTCTATTATTAACACACATACACACACACTTTTTATTTTCAGAATATACTATTAAGTTCCTCATGTACAGAAAGTAGTTATTGTATATCATACCCTGCACTAATTTAAATCCCTATATGTATGTATCTTCTCTAATTTAAAGATGTTTTCTTTTTCTCACTTTGTCCTACATTATAAAACACACACACACACATACATGATTACTGGTGACAAGGGAATATCTGTGGAGATAAACCGTGAAAAATTAACTATGTGACTAGACATCTGAGAAAGAAACAGCAGGTTGTTTAAAGTGTTCCAGATTAAATCAGGAAATAACTAACAAGTCCCTCAGTTCCAAGTAATATAAAATGTTTTAAGTAAAATAAATTCAAAATAATTTTTATTTAAAACAAAAAAAATCTTTTATACTCACATAAAATTTTTGTTAGAAAGAGAACTTGAACAGCAACAGATGCATTCAAGGAGAACTTTTATTTTCAAGTGTATCCACAAAACAAGTCAATATTACAATATTTTATAAAAATATTAAGTTTTAGGCTACCATTATTCAGTTTTAAAAAGTGTTTGTGCTAGATTTTTTTTTCTGCCAACTTTCATTTTTGGTTAGGGTAAGTTCCACATTAAGATTTTAGAGATGAAAAGTTGCTGGAAAAAAAATCTTTAATGTATAAAGTTGATTTTCTCAACAAGTTTAAAAATACATAACCATTTAAAATGAATACATATTAAGTTAGTGTTAATCCTTTACTATACAAATGCTATTACAAGGAACTGTTCCATTCAGTTAAAACCTAATGAATACCAGCATCATTTTCTGGCTTTTTTTTTCTTTAACATTAGTACATAAACATATAATTGTGTTACCCTTTTTAAATGCTTAGAAAAATTACAATTTCATAGTTTACATAAAGCCCTTTAAAAATCTGATATCACAGGTTTATAGAAGACAAGGGAAAATAATATGATGGCACTATTCTTAGAAAGATCCATTTGGTAGAGGGATTCAATACTAAATAGGTAATGTAAACATGAAAAATCATAATTTTTAGTACCAGAATTCTTTTGCCCATTTGCATTAAGATTTTCATCACATTTTCTAAAAAATGACTTGAATTTCAGCAGATACCATAGCATAAATTAAAACTTTCATGATTTATTCAGGTAACAAAGTTATAAACTTCATCCCCAAACTGTAGAAACATGATGTTATTGCTTAATACATGGTATAACTGCACAAAGAGAAGCTATTTTTTTTTTAAAACATAAATGATGTCCTTCAAAGACGTTTCCTTTGAAAACTACATTTACTGCACAGAGAACTCCTCTTGTGGAATTACCTTCAACACCAGCTTATAAGTTGCACAAGAAAATTAGCTTCATTTACAGTCCAATCTTTCTCTCTTTTAAACCTAAGGTTTAAAGAGTTATTATCCAACTTGATCATTTACCATATTTGCCATACTTAATTCTGAACTTTGGACAATTTCCAAAAAGCAAATCCATCTAACAAATGAGTAAGATCTGTCACCACTGGGAACATTCAAAAGAAAAGAAATTTTGAAGGCAATTCCAAACAAAGGGTTCCAAAAATGTCTTGGGCAATGACAGCATCGTTGGAATAAAAGGTATATAGCCTTCCATATTAACTCTTTTGAAAGGGACAACACAAAATTGGATTTATATTTTAAAAAATAAAGCCACAGAGTCTCATTACCTTCATCACATAACCTATCTCTGAAATCACAGAAAATAGTTACAGAGTGGGATGTTTTGAATGCCAGAAAAGCCATGTTGTCACTATATTAGGTCAACATTAAACACTGTCCCTCTACCTATAAATTTTTCAAATCCTCTTTTCCCCATTTTTCTCTTAGATACATCTTCCTCTGTCTGTTAAACGTTATATTCAAGAAAAGCAAAAGTGCAATCATTCAAATCCCTGAACTAGTGACATTTTACATTTGCGGCACTCATCATCATGAGTACATAGTTACATCTTACAGTACCAAATTAATTTTTAAAAAATGCACTGTCTAAAGATTGGCCTTTTTTTTCTTCTTACCAACTAAAGATTAGTAACTCTCCTCTCAGATTGTAGGGTATGGTTTCAAGTCACAAATTGTCAACTTCTATTATCATAAACCTTATAAAATACTAGCACATTTCCTAGATACCTCATTATTCTAATTTGAGCTAATCAAAACATAATTAAAAAGAAAAATCTCTCATGCTATTTTCCAGTTACATTAAAATAAGTATTAACAGTGCATTATGCTTTCCAATTCCATTGCCTGATGCCTAACATTTAATCAAGTTATATACTGTTTAGATTAATTTTTCTTCTCTCTGAAACCTGGATTATCTCAAACAAAAGAAAAATTAAATCAACATTGTGGGTTTACATATAGAAAATAATAAAATTTCTTAAAATTATGAATGGATGAAATTTTATAGAACTGGAATGGAAGTGTTTGGTCCCACACCAAAAAGTTCCTTGGTTTAAAATTATATTATAGTGTCATTTTGCATTAGTGTTTCTCTCCCAGGTTTTATACATAATGGCAAAGTAGTTTTCCCCTAATGTCAAAATTTTTGAGTTTGGGGGAAATAAAGAATAGAAGGGATTTACAAATAGTAGCCTTGTTGCTATTCATTATCATGCTGACACTCATACTGTCATTAGTATCTTAGTTAGACTTCCTTTGGACCCTGAAATAAATTGGAAAATTGCATCATTGGTTCTTTAGAGTTTAACACTTGAAAAGTGGTTTTGTGCAACCATATCTGGAATTCCAGTTTGCCATGAAAAGCATGCAGAGTGGAGAAGATTTTCTTCTTTAGATTCCTTTACATAAGTGAGGAACTCTACACAAGTTCTTTATGTTTTGGCAAATTTGTGCATATATTGTAGGCTTGTGACTTATAAATTGTCACCTGGCTGGTACTGTGGTTCTGTAGCAGTAAAGTAGTCTTCTAAGAAGGACTGAATATATTCAAATGTTGGTCTTTCATCAGGGTCCTTCTTCCAACAAAGGTTCATCAGCTCGTGGAGAGATTCTGGACAGCCTTGAGGACAAGGCATTCTATATCCCCGTTCTACCTGTTCCAAGACTTCACGATTTACCATCCCTAGTACAAAAAAAATTTAAAGCAGCAAATAGTAGGATTAAGGTGGGGGGATGGGATAGAATGTGCTGTCAAGTATATTTGTTTGGGGGAAAGACTAATTTTAAAAATCCAACAAGGGGCAGCTAGGTGGTGGAGTGGATAGAGCACTGGCCCTGGATTCAGGAGGACCTGAGTTCAAATCCGACCTCAGATACATAACACTTACTAGCAAGTCACTGAACCCCACTGCCTAGCCTCCCCCCCCAAAAAAATCCAACAAAAGTGAAATATGGGCAAAAACATCTCCTAAATAAGCAAATCTCAGTGTACCAAGGCAAAAAAGTGAATTTTACTAACATGTTAACCTGTGCTATGACATTTTATTTTTTAATACTACTAAAAGTCATCATGAATTTAATATGAACAATTTCAAAGTTCTGTGACTATAAGTAACAATTTGGTTTATATTTTGAGAATACGAATATTTTTCAGTTAAGTCATAAATTTAACACTTACTGATAACCCAAACTTGAGACAGTGCAGTAGAGACAGTGTGGTGTAACAAAAAGATCGTTAGAATAGAAATCACAAGGACAGTTTATATTTCTGGTTCTGCCACTTCTGAACTTTGTGATTTTGGGTAAGTCAATTAAACTCAGCCTTAATTTCCTCATCGGCAAAATGATTAAAACAAAACAAAACAAAACAAAATCACTCTGTCTACTTCACAGGATATTATTGTGAATTTGAAAAGAAACAGTAATGTTCATGAAAATAATTTGAAACTATCACAGTAGATAGAGCACTAGGCCTGGAATCAGAAAGACTCCTCTTTATGAGCTCAAATCTGGCCTCAGACACTTAGTAGCTGTGGGCAAATCACTTCATCCTGTTTGCCTCAGTTTTATCTGTAAAATGAGCTACAGAAGGAAATGCCAAACCACTCCAGTAGCTTTGCCGAGAATACCCCAAATGGGGTCACAAAGAGTCAGACACAACTGAAATGACTGAACAACAAACAGTATTACATAAACATGAAAATTACATATATTTAATGAAATTCTGCCAAACTCTTAATGATTCTAATTTCAAGAAATGATGACTAATATTCTAATTTTTCTGCTCATTTAAATTTAAGGCATCACATAGTAGAATTGAGGCAGGTGGAATGTTGCTAAGTATCTTTTTTTAGGAAGCCAGTATCCTAAAGGTTCATACTAGGGCTAAATACTGTTTTGATTGTTGAAACCTCACAAGATATCTTGGAGTCTGGGGGACAGATTTTTTCTTTTCTCTTTCCTACTTATTTATTCTATCACTTTTTAAAAACTGGGACAATTAACTCTTCTCTTCCAGCTCTGGAAAACCAGGCTTTGATAAAACCCATTCTGATACAAATGGAACTATTAGACCATGCTTTAAACCTAAATCACTCCAGTTCTCACAAACTGGCTAATAACAGGTCCCAGCCCAAGCCTCCCTTGGTTATTAGGTTTTGATGGCTCAAAGCAACTGTTTCTGTTCTGGCCAGAAACCCTGAGGGTGTTCACCCTCCCAGTTTGATTTTTTTGAGTAAGCAAACTAGGCCATCTTTTGCTTCCTTTCTTACCTAGCCTTAAATCACTGAATGAGTATTGCCTCAGACAAACTGAGATCTGGGAAAGACCTTAACTTAAAAAGGCCAAGGTCTCCCACTGCATCTGAGGTCATCTCCAGTCGATCTGACTTATGTCCTGCCATTGGACTCAGATGATACTGGAAGACAGAATGAGGCTGATGACTTGCACAGCCCTGCCTCACTTAAATCCAATTCACTTGCAAGTCAATAAATCATGCTCTTGATGTCACCGGTTCTCTTCCAGAATGGAGGACAAACAACAACAAACAATTCTATCAAATGAGATAATATTTGTAAAAACATTTAGCACAGTGCCTAGCGGCAGCAGGTGCTTAATAAACGCTTGTTTTTGTCCTCCCCTCCAACTCAAAAGATCCTCTAATCCAAACCACAGCAGAAACATGAATCTTATCCATATCCATCCCTCAATTGAGATGATAGTCTATGATAGGAAACCCATTATTCTTCCAAGGCAGTCCATTTTTTTTTCAGTCACGATTTTAAAAACTTAACACTAAAAGATCACAAGGGCTATGAGTTTGATTAAAGTTGGCTTGTGCCATTAACTGACTGATTTTTTATCACAAGTGCCATTATTTATAAAGGATGCCTATTACTTCTACCAGAAAACAATGCATACTGAAATATTTCAGGGGATACTTCCTACAGAGATGAAAACAGGTTATGGCTCCTCTATGTCTTAGTCTTAGTACAGAGTTTCATGAGCCATCATTGGATAACTATCTTTTTAGTGACTTAACTCTCTATACTTAGCTAGATTGGTCCTTAGACAAAAGAACAAGTCATCTTGCTTATATACTTTGGTTTGGTAGGATATTCTAGAGTTTATACTTCTCACTGGCAACTGGCATGTTGTTATTCAGTTGTTTCAGTCATGTCTAACTCTTTGTGACCCCATTTGGTGTTTTTTTGGCAAAGATACTGGAGTGGCTTGCCATTTTCTTCTCCAGCTCATTTTACAGATGAGGAAACTGAGGCTAATAGTGACTTGCCCAGGGTCACACAGCTATTAAGTGTCAGAGGACAGATTTGAGCTTAGGAAGATGAATCTTCCTGACTCCAGGTCCAATATTCCATCCACTGTACTACCTAGCTGCTCTATTCTTACTGGCACAGCATTTTAAGAATTCAGGGTCACCTCTATGCCATGACAAAGCACCAGAGTAGGATTTTAGTAGAGGAGTAGAATTTATATAGCTGAAATAAAATTGTTTAAAATGACCAAATGTTTAGCATTTTATAACATGAAGCAGTATTACTTTCCATTTTTAAAATTTTAATTTTTAATTAATTTTTTCTTTCAGTTAACAAGCACTTATTTTTTCTCCTGCCCACTTCTCCCATTGAAAAAGAAAACCCCATACCAAACATGCATAGTTAAACAAAACAAATTTCGGTTAGTCATGTTCAAAATTGAATGCTTTCATTCTGTAGATTGAGTCCATCACCTTTTTAAAAAGTTTATCATTTCTTATTTCCCAGTTCTCTCAAGTCATTTTTCAAACTCCCAGGTTTGAAAATAATTATCTTCTAAAAGTATAACTATCTAACTAGGAAAAACATGAATAAGATCGGCTGCCTTGGGGCAGCAAGTTCCTTTTCAGGGAATGTCTTTAAGCAAAGTTAGGATGAACAATTTTGAGGAATGCTGTAGGCTTTATTGACTTCAAAATAAGATCCCATTATCCTCTTTTCTGAATAGAAATTAACTTGTTTTCTTTTAGTTATAAACAAGAAAGCTATAGGATACAATATCTATACTTAAAATCCCATAGTAAAATTTTAAAATACTTTAACAAGTTCCTGCAATCTCTACCTATTTATATTATCTAAAATAATGATTTACTTTAAATACTAGGCTCAGAAAGCATATAAACCTTTACATTAAAATATTTCTATGGGTATTATGTTAATGGCTCTACTTCATTTATTTAAAGGACTTCTAGGATGTTAAATATCAAAGACAAAAATATTTATTAAAATTTTCTTACTAAAGAAAATTTATTACAGTCTAATTCCTTAAAAATTGGCAACCCATGAAGTAGACATGTATAGTAACTTTATCAACTACATTATCTGATTTAGGGCAAGTGTCCCAGTGTTTAACCATTTATATAGTTTATTGGCATTTGTGTGATTACTGAAAGTCTGTAACAGGATACTTCAAGGATCTGTATTTTGTTGGTGTGGATATTCCCTCTACAGAAAAAGATCCCACAGCTCTGTAACTCAGTAGATAATGTTTAAGAGGTGCTGTAGCTAAAATTTATCATTCTGTGACCAACAGACCCAGATTCAAATACAACAGATACTGTATTTGAAGACTTTCAGTGTAACTGGACCAGCCAAAGCTTGTTCACTCCATTAGCATATCTTTGAGAAACCAGATCATCTCCTAACCATGATAAGGCAATAGAGCAGGAGCAGAGATTTAAAAATGAATCCAGTTAATTCATGAGACTATTAAATTTTAATTAGCAAAGAGGAGTGTGAGAGTTTTCTAGTTACTTGCTAGGAATGTCTGATATATAGACTATCTTTCTGTAACCTCACATAAATACTTGGATAAAACAAACATAACTTTTGAGATTTTCTGTTAGTAAATATGCCATTGATTGAACTGTATGTTTTGCTAGTGGCATTTTCTAATTCAGTGTTGAAACTAAAGCAATAAGAATCATTCTTGAAGTTGAAAGAGAAGAAGGCATCTAATAAGACCTGAGACTGTATGGGCCTCTGTTTTTAAAAATGACAAATGTCACTTAGAATCTTGGTAAAATTTTATAGCATTTTTCATTTCATGGATGGGGATGGTAGAGTACTGAATAGGTAAATTACATGTACATCCAATGAGAGTATTAGGATTAGCATCAAGAAGGCCCGACTTTGAATCTGGTTTCAGATACTTACTAGCTGTGAGACAACGGGCAAGTTACTTAACCTCTGTTTGCCTCAGTTTCCTCTATTATAAAACAGAGATAATTATAGCACCTACCTCTCAGGGTTGTACAAGTGTTTAGCATAGTGGTAGGCATATAGTTGGTGCTATATAAATATATAAAGAGATATAAATAAATGCTTATGCCTTTCTCCCTTTTCACTTCATTTCTTGTTAGATGGAACATAGAAAGGGTATACTAGATTAAAAACATACAAATAGAAGAGATGATACAGGAGTTGATTAGATGCTGAAATGGGTAAGAGACATTGTGGAAAAGATGTCGAAGCAGAAAAATTATGTTTCTATAAGGAGGTAAAACAGGAAGAGAAAGGAGAAAAGATATGAGAAAACTTTTATCAGGGACCAGGAGTTTGGGTAAGGGATGAAGAGAAAATAGAAAAGGGGTGTTAGTCACTCTGAAACATTGCCTTTACTTAGTATTTAGTTCTTTCAGTTCTTTTGCAGTAACATTATAGAGTTTCACCCGTTGCCTTTGTTCAGAGGGGAAAAGACTTGGTTTTTCTCTCATTAGTCACTATCAAGTTTTTGAAAATATAGCACGTCAATGAAGTTTTCCAAGAGAAAAGAAAACTCAAGCAATCAAATGAACAAGGATTTATTAAGTTCTTACTATCTATTAGGCATTACGCCTAATACATAGTTGATGCTTGCATTCTACTGCAGAAGGATAACATGTAGTACACATATAAGTCTATACAAAATATATATATATAAAACATGAAAAATAAAATAAAATGAAATAAATAAAGGCAATTTTGGGGAGGAAGGCATAACTACAGTAATTAGTAGAAGTTCTGATGTTGTGTTTGACTAGAGTTCTGAAGGGAACTAATAAGAGGAGAGAAATAGATGAAAAAGGACTGCATTCCAGATACAGAAGATAGCCTGTGCAAAGGGAGAAGAAATGTGTGTGAACAGCAAGGAGACCAGTTTGACTGGATCATAGAGTATGCGAAGTTGAGTAACAGCCAGGTTGTAAAGGGTCTTAAATGTCAAACAGAGGACTTCAAGACTAATCAATCTCATCTGACATTTTGTTTAGGACTAGGATTTCACCGGTGTGGGGAAATTCCTGGTATGGAAATTCCCTAAAGGGATACAGTATATAATAAAAAATAAACAATATATAAATTTAGTTTCTGTTAACTTTAATTATATATCTGCATAGCAATAATAATTATGGAACAACCAAGACTTTAAAAGCATGCTTACCTGGATATGGCACTCTGCCCTTTGTTACAAGCTCTGTCTGCAGAATTCCAAATGACCAAACATCAGATTTAATTGTAAAACGACCATATAATGCAGCTTCAGGAGCTGTCCACTTGATTGGAAATTTGGCACCTAAAATGAATAAAATCTTACTTAAAATTAATAAGCAAATATTGTTATATATTTGTACAAAAAGTATAAATTAATTCAACAAATATTTATTAACTATTGTTATATGTAATACAATGTGTTATATACTCAAAAGGATAGAAAGACAGAATCCTTGCCCTCAAAGAATTCATAATCTAGCCTGGAAAATAAGAAATGCACACAAATAACTATCATACAAAGTATTGTGATCAATTCCACAAAGGTGCTATAAATGCTTCAATAATTTGAAAGAAGAGGGTTACTTCTAATGGATGTGACCAGGAAATACTTCAGAAAGGAATTAACAACTGAGCTGAACTCAGAAAGACAGGCCAGCAGTGGAAGGTTGGTTAGGCAAATAAAGTGGTTAATTGCACAAATAAATGTCCAAAGGTGGGAAGGGCCTGTTTTGGGAATGGCAAGTGCTTCAATTTTGCTAATGTCCAGGGTACATTTATGAGAATAGGAGATTAAGCCTAGAAAAGTCATTTGGGAGCATGTGGAGAGGCCCCAAATGCCATGCTAAGGAGTTCACATTTTTTAAAAAAGTGCTCATGTACACAGACAGTACCCTCAAGGAGCTTACATTCTTTTTTCTTTTTTTTTTTTTTTAGTATCAAGAAAATTTATTACAGAGAAAGTCCAGAGGATTTAGACGTTTCTGGCCAGAAGCGGGCTCCACCCCTCTTCAGGAGGGGGTGGGCCCTGAGTGCAAGGGCAAGTGTGCTTTTATGCAGTTGAATTCAGCTCGAAACGTCTCAGGCCGGGATTGGTCCATCCCTTCCCAGGTTATACCTTTCCTTACATGTTTCCCCTTGATATGCTCAAGTATGTTCCCTGTCCCTTGGACATATATCCCATGACTCGTTAATGAGGCTCTCATTTTATGCAGGGTGTGTCAGATAACAGTAATGAAGCTCATTAAGCAGGCGCACTAACATTTTTTAGGTGTCCTCAGGTTGACCCTAACTGGTCTGAGCTGGCTTGACCCTTATCTTGATTTTGGGGTCTTTATGGAACCATCAGCTTACTTTTTATTGGCTAAGCCCAATCATGTACAATGTACTACTTCCTGGAGCTGTTGTTCTTTAAATCTCTGCATTATTCTACCTGTGGAAACTTAAGCCCTTCTGACTCTAACAATTCCCTCCTCTTCTTCTCAATAAGAATTATGTTTCCACACTTTTTGTTCCCGTTGTCTTTCCTCAAAGTGTTTTAACATTAGTTCAAATTCTTCATCAGAAGGAGAGGAATGATCATTAATTCTCTTAATCATGATCCTAATTCCACTTGATCCTGTTACCTGAATTCCCATAGCTGGTCCTATTGGGATACTTTTAGTTAGCGCTGTTTCTATTAACTTTTGCACTAGAAGGAGCTTACATTCTAATAAGGAAGATAACTCAAAACAAAGAAGCTGGAAAGAGAGGACAGAAGGGGCAATGATGGAGAAGGCCAGATGAATGCAGCTTGGTGAGAAATGAAGAGATGACTGACTGGCTATGTGCCCTCTTTAAATGAAGCTTCTGGAAAGCAATCTGGAACTAAGCCCAGAAAAGTTATCAAATGTGCATGGTCTTTGACCCAGAAATACTACTTCTAGGCTCTACCTCAGAGATTAAAGACAGAGGAAATGGACCCCTATCCACAAAAAATATTTATTACAGTTCTTTCTGTGGTTGCAATGTGGCTAAATAAATTCTGGTATATGAATGTAATGTAATACTACTTAACTGTAAGAAATTATGAAGGGGACATTTTCAGAGAAATTTGGGAATGCGTACAAATCAATGCAAACTAAAGTGAGCAAAATAGAAGAACAATTTGTACAGTAACAACAATGTAAAGAAAAAACTTTGAAAGACTATGGACTCTGATTAACATAATAAACAACAACTTGATTCCAGAAGATTCAGGATAAAACATGCTATCCACCTCCTGATGAGAGGTGATAGATACAAGAAGCAGATTGAGGCATATATTTTGTGAGACACACATATGTAGACACGATCATCACAGAACGTTTCCTTGACTATGTATATTTGTTACAACGGTTTTGTTTTTCTTTTGTTTTTCAAAGGGAGGAAGTGGGAGAGAAAATAGGTTTCAGTTAATTAAAAAAAAATAGAATTAAATTGAAATACATTAAAAAAAATCCTGATTATGCAGGGTTGAGGGGTAGGAGGTGATAAAGAAGATGACCAGCACTATTACCCTGTTTTCTGAATCAAGTCTGAGTCTCACTTCTGCTAATTATATGCTTGCAATAATTAAGCTTTTATTTAAAAAAAAATCCTTCACTAGCACTATATTGTCAACTGAATAAAGTTGAAGACCCTTACTTGGACATTTAAAGCCATCTACAATCGGTCACCACTCTTACCTTTTCAGCTGTATTTCATATTTATCTTTTACATATGCACCAAATTAGGCCATAGTTAAATTGGGTCATTCTCCATTCCCAATGTACATCCCATGCCATTCTCCAATGCCTTTATTCATGTTGCTTCCTAATTGTGGAATGCCTTTCTCCAAAATTACTTGTTGAAATCCCATCAACCCATTACTAATCAGCTCCAATGCCATCTCCACTGTACATTCTTCCCTAATTATCCCAGTCAGTAACAATTCCCTTTCCTCCAGAGTCCGGCAGCATTTGTGATTAACCTTCCTCCTATACTTACATATGTATATGTATCATAAGCTCCTATCAGATACAAGCTACATGAGGACAACTCCTCCAAAAACTAACACTGTACACTGCATATGGTAACTTAAAATAATAATTACAATATTTACATAGAACTTTAAGGCTTGAAAAGTCCTTTACACTTATTGGTTTCATTTGATGCTCATAATAAGCCTGAGAGGTAGGTACTATCATTATCCTCATTTTATAAATGGGGAAACAGAGGCTAAGATTTGCTCAGGTTCACACCTGTTAGTGACAGAAGCAGGATTCAAACTAGGGTCTGCCACTCAGCCCATTATGCCATCTGGCTTCCTCTAAGAAATAATACATAAAGCTTAATAAATACTGTAAAAGTTAAAACCCCTCTACATGCACAAGTAATCCTCTTCCATTCCATCTTCTCCAATAGACTGCTACCTCTCTTATCATCACGTTCTCACCTATCTTCAGTCTTATACTGCCTATTGATTTTTCTCTGTTGCCTATAAATGTTTATATATCTTCCATCCTCAAAAAATTTTCACTTGATGCATCCATCTCACTATGGATGCAAGGATGTTTCAACATTAGGGAAACAAACAACATAACTGATCTATTTAAAAACAAAAACTTTCAAAACCAGACAATTATCTCAGATAAAGAAAAAGCATCTGACACAGTGTAACACTCATTTATGCAAAAAAACAAATAAACCCAAAAACCAAAATAACCTCAAACAAACCAAAGCACAAAAAAAAACCTGACAAAGAATAATCACAAAGAAACTTTTTTAATATCATAAAAAGTATCTAATCTAAAAACCAAAGCAACATCACATGCAATGGCAATACACTAGAACCTTTGTCAATAAATATAGGAGTAAATGCAAGAATACCCACTCTCCTCACTACTATTTGATATGGTTCTGGAAATACTACCAATAGCAATAAAACAAAAGATAGGAATTAAAAATAAAGAGATAGGTAAAAAGGAGACAAAAGCTATCCTTATCTATTGATGACATGAAGGTTTCCTTAAAAAAAAAACCCTAAAGAATCACGAAAGTTAATAACTGAGACAAGAGCTTCAGCAAAGTGACATGCTACTATATAAACTCAAAACTCAAAAGCATTTCTATATAATACCAACAAAATCTAAAAGGCAATAACAGAAAAGAAATTTCTTTCCAAATAACTATAAAATGCACTAAATATTTGGGGAATCTATCTACCAAAACATATAAAATACTTGTAGAGATTCAACAGTGCTTATTGTTGAGCTGTGCCAATATACAAATGTTGACACTAAAGTTAATTTACAATTTTAATGCTATACCAATCAAATTATGAAAAGTATAATTTACAGAACTTTGATAAAATAATAACAAAATTAATTTGGAAAAACAAAAGGTAAAGACTACCAAGGAAAATAGTGAAAAGAGATAGGTATAAAAGAAGGAAGAGAAGAAATAGTATTTCTAGGCCTCAAACTATATTATAGAACAATGCTTCTTAAACCGTGGATCACGATATAAATGAATGTGGGGGTCATGAAAAATTTGGCAACAATAAAAGATTTCTAAATGCACAATGACCAAAAATTAATTCAAAATCAAACATGTAATGAATCTGAGGTGTTTCTGGCACCACTTTCCTGTTTTGCATCGCGCAACTTCACTGCAGCCTTGGTTCTAAAAACATAATGTGCACTTTGCCCTGAGCATGCCATCATGCTCTGCAATGCCAACCAACACTTCCAGAAACACACTGGCTCAGATTCAAGTATACTGTACATTATGGATTGCAGTGTTTTTATTGTACATACAAAATCGTTAAAAGAATTGTGGTTTGGGAATAGGGCAGAATTTCCAAATATTTCTGAAATGGCCCTAACCATACCTCTGCCATTGCGTAGTATGTATTTATGCAAAGTACCATTCTCAGCATTGACAATTATAAATCAAAATATCGATCAACTCTGAAAAACATTGAAAATGTCCTATGTCCTGCAATATCAAATATTCTGCCAAGACTTAATTCTTTATGTAAAAATAAACACGTACATCCATCTCACTTGCACGTAAATTTGCTTTTGTATTTAATAAATGACAAAATTATATGTATACCAAAGAATTATTTTAAAATAAATTTCTTTATGATACATTATCAGTAAATATTTGATCTGCACATCTATTTTATATATCTATATACCCAGAGTTGCATAAAAATTTCTTGGGAGAAAAGGGATTGTGAGTGGAAAAAGTTTAAGAAGCCCTGTTATAGAACAGCAATCATCAAAACCATTTGGTACTGTTTAAAAAAAAAAAGAGTAATAGATGAATGGAACAGACTCAATAAACCAATGTTCGACAGACTAGAAAACATAAATTACTTAGGAAAAATTGCTGGGAAAACTACAAAGCAGTCTGGCCAAAATAAGACTTTCAGTCACACCTTACACCATATTACTCAATATAGTCTAAATGAATATATGACCTAAAAATTAAATGTCACAACATGAAAAAAATCAGAAAAAAAGCAGATCACGTACCTTTCATAGTTATAGGTAGGAAATTACGAAAGAAAAAAATAAGTAATTTTTTTTTAGGCAACTGGGGTTAAGTGACTTGCCCAGGGTCACCCAGCTAGTAAGTGTCAAGTGTTTGGTCTGAGGCCGGATTTGAACTCAGGTCCTCCTGACTTCTGGGCCGGTGCTCTATCCATTGCGCCACCTAGCTGCCCCCCAAAATAGGTAATATCACACAAAACTAAAAATCTTCTGTACAAATAATATTAAGGCACTTAGGAAAAGAAAGGAAGCTTCCTTTGGGAAACGAGAAAAAAACTTTGTATCAAATTTCTCTAAGGGTTTAGAATCTAAGAGATATAAACAATTAACACATAAACATATATATCGATATATGTATATATATGTATATGCCAGAAACCATTCCCTAAAAGACAAAGGACATGAACAGTTTCAAAAGAAGAAATTCAAACACTTAACAACCATAAGAAAGTACCCTCTAAATCACTCTAATAAAAGAAATGGAAATGACAACAGCTCTTGAGGTTTTACCTCATACTCTACAAATTGGCATAGATGACCAATGATAAGAACAGCCAATGGTGTGGAGGGGTTGTGGGAAGACAGGCACACTGGTTCCTTGATGGTGGAATTGTGAATCAGTACAACCATTTTGGAGAGGAATTGTGAATTATGCAAATAAAATAAATAAAATGTCCATACTCTGTGACTCAGACATTCCACTACTAGGTTTATACCTCAAGGAGAACACTGATAAGAAGTCTCCATAGAAACAAAAACATTTATAACAGCACCTTTTTTTTTTTGGCCTTTGGTGAGGTAGTCGGGGTTAAATGACTTACCCAGGGTCATACAGCTAGTTAAGTGTCATGTGCCTGAGGCCGAATTTGAACTGAGGTGCTCCTGACTCCAAGACCAGAGCTAATCCACTGCGCCACCTAGCTGCCCCCACATAACAGCACTTTTTGTAATACAGAATTGAAAACAAAGTAGACGCTACTGATTGTGGAATGGCTAAATAAACTGTGGCACTTGAAATGTAATGGAATATTACGGTATTGTAAAAAATGATGAATGCAGAAAAATATCTACATCAAATGATGCAGACTGAAATATGCAGAGCCAAGAAAATAATATACACAATGACAACAAATTAAATATTAAGAACAAATTAAAAAATCAAAAGTGGATGTTACAAAATACATAGGATGATGTCCCCACCCTCATACGGCTGTAGAGACCTTTAATGAGACTTCTGAAATTAGCCAATTTTGCTGATTTTTTCCTCATCATCTTTTTATCTTTAAAAGTTTCATTTTTTAAATAAGGGGTGGCTTTCCTAGGAATGTGGAGGTGAAGAGATACTAAGGGAACTACTGGTGATACAAAAAACATAAGATAAAGAAATACATATTAAAAAAATAGCGTTGCAAGGTTACAAAGAACAACACGGCTCCAAAACAGAGATATGAGAAGATACCCCTCCTCCTGATTCCTTTTCAGGGCAGAGAGATCCACAGGTACGGGACTTTACACACACACACACACACACACACACACACACACACACACACACACGTGTGTGTGTGTGTGTGTGTGTGTATATATATATATATATATATATATATATATATATATATATATATATATATATATATATATATATATATATATATATATATATATATATTTCCCTTCAGATTTTAAAAACGTATTAATCAGTTTGGTTTACTTTTTTCTCTTCCTCCCACTTTAAAAAAAATTCTTTATGCTTTCTGGGAGAGGAAGGAAGAAATATAGGAGAAATTTAAGCAATGTAAAAACAAGAGCTATCTTTAAATTTATTTAAAAAAAAAACAAAAATGAGGATGAATACAGATAACAAAAGTTACAAAATTACAAAGAACAAAATTAGCCCCAAAAAGGAGATATATAAAAAAACAATTCCCATTCTTCTGCAGAACTGAAGGGTAGTAAGTCAGTTCATGGGTGTAGAACACAGAATAAAATGTCAGACTTTCTGGATTTAGTGATGTTTTGTCAATTTTTTCCCTCTTTTTCCTTATTCATGAAAGGTAATTCCTGCTTTACATTTACATACATATTTGTGTCTAATGGTAGCCATCTTTAGGGCAGGAGGAGTAGGAAAGGACAGGAGGAAAGTAACATAATTTTATTTCGTATTTAAAAGGAAAAGCACGCTGTACATAATAGATTTGCAATTTCATGTGCAATCTTTTTTTTCCTATTCTACTTTGTTATGGAATGTTTGTTTTATTTCTTAAGTTCAGAAAAAAAAGTAATTCTTTGTTATAAAAGATGCTTCTCTGGGAGAGAGAAGATAGGGGTAAATCAGATGGATATTTAGGTAATATTAAAAAAAAAGAAATCAATAAAAAAAATTTTAAGAGAGGTTACTCATGACTTTAGAAATAACTGCTCCATAGAAATATCTTTGCTACACAAATCACTTCTACCTGTATTTTGCTTACATGTTCAATACAAAATCATTCTAAAATAAGGTAAACATTTAACAAATATTTTATCTTTAGGCAGCTAGATGGCTCATTGGATGAGTGCTGGGCCTGGAGTCAGGAAGACCTGAGTTCAAATGTGGCTTCAGACACTTAATAACTGTATAACCTTGGGCAAGTCACTTAACCCTGCCTCAGTTCCTCATCTGTAAAATGAACTGGAGAAATGGCAACCCACTCTAGTATCTTTGTCAAAAAAACTCCATATGGCATCATGAAGAGTCTGATATGACTGAAGAACAACAAAAACAGTTTTACCTTGCCTTGCAGTGTATTCATTGTCTTCAATTAGCCTTGCTAATCCAAAATCTGCTATTTTACAAACAAGATTATCTCCTACAAGGATGTTAGCTGCTCGAAGATCTCGGTGGATGTAGTTCATTCTTTCAATATATGCCATACCATCAGCAATCTTGAGAAGAAACCCAAACAGAACAATTTAAGAGACTTTACTTTAGATACAAGTTAGATAACTGTCAAAATGACATGCTTTGCAAGGTTAGAAATGCAAATTGCTGTTAACACGCATTTTTAACAGATAAAGGGAGAAATACCAGTTTAATGATAATGAAATCAGGTTAACATTGAGGAAAAAAATGAGGGTTGGATTTGGCATAGTGAGTTTTTGCTCACCTCTCGACTTATGAAAATACTATACTGGTTCTATGATCCTAACATTTCTAGCAGTCATTTGACTATATCAGCATTATTCCAGGAGAGTGGAGAATAGGAATTTGAAAGGGTATTGGTATGGAGGTTCATCAGTCCATTCCAGGCTAAGACTTTTAAGTAAACTAATATATCTAATTATCATACACATTCATAAGCACTGCCAATGAAGATAAACTATCACCACCACCACAAAGAACTGCAGATTTCACACAGCCCAACATGAATCCATGGAAGGGGCATACCAAGCACGTGCTTTAATCTGCGCTGGGAATATGTGTATGAAACAAGATGCTTCATGCATCTTCTAACTAGTAAGGACTACAAGAGTATTGGAATGGGTCCAGAATGCCTAAAGGCTTGGCTATGTGTCAGAAAGCTAACACACCAACACACCAATGAATATGAAATTCCTTGAGTTACCCTTCTATATTTAAGTACTTAATGAGGGATACCAGGCTCATAAAACAATTTTGTCCACATAAATCCAAAGATCAGGAACATCCCTAAATGCATATTGACTATGTTATTCAATCATTTTAGACTCAAAATTTATTACTATGGTTCTATATAATAAACCTTCCAAACACAAAGTCTTTTCTGTTAAGCCAAAAGAGAAGCAAATGAAAATACATATATATATATATGCTAAACTGCAGAATAATTCTCCATAAAAGTTCTGTTCTGTTGCATCATCATGAAGTGATTGTCCATGGGTTGTTGAAGGATTTGCCCACAGAGTGCAAGCTCTGGCAGACCATTTACCAAGCTAGAAAGACTTTGAATACGGGCCCCATAACACACTGTATGTCTGTTATTGAACGATAAGCCTGGATAAGTTTCCAGGGGCTAATCACCAGGTTGGTTACAGGGTGATGAATTTTTTGACTACAAGAATTCTAAGCAACCACCTCAGTCTATTCTTGTATCCCTAGAGCCAACCATAGTGCTTGGCATATATAGTTGGTATTTAATAACTGCCTGTTAATTGACTGGAGGAATTCTCATCTGTAGTAGTAAAGGGAAAGCCCACATTCACACTGACAAAAAAAATCACAGATCAGTAAAGTACATAAGATGGTACTATCTTAGGCTTGTTATATTGCTTTATAGTTTGAAAGTGCTTTGTAGCAGTAACAGACACATAAACTGTTATTGTAATTTCCTTTCACATACCTAATCTCATTTGATCTTCACAGAAACCCTCAATGGCAGGTATTATCATCTCTATTCTAAATAAGAATTCTAGGCTCAGAGAGATTAGGTGAGTTGTTCAAAGTTAAAAAGTTATTAAGTTGCAAAACTTGCCCTTGAACTCAAGTCTTCCATCTGTAAAACCAGTACTCATTTCCACTACACAATATTGCTCTCTTTAATGACTTATTAAGTTACTATTTTGAACTATGTCCAAATGTCAACGTCCAATACAGTTTATACATTGTCTATGATAAGTAAAGCAATCGTTCATTTTTTATTTCTTGTAATTTATCTGATGAAATTAAAGATTTCAAAATAGGAAAATTTAATGTCCATGGGATGTATTAAAATTTCATGGATAAGCAAGAAAAGTAGAGGCACAAATATATGACTACCAAAATGTAAATAAATTTAATAAGGAGATGTAATGAATCTGATAAAATACGATGTAAACACCACATTGCCAAAGCTAAAGGGCACATCTTTCCTTTCTTTTAATAACTGATAATCAAACTATCTTCTCTGGGAATTAATTTTAAAAATATATGTTGTTTGGGCATTTGCTAGGAAGCATCTCTAGTATCGAAACAAAATGTATCAAAAAATTTATGAATTTTTCTTTACAAGTACAGCAGTTCCCCAAATATAAATAATAAAACTTTGTTATTTAGATTTTTTTAAAAAGTAGACAATGATGTAGTAGAAAGCAAAAATGATTAGGAAAAAGAAAACTTGGGTTCCTGGTCCTAGCTCCGATACCAGTCAGCTATGTGACCTCAGACAAATCACTTAACCTCTCTGGACCTTAGTTTTCAAATGTATTGTAAAAAAAAAATTTTTTTTTTAGGCAATTGGAGTTAAGTGACTTGCCCAGGGTCACACAGCTAGTAAGTGTCAAGTGTCTGAGGCCGGATTTGAACTCAGGTCTTCCTGACTCCAAGGCCGGTGCTCTACCACTAAGCTACCCAGCTGCCTCTCTTAGTTTCTACCTACAAAATGAAGGAGTTGGACTAGGTAATATTCATGGTCTCTCTGCTCAATTCGATGATAAAAAACACTATACTTTCTAGGATTTGTCTTAATTTTTAGGTATTCTCAAGCCATTTATAGATATATATAGATATATATATATAGATATATATATATCTATCTATCTCTCTCTCTCTCTATATATATATATACACACACACACACACACACACACACATATAGATATACATAAAGAAGTACCTGTGCAGCCATATCAACCAGCTGTGGTAGCTTCAAATACTTTCCATCTCCTTCCTTAAGGAAATCTAATAAGCTTCCTGTAATAGAAACATTTTTTAAAAGAGAAGCAAAACAAAAAGGATAAATTACAAAACAATATTTTTGAGCTTTAACATCCTACCTCTTAATAACATTTTAGTATCAATTTTTAAAAATACTATCTTGAGATGTTTCAGAGAAAGTTCTTGAAACCTTCAAGATAATGTTTACCTTTCCCCACCTTCTTCCCTGGTTACTTCCATCTTGGAACTCCCACATCCCCCAATCCCTAAAGTGAGGGATGGGAAGGGAGAAAAAGGAAGAGGAACAAATACCACTTAGCAGACTTCCAACTGAAGTCAGTGTTTTCCAGCTTTCTTGTAATAATGTCCTACCCTAACCTATTCTAAAAGTTCTACATGACATTTTAGACTTTTCTTTTTTAAAGTAATTTGTTTTTATACCATCTTAATGTCCCAATAAATATATTTTTCTTCCCACACCCAAATAACCATATTTTATAACAAAGAAGAGAAGGTAAGAAGTTCAGCAGAACTAACACATCAACTGGGTCTGAGTATTCAAAGAATATGTCTGGAGCTGAGAGATGGAGTGTTTTGTTCATGGATCATCCAGGAGGCCAGTGTGTCACTGGATTGAAGACTATGTGATCTAGGGAGTAAAATTTGGGTTAAGCATTTGGTCAAAGTCTCTGTCATCTTTGGCTTCTGCAAAACTCCCCTCCAAATTCCCATTTAATTTCTTATGCTGACCCACGATACATCAAAACTGCAACAGGGAAAGGATAACTGTGCTTAACTAAATTCTTGTTGCATTAAATTGAATTTAGAAAATATCTACAAACAGATAATTAACAGTATCAAAAGATATTAAGATAGCTAGAAAGATGAAGACTGAAAGAGGCTATCAAATTTTGCCATTGCTGGCCTTAGCCATACTTAATCATTCTTATCAAAGGCTTAACCAGGTTCTAAAGAGATCTATTCAGCAGAGAAGCAGCTAGGTGTCACAATGAATAGAGCACCAGACTTTACCCTTCCTGACCAGGAGTCTGGAAGGCTGCTCTTTGTGAGTTCAAATCTGGCCTCAGATACTAAACTTGCTGTGTGACTCTGGGCAAGTCACTTAACCCTGTTTGCCTCAGTTTCCTCATCTGTCAAATGAGGTGAAGAAGAAAATGGCAAACCATTCCAATATCTTTGCTAAGAAAACCCTAAATGGGGTCACAAAGAGTTGGATAGGTGAAAACACTAGATCATCCAGCAGACGAAGAGCTCCTCCTTGAAATATCAGGGCAATGATCAGATAGAGGAAGAAAAAGTATTTTATTAAATTCAGCTAATAGAAGTATCTCTAGAGTTCATGTTTGACCAGGTGGAAAGGAGAATCCTGGGAGACAATAATGAGAGAGATTGAATGGTTTTGGGAAAGATGATTCTTCAGAGTGTGCAGACATTTAAAGTGACTGCAGCTGTATCTGATGAAGTAAAACATTAACTAAACTTCCACAGGAATTCTATAACTATGTTTTATCTTATTATCTGGAATCAAAATCAAGGTCAAAAGGATATTTGCTGAATTCTAGCCCTAGGACTTCAATGACCTTTCAGAAATCACTGACAATAGGAGGTTAAGTACTTACCTTGTGGTATAGTTTGACAAACTCTTCAGTGGCAGCTAAGTACTTTCTTACTATCTTGGGTCTCCTTATATTGGCAGCTAGGTAGTTCAGTGTCCAGAGTGCTGGACCCAGAGCTAGGAAGATTGGAATTCAAATCTGACCTCAGATGCTACCCAAGTTGTGTAACCTTGGGTAAGTCACTTAACCTGTGTCTGCTTCAGTTTTCTCATCTATAAAACAGGGAGTTATGATAGCACCATTTACTGCCCCAATAGATAAGTAGTGGAAAGATATGAACCAGCAGTTTTCAAAAAAAAAAAAAGAAATCTAAGCTATCAATAAGCATATGAAAAAATACTCTAAATCACTAATAATCAGAAAAATGCAAGCTAAAGCAACTTTTGAGGTTCTACCTCATATCTGCAAAACTGAAAAAGATGACAAAAGAGGAAAATGATAAATGTTGGAGGGTCTGTGGGAAAACAAATGGTCTGGATATTCTGTAAAACAATTTGCAACTATGCACAGAAAGTTATGAAACTGTACATACTCTTTCATCCAACTTTCCTACCAGGCCTATATCTGAAAGAAATCAAAGAAAGAACAAAAGGATCTATATGTACAAAAATATTTATAGCAGCTCTTTTCATCTTTTCGTTGCAAAATACCCTTCATTCTGCTGCAAAATTATTTTCCTAAAGCACAGGTCCAATCCTGTCACCCTCCTACCCAATGAACTCCAGTGGCTCCTTATTGCCTATAAAATCAAATACAAAATGCTCTGCGCTTGCCTTTTCCCCTTCCAGTTTTCTTACACCTTACTCCCTACCTACATACTATTCGATCCAGTGACACACTGGCCTCCTGGCTGATCCATGAACAAAACACTCCATCTCTCAGCTCCAGACATATTATCTGAATGTGTCCCCATGCCTGGAATGTTCCTCCTCAAAATTCCAACTACTGACCCCCCTGGCTTCCTTAGGTCCCAACTAAAATCCCACCTCCTATATGAAGCCTTAATCAACAACCTCTCTTAATTCCAGTGCCTTCCCTCTGTTAATTATTTATCCTGTATAGAGCTTACTTATATATATTTGTTTGCATGTCATCTCCTCCATTAGACTAAAAGCTCCTTTAAGGCATGTACTATTGTTTGCCTCATTGTTATCCCCAGAACACAGCACAGGTCTGTCACATAACAGGTTCTTAATAAATACTGATTGATTAATTCATAGCCGGATATTGAAAATTAAGGAGGGGAAGGTCCTCCTATTGGGGAAAGGCTAAAAGAATTGTAGTAAATGCCATGAGAAATGATGAAGTGGGTAATTTCAGAGGAAACTGAAAAGAACATTATGAACTGATACAGAGCAAAGTGAGAAATGTTAGAACAATTAAATTACAAAAACATTATAGCAAAAAATAATTTTAAGAGTCTTTACAACTTTAATCAAGGCAATGATAAACCATGAGTCCAAAAGAATGAAAAAATATGCCACATACCTGATAGGGAATGAATTTAAAATGCAAAAAGATACATATATTTTTGCACATGGCTAGTGTGGGAATTTGTTTTGCCAGACTATGTAGTTACATACTGAATTATCTGGTTTTTGTTTTAATTCACATGGGGGGAAGGGAGAGGAGGTAGGGAACAGGTAGTGGGTGGGTAGATGCATTTAAAAATACTAAAAACAAACAATTAAAAAAAAATCAACAAAAAAACTAGGTTCTGTTTCTCAGTTTCTGTTGACTCATTCCCACTTCTATCTCTACTCCCTCTTCTTCTCCCCTCCTCCTCCAAAAGCCTTAGTCTGGACATCTCTCTCACAGAAATCTAGGGCAGAGTCATTCTGGTGAAAAGTCAGATCAATTCCTTGGGGATTAATGGAGTTCTTCTGGGTAGAAGGAGAGAGAAGGTGGGTAGCAACTCTAGGAATTTACTCAGCTTTCTCCTATCACTACCTGTTCTTATTAAAGACATTTCTCTATATCCACATTACAGTATAAAATGAGAAGCAAGGTCTGAGTTAGATATGGGTAGGAGGGGTGTCATATATATATATAAAGAGAAGTAGGGTTCCAACTATCATGATGATGAGGCAGCCATTTGTATATTGGGATGTTTCCAAGTTGGATGTACTTAAATCAAGGACCACCTGTACATTTCACTGGTTTATTCCTTGGCTTGTTTTGGACCCAATTTGATTTATCATAGGCTCTAAACATGAGTATTTTTCTCTTGCTGCTTTAATTTTTATTTCTTATGGTGCCTTTTTAATCACCTTATTTTTCTATTTATTCCATTCCTATAGTCAGATATACCCCATTCAAAACTTTTACTTTTTGTCCATACTTTTCCAAATAACTGGTAAAAATCTCTCACACTTTCCCATTAGAAAAACCACAAAATTTCACATGCTTATATTTTAAAAAAATCTGCTTTGTTGAAAATATCTTTTTAGAAATATAACAGGACAAAAAATCTTATACATATGAATAATTATTCCAAAATAGTCTTTAAAAAACATTTTTAATGACATGAATACCTTCATGTCTACTCATCTATTCATGAACACATACCTTTTGACATAAATTCAGTGACAATATAAATTGGTTCCTCAGAAACAACAGCATATAGTGGAACAAGTTTATCATGTCTTAGTTTCTTCATGATCTGAGCTTCTTGAAGAAAAGCTTCCGGCATCATTGTACCAGGCTTTAGTGTTTTGATTGCTACTTTTGTGGTTCCATTCCATGTTCCTAGGGAAACAACAACTTCTGTTATTTTGGCTAGTTTTGGAGGATTTTCAACTGAAGCCATCTGTGCCAAATTTCAAGTTTCACGGTAAAAACAAGAGCAAAAGTCAAATTGAGGCAGATAAAACAAGTAACAGCTACAAATTTTATAGAACATGAATCTTATTGAGATGCTTGGAATCTGGAAGAAAAAAAAAAGGATAAGTATGGGGATGTTACCAATTATGCAAAAGATTGGCTATCACATAACAGACTGACTATCCCAACTTACAAGGCTGTTGAAATGGAAAGAATGTCTTTAAGATGTGTTATTAAAAACTGTACTCCTCCACTCAAATCTTACCCCAATGCCTATCTTGGGTGTTCTCAGAAACACTCTGGGTTCTCAAAGACCACGATAGCAGAGAACAAGCTCTGGCAGGATCTTCCAAGCTGGAAAAGGCTCAACAATAAGCCCACTAAGGGATGCTTATTATCTAAGGGCACTAAGTCCTCAGAAAATCTTATCATCTAGTTGGCTTTCATATAATAAATCTTGGTCACAGGACTGTTTAGAGAACATCTATTAAGTTACAGAGGGATGGTGATCTGTGTTAGTGGAAGAGATACACTGACAAAAATTATAGCTGCCTGACAAACTGATTCATTCCAAATATCTGGATTCTTCACAGGATTCTGAAATCCAAGACGCTGATTCTATGCTACAATACATTCCTACTCCCACGATGTTACTCTTATTTTCTTCTTTAGCAAATATTTCAAACCATAGGCAGCTGGTGGAACAGTGGATAAAACACTGGGCCTGGAGTCAAGAAGACCTGAGTTCAAATCTAGACTCAGATACTTGCTAACTGGGTGACCTTGGACTAGTCACCTAACCACTGTTTGCTTTTGTTTCCTCATCTGTAAAAGGAGGATAGTAATAGCACCTACCTCCCATAGTTCTTGAGCAGATTAAATGAAATAATTACTGTAGAGCATTTAGCACAGTGCCTGGTACGCGGTAAGTGCTATATAAATGTTAGCTATTGTTGTTAGTTATGACTAGCCAGAGAATTTCATACCTTTATCTTTCCTAGTGCTGAAAAAACATTCTCCTGCTGATGTTGGCAGTTCTGACATTAGCTAGAGCTCTTAATTTATACATATGCCAAATCACTATGAATCATTCATTACCTTTAGTCCACTAAAGTTTTCAATATTAATGTTAAAATTATCTTTCAATTGTAATATTTTAGTTCATATCTACATATCTCAAATAAAATAATATAACTGGGTGATTCAGTATCAGTGGCAAGAGATTCCATTTGGAGGAATCACCCTCACCAAGGAAACCACAGGTCTGGAGCAAAAGATTTTTTAAAAGTCACTGCTTCTTACCCATCCATACTTCACCAAAACATCCTTGGCCCAGCTTAACTTCTAGACGTAAAGATTCTCGAGGAATTTCCCAAGCATCTTTTGCCAAACCTTGTGTCTGAGGTTTCACAGTTGGACACACAGTTGTTAACTTATGGCATAAGCCATCAGCATGTTCTGGAGAATTAAATATAAGTGCACTTGAAATTTCGTTACTTAGAAAAATTAAGTTGTATCCAATAAATTTTCTTTATCAGATGAAGTAATATTTATAAAAGCAATGAACACAGAGGCCAGAACACAGTAAGCACTAAAAAAAATTCTTATTTTCTTTTCTAATAAAAATTTTAAATAACAAAACTCATATAAACATACAAACAACACAATGCTAAACTTACTCAGAAACATCTATAAAAAAAGGTGGGTCAATTGATCAACAAGTATTTCTTAAGTGCATGCACACTACATGCTAGGCACTGAGGACATAAGTGAAAAAACGAAACAGTACCTACTCACAATGAGCCTACATTTTAGTGGATGAGACAAGTACATAAAAAACCATACACAGCATAAATATAAAGTGAATAAAAATAAATCCATGAAAGTAGTTAAATACTTAAGAGGGAAGGAGGACACTAGCAGCTGGGGACATCAGGAAAAGTTTCATACATATGGTGCTTGAGCTATGTCTTAAAGGAAGAAAGAAATCTATGAAGCTGAAAGTAAGAACGTAGTATACTCCAACATGGCAGATAGCCAGTGTAGTTATAGCTAGATGTAGCTATATATGAGGTACAGAAAGATGGCCGATGTGGCTGGATCTCAAAGTGTAGGAGAGTAGTGATGTCCAATAAGGCTCAAAAGAGGCTGGGACCAGGTTATATAGCTTTCAAAAGCTAAACAGGAGGTTTTTTAAAATTATTATTTTTTTTATAGAGGAGGGGTTCTTAACTTTTTTTACGTCATGGACACCTTCGGCAGTTTGGTGAAGCTAATGGATCACTTCTCAGAATATTGTTTTTAAATGCATAACGCACATAGGATTACAAAGGTAAAAAATTATATTGAGATATAGTTAGCATAAAAAATATATAGTTTGCAAAGTGTTTAAAAAACAAAAACAAAAACAAGTTCATAGATTCCAGGATAAGGACCCTTGTCCTAGAGGCAAAAGAAAGCCAGTGAAGTTGAATGAATAGGAGAGTCTCAAGGTCAGATCTGTGCTGAAGGAAAATTACTTTCGCAGCAGTGTATATGAGGGACACTGGTGTTGAGAGCCTTAAGGAATGGAGACTAATTAAGACCTGACTTAAAGCAGTACCTGTGTATATGAAGAGGAGTCAGATGCAAGAGATGAGGTGAGGAGTCCAGGAAAATGCTAAGATCAAAAACCTGGAAGACTGGAAGGATGCTGGTATCTTTCAATCTTCAACAGAAGTTTAGAAGACTGAAAGGTTTAGAAGGAAAGATGAGTTCAGTTTTAGACACATGAGTGTCGAATGCAATTATTGATAACGGACCTAGATGTAGGTACAGACTAGGGCTATATATGTAGATCTGGGATTCATTTGTAAAGACATGACAGACTAGGAGCTGATGAGGTCATCATGAGAGTAGAAATCCTAAGACAGAATTTTGGGGAAACATCTACAGTTAAGAGGTATGATGTAGACAATGAGATAGAAAAGGAATATGAGAAGAAAGAGTCAGACAAGTAAGGAAACGAATCAGAAAAAAGTAGTGACAAGAACACAGTACAATCAGTATCAAATGTAGCAGATTAGTTAAAAAACATGAAAACTGAGAAAAGACCATTAGATTTGACACTGAAGTCACTGTTACTAATTTTGAAGAAAGCATTTAGTAACGTGATGATATAGGAAGTGAGTGACATACAAAGAATGGAGAAATAAGTGAGAAAAAAGGAAGGAGAAACAGCAAAGGTGGACAATTTTTCAAGGAGTCTGGCTGAGAAAGGGAAGAGAGCTATACGATGAGGGGATGGTACGGCTTAGAGAGGCTTTTTGCAAATGGAAAAGATTGGGGCAGCTAGAGGGTGCAGTGGATAGAGCACCAGCCTTAGAGTCAGGAGGACCTAAGTTCAAATCCAGCCTCAGACACTTGACACTTACTAGTTGTGTGACTCTGGGCAAGTTACTTAATTGCCTCACCAAAAAAACAAAAAAACCCCAAACAAACAAAAAAGAAGATTTAGGCCTGTTTGAAGGCAGTAAAGAACCATCTGATAAGGAGAAGTTGAAGATCTGAAAGGAGGTGTGATTAAGTATAAAATCTGCCAGAGGAGATGCAAGGGATCAAGTGTAAGTGTAGAAGAGTTGGCCTTGGCAAGGAGAAGGGCTAATTCTTTGTCAGACATCAGCAGAAAGAAGGACAGAATGGCAGATTATGATAGAGAGAATGGTAGCTAACATCAAACGGCCTCAATTTTTTCAGTGATGTAAAAGGGAAGGTGCTGAGGAGAGGAGGGAAAGATGTGGGAGACTTAAAGAGGAAAGAGAAGGTCTGTAATAGCTTCTGTGGAGAGTGAGGTAGGGAATCAATTAGGGACTAATAATAAAAGGACTGCCTTGCTTCAGTGAGAACCCAGCTGAGGAAGCATATTGAAGACACATTACTAATCTTACGTTTTAAAATTTATGATATTTAAGTAGCTACACTTAACTTTAAAATATTCACCTACCTGTGTAGTGTTTGACTAGTTTCTGCAAAGTATCAAATTGTGCTCTGGTTGTGATATAGTATCCACCATTGTCAAGTTTCCTAATTTTGTAGTGTTTCACATTATCACCCCTTATCTCATCCCAATCACGAATAGAAAGGGAAAAAGCACCTAGAAAAATGAATCGTTTTATTGTATCTTTCTTAAAATACAATTATGGAAAGCATTTACTATTTCAGCTATAGAAATACATCAATTTAACAAGGACCATACCTTTGGTGGTTTCACTTTCTCTTACTAAGAAAATACCTCGCTGGTTTCCAGGATTTAAAAGCAGTCTCTCAGCATCTTTTCTGCCCATTTTGCCAAAATACCATCTGGAGGGGAAATGATGTGTTAGGATGTAAAGATGGAATCAAGGATAGGAAAATTACAAAGACGCAACAGGGAAAAAAAATCAATGATAGTAAGGTATTTGGTTGGAAAAAAAGAATTCAGGTAGCTGAAAATATCATAAGAAAAGCTAAAGAATTAAATACAGAAAGTGATTTAAAATTTTTTCATGTAAATTTTTGGCACAGGTGAAAATACTTAAAATTATTTTATAGCCAACTCTCTGGGTTTTTTGTTGTTATTCAGTTGTTTCGACTATGTCCTACTCTTTGTGACCCCATTTGGGGTTTTCTTGGCAAAGATACTGCTATTTCCTTCTCTAGCTCATTTTATAGACGAGGAAACTGAGGCACACAGGGTTAAGTGATTTGCTCAGGGTCACACAGCTATCTGAGGCCAGATTTGAACTCAAGGAGATGAGTCTTCCTGACTCCAGGACTGGCACTCCACCCACTGTCCCATGTAGCTGCCTCCTACTCTAGGACAGTGCTATTCAAAGGATGTGCTGAGGGATGTTTAGTAAGGCATACTGCAAACTCCATGGAACCTACACTTGCAAATGCATGTGCAAGTCTGACTCTCAGGTGGCATGCTGTATGTAACTCATACAGCAAAGCATACTGAACCATGAAGAAAAAAAAGCTTTGAGCCTACTGTCACATACAAACCTCTAATAGGAACATCATCAATAGAAATTTCATTTATAAAAATACCGATAGTTCACCGGTGAGCAGCAAGGGCAGAGAATGAATAAATATGACTCATCTGTGTTAATAGCGGCACCAAGTAAAAACGGTGAAAATGTGGCAGGAGATAATACAGTGGCATCCATGACAGTAGCATCCATACTATATGCCCTGGCTATGTATCTATATATCCAATATGCAATCAGAATCATTAATATCATATCCAAATTATTGGGAATTTTTCATTAGGAAGGATCTCAATTACTGAGGTTTTATTCCATCCTACCTACAGACATACACATTAATAAACTAACACAATAAATTAGCAATAACTATGCCAAGTGAATGGAAAAGTTAGAGTAATTTACTCCTGTGAATTTTCCTAATAAAGTAAACTGATCACTTTTGACAGATATAAACAGCAAAATTTATGTTATCCTTTCTATATCCTTGGAAGAAATATTAATTAAAACTAAACAAAATAATAAAATAAAATGAATCTGTGTTCTATATTTGGAATATAGAATATTTATATAACAGCTAAAATGAAAAAATCTCTAATAGTACAAATATAGTTGAAATCTACACTGCATTTCAAAGTTCATAAAGCATTTTATACGCTTGATTCCATTTGCTTTTTACAACAACCCTGTGTGATAGGTATTTTAGTACATTATTATTGCTCCCATTTTACAAATGAGGCAAATTCAGGTTTAGGGAAATTATGTGACTAGCCTGTGTCCTCATAGCTAGTAAACTGCCCAACACAGGATCAGAATCAAAGTCTAGCACTTTATCCACTGCACTATAATGCCTTGCCTAAAATGAACACATTATTTGTAAGTGCCAAAGGAAAGATAGAGAGAATCAAAAATTTAGAGCTATTATAAAAAATGTAGAGCTGGAAAGGACCTTTGAGGTGATGCAATCCAATCCCTCTTACTGTACAGAGAAGAAAAATAAGATTTTGAGAAATTAAGTGACTTGCTGATTTTTTTTCTATTATTTTACAAGGAAGAAATTACAAGAAAGACACAAAGTTTAAAGTTTACATAATAAGCTCATTTTAAGTTAGTATTACCAATGACTACCTGGGATAAAGGGCAAACTTTTTTTTAAATGCGTAAAACTGCAGAACTTGAAAATGGCTTCTAGGATAAATATGGGGGGAGAGGGATGTTCCACTATTGGATTGTCAAAGGATCCAGGACTTCTTGTAACTTTTAAAATCATTTTTACTGAATACTCACTTTTTATAATCTTACTCTAAGTGTTTATCACTGAATTATTGAGTTTCACATAACATCTTCTATTAATAGGATACATCAGTAGTATTAATATTGGCATAAAATTTTGTGGTCATTACATCATAGTAGAATGTATGTTGAAACACATTTGAAAAAAGTATAAATAAAATATGAAGTAGTGCCTTACTCTTCTGCCTGAATGGAGTCTGCAGGAGCTACATAATTGCTAGGGATATATCCAGTCTTTCCTGTAGCTATAGATCTTGCTTCCCACCAGTCTCCTTCCCTGTAACAAATACAATAGCAATTACAAGATAGACATGTTAATAACCAAGACATAATATATGTAATGTGATTTTAAGTTTTAGCAAGAGGTATACTTCAATTTTTGTTGTTCTTGTTATTTTTGTTAACCTGATTAGTATTTGGACTTTGACACACTAAAATAACTTACACAAATCAAGGGAATCCTGATATATCATGAATCTTTACATTCTGCTATTCCAAACTAGCAATACTATTTTTTAGTTTGGTCATAAAAAAAGCAAGTGAGAATTTGTATTTGAGAAGCGGTGTTACAAAATAATCAAGGCTCTGCTAAGGAGCCAGCTTCTCTGATTTCCTCAGTTGTTAGTGTACACTTCCTCCTCAAACTACCTTGCATTTTTTTCTTTCTTTGCATATTCTATTCTTTCAGTAGAATTTAAATGCCATCAGGTCAAGAAATGACTCATTAATTTGACAACTACTATGATGCCCTGAACACGGCAGTTGATTAATAAAGGTTTAATGAATTGATTTGACCTGTATGACTGGAAAAATAAGGTGAGCCACTCCAATATGTAAAAGAGTGAACAATAACAACTGGACGTGTTGCGCTGGTAACCTGAAAATATTAAAATAAGATAATGGAGAAAGGCCTCCTGACACTTCAGGTAGATCTTCTACAGAGGTGATTAATGGGACGATATAGACAAGAACTGCACAAGATGTATTGCTTGAAGGGATAGGGGAGTGGTAATTATGATCTGCACTTGTAAAGGAAGTACCTAGGTGACAGATCACAGATCCATCAAACTATCAAAAAAATATAAGAACATAAAGGCTCTCTCTTGTGTAATTCTTTCAAAACCAAAAGGATTTAAAACAAAAAATCCTTAAAATTAAGCAATCTGAGGAGCAATGATAAATTTTTACTAATTGTCCAAATTGTCTTATGATTCATTTTTTAACATTACATTAAAAACTTTACTGCATCTTTCATTCATTTCAGAAGAAGATTAAGATACCTATCACTCTAGTAAGCAAGATATTAACACTGAATAATTATAATAGGGAATCTGTTTATTATTACCTAAAATATTCTCAGGATTTCCCCCCAAAAAGCAAGAATACAATAACTAAATGCATTTCTGACCAGCCTTGCAATTATGAACACAAGTTAAAAAAGATTCCACTAAGTTTACATATAAGTATACCTGTCATTTTAGAAATGAAAAATATTTTTAAAGCCAATCATATGTTAAGACAAGCTTATTCTGTAACACTGATACTCCTATGACAATACAAATAGTTATTGCCTAATTTATTTGTTTTGTAAATCAAAATAGTGTTTTTTCCCTCAAAGCAGGGCAAAATGAGGAGAAAACACACCTCATGTCAATAATACAATTAAATATGTAAATTAAAACACTGTTAAAAATCAAAATTGTTTGGTTCTCTCACATAAAACACTGCATCATCAGATATTTGCACACTGAAAACATTTTAAGACATAAAATTTCTCAGTGAGAGGGGAGGGAAGAAAGGGAAAGAATTTGGAACTCAAAATTTTAAAAAAGGGATCTTTTAAAAAAATTTTTAATTATTTTTAGGCAATTGGGGTTAAGTGACTTGCCCAGGGTCACCCAGCTAGTAAGCGTCAAGTGTTTGGTCTGAGGCCTGATTTGAACTCAGGTCCTCCTCACTTCAGGGCCGGTGCTCTATCCACTGCACCACCTAGCTGCCCCTCTTAAAAACTGTTTTTACATGTAATTGGAAAAAAATTTTTAAAAATTTTAAAAAGACACGAAAACTTCTCAGTAAAAAATAGTGAAGACGATAAATATACCCTTTCCTGATGTTGTAAATGGGTTATTTTGCTTGAATCAAGCTTATGAATTACAGTATTCACTATGAAGAACTGTCATAACTTAAAAAAAAAAGCAGGCCAGGTACACTGGAAGAAGAAGAGGGAACAATTAAGGGGCACACTCAGTAAAACCATTTAGTTTTGGAGACTCGAGTTTTTGTGTTTTCTTGAGAAAAATAAAAATATAAAAAGTTGAATTAATATGGTCTAAAAACTAATAAGGAAAATAAAACTATTTCTTACATAAGTATTTTAAAATATACTTCAAATTTATATTATGGCTTTATGGTAAGTAAGAGAAGAGGAACTGGAGATTTGAGAGGATGATAGAAGAAAAATTACAAACCTATGTTTAAAATTCACATGATGAATTTTGTTTAAAGTGAGACAAAGTAATACAAAACAGACAGAAGAGGTTTGACCAAGTTATCTGAGCTAGTTAGCTGAGCTAGTATGATTAGATATGAACTGTTCATACAAAACCTATAGTGTCCTGGAGCTAAAAGCTTCAAAATGTTATTATTAGCCATCCTACCTCTGAAATTATAATCTTATTAACTAATATTAATGGCTTTATAATATTACTTTATCCTTAAATATTCTGAGTGGCTACAAGTCCCTTACCCCTAGTTTACAGACTATTAACTAAAACTGATATTGATTATCACAAGCTGACTTAACAGTACTTCCTAGTGAAACATTGTAATACTCACGTATTGTTAATTATTTGAAATCTTTCACCCTTCTTAAAAGAAAGATCTTCTGTAGTTCTGGCTTCATAATCATATAAGGCCACAAATATAGTAACACCACCTAACAGATAAAAAAAAATATAACATGTGGGCAAACTGTATATAAGGACTGCAGAAAAAATTCTCATAAAAAAGTTGAAACTTCGATTCTTGCCCCCATCTATGTTTTCCAAGATCCTATTTTTTTTTGGTTGTTTTTGCAAATGAACAAAAACATTTAATTAGGTATGGCCAAATATATCTTTAAAGGCTTGCCTTCATTAAGGTGTCTCCCAGAAGTATTTTAACATACAAAATTATCTGATCTTAGCCACAGAGATAGCTTTGTTCAATGACCACTGGATAACCAATATTAAAGGGGCAAAACAAGGTAATGCTTAGAGCTACAAGAGTCTTTAGAACAATGTCTAGCCCAATCTCCTTGTTTTACAGATGAGGAAATTAAGACCAAGAGAAGTTAAGTGACCAACTTAAAGTAATGCAGGTGATCCAGGTTCTTTGTCTTAAGCCAATTTTCTTTAAACCGAACCAAACTGTGCCTCATGTCCTGCAATACAGTGTAAATGGAAAAGGGATTCTCTATACATTTTGAAATCTTCTACATGTTTCTGTTTGTTAAACACCTCAATTAAAATGTAAGTTCCTTTCAGGTAGGGATTATTTCATTCTTTGTATTTGTATCCCCAGTACCTAGCATATCACACTCTCCATTCCAGTTAGATTGATTGCCTACAGTATACAATATCCCATTTTCCATTTCTGGAAATAATTCCCCCATGTCTGGAAAGAACTCTTGGAGCTTTTGGCTCCCCTTCAGGATTCAGCTCAAAGCCCCCTCCAAGTAAAAGCCGGAGGCAGTGCATGTTGAATTTCAAGTCAGGGGAACCAAGTTCTAATCCAGCTTCAAATTTACTAAACATGTGGGTGTATCTTAAAACTTTCTCAGCCTCAGTATTCTTGTTTGTAAAACGAGGCAGTTGGACTCAGTGGTCTCTGAGATCCCTTCCAACTCTAAATCTATGATCCTATGACTTTCCTGAAACCATTATTTGTTAATGCCCCTACCCAAAATTACTTTGTATTCATTTTATATATTTTTAATTTTTACTTAACCACATATATATGTATAGTGTATCCCCAACAGTAGAACTATAAGTTCTTCATAAGTTGGGAATGTTTTGTTTCTTTGTTTTGACAGCACCTAGTGCAGTACCTAGCAAAGAGTAGGTCCTTAACAAATGCTCGTTGAAGTGAACTGTTGAATCAGGGGTTTGAAGAATGAATGTTGTCCAGATTATAAACTGCAGTTTCATTAGTATGTGTATTTTGGACTCATGGGCCAAGAATTGAATAGGAGGAAGAGCACAGCCTAAGACACATGTGGGGAAACTGCATTATATTTCAATAATCCCAGGCTGCTCCCATTTAAAAATATCAATATTCTCCTGCTGATGCTATATGGATGCCTATCATTGTAAATACCATAATCTCCAAAAGAATAAATAATTGCAGAGATCTCAAAAGGCAATGGAGAGATGCATAATGATGGTAAATAATCAATCTTCAGTATATTACTAAGTGATGACTAAGAATTGGCTACATATGAAAAGATATCATCCAGGAAACGGATGGTTAGAAAGGGATGTGAAGCAGTCTTGTAAAGAGGAGGAAGAGGAAGGGAGGGCCCAGGAGAAGAGCTAAAAAGCCTGAGTGTTGCAATAATACTCAAGCAATGTTAATAGACCTTCATAACTTCCAGTATGTTGGGAAGATCCTACAGAACAAGGATCAGTTTCAGTGAGGGTTGTAGTGTGTACAAAGGCAGGGAGTACCCACACTGACTGATCAGATTCAACAAAGCTAGGGTTAGGTAGGGGAGCAAAAGAGATATTCTGTGAAACTATAGGAACTAAATCCTATGGAACCAGAGAATCAAAGTCAAAACTGATAGATATCACTAGTCAGTAACAGTAAAATTTCTATCCTGAGAAGGGGACAAATTTTTCTCAAAATACTCTGGGTATGAAAACCTAATCAGGAACTTTATATAGTAGTGTTGCCTTATCTTCCTATTTTTACAGCTTAATATTTTGGTACCAAGTAATCCTAATTTTAGCAACACAGCTAAGAAATTAATGAGATTATGTAAAGCACACCATTTACTTATGATGAGATATAATATGCTTAAAAATGAGTTCATTTTAATATACAAGTTAGCAATTTATGATTGTAAAATAAAATGCCATTTCAGGATTCTGCTCTTAAGAGTAACAGAGGGGCAACTAGGTGGCACAGTGGATAGAGCACCGGCCCTGAAGTCAGGAGGACCTGAGTTCAAATCTGGACTCAGACCAAACACTTGACACTAGTTGTGTGACCTGGGCAAGTCACTTAACCCTAATTGCCAAAAAAAAAAAGTAATAGAACATATTTATGCAACAAATATACTACTTCAATGTCAAAACATTAACTGAAGATAGGAATTCTGGGACTTTCAGACAAGGCTGCCTGAATGAGAAGAAGATCTCATAGTTCTCATGTAATACTCTAACAAAATTCTGAAGTTTGAAATAGACTGAATAAGATCAAGAAATCCAATGAGAAGCAAGGAGTCCAGGGAAACCCAGAACAGCAAATTTACTTGAGCAATTAGAAGTAGCTAAAAGATGACATAGTGCTAACATTATAATAGAGGGAGAAGAAACATGTATCCCTTTAAAATCTTAATGTCCTTAAAGGGTATGAAACAAGTTAAAAAAAAAGAACTGGAGGGTAAACTGGCTCTGTTCTGCAGGTTTGAAAAAGGATAAAAGAATAAAGCATAAAAGTAATATACTAATATAGAAAGTAGGAAGAAGGGGTAGAGTTTGCTATTTTTTCTAACTGGGGTAAATGATAAAAAGTACACAATCATGAAGAAGATGGAGGGAGTGAACATCAGATGAGAACAAATAAAATCAATTATTCTTATTTCAAATGGACAAAGGAAGATTGAACACATACATGAAGAGTATGGTGGTAGAAATATATCAGACTACATGGAAAAAGCAGGGAAAGGGAAGAGCAGGTAACTGAAAGGGAGGATAATACTGTGGAGAGAAGTCACAAGCAAAACAAAACTTCTGATCATGAAGTGGGGATTAAAAGGACAAAAAAGGGAGAAGATACAGACAGACAAACAGGAGAGAAAAAAAGCAGAACAAGAATCTAAGGGATTGTCCATCAATTGGGGGAATAGTTGAACAAATTAGGGCATGTGAACATAATGGAATATTAATGTACCATAAGAAATAATGAAAAAGTTAATTTCACATTGCAAAATGAAGTGAATACAACCAGGAAAACAATTTATACAAAGACAGCACACTGTAAGGAAAAACAAACTCTGAAAGACTTAAGAATTCTGATTAACCCAATGATTAACCATGTCCACAGAGGATGAAGCATGTTATCCACCTTCTGTCCCAGAGGTGATAAAACTCTAGGTGCAGAAACAGATGATCATTTTTGGGCACGTCCATTATGTAGGATTTTTCTTGAATATGTTTATTTCTTACAAGGTTTTTTTTTCTTCCCTCCTTTCCTTCTCTTGGCTTTTAATTGGGGAAGTAGGGTTGGAAGGAAAGTATAATAGTGATACCAAGAAAAAAAGCATCACTGAACCACTATTTTGAATGCACAGATAAGAAAAAAAGGAAGTTCACAAGGAAGCACAGACAAGACAAGATGGTTTGAAAGTAACCTATAGAATTTATAATACACTTTTTTAAAAAAAGGCAAGGAGACTTTGGACCTATGCCCAAATGGCTTATAAAACCATGCATACCTTTTGATCCAGCAATACCATTACTAGGTCTTGTGCCTCAAAGAGATTAAAAAAAAAAGAGGAAAAGGACCAATATGTGCAAAAATATTTATAGCAGCTCTTTTCTGGTGGCAAAGAATTGGAAATTGAGGGGATACACATCAATTGGGTAATGGCTGAACAAGTTGTAGTATATGATTGTGGTGGAATACTATTGTGCTATAAGAAATGACAAGCAGGATAATTTCAGAAAAACCTAGAAAGACTTAAAAGTGAAGTGAGCAGAACCAAGAGAACACTATACACAGTAATATGACTTAATTATTCTCAGCAATACAATGATCTAAGACAATTCTGAAGGATTTATGATGAAAAAATGCTATCCATCCTCAAAGAAAGAACTGATGAAGCCTGAATGCAGACTGAAACATACTTTTTAAAAACTTTATTTTTCTTGTGGTTTTTTTTTTTGGTCTGTGTTTTCTCTCACAACATGACTAATACGGAAATGCTTTGCATGAATGCACATGTATAACCTATATCAAATTACTTGCCTTTTCAATGAAGAGGGAGAGGTGAGACGGACAGAATTTGGAACTCAGAATTTTTAAAAAATAAATGTTAAAAATTGTTTTTACATGTAATTGGGGGAAAATAAAAGACTAAAAAATTTTTGAAAAAGGCAAGGAATATGAAATAAGAATTCATGGTTTCATACAGAATCCTCTTTTTGGGTTTTTTTTGTTATATTATGAATGCTCTATATTGAGTGTTTTAAGGTCAAAATAAAATTTTTAAAAAGGTATATATATTGCTTCAAAATCTGGAATTTTCAATCTGTCAGATATTTATTGTCTTTAATATATTTTAATTAGCATGCTAGGTCAGTCTGCTGTTATTCCAGCATTATTTTTAAAACGTAAAAAGCAGTGGTACTAACACATAAGAAAGGACAACTACCACTATTTTGATAAAATTACTATAAAACAGAATTAAAAAAAAAAACTTATGAAGCAGAATAGATGAGGTTCCAGAACAGTCTTGATTTTCTCTTCTTACTTGGTTTCTGCTTCCCAAAACAGAAACTGTGCAAAGATGGGATAGAAAAATTAACATACAGTAACACACTTGTTTGTCACTGTAAGGGAACTGTATGTTCTACTTAAAGTGAATTTTCAAGACAGCTAAATCTTACTACTTTAAACGCCAAAATATTTTTATTCTAATCATTTTGGATGGAAATCTTTCTAAAATGTATTACACATTTCCATACTTTCTTTAACAAAACACATAGAAGAAAATGTAACTGTTTTCTGATTCTGCCATTATTGGCTCTTATTATTCCACTGTTATGTTAGGCCTTCAAGGCTATGAAAATGTGTACCACTAATGGACATACACTAAAGGGCTTTAGTTGTTGGCTTTTTAAAAAATTTGTCTGTTTGTAGTGATTTTTTTTAGGGCAGCTAGGTGGCACAGAGGATAGAGCCCTGGGTTTGGAACATGGAAGACTCATCTACATGAGTTCAAATCTAGCCTCAGACATTGACTAATTGTGTGACCCACTTAACCCTGTTTACCTCAGTTTTTCATCTGTAAAATGATCTGGAGAAGGAAATAGCAAACCACTTTAGTTCTTTGCCAAGAAAACCTCAAAATGGGGTCACAAAGAGTTGGACACAAATGAAACGACTCAAGAACCAGTGATTTTTAAAAAAACTTTTAAGACTTCACACACACTTCTGGTTATAAGTTCTTACTACTGCCAGTCTAATATTGGCTCTAGAGGTAGTCATTCCCTCCAAACAAACATATTCTGGCCACTTCTAATTTGCTTTTTCTAATCTGCTGTGGACTGGAAAATCTAACAAGACAGAAAAATAAAAACACTGACGGTGTAACAGGATGAGAAACCTTTGGGTTAAAGTCATATTTTTTCATAAAAGAATATTACTCTTCAGGCTTGAAGATATTGGAAAGGTATAAGACATCTGTACTCCTTAGTTGAGATTTCCTGTAATCCCTATCTGAAAAACACTGAAATTATTCCAACTTTCCTATATATCATTCTTTCTGTACTAGATGACAACAAGAGTTTTTCTTCATTCTTTTGTTTTCCCAAGTACAGCAATTTATACCAAATAAATAACAGGAAACAGTTTGTAGGACCATCTAGACATGTGGCTCAAAAATGTCACAAGTGTCTATTTCTGAGAATATTTTCCTTCTGGCTTCTCCAATTTTTAAGTTCAAAGGTCTATAAGGACATTGATCGCAAATAATGATGTGGCTATAATTTTTTTCAAGATCAAAATTATCATATACATTCTCATTGTTGTGTTCTGACTTTCTATAGATCTCATAACTAAAGTATTTCTTATCATTAGGGTCCCTAAAATTCTGTGGGCTCAGGTTTTGTGAAAAGAGTCTATAGTTATAAAGTGGTCCTCTAGCTAAGACAGAATTATGAACTGTATTTCAATACCACTCATAATCCTCATATATGCATACAGACGTAAGGACTAACTGAAATGAATAAGCTCATTTCACATTAGCAAAATATACTCAAAAAAGGCAAATTATCTAGATTCAACAGCATACCTAGTTTCAGGTCTAAAGAACTAAATATATGTAGGCCATCAAACAATTTTTAATGATCAAATATATCTGGCACATCAAGTTAGGCAAATATTTTACTAAAAGAATTCTGGGATATATCACTCCTATAATGCTATAAAATATAGGTCTTAGTTAATACAGAGCACCAATTGGATATGTGTGTGTGTACATACATATATAAATTAAACACTGACAAACCTCTAAAAATGTATAAATAATTGAAAACTGTCATCAGTGAACTGAAATGAAAACTACACTGGCACGTAATAAAAGATCTCTTTCCTAGTTATATGCTTTTTCTTTCTCCCCTTTAATGCACATGGAGAAATGGAGATTATCACTATCTACAGGCCTAAAAACCGACTGTCAGGTGTCTAGTACCAAAAAACCCACATTGCTACCTGCTTGTTGCCCTAAATAAGTGACGAGACTGATGACAGAAGGATGCCTTCCTATCCTGCCTCAAAAAGTATTGGGATTTTGTGTGGATAGAGCACTGGCTCTGGATTCAGGAGGACCTGAGTTCAAATCCGACCTCAGACACATAATACTTACTAACTGTGTGACCCTAGGCAAGTCAGTTAACCCCACTGCCTAAAAAACAACAAAAACAAACAAACAAACAAAAAGTATTGGGATTTTGTCAAAGGTGGAAATAAGTCACAACATTAAATGCATTTCTTCCTCTATGCATATACAACTGGGTAAGCAATAAATACAGTAAACTACACATTATCACATATAGTTTCAACAAGGTAGGAGGACACTATAGTAACACAGATTTGATCAGGCAGCTGGAGCTTAACTTTTTCTGCTTCATTAATGAGAAAAGAGAAAGAGAGAGAAAGCAGAATATTGGTTTAAACTAAAACACCATACAAATATTTTCTTAAACTGTCCTGAACATTATTCATATATATATGTTCTAGAACGTTTAGTTTTATGATAGAGATATAACTTATCATCTACAATGAGGGAAACATATCCCACTGGGTATTTGAGTATATAATGCTACTCTTTGTTAAAGCCAGGGTCAAAAAAAATGAGAAAGTGAAAAATGTTCACTTAAAACTCACCTGTTAAACCAGTAGAATGTGAACTTGGCATAGACGAAAAGGCAGAAGTAGCGCCTCCAAAAGGTGTCATCCCTGCCGCACCTCCAAATGGTGCCATTGAATGACTGGTAAAATTAACAGCTGATCCCTTTACTGAAGATGGCTGGCACACTGAGGTAAGTTCTGATCCAAAATGACTGACATTTATACTAATAGGCTCTGGACTGCTTTCAGTTCCATATTTCATAGTTGGACCTTTGTCTTCCTTACTTTTAATGCACCCCATTGTTGATTCTACAAAGATTGAGGAAAAAAAACCAAAAAATTAAAAATATAACTATCAACTTGATTTTTAAAAGTCATAAAGATTGTTACATATGAAACAGCATGGAGCAACAGAAAGGATTGGAGTCAAGACTACACGGGTTCAAATCCTGTCTGAGATACTTATTAGCTGTATGACCTTGGGCAAGTCATTTTATCTATGTGGCCCCAGTTTCCTAATCTGCAATATGAGAAGAATAATAGCACCTACTTTATAAAATTACTATGAGAATCAAATGAGATAATGTATATAATTCTTTCTGCAAACCTTAAAATGCTAAATGCAAGTTATGATCACTCCAAAAAGATATTACTATCAATGAATAATATGAAGTAAAAAGGAACTGAATTTGCGAAATAAATGGATCTGGATCTTTTCTGGCAGTTGACCTGGGAAGATCAAATATGAAAGGAAAAATATTATATTCAACTATCAAATGATTTTATTGAAAAAATTACACTCAAAAAACAATCAAGGGGCAACTAGGTGGTGCGGTGGATAGAGCACTGGCCCTGGAGTGAGGAGGACCTGAGTTCAAATTTGACCTCAGACACTTAACACTCATTAGCTGTGTGACTCTGGGCAAGTCACTTAATCCCAATTGCCTCACCAAAAAACAAACGAACAAACAAAAAAAAATCAAAACTTGATTCATTCTTTGTTCAAAGAATTAGTTCACAGTGACAACCTGTTGAACATTATTTCAAAACACACTATAATATTCAGTTTTAAGAGAGATTTTTAAAGTAATACCACCCTTACTGGGAATAATAATACTTTGTGGCCCAGGACTGACTCCCTGACCTGATACATAAATCTTTGATGTCATATAATATGTGTATTTTTAATTCATCAATAATATGATTGACAAATTATACTGTAGTTGAACCAATATCTGCAGATGACAACAGAGCAACATACTAAAATATCTGGGATAAAGAATTTCCCTTGAGCAGTCTTCAGGGGAAAAATCATAACCCCGGAAACATATACTAAAGAAAACTGAAAAACAGAGGATTAATGAACTGAAAATGCATTTAAAAATTAGAAAACCAACAAATAAACCCAAAATAAGCACAAAAGATGAGATATTGAAATTATAGGGGAAATTGATAAAGTAGAAAAAAACCCCTATGGAAATGAAAAATAAAACTAAAAGTTGGTTCTTTGAAAAGATTAATACAATTGATAAACCTTTAGCTAATCCTATTTCAAAAATCAGAAAATTAAATGATAAAGGGAAATCACCACAAAACCAGAATAAAAAGAATAATCAGAATATTCATTCCATAAACATTAGGAACATTCTAGCTGTAAAGGAACTATCAAGAAAAAAACCAAAACAACTGGTCCTGATGGATTCACAGGTGAATCTTAGCAAATTTTTGAAGAACAATTAGTACTAATATTTCACAAATTATTCTCAAACATAGAGAAAGAAAGCACTCTACCAGAATCCTTTTAAGAGAAAGCAGAGGTATATTAAAACACAGAAGGAAAACTATGGGCTGACATCATTAATGAATATTGACTCAAAAACAAAAAGCAAGCAGCATATGCAATGAGGATACACTAGAACCTTTCCCAACAAATATGGGAATGAAGCAAGAATGTCCAGTCTCCCCATTATTATTTGATATTGTTCTAGAAAAGCTAACAACCATGGTAAGACAAGAAAAAGACATTAAAGGCATAAAGATGAGTAAAGAGGAAATAAAACTATACATGTTTTATTGATGACATAATGGTATACTTGGAAAATCTTAAAAAATCAGCAAAGATACTGAGACAATTAATGGATTCTGCAAACTTATGGGCTAAAAATAAAAAAATCAACAGCATTTCCATATAATCATTAACAAAACTCAACAAGCAAAAATAGAAAATTCCAGTCTAAATAACTATAAAATGTGTAAAATACCTGGGGATACCAATGCACAAAAAAGACTTGTACATATTCAATTACAAAGTTTTCCTTAAAGAAATAAACAATTTAAATAGCTGAAGGAATATTCAGTGCTCATGGCTAGACAGTGCAGGTATAACAAAAATGACAACACTGCCGAAGTTAACTTATACTTTTAATGCCAATCAAATTGCCCAGAAGATACTTTACACAACTTGATAAACAATAATAAAATTCCTTTGGAGAAACAAAAGATCTAAAACAGTGATGTTAAACTCAAATGGAAATGGATCCCCTACAGCAGCATATTGACTCAGAAAATCCTAAATTAACATTTACATTGTGCTTTATTTTTAATTTATTTTGTTAAACATTTCCCAATTACATTTAATATAGTCTGCTGACACTCCAGAGCTTTGCTGGCCATGATGTCAAACCATGATCTGACCTAGAACATCAAAGGAAATGGTGAACAGAAACAGAGATGAAAGAGAGAATAGTACTTTTAGACGTCAAACTACATTATAAAGCAGCAATAATCAAAACCATTTGACACTGGCTAAAAAAGAGAAAGATTATCAGAACAGACTAGACAAAAGACAATCAAACAACAGAACTCAATAACCCAGTATCTGATAAAATGGAAATACTGGGGTGGGGTGAGGCAAAGAGGGGAAGAGACTCCTTATTTTGATGGGAAAATTAGAAAGCAGTCGGCAGAAATTAGGCTTAGACCAAAACCTTAAGAGTATATTCTACAATACATCTTAAATATGTACAGGAAAGTTTATACTGTTAATCAATAAACACTTATTAAGCACTTACTATGTGCAAGGCAATGTATCAAGTGCAGGAAATTTTAAAAAAGGCAGGGGGGGGGAGACAATCCTTATCTCAAGGAATTTACAATATGATAGGTGAGACAACATGCAAAAAAAAAGTACAAAGCAAGCTATATACAGGATAAATAGGAAATAATTAATAGAGGGAAGCACTAGAATTAAGAGGGACTGAGGAAGGTTTCCAGTAAAAGATGGGATTTTAGTAGGTTCTTAAAAGAAACCAGGGAGGTTAGCAGTCAGAGAGAGTATAGAAGGGAGAGAGCATTACAGGCACAAGATACAGCCAGAGAAAATGTCTAGAGTTGGGAGATGGAATATCTAAAAAAAAATGACAAGAGAAGCAGATCATATATCTTTCACAGTTATACGTAGGAGATGTATTCTTAACCAAACTAGAGACATAGGTAATTACAAAAGATAAAATAGATAATTTATTAACTGAAAAGCTTCTGCTGAGACAAAATTAGTAAGAGAAAGCAGTCAAATGGAAGGATACATGTGCACAGTTAAGAAAATAAAGTGTAACAAAATAAATATATGGCAATTGAGGGGAATGTGCCTAACCCAATCGAAGAAATTGGAACAAGTTTCTTGAAGGTGGTAGTGCTTAAGTCTTTTAGCCTTATCATTCACTCAGTGAACATTTATTAAGCATCTACTATGTGCTAGGCACTGTGCTAAGCCTTGGGGATTCAAAAAGAAGCAAAAGACAGTCCCTGCCCTCAAGGAGCTCACAATTTAATGGAATCTAATGTACCAACTCTACAACTTGGAATCTTAGCTACAAAGGGGCAATGAAATATTAAATGATACCAGAACATGTCAGACACAGGGCTTGAACCCAAGTCTTTCTGACCCTAATGTCAGATTTTTATGTTCCACTATACTTGGCATAAAACTTGATTATCCAAGACATTTACAACTGGGAAACGAAGTGAGTTGGTCTTATAATGATGGCCAGCAATAATAGATAGCCTGAGTGCTACAATGATACCCAGATAATGTTCAAAGGACTGTAGGAGAGCTTCAAGCGTACTGGGCAGATTTTTGAAAAACTGATGAAATAAGATACCCCAGAATTACAGAGGGAGAGCAGGAATGGATGAGTGGTGGTCTGTATCTTTGGAGGGAGTACCCACGTAGATGAAGATCACGTATACACACCTGCATTTAAATAATGCAGAAACAGAATCATGCAATCAGGAAGTTAACAGATTAGACTCACTTTTCTGACTCCTCCTAAACCAACATTTTCCCTACTATACCAGACTACCTTGAAGCCATATGAAGGTAAACTATGTTATTGGTTTTTTTAAAAAGAATTATTCATCCTAAATTGGTGAATGTTTGAAACCCTACCTACGATTAGTTCATCTTAGGTTAAAGTAGTACGTTTTAAAGATTTTCCACTGAGAATGCTAACTTTAAAATATCAGTAAGTTGAGAAATATCAGGAGAATTTTGAACAACATCCATATCCAAAGACTTTACATACTTAAAATATTATATTATTAAGATCTGAAGACAAAATAGCCTACATTACCCAGAAATGATGAAAATGTACATTGAAAACCCATTAATATGATTATTTTACTGTCTGATCTTTAACAAATTAACTATCCATGCCTTAGTTTCCTTATCCATAGCATGGAACAAGTAATTACATAATGAAAGTGATACACTAAGAAAGGTTAAGCTTTTAAAACTTTTAAGTAAAATTTAAATCTTAAATAATTTTTCCTCTAATCCAAGGACAAAATTAAACCTTTTTTTCCAAGACTTTTTTCCTTGTGTTTTCAAAACATGAATATGCCATTAGATTCCACAAAGAAAAACAAAACATTAGACAGAAATATTCAGTCTTCTCTAGGCAGCTAGGAAGCACAGTAGATATGTTGCTGGGTCTGGAGTCAGGAAAACCTGAGTTTGAATCCAGTCTCAGACACTTAATGTCTGTGTTAACCAGTGCAAGTCATTTAAATGTTGTTTGCTCAGCTTCTTCACCTTTAAAATGGGGTAATATCAGCACCTTTCTCACAGGGCTGGGCTGGTGTGACATAATATTTGTAAAGTGCTTTATCACAGTACCTAGCATACAGCAGGTACTACAAAAATGCTTATTCCTTTCTTCTTCCCTTCCAAATATGCATTAAGAAATAAAACAATCCAATTTTCAGACCTGATGTTTAGATAATGGTTTTAAATGCAATATACAAATGTTAATTTAAAAACATATTAGAAATAATCATTCAATTCCAAACAAAGGAAAAGAAACTAACAAAACTAAATATAAAACTATCAAAAGCATTATTTATTTGTCAACTTTATACAACTACTCAGAACTTTTATAAGAAAAAAGCCCTTTTATAGAAAAGAAGCCCTTCTATACAGTGGACAAGCATAAAATGTTAATAGCAGATCAGCTAATAAAACAGAATTGGCCATTACTTTGGCTTCAATCACACAGAAAATTTTTCAGTAAAAAGTGAGTTAGTCCTATTACTCTAATAACACAAATACTTCCTTTTGTCAGCAAAGAAATGGAATAAAATCATGAACAAGCATTTATTAAGAGCTCACATGTGACAAGAATTTATATTCCAACTCATAAAATCCAATTAACTTAAAAAAAAGGAGAATCCTGAACTGATAAAGCTTAACATCTCTAATGATCGTAAAAATAATATTCGCATTTAACTACTCCAAGTGTTACTACATGATCAGTAGATCATTACTTTATTGTGAGCAGAAAATATTTTTGTCTCTTAGAGAAATGAGGTGGAGTTTTAGCCCAAAGAAGGTGCAGTAGAAACCCTGATCTCACACAAGACAACAGTAACAAAAGGTTGAAAGACAAGGTAAAGTATATTAAAACTAAAAGTACCATAAATTATTAAATATCAGCATTATATGTGTGTGTGTGTGTATACACACACACCCCTAAATGGCTTAGCAGCTATGTAAAGGAAAAAAATTTGGTAAATTATAGGAAGGTCTAGACAACAGTCATAAATGATTCAACCTGCCTCCCCTCAGACTTACATAAAAGTAAGCAAAAAGAATAACAGTAAATTAAGAAGTTGAAAAAAAGTTGGAAAAATTAGATGTGAAAGACCTGTGACAACTTCTGAATTGCAATCTTAAAGAGCATAACACCTATTTTTTAGGATTGCATGGCACATACACAAACGCTAAGGTATAAGGAATTTATAAATAAATGTACAAAAGTAGAAAGGAATTCATAAATAAACACAGAAAGGAATAATATATATCTTTTACAGACCACAACCCAATAAAAATGCAAACAAATAACAAAAGCTTCCAACAAAGTTGATTCAGACTAGAGTAGCTGATAAAGAGCCCACCTCTCAGAGGCAGGTGGATTTTGGTTAAATTTTGCCTCTGATACATAAAGGCTTTGTTGCCCTGGGCATATTATGTAACCTCTCAGTGACAATAAATTGCAGAGGTGCCCATCTATGTTAGTAAAAGGAGTTTTCTCATATAGGAATTTCTCATAACCACAGGTCTAGACCCTATTGCAGTACTCTATAAACAAAGAACTCAGTCCTAAATGGAAATTAAATAAATAATGTAATCCTAAGGACCACAGAATCAATAAAAACTTATATAAAAAAATAAGACACCACATTTAAAACATACGGGTTGCAGCTATATAGCAATATTTTTTTAAAAATGATTTTTTGTTACATTTTAAGTTCTGAACGGTCTCTCTCCTTACGTCCCCACTCCGCACTAGAGAAGGCCACTATTTAACAAAGATATATAAATATATGTAAAACCATACTATGTGCACTTTTATTTATCAGTTTTCTCTGGAAGTAGATAATATCTTCCTCCATAGGTCCTTTGCAGGTGCTTTGAGTATTTATAATACTCACAATAACTTGGCATTTAACAGTTGTTCTTTGAATAATACTGATGTTATTGTATACAACACTCTCTTAGCTCTGCTCATTTTACTCTTCATTATTTCATGCAAGTCTCAACATGTTTTTCTAAAATCAATCAGCTCATCAGTTCTTACAGCACAGTAGTATTCCATCACAATTACATACCACAGCTTGTTTACCATTCCCCATTTGATGGACATCCCTTCAACTTCCAGTTCTTTGCTACCACAAAGAGAACTGCTATAAATATTTTAGAGCATATAGAACGTATTAAGAAACAGACATAATAGTGATACTGTGGGGAGCAATTTTTCAAGGAAAATATCCCTAACATTATATCAACAAATAAGAGAAAGATCAGATCAGCTAAAAACATCTAGAAAACCAATAAATTAATAATAATCCCCTAATAGCACAGAAATACTGACAGCAAAATTACTATTGAGATAAATAAAAAAGCATTAAAATAGTAAGCCAATTTGATTTTTTTAAAAAAGGAGAACTGAATTTCCAATATGAAAAATGGGAATAAATATATGGAGAAATAAAATCTGATAAAATTATCAGAAACTATTTTATAGTTTATATATCAAATTATATATAATGAAAACTCAAATCTCAAATGAAGTAAATATTAACAAAAATATTAAGTACTGAGACTAACTGAACCAGAAATAGAGTGTACACAGTTTGGTACTAGAAAAAGAAAGTAAGTAAGCCATAAAAGAATTTCTGGAGAAAAACATTAGGCTCAGATGGGATGAACTGTATCAAACATTTAAGGAACAATTCACTCCAAATAGTATATCTAGTTTGTTCCACAAAAATAGAAAACTGCAGTGCATTACCAAACCTTTCTATGCAACAAATGTGTCCTGATATCCAAACCAGGGAGAGAAAAAGAGGGAAGGAGAGAGCAAGAGGGAGAGAGAGAGACTATAAATTACAGACCAACATAACTAATATCACAAACAGTATTTGCAAAGAATCTACAGTAGTATACATTTTAAAGTATTCAATGGGATCAGGTTGAATTTATAGCAAAAATATGCAGATGATTTAACATTAGCCAAACTACAAATATAACAAATTATGCTGCTGTTATTGTTATTTAGTTATTCAGTCATGTCTGACTCTCTGTAAATCCTGTGGACCATATTGTCCACGGGGTTTTCTTGGCAAACATACCGGAATGGTTTGACATTTCCTTCTCCAGTGGATTAAAGCAAACAGGGTTTAAGTGACTTACCCAGGGTTACACAGCTAGTAAGTGTCTGACGCCACATTTGAACTCAGATCTTCCTGATACAAAGCCTAGTGCTCTATCCACTGAATCACCTAGCTGCCTCTAACAAATTATATTAATAAAGAAAATAGCATAATTACATCAAAAGATGCGGGAAGTCTGACAAAATACAGCACACGTTTATATTAAAAACACTAAAATTATAGGCACAAAAGGGCCTTTCCGTAATGATTCAAATTATCTAAAACCAACAATCAGAATATCTGCAATGGAGAAACTCTAGAAACCTTTTCCATTAAGATCAAGGGTCAAGCAAAAATATATATTGTCTATGGATCCCTGCTCCCCACATATCTACTTAGAACACCACAAATGTAATCAATGTTGCACTATATTTTTATTTATTTTGTTAAACATTTTCCAACTACATTTTAATCTGATTGTGTGTGACTCTGGAGTTTTGCAGTGTTGCTGCCTAAGAATCTGGTCTACACTATTTTGTGATCTAGTGCAAGAAATGTTACCTATAACAATAAGATAAAAAGAAAATTAATAAGAATAGACAAAAGGGGGGAAATGACCTCTATTTAATAATAATAGCATATAAATGGCACTTAAAGATTTACCAAGGGCTTTACAAATACAATCTCATTTGATCCTCACAATGACCTAAAGTAGATGTTTTCATTATCTTCATTTTACAGCTGAGGAAACTGAGGCAGAGAGAGGTTAAATGACTCGCCCAGATCACAGATCATCCTGCCTCCATTTCTAGTGTCCTATTCAATGCATCACCTAGCACAATGAAGGGTAACTTTAGAGAACTCCAGTGGTTCAACAAAAACATCTAAATAATTTCAGTTAAGTAACAATTTATAAAAGTCATCAGCTTTTCTATATATCACTAGTAAAATGGAGGAGAAAGTGAGATTCTAATAAAAATAAATACAAAATGCTTAAAATGCGCAAGCATTAACCTCAGATTAAGAGACACACAGGATTCACAGGAAAACAAACAATTGAAAAGATAGTCATTGCTCATGGCTAGACCATGCCAATATAATAAAAATGATAACATTGACTAAATAAACTTACAGATTTTGTCCTAAATTGCTGAAGGGCTAAAATAGACAAAATAATATCAAAATTCACGTGTAGTATCAAAAGGTAAAGAATCTCAAAGGAAATAAAACAGATTTAGACAAGTATATTATTCTGTACCATAATAATCTTGAGATAAATACTTAACCTAAATATTTTTTAAATTATTAAAAATTATGAGATAAAAGGAGGTACTTTTGGCAAATATGGCCAAGTAATAAAGGAGATAAAAAGTAAAACAACCTCAATTATATAAAACTAAAGTATTTTTGCATGAACAAAATCAATAATTAAGAACAAGAGAAATTGAAAAACTGGAAAATATAACAAGCTCATTTGATAAAAGTGATATTTACAAAATGTATACAGGAAATATACGTATACAAAATAGGAAACTGACATAAATACCCAAGACTGAGAGCCATTTCCCCAATATCAAATGGACAAAAGATATTAACAGTTTTCAAAAGAAGAAATCTGAATTATTAGGAACCATATGGAAAAGCATTCCAAATTACTTGAGAAAAAACATAACAAAAACAAAACAAACAAACAAACAACTCTAAGGCTTTCCCTCATACCCATCCAATTGGTAAAGATGATGAAAGATGACGGGGACAAAAAAGAAAAAACAATTATAAAAGTCAACAATAAAAGGAGTCTGAGAAGGCAAAGAAGGTCAAGTATATTAAGACTGAGGAAAAGCTAGGCAAAGCAGAGCTATCATTAAGAGACAGAAAAATCACCAACTGAAGTAAAAAGTTAAATTATGAAACATTTGTTCATCCTGGATAAATTTTTGTTTCATTTAATTGTTGTCAGCAATGGCCATGACATCTATCGACTAATCAAACAAAAGAATACATGTGATCCTTCTACCTTTAAATAGACACCGAGTCAATTTACATTTTTTGACCACACATAAATACTTTAATCTTTACTTATTATAACTATATTATTAGGCTCCATTTATCTGTGAAAGCATGACATTTACTATTTTTACCATGACAAATCCTTTAAAATTGTAAATTTTGTAGATTATATGGCGCTTAGGTCATAGCCATAATAACATTAAGCTTTAATCAATTCCACTTCCTTTTTTTCTTTTTTGGCCTCCATCAGGTCTATTGTTGTCAGGCATCTATCTCTGCATACAGTTAAAATAAGGAAAGAAAAAAAAGAGAAGGCTATAAAGGAAAAACTATCACAAATCAGTTAAGCAGCCAAAATTCACAGTTCCCTGATTAATTCACAAAAGCCCTCCTACAGTCTGGTTATAGAAAATTCAATACAAGGGGAGGAAGAAACTCAGCTATGCTCCCTTTTTCATTCCCTGGAGACATTGTGAGTGTAAGAAGAAAAAATATAAAGTATAAAGTAGAAAAGAAAAAAAAACTACTAAAGGTTTCATAAGAGATGAGACAGAAAAGTAAAATTGGGCAGAGGTGTCTTGTGTAGAGTATCTTGTCCTTTGGTAAGAAGTTACCATATTACCCTTTGACCCAGCAATAGCACTTCTAGGGCTGTATCCCAAAGAATCATAAAAATGGGAAAAGGACTCATACGTACCAAAGTATTTATAGCAGCTTTTTCTGTGGTGGCAAAGAATTGGAAATAGAGGGGATGCCCTTTAATTGGGGAATGGTTGAACAAGTTGTGGTATATGAATGTAATGGAATACTATTGTGCTATAAGAAATGATGAGCAAGAGGACCTCAGAAAAACCTGGAAAGACTTGTATGGACTGATGCTGACTGAAGTGAGCAGAACCAGAGGAATGTTGTACACAGTAACAGCCACGTTGTGCAATGAATAACTCTGACAGACTTAGCCCTTCTCAGCAATGCAAGGATCTAAGACATCTCAAAAATTCTCATGATGGAAAATGCTATCCACATCCAGAGAAAGAACTTTGGAGGTTGAATGCAGATGGAAGCATTTGCTCTTTTTTTCCCTTGTGTTTTGTTTCCTCTTTCTTGTGGTTCCTCCTCTTGGTTCTAATTCTTCCTTACAACATGACTAATGTGAAAATATGTTTAATAGGAATGTATATGCACAGCCTGTATAAGATTGCACACCATCTTGGGGAGGGAGAAGGGGAAGGAGGGGAAGAAAAATTTAAAACTCAAAAGCTTATGGAAGTGATTGTTGAAAACTAAAAAATTAATTTTTTAAAAAGTTACCATATTTATAATGTCTACAGGTGCTGTTCACTAACAAGTAACAAGTCATGACACCCCCAAGATATTTTGCAAACCAAAAACATAATATTCATGAAAGCTTCAGTTAAATTAATAGAGACAGTTCCATAATGAATTATTTAAGGAACTCTAGAGTCTCTTCCATCTGAAAAATAGTATAATTCAGAATATATCCCTTCTCCCTTTTCCCTTATTGTTTTACCATTGTGTGCCTTGGCAATCTCCTCTATCCCCAAGGTTTCTAACTTACTCTTCTAAGAATATTACTCCCATATCTTTATGATTTCCTATTTTCTGTTAACGGCACTGCTACTCTCCCTATCACTTTTAGACTAGAAACTTCTGAATTATCTTTGACTTATTCCTTGTGTCATTTTCCAAACTCCAATTTTAGGTGCTGTTGATTCTATCTTTGCAATTTCTCTTGCATCTAGCCCTTCCTCTCCATAGCTAGCATTAGTTAGTCAAAAAGCATTTATTAAGTGTTTGCTTTATGTATTTTTCTAAGGCAAAAACAATCCCTTTTCTCACTACTTCTACTGCTACTGCTAAAGACTACTAATTAGCATTTACATAATATTTTAAGGGTTTGTAAAGTATTTTACATGTTATCTAATTTGATCCTCACAACAACTGAGTTAGATGCTATTATTAGCCCCATTTTGCATATTAGCAAACTGTGGATGAGAAAGGTGAATTCATTTGCCTAGGGTCACATAGCTAGGAAGTATCTGAGACAGAATTAGAACCCAGGTCTTCCAGATGCCAAGTCCAGGACTCCATTTGTGACACCTAAATGGTCATATATGACACATAGAAAGTAGAAGGATGGTAACCTCTGAGAATCCGGTTCTAGCAGCTAAGGAGGATTGCAAAGGGTCTCTTATATAAAATGGCTTTTAAGCTAAATCTTAAAGGAAGACAGAAATTCTAACAGGCAGAGGTAAGAAAACGGAACGTTCCAGGCACTGAAGACAATCAGTGCAAAGGTATAATGACAGGATAGTGAGTGTTCTATATGAGGAACAGCAAGTGAGCTATATAGTTATGAAAACAGGTTTTTAGTGGCTCACTTTCCGAATAATGAAAAATTAAAATGTCCAAATTGTTGAAAAATCTCAGTGAGGAAAAACGGTTTTTCGAAAAAGTAAACTCATGTACCACATCACACCTGTCAGATTGGCTAACATGACAAAACAGGAAAATGATAAATGTTGGAAGAGATGTGGGAAAATTGGGACACTAATGCATTGCTGGTGGAGTTGTGAACTGATTCAGTCATTCTGGAGAGCTATTTGGAACTGTGCCCAAAGGGCTATAAAATTCTGCATATACCCTTTTGCCCAGCAACACCACTTCTAGATCTGTATCCCAAAGAGATCATAAAAACAGGAAAAGGACCCACATGTACAAAAATATTTATAGCAGCCTTTTCTGTTGTGGCAAAGAATTGGAAATTGAGGGGGATACCCATCAATTGAGGAATGGCTGAAAAAGTTGTGGTATATGAATGAAATAGAATACTGTTGTGCTACAAGAAATGATGAACAGGCAGACTACAGAAAAACCTGGACTTACATGAATTGATGCTGAGTGAAATGAGCAGAAACAGAAGAATATTGTAGACAATAACAGCCACATTGTGCGACGACTGACCTTGATAGACTTAGCTCTTCTCAGCAATGCAAGGATATAAGACAGCTCCAAAAGACTCAAAATGGAAAATGCTATCCACGTCTAGACAAAGAACTTTGGAGTCTGAATGCAGATGGAAGCATACTATTTGCTCTCCCTTTCTTTTGTTGTTTTGTTTTGTTTCTTCTTTCTCGTGGTTCCTCCCATTAATTCTAATTCTTCTTTATGTCATGACTAATAGGAAAATATGTTTAATATGAATGTATAAGTAGAGCCTATATCAGATTGCACACTGTCTTAGTGAGAGGGGAGAAGAAGGTCAGTGAGAAAATTCAAAACTCAAAATCTTAGGGAAGTGAATGTTGAAAACTAAAAATAAATAGTTGTTTTTTTAAAGTAAAATATCAAAAGAGCCAGCAATGGAAAAAAAGAAAAGAAAGTAAATTCAGAAAATGAGGCAGGTGCTGAGGTTAGTTTTCAGGTATCTAAAAAAATTTATTTCAAACATGATTCTAGATTATGATAAACTGACAACTGACAAGAAGTGCAATACTTTCTATTAACTAAATGTAAACAGTAAGAAAACCTGAAAAATGTATTAAAACTCATATTGTTTAGCAAAGTAATTTTTTTAACATTAATGTAATTTCATGATAAATAAAAAACAATGAATTTAATTAAATTTTTAAATAATGGTTTATTTGCAAAATAGTTTAATCATTAATTATATTAATTATACCTTTATTCGGAAAGTGAGCCACTAAAAACCTATTTGCGGTGAAGAAGTTAGCCTATTTTAATTCTGGCTCCTATCTGCTACCGAGTTGTGCAGGTCTGTGCTGAATAGAGCTTGAGAAAAATCACAAAATTGTGCTGCCTGGGTCCATTACAACTTGTTACATAATTTAGTTGGGCCCTCTCTTTGGCAGGATAATCATTTTATACCACCCTAATGGATTCACTGTCCTCACCAAGTGGCTTTTCCAGACCTTTTCATCCTTTCTCAAACTTCCTATTGCTCCCTGTATCTCCACCTTCTCAGCTAAGAATCTTCCTTCATATTTCACTGAAAAAATGAAGCCATTTGCTGAGAGCTCCCTCTTCTCCCCTCTTCATGTCATATCACTAAGATGCCTTCTGCTTCTCTTTCACTTGAAGAGGTAGCCCTTCTCCTTCTACTTGCACAAGTTACCTCATTCCATCCCATCTTTTCTTGCAGATTTCCTACTCTCTCACTAATCTTTTATTTCTTCTTGTCTACTGTCTGCTTCCTTGTTGCTTATAAACATGCCCATGTTTTCTCCTTTATTAAAAGCACACTCATTTGGTCTATACATCCCTGGGAGCTGTTCTTCCCTTTTGAAGCTAAACTCCTTGAAAAGGCCATCTATAATAGGTCTCTTCACTTGCTTTCCTTGCAGTCTGGCTTCTGATATCATCATTCAATTGAATATGCTCTTTCCAAAGTTACTAAAGATCTTTTAATTGCATCATTTAATGATGCTTTTCTTTTTGATCTCCCTTGCAGCCTTGACATGTCAATACTCCTCTTTTGGATACTCTCTTTCTTCTAGGTTTTTGTGACAGTTTTTCCTGGTTCTCCTCAAAAATGTCAGACTACTCCTCAATCCTCTTTGCTGAATAATCATCCAGTTTGTTCCTGCTAACCATGAGTATCTCCCAAGACTCTTCCCCCCTTTTTGCTTGATGTTCATCAGTTCCCAATGTTTCAATCTTCATCTCTATGCAGATAATTCTCAGATCTACTTAATCCAGCCCAGCCTTTCTCCTAACCTCCAGTCTTGAATCTCCAGCTACTTATTAGTCATCTCTAATAGGATATCCTGTAGAACATCGTAAACTTTACATGTCCAAAACAGAACTTTGTATCTTTTCTCTGCAGCTTTCCTTTCTATCTAATGTACCTAATAATGTCAAAGGCACCATCATATTCCCAAAACCCAGGCTCACAATGTCGTTATTGACTCCTTCCTCTCTCATCTCCCATAGCCAATCTGTTGCCATAACCTGAGGTTTTTATCTTCACAACATCTCTGATATATGACCCTTTCTGTCCTATGACACTACAACTGTTCTGGTGAAGGTGCTTTTCATTTCATGTTTGGGTTATTTCAGTAGTCTACAGGTTGATCTACTTGTCTCAAGTTTCTCCCTACTCTAGAGTCCATCCTGAACACAGCAGCCCTTTATTCATTCAGTTGTAAAATTATCTTACCTTTTTTTGTTTGTTTGTTTTTTGGTTAGGCAGTTGGGATTAAGTGACTTGCCCAGGGTCACACAGCTAGTAAGTGTCAAGTGTTTGGTCTGAGGCCGGATTTGAACTCAGGTCCTCCTGACTTCAGAGCCAGTGCTTTATCCACTGAGCTACCTAGCTGCCCCTAAATTCTCTTATCTTTTAAAGCCCTCCATAAGTTGCTCTCCCTTCTCTTCCCTTGCCCCCCACATTTCCAGTCTTATCTTTCGCTTCTTCTTACACCTGTACTCTGTGATCCAGTGACACTTACCACCTTGCTGTTTCTTACACATGATACTTCACCTCCTGAGCATTTTTACTGATGTGTCAGTGAACGTGTCTGGAATACCTGGAACGCTCGTCCCTTCTCATCTTTGCCTCCTGGCTTTCTTTAAATCTCAGCTAAAGTCCCACCTCCTGCAAGAAGTCTTCCCTAATTCTCCCTAATGCAAGTGCCTTGCCTCTGAAAAGCTCTCTGATTTAACCTTTCTATAGCTGACAATAGATTATGAAGTTCTATTTTGGACATGTTGAGTTTAAGGTTTTCTACATTTACTTAATTTTTGCATTTTGCCCCTCCCATTGGACTGAGTTCCATGAGAGTAGAGATTATTATTTGCTTTTCTTTGTGCTTGTTCACAGTACTTGGCACACAATGGTCTTTTGATAACATATTGACTTCATTTGCCTTGACTTGGTAACTTCATATTTGTGCTGCACACACTTTTATGTGTACTTGTTTTTTTCTCCTTTAGACTATAAATTTCTTTTGATTAGAAATTTCTTCAGTCTTTGTACTTATATTCCTAGTGCCTAACACAGTACCTAGTAATTAGAAAGCACCTAAATAAATACTTGTTGAATGATTGATACCATTCTTTATAGTCCACTCGACTTTTTACCCTTTTAAGGAGGCATCTATGTTTCTGCTAGGTAGTGAGAGCAAGGATTTCCCAATTACAGTTCTAAGGCTTAGGAAACTTGAGAAGTGGGACAGAGAAATATTTTTTTAAAGTATTATTGAAGTAGAATCAATAAAATTTAGAATATACATGTAGAAAGATGATGGTAACATCAATAGAAAGTGAGAAATCAGTAAGATCAGCAAATTTAGGTAAAAAGATCATGAGTTCAGGTTTATATTGAACCTGTTGGTTTTCAGTTGTGGTAGCACATCCAGGTACTGTTTCAGCAAGTGAGGAAGTTGGAAACATGGGACTGAATAGATTTGTGAGTCATTATGTAGAAATGATAATCAAAGATTTAGGGGATATGGATGAGATTGTCAGTGGAGAAATTGCAGAGAAGATGACTTAGGGCAGAGCCTTCAGGGACATCCATATTTATCAAGTAAGAAGATGGTGGAAATTGGTGAGAGAGAGAGAGAGACAGACAAACAGACAGTGTGGGTTATTAGTTAGGAAAAGAATCAGGAGAGAGCAATGTCTGGAAAGATAAGAGGGAAAAAATATCAAGATGTGATTAGGTGGTCAGCAGTGTTCCTTTGTTCCAGTAAGGAGAGAAAAGAGGTGAGAGGCAATTCTGAGTAAATGTGAATTGGGTGCATGTGAAATGCGGGACTGCCTGTACACACATATTCTGTCTCTGTCTCTGTCTCTGTCTCTGTCTCTCTCTCTCTCTCTCTGTCTCTCTCTCTCTCTCTCTCTCTCTCTCTCTCTCTCTCTCTCTCTCTCTCTCTCTCTTCCCCTTCTCCTTCTCCCAAAAATAAACTGTGGTATAGTAGCACTTTTATGTAGTGGCAAAGACCTGAAAACAGAGAATATAACCTGATTAGAGAATGGCTAGACAAATTGTGGTACATGAATATAATGACACTTGTTATGCTGTAAGAAATTATGAATATGAAGAATTCAGAGAAGCATAGGAAGACTTAAACAAACTGATTGTAGGATGAAGTAAAGAGACAGAAAACAATGTGCACAATGGATTACAAGCTAAATAGAAGGGAGGAAAACCCCAAACTGAATACTGTGATTTTAATGAAAATTAGAGGCAGCTAGGTGGACCAGTGGATAGAATACTGAGGCTTGAGTCAAGAAGACTCGAATTCAAATCCTGCCTCTCAGACACTTGCTAGCTGTGTGCCTTGGGACCAGTCCCTTAACTTCCACTGGGGGTAGTTCAGGTAACTTCAGAAAGGCGTTAAGATTAAGGAAGATGAGGAAAGTCTTCTTGCAGAAGATGGGAATTATAAGAAGCCAGGAAAGCTAAGAAACAGAAATGAGGGAAGAGTGGTCCAAGCACAGGGGACAGCCAGTAAGAATGCCCAGGAGATAGAGTGCCATGGCCTAGAAACAGTAAGCAGGCCAGTGTTACTAGATTGCAGAGTACAAATAAGGGAATAAGATGTAAGAAGAATAAAAAGACAGAAGCCAGATTATGAAAGACTTCAAAAGCCAAATAGAGGATATTATATTTGATCCTTGAGACAATAGGGAAGCACTGGAGTTAATTTAATGTGTGTGTGTGGGGGGGGGACGGGACTGATAGCTTCAGACCTGTGCTTTAGGAAGCTCTGTTTGACAGTTGAGTGGAGGATGGGCTATATCGAAACTTGGGGTGGGGAGATCAACCAGCAGACTATTGCAGTATGTGGTGATGAGGTCCTATACCAGGGTGGTTACAGTATCAGAGGAGAGAAGGGGGCATATGTGAAAACAAGGTATGGAGGTAAAATAACAGAGTTTGGCAACTGATTGGATATAGAAGGTGAGAGAGAGTAAGGAGGTGAGATTTACACCTAAGTTGCAAGTCTGGGTGACTGAGAGAATTGTGATACCCTCAATAATAATACGGAAGTTAGGAAGTGACGAGAGTTTAAGGGGAAAGATGAGTTCAATTTTGAACATGTTTAGTTTAAGATGTCTACTGGACATAAAGTTTGAGATGCCTAATTGGCAGTTAAAGTTCAGGACTGGAGATCACCTGAGAGGTTAGGACAGAATAAGCAGATTTGTAAATCATCACATAAAGATGATAAATGAATCCACTGAGAGATCATAGAGAGAAAAGAAGACAGACTTTAAGTTACAGAACAAATCCCCTTAATAAAAGAATTTGTTCTGTTAAACTTGTACTCAGTCAAAATGCCAGTCAGTCACCCAAGGACCTAGAAGGCCACAGGTTCCCTACCCAGTAGAACAAAGCCTGGGGAGCCATCTCACAGTTTATGGGTGTGACACGGATGAAGGAAGCAGATGAAGGAGAAATCAGACAAGATTTCCAAGAGAACCAAGAGAGAGCAGAATCATGAAGCTCTACAGAGGAATAAGCGGTCAGATGAGGCAGAAAGGTCCAGAAGTTTGAGGACTAAGAAAAGGCTCATTAGTTTGGATACGTAAAAGACCATTGGTAACTTTGGAGAGAGCCGTTTCAATTGAATGATAAGGTTAGAATCCAGATTGCAAAGGGTTTATAACAGTGACATATCTGTATCAGCCAAATAAAAGCACACATACATGACCACTGTTGTCTCATCAGAAATATTCTTTGTCACTCGTAATGGAAAATGCTATCCATAGCCAGAGAAAGAGCTATGGAGTCGGAATACAGATTGAAGCATACTATTTTCTCTTTTTTGGTTTTGTTTTTTCTTTCTTGTGGTTTTTTCCTTTTGCTCTGATTTTTCTTTTACAGCATGACTAATGTGGAAATATGTTTAATATGATTGTACATGTATAGCCTATATCAGATCGCATGCCATCTTGGGGAGGGGATAGGGGAGGGAGAGGGAAAAATTTAGAACTCACAATCTTTTAAAAGTGAATGTTGAAAACTAAAAGTAATTTAAAAAGAAAAAAAACATTCTTTGTCTCAAGTAATTTGCACACCACTGTCCAAAATAGTTTTGGGTGAGACAGCTGGGAGAAGAAGGAAGACCCTTTTGAAGGAGCTGAGTTTACAGGAAACTAGGGATTCTAAGAGGTTGAGATGAAAAAGGACTGAATTCCAGGCATGGTGGACCATATCTGCAAGAGCATGGAAATGGGAGAAGAAATATGTGTGAGAAATAGCAAAAAGGTCAGTTTGTTTGAATTGTAGAGTTTGTCAAAGGAAGTAATGTGTATTTAAATGGGGAAAGTGACCAGGTAGGTTGTGAGGACTTTAAATGCCAAACTGAGGAGTCTGTAATTGATTCTAGATTCTAGTAATCAGGAACCACAAGATTTTCTTGATTGGGGGAGCAGTGTGGTACGACCTATGCTTTGGGAAAATGACTTTGCAGCTTTATAGATGGTGGACTGGAGAAGAGAGAACCTCGAGGTTAGGAGACCAATTAGGAAACTTTTGTAATAGTGCCCCTGAGAAGTATGAATGGAGAGCAAAAATCCAGATGGGAGAGATATTGTAAAAGGAGAATCAGTAAGATTTGGCAACTGATTAGATTTTTGAAGCACAGGAGAATAAATAATTGAGAATTAGCTCAATGTTGCGAACTGGGGTGCCTGGAAGGTCAGTGATGTTAATGACAAATAAGGAAATTTGGAAGAAAGATGAGTTTGTGAGGGGAAAAATAATGAGTTTGTTTTGGCCATGCTGAGTTTGAGATTTTGTGAGATACCCCCTTTGAGACAACTGAATAGTTGAAGATCAGTGGGACTGAACTCTGCAAAGAGACTTGAGCTGGATATATTAATCTGGGAGTCATCTGCTTAATGATAATAATGAATCCATGGGAGTTGTTGAGGTCACCAAGAGAAATGTGGAGAGAGAACAGGGCCCAGGGGCCTTGGGGTAGAGAATATGCAGGGGGAGGATGGTCAGCAGTGTTGTGTTGCAGGGAGCTCTCAAGAATGATGAGAACTGAGAAAACTATTTTGACAATCAAAAGACCATTGGTACCTGTGGAAAGAGCAACTTTGGTTGAACGATAAGGTCAAAATCCGGATTTCAAGGGGTTGAGAACTGAATAAGAAAGGAAGAAGTGGGGACAAGGAGAATAAATAACTTTTTTTAGTTTGATTGTGAAAGGGAGAACATATATTAAATAATAGCCAGGCACTAGAGAAAACCTGCCACCACTGGGTGTTCTGTTACCCCATGAAGAGGCAAAAGATGATTTCAAGGTTTTTACTCTGGGGAATTTTGATAATGGTTGCATTATCTTTTTTAAATAATACAGAAGAGTGGGGTGGGAGGAAGCAGAACCAGAAGAACAGAGTGCACACTGATTATTTAAGATGCTAAATGAATGGGAATAAATGGACAAGCAAAAAAGCTGATGGAGACTTAGAATGACTGGCAGAGTTGTTAGGAGATATTTCACATGCAGAAATTAATTTACCTAACATTAGCAATTGCAAAGCAAATTTAGTTGGCTTTTTTGATGTTTAATGTTGTTTATCATAAATTGTAAATTAAAAATAAAAATGAAATTGGGAAGGGGACCTAGTTCAGAGGTATGACTAAATGATTTCAGGTGTGGGCTTATCGAATCTGAAGTAATAATAGATTTTCCAAGTAAAAATATTCTGGAGCTTAGTTAAAGAGATAAAACTGATGTAGATTCGAGAGTCAGCATAAGGTAATGCCTAGAACCATGTGTGAGAGAGAACGAATTCTTAAGTATAGAGAGGGGGAAAGGGCAGAATGCTCACATTTAGGGAATAGGAAGGGGAACTGAGTGTATAATGGATTACCAGGGCACACATACAGTTCATGAACCTGAGGGAAAAGAGTTTTGAGGAAGAACAAAAAAAAAAAAAGATCTTTTTGGGTTTGGCAATAAGAAAGTCATCAGTGACCCTAGAAAAGTCTTGTGAAAGAAGCTGGATTGTGGTTTAAACGGACGGAATAGATTGAGGCAGAAGAGAAAGGGAAAGGACTCATTCAAGTAGTACATTCAAGTAGTATAGGCCATAAGGAAGAGTCATTGGATCATAACCAAGAGAAACAGGAAGGTCAGGTAAAGGGTGCTTTGTTGTTTTTTACAGTAAGAGAGATGAAGTCTAATGAAGGAAAGACTAGAGATAACTAGAGAAAGAAGGGATAATTGTAGAAACCAAGGTTCCTCAGGCAAGGAGTGTGATTAAGACTAAAATTAGAGGAATTAATTTTGGAAAGGAGGAGGAAGGGACATCTTTCTCTTTAGAAACTATTAAATAATTTTGAGTTTCCCATTTTTGAGATTAACTTTTTTTTTGTCAGACGTATCTTTTTATGCTGGGTAAGATGCAACTGCAAATCTTTGTTTCTAAGTGTAAGCTATTACCTACTTGTCTCAGCCACATTGTTTTTTTCTCCCATTTTATAGCACCATCATGCCTTTCTTCTAGCTGTAAAAATGATTATGAGGCTGGTAGAATATACAAGCAAGTAGCTCATACGTGGTTAAGAACTCAAGCAAGTGTGCGTTATCAAGTCTGACCTTTGTTCCCTTTGGCAGTTATAGGCAGATGGCTTGGATAGAATTCACTTTTCAGAATTTCACTTCCTAGCAAACTTTTTTTGGTAATGTACCCATTCTGTACTTGGGGAACTTCAGTGATGGTTGCAATAACCACTGCAGATGTGGCTTATATTAAGAAATACTGTTGTACAAAATCTAAACTTGTTTTTAACCAATAGATAAATCATAGGATGATTATCATGTTACAGGATGATTCTTTATTTAAAGAAAATTTGAACTGCCAAATTTTCTTTTAATAGTGAATTTCCCCTAGCATTTAGAATGCAGCTTAATTTATTTGTAGGTGATTAACATACTTCAGCCATACTGATTACTATATTTTATAAATTGATACCATCTGGGTTTCCATATGGTTTTAAAACCAAGAAATAAACTTTCTAGGAATTAACCAGTCATATTTTAAGTAAAGAATTTCTGATAGGATCTGAGAGTTTCAATAATTTTGTATTTGAAGACCACAGCTACACTGCACAGGGAATAAATGAAGTACATATTCAGGATGGTATTGGAGTTGAAATTTTATTATCAGTGTCAAATGTGGGATGTTTATTACTATCAGACACTATTCATCACAGCTTCGGAGAGAATTGATTTCTCTGTACATCATGCAGCCTTCCAAATGCTCCTGCTGATTGAATTTATCCCCATTATAGTACAAAGCCTCTTCAGTGAGTTCCATGATTCTTTTTAAAAAGATTTTGGGCCAATGATCCATACTGGAAAAAATATGCAGTTTGATGGACTGCCCTTGGTCTGCTGCCTCATATCTTGGGAAGCCTGTACAGATAATCATAGAACTGGACCCCAAACTGAATAGTAGAATACTCAACAATCCCAAGTTTCTCCCTGAAACAAAATGTCATCTTTTTAACGTTATTCTACCAGTGGTGCTATGTGATTTATTCTTGGAACACCACAATCTCCAAAGAGCCAAAATTACAGTGACTCAAAGGACAATAGAGAAGATATAGTAGAGTAGACAGAAATAGGGAGAACTAGGTGTCATAGTGGATAGAGTACCAGGCCTAGAGTCAGGAAGACTCATCTTCCTGAGTTCAAACCTGTCCTCAGACACTTACTAGCTGTGTGACCCTGGGCAAGTCACTTAACCCTGTTTGCCTCAGTTCCTTATCTGTAAAATGAGCTGGAGAAGAAAATGGCAAACCACTCCAGTATCTTTTCCAAGAAAACACCAAATGAAGTAACAGGTTATCAAATGACATATGTTAGAAGTGAAAAAATTTATCATCCATATGATGTGTAGTCAACATTTTTAAGTGTCCTTTATGTGCCAACTACTAGATGTGAAGAAATACGAAAGGAAGCAAACTGTGACTGCTAATAAAGATCTTGTAATCCAGTTCAGGGTCTTTACTTGTACGTGTAAGAGTCATGGAAAACCTGATAGGCTCTTCACACTTTTTATATGTGGCTAGTCATTCCTCTTTCAAAGATTCCTTAGTGGTTTAGAAGACTATGTGCTTAAATAACACTTTGTCAAGAAAGAGTGTGATTCAGAGAACTCTGGGGAGAATTACATGAACTAATGTGAAGTGAGGAGAACCAGGAGATCAATTTATACAGTAACTACAACATTATAAAGATAAGCAAGTTCGAAAGACTTAACAACTCTGAACCATGCAATGACCAACCATGACTCAGGAGAAATAATGAAGAATCACCCCACCATGCTTATTTGTTGCAAGGGATTTTTGTTTACTTTTAACTGAGGGTAAGGATTTGGGAGAGAGAGGGACAGTAGTGATCATAGCAGTTCTAAAAAAGGAAATAAGATCATTGTGGAATTATTTTTTAAAAATTAATAGAGGGGCAGCTAGGTGGCACAATGGATAGACCACCACCTCTGAAGTCAGGACGACCTGAGTTCAAATTCAGCCTCAGACCAAACACTTGACACTTACTAGCTCTGTGACCCTGGGCAAGTCACTTAATTCCACTTGCCAAAAAAAAAAAAGAATTTATTACATAAGTTTGAAAAGATATGCAAGCTGTATGTAATAGAAATGTGGAGTTCCTTATGCAGTCTTCTTATACTGTAATTTTTGTGTGGAAATGCTCGTGTTTAATGATGTTTTCCAAGTTATGAATAACAAAGTTTTTAATAATAAAAATAACCTGTTAAATATCTTCTGCGTGGATTTCTAAATGGTCTCTTTAATAAGCTTTCTTTCTATTATTTATTTATTTAGCTTTTTGGCTAGGCAGTGAGGTTAAGTGACTTGCCCAGGGTCACACAGCTAGTAAGTGTCAAGTATCTGATGTCATATTTGAACTCAGGTCCTCCTGACTCCAAGACTGCAGCTCTATCCACTGCACCACCTAGCTGTCCCTATTCTTAAGAACCCAGCAGCATCTTTAATGTTTTAAACCTAAGATAGAAATTATTCTTTTACAAAATTTTTACATTGCAATTACATAGAATATTCTGGTTATATAACTTGCTTTAACTATTTCTAGCATTTTTTTTCCTCATTTTAGCCTGTATTTAAGTGTTTGTCACAACACCAGATTGCTTGCTTCCAGTTTCTTCAGGAAGTTTTCTTGACAGTTCACTTCAAGGCATGTTTTCTTTAAATTCTAACATTGAACTACAGGCATTCTCCAAATTATGAATGGCTTTTATTCCAACATTTTCTCTGTATGTAAGTTGTTTGTTTCTGTTGGAAAGAGCCTTATGAATTTCAACATTATAAATGATGGTTATATTCCCAAGCTAGCAAAGAAAAGCCTCTTTAAGCTAGTATTATCCATCAGTGTTTTTCTCAAATTTTCACTTCCAGTCACCCCATATATCTAATCTACTGACAAATCTTGTCATTTCTACTTAACATCTTTTGTATATGTCTTCCATCCACTCATACAACTGCTGTCTTGGTTCGGGCCTTCATCACCTCACACCTGAACTATTGTTGTTGATTTCCAATTGGACTGCCTTCTTTAAATCTCTCTCAGCTCTAGTCTGTCTCCTACACAGTTACAAAAATCGTTTTCCTAAATTGTTGGTCTACCCATGTTACTCCTCTACTCAACAATCCCTGGGTCTCTCTGTTGCCTCTAGAATCAACTATATGGTCTTATGGTCTTATTTGACATTTAGATTTCTTCATAATTTGCCCCTCCCTCCCATATTTTGCATTTTTTTGATTTAAAATGGTAATGAAGATTGTATTCCTTTGGAAAGGCTATTACTTCTCAGCAAACAAAGCACAATATTTTGTCTCTCATGTAAGTAAACAAGTATCTCTTTGTCCACTCTGGAATAAATACTCTATGTTCTGATTCAATCTTCTGTTTCTTTTTATCATCCATTTTACAAAACCACTCCCAAAATTTTAATGTTAGAACCAAAAAACAATCTCCACAGCAACTGCTCACATACAAAGAAATTCTGAATTAAGTGTCTAACTTTTTTGGGGGCAATTAGGGTTAAGTGACTTGCCCAGGGTCACACAGCTAGTAAGTGTCAAGTGTTTGGTCTGACTTCAGGCCGGTGCTTTATCCATTGTGCCACCTAGCTGCCCAGAGTGTCTGACTTTGGAGAGAGCACCAGACATTCGTGTAACTTGGAGGGTGGCCTTGCAGCGAGGGAGAGGAAGGAGCCCTCTCACTGTTGTTGCTCATTGCATACAGGGCATTAGCCGTATTGGCCTGTGGTTGCACTCACTTTGTCCCTGTTCAATGCCAGTAATGACCAAAAAAACAGCAAAAAGATATGACTCTCACTTTTCTCAGACTAGAGACAGACTAACAATGGGTAGATGCCATGGGTCATGTAACAAACAGGAGATAGTGTGCAGTGGCAACCCACCCGCTAAGTTACATGACAGGCACAAAAGCAGGGCATGGACAAAGCACTACATCTTTATTTTTTTTTACATCCTCTATATTTTTCGTGGGCCACCCAAAATCCTTTGCTGAGCTGCAAGTGACCCTCGGGCTGTATGTTGTGCAGGCCTGATTCAACACCACATTAACAGGAATGAGGGCAGTGGATAATGACAGTAATCCAAGAGTAGGTCTTGGGAGGGCAAGATTAGCAACAGGATAAAAAGACATCATGGGACTAGACAGAAGAAGGCAGTAGTTTATCAAGGGTTAAAATGGGGAAAGGAAGAGAATGTAGCCACTACAGGGGTGTTAGCTTGGGAGAAAAACTAAGGGGTGGAGGGATTGAAGGTCATGGTGAGGACAAAGAATGAGATTAGGGGTTGTAAGGGAAAGGGTAGAAAGACCAGAAATTATAATCAGATAAAGGAAATGCAAAGGTCAGGTACAGAGAAGTGGGACACTTATGGGTGATGATAAGATAAAGGGCATGACCATCTCTGTATGTAGCAAGTAGAGGAATAGGTTCAAGGCAAATTATTAAAGTTGAGGATTTGGGAAGTTAGTTAAAAGTGTTTGAGGGACTAACCATATATATGTTGAAATTCCCTATTAGAGAAGCAGGAATTAAGAAGGGCAAGAGTTAAGAAGAAAAAGACTGGTTTGATCGAATAAACCTCAAAAGAGATGTTACTGACTGATAGGTGTAGCTGGAGAATTTGTTAAATGCCTACTATGTGCCAAGCACTATGCTACCAAGACCAGTTATTCTTCAGGGATTACAAGCAAAAATAAAACCAGTGCTGGAAAGCTGGCAAAAAAAAGCTGTCATCACGAGAGAGCCGGTTCTGAGTAGGGAATATGTAAAGAGTAAGAAAGTATAAAGTTTAAGATCAAAACAAGTTTGTTATCTGTGGAGGAAGCACTCCAGAGAACACAGTGGGAAGAGGTGAGATCTTGAAGGGAATGTGGGGGGGTCGTGGTGAGCTGTATGGAGGGGATGGGAACACGGGAGAAGTCAGTGGATAACAGCCAAAGTTCAGACTCACTGTAGTGAAGAGAGGAGCTACAAGGTGGGAGTGTGCTAATCATTGAGGAATGAAGTCAACTAGGTTATCATTGTCCCAGGAGCCTACTAAATAAACCAAAGAGGTTAGAGGCCTTTTCAAGATAAGAAAGGATGGTAGATAGAGCACAGGCCCCAAAGCCAGGAGGACCTGAGTTTAAATACAGCCTCAGACCAAACACTTGATACTTACTAGCTGTGTGACCCTGGGCAAGTCATTAACCCCAATTGCCTTTAAAAAAAAAAAAGGATGCCAGGAGGGCCAATGGAAAGGCTGGTCCAGGTGATATATAATATAGTTACACAAGGTAGCTGGAACTCAGAATGCATTTTTAATGATAATGATAATAATGATGATGATGATGGAATTTATTTAAGCACCTACTATATACAAGGCACTGTGTCAATCATTAAACATTTATTTATTTGTAATGGGGATAAGCTAGAGGTCTTCCCAGTAAGTTCAGGTTTTGTTTAACAAGGATGCCCACTGTCACCAATATTATGCAATACTGTATTAGAAACCATAGCAATAGCAATAATAGAAGAAATCAGAATAGGAAATGAGATAATAAAACTATCTCTTTCTGCAGATGATATATGTGGAAAACCCCAAAGACTCAACTAAAAAGCTAACTGAAGTAATAATTTTAGTAAAGTAGTAATATATAAAGTAAATTCACATAAATCATCAGCATTCCTATATATCACAAACAAAACCCTGCAAGAAGACACAATTAAGAGACACCCCATTTAAAATAACTCTAGACAGTATAAAATACCTGGGAGTACACCTGGCAAAACAAAACCAGGAACTATTTGAATAAAATTATAAAAAAAATTTTTAGACAAATAAAATCAAACTTAAATAACTGGAGAAATATTAAGTATTCGTGGGTAGGCAGAGCCAATACAATAAAAATGAAAATTTTACCTAAACTAATTTATATATTCAATGCCATCCCAATTAAATAACCAAAAAAAAATTTTATTGAGTTAGAAAAAAATAAAATTCATTTGTAAAACCTAAAGGTCAAGAATATCAAAAGAAATAAGGAAAAAATGTAAAGGAAAGAGGTTTACCCGTACCAGATCCTAAACTATGTTATAAGGCAATAATTATCAAAACTATCTGGTACTGGCTAAGAAACAGAAAGGCAGATCAGTGAAACAGAGTAGATAGACAATTTGGAGCAGCAAATAAACCTTGTATTTGGCAAGTGTCAAGACTTAAGACTTTGGAATAAGAATTCACTATTTGGTAAAAATTGTTAGGAAAGCTGGAAACAGTCTGGCAGAAATTGGGCATGGACCAAAATCTTACACATTTTACCAATATAAGGTCAAAATGGATACATGACTTAGATATAACAAGAAAATCTGAAAAAACATGGATCGTTACCTATCAAGACATACAGAGTGACACACAACTTATGAATAAACAAAGAGATAGAGAACAGTGTGAGGTATAAAATGGATCATTTTGTTTACATTAAATTAAAAAAGGTTTTGTACGAATAAAAAAAATGTAGCCAAGATCAGAAGGAAAGCAGAGAATTGGGGAAAAAATTCTTATGGACAGTTAGTTTCTCAGATAAAGGTCTCATATCTCAAATATATATATAGATATAGATATATATATACAGAAATGAACAATGCCAAGTATAAAAAATGGGTTCTAATTTTCGGTTTGTATTTGAGTTTCTTGGATGCATCAACACGAAAATTGGCTAACCTAAAATTATAAATTTTCAGGTCTAAAAGGCTCCAAATTTGATTTTCTAATAATAGAGACATAAAGTTTGAGCTAACTTTCTATATTTAACCTAGTTATTGGCAAAGAAAATTTAAATGTGCTAAGACCAATTTTGTAGGAAATTTTTTAGCAGAAGAGGATCTCTACAAGTGACCTGAGTATAAGAAGTCAGTCAGCTGGAAACAGCTCTGAAGACCACATTCAAATTTGAGGGCTGCATCAGATGTTTCCAGAGAACCATTCAACTGCAAGAGATGAGACTTCTATGAAATGGACAATTTTGGGGACAGCTAGGGGGGTGCAGGGGATAAGGTTTCGGCCCTGGAGTCAGGAGGACCTGAGTTCAAATCTGGCTTTAGACAGCTGACATGTAATAGCTGTGTGACCCTGGGCAAGTCACTTAACTCTGACTGCCTCGCCCTCCCCTCCCAAAAAGGTCAATTTTTTCAATTAAATTTTTTTTTTCTTTTTCCCTATGCATTTTTTATCTGTAAGGTCTACTGAATGAAGGGGACCGCCCCTTTTAATTCCATCAATGTGATCCATCTCTTTCCCTTTTCCCTTTACATTTTTTCATTTTATAAGCCCCACAGTTAAGAACTCTTGATGAAACAGTTGTCATGTCACTCAATGATTCACTGAATAGAATCAAATGGGCAAATGAGAGAAAGGATTATTTCTCACTTGTATTAAGAACTAATTACTGAATTAGGACTTAGGTTTTTCCTCTTTTCTATTTCCTCATCCAGAAATCAACCAGTGCAGAAAATCTTGGCTTACTCAGACTAAGATCTGATCAAAGACAGTAACAGAAATTCTAAGGCTAATGGGTGGATTCTTACTCACTGTGTTTACTCAGACAGGTCCCTTTTGTGAAACAGGTGATGTGGAAATTGATAAGTCTCTTTGACCAAAATTTGGGTGATCTAAATCACATACTCCCAAAACTCTCATTAGAATGAGCCCACATCTCACTATAATATTCATTTTCTCATTATTTGTTAACCAGTCAGAGTAGACTGCCCCTCTCAGGGACACTCATTCTTCCAAGGGTATATAAGCGTTGAATGGTTCCATGTGGGGTCTTTAGCATTTGAGAGTGCCACTGACTTTTAATTAATAAAATTTTAGCATTACCAATAAAATGACTCATTACCCAGAAATTTTATCTTTAAAACTTTTTAAATGTCACAGAACTCTGTCAAATCTATAAGAATTAGTCATTCTTCAATTGATAAATGGTCAAAGGCTATGAGAGGCAGTTTTCCAATGAAGAAGCAAAACAATTTTTAATTATTTCAAAAAAATGCTCTAAATCATTATCAACTGGAGAAATACAAGTTAAAACAATCTTGAGATATCATTTTACATCTACCAGATGGCTAAAATAATTGAAGGGGAAAGCAACAAATGTTGAAATGGATGTGCAAAAATTAGGACTCTAATTCACTGCTGGTGGAACTGTGAACTGATCCAACCATTTTGGAGAGCAATCTGAAATTATGCCTGAAGAGTTATTAAACTTCCTATATACCCTTTGACCCAGCAATACCACTATTAAGTCTGTTTCCAAAGGTGATTAGGGAAAAAAGGAAAAGAGCCTACATGTTCTAAAATATTTGCAGCAACTCTCTTTCTGCTGTCAAAGAACTGGAAATTGTGGGGATATCCATCAACTGGGGAATGGCTGAACAAATTGTGGTATATTATTGTGATGGACTACTACTATACTATAAAAAATGATAAGCTCAATGATCTTAGAAAAACATGGATAAACTTGAATGAAATAAAGAGTGAAATAAGCAGAACCAATAAAATGTTTTATATAGCAACAGCAATATTGTTTTAAGAAGAACTCTGCATGACTAAGTCATTTTGACTATTATTAAGTACCAAATTAACTACAAAGGACTTCTAATGGAAGACATTATCTGCATCCAAAGAAAGAAATCATAAAAAGATGTACAGGAATGATTTTAAACACACACACACACACACACACACACACACACACACCCCTAATGGTAGCCATCTCTAGGGCAGGGGGAAGGGGAGAGAAGGGAAAAAAAAGGAAAAAAACATAAAATTACACGATAACTTTATCACATATTTAAAAGAAATAGCAAGTTGCACATAACAGATATGCAGTTTCATGTGCAATCATCTCTTTTTCTATTCTACTATGTTATGGAAATGGTTGCTTTATTTCTTAAGTTCAGAATAAAATAAAAAACATTTCAAAAAATGTATTAAGCACCTACTATGTACCAGGGGAAACAAAAAGAGAGAAAAAAAGAGAGCTTACAATCTAATGGGAGAGACAAACAAATGAATATGTACAAGCAAGCTATATACAAGATAAATAATAAATAATTAACATACAGAAGACACTAAAATTAGGGTAGGTTGGGAAAGGCTTCCAGTAGAAGATGGTATTTTGGTTGGAATTTAAAGGAAGCCATGAGGCAGGGATGAGGAGGGACAATATTCTAGGCATGGCAGACAGGCAGGTGGGCCAGTGTCACTAGATCAAAGAGAATGTGGAAGAGAATAAGGAAGACTAGAAAGGAGGAGGCTAAGTTATGAAGGACTCTGAATGTCAAATAGGGGACTTTGTATTTGATCTTCAAAATGATGAGGAGTCACAGCAGTCTCCTGAGTAGGAGAATGACATAGGTGGACCTGTATTTTAGGAAAATCTGGTGGCTGAATGGAGGATGGACTGGAGTAGGGAGAGACTTGAGACAGGCAGACCCATTAGAATATTACAGTAGTAACAGGGAAGGAAGGAGAGGAGGAAATTTTAGGTGGAAAGAATGAGCTCAGTTTTGTAAATGTTGAGTTTAAGATGTCTACTAAACATCCAGTTAGAGAAGTCTGAAAGGCAATTTAGAGATGAGACTGGAGGTCAGCAGAAGTTAAGGTGGAATAGGTAGATCTGAGAATCATCAGCATAAAGATGGTAATTAAATCCATGAGAGCTGATGAGATTACCAAGTAAAGTAGTACAGAGAGAGGAGAGAAGAGGACCCAGGACAGAACCCTGTGGGAACCTATGATTAGAGGGCATGGTTCAGATGAAGATCCAGAAAAGGAGATTGAGAAGGTGCAGCTAATAAGTGAGAAGAAAACTAGGAGAGAGTGGTATTCTGAAAACCTGGTGAGAAGAGTATCAAGGAAGAAAGCGCATTAAGCACGTTACAAATAATATCTCATTTGATCCTCACAAAAAATTCTGATTTAGGTAATGGTATTATTATACTCATTTTACAGAGGAGGAAACTAAGAAAAACAGAGATTACGTGACTTACCTGGGGTAACACAGCTAGTGAGTGCCTGAGACTCAGGTCTTCTAGACTCCAGGCCCAACACTATCTACTCACTAAGTCATCTAGCTGCCTTTAAGGGAACCTGAGAAATTCCCTGAGGCCCACACAATGCATTGCCACATTAACTGAATGGTATTCTTCCTTGGTTCTCCTTCTACCTATCTTGTTACCTGTATCCAATACTGGTTAATCCAACTCCTTAAGTCTTTTCCATCAACCTATACTTATATGGTATGAGTTCAGTTCAGAGTCTTTGATCACTGAAGCATTCTCCAGATGATCACTATGCAAAGTCCTTGAGGGCAGTGATCTTTGTTTTTTAATATAGTGCTGATATTACACACGATTTGCTTAATATTCATTGAATTATACTAAACTGACAAGCATATAGTTGAACCATCACTTTCTTATTCCCCAAAACTCTTAGGGCAGCTTAAATTCATATTAGATTTCATGGTTGCACCATTCTGGAGAGCAATTTGGAACTATGCCCAAAGGGCTATAAAACTGTGCACACTCTTTGACCCAGAAATACCACTTCTAGGTCTGTATCCCAAAAAGATCATAAAAATGGGAAAAGGACCCACATGTACAAAAATATTTATAGCAGCTCTTTTTGTGGTGGCAAAGAATTGGAAATTGAGGGGGTGCCTATCAATTGGGGAATGGCTGAACAAGTTGTGGTATATGAATGTAATGGTGTACTATCGTTCCATAAGAAATGGTGAGCAGATGGACTTCAAAAACACCTGGAAAGGCTTGTATGAACTGATGCTGAGTGAAGTGAACAGAACCAGAACAATGCACATAGTGACATTGTGCAATGACCGACGTTGTTAGATTTAACTCTTCTCAGCAATGCAAGGATCTAAGATAATTCCAAAAAGACTCATGATGAAAAATGCTATCCATGTTCAGAGAAAGCACTATGGAGTCTGAATGCAGATTGAAGCATACTATTTTCTCTTTTATTTGTTGTTTTTTATGTTTTCTTTCTCATGGCTTTTCCCTTTGGCTCTGAATTCTTTACAACATGACTAATGTGGAAATATGTTTAATATGATCATACATGTATAGCCTATATCAGATTGCAAGCTGTCTTGGGGCGGAGGGAGTGGAAGGGGGGGGGAATTTATAACTCAAAATCTTATAAAAGCAAACACTGAAAACCAAAAATAAATAAACAAACATTTCTTGGTTACCAGAGCACACTGTTATGTCACATTGAGCTTGCAGTCTATTAAAATGGCTATTTTTTCAATAAACCTTTTACCTATATTACTTTATACTGTCATCAGTGAAATTCAATAAAAGGTAGGCTGAGGCACATTCTCTATGAGCAAGATAATATTTTATTAATGGGGGCACTATTTGCCAATATGATTAATGGGTCAAGGGCTACCTCAGTTTAGTCAAAGATCCTGCAGTGGAGACTCAGCTCCTTTTTTATAAGATTAGAACAAAGAATGAAACAGAGTAGGTGAGGGAATAATACAATTGGTTATAGGACTGGTGACATCAGGGGGTTAAGGACAACATGGATGAAGCATGGAAAACAATATGATTGGCTGGAAGTTGGGAATGAGGAGCCAGCAACAACCCCCTTTCTGTGACTAAGAAAAGTTTACTATTTGAGTCTACCTGGAAGGTTAGAGACAGCAGACCAGATTTCTTTGGACAGCAAACCAGACATCCTTGAAGGATTGCTTGGTGGTGTAAAGATACTAGACTAGACCAGACTCCCTGATGTCTACCTGCTTTCCCCAAGGACAGCATAATTCCTTGATGCAAGAATAGAATAGTGATTAGAAGAATTGGGTTTCTAAACTTAACTATGACAAGCTGGCTGAATTTCTGAACCAAGTTCAGAGACAAAGAACCACGACTTAGGCAGTTACAGGACAAAATCCATTGACTATAAATACGATCAATAAAAGATAACGCAAAGTCAATTTAGCCTTCTTAGTATCACATCCTGATTCCCCCAATATTCTTCCCTCTCCAGTCTCCCAGAAAGCCAACCCTCATAAAAAGGAATCTAAAACAAAAACAAAAACCCAAGGATTATATGAATCTCAACTATCAAACATTCTTAGCAGATATAACAATAAACTTAAATAATTGGAGAAACATGAATTGTTCATGAGTAGGTCAAGCCAATGTAATAAAAATGTCAATACTACCTAAATTCATTCACTTATTCAATAATGTACAATCAAACTCCTCAAAGAATAAATTATAGACCTAGAAAAAGTTATAATAAAATTCATATAGAAGAACTAAAAGTTAAGAATCTCAAGGGTAATAATGGAGAAAAAGTATAAAGGAAGGGGACCGGTCTCTGACATATAAGTACCAGATCTCAAATTGTACTACAGAATAGCAATCTCTAAAATGACTTGGTATTGGTCCAAAAAAGGGGTAGGCAGATCAGTGGAAAAAATTAGGCACACAACACAAAGACACAAACAGAGTAGTAAAGTGTTTAATAAAGCCAGAGACACCAGAACTGCTGGGGAAACTGGACAGTAGCCTGGCAGAAATTAGGTTTACACCAGCTCCTCATAGCACACCTCAAGATAAGCTCCAAATGGATATACAACATAATAAATCTATTGTAGTGAAAATTAGAAGGGAAACATGATCCTGCTCAAAGTCTTAGCTCTGGATGCCATATTTCTAGCAGAAGCCACCAAGTACAGAACAGGTATTCAAGAAATATTTATGGAAAAAAAATATCCCAAAAGATTGCAAAGCATGTCTGAGCACATAGATGAGTGGAACTCCTTCTTCCCCACCCTATATCAAATTTTAAAAAATAATGAACTTTTAATGTTTTTTTGGAGACAAAGCAATGGAAAAATGTTTGAGGCTTAGCCAACATTTTTTCCAAAGGCTATAAGATAAAACAGGTAATTTCTGGTTTTGTTTATGTAGATTTTTTTTTTAGGCAATTGGGGTTAAGTGGCTTGCCTAGGGTCACACAGTTAGTAAGTGTGAAGTGTTTGGTCTGAGGCTGCTTTTGAACTCAGGTCCTACTGACTTCATGACCGAGGCTCTATGCACTGCACCACCTAGCTGCCCCCTGTAGATTTTTTAGAAAACAATGTTAAAGCCTTAAAATCTTTCCCTCTTCCTAACTTCACTGTTACTGACAGGCTCAAAACTTAACTATTATCTCAGACACCTCCTTCACACCTCTCAAATCCGATCTGTTGCAAGGTCTGTCTAATTTATATCTTATCTCTCACATATACTCCCTCCTGACACTGCAACCACCATGGTGCAGGCATCTACATATATTAAGTGGCAGAATCCAGAATCTAATTCAGGGTTTTTGATTTCAAGACTAGTGTTTTATACATCACACCACAATTTAGCTTTCTTATCTTAATAAGCTGAAGCACCCTAAGCATATTCTTATTTTCATCCCTACTCCCATTTCCTAAAGGAAAAGACAAAGGAAGTGAAATGTATTAAAAATAGTTCATAAACAATTTTTTGAACAAAGTTTTCTTAGCTCTAGTCTCATCCAAAATCAATGCCAGTATAATTGCATGGGTAGATGCTAATATAAAAGAATGTATACAGCACAACTTATTTAAGTAACTTGTTTTCTCTCCTGAGAATACTGAAGAAAAATGCTAACTGGATGGTAGAAAGGCAAAAAAGCAAGCAATGCTTCTCAACCTGTAAGAGAAGCAAGAAGTTAGTGCTTTCAATTAAGGAAAACCACAACTTATGAAACTGCATACTTCTAAGCACTACAAAGCAATAAGGAAATAAAATCTAGTAACTTTTCATAGTAAGAAAAAAATTACAACATTTAAGGAGAAACACTTATCCTAAAATCAGTTTGTTAACCTTAGTGGCCTTGCTCCAGTCGCTGCATTTTCCATTCCCATTTCCCGATACTTTTTATAAAGACCTATATAATTAGTCTTATTTAAGGCACATTTAATTTGATAAATATTGCATATGTTTAACAACGCTTATTTTAAGTCCTTTTTTGTAATCATAAGAAATCATTTCATGTTGGTGACACCATATAGAAATTCTAAAGATGTCATCATAATATACAGGTTTTAATATCCTAGACTTTTTGTAATTATCAATTAATTTTACTTCAAATTTTGGCAAAGGTTTTCTTTAAGAACCAAGAATTTTAGCTTTCTTTAAGAAAAGCTTCTTAATACCTGTACATTCTTTTAAACTGCTGAATCTCCTACGGAAAGGGTCATAATTGATTTTTCCATCTTATTTCCATGTCCACATGAAGTTTATTCAGATGTGAAAAACAATTTTCATTAAGGATGAAGCTAAAGAATAAACATTCATTATTATTTTTTATTCTGAATGTGTTAGTTTCCCCTGGAGAAAGAGAATTTTGACTTTAATTTACCCTTCACTTTTAGAAAATAACACATCTTTTTATATATCCCTTGATATTAATGACAACAAAACAGATTGGTTCTCTTCTTTTTAATGTTATAGATGCTTGATAAAAACTATCTAAAACAATAACAAAAATACTACTATTTCGATGAACTAAAATAATTACAGTCAGATACAACACTCTTCTCCCTTTTAAAGCTAAAATGTTTAAATTGTATTTCTTCAAACAAAGAAATTGATCTATTGTCAGAATTCTAATGTAGTTTGCTTTCTATAGTTATTTGTTTATTTTGGGAACTGAACGAATAAATAAACGAAAACATATTTATAAAGCATTTACTAGTGCCAAGCACTGTGCTTAAGTATTTAAAACAAACAGAAAAACCAAGATACTCCCTGCTCTCAAGGAGTTCACAGTCTAATTGGGGATAATAACACCTAACGGAAGGTTCAGTTTCAAAGGGGATAGAAAGGCCCAGAAACCTAAAGGACACAATGGTAGTGTGAAAATGTCAGGAGATGGGAGTGTGCCTTGTTTCAGGGACAGCAAGGAAGCCAGTGTTACTGAAATGAAGGGAGGAGTAAGTTATGAAGGGTTTTGAATGCCAGATTTTATATTCCATCCTAAGAAGTGACAGAGAGTCACAGAAATTGATTGAATAGGGCAAGGACGTTCAGACTTGTGCTTTAGGAAGCTCAATTTGAAAGCAGGGCTGAGGATAGACTGGAGTAGGTAAAGACTTATGGCAGGGAGATCAATCAACAGGCTACTGCAATAGTCCAGGAGTGAGATGATGAGGGCCTGCACTGGGTTGGTAGCGGTATCAGAAGAGAGAAGAGGGTGCATATCAAAGATGTTATAAAGGTAAAATTGTTAGGACTTGGCAACAGATTAGATATGGGGAGTGAGGAATTGAGGATTATACTTAGGTTGTAATCCTAGGTAAGTAACTGGGAGAATGGTAGTACTATTGGCAGTAATAAGGAAGTTAAGAAGGGAAAAGGATTGGGGGGGGGGATAATGAGTTTGGTTTAAACTAAAATTAGTTTAGTTTAATTTAGTTTAAGATGTTCTATGGGACATCCAGTCTGAGATGTCTAACAGGCAGTTAAGAGTTTTTCGGAAGGAGTCTGAAGTTTTAAATAATTGGAGTAGTTAGCTACTACTCATATTTTGGGCTTGGAGAGAAAGAGAAGAATCCAGAATGTCTAGTGCTCCCCTACTCAGGAAATTATGAATGAACATGAAACAAGAATCACATAGGAGAAGCAAGGATGGGTTCTTCCGCATTGCTGAAGAAGTCCATTTTGATGAGATCAAGGATGACAGGATCATTTGAGCAAACAATCCCTGATATACTTTGTATTTACACCAGTTGACTTGTATACTTATTTATCAAACACTCAGTTTAGACTTTAGAGTATCTTTAAAAACAAAATCAAAAAACCAATTTGTTACTAAGGTCTCCTGGATTTCAACTAAATATTAGTTAAGAATCCACTGAGATTCTTAATTGACCTTTTAGTAATCTAAGAAGCACAGCCACTTCTCTTCTACAACTTCTTTGAAGTTTTATTTTTTTCCCCCTTAGGACAGAGTAAAGAACTGAAAAATGTGCACATACAGAACATTAAGAGAGATACTCTGAAGAAGTGTTCAAGCTAAACATGAAAAATAAAAAATACTGTTAAGTGAACAAGTACAAAATAAGACAGATTTCAGATATCTGTCACTGTAATATGACAGAATTTACACAGAAAATTGTGTATAACTAAAATATTTTAAATATTGTATTGAGATTTCTCTTACATTGATAACCAATTGTTGAATTAGGACTAAGATTTTTCCCCTTTTCCACTTCCTCATTCAGAAATCAGTCCCAGGGGCAGCTAGATGACGCAGACCACTGGCCCTGGATTCAGGAGGACCTGAGTTCAAATCTGACCTCAGACACATAACACTTACTAGCTGCGTGACCCTGGGCAAGTCACTTACCCCCACTGCCTAGCCAAACAAACAAAAATAATAATAATCAGTAAAAGCAGGTTATTCAGGCAGCCTACTAAGTGCAGGACTGCCAATGAGAGGGAAAACTCAAACATCTGTTCAAAAGGTAAAGAAATTTTAGTTTAGGTTCCAGCCCATTGTGTTTCACTCAGACAGGTCTGGGAAAAAGTGCATTCTCCCTTTTGTCTAGATTACCATAGAGGGGTGATATGTGTATAGATACGTCTCTTTGACTAAGAGGGAGAGATCAGAGTCAGGTCCCCCAGACCCTCATTAGAATAAGCCTACCTCTCTTGATATTCATTCTCTCATTACTAGTTAACCAATCAAAGTTGATTGCCACCCTCAGGAACAACCACTTTGCTAAAGGCATATAAGTATTGAGTGGGTTTCATGAGGGGTCTTCGACATTGAGAGTATCACTGAACCATTTTATTATTGCTAGCATGATTAATAAAATGATTAATTACCCAGAGACTATCTCTTGAACTTTTTATATACCACAGTTTGGAGTTAACTTTTAACTTCGTTAAGTTCTTTTGCAATGCTAAAAAAAAAACCACCCCAATTCTCAGATTTTTCATATATAGGTACATAATTTATTATAATGGTAACCCAGACAAAATAATTTATTACTAAGGTATTCTAACCACAACTACAATAATATATCCTGGACCCCACCCAGGTACTTCTATTATCAAATGAGGTAATATCTGTAAAGACTTAACAGAGTACCTGAAACAGAGTAGGCACTATATAAACAATGCTTATTTCCTTTTTTCCTTCCTTCTACTGCACAGAAGGGTGAGGAGATAGAGAGAGAGAGAAAGAGAAGGCACAGCTTAAGGAAAGGAAAAGAGGGAGGAAAAAAGGAAGGGAGGAAGGAGAAGGGCATCATGATAAGCAAATGAAAGCTGCCACTGAACCACAAGGAGGGTGGAAAATTGTGCTCAGCTGTCCCTGAAACCAATTCTGCCACCAGAAGGATGGTGAACACTACACGAAATTCCTCTGATTGGAAAATGGATTTAAGCTCAATTTTAAGTGTTTGAGATGTATGAGGCAGAGAAGAAGGCTCATCCCCATTTGGTTTCCAACAAGAAGCCCCCTAGGGTTGACACCACCTTCCTGATATAAATTCATCTGGTCTTCTGTGTATAAAAATGACATCTGGAATTTTGAAGATTTCCTGGTGAGTCTAGATTATATACCAGTGATCAAGTGGAGGTGGGGTATAGCAGATGTCCTGAAATCATCAATATTGAAAATGATACTGAGGAACTCCTGACCAAGGGGTCCAAGGAGACAGGCTTCTGCATCTGACAAAATACAGCTATTGCTCAGAGCACACTGATTTGTCCTAAGATGGACTATCTGGGTGTTGGGAAATAGAGTGCTAATGTCTATGTGGGTTTTTTCTGTTAAAATTTTTGGGAAGAAACAACACTTGACGTCTTTTGCAAAATCTTCATGGGACTCTAGCAGCCTGACTAGCTTTTATTCTGTCTGGGTAGCCCAAGTATCTCTCTATCCTAGTAAAAAAATTATAAAAAAGCAAAAGTTATTTAAAAAAAAAGTCAAACTATGGATTTAAGTCCCACATCTTTTTACACACACAGTAGCTTTCTGACCCTCTGGATAAGCCATTTTATTTCCCAGTGCCCCAGGTTACTCTCTAAGACTGAATTGCAGAACAGAACAGTTGCTGATTTGCACAGGTAGAAATAACATTTAATATCTCTTGTATAATTCCCATGGGACTCTAGCCTTACTTTGTCTAGGAGGACTAAAAGTCTCTCTATCCAAATAAAGCTCCAAAAGACAAAAAAAATGTAGTAACCTCACCCTCACCCCCACTTCCCACCCCCAACTGGCTTTGCAAACCTCTAGACAAGTCATTTAACCTCCTAAGGCCAAAGACAACTCTCTAAGACTCAAGAGTTGCAGAACATTAGTAGATCTGTATTCATTTGAGAGCTTCCTTCCTGGGAATTCCCTGGCCTACACCAACTAAATCACACGCTTAGAATTCCACTTCTCCAAAAGCAAGATGTATCTGCCAGTGAATAATTCCATACCTATTCTTACAAGTGTGGTAGTTACTAAACATGAGATAAAATATGGTCACAAATGAGAAAATAAAAAAAACTATTACATAAAATTGAAAAACTACTGCACTGTCAAATTAACACCACGGTAAGAATGCAAGCAATTGACTGGGAAAACAAACAAAAACAAATCCTTTGTATCACTGATCTCCTGGATATATAGGTAACTAACATAAATATAATAACCATAAGTGGTCAGATATGAATAAAGTTTTCAAAAGAAAAATTGCAAACTGTTCACAACCACATGAAAGACTATTCCAAATGAGAAATACATATTTTTAAAAACTGCATTTTACCTCAGGCCCAGGAAATTGAAAAAGATGACAAAAGATAAGAATATTGGAAGAGTTGTGGAAAGACAGGCAATGAAATGCATTGTTGGTAGAGCTATAAAATTAGTTCCGAGCATTCTATAAAGCAGTTTAGAATTAGGCAAAGAAAATGATAAAAATGCGGATACCCTCAACCCAGAAATTCCACTGCTGGGTACATACACTAAGAACGTCAATAACAATGAGAGATTCCTTATACATCAAAATATTTTTAGTAGTGATTTTTATAATTGCAAAGAACTGTAAACAAAGCAGATGCCTATCTACTGGAGATAAACTGTAGTATATTAAGGTGACAGACTATTGTTTCACCTTAACAATGACTACGGTAAACAGAAGCAGGTATGGGAAGACTTATGAACTAATGCTAAGAACCAGGAAAATAAGATACAAAAAACACACCAAAGTACATTGAAAGCACATCAATAACACAAAACTGAAACTGAAGGCTATGTAATTATAATGATCAAGCCTGACTTTAAAGAAGAGATATAAAAATTCACCTCTTCCTTCTTTGCAGAGATAGGAGACTATAGCTGTGGCACATTGTGTATTTGTCAGACTTAAATGATTGTGATGATTTGCTGAACTACTTTTCCCCTCCTATTTCATTCTTTGTTATATGGGATGACTTTGGGAGGTGGGGTGGGGAAGTAAGGGAAAGAAGAGGCATAGATGGGAAATAAAAGTGATGAAAAAAACAAAAGATGTGGTTGTAGGTTTTTTTTTAATTTAAATAAAAGCTATCTGTACCTGGAGAAAAAAGGGTTATGGTTACCAAAAGGCTACAAAAGACAATCATGGCATTTCAAATCAGTATCACCACACTACTTGTGGTTTGTTCTGCTTTTTGTCTGGCCATAAGCCAAGGAGAAGAAACTGTAATTTGGATGGACAAATAGAAACCTTTTCTTTATCTATAACCAGGCAGTTAGAAATCCTTTCCTGAGGTTGTTAAAGTCTATAGAAGAAACTCTGTAATGGCTTTTGATTACAAGCTGCCTTAAAGCCTCCACAACATAGATCTGAAATTTTTCAAACAAGCCAGAAGGCTTTTGAAGATAATTCAAGGTGAAGGAAACAACAGTTCTACTCAAGGTGCAGAGAGGGACAGAAAACTTGAAGTGAAGACCAAAGACCTGCTATACCTTCTCCATCTCCAACAGGCCTCTAAGATGCAGTAGAGTTGTAAAAAATATTCTCCAATAATCCTCATTAGGATACACTCACGCAAATATGTAATACATATATAATAAATGTATGTATATACACACATATTCATTAGTATACGTTTAGCCTACACATAGGATATTACACACACACACACACACACACACACACATACATGCACACACATACACGCACACTCACACCCACAGAAGAGTAGATCAACATTAGATTAAAACAAATCAGTAATAACTGATACTAAGACACCTGGCCTGGAGTCAAATCTGGTCTCAGACACGTGCTAATTCTGGGCAAGTCACTTAACCCTATTTGACTCAGTTTGCTCATCTACAAAATGAGCTGGAGAAGGAAATGACAACCCACTCCAGTATCTTTGCTAAGAAAACCCCAAAAGGGTTCATAAAGAGTTGGACACTACTGAAGCAAATGAACAACAGTAACACCTAGGGCATCTAGATCAATCAATCAACAAACATTTATTAAGTGCCTACCCTGTCCCTGGCATTGTTAAATGCTAGGGATACAAAGACAGTCTCTGCTTACAGAAAGCTTACAATCTAAACGGAAACAAAATTATACGAAGCAAGCTATTTACAGGATAAATAGGAAGTAATTAGCAAGATGGCCCCAGAATTAAGATGTTTGCATTTCTTTAAATTTCACTCCATATAAGTTTGTTTTTCAATATAATAGTCCTTAATATGTTCATGCTGGCAGCAGGTGGTGTAGTGGAAAGAGCACTGGGCCTGAAATCAGAAGACTTCATTTCAAAACCTGCCTCAGCCAATAATTGTGTGACCCTGGGCAAGTCACTTTAGCATCTAGCTCCCAGGGTTATTGTGAGGATCAAATGAAACAGTTAATTGTAAAGCACGCTTAGCACAATGCCTGTCACATGCTAACTGCTATATAAGTGTTAGTTATTATTATTGCTTATTTCTCTACCCCTTTCCTTCTTGCTTAGTTATTATGATAAAGTTTTAATTTTAAGGAAAAGGTATAAATGAATAGACATTTTATAATAGCTATATAGATATATCCAATATTAATTTATGTAAAAGGAAAGCTAAAGTGTTAGTATTATATAAAGCCAATGAACCAGGTTAATAGCTTATGGCCAATTGTTGGCAAGGTACACAGAAAGAAATAAAAGTCTCTGGCATAAAAATCCAAACGTATAAATCGATGGCAACATGGTTCAGTGAAAAAAACATTGCATTTGGAGTTTAAAAGCCATTTTAAAACCTGGCTCTGCTACTTTACCTATATGACACTGGGCAACTTGCTTAACTTCACTGAACCTCAACCTCATTTCTCAAAACAAAGGGATTTAACTAGATGGATCTCTGAGGTTCTTTCCAGCTCTAAATATATGATCACTATTTGAATCAATAATGAACTCAACAAACAACTATTAAATGTCTACTATCAGAAAAGCTATGTGCAGTGAGTTAAACAAAGATAAATAAGAAAAGTTATCTGGTCTTCCAGGAGTTAATAATATAGTAGAATTTCCTTAACAAACCCATTCCCTGTCAGGGAATACAATTAAAATCCTACCTTGAATCCACCTTAAACTATGTACTAAAAAGGTGCACACCAAATATCTTCCAATGAAACTAAACTATCAGTTGTTTCCTTGATGAATTTTCTTAATTCCCTGTGTGGAATGTGCTCCTTCCTCAAATGGACCTGTTAAAATATTTCTCATTAAAAGTTCAGTTTAAGTTTCACCTCTTCGCTGAAATATTCCCAGTCATTAACTCTAACTAGTCATATTACTCATCAGATTTTACTTATCTGTAGACGGTGCTTTATGTGTCACCTCACCCATGGAATGTAAGCTCCCTAGGGGCAGGAATTCTTGATTTTTGTGTGTCTTTAAACAATCAGTACCAAGTGCACCACCTTGCACAAAGGAGCTGGGTTAACAAATGTTTCATATTATTTCCTTTATAGAAGGCAGGATTTTGGACTCCAGCTCACTCCACTGTTTATCTGAAGCTCTGGTTGGCTCCATGGAACAAGATGCCTCTGCGCAGGGTATCTCCTGGGGTCCCTGTCTCCCCCTATTCCTGACAGTTTCCTTTTATGTGTTGGTCTTCCCCTATTAGATAGTAAGCTCCTAGAGGGCAAAAAACTGTCTTTTTAAAATTTGTATCTCCAGGGCTTTAGCACAGTGCCTTGGACTTAGTAGGTGCTTTAAACATGTTTATTGAATTGAACCTAAACTTTCTAACTTATCCAGCACATACCTAACAGTGTGTTGTACATAGGAGATGCCTTAGAAGAATCAAACTTAATTAATATTCACTTACTAGGTAAGTTGAAATACCTCACCCATGGACCTGGTAAAAATAATGAAAACGGATCACATTTATATGGAACAATAGTGCCAAACTCAAAAAGAAAACAGGCCACTAAACGGTACATAAAGACCCTTGTGGGCTGAATACCGACTTTGAAAAACCACATATTAACATTACCTATGTTCTATTGTATTTTTATTTACTGTTAAATATTTCCCAATTATAATATGGTTCAAGCCTCTGAGTGCTAGCAGTGTTTGATAACTCTGATGTAAAACAATCAGGGTTTACAAAGTACTTCTCTCAAAAATCAATAATAATTTATGAAAATCAGGCACTGTGTTTAAGCACTGGGGATATAAAAGACAAAAGCACAGTCCTAGCCCTCAAGGAGTTTACATTTTAATGGGAAAACAACAAGTAAACAACTAGGTATATATGAATTACATAAGACTAAAAAAAAGGCACTCAGAAAGAGGAAGCCATTAATAGCTGGGGGAACTGGGAAAGGCCTTCCAGAGTAGCTGGGATCTCAGCTTGAAGGAAGCTTGGGAAACTAAGAGGATGTGGGGGTCAGTAGAGCATTCCAGGCATCAGGGACACCTAGTACAAAGGCAAAGAGATGGGAGATTGGTTATAGAACTGTGTTGCTGGAATGCAGAGTGCATGAAGGAAAGTTTCAGTCTATAAAAGTAGGAAAGGGCCAAATTATGAAAAGCTTTAAATGCCAAATAGAGGATTTTATATTTGATCTTGGAGGCAATAGGAAACCACTAGAGGTCACTGAATAGGGGATGACATGGTTAAACAGACTTTAGAAAAATCATCTTGGCAATTATACAGAGGATGGAAGGCCATGGGGAAAGAACTGAGACAAGGAGACCAACCAAAAGGTGACAGGTGATGAGAGCCTGAATTAGGGGTGTAGCTGATCTATAAAACAAATGTTATGAGGGTAGAAAAGACAAGATTTGGCAAGGAATGGATATGTGAGATTAGAGTGAGGAGTAAAGATGGATGCAGGATATAAGCCTAGGTAATAGGTAAGTTGAGAAGAGGGGCAGGTTCAGGAAAAAGAGAATGAGTTCTGTTCTGGGTATATGAAGCTTGAGATGCCTGTGAAACATCGAATGTGAGATATCTAAAAGTCAATTGTGAGATGGGAGCTCAGGAGAGAGACTAGGCTGAACAGACTGATTTGGGAAATGGTCTGCAGAGATAATAGTTGAACCCATGGGAGGTGTTGAGATAACCAAGCAAGAGACTATAGAGGAAGAACCAGAACAGAGCCTGGAGAGATATCCATGGTTAGGAAGAGCCAGACGGGTGAATAACCAGGAAATGGGATTGAGGATGAATGGTCAGATGGACAAGAACGTGGAGGGAACCAGGACAGAATAAACTCTGTAGAGAAGAATATCACTAAAATTGAGAGAAGAGAGAGTATCCAGGAGAAGGTGATCAACAAGTATCTAATGCTGCTGAGACCGAGAAGCCATTAGAATTAGCAAATGAAGATCACTGGCAGTTTTAGAGAGGGAAGTTTCAGTTGAATGATGGGATCAGAAGCCAGATTACAGACAGTTCATAAGAGGAAAAGTAATAGACATCTAGCGTAAAAAGGAAAAGAAGTAAAGACACCTAGTGTAGACAGGTTTCTAAAGGGCTTACCCAGGAAGGGAAAAAGAGAAAGATGATGATAGTTACTGGAAAGAGATAACCGGATCAACTGAGGTATTGTTTAGCACAGGGGATAGGTGTGTTTGTAGGCAGCATGGAAGAAGCCAGAAGATTGGGAGACAATGAAGATGAGAAGGGCTATCTGTTAAGAGATTCTGGGAAAGAATGAGATCAAGGATCGCATGAACTGAGGCTGGCTTTGTCAAGGTCACCTCTTCAACACCACAGTGAGGGTGTCTAAGGCAAAAAAAGTCAGAATGATGTGAAATGAAGAAGAGGGAAGAAGCGAAAGTTCTTGGCAAAGGGCAAAAAATTTTGGGGGCAAAGTATAAGGCAAAATCATACGCTGAGAGTATAGAGTACAGGCTCTCCCTTATGGAGAGCCTGCTTTTATTTTATACACAATTTCAATAAGCTGTTATGTAACTTTACAGCTCTCATGAGATTATAAGTATAATGTAAAAAAAAATCATGGAGGAGAAAAGCAACTGCTAAAGGCAGACACTCAAACAAAAAGCATGAAGTGTCAGAATGAAAAACAAACCCAAGAACTAAAAAATCTTGGAGTCTAGGGACTCCATTTGGTATAGGAATAGCCTCAACATTTCCATAGCTCCTGAATTCTGTATGGTCTGTAATTGATATTCACAATGCTTCTGAAAATTAATCAAGAAAAAGGACATTGTGTTCAAAGTACTTTGCTTCAAAATGTTGAACATAATGTTGGCACTTGAAGAGTTTACTCAGTTATCTGGAAAATTCACTTCTTTAAATTCATGCAAAAATTTCTGACGTTTGTCAGGGAACATATTTGTCATTCAACAAATATTTACCAAGTGCCTACCTACTATGTGCCATGTACTGTGGCAGTTGTTGAAGATATAAGAAAAGTAAAAGATGAGTCCCTGTTGTCAAGGAGCTTACAGTCTAATGGTGGAGACAACTTGCAAACAACTCTGCACAGACAAGTTATATATAAGATAAATTGGAGATAATCAACAGAAGGAAGGCACCAAAATTAAGGAGGATTGGGAAAGGCTTCTAGAAAGAGGGTGAGTTTGGTTGGGACTTGAAGGAAGCCTGGGAAGCCATGAGGTAGAGAAGAAGGAAAACTCTCTGGGTATGGGGGATGGCCAGTGAAAATGCCCAGAGTCAGGAGATGAAAGTATTTTGTGTGGGGAACAGCAAGGAGTCCAATGTCATTGTATGGCACAGCAAGTAGTAGGAAGTAAGGTATAAGAAAACTGGAAAAGCAGCAGAGGGCCAGATTGAGGGCTTTATGAGAATTTACCATATTTTTTAATGTCTTATAGGGCTCTATGCATTTTACAAAAGATGCTATGATGGATACTGCATATTACATAGAAGGCTCAGGGTATATTCAGAGAAGGTGGAGAACGGCCAGAGAAAGAGAAACATAACGGTTAAGAGTTCATGACATATTGAAGATTGGTTGGAGGAACTAAGGGTATTAAGCTTGAAGACCAGAAGATGCTGGGAGAACATGTTATCTGTCTTCAAGTATTTGAAGGGCTGTTGTAGGGAGAAAGGATCAGACTTGTTCTGTTTGGCCCCAGAGGGTTGAACAAGAAGCACTGAGTGGAAGTTGCAAAGAATTCAATTTAGGCTTTATGACAGGAAAAATTTCCTAATAATTAGAGGTGTCAAAAAGATGTCTAAGGAGGTTATGAGTTTCCCCTTCTTGGAGGCATTCAGGGAGGGTCTGGATAACCACTTATCAGGTATAATACAATGGAGATTTCTTTCAAGTATGAGTTAGACTAGAATGCCACTACAGTCCCTTCCAACTCACAGAATCTGACTGGTGGTTTTGTTTTACACTCTATAATGTTACTCTGATGATGCCTCCTCACAGCACAGCATGGAAGTAATATGAGTTCACAGAGACTATGCCAATGAAGCATGCTTTGATAGATACTACTGAAGGAGGTTTCAAATACAGGCCTGACAATGGATTATGTGACTATAAGAGCACCAGGCTAGCCAAGTTTTAAGAGACTTATAGCCAGAAGGCTGGTCACCAGATGTCCATTTCTGGGGTGCTACAAAACTCAAGAAACCATCTAGTAAGGCTTAGAAAAGTTATAATCTGCATCAATAGTGAAAGTAGCCAACACAAAATTGAAGATCTTCTGAAATATTAAAAAAGTATCTGCTGTAGCTGCTCTCATTTGTTATTTTATTGCTTCTGTCAACAACTGGTTAAGTTGTAATAATGAAGTTTGATTTCTTCTTCTGGACATCTGTCCATGCATCTATAAGTACAAAGGATATACAGGTCCTTATACTTTCTGTAACCTCGACAGCATGTAGCACAATATCAGATACATGGTAAGCAAGAAATAAATATTCAGGGATTCCATGACCAATTCCAATTTCTAACCTTAAAAGAGACATGCTCTCTGAGAGAAATATCTGTGAGTCCAATGGTATAACATTTTGGGGGATAGAGATTAGATCTGTGATTTCATTAGTATATGGGGCTTAAGGTTTTGAAACTCTATTGACCCATGCAGGTCGGCATGTTCTCTGCGACTTATAGTCTTAGTTTAAATGACTTGTCCAGAATCACACAGTCAGTATAGGACACTTACCCCTGGTCTTTCTGTCTTCGAAGCTAGTTCTCTTTCCACTACTCCACACTGCCATTGCAACATTTTTAATTATTCTTAAATATCTGCCAATATACATTCCAAGAAAAGACACTGCTTTTGGAAAAACTTGGTCAATTTTACACATTTTTACGTTTACTCTGTCTACAAATATGTAGCTACTTCCAACATCTAGTTAATTAAGGAAGGTTGGATAAGAAATCCTTAATGATGATACTGTTATCACTGAAGCAATGGGAGACAAACTTCTGGACAAGAACACAACGTAAAAAAACTACTCATTCTTTCTTCATCATGATCTCTCTAAAATTAAATTAATGAAACAGTTTCTACTGTGGGCAATTCTTGCATCAAAGGATTTTTGGCCACCTTAGTGGTATTTGAAAATGCATATTCATTTGACAGTATTTGTAAATATTTGGGTCCTCTGCTCCACCCCTACCAGAATAATCTGCAGTGTAGAAATGCTTCCATATGCTAAAGCTGATTTCTCATTTTGCTGAGGGAGAAAAAAGAAATAGCTTTAATGTTTATAGAAACATTAAACCAACACATATACAAAGTTTATAATGATAATCTCTCAGAACTGAATGTAAACAAATTTATCCTTTTTTCAAACTTCTGAAATAAATTTAATCTTTTTTATTTTTACCTTCCATTGTACCTTCACCTCCACTCCCTCCCAGAGAACCATTTCTCAATAGAATAAAAAAAAAGATTAAAAAGCCAACTCAGCAAAACTACTTATCAAAAAACACTGACATTTTATGTAGTGTTCCATGCCCATCACTCTGTTCCTTTTCAAAGAAACAGAGGTGCATCTTCAAATCTCTTCTTTGTGACCAAACTTTGTAATAATAATTTCAATGCATCATTTTGTGCTTTTCATTTAAATTTTTGGAGTCATTGTATATAGCTTCCCTGACAGTATTTACTTCAAATTGTGTTAGTTTATGTACATTCTCATGCTTTTCTAGATTTATCATAATTCATCATTTCTTAGAGCACAGTATTCTACTATATTCATGTACCACAATTTGTTTAGCGATTCCACAATTAATGGGCACCTGAATTTGTTTCCAGTCCTTTGCTACTACAAAATATTTTGGATAAGGTATATAAAATATTTTGGTGTTCTTGCTGTATATTCGTAGCAATGAAATCTCAGGGTCAATAGTATGGACATTTTAGTTACTTTCTTTGCCTATTTCTAAACTGCTTTTTAGAATGGTTGAAATCAATTCACAGCCCCACAAATAACCTAGTAATCTTTCCATTATACTATATAATCTGTCAAAATGTTTATTAGCCTAGAGAATTTAGACTAGCCTCCACAAAAGACAACACACCTGCCTAAAAAATTCAATGCTAGCTAATTTGCACAGAATCTGAAATTTCTGAAGATCTTCGCTAAACACTTACGAGTGTGGTTTAGAAAAAAAAAATGACCCTTGGAAAGCCATAGAATTTCAAAGCTGGAAGGAATTTTAGAACATTTTACAAAGTGAGGCCATCCAGAAACAGGGTTACAAAGGGAACCCAAGTCTTCACATCATATTGCCTCTTTCCTACTTTTAAGTATTTCTATTTATGCTACATGATCATGAAGGGAAAATGATATTAAAATTTGGGTTTCTCTTCAAAAATACTATGCCTTTCCTGAAAAAATAAGAAATAAAGTTCTTACAAGAATATTTATAAGAATCTATTTGCATAGTAAAAGCATCCATCATATTCCTACCCAATAAAAATTTCTAATGCATAAGATGAGAGCAATGCTGAAGTTTTTTCTAAAAAGCAGTCTCCATAAAGTAGCTATAAAACAGCAGACATATTAAGCAAATTGTTATGTATACTGGTACAAAGTGAATCTTATTCTGAGATTTCAGTCATCAATCCTTTCTCCCAGTACTTCCTGTCTTGTCTTAGTCCCTTCCACTCCCCTTTAATCCTCCTACCAGACAGATCCTGTGAAGAACCACACATTACTCCATCAAGAAAATCATAAAAGCTTTCCTCTCCCACCTTAAAAATATTTTTTTCTTAAAAGAACATGGGCTTGTCATTATTAATGTACCAACAGACCTTTATATTACAGAATAAAGTTCGTATTTCAATGCTTTTGCTTTGCATGTTTTATCAGAACAAAAAAGCCTGAAGGGAGAAGGGGCAGAAGCAGTCCTGAGAAAAGATTCATTTCACTTGAACAACACTGATTTTTAAGGTTGGATTTCTATATACCAACAAAATGACTTTTAGAGTCATAACCCCAAAAAAAGTTTGAATATGTTTTGCAAATTCATTCTAGGACGTAGAATTTAGTTTTCATACAAAATTAGGCAATACACTTCAATTTTACTTAGCCTATAAAACAATACTTGTCTAGTCTCCTAAAATTTAAATGTTACCAGACTTAGCCTGAAAAGATATATGAAAAGAAAGTTTTAAATCATAAATACCACTAAAAAGGCAATGCTTAAAATATGTCTATAGCATCAATATCAATGCACTGTACATATGTCAGTGTACTACACTGACAGTGTGATGTTCTCAAATGTTCTCATCCTTTCAGCTCTAACAGATTAAATATCACCCCCTGTCAATATTATACTAACAAGAATGCAAAAAACAAACAAAAAAAAGAATGCAAAAACCCAAAATAATTACTGTCCTTAAGAAGCTTACATTCTACTAGCCAATAATTATTTTTACTATATATTGGGATACTTAAATTATACAAGTTTTTCCTCATCTGATAATACTACAAAATGAAATAGAATTTTGGCAAAAGATACTATTACCATGATTTCTTTATTTATAAGAAATTCATATAAGTCTTTCTTTTTTACCTCTCCCTAGGACTTTGTGTGAGACTAAAGAGAAGGGAAAGTTTATGGTCATAATTTGAACATTTGGATACAGAAGGAGAGATGAATGAGGGCAAGCAGTGGAATTTACAACAGGACAGGAAATGGAACTGTGTCTCCTGGAGAATTCCACTTCTTGGCTGAGGTTGGGAAAATCTAAAGAGCTGGCTACTAGAGTTCTGACCTCTAGACTTTGCAGAGTCCACATAGCTACAGCTCTCTAAGTCACAATAAAAAATATGCAAGCACACACTTGCTACATGTTCATTTATTTATAAATTATATACATACACTACTATATCAATATATCACATACATTATGAAACATATACAAAGAAATTAATGAAGGATGGGCTAAAACTGAAATAGTATTTTAAAACATTTTATTACCAGTATAAAAAGCATTTTTACCCTTATTAAAAGGGGTTTTTTTTGTAATTTTTGTAGTTACATGTTCTATAGGCACATATATATATGTTTTAGCGAGAGCAGTATCATTAAACATTTATGATTTTTTAAAAATCTTGGTTTAACACTTTGTGAAATAGGATTCAAAGGCCCAATTGTAAGTTCAATTTGTTTCAATAGTAGTTTTTAATGACTGTCAGTTTACAAAATGTGTTCAATGGGATTTTGAATCTAAAAGCCATATCAATGTTTCAAAAAAACACCTAATAAAGATATGCAGCTCCAAAATTAAGAAGTACATCACTGGTTGCATTTATTAAGCCAGGATAATCATTTTTTGGTCTTACCCATCAGTCACACAAAGGTCTGTTTCAATTCAGCTGGTGTCTTACCACAGTTCCTAAAGTCAATCAATTGTAGTTACTTACAAACTACAATTGGAAGGTGTTATATATTTATATTTTTAACACATGAGTTCAAAGGCCACTTAAACTGTTCATCTGGAAGATTTCTGTACAGATGAGAAAGTTCTTTTTACATTTTTTTAAAAGTATAGAGATTTTTTTTTTGGCAGGACCTGTTTCTTTGGGAGCTCCTTGGTAAGGAATTTGCTCTGTCAATTGCAACTTATATCTTAAAGAATTGGTACTGTCTTGGAGAATTAGTTGAAGCACTGAGAGGTTGGTTAAATGACTGGTCCAGGGTTACACAGCCAGTCCATGTTAGAGATGGGACTTGCCAATTCAAGAGTGAAGATACGAATTTTTGTTGATGAAATTAAAAATTTAGTTTTTAAATATCTTAAACTTTTTGGACTGATTTTCACGAACAGTTTTACATCATTATTAGTATCATTCTCAATCCACAGTTTCTTTGCAGCTATCTTTTTTTAAGCCATGTATCCATTTTTTTCAGCATTAATTATGTTAAAACTAAATAACATAATCCACAAATCCCCTTAACTGGGCACATGTAAATTGCAATACATCACAGTACTGAAACATGTTAATAAAGGAGTGAAAGGGTCAGTGTCAATCTATATGTTAAAAATTAGTAAAGCTTAATATAACTTTTAACAAAAATAAATAAAAATAGACATTCTAATAGCATTTTTCTGCACTTCAACAGATTTTTCTTGTGTACCCACGTGGCTCTGGAGACCACCGGTCTTCCTCAAAGAAACCCAAAAATTGATCATTTCAGTAAGAGAGAAGAGTGTTCCCAAGAAGGAGAGGCAGAAAATAAAGAAATTACAGTTTCAAATCTAGCTTGAAGCATATATCTAACCAGAAAGGAATGAGGGGTTTGAATGAGGGTGTAGATATAGAGTGGGGGGGAAAGAGTATTAGGAATGGTTAATGAGTCATTTAAGTTAAGTCATTTAAGTCCTGGGCCTCAGAACACAATTTACTTGTGCCTCACATGCACTCTATAAGCATGTATCTCACCCCTATAATAAATAGCATGATTTTTTGGGGAACCACACTGTCACATCCAACCTCAGACCAGGATATGCTGCTAATAAGTCCATAGCTAAATGTCTCTAATAAAGGTTTAATGTCAAAGATATATAGGGAATTGATACAAATATATAATAAGAGCCATTTCCAAAAAGATAAATGGCCAAAGAATATATAGTTCTCAAAAGAAAATTACTGCCCCAAATCATTAATAAGAGAAATGCAAATAAAAATGACCTTGAGGTTCTACACCTCACACTCCACAGGTTAGGCAAAAATAACAAAAGAAAAGGGCAATAGCTGCAAGGACAATGGAAGTAGACAGTGGAAAAAGAGATACACTGGCTGGGGAACTGTGAATTGGTCCAACTATTTTGGAAAGTAATTTGGTATCTGTACCAAAAAAGTGACTTAAGTTGTGTACACCCTTTGACCTAATGATATCACAACAAGGCATATACCTCAAAAAGTCAAACACAGAGTTTTTGAAAAAAAAATGCACAAAAATACTTGCAGCAGCAGCACTTTTTATATTAGCAAAGCCCTGGAAACAAAAATGGATGCCCATCAAGTGGGAAATGGATAAATAAGTTATGGTAAATGAATGCAATGGAATATTATGTCTCTGTTGATGAATTCAGAGAAACCTGGGAAGATTTGCATGCAAAGTGAAAAGAACCAGGACATCATTCATCTCATGACCACAAATTTAATATACACTTAAAAAAACTTCATAACAAAAGTTCAGTTTCATATACAATCCTCTTTTTTATTCTTTGTATATTGATATGTTCAGTCTGTCAGGTTCAAAATAAAAAAGAACTATTTTTCAAAAAAAAATTTGATCTCCCAAAGCAGCAGCACTAACCTTATAACCAAAGATTTTTTGGCATACAAAAGTTATATAAATACTAGCCCAAACACTGGTTATTTCCTTTTCCTTTCTGCTACTTTTAAAGCTCCTCTGGCTAAATCTCCTTCTGAGCTGTATCAGAAGGTAGATAATGTCACAGTCACCCAGAAGCTACAGCTGAACCCAGGGCCCCCAAACCTAGAGCAGTTGAGAGGGAGAAAAGGGATAAATAATATATACTTCGAAACTGATATACACACCACAAAAATGACATAGACAAATTAACAGAAAGACAAAGACTTTAAAAAAAAACTTTCTGAAGAGAAAAAAATAGGGAAGGGGTAGAAGCATAGTACTGCTTACTCAGCCCCTCAGATCCAAGTGGATCCATGCACAGATAGAGGCAAATGGCACTATGGACAATGGAATTCTACAATTCAAACAACCACAATTTATTTTCAGGGCTGAAATTATTATACAATATTTTTTTCCTATTTATAAATTCTGGAACCTCAAAATTTCAAAGTTTACACAAATGAAGGCTACTTGTAATGCTGAAAAACATTTATTAAACATTCCAAGGAAAATTATGCTGCACAATATACAAATGAAGTAAAATATACATGGTCCCTCCCTCCATGCTAAGAGGGATAAAACAAACACGTTATAAATGAGGGGGGAAAGCACTAGGTATAAAAACAAAACTAATCTGGCTATTCTGAAGATTTGAAATATGTTCAAATTATGAATAGGTTAAGATTTTTCAGTGTGAATTGATATGAAATGAAGTCATTCATGTAAATGTAGTCAAGTGTACTAGATTAAGTAAACCATTTATTTACATTTTCTATTGTGAAAATCTTAAAGCTCCAAACAGCACCCTCTTTCGTATAAAATTATTTTACATTCCCAAGACATGACAATTTGACAACCATACCACCTTTACAACTCAGACAGGCTTGCAAAAACACAAGCACACACATACATATACCCCCACCTCAGCCTTTTATGCTGAGAATTAAGAAAAGTACGTCATATACATATATAAGTAAAATGAGATCGTTTTCCAGAAGCTGCTTGTATGTCAATAACCAAATATAATTTCCCCCCAATTTTTTGGAGTTGCAGCACTCTATAATTATGTTTGCTTTTGTGATACAACTCTCTTTTAAAAATTAGTATATGAGACTTATGTTGATATATACACAAATTTAAAATTAGGACTAAAGGGAACAGATAATGGTTACGATTACTTTCATGAAAAACAAAACAGCTGTTAAAAGTGAAAAACAGAAAAAGGAAAATTCCATAATCTGATAGCATAGACATCAAGAAAAATTTAATTAAAAAAATGACACATTTTGCTGTGAAAATGAAAGTATAATTTAAAACTATGGATATTATTCATTCAATAAATACTGACTGAATACCTACTACATATAAGGTATTTAGATGGCTACAATGAGGGGATACAAAAATGAATAAGAAAATAAAACACCAGCTCTGTTCTCAAATATAAGTTGTAGAGGCAGATATACATTTATTTGCAGAAAGCCAACCATCCTGGCCTTTTAAGTAACTTGTTGAGGAGGATTAGGTACATAGGACAAAATTCTGGGAACCTGCTGGTACATTCATGACCAGAAGGGCATTAGATTTGAAATTAGAGGAACTGGGATGGAATCCTAACTCTTCCACTGCTATCGTTTGACTTTGGGTAGTTTGCTCCTCTGTAAAATGGGATGTCAGGAAGGTTAAACTAGATGACCTAAGCAGCTTTAAGTCTATAAGAAAGAATTTCACTTTTAAGAAAACTATTAGATTTGAATGATCTCCAATTTTACTTACATATTTCATATATTGGTCCTTCTACTGCAGAAAGAGAAATCGACCAACTTTTTCCCTTACCACTAGCAGTACCAACATGTGAACAAATCACCTGAACAGATGTCAGTATGAGTTCTAAGTTAACTTTTTATATTATGTAATAAACGATGTACATTAATGAAATATTAATGCTTAAAAATTACCAAAATTTTGAAAGAGTACACAATCAAATCTTTTTTTCCATGAGATGTGAATGTTAAAATTGACTAGTGTTAAATTATTTCAGAATGAATCCTCTGAATATTACAAATATGGGGGAGACTTAATCGAATTACAGTGTTCATTCTGCTTTATAACTGACAAATTCCTTTCAATCTTACACCAGTATATATTTCTGCCATAAGACAAATTCCACCTATCCCAAAAAGAGAAGCCAAAGCTGTAATTTCACTTCAGGAATTGTCTACTGTTGAGCAGAAAGGAGTCCATTTGTGGTTTATGAAGTCAGCAAAAAAATTTAAAAAAAAAAAACACTGTGCAAAATTAAAGCTGTGTTATAACATGATGGTAATTGTGGCCAAAGATTCACTTCTGTTTTAAGTCCAACTTCTCTTTTCCCGGGGTAAAAGTGGGCTAAAATTTCACAGGTATAGATTCAATCCAAAGATAACTTTTTTCCAGGCTGTTTTTGGTAAACTCAAACTTGAATCCCTTTGAAAAACCAGGTTTTTCTAATGGTCAAAAATCCAATAAACTTCAAAAACATTTACTTTTTCTTGAATCTTTAATATGACAGGTGTATGAACTTTCTTTGAATATTATGTATGTTTCAGGTAATATTTCTAATACTTAAGGAATCAATCTAAAATAATTATTTTTGTTCCACTTTAGCGAATATCAATTTAGAGAGATGTCTGCAAACATAAATGCACACATTTCACACGTTAATGACAATTTAACACATTTCAATGCCTACAGATATATCAGCATTGCTGTCACAATGCATACGCCTTTCTATGACTATTTATACAAACCTTCATTGAGCGAACATTAAACCCCTATTATAGTCAATGAACCGGGCTGTGCATAACATGAGATAGATAAATAATACCGGGTCCAGTCCCAGCCATCATGCATGAACCCAAACCATGGCATTCAGCCAAATCAATGCATATAGCATAAGGGCTTGGAATTACATTAAGGGTTACAATCCTACCTTCTCATTTCCTGAATTCATTAACTAAGGTGGAAAGGGGTTTTTCTGCATTAATTATTCATAAAAGATCATTCAACTAAGAACCACGCTGTGCTACGTTCTGATCACTACACAACCAAAGCAGCTAAAATATAAAAGGGCCAAAACTTAAAAAGAAAGAAAAAGCACACATAATCTCTGAATATCGTCTCAAAACATCACCCGACCCCACTCCCATAAAGCACACCCTGGATACGACGAACAAAAAGAAAACAAAACGTGCTAAGTTTTCAACTGCCCAGGGGAACTGAGAACGCAAGTACCAACAGTTCAGTAAAGTGGCCACAACGCGGTGAAAACTGGTTCCCGAATGACAACCCCCCAGCCCAAAACAAAGGAAAACTTTTGCATGTTGCGGTTTTCAATCAACCCCAGTAAGGGGAGAGGCTCGCCCCAAGCCCAGCGCAGTTGTCACCAGGCATCAGCCAAGAGACAGGTCCCCGATCGCAGGAAGACGGGCAGAAGAGCGGCTGGAGACCCCGGGTGGGAAGGGGGCGCCTCGTAAGCGCCCTCCCCCCGCCGCCAGGTTGGCAGCACGGGGTATCCATGAGGGCTGAAGGGTTACACCTTTCCGAGGGCATTAACTGCCGGAGACGAGCCTCCCCGCCCCAACCGGCGGGCGCCGGGGAGGGAGGGGGACCCGGTCTACCTGGAAGGAAGCGAGACACACCCGCTGGGGGAGGGGAGAGCGGCGGGGGAGCGGCCAGAGCGCAGTGCGGCCCCTCCCCCCCAGCCCAGACCCGGGAAGGGGCACTGCTGAGAGAGAAGTTTCTCCCCAACTTCCAGACGCGAAGCCCGAAGCAAGGAGGGGGGCGCTTAAAGGGGTAGAGGGAATGAGGCGGCCTCCGAGGACTGCCGGGCCTAGCGCTCTCGGAGCTCGAGCGACTTCTCTCCCGGGGAGCGGAGGGGGGCCCTGCCGGGTCCTTACCTGCTCTCGGCCCGCTCACATGAGTGTCGGCTGCGGTGGCAGCAGCTTCGGCTGGAAGGTGGAGGGGAGGGGAAACCGAGGTGGAGGCGAGATCCGCGGGATCCGGCGGGCAGCGGGTCCTCCCTCCCTCCGCCGCCCTCACCGCCTCCTCCACCTCCGTGAGCGCCTGTCGGCGGCAGCAGCACCCAGCCCTAGACTCCTTACTCCACGGAGGAGGGAATTCCCGGGCTCCCCCCACCCCTGGCCCTCACTCTCCACCTCTTCTCTCCTCCCCTCAACCGCCCGCCCTCTCCCTCGGCTCCGCCTCTCTTACTCTCCTCCCGCCCCTCCTCCTCCTCAGCCGTTGCGGCTACCTGCGCGCGCGAGGGAGGGAGCAAGCCCCGAGGACACCGGAACTCGCGCCTCCCCACCCTGCTCTCTACTCCCCACCTTCCGGCCCCCAGCAGCGGCAGGGGTACACCCCCCCCACTCGTGCCCTCTCGGCGGCCGGGGTCACACGCCTCTCGCCTCCCTCCCCAGAGGTGGGGGCCGTTGGGCAGCTCCACCCTGCGATCCCCTCGGCTCGGCCTCAGCCAAAACCGTGTCACACATCCCGATCAAACATGGCGGCGGGGTCCGGGGCCGATTCCCACGGGGATGAGTAGGGAGCCCGAGTAAAGGAGGCGCCTTTCCAGCCCCCCTTCCTTTCTCCGCCCCCTACTCGCGCACCCATAGACGGACCGAGCTATTTAAGCAGCTGGGGGGAAATAAATGGGGCGAACTGATTAGCCCCTCCCTCGCCCTTGTTGGGTGACTTGTGGGTCTTCGGGGCCGAAGCTTTACGTCGCGGCGGGGGTGGATGGGTGGAGAGAGTTTGTTTATTGAAGTCAACGCATCCTGAACATCCTGCGCTTCAGCCCAAAGCTTTTCCATCCTTTGTCCGCGAGACTAAAATTCTCAGCCCAGCCGGATGAGGCAGATGGGCGTTATCGTCCGCCTTCTCGGCCAACGTTTCCCTAGAGTCCGCCCGCGCGCCCCCCCGCGGCGCGCAGACCAGTCCGGAGAGAACGCCTTAGCCCGCCCCTCTCCCACCCCGTCCACCGGCCCGGCCTTCCCCCGGGGTCTCGCGCTCGCGCGAGGCTCGCCCGATGGCGTGTGTGCGCGCCGCCTGCCCGGGAAGTTCCAAATTCTCCCCAGGCGCTCCCGGGAAGCACAGGCTCCTGGAGCTGTCCTGAGTCACCCCGAGGTCGTCCAAGGTTAGAGTAGGGATCTCAGGGCTTTGCACTGGAAGGGGCCTGAGCAGGGATCAAGCCCCACCGAAGGGTGCAAGGGCTTGAGCCCAAGGTCACACGATTCTCCCCATGCTTCTCTAGCTCCTAATCGCTTTCGTAGCCCGGAGAAACTCGCTTAGAAGCTAGGAGTTAGAGCTGAGTTCGAGTGCCGGTGTAGGCGTTTACTATAACTTGTGGGACCTTGGTCAAGTCACAGAAACTCTCAGTGCCTCAGTTTCTTCCCCTGTCGAATGAGGGAGATGGAATCCGTTAAACTCTAGGACAGGATCTCGGAGTTTGTGAACTTGTTTTTAAAAATACACATTTTTAAAACTTTCAATGCAATTAGTTTCCTTTGTAGTTCTTTATATTTTATGCATTCGAAAATACTGTTGAGAAAGGATTCATAGGCTTCTCCAGACATAGGTCTGTAACACACAAAAAAGGTTAAGAACCCGCGCTGGGTCTCTTCCAGCTCCGACCTTCTATGAATATTATGTCTTGTTCTGGTGAAATTACGCCGGTCCTGTCGGGCGCTCCGATTGACTTCCTCTTTGTATTTCCTCTTGGACAGAGTTATCAAGAATCATGCGGGATTGCTGGTTTCCTTTGTGTGTGCTGGTTAAAAGTGAAGTTAAGAAGTAACTCTGTACTAAATATCCACTTGTATTCATGACTGCATTCTAGGAGCTTCGAAAGAAAACTCAGAGATTGAAAAAGAAATGGGTTCAACTGATTGATTAGATGTTAGGCATGCATAGAAACAAAGGGAGTTATCAAGACAAGCTTTTTCCCTCCAAATATTAAAAATAAACACCTGAATTATACATTTACGACTTAAGGGTTCTATCTACCCTCTTTTCACTTTGATTGGTGTGGATTTCTTCTTTTAGCTTTTTAAAAAAAAGATTGTATTTGATCTAGTCTCTCCAGGAGAGAGCAGTGACATTTTTGACTTAACTTCTAATTGGACCAGAGCAGGAAGTCATGTTTAGGAAAGCATAATTTTATTTTTGTTCATGGAAATCTTTGCTTTTCTACCATAAGGCTTAAAAATTATTCTTAAGCGTAGTAATTTAAAACAGTGTTTTCCAAGTACAACAAGGTGTTGGGAAATGGAGAGGTCTACCTTGCAGTTCCAGAAAAGTCAAAGACCTAATTTTTTTTTGTCAAAACTATTAGTGTCTCTTCTTGCTTTTACCCCGACTCTCACCTCGACTCCCATAAATCCTTTTTTCCCTTTCCTTCACCCCATACAGTATCCAAACTCTAAGCAGAAAACAAGTCAAATCCTACTACAACAAATATAACAAAATACATTTTTTCAAGTCTCAACTAAGAGTTCACTTATTTTCATTAATATTCAGTACGGAGGCAACATGGCATAGTGCATAGCTAGTTAGCAAGGGAAGCCAGAAGGATCCGGGTTCACATCCTGCTTCCTAAGTCCTGTCTCTGAGACATTCTGCCTATTCAAGATTGGGCAAGTCACTTGACCTCTGACTGCCCTAGGTAGTCTAAGACTATAAATTGCCGAGAAGGTGATACCCTGCGTTGATTGGCAGAGGGAATTTCACCACCTGGGAGTTCCAGATACCAATGAAATCACTGGCTGATTCTCCATCTATATTCTAAACAAAAGAATTCTAGTATAACAGTAACAGAAAGTTTCTTTTGAATTTGGTATAACAGGCCTTGACAGGTCATTTCACATATACAAAACAAAGAGATATGCTTCTGTCTCTTTCCCTTTCATAATAACATTAAAGTAATATGCTTTTGTTTGTGTATACTCTAAATACTAAGGAGTAAGAAAAATTTCATTTCAGCAAATGCAAAATGTTTTCATTTAGTTAAGCTTTTCAAAGTTGACTTTCTAAAAGTAAAAACGTTTTGGAGTTGAGCTGGAGTAATGATTCTCTATGATGCTTTTTTTCATTCTTAGAAGTTCACTACAGGAAATCTAACAAGAAGAGATTATATTAATCATCGTGGTTATCATAATAGCTGGCATTTATGTAGCACTTTAACAAAAGCGATTTACAAATTGTTTTCTCATTCAATCCTTGCAATAAACCTGTTGGGTAGGAACTATTATGGTTCCCATTTTACAGATGAGGAAACTGAGTCATTCACAGGTTAAGAAACTTGCCCAGGATCACACAGCTTGTAAATGCCTGAGGCTGGATTTTATCTCATGTTTTCCAGACTTCAAATCCAGTGCTCTCAATCCACTGTGCCACCCAGCTGTAGTTGAAACTCTAACTCATGATAAGTCACACAGTTAGTAATATTAACGTATGTGTATAGGGTCACAGAATCATAGATTTAGAAACAAGTATTTCCACACCCTCCTTTTTTCAGATAACAAAATTAAGGCCTAGAGAAATTAAATGACAGGTTGGAGGTCACACAGGGCAAAAGTAAGTGGCAAAGGTGGCATGTGATCTCAGGTCTTCTAATAACAACCCGTGGCTCTTTACACAGGGCCACTGTGCTACGTGGTGAATACTGTAGGAAGTATTATCCTCATTTTACAGAAGAGGAAACTGAGAATCTGAGGTTAAGTAACTAACTTTCCCATGGCTGCTCAGAGTATAAACTCAAACTTATGTCTTCTAATTCTCAGTCAAATGCTCTTTCCAGAGTGTGTCAGATAGTAATTTGTTCAGTTCAGTCTTTTTTCAGTCATGTCCAACTCTTTGTGAATCTATTTGGGGTTTTCTTGGCAAAGATACTGGAGTGGTCTGTCATTTCCTTCTCCAGCTTATTTTACAGATGAGGAAACTGAGGGTTAGTGATACTGACAAAGATTTGAGCTGGGGTTGATATCAGGAAGACCCCACTGACCATGGACAAGTCACTGTCACTGTCATTGACAACTCTAAACAGGTCCAAATCCCTCACCCCCACCCCCACCCAAAATGTCTTTGATAGTTCCTACTAGGAAGTGGTTTTTCATTTCTGAAAGTTGATAGTCTTTGTCCAAAGGAAAGACAGAAGAAAAAAACCCCAATGGAAAGAGAGAAAAAAGAAACCCTCCACTAATTGGTAGCTATTGGATTTCTTCCCCAGCTCTAACAACCTTTAATTCAATTCAAGTATTGAAATTCATACTATGAGCAATCCCAATTTGTAAGTAATATAATTAAGCCATTATTTTAGCCAGGTTTTAGTTTCTCTTTCTATTCTTTACCCTGATCACATATCCCTCCTTTACAATGAATGAATAATTGACCCTGAATCCGATTCTTGCAACGTGAACCTGAAATATGAATACCGCCTATGGTTTACAACCTGTGTGACTTTGGACACTCCACTTCCCTGGGATTCACGTTCCTCATCTGTAAATGAAGATGGTTAGACTAGATGTGTTCTGAGGTCCCTTTCGACTCTAAAGCTGAATGAAAACATAATTCAACATAGCAAAATTATTTTAAACAATGGTCTTCTAATAAGGAGACAAAGCAAACACAGAATCAACAATTAAGTTGCAATGGAACAAGCCAGGGATTTGGAATTAAGAGATAAAATCCTCTTATTATCGGATATTACTACAAGTATGACTTTTGGCACTGAACTTTTCAGTATCTACACATGTAAAATGAAGGAGCTGGACTAAATTATGATCTCTAAGGTCACTTCTAACACCAAGTATTCAATTGCATGGTACAGACTAAGTGCAAAATAACATAATAATTAGCATTTGTATAGTGCTTTAACATTTACAAAGCACTTCACAAATATTATCTCATTTTATCCTTACAACAACTCTAGGAGATAGCTGCTGTTATTATCTAATTTTACAGATAAGAAAACTGAGGCAGCCAGTGGTTAAGTGTTTTGCTTAGGTTCACACAGCAAGTAAGTGTCTGAGGAAGGATTTTTCTTTTTTTCTTTTCTTTTTTTTTAAATTTTGGCTAGGCAATGGGGTTAAGTGACTTGCCCAGGGCCACACAGCTAGTAAGTGTTATGTGTGTGAATTCAAATTTGAACTCAGGTCCTCCTGAATCTGGGGCCGGTGCTCTATCCACTGCACCACCTAGTTGCCACTTGAGGAAGGATTTTTCACTCAGGTCTTCCGTAGTCCAAATCCAGCACTGCCTAGCTCCCTCAAAAATGAGTTTACAAAAAGGGGAAATCGGGTATAGCCGAAGTAGTAGAGAAAGCTTCATGGAGAGAGGATAGGGTGTGATCGCTGTTTTGAAGGACACAGGATTTGAAAAGAAGATGAAAGAAGAAAGAGAACATTTCAGGAAAGGGAGAAGCAAAGCAAATGACAAAGGCATGAATTAAGCATGGCATTTACAAAAGATATAAAGAAAATCGCCTAATTGGAGTAGAAGGTGCATTTTAAAGAGTAGAGAAAAGTTTGACTAGGTAGAGTAGAATCAGATTATGAAAGACCATGGAAGCTTATCAGGGGAGTTTAGATGCCATTTTAGCTTCTTGAATAAGGAAAATGACAGGATGAAAGCAATATTTTAGGAAGATTTGCATAACATTGTCATGCAGAATGTATTGGGGGTGGAAGAAGAGTCTAAGAATCAAAGGTAAAACTAGAAATGTGCTTACTAAGGCCTATACAAATAGGGATAGCAGTGGAATGGATGATAGAGGGGAGACTCCCAGGTATTTTCAATGAAAGAAAAAACAGTGAAAAATAAAATAGAAAAGATCGAGGAAATGGGAGAATCAGGTTTTTTGTGTGTGTGTTTTTGTTTGGTTGTTTTTTTATTTTATTTTTTTACCTAGGATACTGGAAGAATAGTACCACTGACATAAATGATATAGTTGGATAAAATTTCCTTTATGGGAAGAAGATGATGAGTTCCATTTGGGATATTTAGAGGTGATAGTATGAAATGTCCTTTAACAAAGATATAGGACATGTAAGAGAGTGGGAAAACACACACACACATATATCATATATCATTACCTCTATACAAATGACTTAAAATTACATAAACATATATAAAACTATAATTGAGATAGACAATAAATATATATCATTTTAAGAGTCATTTGTATAGACTTGATAGTTGGAGCTATAAGTAAATGATCTCCTGGAGATCAGTATAGTATGTATAGGGAAAAGTGGAGTATTGATGGCAAAGCCTTGTGGAATCCCTGGACTTAGAAGATGGAAGAAAAGCAAAAAATATTCAGCAAAGGAGAGAGAAGATCTATCGGTGAAGCAGGAGGCCAAGTAAAATACAAGTTCGTAGAAACAAGAGGAAAAAAAGGTTTCAAGGAGGGGATATCGTTTAAAAGTAAATTTGGAGGGGCAGCTAGGTGGTGCAATGGATAGAGCTCCAGTCTTGGAGTCAGGAGTTCAAATCCAGCCTCAAACACTTGACACTAGCTGTGTGACCCTGGGCAAGTCACTTAACCCTGATTGCTTGCCTAAGGGGGGAAAAAAAGTAAATTTGGAGCAGAGTAGGGAGGTTTGTGGAGGGGACCATATCCTGTGGCAAAATCATGCCTTTTTACCAATTACTTACAATTTTTAAATAGTATAAAATTATCACCATCGTGAAATTTCTGTAAAACAACACATAAATACAATAGATTTGTTTTATGCAACTGATTTTGCAAAGTAGTATTCATTAATGTTAACTTTATATGTTAACAACTGCATTAGCATATATTTAAATGTATACAATTGTGACATCTTTTAAAAGATAATTTAGTATGTAAAATTCATATACTATTATTCTGTGTTAAAATAAGATCTTACTGCATTTAAGACTGAGGTTATATCTATTTCAAAGAAGATGGAATGGAAATTCTATATGCATTTAACTGATGTATACAACCTAACCAGTGGAGCAGGTTCACAAGCAGAATTTTAGGTCTGATCAATCCAACTTTGCATTCCACAGTTATCAAGTAAAAAGGCTTTTCTTTGTACAGAATAAACAACCACCATATTTTTTTTTTTTACAGATCTAAATTTTGTTCATTTGAGATGAAATAGAGGCATCTAGGTGGCTCTGTGGATAGAGCCCAACGTCTGGAGTCAGGAAGACCTGATTTCAAATTCAGCCTCAGACACTTAACTAGCTGTGCAAGTCACTTAACCTCTGCTTGCCTTAATACGCTGGAGAAGGAAAACTCCATGGACAGCATTGTTGGATCCAACTGAATGACTGAACTATAAGAGATCCTAAAGAAAGAAACAGACTTTAATAAGTCTTCAACATAACAGATAATACCTTATTAGAGAATCTTCCAAGATTATAGGATCTTAGATTTAGAGCTCTAACATCACTTAAGAGGCCATCCATTCCACACTTCTCATTTTATAAATGAGGAAATTGAGGTTCAGATAGACCCATGGTCATTCGGCAGAGTGTCAGAGCTGGCATTTGTACTCAGGTCTTCCTGAGTCCACCTTCAATGTTCTGTTCAATATGCAAGGCTGGTGATAATATGAATATTATTTCAGTTTTTGAAGTCATTACTTCAGCAAGAGAGATAAAACACAGTAATGTTTTCAATGATCATAACATGATAGTTCACGTGATGATATCCACAAATAAGTAGGGTAATGGATTCTTTATAACTTCTTCATAAGTTAGGGCCAGGGAGAAGCAAAGTGATACCTCAAGATTCCAATGTCCCTGACCCAGAGGGAGATCCAAAGATTTATTTTAAAAAAAAAGGTGCCTGAGAGACCAAACATAATAGAGTAGATCACAGGAGAGAGAGAAAAAAAGGACAATTTTGCTTATATAAAATTGAAAAGTCTGGCACAAAGTCAATGCAATTAGAGTTAGAAGGGAAAAAGATAATCTTCATCGCAAATTTCTCTGACAAAGGTCTGATATCTAAGATATATATTGAATTAATACAAATGTGTGAGAACAAAAGTTATTCCCCAATAGATAAATGATTAAAAGATATGAACAGTTCTCAAAAGAAGAAAGGCAAGCTATCAACAATGGTATGAAAAATAATGTCCCACATCACAACTAATAAGGGAAATGTAAATTAAAACTATTCTGTACTTAAACCTCCCCCATCAAATTGGCAAAGATAACAAAAGAGGAAAATGACAATTGTTGGCGGGCATGGGGGAAGACAGGCACAATAATGCACTGTTGGTGGAATTATGAAGTGTTCCAACAGTTCTGAAAAGCGATTTGGAATTATACATACAAGTCACTGAACTGTGCATACTTTGTTTGACCCAGCAATACTACTTTGGGCTTATATCTTACAGAGAATAAAGAAAAAGGGGGGAAATTCACATGTACAGAAAAATTTATAGCAGTAACATTTTGTTATAGAAAAGTACTGGGGGTTGGGGTAGCTAGGTGGCACAGTAGCTAAAGCACTGGCCCTGGATTCAGGAAGACTTGAGTTCAAATCCAGCCTCAGACACATGATACTTACTAGCTGTGTGATGCTAGGCAAGTCACTTAACCCTAACTGCCTCACCAAAAAGAAAAGAAAAGAAAAGCACTGAGGGGGAAAAGTGGGTAACCATTAATTGGGGAATTGGGAAACAAATTATGGTTACATAAATTTTATTACATCTTATTGTGGCGTATGAATATCATTACATCTTAAGAAATTCAGAAAGACTTGGAAAGACCAATCATACCTCTAGAAGACTGATGGAGGATCATAAATGAGAGAATAAAGGGGTAGAATGAATCATCCATTTTCGGAAACAGTCAATATGTGGATTTGCCAATGTGTGTATAATTATGAAAGAGTACTTTTTTAAGTGGGGAGAGTTGGGGTTGGCAAGTAGTAGTGAGAGTGAAACAAAAAATGGAAGAAAAGAAATAAAAGAATGTCAAGGAATTATTAAGCAAATAACAGGAAGTAGAAAGAAATTTAGAAGGGACTCAGATAAGCAGGGCAGTGTTGGAACCACCATATTAAATTTGAATTATATTTTAAAAATGACTTGTACTTAATGGACATTCATGGTTTCATATGGTCTTCATTTTCTGTTTTTCTTTGTATAAGGAAATGTTCATATTTATTGATATTCAACAAATTTGTAATAATAAAAAAGGAATGTTAAAAATAATAGCCAGCATTTACATGACCTTTGAAGTTTACAAAGCACTGTACATGTATCATATCATTTGATCCTCACAACAGTCCTAGGAAGTATATACTATTACCCTCCCCATTTTATAGATGAGGAAACTGAGGCTGAGGAAAGTCAAGTAATTTGCCCAGGGTCACAAAGCTGGTCAGTGTCTGAGGCAGGATTTGAACTCAAGGCTTCTTGAATTCAAATCCAGCACTCAACTCCTTCCGGCACTTAGATTCAGACACTGTAGAGGATGAAGCTCCTTAGAGTACAAAGTCATACACGAGCATCCTCAGCTATGGAATCCCCTGGAGTAGTGACTTTGCAATAACCTCTCAGCAAACAGAAAAGATGCTACTCACACCATTAGGATGGGAGGAGCCGTTAGCAGTAGTAAATACAGATCTAGGCTAATTGCCTTCTGTAAAATCAACAACTAAGTAGAAACTGAGATTGTGCTTCCAGGTGAAGACTCATCGCTTATTCTTTGTTTTTGCCCTTACTCTCTCAAGCTGTGGTGTCCAGGCTCTGTTGATTATAAGAGTTAAAAGGGCCTGGCTCCTGCTAATCTCTAAACATTTGCTCACCAAGCACCTATATTCTAGAACCCTAAGGACATTCTCTGTGAACTTCACAGCAGGCAAATGCCTGGAACATAATGTAAACTCTTAATAATATGTGCTTACGTACTTTCATTTTTTTCCTTTCATTTTTTTTTCTTTCAGGAAAGTTTAAACTTGTTCCCTATCTTTTTGCTTCCAAGTAGCTGCCGCACCTGCTTACAAGGGATAGGGTGTTAAATCTTTCACTTATTTGTTTACAGTTTCAGCTGGAGAGGTGTTAATTGCTCCTTTAGCCTCTCCTCTGGGAGTTTCTTACTGGGCTTTTCTACTACTGTGTGTCCCTTTTACTCAAAGAGAAAAGTCTATCCTTCTACATAGCTTGGGTTGCCCTCTAACCCTCTCGACTCCACACCTTAGCATGCTCCTTTTGCTTCTGGTTGATTGCAAACAGTTCATCAGAAAACAACAACAACAAAAAAAAAACCCAACAACACTCTCAATTACTGTGCTATCTACACAATCAGAAAAAAATTTCCCTCTCTAGTTGGGGCCGCTGTGCTCCAAAAAGTACCTCTAATAAATTTCCTTGAAATATGTTGCATATGATTGCTTACTTTCATCTATAAACTTGACTAGCAAGCTTTCAGTTCCCTACAGTCGACTTAAAAGATCCCAGAGTGTGCTGGACTGTCTTTCTAGAGCTGATGGTTATATTTTTTATGGGAGCATTTACACATCTGAGCAAATGCCACAAATCAGGACTTTATTTATTGTTTTGTTGATTGTCTAGAGTTAAGAAAGTAGTGGAGAAAATGTTAATATTAAGATTAATAAGTTAATTAAATTAAGATTAAACTTAAAAGTGTGTGCTGCATATATATTCCCCTTCTACCAGCCACTTAAACTTCTATCAGCACACCCTTGCTGTAATCATATTTGAATGGAATGGTGGTGGGTTTTTGTTTGTTTTTTGTTATTGTTATTGTTGTTGTTTGTATTTTGGAGATTAGGTGTCCCCATTTTACCCAGGCTACATGCCTGTTCCAAGTGTAGCAGCTATTCACGGACAGGACCCAACTCATTGCTGATCATCTTGGGAGCTTTACCCTGCTCCATTTCTGATGTAGGTGGGTCTTCCCCTCCAGAGCTCACCTTGTTGGTGCCAGACTTGTCTAGACATCTAATTGTCTAAGCCCTCTGTAGCTCATAAGTCACAAGCTCAAGTAATCTACCAAGCCTCACCCTCCCCAGTAACAGCAATGACAGGTATACATCACAACACACACAGCAGAATGGTTTTTAAGATAGCCAAAGAACAGAATATTGGAGCCTGAAAGAATTCGAAATCATGTGGTCAATCAAATTTCCAGATGAATAAATGTGTACTCAGAGGTAAAGTAACCTGTCCAAAGTCAAAATAGCTGATTAAAATTAAGACAGAACCAAGCACTCAGGCTGGCCTTCTTGCCATGCTGGCTTCTCATTTGCCTCACAATACTGCAGGAGACAGTCCTTCCTCCTTCCATCCTCTCTCTTGTTTGATGTCACCTTTGAGATCTATGCTATTGATTCTTTGGGGACCAAATTGTTACTTCTTATCACCTGTACTGTATAAGGTATGCAAATATAAGGAATATAGCTGATGGATCGTAGGTCCTTGGTAGCAGCTTTCTCTCTACTTTTTCTGCTTCTTTTAAAAAATATAGCATAGAATCAAACTTCAAAAAGCATGGTATTGACTTTTCCTTGATTTTAATATATGACACTTAATAAAACCGCTGTATATAGCTTTCCTTACTCACATGTACTTCATAATTATGAGTACCAGCCACCTATAACTTCTCTACCTTTAAAAACATGTTTTCTCTTTTTGAATGACTACTCTAAGTTACCATTATTATTTGTGATAAATGTTAATTCTCCTTTCATAAAAAGGGATTGCTGTGTGGTTATTTGTGCTATTGGAGGGAGATCTACATCAGTAAGACCATGGCTCCCCTGAAGTATTGAAAGAAATATTAAAAGTTATTATCATCATCATCATCATTTATCACATCATCATTTATTGGAATTGAAATAAGACATCCCATTTGGGACAAAAATTTAAATATTCTTATCCATGAATATCACTAGGGAGCTAAACAATTTGAACAGATCAAATACCTTGCATTTATACAACCTTTCTTTGAACACTGGATTGAGAATTAAGCAACCTTGGGCTGGTAAATGTATAACAATCAGCAATCTGGGGGGGAAATTTACATAGAATACACTTTTAAAGTTTGATCTGCATTATTAATATTTTCTCCATCATTTTCTTAAGTCTAGACAATCAGCAAAACAATATATCAAGACGTGATTTGTTGCATTTGCCAATTTCTGAGGTGTGAATGTTCCCACTAAAATGTTAACAGGTTCAGGAGAGCCTGTATGAACTGCATTCTAGTGCCCACTCTCCTTTAGGTTCCTTATTTGTAAAATGAAGAGGTTAGACCAGATGACTTCCAAAATCCCTTATAAATCTAAGGGAATATTCTATTTTCTCATTTAAAGTTTCTCAAATGAGAGATGAAAAGAGTGGTAATGATTTTTATTTTAAAGATGAATATGATTCATAAAGTTATTTTTTCCAACTAGTTAGTGGTGTAAGTTAGTACTCAAACCTAGTATTCTTTTTACTATGCACGATGAAAGTCCATTTTCAGGAATCTGTGATTTCATCATTGTGGTTGCTTGTTTCTTCACTGATAAAGATTATCCTAGTAAATGAAGACAACTAAATAGCTCAGTGTATAAAGTACTGGACCTGGAATCAGGAAGACCTGAGTTCAAATTTGGCCTCAGACACTGTGTGACCCTGGACAAGTCACTTAACCCTGTTTGCCTCAGCTCTTCATCTGTGAAATGAACTGGAGAGGCAAATGGCAAACTGCTGTAGTTTCTTTGCCAAGAAAACCAAAACGGGGTCTTGAAGATCAACAGCATAACTTAGTAGTAATAATCATAGCATTTATATAGCACTTTAAAGCTTGCAAAAAGAAATGGGCTTTCGGAGTTCCTTTCACCAAAAAATCAAGTGTCTTTAATTTGTCCTGGTGATAAGCTTAAGGTAGGTAGGTTGGTCCTCTTAGATATACATGATATACAACAGATATATAATCCATCACTGGATCCAGACTCAAAATTTTAACATGTTGGTTAGCATCTACCGGAGCTTAATTTCTGCTTGCACAACCTTCTAAAATGGAGTGTAACCTCTAGTTGTGCTGAGCCATCAGAGAGGAACTTGGTGCACACTTATTTATGTTGAAGGCACACATGGCAGAAGGGAGTGGAAAATCTGAGAGGAAAAGAAAGAGAAAATTAAGATTGGATAAGAAGAAAAGAAAGAGGGGTGAAAAAGTCACAGTGTGGGTGAATCATGCTGTTTACAACTTATAGATTACCTAGTTCTGGCATAGGGTTAAACATAGTCTCGACTTAAGGAATTTGGATAAAAAGGCAAGCTATAACACCACCAATTTGAGGAGATAACAGGCAATTCATTTATTCAGCGGTAAAGAGTATAAATAAGGAATGTTATTTGATTTGATGACAATAAAGTACTCTATTTCCACAAGATTCAATATTAAAACTTCTGAAAAGAATAGTGAAGTATCGCTTTGATCATTTAGTGAATAGTAAGTTTCTTTTACTATGACAATTCAAAACATTTAATGATGTCTGTGGATGAAATGTGAAATCAAACAGCTGTTAAAGACAACGGATGAGGGGAAAATTCAGGAGGAGAAAAATCAGTTGAAGTGTCAAATACCAGCATTCTTACTTGGTGATAAATTGTATGACTTTTAAAAGACAATCATATTTCATTAGGTGAAAAATAAATCTTTGAGTTTGAATTTATGAGATTTACTTTGAGTGACATTTCTCTATACAACACAGAATGATTTATTTAATTTTAGGAAGGTATATTGATCAATATAATTCCATTTCTTTTCATAAGTTCACAGTTTTAGAACTGAAAGGGAACTTAGAAGCATTTTAATCTAATTCTCTTATTTTATAGATGAGGAAAGTGAGGCCAGTTGAGGTTAAATGACTTGCCCAAAAGACAGGGAGAAAGGAGTGAAGCCTGAACTTGAATGTAGATCCTCCTTCAACTTCAGATTTAATTCCCTCTCTACTGCAACACACTGCCTCCCCTTTTCATCGAAAGGAAATGTATCCAACGTTTTTATGTAATGTCTAGGCTTCTTCATAAAATTAACTTGTTCAGAGTAATTTTTCTTAGTCACATATGACCTCATGACTCTATTTGGGGTTTTCTTGGTAAAGATACTGGAACAGTTTGCCGTTTCAAACTTCTTCAATTCATTTTACAGATGAGGAAACTGCGGCAAGCAGGGTTAAGTGACTTGCCCAGGGTCACATAGCTAGCAAGTGTCTGAACTCAAGAAGATGAGTCTTCCTGACTTCAGGCCTGGCACTTTATCCACTGCATCACCTAGCTGACCCAAATTAACTGTAGATAAATTTTTAAAAATGAAAACATAGTGTCTTTGATTTTTCTTCTTTAGTTACCTATATAGGAGATTGATTCTTGCCACATATTTCAGAGACCTACCTACATAGAATACTTCAGAAAACAAAGTTGGTAAAAACAAATATTCTTCTTCTTAAAGTCAAGTAATACCAGAAAATAATGAATTACCAGAAGATATTTTTGCCTTTTTGTTGTATTTCTTAAAGTGCATATTGTTTCTAGAGAAAAAAAATGAGATTCTAGGAAATCGGTGTTCTTAAAAGTCCTGTTTTAACCTCATTTTTCAGAAAACCCACTATCTTGCATTTTTAGCTCCATGGGTCATTATTGTTCACATTGTATCACATTCTGTTAAAATCAGAGCTACCAGATTATATAATGTCATGACTGTCACATTACTGCCATCTAATCTTCATCACTTTGTATTTAATCAGTCTCCTTTGTATATAAACTGTCAGTTGATTTTAACTATAAGTATGACCTTTATTTGTTTGTTCCATGGTCAATAAACATTTTTGGCAAATTCTTGATACTGTGACAGTATTCTATGGTAAGATTTGTACTCTGGACATATTGATATGATTAAAAAACACTGGGTCAAAAACTAAGTTTGATATGTTTTAGGTTGTGTTAACTAGTGAATTACAGTTCAGATGATACTATGGTTGCATGGCTGTTAAAATAGAAGGGAAAAAATACGGTTTTTTTTCAGTCACTATGCATAAATGTAGCTTATGTTTCTTTTATTCCAGAACAGTTTAGACTGATGAATAACCCTTATAGGGAAATTACATTAAAGTTTTATAAATCAGTAATATGAAATTCTACACAACTCACACTCTCCATGCTGTTCAGCTCAGTCTCATATTCTTAAAAAAGGGTGAAAAACATTTATAGAAAGAAGTGAGATAACTGCCCCCCCCCACTCAAAACAAAACACAATGGAGAAAACCAGCTAGCTTACATTAAAGCTAACTTTCTGGAGATTTCAGTTTTCCCGTATATCCAGACTCCCATTGATACACCCTTACATAAATTATCTTTACACAAAAGAACTGAGATGTCTGAGAAATTGCCTCACACACAGCATAAATAATCATCTTATGAAATACAAAACAAACTAAGTTAATTCAATGTTAAGGTTCACATTTTAATCCTCAAAAGTCAGAGAGTTCATAGTGGAGCCTGCCATGGTAACCACAGTTTTTAAAAGGTTCGTGATGACCAAGCAAGAGCCGTATCATATTCTATTTGGAAAAAAGAACAACTCTAAACTCCAAAACGACAAAAACTCCACAGCCTCCATGGTTTTTTTTTTATGTTAACATGGAGAAACAGGATTTGTTTTTCACCAGCCTAAGGTTAATGTAAATGTAAAATAGATTCTCAATGGCATTAATGCTTAGGAACAAGCAGCACATACCAAACTTTTGGACTTTTTAGTTTTGCTAATTTTTTTAAGGAGGAGATTTCAAACTAATTAGATATTGAATCTCATCAAATGTCACATTAAAATGGATTTTTTTCCTTTTAAACTTTTATAATAAAATTGTCCAAATAATTTAAATAAACTGAATACTTTTCTAAAAAGAATACGTCACTATTTTGTTATTTGGGGAATTTATGAACATAATTATTTTAATTTCATTCTAGAGCTGGAGTTCTTAACTTGGAATCCATGGACCCCCTGGATATAGATTTCAATGAGTCTGTATATTTGGCTTTTTTAAAAATATTTTGAAAACGATATTTCAATATAATTAGTTCTTTTTGTAATATTGTGTATTTTATTTTATGCATTAAAACATTGTTCTGAGAAAGGTTCCATAGGCTTCAGTAACTGCCAAAGGGATCCATGACAAAAAGAAAGTTAAGGACCCCTGTTATAGAGGCTGCATGACATGCCACCGCTTCAGGTTTATCTGAGCACCAAATCTTTTTCATGTATCTGGAAAAGCATTTTGTCCTGGTTTATTGAATAAAGGAGGCAACCTTCACAACTTGGTTCTATACTCCCTGTCCAGGCTTTTTACACCTAACTCTCCTTCATACATTCTATGGTCCAGCCTAACTGGGTTTTCTGAAAAATGAGGTTAAAATAGGACTTTCAAGAGCATGGATTTCCTAGAATCTCATTTTTTTCTCTAGAAACAATACGCACAACAAAAAGACAAAAGTATCTGCTGGTAATTCATTATTTTCTCATATTAGTTGACTTTAAGGAGAAGAATATTTGTTTTTAATCAACTTTGCTTTCTAAAATATTCTATATAGGTAGGTGTCTGAAATATGTGACAAGCATCATGCTTGTGCTGTTCTCCATACACAAACTTCAGTGGCCTGTCCCCATGTCTTTGCTCAGGCTGCCCTCACACCTCAAATGCAGACCATCTTCAACCCTTAACATCCCTAGCTTCATCCAAATCTCAGCTCAAGCCTGCCTTCCGCTTGAGGTCTTTCCTAATCACTCCCTCTAATGCCTCCCTCCTTCCTACATTTACTTTATATACATTGTGTGTGTGTATGTATATATATATATATATATATGTAATATAGAAACACATGTTGATAAATCCCTGTCCCCCCCCATACACACACCTCACAAAGTAAGCCCCTTGAGTTTAGGGGACCATTTCAGTTCTGTCTTTGTATTTCTAGCACCCAGCATAGAACTAGGCACATGGTGAGCCTTGATTAATACTTGGTTGACTGAACAAACCCTGTATGCAAGGATATATGACTCAATCAAGGCACATACTATATGACCTGCGGAGTCTCCTGTTATAATTTAGTTGATCCAAAAGGGGAATAATTAATGAGAATGGAAGAAACCTAGGAGGAAACCAGGTATGGATTTTTTTTTAAACACGTGGACTTAGTAAAACTTATTTTACTGAGTTAGAAAAAATAGTAACAAAGGCCATTTGAAAGAATAAAAGGTCAGGAATTTCAAAGAAACCAGGGGAAAAGGTTGTAAAGGAAGTAGATTCAGCAGTATCAGACCTTAAACTATATTATAAGGTGAGAACATTGGTGAAGTATAAAAAGGATAATTTTGATTATTTTAAATTAAAATTTTCTTGTATAAATAAAACCTATGTACAGAAGTACATAGAACAGAAGTAATGCAGAAAATTGAGGAAAAAACTTTCATAGACAATCTCTCAGATGGGATATGATTGGGTTGGAATATTGCTGGGTATAGGAAATAGTGAGCTGGTTGATTTAGAAAAACATGAAAAGACTTGGACTTATGAAGGAAGATGCTATCTACCTTCAGAGAAACAGATGATAGGAGGAAATAAGCATAGTATGGTCTTACATATATGTGTATGTGTATGTGTATATATGTGTATGTTTATAGATATCTATGTATATGTATATGTCCATGCTTAATTATAGCCTTCTTTAAGTTAGGAGTGGGAGGGAGGGGGAAAAGAATCAAGTGAAAAGTGAAAGCGGAGAACAAAAGAAAACCAACATGGAAGTGAAGAAAAGCTGGGCAGCTTTGAAAACAATGTGTGGTGTTTATTATATAGGTTTTCTTGAAATGAAATTTAGTGTTTTATATTGAATCCTCTCCTATGGTCTGCTGTGTCAAAAAACCTGGCAATGTTTTTTTCTTTCTTTTCTCATTTTTGTATTTAAGTTTAAAATTTAAAAAATTAGCAAAAAAATACATGGACTTCAAGATGTGGTTTATATATTTGTATATTCAGTAACCTAGCACAGTGCCTTGCACATAGTAGGTACTTAATATTGATTGATTGATTAATGTTAAAAGTTTTTTTATAACTCAAGGAGCTATTATTTGGATATAAATTTCATTTGAAAACTTTGAAATAGAAAATCCTTTGTTTACTGTCTACAATAACCAATTTCTTTACGTTACTCTAAAGACTAATGTTCTATTAAATTTTTCTGTACTACTTCTTTTGAAGCGGTCAGTCAAAGAGTCAAAAAAATACTAATTAGGTAGTTACTACATGCCAAGTGCTGTGTGCTATTCATCTAAAAAACAAGGCATTCCTTGAGCCTGTTTAGTTAAATTGCCTAGCTAGCTTTAGGTCCCCATTTTCAATGTGAACTGTTCTAATTATGAACAATGAATGACTTGATTAGTCTAGGGACGAAAAGAAGAGCCCCAGGTTTAGTTTAAAGTTTTACCAGATGGGAGGTTTATCAAATTATTAGTAAATAATAACATAGCTCTTTAGCCCCCAAGTTAGGGAGAGATTCCCTAAAGATTGGCTAGAGCCTGGGATCACTGCCTTATTTTCAGTCTTGTATAAGCTTTAGCTATTTCAGGGAGTGGGGAGGAAATAGGCTTTTATATAGTACCTACTGCTGTGCTAATCACTTTACATTTATTATCTCATTTGATTCTTACAACAACCCTGCAAGGTAGGTGTTGGTATTGTATCTATTAATTTGCGAATTACTCTGCCAATGTACAAAAATACAATACATAACTCTTGTAGTCCATCATAGGTTTTTTTTTATGTGATAGAGAGCAAAATCAAAATAAAGGACCAATTGAAAACATAGCAAGAGGACAAATCATAAATGGATTCCAGGTAAGCAGCCAGTTATGTGGATGGGGAAGTTGGAAAAAGAAAATTTTTTTCTGGAGCTTCTTTAATTCTTAAATGCTTGTGGCTAGTGTCTTCACTCTTGGGATTTCTCAGGAAGCATTTGTGTTGCCCCAGATCTGGCCCACTGTCCAGCGGCCTCTCTCTTCCTGCCAGGACTTCTCAGGGAGCCCTGCATCAGTCAGAGATTTAGGTAACCCACCTGTCTTCCAGGATGCGCTGTGTTAGCCCCAGATCCAGGCTTCTGGTTGGACATTGAGGAAAGGCCTTGAATAATCTAATCATCTGCATCACTCAGTGGACTTCTCTTCAGTCACTGATAATCTTCTTGATCTCATTCCTCAATAGGTAGCATACTTTCATGCCACCTTCCTATCCTAGAGATTCAGAACCCCTGGTTATTCTTGTACAGGTCTATTTCCTGTCTATCTTACTGCCTGCTCCCTTGTTCCCATTCCTCTCAGCCCACCTCTTACCCCTCCAATGTCCCACTCCCAAATCTACCCACTCCTTTTCCTGTGCTCTCTAGGATGCCTGCTCCATAGGTACCAAAATTGCTTTCATTTTAAAGCTTTTCCTTTCTTATTCCTTCCATCTTCTGGCACTCTCTGAAACTTGGTTCCTTTCTGATGACATAGCATCCCTGGCCACCCTTCACTGTACTAGTTGAATTTTCACTCATAATCTCCTTCTATTATTTCCTCCACCTCCCCCCCCCCCGCATCCCAACTCACTGGTTACGATGGGGGAATTAGGATACTCCTTGCTCCCTACTGCCACTTCCAGAATTTCTCTCTCCTACCATCATTCACAAATTTTCCTCTGAGGTCCATTCAGCCCATATTTAGCACCCAATCAAGATTCTAGTAGCTGTGACCTACTTACCATAAGCAATACTCTCCTTCTTCACTGACTTCAATGCCTAGAACATAGTCTTTTTGTCCTTTTCAACTTCTGAACTCCAGCATACATATTGATACTTCTTTGAATACCCTAACTTCTCAGTTCCTCAATTTTCTTATTTCCCGTGACCTACTCCTCCACTCAGCTACTTACAGAGATGGGCATATACTTTATCTTGCTAACAACCCAAAAGTATGCCACCTCTTTGTTCATGAACTCTGAAGTTCCCTTCTGTGTTCATAATCTTTTATCATTCTATCTTTTCTTCTGCCTTAAGACTCCTTAATTCTGACTACAATCTTCAATCCTTTTACCCTCAATTCTTTCCCAGGCCATCATGCCACACATAAAGAGCTCTTCTCCTTTCCAAGGCAAACTGAACTCTCTCCCTGTCTACTTGCAACCTCCTTTGCTGCCTCCTCACAAACAGACTCATGTATCCCCCCATCTTCAAAAAACCCTCACTCGATCTGTCCATCCCTGCTAGCTATTGTCCTATATCTCTCTCCCTTTAGTGGCTAGACTCCTTGAAAAAGTCACCACAATTTGTACCTGCACTTCCTTTCCTCTTAATCTATTCTTAACTCTCTGAAGTCTGACTTCTGACCTCATCATTCATCTGAAATTGCCCTCTCCAAAGTTCTCATTGATTTAATTGCCAAATCCGATTTCCTCAATCATCACCTTTCTTGACCTCTCTGCAGATTTTGACACTGTCAATCACTCCCTTCTTTTGAATATTCTCCCCTTTAGGTTTTCATGACATTGCTTCCTATCCTACTTCCCCTCCTACCAGTCTGACTGCTCTTCCTCCGTCTCCTTTGTAGTAACTGTGCAGCTCTACACTGGGCCTTCTTTTATTCTTCCGTACTATTTCACTTAATGATCTTCTCTGCTCTCATAGATTAGATTACTATCTCCATGCAAGTAATTCCCAAATCTATTTATTCAGCACTAACATCTCTCCTGGCATTCAGTCTCATAAGTCTAACTGCTTAGTGGACATCTTGAACTGTATTTCCAGTGAGTGTCTAAAACTCAGCATATCCAAAATGGAACATATCTCCCCCCCCCAGTCCTTCGCTTCTTCTGAACTTTCTTATTACTGTGAAGCATACTACCATCCTCCCAGTCACTTAAGTATCATAACTCCTCACTTTCACTGATCCTTCCCCCCCATATCCAACCTGTTGTCAAAATCTACCATTTTCTATCTTCCCAACGTCTCTTGTATATGTCCCTTTGGCTCCTTTGATACTGCTGCCACCCTGGTGCAGGCCCTTATCACTTCAAACTTGGGTTATTACAATAATCTCCTGATTGGTCTCCCTGTCTCAAATATCTTCCCACTCTAATAGTCTATCTTCGACTCAGTTGCCAATATGATCTTCCTTACATGCAGGTGTGACCGCTCTCCTCCCCTACTCAATAAACCATAGCAGTTCCACCTTCTGCTCCATTTTTATACCAGCTACCCGGCCCCATTAAGGATGACTCTGCCTTGAGGATTGCTTGCTATTGGTGAATCCCTGCCTGGGATTGCCAAATATTGACGAGCAACAGCCATTGTTGTTGTTTGTCCTTCCTTCTCAAAGTAGACCAATGACATCATGAAGGTGATGTCTCAACTTGCTGGTGAATTGGATTTAAGTGAGGCAGAGTTTCACTAAGTCAGCAGCCTCACTCTATCCTCCAGAGTCATCAAAGCCCAGTGGCAGGACAAAAGTCAGGAAGACTGGCAATGGCCTAGTGCCATAGCCATACTGCTCATTTCACTTTCCACCCAATCTCCAGTCTGCCATTCTTGGTCTTCCCCCTAAAACTGGAGCCTCGTCTCTGAGATTTCCTCAAGTATACCCTGTATTTTTATTGTATGTATATACAATACCATATGCAATATACATGGTGTCTCCCCCATTAGAATGTGAGCTCCTTGAGGATAGGGATTTTGGCCTTTGTAACCCCACTACTTAGCACAGAGCCTGGCACATAGTAAGTGCTTAATAAACGATTCTCTACTTGCCTAGACTTGGAGGCTTGCTCATAGTCCAGCTAACCTATTATGTTCAGTCCGTTGTCTCAGAACACGTACCACAAACCTGTCCATTCCTATGTCTTTTGCTTCTCCTCAATCTCTTCATATCTCTCTTACCAGCCCAATAAAAAGATTTTTCCATGCCAACTTAACTCCACCTAGTATACTCCAAGTTTTGTGATGTGTCATCTCTCTCCAGGCTAGGAAAAGACCTATTGAAATACTGCACTACAAGTACTAGTATCTTTAATTAGCCCTAGGATGCCTCTTCTTCTAACCTACAAAAGAATTAGACCCATTCACAGCTGGGCCTATGCTTAAGTATATTGTACTGTGATTTCAGGATTGTCAAGACAGCTCTAGCTGTAGCATGATATTGGATCTGTTGGTGGTAAATAACAGAAAAGGAGTAAATACCAATATGGTGGGACAAATCATAGAATGTAGTACTCAACAAGGTTTTTCTTCCATTCTTCTGGGTCACACATTACAAACAACACACTCCTCTCCTCCACTGCTGTATTAGATTGCAAAGATCAGGTGAGGTGCAACTATTCCTTATGTAACCTGGGGCTTAGCAAATAGCAAATAAACCCAATTTTCCAATCTGATAGCAAATAAAAACCAGAGAAATTATACAGGTTGGAGTATACCAGAAGATACATGGAGTGAATGAACTATCTCAGTAAGAGTAGGACTCACTAAAAGTTGGAGTTCTAGCCCTCATTGAAGGGGAAATTCCCTGCAATCTCTTGTGTGATAAGCTGGGAATAAGGTCATAATCAAGGCACCAGTTCCTCTACATGTTAGCATCTACCTGAAGAGAATCTGGAGCCATTTACCTGTTCTCTTAAAGCCATAAGCTAAAAGAAGAAACAGTTCTCCTCCAAGTTCTCAATAACTCCACTCCTCCAACATAGGTAAGGAACATCAAAGTAATTGATCTACACCAATGAGGAGAGTCTTATGTGAATAGGCTTGAGTTTGGGTTAAATTTACAACCAAAAAATATAGGAACTCATGCATTAAAGTGTCATCCATCCACTATTTTTTTCTTAGAAACATCAATTACCTTACTATAAATCATGTTGTTCAACTAAAGGTTATTCTAAGGCAGCATGGTGTAGAGGACAGAATCTGAAATGAAAGAACATGGGTTCAAGTGTCAGCTCTTTACCTTAAAGTCAGTATTGTGACTTTGGGAAAATTACTTTGTCTCTCTGCTGCTTATCTGAAAAATTAGGAAATCCTAGATCTCTAAGTCTCTTTCAGTCCTTAATCTATGAATCCAACCTCGGATGAACCTGAATTTGGATAAAGAAAGCCTAATAGTTTTCACTGAATTTTGTCATTTTCCTGAATACATATAAGAATTGTGAAAAGGAATTTGAAATAAGGAGTGAGCCCAGAGTGACAAAAGTCCTTCTTCTGGTCTGTCCTTTTCTTTCTGATGTTAACACAGTTTCACAATGGCTTTAGTGTCTTTACAGATAGACGGGAGACTTCATCCCCTACAAGCTTGTGCAAAAGGTAGCAGGTGATGAATATGGCCCAGCACCAACTCTAATTGGAGGGAAGCTATCATAACAGGCCAAGTGAGAGGTTGGGTGAATGTTTTAAGAGAGAAGGGAGGCAGGGACATTCAAACTGGGGCCAGAAAGAAATGAAAGAAAGGAGAAAAGGTAAGGAGCCAGACTCGAACAGTAAAAGGAAACCAGGCTTTGGTGTCAGATGACCTGGGTTCAAATTCTACCTCTGATACTTATGACCTTTTTGACTTTGAACAAGTCAGTTAAGTTCTCTGGGCCTCAGTTTTTAAAATTATGGCTTATATTGTGGGGTTGGATTATATAGCCCCTGAGATCCCTTCCAGGTGTGTATCTGGCATCTTGTATGGACTGTGATGACAGTGAGAAGGAGCGCTCTCATCATGTGTTTCTGAGATCTGGTTGCTGCTGTGCCAAGAACCCAGATACTTATGTTGATACTATTCAGAGAAGCCAACATATCCCAGGCTTTCTAGGCTGATGTGCTGAAGTGACTAAGCAAAGAGATCGCTCCGGAGGCTTATTTTTAACACCCAGTAGTCAGTGGCTTTTTGTATGCAACTCCTGCAGCGTGTGGTGGGAGGAGGTAGTTTTGGGAAATGGGTGGTGAGTGTTTGCTGTTGATTGCAATTTTCTAGTTATTTACCGTGCCTTTCTATTTTAAGTAAATGTTCTTTTGCATTACTCTGAAGTCATGAGGGTAACTCTGGCTGGTCTAGATTTAGAGAGAAAATGGGGTTCATTAGTAATAGACTATAGATCCAAACAATGTCAGATATCTGTAGGGGTGCTACACATAAAATGAGTATATCGACTAAAACCATATGTTCTTAACTCCATTTTTCAGACCAACGAAGCTGCAGAACCCATGTTATTCAGAGCTGGAACTAAGTATGGAGAAGAGAGGTAGTTTCCCTAGGGCACACTTTGTGTGTGAGTATGTGTGTATGTGCAGTGGTATTACCAGAGATTTTGTATTTTATATTCTTTAATATTTCTAAAGCCAGAAAATTCTGTTTTTGATGGTACATTGGCGTTTTATTTTGAGATGTGAAATAGCTAGCATTTATGTAGTACTTTAAAGTTTGCTTTATATGTTATTTCATTTGATCCTCACAACAACTCTGTGAAGTAGGTAGTAATAATAATGATAATAATAGCTAACATTTATATAGCGCTTACTGTGTGCCAGGCACCGTGCAAATACTGTACAAATATCTCATTTGATCCTCACAACAACCTTGGGAGGTACATACTGTTCTTATCCTCATTTTACTGATGAGGAAACTGAGGTAAACAGGTTAAGTGACTTGTCCAGGGTCACAAAGCTGGTATCTGAAGCCAGATTTGAAATCAGGCTAAATTCAGATCTAGCACTCTATCCACTGTGTTCTATCTTTTTGACTCATAAATATGTTATGTTGAGTACTCAAAGCCCCAAGCTCCAAGTGCACAACAGTGAAGGAAAATAAACTTTTTTGAGAATTCTTTTGGTCTATGAAATGCCACCTATAAAGATGGAGTGTCAAATGAATCAACTATTCACCCTCGCTCCACTTAAAGGCACTAACAATGCCTTTACCTTCTCTGTTGATCCAGTCATCCCACTTCCACTTAAAGTGCTAACTTGAATCGAGCAGGTGAGAACACTACTATTGAATTAATCAATGAAGGTCTTAAGCCAGGTGCAAGAACTGCTTGATGAACTGACAAAGTGAGATGCTGCTACACAGTGGGTACATTGTTATTAGCTGAGGAGACTGGATCATACCCCATGGCTTGTCTGTAAAATAAAAGGGAAGTTCAGAAACCAGGTATTTGAGTGTGTGGCAACTTAGAGAAAAGAACAGTTCCCTTGGGATTCCATATGTGCTGGAATTATTATTGGTGGGTTTTTTTGGGGGAGCATTACTATAAAACCTTAGTAAAATATTCTTCTCTAAAAGTTAATTGAATCTTGTTGACTAATTGATAAAAACTGATAATAATTGGAGAAGCACATTGATGGGGGCTCATGATCTATAGCATTAGAAAGACACATCCTAACCTCTCAAGGTCCCTTAAAACCCTAATCAAAGAATTTTCTCCGTGCTCCCTCACCCCCTACCCAATCTGCCACTGCATGGTGAGTTGGAAGAGTAAGTTCAGACTATGTGCTACACGCTTAGTTTATGAGATTATGTGGTTTTTTTCTAAACTGTACTTTATGATATATATTTTTGTGTGTGTAGAGAACTTCAGGGTTAATTGGAATATAGTGTAAATAGACCACAAGTCTGTGACTGAATTTACTGCCTCACCTTTATCAAAAAGAAAGTACTCAATGATTTCTTATCTACCCAAAAGTTATCTGTATTTTCCTCTCTCCTTTTTAGTGCTATACGTCTGAAAATCATATAATAAAGAAGGTAAGCACTATTTTAAATATTCAATCAACTACCAATTCAGCACTACTAATTGTCCACCACCATTACTTTGATATTTTAATTGATCTGTGATCTCACTGATGTGGGTACATCCTACAATAATGTTTCCTACAGACAATCCTTCTCCTGCCTTCTCATCCAGTGTGACTAGTCCCTGTACTCCTATAAGTCCTCCACAGGACAGCCACCTAACATGCCAAGAGCCTTTCATTAGATTTCTTAGTGTTGCATAGATCATGGTGTATATTCCATCAGTAGATGGAACACATGGACATCAAACACCTCTTCCTCACTCTTGCTGTGACTGGCCCACCTTCTTTTTTTTTTTTGGTGAGGCAATGGGGTGAAGTGACTTGCCCAGGGTCACACAGCTAGTAAGTGTCAAATGTCTGAGGCCAGATTTGAACTCAGGTCTTCCTGAATCCAGGGTCAGTGCTCTATCCACTGAACCACCTAACTGCCCCGGCCACCTTCTTTAAGTATCATATATCTCTCTGATGATGTTTTTTATCTCTCTTCTTTCAAGTAATTCTTCCTTGGTTATGTGCTGCAGCTTAGTCATGTTCACAATATACTACTCCATCGTCCTTTGAGTGATCCACAGCTTTAATATTACAGAGACTGACATTCCATGACTTGCAGTCATAATGTATCATTAGAATAATATTTATATTAAAATGATGAGCCTTTTTTTTTCCCAGAAAGGAACTTGGACATTTTCCCAAAGACAAAACAATTGACTCTCATCTCCCTGTCCAGTTCTACTTCTCTCTCTCTCTCTCTCTCTCTCTCTCTCTCTCTCTCTCTCTCTCTCTCTCTCTCTCTGTCTCTCTCTCTCTCACACACACACACACCACACACACACACACACACACACACACACAAACACATGGGCCAACCCTTTGGGTTGTCCATCTAACAGCATATCGTAGTCCAGACAATAGGCATTTATAGAATCATAGGTTTTAGGGCTGTAAGGGGTCTCAGGGGGTCATCTAGTTCAACCCTCTCTTTTTACAGATGAGGAAACTGAGGCCCAAAGAGGTTAAGTGACTTGCCCAATTCACACAGGTTATATTGGAGGCAGAATATGAACTTAAATCCTTTGGCTCCAGTACCAGTGTGCACTCTACTCTACCACCCTTGATTCACTTGTTTTTTACTGTGTGAGCAGTTAGGCCAAACAGCTTTGAATGCTTCTGGATTACATTTAGGAAGTTCTGCAAAGTTCCCATTTTTGATCCAAGAAGCACAATGCTGTTCACAAAGAGGAGTATCTGAAAGACCTTGCCATCTGGCTTGGACTTGGACTTTGTACTAGAGCTCCACCATAACAGCAGCAAATATCTTTGGCAAACACACCTCTCTCTTTTCAGGCTTTGCTTCATATACATAATTAAAGGGATATCAAACAAATTTGTTTGTTGTTACATCTTCAAGGGAATCTTGTATAATTTTGACTTATGCAAGGGAGAAGTCACATTAGAAGAGAATCTTCAAGGGAGGGTTGGAGGGTTTGGTGAATTGAATCGAATTTCTTTTTTTCTTTTTTTGGCTAGGCAGTGGGGTTAAGTGACTTGCCCAGGGTCACACAGATAGTAAGTGTCAAGTGTCTGAGGCCAGATTTGAACTCAGGCCCTCCTGACTCCAGGGCCAATGCTCTATTCACTGCACCACCTAGCTGCCCCTCAAATTTCTTTATCTATATTAACAAACAAGCACAGCGAGGTCTTACGTTCTCTATATCTTTCAATCAAATGTGTATCTATAAAGATGCAGTTTAGGACAGACTTTCTCTCCCCTCCACCCAAGATCTGTGATTTCATTACTATAAAGAGGATTTCTTGTGTAAAAACTACCTCCATCAATCCATATCAGTCACTTGTGGATAATTTATAGTCTTAGAGAATTGTGTAGGGCATTGAAAGGACTTATCTAGGGTCACACTTCCAGTATGTACTAGAAACTAAATTTAAAACCAGGTGTTTCTGACTTCCAGGAGAGTCCTCAATCTGCTATTCTATCTTGCTTCTCATGCTGTAGAAAACCATTTGCAAAAACTTTCCAATTCCCTTTTCACACACTATCTGCATTGATTTGGCTTCCTAGTCACCAAAGGGCATAAAAAGACCAATCATGTGGACTCTTGGGCCTGGGCAGATATCCCAGGATCAAGTGAGTCACCACACCTTGCCTTGATGACCAGATGCTTTTCCATATGGAGATAAGGGGGCTGGGTGTTTCTCCTCAGAATAATACCAAAGCTAAGTGCTAATGTGTCTTTATTGAATATGCTTTCTGTGTTTTCTAAGTCAACATCCTTTTGTTAACTGTCAAACGACCTATGTGTGTCTTATTTCATTCCAACACGGAACTCAAACTATCAGGGAGGGTGCTGTCATGAATTAGGCCTGCCCAACACACTGTGCATATCCAAAGAGCTGCCAGGTGTTATGGATCCTATCATCACAACATCTCTGGCATCCATCACTTTTTTTCACTCATATGGCTACTATCCTAATACTTCTCACCTGGATTATTGTAATAAGTTCCCTAATTGGTCTTCTAAATTCCAGTCTCTCCTTTCACTAATCCATATTCCACAGAACAGTATAGGTCTGACTCTGTTGAAAAAATCTTTAGTTGCATCTAAGATAAAGTAGAAGCTCCTCAGTCCATCAGTTACAGTCCCCTACAACTTGGCCTTGACCTGCCTTTGCAGACTTATTTCATATTACTCCCCTTCATACACTTAACATTCCAGTCAAACTGTTATCAGAAGTCAGCATTCCATCTCTTACCAGGTTGTTTCCCCATGCTGCTCTCATTCTTCAGTTAAGTTCTTAGCTTCCTTCAAGACTTGTTCCAGGTGCCACCTCCTGTGGGAAGTCTTTCCTGATGCTCCCAAATTCTTAGTGCTCTTTCTTTTCTCCAATTATCTTGTATTAAGAGTTAACAGTTATCTTGTTTGTATTATTAACAATTATCTTGTATATGCAATTAGAATAATAATAATAATAATACTTTATAAGGTGGTTTACAATTTTAAGAACAATTTCACATGTCATCTCATCTGATTTTCACAATAAACCTGTGAAGTATTATTACCCTCCTTAACAGCTGACAATCAAAGAGGTTAAGAAATTTTCCCCAGGTCATAGGGCTATCTATAAAATATAATAGTTGAAATCACAAATTCAGTTCTGAATAGAACCTTTTCCACTACTGATATACAATGCCATAAGTCCATATCTGGAATTTGTGTTTAAAATGATATTCTTAGGTTTTCTTTGGCCAGACTTCAGTTAAAAGTATTTATTAAGTACTTACATATGTGTGTCAGGTATTGTGCTAAGTGCTGGGAATCTAAAGAAAGGCAAAAGGTAGCCTCTGCTCTTAAGGAGCTCACAACTTAGTGGGGGACACAACATGCAAAAAATAGGATAAATTGGAGATAATTAATAGAGAGAAGGTACTAGAACTAAGAGGGATCAGGAAAGTTTTCTTGTAGAAGACAAGGATTTTAGCTGAGATTTGAAGGAACCCAGGAAAGCCAGGATACAGAGATGAGAAGAGAGAATATTCCTAATATTAATGTAAAATTTATTTTAAAAATAACATGACATTTATATATCACTTTATGTTTACATATCATATTACATACATTATTTTATTTGATCCTCACAGCAACTCTGGGTCATTGTTCAGTCCTTTCAGTCGAGTCTGACTCTTTATGACTCCATTTGGGGTTTTCTTGGCAAAGATACCGGATTGGTTTGCCATTTCCTTCTCCAGCTCAATTTACAGATGAGGAAACTGAGGTAAATAGGGTTAAGTGACTTGGCCAGGGTCACATAGCTAGTAAGTGTCTGAGGCCCAATTAGAACTTTGGTCTTCCTAACTTCAGGCCAGGCACTCTATCCTCTGGGCCACCAAGCTGCAAAATAGATAGTCAGGTGGTTGATAGAGTCCTGGGCTCAGAATCAGGAAGACTCCTTTTCCTGAATTCAAATCTGTCCTCAGACACTTACTAGCTGTGATCTTTTTTTCTCCCTCTTTTTTTTTTTAAAGGATTATCTTAGTGTTTGGCTTAATTCTGTAAAAATAAACTTATCTGTCTTTCCTGTGTTTCTCTAGCCTTTGTCTGTATTTTCTGGTGTGGCAGTATTTCCTTCACATACTTTCTGTGTGCTAACAACTTTCAGAGACTAGAAGTCTTATGAACCCCCAAGCTGCTTTTGAAAGTTTTAGTTTTGTTAAAAGGAATGTGTCAGTTAATAAATGGGTAAATAAGAGTAGTTTTGTGTCTGTCTCCATTAATGTTAAAATAGATAGAAAATGGAAATCTTTTAATTGTTTATAGCCCACATAGGAGTGAGTGGACAGAATTGTAATTATAACTAATCTATCTGAAACGTGGTACCCCCATCATAAGATATCCTAGGTAAAGTACTTTGTAAACCTTGAAGTGATTTATAAATGTCAGCTATTGTTATTATCATGCTAAGGTTATTTTGTATTGTTTTCCACTTTTTTCCTTCTTCTGAAGGATTAACCTTGAATGTTTTCTTATCAAGTGCCTTCAGGACAAGACCTTAATTCCTTGAAGGGAATGAATGTTTTTTGAATTATCTTTGTATCATTATTGTCCAGTCTAGTGCCTTACATATAGGAGGCCTTTAATAAATGCTCATTTAACTTAATTTTATATTGCTTATAAAGAAGTTGTTTAATGCATGCTCATTGAAGGAATGAATGAAAAATTTAGTAAAGCAACAAGATTGGTTTCAGAGACCATGGAATCAGCTTGATTAACACAATAGGAAGATTCCCTAGTTAGTTGGAATTTAAGGCAAATAGATGCTGAATGAGTGGAAGCTCAGGACTTGTCAAATCATGGTAGAACGCATTGAAAAGAAATGGGAAACAAAAGAGAAACAATTGAAGTTGGGGTAGTGGTGGTGGTGGTGGTGGTGGAAGTGGCACTAACCATGACAATCCCTAAAAATAAGGGCCAATTTGAAGGCAAGGGGGAGGGGCACGATATTGAATAGGATGATGTCATCAGCACAACAATAGAGGAAGATGGTTTTGGCACAGCTTTTTGAATAGACTCTGAAGAAAAAAATTAGAGAGAGGGGAAAAAGGAAATGGGAAAGGGAAGCCTGCTCAGGACTCAGCTTGACATTTTGAGTGGGTGGGGAGCTTCCTGTTATAGACTGATCCTTACAACATCTGGTCACCTTTTAGAATGTGAGGCCTTAAAAACCTCAGCTTTCTCTGATGATCAGATTTTAGGTTATGAATCCTGAAGCTTTATGTTATTCCTGATACTTGGGAATAGCAGTGGAAAACACACACATGAAAGTATTTATTAATAATAATAATAATAATAATAATAACTAGCATTTATATAGTGCTAACTATTGGGCCAGGCATTGTACTAAGTGCTTTATAAGTATTACCTCAACAACTTGGGGGGGGGTAGGTGCTATTATCATCCCCATTTTGCAGTTGAGGAAACTGAGGCAAGCAAATAGGTTAAGTGACTTGTCCAAGGTTATATAATTAGTCTGAGACTTGATTTGAACTTAGGTCTTTCTGACTCCAGGCCCAGCACTTTATCCACTATACCCCAATTGTTATAATACTTATTGTACTAAAGTAGGAATATGTTAAAAAAAAACTATGACTGATAATGCAAATGTGTATGTGCATACAGATATACACATATGTGTGCATATCTCCAGATCTGTTATTTCATTGGTGAAGGAAACTCCTGATTTGGTAAACTCCCTTTATCAATAAGTAACTGTTCTATAACTTATAGACTTAGAGATGCCTGTGAGAACTTAAACATTAAATGGCTTGCCCAGGGTCACATGGCCAATATGTATCAGAGTGAGGAACTAATACACATAAAATGGAGAATTTGTTAGGATTCAAGGAAATGGATGCTAAATGACCAGAAGCCCAGGATGTGGCAAATCTCGGCAGAATTCGGTGAAAAGAAATTGATGATAAAAGAAAAACAAACGTCTGTATTTGTGAGTAATATTTGAGTAAATTTCTCATAATTTGACAGCTACAATCTTTTTCATGAGGCCTCCTCTGATTCCTCTAATCAAAGATTGCCAGAGAAAGCTGAAGTTTTTAAGGTTTCATGTTCTATAAGGTGACCAGATGTTATATGCCTTCCTCTTTCCCAGTGTCTTATGTCTCTCTGATCTCTTCAAAGCACTTTTCTTATGTGAATTTGTTTTATATATATTTACACACACATATACATATACACCTGTGTATGTCTTTATACATACATATATACATATACATACACACATATATACATAAATATACATATATATACACACACATTTCTGTCACACATACCCTCAACAAATTGCAAAGCCTTGAAGACAAAGACTGTCATTTTTCTTTTCCTCCTCTAGTAGCGATTACATTATTTTCCAAATAAACACACAAAATGCAAGTTATAACCTATGAGTGGTCAAGTCTGCCAACAGGTCTTAAGGAACAAGTGTTGGCAGGTGAGCGTGTTGGGCATTGTTGGGATGTCCACTATGCATCAGCAGGAACATGTGCATGTAATGACTTGTTTACAGTATGATACTATATGGTTACAAGATGCAATATTATGTCATCAAAATTTCAGTGCAGGAGCCCCTCGTCCCCAAATTTACAATAAATTATTAAATTTAAGATGTATCACTTAAAAAAATTATATATTTTTTGAAGTGACACAAATTTCAAAAAAAACCTTCAGAGAGTTAAAGAAAGGAGATTTCTGGTGGCAGGGTCGTGTTGAATAATTTTTTTTTTGAAAAGAAGGAGGTAGGCCAAATAAGTTTGGGAACCTGTTAGCTACAATTCAGCTAACAAGAAAAATTTTAAAAACTCAATAGTGCCCTCTAGTGTCCCTTAGTATTTAATGTCAAGACACTATTCTGTTTTGTTTTGTTTTGGGGGGGAATCTTTATTATCAATAAAAAAAAAAAAGGCCAAAATTTTGCTATATAGAAAGTTGTACCATATAGCTCAGCAACAGTGACCAAAAACCAGGAGTTTTTGACAGTGACTATAAGAGAGAATGACAAGGCATATCTCTGTACCTTTGTCCAGGATGTTCCCTCATTCCTGGAATGTACTTCCTTCCTATCTAAAGACTCATAGATTTAGAGCTGGAAGCAGGGGTGTGCTACAGCCAGCTCATTACTAGCTGGAGAGTCTGTTAAACATTTACCAGCACATCCTGGCTGGAATGAAGCAACAACCCGACCGTTTTTACAGATGAGGAAACTGAAGCCCACAGACAAAGTGTCTTGCCCAATTAACTTGTCATCAGCAGAACTGGGATTCAAACTTAGGTCGTCTGACTCAAAATACCAGGATTCTTTCCTTTGCACCCACCACATGACTTTTTTTTCATTCTAACTTTATTTTAAATTTATGGAATAAAACAAGCATTTCCATAACATAGTATAATAAAAAAGATAATTGCACATGAAAGTGCAAATTTATTACGTACAACTTGCTATTTCTTTTAAATATATAACTAAGTTATCATGTAAATTTTTCCCCTCCAAGATGGCTATTATGTGACACAAATACATGTATATATGTAAAATCATTCTATGCAAACTTCTATTTATCAGTACCTTCTCTGGATGCAGATAGCATCTTCCTTCGTATGTCCTTTGTAGTTAATTTGGGTATTTATGATAGTCATATTATACAAATAAATACAAATGTAATAAGTAGTTTCATACCACTTCTGAAAGCACTGCCTCATAGACTCTATAGCTGATTTCAAAGCTAAAAAAAATTATGCCTTTTCTGGTGCTAATTGTTATTGCCTTCTTTCTCCTGAAATTACTTCATATTTACCTGCCAGTGCACATGTTATATCTCCCAGTAGAATGTAAAGTCTTTGATGATAGGTACTGTTTCTTTTTTGTTTCTTTTGACCTGTGATTTTATTGGTAAGGAACTCCCTGATGAGGAATCTCTATCTTCCAATATTTCTATAACAGCTCTACAATTTGTAGTCTTAGTGTGAAATTGATTATTGAGTTTTAGTTAATCACGGAAACTAATATCTGTAGATCAGATTTTAATTAAATAGTGTAGGCCTTAGTAGTAGAGTTTGTAAGAGCTTATGTACCCAAATCTTAAGGCTGCAAGCTGGTCCTGTCTCTTGAGGGAGATAAGGAAGATGAGTAGTAGATGAGTCCACCTAGTCAGGAGACGTTTGACCTAGCCCTGGGTCTCTTTGGTGCAAAGTGGTATTTGTCAGGGAATTTGCAGAGGGCGCTACTCAACTCTGTGTTTTCCCCCATTGCTATGAATTCTAGAGACCCCTCTTGCCGGCCAGTGTTCTGTATAGCCACGCTTTGCCTTTCTTATAGACCAATCACAGTTTTAGTTTAGTTAACATCGCCGGACCTTATGGAACCACCAAACTGTATAAAAAGTTGCTCTGATTGTAAGGTGTATCTTTGGTCACTGAAGGCCACTGACCTATATTATTGGCAGTTGCTAGCCTTGCTAATAAGTAGAGTAGGCTTGGACCTTTGTGCCTCGGATTCCCTTCATTGCAGAGTTTTATCATGACATTAGAGAATTGCATGGGGTTGTTATTGTAATTCAGTTGTGTCCAACTCTTCTTGAGCCCATTTGGGGTTTCCTTGACAAAAATGCTGGAGTGGTTTGCCATTTCCTTCTCCAGCTCATTTTTCAGGTGAGGAAACTGAGGCAAGCAGTGTTCAGTGACTTGCCCAGGGTCACACAGCTAGTAAGTGTCTGAGGACAGATATGAACTCAGGAAGGGGAGTCTTCCTGACTTCAGGCTCTGTGCTCTATCCGTTGTGCCACCTACCTGCCCCCTTGCTTGAAGTTACTGAGAGATTAAATGATTCACATAGTTAGTATCTGTCAGAAACTGGACTTGAAATCAGGTTTTCCTAATTATACTACCAGATTCTCAGAACATTTCATTTTTGTCTTTGAATTGCGAATACCTAGCACAGACCTTTGCACACAGTAGGCACTTAATAAATATTGATTGAATTGCAGATAGATTATGTCTTTGCCTTTACATGCCATTGACAATGTTGCAGAGGGATTAATGTTTCAAGTAAAGATTAGATAAAATAATATCTGTCCTTTCCTCCTCTAGAACTTGATGATTTCAAAAACACAAAGCACACTTGAAAATAGTTGCTATGCATGTTTAAAAGTATTTGGGAGCTTGTGGCTTGTTATTTTGCAACATAATAGTTCATTTTCAGTGTTTCTTGATTCTTTAGAAACTATGTTAGTTCATGATTTACAATCATGTATTATCACTAGGAGAACACTGGTATTTTTTTTTTAAGGTCAATTGTCTTGGGGAACAGTTTGGGATCACTGAATACACTGTACCTTTTCTCAAGGTCATTCCAGTCTACACCGGTTTTGGAGATTCAAGCTCACAATCAAGATGTAATAGGAATTACAGGGAATTTCCTAACCCTATGTCAGGTAACAATCTGGGACTACAGATTTCTGACAATATCAAATAAAGGTAGTTAAAAGAATAGACTTAATTTTGGCCTGGAGCATTCCAATAGTTTCTGGGTATGAAAGTTCATAGCCCTTGGCTGTGCAATAAAGAGCTTTTTGTTTTCCTAGTCAGGGAGAGACTTTCTAGCTACTACAATCCAGTCCGAGGGTGTAGAAAACAGCAGTTGATACTGAAGAGGCTAAATAGCTGGAATTCAAGTGATGGCAGTGTGGTGACATCACCAGAAAACATCTACAGCTATGCCATTTTGGGTTACATATTCAGCTCCTTTGCTCTTTGGAATATATTATTCCATTCCCTTGTGCAGTTTCTGATGGGTACATAATTGTCTTATGCTATTCAAATTTTCTTTCTTTTATGTTTGAAGGTCTTTTTCCTGACCACTTCCAGAATTTATCATTGCAATTTATCATTTATCATTGCAATTGTTAAATTTAACCATGTTGACTGGATTCATTATAAATTTATATCACATAATCCTCAACTAGGCCCTCATTCCTGCAAGGCAATCCTTTTACATCTCCCTAATTAACTCACTATCCCACTCATCCCAGTTGCTTTTCTAAACCTTGTAATCCCTCCTCAAAATTTCTATGGCTTCCCCTTCTCCCACCCTCTCAGTTGAGTGCCTTGCACTCAATTTTACTGAAAAAATTGAGGCCACCCACCAAGAGCTCCCTCTTCTTCCTTTCTCCTCATCTCATATTGTCCAGATGCCTTTTACCACTGTTTTCCTTCACCCTTTTCCTTACTAAGGCAAACCCGTCTATGTGTACAAGTGATCTCATTCCATCTCTCCTTATCCAGCAGATTGTCACCTCTATCATCCCCATGCTTTTACCTATCTACAATCTCTCCTTTTTTATTGGTTACTTCTCTACTGCCTACAAACCTACCCATAGCACCCCCATCCTCAAAAACATCCTCGCTTGACCCGTATATCTCCACAATTCTATGTCTTTCCTCCCTTTTGTGGCTAAACTCCTTGAAAAGGGCATTTATAATATATACCTCCACTTCCTTTCCTCTTACTTTTTTTTTTTAAATTCTCTACAATCTGGTTTCCAAATTCATCATTTAGTCAGAACTGGTCTCTCTGAAGTTACCAATGATTTCTTGTCAAATTTAGTGTTCTTTTTCAATCATCATTCTTCTTGACCTCTCTGCAGCTTTTGACACTGTCCATCACTCTCTTCTTCATATCATCTTCTCTCTACATTCCGGTGGCACTACTCTATCCTGGTTTTCCTCCTACTTGTCTGATTGCTCCTTCTCAGTTTCCTTTGCTGGATCTTTTTCCAAGTTATGCTCACTGATAGTGGGTGTCTCCCAAGGCTCTGTCCTGGGCCCCCTTCTTTTCTCCCTCTATACTATCTTACCTGGTGATCTTATCAATTCCGATGAATTCAATTATCATCTATATGCTTATGATTCTCAGATCTTCTTTTCAGCTTTAACCTCTCTGCATACCTCAAGATTTTCATCTACAATTGCCTATTAGATATTTTAAGTTAGATGTTTCACGGACATTTTAAACTCACCATATCTAAAACTGAACTCTGAAACCCTCCCCACTTCCAAACTTCCCTATTACTATGATCTCCTTTCTTTTTAAAAATTAGTTAATTCATTTTTAGTTTTTAACATTCACTTTTATAAGATTTTGAGTTCCAAAATTCCCCCTTCCCCTACTCCATCCCCAAGACAGCATACAAACATATTAAACATATTTCCATGTTAGTCATGTGGTGAAAGAAGAATCAGAACAAAAGGGAAAAACCATGAAAAAGACAAAACAAACAAAAAAGAAAATAGCATGCTTTGATTTGCATTCAGACTCCATAGTTCTTTTTCTGGATATGGATAGTGTTTTCCATCATGAATCTTTTGGAACTGTCTTCGATCATTGTATTGCTGAGAAGAGCTAAGTCTAGCAAAGTCGGTCATGACACTACGTTGCTGTTACTGTGTACAATGTTCTCCTGGTTCTGCTCACTTTATTCAACATCAGTTCATATAAATCTTTCTAGATTTTTCTGAAATCTGCCTGTTTAACATTTCTTATAGAACAATAGTACTCCATTACATTCACATACCACAACTTGTTTAGCCATTCCCCAACTGATGGACATCCCCACAATTTCCAATTCTTTGCCACTACAAAAAGAGCTGCTACAGATATTTTTGTACACTTGAATCTTTTCCCCTTTTTTTATGATTTATTTGGGATGCAGACCTAGTAGCGGTATTGCTGGATCAAAGGGCATGCCCAGTCTTATAGTCTTTTAGGCATAGCTCCAAATTGCTCTCCAGAATGGTTAAATCAGTTCAACACTCCACTAACAAGACATTAGTGTTCCAATTTTCCTACATCTTCTCCAACATTTATCATTTTCCTTTTTTTTGTAATAGCCAATCTGATAGGTGTGGGGTAGAACCTCAGCGTTGTTTTAACTAGCATTTCTCTAATCAATAGTGATTTAGAGCATTTTTCATATGACTATAGATAGCTTTAATTTCCTCATCTAAAAACTGCCTGTTCATATCCTTTGACCATTTATCAATTGGGGAATAATTTGTATTCTTATAAATTTGACTCAGTTCTCTATACATTTTAGAAATGAGGCCTTTATCAGAGACACTGGCTGTAAAAATTGTTTCCCAGCTTTCTGTTTCCCTTCTAATCTTGGTTGTATTGGTTTTGTCTGTGCAAAACTTTTTTAATCTAATGTAATAAAAATTATCCATTTTACATTTCATAATATTCTCTGTCTCTTATTTGGTCATAAATTCTTCCCTTCTCCATGGATCTGACAGGTAAACTATTCCTTGCTCTCCCAATTTGCTTATGGTATCACCCTTTATGTCTAAATCATCTACCTATTCTGACCTTATCTTGGTACATGGTGTAAGATGTTGATCTATGCTTAGTTTCTACCATATTATTTACCAGTTTTCCCAGCAGTTTTTGTCAATTAGTGAGTTCTCATCCTAGAAGCTGGAATCTTCGGGTTTATCAAACAGTAGACTACTACAGTATAGTATACTGTAGCCATTGACTACTATGTCTCCTGTACTTAACCTATTCCACCACTCTATTTCTTAGCCAGTACCAAGTAGTTTTGATAATTGCTGCTTTATAATACAGTTTTAGATCTGGAATGGCTTGGCTACCTTCCCTTGCATTTCTTTTCACTAATTCCGTTGATATTTTAGACTTTTTGTTCTTCCCAATGAATTTTGTTATTTTTTTCTAGCTCTATAAAATATTTTGGTAGTTTAATTGGTATGGTACTGAACAAGTAAATTAATTTAGATAGAATTGTCATTTTTATTATTTTAGCTTGGCCTACCCATGAGCAACTGATTTTTTTTTTTAGTGTGATCTCCTTTCTTGTAAAAAGACTTCCTATACAGCTTTGCTATTTAAGGATTCTATCGAGGTGATTTCTAAGAAGGAAAGAAACAAGCATTTATTAGGCAGCTACCACGTGCTAGGCACTATGCTGAGGTCTTTACAAGTATTATTTCATTTGATTCTCACAACTCTTTCCACCCATGAAATACTGTGATTCCAAATTCTGTCTGGTAGTGGTCTGTAGAGTCTAGATTATCCATGTTTTAATATCATCAAGCTTTTCCATTCCTAACTTTCCATCCTAAATAGTTGTTTTTTTTAATTATTCCCTCAATTCTTTAAACTTTTTAGTTTTTGGTGCCATCACCATGCTGGAAAACTGTTTCTGTAGTAAAATAATTCTATCTTGAAATGAAAGAAAAAAAAGTTTTACTTTTATTAAGTGAAGCTGTACCATATAGGTTGAATAGCTGGGTAGAATTGTAGGGATCATCCCGTGGAAAAACTACTTTGTTTTCAGCTTCTGTGGTCTCAGAAAGTCTCTGGGACAACCCTCAAAAAAACCCCACCACTGACATCATAATTGTTAGTCACAAGAATGAACCTCCAAATTGGACATAATTTGGAAAGAAATTTATTTGGTCGTTTGATAGAATACAGAGCTAGAAGAAGGTGTGTTTCCTGCTCTGTGAGGTTTACGTTATAAACAGTTCAGATAGAGGCATAAGGACTTTTGCCTGATTGGTCTCACATAGGCAGAAACTCATTCCTCTGTATAAATGTTTTTAGAGGCATATTCTTTAACTCATCTAAATTCTCACAAAAAAGAAGTAAAACTTGAAGGTAAGTTCCTTGAGGGCAGTAACTGTTTTTATTATTTACTTATTATTATTGTCATTATTATTATTATTATTATTATTGTTGTTGTTGTTGTTGTTGTTATGATGATGATGATGATGATGATGATGATGTCTTTGTATTCCTGAGGCCTAGCACAGTTTCTTGTTTGATTTTGTTGAACTGAATGGGTAATTTTCACTGCTACTTTCCAAGGGTTACTTCTATAAAGTACAGCAGTGTAGACTATTCTGGTGGTTGGCAGGAGACACCTTGTGGCCAAAATGGAGCACTATATCCAGTGATCTACTGAGGTCTGTGCAAGGAATGAGGAACAGGACTTTTTTTTCTGTATATCTAAGGTAGTTGGGGATAAGTGACTTTGCCCAGAGTCACACAGCTAGTGAGTGTTAGGTGTCTATCCACTGTGCCACCTGGTTGCCCCCATAGACCTCCTTAAGACTCTGTTTTAGATAATGTCACTGAGCCTTGGAGAGGTGGACACTTGCTCAGCTCTTCTGGTGACTAGACCAGTCCCAGAATCTTAGAGTAGAAAGGTACCTTCATAGGTGCAACGTCTAGTTGCAACCTGTGTTTGGCAGTGAATTTCCTCTACCATAATCCTGACTAGTGGTGATCCATGGTCTTGATCAGCTTGCTTACAATTTGCCTTTTCTTTATGGAAGCGCTAACCTTATTAATACTTCCCCATGTATTCTTGATAATGTCATCTCCATTTTACTTGTTTCCCAGCATTCATTTAGCTAGGCTTAATTTGTATTTATCACACAGAGGGGGAAATTAGAGTCACAGCACAATGAATGACAAATCTCAAATACTTACTTTTTTCGTCTTCTGAAGATAGGTCAATGACCATGAAGACCCATGTGCAGTGTTTGCCAGGATACAAGAACAAAAGCTGTTGTGGGGAATGGCCTTGAATCACAGGCAGAGATGCCGTCTAGAATAAAGAAAATATTGAAGGAAATGTAATAACAAAGAGCTTTGGAGACCATGTTTCTTATGAATGTGCATGTGAGTCCTTGAACTTATGGGAAAAAAAATAGCTTCAGCCTCTTAAATCAAGCTACTTGTAGATTCTCTGTGCAACACTGATATTTGGATGTTACTTTTCTTCTCATCATTTAAAATGCATCAATTGGAGTACATCTCTTACATATATTGAGAACCAGGCATTTTGTTTGTAGTGATGCCAGCATGAACCAGCTACATTTCTCCCTTAGGGCTTTTGTGGGTACCCCTCGATAGTCAGTGGCTTCTTTCTCTAATGCTATAGGCTCAAGCCTCCATTCCAGTGTGTTCCTTACGATTGTTAGCCATCAGTGATAAGGGCCTCACTTTCATTTCGCCAGTTAACATTGATTAGCTTCTATAAAGGGATATTTACTTCAAAAATATAGCAAGAACAGAAATATAAACATTTTCCCCGCATATGCTCTATCTTATACCACCATAACCCAGGGGAGGGTGGGCTCAGACTTAACATCAGTCCCATCAAATTCACATCCAAATCCAAGATAGCTGGTGGATGAGTTGTGTTTCAGTTACAGCCTGGATAGGTCCTAAAGGTTCTTCCTTGGGTCTCAATCCTGGGCTGGCTGGAAGAAAGAAAAGAAAAAGGTATTTATTAAGTTCCCCAAAACTCTGTGAGGTAGGTCCCCATTTTATAATTGAAAAAAAAACTGAGGCAAACAGATTAAGTGACTTGCCCAGGGTCATACAGTTAGTGTCTGAAGCAGAATTTGAATTCAGACCTTCCTGACTCCAGGCCAACCGCTTTCATAGACTTAAATCCCAAATCTCCTGATGGCTGTCTCAATTGACCTTTTGAATATCACAGGGTTATATCAATCTCCAATTTCCTTCACCTGGAAGCTGTAAAGAATGGATAGCTATAAAGAATAGAAACAGAAGCAACAGCAGAGATATGCACTTTGGCTTTATTCCATCTCTGGGTGAGAGAGGACCTGAGGCACATGCCCACTTGAGTGTCCAAAGCAGCTCATCCTCCTCCAATGCCAGCAAGTTTGGGAAGAGCCCTCACCGAAAGATTGGCCCTACCTAACTAGTGCTTCTTTGAATGCACCTCCGGTTTGGATATGCAGCCAATCACCAGTCTGACTCCTCATAATGTGATTAGCAGACCAGAAACAGAAAATATCCACACCAGCTCCAAAGTCCATTTTGGGTTTGCATGAGCCAGGTAGTCTATGCATGCACATAAGAACTGGGCTCATTGGCTAATTTCCCATTACATTGTTTAGGGGGTCATTTTGTTGTTGTGATTGAGCTGGGCTGAGAAGTCAAATAACCTGACTTCTCATGTCCTAATATGCTTTAAGTTGAATAATTATTGCTTCCTCTATCATGAACTGGTATTATGGTATACATATGATGTGTGAAATAGGACAATTAAGCAGTGAAGATGACTAAGAGGGAAAGAAGAATGACTCAGTGTCATAAATGCTAAGGATTTTCATATGCAAGAGAAATTGATCAAGGGTGACTCTAATCAATTTAATAAGTTCCCCAGCCTTTGTATCCTCAGTGCAGTCAAACGTTAGGCACTGGCAGATAGTTGGTGCTTAATGAAGGCTTACTGACTGCCTAGCAATGAATCTAATGAGATTACAGAATATGATTCTTAGTTTTTATGCATCTAAAAGGCACCTCACATGTACACTGGCACCTTGCTAACAGAATACAGAGAATTCCTCTGATTGATTTCCAGTGACTTTTATCTGGGGAAGTCACTTTTAGTGGGTGGCTTCATGGAGGAGGTGGCATTCAGATTGAATCTTAAAGGAAAATAAGTATTTTGACAAGCAAAGAGGAGAAAGGAATACATACTAGCCATCTTGCAGAAGTTCATCAAAGTGGGAAATGACCATAGTGAATTTGAAGAACAGCTAAGTGAAATTTAGCTGAAATGTATTGTGCAACAAAGGGAGTACTGTGAAATGCAACTATAAAGATGAGTTGGAATGAGATTGTGGGAGGTCCTTAAGGGCCAGGCTAAGCACTTTGCATTTTATTCCGAAGGCCTTTAGAACCACTAAAAGGGGTGTGTTTTACGTAGGTTGGTCATTAGTTTTTGTAGTTGAAGGACAACAGTGGTTTTTCATGCCATAGGTTATGGTTAGAATTCATACTGAAATAATGGAGATGATGATAGTTTATTTGTTTTCTTTTTTGTAGGTTATTGGTTTTGTGGCGTTTGCTTCTAAGCCTTCTCCTGTGTACAGTGGTTTGAGTTTGGGGGTTAGTGGGGGTTTGGGGTGTGCGATTGGTGTGAGTTTAGGAAATACTTTTTTAGGTTTAGTTATGTTTTTAGTCTATAGTGTTCAGTACTGCTTAAAGGAGAAAGAGAATGAGAACAGATAAGAGGCCGCAAATGTTAGCTATAAAAGATAATTGATTAGCAAAGAATAAGAAACAATCCATATTTTAATAACTGGAGAATGGCTCAACAAATCATGATTTATTAATATAATGGAATAGTACAGTACCATAACTCTTCCCCCTCTCTCCCTTCCCCCTCCCCTTCCAAATCATACACACAAAGAAATAGGGGAAATGGAAAAACCTGCCTAATGCAGGTGAAGAATTCAACATATTTTCTGGTTGGATCCTTTAATGGTTTAGTCTTATGACTGAAAGGTCCAAAGCAGTGGGCTTGCATCCCATTTATGTAGATATGGATTTCAGCAAACCATGTCTTTATAGACAAAATTAAGGGAAGCATATGAAATGATAAAGTTAAGTGGATTCAGAATTGTTTGAGGTCAATTTGGAATGCACCAGAGGAGTGCGTCAGTGCCAAGGATAGATTTTTGGTCTTTTTCCATTCATCATTTTTATTAGTGGCTTGAATAAAGACACAAATGACATGCTTATCACAGTGGTGAATGATACAAAACTGGGAGGATTATCTAACTCATTGGCTGACAGAGTCATTATACCAAAAGGTCTCAATAGATTAGAAAGATGGTCAATTCTAATAAGATGAAATTTAATATGGATAGGCTAAAAAATGAAAGGGATGACATTATGGAAGAAGCACATGGCTCCAGAGGAAGGCAAACAAGATAGTGAGGAGACTTGCAATCATGTCATGCCCTTATTAGTTATATGAGTTGGTGATATTTAGCCTAAAGAACAGATGACTTGGAGGGGACTAAGAAGAACATGAAGATGAAGACTTAGCTATTTTTAATCATTTGAAGGACTGTCATATGTAAAAAGGCTCAGGCTATTCTGCTTGACTTCAGAGGGTAGAACTATGAGCAATGAATGGGAGATGCTGAGTCAGATTTTGGCTCATTACATGAATGAACTTTGGAAGAAATCCAACCTATTAAGAGCCACATGAAAAATGCTCCAAATCACTAATAATTACAGAAGTGCAAATTAAAATAACTCTGAGGTTCTACCTCGTAGCCATCAGGTTGACAAAAAATGAAAAAGACACATTTTAAGGGCTGTGGAAAAGCAGGCAGATTAATGTACTCTTGATGGAACTATGAATTGGTTAAGCCATTCTGGAAAACAGTTTGAAACCATAACCTAAAAGTTGCTAAAGCATTCAGATTCTTTAACTTAGCAATACCACTACTAGACCCAAAGAGATCAAAGTAAGAAAAGCACCCATATTTATCAAAATATTTACAGGAGCTCTTTTTTTTTGTAGTGGCAAAGAACTAGAATTTAAGGGGATGTGTATCAATTGGTAAATGAATGGTTGAACAACTTATGGTATATAAATGTGATGAAATGTTATTTTACTGTAAGAGATGACAAAAGGAACAGTTTTCAGTGGAAGGCTTGTATGGGAGGGTTTGCATGAACTGATACAGAATAAAGTGAGCAGAACCAGGATTACAATTTATACAATAACAACACTGTAAAAGACGAAGAACTTTGGAAGACTTCAAAAATCTGATACGTGCAGTTACCAACCATGATTCCAGGGGATTGGAATGAAGCATGCTGTCTACCTGCTGACAGAAAGGTAAAGGACTCCAGGTACATAATGAATCATATATTTTTTGGACATGGCTATTGTGGGAATTTTGTTTTACTTAACTATGCATATTTGTGATAAAAAATTTTGTTTTTCTTTCTTTCAAATTTGGGGTTGAGAAAGAGAAAATAATAGATTTTTGTTAATTAAAAAACCCCCAAAATTAAACTTAAAAAATTATTTCCTAACAACTAAAGCTAAAAAGTGGAATTGACTGCCTTGGGAGGATATGGGTTTCCCATCATCAGAGGTCTTCAAGCAGAGGATGGATGACATCCTGTCAGAGATGTCCCCTTTCTGTTCAAAGAGTTGGTTCAGATGACCCCTGAGATTACTTTGAACTTTGTAATTCATTGATCCTGTGTCTCTAACTATAGGAGGACATATAGTTTAGGGAAAGAATACTAGCCTTGGGGTCAGCAGTCTTGGGTTTAAGCTCTTACATTACTAGTTGTGTGGCTTTGGGCAAGTTATCTCACCTCTTTGGATCTCAGCTACCTCATTGGTAAAATGAAAGGTTTAGACTAGATGAGTGGTCTAAGGTACATTTCTGTATCTTACAACCTATAGTTCCATGATATCACCTGGAATTTTCAGGTAATCTGCTCCTGTTCTGTTAGTGTCATGCCCAGGAAGATCTTGGAATCTGAAAGAACCCAGTTCTGCTGCATGTGATGACCCAGGAGTTCTAATTTCAGGGATGGTAAATGAGAGACCAATGAAGAGATAGCATAATTGAGATCTATTAGCACCCTCTTCCTACTTGTCCTTTCTCCATGGAACTTCTTTGTTCCTCCACCATCAATCAATTTTTCAAGGCATCTAGGTAGGTGAAGAATGCCTGTGAAACCCCAAGTAGAGACAATTCTGTGACATGTCAAGTGTACTTCGTTTGGATGAGCAGTAACTAAGCACACAAATTGCATGAATTTCCCAGGGTCCATGGTGACCACGCTTGTGGTCAAGCTGACCACTCCTTCTCAGTCTCTTTTTTTGGATCTTCATCCAGATAATGCCCACTAACCATGGGTATCTCCCAAGGCTTTGTCCTTGGCCCTTTTTGTCTCTCTCTCTCTCTCTACTCTTTGGCTTGATGATCTCATCATTTTCCATGAATTTAATTGTCATCTCTATGTTGATTATCCTCAGATCTCTTTAGCTAGGTCTATATGGCTACCACTTTATGGGGTAAGGCTCAGATCCTAACTCTACCACTTACTCCCCGGCCAAGTCATTTAACCTCTCTAGCTCTAGTTTTCTCATTTGTAAAATGAGCACTGGGAGGAGTTGAAGTAGAGCAGGGATTCTTTTGGCTAGGCAGTGGGGTTAAGTGACTTGCCCAGGGTCACACAGCTAGTAAGTGTTATGTATCTGAGGCTGGATTTGAACTCAGGTCCTCCTGAATCCAGGGCCAGTGCTCTATCCACTGCCTACCTGCCCCTAGATCAGGGATTCTTAATCATTTTTTTGTGGCATAGACCTGTTTGACAGTCTGGTGAAACCTATTCTCTTCTCTCTTTGTAAAAGCTAATCTGATCCTAGTAGTTAAGTGGAACTGGGGTACAAGGGAACAACCCTGCAATTGGAAGAATATCATCAGTGGGAGGTAGAGCCTTTGCAGAGATCCTTGATATCCCCATAACTTCATAAGGGTACCAGAAAACTCTAGGGGAGAGGTGAAATCTAACCTATTTGGCCTTCAAGCAATAGGGGCCAGCGAGTTGATGTTTTATACACACACACACACACACACACACACACACACACACACACACACACACACATACGTATATATATATATGGAAATAGAAGCCTTGAAAAAATGGAACAACTTTCCCAAGTTTACACAGGTAGTAAATGGCACAGCCAGAGTTTGAATCCATGTCTACTGAATCCAAATCTAGTGCACTATACCAAACTGCCTCAACATTCAAATGGATCTGTGATGTCATCAATTTGGTTCTTCCCTTCAATAGTAAGATTGAAACCCATCCATTCATGCCTTTCTTATCCCTGTCCTCCTAGCAGTTCACCACTGGGTTCCACCCAAAATACTGTAGGCATTCCATACTTTGTCCTTACATCGTGAGGATGCCAGTGGAATGGTTTGACTATCCATTAGCCATCTTTTATCACTGTTATCATATGACCATCTTTTCTTCCTAATCTACATTTCCTTGATGAAACCTTTTATTCCTATTCTTCAAATTTCCTCATTGGTTATATGTGTCAGTCTCTTTGCGGTGTATGGGTGTTCAAGGATGACTGGTATCTCTGGTGTAAGGGCTTGCCAAGCCCTTGTCAGGGCTGTTCATCCAGCTTTGGTGTCCATCTGGCACTGAACTCTCATCTGTGGCTCCGAAAAGCTAAAGCATATGCATTGGTCACACCCTAGTAAACCATCTCAGTAGACTGGCTAAATCAGGTTGAGGTTAACTAACAGACTGTAGTGAATTAGGGGGCTGTCTCCCCCCAGCATGTGAAGAGTTCTCCCAATGAAATGGATAGATGAGAACAATTTGTTCCAAGGTCATGAAGAGAGCTGAAGCAGACACTTTGGAGCACTTAGAGCTTAGACAGAGACATCAAAGACACCAAGGTCATCCATTGCATCCTGGGCCATCACCAGTCCTCCTGACTTTTGTCTTGCCACTGAACTTTGATGACACTGGAAGACAGAGTGAGACTGATGACTCATTTAAATACATTTCATGCACTAGTTAAGATATCACCCTGAGTCATTGATCCTCTTAGAAAACAGGACAAGCAACAGTCTGTTCCCACCTACCATGTGCCTCTCCATTACCCTCTTTCTAATATTTATTTTCAGCTCTTCTATGTCTTGCTGCCATAGCAACACAGGTAGAATGTAAGTATTAAAAAGATGGGTTTATAATGTCAATGTCAATTCAATAAACATTAATTTATTATCCATTACATGATGTTTCTCCCTAATAATATGTATTCTTCTTCAAAGAAGAGACTGTTACATTACTTATTCCATATCCCCTGAACTTAGCATGTGTTTCTGGCACAGGAAGCTCAGTGAATACTTGTTGAATGAATGAATGAATGAATGAATAAGTGAATAAATACTAGTGTCATGTATTATTCTTGGTTGTAAGTGAAGAGGAGGGAATAAGCATTTATATAGAATCTACTGTTGGCCAGGCATTGTACACTTTACAAATACCTCACTTGATCCTTTTAATAACCCTTCAATGTAGGTGCAGTTATTATCCCCATTTTACAATGGAAGAAACTGAGACAAACAGAGGTTAAGTGACTTACGCAGGGCCACAAGCTTGTAAGTGCCTGAGGCCAAATTTGAACTCAATGTCTTAAAAAATGAATATAGTTTCTGCCCTCAATAACTTACATTCGGTTATAGAGGAGGAAAAAATAGCATGTATACAGATAAATTGATTTTATGTGCATGTGTACACACATGAAGTAATTTCTTTTGGGGGGTTGCTAAGATTAGGAAGGATCATAATAGAGCAATAGATTTCACTTTCAACAATATAAACATTTACCTATAAATGTAAAAGAAAGGTAAAAATGCTTGATATTGAACTCTGTAGCAATGAATCAACCTTATGTAATATACCTTGAGTAGAAGTGTGTTTACTGATATTTTACCACAGAAACAGATTGCTGAGAAATTCATTTATGGAAAGATCAAAGCTAGTTTAAAAGGTTTCATTCCCAACAAATCAATTGCATGTAATATAGATCTCATTCCACAGGATATCTAGACTTTTCTAGCCAAAAGTCATTGCCCAAAGATATGCTGGGTAGCTCACGATAAGTTACACAGATGTTTAAGACATCTGTCTTAAAGATGAAAAAAAAGGATGCCGTTATTATGATATGTCTGGGAGAAAGGACTTTTTGCCGATTTTGAAAACTGTGTTCATATACATTGGTTCTTGGTTCCTAGCAATTCAATGTCAAGGCCACATGAAGCTGGATTTCTTTTCACCACTGTATGTTATTATCTTCACACAAATGCAACCAAAAATGGCCAGGTGCTTTCCAGGGAATGATGGTAGACTTTTCCTTGCCTTGCCTTGCCTTTCACCTTGCCTTTCCTTCATAATGACAGCCTCCTAATTTTTCCTCATTTATTTAGATAGGTAACTTTTTGACAATCCACATTCTACAACAATCACATACACCATTTTAAAAAAAGTATCTTGGGATGTAGTTTTTTTGGTCCTGGTGGCTTGAACTTATCAAGGGAATCTAGGGGCTTTCTACTATCTCCTCCCTTATCTTGGGTATCAAGTCACTATTGTTCATTTTTGTGTTGTCTTTTCTGCCAAAATGATAATTTTGCTTGGCAGAGAATACAGGAGCAAAGTGAAAGTTGAGAAACTCTGCCTTCCCTCATCTATTATCATCATCCATTCAAGAAGTGGTCCTATTGCTTCTTTTATATTTTCCTCTCCTTTTAGAATTAACATATTTTTTTGTTGTTCTTAGCTTTCCTTACCATTCTTAGTGTGCCACTCCTGATTTTTCTGATTTTTCCATTTTCTTGCCAGCAGCATTCTTGTTCTTGAGATTTTTCTGCCCATTTTATCTTCTCTTCTGATTGGTGAGTTTCTGCCTGGGACTACCATTTCATGAAGCACCTAAGCCGTTCATGCTCACTTCTTTTCTGGATCCAATCCCTACCCTCTAGACTTTCCCACCTTCTTGTGGGCAGCCTTGCCTCTCTTCACAATCCCTTCCCAACTCTTCCACACCTTTCCAGTTCTTTTTTTTTTCCAGTTCTTTTTCATGTGTTGTCTTCCCTAAGGATGTGGAATCTTTTTTTTTTTTTTTTGCTCATACTTGTAGCCCGACTTAGCATAGTGCCTGGCCATAGTAAACACTTACTAAAATCATTCTCTCTCTCTCTCTCTCTCTCTCTCTCTCTCTCTCTCTCATTCTACCCCTCCCCTTTCTCTCTCTCTCCTTGCTCTTCTCCTCTCTCTTTTCTTTCTTTTTCTTTTTCTCCCTTTCTCATCTAGTACATTCTGAAGCTATTTGCTACTGATATTTTCTTGTGTGCTGCTTTTGAAATCAACCTTACTGTTATCTTGTTTATGTATCTTTTAAAATTCATCAAATGGGAAAAAAGGTAAAGCTCTTTGCAAACCTTAAAGTGATACAGAAGCACTAGTTGCTATTATTATTATGATTATGAGTTCCCTGTGTATTATATCATTCTCCTGAAATAGCTTTTAATTTTCATTGCAGTTGTTTCTCTTTGTGCCTTCAGAATTTCATTCCTGAGAGCTTTTTATCCCTCCTGTGTGATGCTTAAAAAAAGTTTGAGAGACATAATTTCTGGGTAATTAATAATTTTATCAATTACGGCTAGAGAATAATTAATGAGAGGATGGTGATTTGGCCTTCTCTTATAAACCAAAGATGAAACAGGCCTCTTGATGCTTATATGTCCTGGGAAGAGAGGGTGTTCAGAACAGGCAGCAATCAACTCTGATTGGATAACAATTAATGAGAGAAGGAACATTTTAATGAGAGGTTAGCTTATTATAATGAGAGTATGGGGGATAGTTACTCTGATCACCCTATCTTGGACAAAGAGACTTTGTCTGCCAAACCACCCCCATCTAGAGCAATCTAGTAAAAAGGGAGAACCCACGACCCTGTAGACTGTCAGACTAACACAGAATGGGCTGGAATTCCCCTGGACCAAAATCTCTTTACTTTTTGATCAGATCTAAACTTTCCCAGTTGGGTAAGTCTCACTCAAGATTTCATCTCATTATCAACCCTGTACTTCAATGCTGAATAACCTACAGAGGCTGATTTCTGAATGAGGAAATAGAAAGAGGAAAAAACCTTAGTCCTAATTCAATAATTTGTCATTAATATAAGAGAGAAACAATCATTTCTCTAATGTGTTGCCTTCCCCTGTAGAATTTTAGGATATGGGATTTTACTTTCCTTTTTTTTAGAATCCTTTGAAATCTGATTTCCCAAAATCTAATGCTCATCTCAGCTCTCATCTGTTTCTTCATCACAAATTCTAAAATCTTCCCAAGGTTTTCATATTTTCACTCCAGAAACCAGTTCTTCCTTGTTGGTAATAATAAGATCCAGAATTTTTACTTCCTCCAATTTGTTCCCTCATGTCTTCAAGGATAAAATGATTATTAAGGGAAGTTAAGAAATTATTATATGGCTGCTTTGGGCAGATAAGATTCTGGTAAATAGTGGATGTTAACAGTTCCTACCTACTACTTCTATGTTGGGCTTGTGATATATTCCCCACATTCTTTATCTATTTCTGCTTTCTGAGGAGATGGTCTTTAGTATGTACAGATGCCAATAACTTTTCCAATTTTGTCTCTATTGATCATTACCCAAATGCTTTCTACCATACTCCCCACCCTTACCCCAGTTCCTGGATTTCCTCATGGGAGTATATTTTCATAATATACAAGCAACTTGGCCTTTCCCATTTCACTCTTCCCATTTCTTGTTCCTTTTGAAGGGGACATATACTTCCATAGACACATTCTGCTCATGGGTATCATAACAATACTTTTTAGTGATATCTGTGAGGTCAAAGGTGCCTCCACGTATTAATGTCTCTAATTAACTTATTGATTATCCGTACTTGGTTCATTTGTGTACAGTCACTCAAAGCCTTGTTTAGTATTAAATTGCCAGCTTCTTTTTGTGATTTCTGGATCTCTCTACTGCTATTCTTCTTTTTACATCATTGTTTTTTTCCATGGTACCTAACTTTATAAATATACATGAGTGTTTTTCTTCCTCTTCAGGTTGAAGATCTTTTGATTAGATCTGTAAGATTCTGGGTGGTATATTCTTACCAGCCCTTGTTATATGCACTCCAGTTATTGCCAGGTGCCTGTTATGCAGGGGTGTGCTAGAGACAGCTTGAACCAGCTCAAGAAAGTTGATTGTCAAATTTTCAGTGTGAGCATTTATACCTCCGGAGTTGGCAAACCCTAAAAATCAGGGCTTGATCTATTGATTTGTTGACTTAAGACTTAAGAAAATGATGGATAAAATGCAATTAATGTATAACAAACTTGAAAAAGATGCTGTGTATACTTTTTTTTGGAGAGCTGATTGTTAAACATTTGCTAGCATTTTCCTGTGGTCATTTCTCTATTTTAAGCCATACAAATATGAAATACAAATCCTTTTCTAAGACATCATCCTCTTACCCATCTATTCACTTCCAAAATTTGCTTTTTTCTTTCTTGTCTTTGATTGCAACAATAATGAAAAATACATATACTCCAAAAATCTTCAGTTTGTTGCCCATGACTTAATAATCTTTAGTAGTGCTTTATAGATATTTTTTCTTCCCATATGAATCAATGGAAATGGGTAGAGTCATCAGGTTTGGCAAGTCTCAGTAAGTTCTTTCTTGTGGCCTGGATACATTCTTTCAGAAGATAGTATACCTCTTTATTCTGTCAGATTGACAAATAGCTGCCTTAGTACCCTCTTAATAGAGAATCACCAACATTGCTACTCAGTTCTCTATTTGATCCTTATTGTATGCTTTATCACCATCTTGTGGCTCTGTAGATCCACATGTCTTTCCTTGGAGGAGATCTCCATACTTTCTGAATATAAAGGTCAGGCTCAGCTATTGTGGTGAATTCCTAGAAGAATTCTTCTTACCTGCATGGCACCTTCTCACCTCCTTAGTTCGTTGAATAATTATGCCCAGCTTCCTTTTTCTTGTCTTCCCAACCTTTCCTCCTTTTTTTCCTTTTTGATCTCATTTTCTTTGAGGTCACCTAAAACTGCTTTCTCCAAATTCAGTATTTGGCCTTTTTGCCCCCCAATTTTATTAATTTATTGATTTATGAACAATCACTTCCATATGCTTTTGAGCTGAAAATTTTTCTCCCCCTTCCTCCTCCCCACCCCCCCAAGACAGAGCACAATTTTAATATCAGCTTTACATTTACATTCGTATTAAACATATTTTCACATTAGTGAAGTTGTAAGTAAAAATTAAAACCAATAGGAGGAACCATCAGAAAGATGAAATGAAACTCAACAGAAGGCAAAAATAAGTGATAGTGATTCGACTTCCATAGTTCTTTCTTTGGACGTGGACAGCATTTTCCATCCCGAGGCCTCTGGAGATGTCTTAGATCCTTGTAATGCTGAGAAGGATTCAGTTTAACAATATTAGTCATCACATAACGTGGCTGTTATTGTGTACAAAGTCCTCTTGGTTCTGCTCACTTCACTCAGCATCAGACCATATAGGGTCTTTCCAGGTTTTTCTGAAGTCAGCCTGTTCATCATTTCTTATAGCACAATAGTATTCCATTACGTTCATATACCACAACTTGCTCAGCCATTCCCCAATTGATGGGCATCCTCTCAATTTGCAATTCTTTGCCACCACAAAAAGAGCTGCTATGAATATTTTTGTACATGTGGGTCCTTTTCCCATTTGTTTGATCTCTTTGGGATATAGCCCTAGAAGTGCTATTGTTAGATCAAAGGGTATGTACATTATTGTAGCCCTTTGGGCATAGTTCCAAATTGCTTTCCAAAATGGTTGGATCATTTCACAACTCCACCAACAATGTATTAGTGTTCCAATTTTCCCACATCTTCTCCAACATTTATCATTTTCCTGTTTTGTCATGTTGGCCAATCTGATAGGTGTGATGTGGTACCTCAGAGTTGTTTTGATTTGCATTTCTCTAATCAATAACGATTTAGAGCATTTTTTCATATGACTATAGATGGCTTTAATTTCTCATCTGAGAACTGTCTGTTCATATCCTTTGACCATTTATCATTGGGGAATGGCTTGTGTCTTATAAATTTGTCTTATTCTCTATATATTTTAGAAATGAGGCCTTTATCAGAGAGACTGGTTGTAAAATTCTTTCCCAATTTTCTACCTTCCTTCTAATCTTAGTTGCATTGGCTTTGTTTGCAAAAACTTTTCAATTTAATGTAATCAAAATTATCCATTTTGCTTTTTAATGTTCTCTATCTCCTGTTTGGTCATGAATTCTTCTGTTCTCCATAGATCTGATAGGTAAACTATTCCTTGTTCTCCCAGTTTACTTATGGTATCAGCCTTTATATCTAAGTCATGAACCCATTTTGACTTTATTTTGGTATATGGTGTGAGATTTGGGTCTATGCCTAGTTTCTGCCATACTCTTTTCCAGTTTTCCCAGCAGTTTTTTTCAAAGAGTGGGTTCTTATCCCAGAAGTTGGGGTCTTTGGTTTTATCAAATAATAGATTACTATAGTCATTGACTACTGTGTCTTGCATATTTAACCTATTCCACTGATCCACCTCCCTATTTCTTAGCCAGTACCAAGCAGTTTTGATGATTGCTGCTTTATAATACAATTTAAGATCTGGAATTGCTAGGCCACCTTCCCCTGCATTTCTTTTCATTAGTTCCTTTGATATTCTGGACCTTTTGTTTTTCCAAATGAATCTTGTTATTATTTTTTCTAACTCTATAAAATAATTTTTGGTAGTTTGATTGGTATGGCACTGAATAAGTAAATTAGCTTAGGTAGGATTGTCATTTTTATTATATTAGCTCGGCCTACCCATGAGCAACTGATGTTTTTCCAATTATTTAGATCTGATTTTATTTGTGTGAAAAGTGTTTTGTAATTGTGTTCATAGAGTTCCTGGGTTTGTTTCAGGAGGTAGACTCCTAAATATTTTATAATGTCTACAGTAAGTTTAAATGGGATTTCTCTTTCTATCTCTTGCTGTTGGGCTTTGTTGGTAATATATAGAAATGCTGATGATTTATGTGGGTTTATTTTATAGCCTGCAACTTTGCTAAAGTTGTTTATTATTTCAAGTAGTTTTTTACTTGATTCTCTAGGATTCTCTAAGTATATCATCATGTCATCTGCAAAGAGTGATAGCTTTGTTTCTTCTTTGCCTATTCTAATGCCTTCAATTTCTTTTTCTTCTCTTATTGCTAAAGCTAAGGTTTCCAGTACAATATTGAATAACAGTGGTGATAATGGACATCCTTGTTTCACCCCCGATCTTATTGGAAATGCTTCTAGCCTGTCCCCATTACATATAATGCTTGCTGAAGGTTTTAGATATATGCTATTTATTATTTTAAGGAAGACTCCATTTATACCTATGCTTTCTAGTGTTTTTAATAGGAATGGGTGTTGTATTTTATCAAAAGCTTTTTCTGCATCTATTGAGATGATCATGTGGTTTCTGTTGGTTTTGTGTTGATATGCTCAATGATGCTGATAGTTTTCCTAATATTGAACCAACCCTGCATTCCTGGTATAAATCCTACCTGGTCATAGTGTATTATTCTTGTGATAAGTTGCTGCAATCTATTTGCTAGTATTTTTTTAAAATTTTTGCATCTATATTCATTAGAGAAATTGGTCTATAATTTTCTTTCTCTATTTTGACTCTTCCTGGTTTAGGTATCAACACCATATTTGTATCATAAAAAGAATTTGGTAAGACTCCTTCTTCACCTATTTTCCCAAATAGTCTATATAGTATTGGAATTAATTGTTCTTTAAATGTTTGATAGAATTGCATGTAAATCCATCTGGCCCTGGAGATTTTTTCCTAGGGAGTTCATCAATGGCTTGTTCAATTTCTTTTTCTGAGATGGGGTTATTTAAGTATTTTACTTCCTCTTCGTTAATCTGGGCAATTTATATTTTTGTAAATATGTATCCATTTCACTAAGATTGTCAAATTTGTTGGCATATAGTTGGGCAAAATAATTCCTAATTATTGTTTCCTCTTCCTTGGTGGTAGCTTCACCCTTTTCATTCTTGATACTAGTAATTTGGTTTTCTTCTTTCTTTTTTTAATTAAATTAACCAAAGGTTTATCTATTTTATTGGTTTTTTCATAAAACCAGCTCTTAGTTTTATTTATTAGTTCAATAGTTTTCTTAATTTCAATTTTATTAATTTTTCCTTTGGTTTTCAATATTTCTAATTTGTGTTTAGTTGAGGATTTTTAAGTTCTTTTTCTAGTTTTTTTAGTTGTATGCCCAATTCATTAATCTCCTCTTTTTCTATTTTATTTATGTAAGCATTTAGAGATATAAAACTTCCCCTAAGAACTGCTTTCTGCATCCCATAAGTTTTGGTATGTTGTCTCATTATTGTCATTCTCTTGAATGAAATTATTGATTGTTTCTATGATTTGTTGTTTGACCCAATCATTTTTTAGGATTAGATTATTTAGTTTCCAATTATTTTTTAGTCTATCTTTCCATGGCCCTTTATTACATATAATTTTATTGCATCATGATCTGAAAAGGATGCATTTATATTGGATTGTGAGGTTTTTATGCCCTAGTACATGGTCAATTTTTGTGTATGTGCCATGTACTGCTGAGAAAAAAGTATATTCCTTTCTATCCCATTCAGTTTTCTCCAGAGGTCTATCATACCTAACTTTTCTAATGTTCTATTCACCTCCTTAACTTCTTTCTTGTTTATTTTGTGGTTAGATTTATCTAGTGCAGAGGGGGAGGTTCAGGTCCCCCACTAGTATAGTTTTGCTGTCTATTTCTTCCTGTAACTCCCTGAACTTCTCTCTAAGAATTTGGATGCTATACCATTTGGTGCATATATGTTTAGTAATGATATTACTTCATTGTCTATGGTGCCTTTTAGCAGGATGTAGTTTCCTTCCTTATCTCTTTTGATTAGATCTATTTTTGCTTTTGCTTTGTCTGAGATCAGGATTGCTACCCTGCTTTTTTTACTTCAGCTGACGCATAATATATTCTGCTCCAGCCTTTTACCTTTACCCTGTATGTGTCACTCTTTTTCAAATGTGTTTCCTGTAAACAACATATTGTAGGATTATGGTTTTTAATCCATTCTGCAATCCGTTTCCTTTTATGGGAGAGTTCATCCCATTCACATTCACAGTTATGATTATCTGTGTCTTTTTCTCCATTCCCTTTTACTTTTGCTTTTCCTCTTTTTCCTTTCCCCCTTCACTAGTGTTACTGCCTCTCCCACCACCTCCTTCAGTCCCTCCCCCTTTTATTATCCCTTTCCCTTTTCTTCCCCTTTACTCTTACTGCTTCTTCCTCCCTTCTTTCCCCCCTTTTTTCCCCCTCCTTTTCTTTCCCCTTTTCCCTCCTACTGCCTATAGGGCAAGTTAGATTTCTATACCTAACTGATTATGTTATGCCCTTCTTGAGCCAAATCTGATGAGAGTAAGGTTCAAACAATGCTCCCCCCCCTTCTTTCCCTCTGCTGTAATAGGATTTTGTGTCTTTTCCTGTAATGTAATTTACCCTTGTCTGCCTCCTCCTTTCTCAGTACATTTTCTAAGATCAGATTGATCCACTTATTTGGATCCATTTAACCCACTTGATTAGATTTTTTTTTATCATTACATCAAAGTCAACTAATATCCACCCTCTTTATGTATACTCCTTTAACATGGTGTAATAACAATACAGTTCTCAAGGGTTGCAAGTGTCATATTCCCTTGTAGGGGTTTAAACACCCCCCCTTATTAACAACATATTGTATCTTTCTGTCCCATTTACCTTTTTAAGTCCTTCTTGAGTCCTGTACTTGAAGATCAAATTTTTTGTTGAGCTCTGGTCTTTTTATCAGGAAAGTTTGGAAGTCTCCTATTTCATTGAATATCCATCTCCTCCCTTGAAAAATGATGCTCATTTTTGCTGGGTAATTGATCCTTGGCTGCATTCCAAGCTCCTTTGCCTTATGGAATATCATGTTCCATGCCCTGCGGTCTTTTAATGTAGAAGCTGCAAGGTCCTGTGTAATCCTGACTGTGGTTCCATGATATTTAAATTGTTTCTTTCTGGCTGCTTGCAGCACCTTCTCTTTCATCTGGTAATTTTGGAATTTTGCTATTATATTCCTTGGCGTTGTCAATTTGGGATCTCTTTCAGGTGGTGATGGTGGATTCTTTCTATGGTTATTTTCCCTTCTGGTTCTAGGACTTCGGGCAGTTTTCCTTTATGATTTCCTGAAAGATACTGTCCAGGCTCTTTTTTTCATCATGATTTTCACGTAGTCCAATAATTTTTAAATTGTCTCTCCTGAGATTTTCCAGGTCGGTTGTTTTACTGATGAGGTATTTTACGTTTTCATCTATTTTTTCATTTTTTTGTTTCTGTTTGACTGATTCTTGCTCTCTCATAGAGACATTAGTTTCCATTTGTCCAATTCTAGTTTTTAACAGATTGTTTTCTTCTGTTAGTTTTTGTGCTTCCTTCTTCAATTGGCCAATTGTGTTTTTAGGGACTTGTTTTCTTCAGTGTATTTTTTTTCCAATTGGCCAATTGTATTTTTGAAGGACTCTTCTACCTCTCTCATTTGACTATTAAAATCCTTCTTGAGCTCTTCTAAGAAGGCTTTTTGGGCTTCAGACCAGTTCATATTCCCTTTTGTTGTTGCAGATGTGGGTTTGTTGACAATGTTGTCCTCTTCAGAATTTCTGTCTTGATCTTCACTCTTCTCATAATATGAATCTATGGTACGTTTCTTTTTACTCATGGTGTTTCTTTATTCCCTGGCCTTTAAAGAGATTGAGCTCTCCTGCTGGGGAACAGAGGGCACTGACCCAAGCTTCTTGTGTTGGGAGCCTAGGTCTTGGTCACTGGCTTTGTGTGCTGGGGCCTCTTATGTTGGCAATTGGAGGCTGTAGGTTTCTGGCAGCTTACCTCGTGTTGGGCTGGAATCAGCAAGGCTGGAACTTTCAGGCAATTCTAGGTTGCCTGCTTTTCCTTTCCTTTAGCTTTCTTCAGCTCCTTTTAGATGGGTGCTGCAGGGTGTTTATCTGCCTGGGGCCCCCTGCAGTGTTGTCTCCCTCATTTCTGCTAATGCACTGGGAGATTCCTTTGGTGGAGTGCAAGGCACCTGGTGGTTTTCTGAGCTGGTTTCCACGGTTCCCCACCCTCACTGAGGCACTCGGAGGTCCAGGTGTTGGTGTTTGCCTGTTCTACCACCTGGGCTTCAGGATTTCTTCACAGTTGGAGGCTGCAGGGCTCCAACAGATCACCTGGTGTTGGGTGGAATAGCAAGGCTGGGGCTTTAGGAAACCTTTAGGTTGTTGTCTTCACCTCCTTTCAGAATGCCTCAGGGTACTTATCCGCCTGGGGCCCCTTGTAGTTCTGCCTCCCTTATTTTTGCTGAGGCACTGGGAGACCCGTTTGCTAGGCTGCTGCACTGCTGCTCCCCATCTTTCTTGTACTTCAGCTGTTCCAGGGTTTTTTCCCAGGGTGATATTTTCTGGGTTTTCAGAGGCTGATAGGGGAGAGTGAGAGCGGCTATCTTTTCACTCTGCCATCTTCGCTCCCAGAAGTCGAGTGCCGGCTTTTTTTTTTTAAACAATTACACAACCCTCCAAACTTTCTACCTTCAAATTAACTATGTTGTAGAGTTCCTATAAGGAACTTTGTAGACTCTAAAGCATTTTCGCATGTGAAAATATATCATTAGTTTTATTATTCTGGCTTAACTCTTCAGGCTTCATGACCATTTTGATCAGTCTTAAAAAGTCCAACTCTAGTAAATTAAATTTTCAAGAAAATAAATTAAAATATGATTTTTAAAAAGCAAGATTGACATTGTAGGTACCTAGAAATTGGGTTTTTAAAAAAATTAGTTTGGATTTATTATACTCATAGATACAAGATTAGACAATTGAAGAGAAAATGCATTCATATTTGAAGAACAAAAATAGACAGCCTCCCTACGAAATTACATTCAGGAATCTAACATTTTGTCAAGGTCTCCCAGCTTTAAATATTTGTTTCAGAAAAGGTTTCCTAGCAACCAAGGTCATTGGTTACACATAGATAAGAAGGCCCCAGATCATTCTTCTAACCTCTAAAGATTTAGCTGGATTTTATTTTCCTTTCCAATTATGAAAAGCACACAAATAGAAAGACCTGACAGTAAAAACACAGATGCTAGCTGGCTACATTTAAAGAAAAAGAGACACATGTATTATCATATGTATAGCGGCTTTCCTTGCTAACCACTCTTCTGATCTGTCAAGAAAGTCCTTTCTAATATCATGACACAAAATAAGGAAACAAAACTTTACTGTAGAGACAAAAGTTGTGATTTCTTCCAACCCTGCGAATTCTCTGCTTATCTAAGCCTCCATAGTCAAGTCAAGTTAATGAGCATTTATTAAGTGCCCTCAATTCCCTCAGTGTCTGCTATGTGCCAAGTGCTGTGTCAAGTAGCTGATACTTTTCATAAATGAGATCAGAGGAATTTTCTTTATCACAGTCTCTTTTTGATATAAAAATGCTTTCTCCTTTTTTCCTTCTAAAGGAAATTGTAGGTCCATTGCAGCTTGAAGCTGTTGAAATCTCTTTTTGTTTTTTATATTTTGCTTGTGTAGTGTGTTTACTTCAGGGCAGCAGGATGGTACAGTGGTTAGAATGCCAGGCCTGGAGTCAGGAAGTCTCATCTTCCTAAGTTCAAATCTGACCTCATACACATACTAGCTATGTGATCCTGGGCAAGTCACTTAACCCTGTGTGCCTTGGTTTGCTCATCTGCAAAATGAGCTGGAGAAGAAAATGGTAAACCCTTTCAGTATCTTTGCTGAGAAAACCCCAAGAGGGGTCAGGAGCAATAATAACAATGTATTTACTATAATTTCCTCTGACTGAAGGCCTGGTGAGTTACATTTCACCAGTTTTGCTACTTCAGGCTAAACATTCCCATTCTTTCAATTGACCCTTATATGACATGGACTCAAGACACTTCACCATCATAGTTACTTTTCTGGAATCCTCCAACTTGTTAATATCTTTCTAAAACCATGGTGACCAGAATGGAACACAAAATTGCAGATGAGGTCTAATTTGGGCAGAGTATACAGCAACAATAATGTACCTAATTGTAGCATATAGTGCAACTATGTACCCAATTGTAGAAACTACGTCTATCTTAATGCAGCCCAAGGAGGCATTAGCATTTTTGGCCACCATGTCACACTACTGACTTATTTTGAACTTGTGGTTCACTTAAACTCCTGGATTTTCCAGAACAACTGCTATCTATCCATGCCTTCCCTATCTTATACTTGCAAGGTTGATTTTTTGCATCCAAGTGCAAGACTACATTTATCCCTATCGAATTTTACCTTAATGGATTCAGCTTAATGTTCTAGTCTGTCAAAATCCTTTTAGGTCCCAACTATCATTGACTGCATTAGTTATTCTTCCTAGATTCATCTGAAATTTTGATAAGTGCATTCTTTTTATCTTTATCCAAGTCACTGATAAGAATGGCAAACTTGGCAAAGGGCCAAGCGAAGTGAAATAGTCCACTGGACATCTCCTGCCTTATTGACATTGAGCCATCAATAATGACTCTTTGAATCCAGCCATCCAACTGGTTCTGCCTTCATTTTCTTATATTTTGTCTAATCCACCCTTTTCTCTCCTCCACAAGAATAATATGAAATCTTTGATCAAAAACTTTGGTAACACCTGGGTATAAACTATGCCCACAGCATTCCTCTCATCTATTTTTAAAAAATAATCCTTTCAAGAAAAGGAAATGAAGTTAGTCTGGCATGACCTGTTCTTGATAAAATCATTCTGGCTCTTTTTAAGTACTGCTTCTATTTCTAAATGCTTCTCAGCCATCTCTTTAATATATTCTAGGATTTTCTCAGGAATAGAAGTTAAACTTACTGACCTATAATAGCTTACAGATTCTATCCACCCTCCCCTTTTCCCTAAAATTGGGACGTTTGCTGTTTTTCAATCTTGGATTACTTTTCCAATTTTCCACTATCTTCCAGAAATCACTGAAAGGGGCTTGGCAATGATATATGTTAATTCTTTCAGAATCCAAGAAAGTATTTCATCTGGCTCATGTGACTTGAGTTCATCAAGAGCGGTCATGTGTTTTGTTACATACTTATCTTCTTACTTAGCTATCAACTTCCTGTTAGTAATTTTTATTCTGTCATTTTCCAGGGTGCAGGTCATTCTTCTTTGGAGAGAAAACAGAAATATCATAAGAACTGAGCAGCTTTGCCTTTGTCTCTGTTGTCAGTTATCCTAATCACCCCATCTATCCCAAGCAAGATTCTTATTTCCAGTTAGATCCTTCTGTGCCTTCTAAGATAGCTTAAGAAAAAACCCACACCCTTTCAGTTGCCCTTAGCACCCTTTTATGTTCATCTTATGTTACCTGTCCTTGCTTCCATTTCTTTTTGAAATCTAAGTTGGAGGGGAGTTCCATGTGCAACCACATCACTCTCTTCAGATAAATCTTAATCTTTCTTCTCATTAAAATTGTTTGTATTTGTGTTTTTAGAATTTCATTCTTGAGCATTTCCCATCCCTTCTGGACTGGCTTCTTTTGAAGCATTTTAGTCAACAGGATCCTACCAATCTTTCTTCTGAATCCTTTAAAATCTGCATTCCCCAAATCTAGGATGTATGTCAGACTATCCCTAGACTTTTTCTCTTTGTCTATCACAAATAGAGTAGTTAACTTCTTTCTAAGTTTCTTGACATTTCCATCTGAGAAATCAATTCCTCTCTATTAGTGAAAATCATATTCAGAATAGAATTACCTGTTGTGGGTTCCTCTAGCTTTTGCAGAATTAAATTATTGCTAAGGTTTATGAAGAATTCATTAGCTATTTTACTCTTGTGGGGTCAGAGAGAGACAGAGATATATATAGAGAGACAGACAGACAGACTCTTGGATAATTGAAACATTCCACATTACTATATATAATGCTTCTGTTCCAGGCTTTTGATTGGTTCCCCAAACTCCTTTACTAGTTCTCATTCCAGGTGGACTCTTCATCCCAATACTCTCCTCTGTGCTTTCCCCCTCTGGTTTCTATATTTCTTTATGTAAATATACCTCCTTAATATACCATTCTACCCCACCTCATTTTATCTATCCCATTTCTTATGAATAAGATGCATTCATCCAGGATCATAGTCCAATCATGTATGTCTCAGTGATACCTAGGAGGTCAAACTTTCAACTTTGAAGTAGGACCTCCAGTTCTTGTTTGTTTTCTATACTTTGGGCATTTGTGTATAGATATTTGAGCCCATAGGCTTCCACTACTTGTTCCTTTCTTAGATTTTGTCTTCTTTGACTTTCTGCGTGTCTTAGCTGTTGTTTCTCTTCCTTGTTGGTAGCTGCACTCTACAGTATCTAATTTTGGGTATAGAGGCAATTTCGCCCCCCCATGGGGTGAATTTCCCAATGGGATGGAACTATTCACAGAATTTTTCCTTTAGGTTCTAAGAATATGATATAACCAGCGGGTGGCTCTATCTGGCAAGTTTTTGAGGTTTAGGCCAAAAGCAAAAGTATTCACCTTCTCCTCTAGTCCCCACTATTGGTATTTCAGTCACATGAATCTTGCTTTAATTATGACTACATAGCTTAGGGTTAAATGGTCCTGAGTTACATGGTTCATCTATTAATTGTTTAGTTGCTTATAAGCATCATAGGAGTCTCAATAGCTCAGAAAACCCAAGGGCAGGATGAAATTCAAGCTATTTTAGATGGAATTTCAGACCTCTGTTCTGTTTACTTCTGTGTATTCTTAGCTACTCACTGGTTTCTTCCTTTGCATGCAGTTATTTAGTAGACCTGGATCATAGAGAATTTTTGGCAGTGCATAGTTTTACTTGAAACAAAATCAGGAATTAGAAATAGCTTAAAGAAATAGATAAATCAGGTAAGAATTACCCACTAATTAAAAAAAATTTAAAAATTTAAAAAAAAATTATCCACTAATTGCAAGCATAGGTAAAAGGAAGAAGGGAATTAAGCCCCAACTGTTTTTGCTCATTTCAGGAAAGTGATATCTGCCAGTAGATTCAGTTTATTTGAATCCCCAATACCCCTTCTTTGGGGTTTAAAGAGATAAATTCTTGACAAGGGGAGAGTTCTGGCTCCACCAATAGCAATCCCAGTGTTAAACGTCATTCAAATGGCCCACTTGCTCCTCTATGAACCCTAAGTGAAGTTTGTGGCCAGTCCCTTCCACTGAGCATCCTTCACTTAGAGTCTTATGAAAATTTCTCTCCACTCAGGAGGGAACTATAGCTCCCAGAAGTCCATTTAGTTGCTCTCTGGAAGCCTGCTTATAAAGAAATGGTAAGGAAATATCTTATGAAAGGCTAAACCTTTAAGGGATTTGGGGGTGTTGCATGGAGATTTCTCCTTCATCTTTTGTTCCCTTAGTTACTCAGTTTTTTTGGGGGGGAAGACTCTTACATATTGAAGTGTTAACAAAGCTTCTTTTTATTTCTTCTTCTTATGTGGTACAGTGGAAAGCCCCTCCTTTGTAGCTAAATCATCTGGGTTCAAATCCTACCTCTGTCACTTATTACCTGTATGATGTTGGGCAAGTCATTTAATGTCTCTGGGCTTCAGTTTTCTTATTTGTAAAACGAGGGGGCTGGACTTAACGAAGTCTGAGGACCCTTCTAGCTCTAAATCTATGTATGATCCAACGAACTTTATTTGGCTGAATGGTCTTTCATATCTGGGAAATGTTATGTATTTCCTGATCTTTGATTTCCATGGTAGGATAAGTACAAGTAGCTGGGAGGTAGGATCATTAAGAACAAGGCTAAATAAATTTACCTGGGGCAGAGAGTATTCTTATTTTGATCAAGAAAATACAGAAATAATGAAGTTATACCAGATGAAAGTTTCACAGGCTTATCCTCTTTCCTCTAACTTTTCCTATCCTTGGACTCTCCAGGTTCCAGGCTCTGAGGACAATCATCTGCACAGAGATAGAATATGCATGAAACCCTAGAATGAATAAGAGTCCTTAGGGCTGCAGTAAAGCATTCCCATATAAATTTCCTTCCTGCTTTTCACCTGAGTATAGCTATCTTCACATTCTAACTAATGAATCACCCTGAAGGTACTAGGACAAATTTAATCTCCCTTATTTGGAATGCTCAGTTCCCTTCATCCCCAAATGAATCATGTAAAAGCACCCAAACAACTTTTATGATTCCTATTAGTAGAAAAGTCAGCTTTGAGAATGGGACATTCCATTTGGGGGAGAGGGTCAGGATTCTTTTGTAACCAGGGAGGTTGATGTTGAGTAGTATTCATATTTCAGAAAAGTTCAGTTGTGGAAGTCTTAATCCTGGAGGCTTTGGTGACTTTCATTCCAGACTGAGAACATTGGTTTGTTTTTTAATTAAAAAAAGTGTCCAATTATCTCTCATGGTTTTATAGTTGTCCCTCAAGGCTTTTATTCTGTTGCCAACAATATGACAAATATATTTCGTGGACAGGGAAAAGGAAGAATTCACATGAACAGACATATTTTTTTCCTGGGTTAATAAGCAATGTTTTGGATCTAAATTTGGAAGATAGCCACAGGTATATGTATATTTCATAAATGGCATAGTTAGACCTTGGGATTCATAATTGACACTTTGAATATTCTGTAAGTATTGAATCACCATCTAAATGTCTACCCATGTTCTTTATCATACTATACTTCTGTCTGGGGCTAATTTCCAAATTTATTCTGCAACATTAAAACAATAAAGTAAATCTTATAATAACATAGTAATGGAGAATATGAAGCTCTGATCAGTGTATTTGACAGATACGCTTTGAAGGATTTATGGGAATCAGTGACAAAAATATTATTAGGTAAGTCATAGAGATATTGTAAGCTGTGTTAGAGAAGGGAGAGTCTGCATTGATGAAATCAGAAATTGTTCAGAATTTAATAGTAGAAGATATTTTGCTGTTGCTTGGACTTTAATAGGGAAGATCTCAGAGTACCAGTTATTCCACTTAATAGCTACTTGCAAAATTGACTTGAGATACACTACTCTATAAACATCTTCAGGCTTAAGCCCTCAGAGAATGGTAATCAAAGCCAAAGGAGTTATTCTTCTCCTTGATTTGCACTGGTTTACACTAGAATACTAGAGTGACATACATCCAAGTTTGAATACATGGGAGAATGGGTACTGTTTAGATTCCATAGAGATAACAACAGTAACTTTTAGGAAAAAGCTACAATTAGATCCATTCATTCCTAAAATTCAAGTGTATTCCTCTGCCTGAATCATCACTTGCGGCAAATATTATATGTATGTAACACAAACTCTGTATTCTCATTTCATTCCATTTTCATATAAATGTAGTTTTGTGCCATATCATGCAAAACTTCTCATAGGAATGTTTCTGCAATTCTGTGGTTCACTCAGACCTGCTGTTGCTGTAAAGTTAGTTGCTGCCAAATTTTACATAGGCTGTGGGCAGCTCTGAGAGTTCAAGGCTGAAAGCTGGATTTGTTGCTGAATTTTTTCAGTCATGCCTGACTCTTCATGACCCCATTTTGGGTTTTTCTTGGCAAAGACACTATCCTAGAAGAGTTTGCCATGTTCTTCTCCAGCTCATTTTACAGATGAGGAAACTGCGGCAAGCAAGGTTAAAAGACTTGTCCAGGGTCACACAGCTAGTAAGTGTCTTCGGCCAGATTTGAACTCAGGGGGATGAGTCTTCCTGGTTCCAAGCCCAGTGCTCTATCCACTGTGCCACCTAAGTGTATCATAAACTAAAATATGATTATGGGGCTACTGATCAACAAATAGGACTTACGCTTAGAGAGTTTGCGCCTCTTCTGCTTTCTCCCCCATGTTTTCCTTGTGACTGATATCTCTCTCTAAAAAGTTCATTGGCTCATCCAGGCACCAAATTCAAAGCCTCAGTCTCACTAGGCCTCATTCAAGGCCATACTTAGAGCAAGACAAGAGAGTTAGCATCTTAGAGTTAAACCTGTCGTTTCATTTGAGTGAATAAAAAGGAATGTAGAAAAGAAATCACTAGATGGCAGTGTTGTACCGTGTTCACTGCATTGTGAGCCATCTTCAGTGCTTAAATTATCTGGTTAGAAAAATGTCTCAGTGATAAGCAATGTAGGAAGGATTCTAGTCATTGCTGTTTGTCTCCAAATGCAGTAGGGTTAGAATAAGCTTCTATTTTATTTTAAAGTACATAATAGTATTTCATGGAAATTAGCAGAATTGTGAGGCCATTCAGGAAGTTGTAAAAATGTCAACTATGTGTAGGTTTTCCTCTACTTATTAGATTAATACAGAATTTAACTATCTCTAAAGTATTCTGTAACATACATGAGGGGGGGAGATATTGGATAGAGAGTCAGAAATACGCTTGACTAGGTAAGGTATTTTGGACAGACCACTTTGCTTTTTTGTGCGTTAATTTTCTTACTTCACAAAATATGGCTGAACTAGAAGGGGGATTATAAAACCTTTTATTTTTTGTGCCATGGATTCCTGTGGTTAAAGCTACAGACCCTTTCTTAGAATAATGTTTTTAGGTGCAGCTAGATGGCACAGTGGATAGAGCACCGGCCTTGGATTCAGGAGGACCTGAGTTCAAATCCGACCTCAGACACATGACACATACTAGCTGTGTGACCCTGGGCAAGTCACTTAACCCCATTGCCTAGCCAAAAAGAAAAAAAAAGAATAACATTTTTAAATGCATAAAATAACATACATACTATTGTAGAAGAAACCAATAATATTAAAATCCAGTTATTAAAATGTCAAAAATACATGAAAAAGTTCGTGGACAACAGGTCACGAACCCCTTGACTAGAAGATCTCTGCCTTTTACAACTCTGAATTTTGTGGTTCCAGGTTTGCAAATATGAAATATGGAGAGATTTTTTTTAAAAAATCATGTTTAGATTTCATCTTTAAGTTCTAAGGTTTTTGTGTTGTGTAAGGTAAGATTTAGATCTAGAAGAAACAGAAATTAATTAGCATTATCTTGCAGGCCCACCCAAGGGAAGTGACTTACTTAAGGTCAAACCAGTAGTAAACAGCAGAATTAAGACTTCGTTCCCATTTTGTCACTTCAGGGACAGCTAGGTGGCTCAGTGGATAGAGCACCTGACTTGGAGTCAGGAGGGCCTGAGTTCAAATCCAGCCTCAGACACTTGACACTTACTAGCAAGTCACTTAACCCCATCACCTAGCCAAAAAAAAAATAGATTGCCCATGTTGTCACTTCAAATCCAGTGGGCTTTGCCACCACTCCAGATGCACAATAAAAGGGTTTATATTTTTACATAACTGCTTGTTTTCTGCAGAGATTCCTGAAGGGATAAGAAGAAAGAGGGAAATTTTAATGAAAGGAAATCATAGAATGGTGTCTAAGCCAACATCATCCTAATGTTTTATCTTCGAAATAAATATTCCTCTCCTCCCCTTCCACTATTCCTTTTGGCCTTTCATTTGCTAAACTTAAATTTTATTAAAGATCATATGAATGAATATAGAATTTTTCATTCTTAGTTAATGAATCAATGACATTAAATAGTGATATAATTTATTTTTCACAAAGGGCTGAGTATCTTGCAAAAATACTCTTTTTTGCCTTATTATTTTAATTTAATTTTTTTAACATTCATTTAGAAATTTTCAGTTTCAAATTCTCTCCCTCCCTCCAGTTCCTCTCCTACACACTGAGAAGGCAAACAATATGATGTCAGTTATACATGTGATATCATGCAAAACATTTCCATATTAGCCATGTTGAAAAAAAGGCAAGAAAAAGATAAAGAAATCGAAAAAAGAATGCTTGGATCTGCCTCAGAGTTCATCATTTCTCTCTCTGGAGGTGGAAAGTATTTTTTATTATGATCCATTTGTCTTAGAACATTGTACTGATTAAAGTAGCTAAGTCTTTTGTTGTTGATCATCATTACACTCTCGGTGTTACTGTACAAAGTTTTCCTGATTCTGCTCATTTCATTTTATATTAGTTCATATAAATCTTCCCACGTTTTTCTGAAACCATCTCCTTTATCATTTCTTACAGCACAATAGTTTTCCAATACAATTATATAGCACAACTTGTTTAGCCATTCCCCAATTGATGGACAACCCCTCAATTTCCAATTTTTTATGACCACAGAGAGTTGCTACAAACATTTTTGTACAAAAAGTTCCTTTCCCTTTAAATACTCTTTCATCCACATGTTTTCTTTGTAAATAGTGTGATTCCAAAAAGTCACAGTTATTTTGGCATTCATGATCACAATTACAGAATGTTAGAATGAGAAGATACCTTAGAAAGCATTTAGTCCACTCCCTTTTCTCCAACCTGCTAAATAGTTTATCCAGTTGTAAAATACCACCATGGATGAAATCTATGCTCTTATCAATAAGGCTATTCCTTCCATTGATGCAGATTGCAAGCTATCTATGCCTGCCTATCTTGTGTGATCACTTCTGGCCATAAATTCACCATGGATGGCTCACCCAACGCATCATCAACTTCCTAGAAGGAATAGGAATTTTTACCCATACCTGTTTCAAAAGGAAAAATGGAATGTTGAATTGAGAAATATAAAGGTGGTACATGTAAAACAAATCAATTGTAGGTGGTCATTTTTAATTCTTCCATTAAAGGTTAAAAAATTCAATTCTTCAATTCTTTGTATGTCAAATGGGTTTCCAAACACTGTTGCCCTTGATATACTATTCCATTTCAGCTTCTCACTCCAGGTAAAGAACATCTTCTCTTCGGAGGACCATCATATGTGTGCCCCATCTTAGCATAGCCTGCTGGATTCAGATTAGTTGGTTTCAGTGTACATTGGTGTTGAATTTCCTCCCAAGGAACTTGTTGATGTAAAGAAATGAATAGCCTAAAATCTGTCCCATTACCTGCAATGAAGCGCAGTGATTTGCTCGTAATAGAAGAAAGAAGGGAAATTAATTCAGAAGACCAATATTTCAAATGGTTTTTTTGTTGGGAAAAAAAAGATTGGTCCTTTGGAAGTACACCAGTTCAGTGAACAAATCACATTGAGTGCAAGAATCTCATTACTTACTTGCTGAATTGAGAAGTAGAAGAGTTAATTTTCAAGGACAATTTTTGTATATTTGCAAAAACCTCATTCTATGCCACCTACCCCATTTAAATCTTTTTTAAAGAGGATCATGTTGATAACCTTGCCTTCTGAGTGTGGAAATTTATCCCCTTTAAATAAGTTACTGTATCTTTGGATCAAGTCAGAATCATGGAGAAACTTGAAGTGAAAATGAGTTTAAATGTAAGATGGGGGAAAATCTCTAAAGTATTTATTTGTGCTTTGCTAAACCAGAACATATTATCAGTTCTTCATTTCCAGGAACACCCAATGCTAAACTGGCTCCTTCCCCAGATCTATTGACTTTAGTTTTCTAACTCAGGGGGTCCCTAGAGAATTTGGTTTTCCCTACTAAATTGGATATTTACCCAAGTTTATCACTTGCCTATCTTTCTTTAGTTCCTTTCTACTATAGACTAAACATTCCCCAGAGTTCAGGGTTTTCCAGAAACTCAGCACAATATTTGCTTTTCATGTGACACTAAATTCAGAGTTCACATAGCTGGTCATCTGGAAACTTTACTTATGCTTAACTCTCTCATTCTCTTTGTTAAGAGAGAATAAATTTGCTCCAGTTAGTCACCAGTGTGATTTCTAAAATAACCTGGAACCACAATGTATACAAAGATAAGGTCAAAGTGAATAAATGAGTTAGATATAAAAGATATCATAAGTAAATTAGGGGAGCATGGAAAAATGTACCTGTCAGATCTATGGATAAGGGAATAGTTTATGACCAAACTAGGAATAGAGAGGATTGTGAGAAATAAAGCAGATAATTTTGATTACATGATATTAAAAAGGTTTTGCACAAACTATGCCAAAGAACCCACACAAATCATCAGCATTTCTCTATATTACTAACAAAGCCCGGTAGCAAGAGATAAAAAGAGAAATTCCATTTAAAATTACTGTAGACATTATAAAAGATTTGGGAGTCTACCAGCCCAAACAAAACCAGAACCATATGAACACAATTACAAAACACTATTTACACAAATAAAGTCAGATCTAAATAACTGGAAAAACATCAGTCACTCATGGGTAGGCCCAGCTGATATAATAAAAATGATAATTCTACCTAAATTAATTTACTTAATCAGTGCCATACCAGTGAAACTACCAAAAATTATTTTATAGAGCTAGAAAAAGCTATGCCAAAGAAATCAAGACAAACTATTACAGAGACTTGTCAATTTTACCTCTGTAACATCTTTCTCATATGTCCCTTTCTCTCCTCTGCCACCAGCTTGGTGAAGGACCTCATCACCACATGCCTGGTCTATTGCAATAGTCTGATAGTTGGTTTCCTTGTACAAGTTTTTCCACACTCTAGTCTGCCCCCACCCAGCTGTCAAAAACTCTGTTCCTAAAGTGAAAGTCTGTTCACTTCACCTGTTTCCCCCCCTCAACAAATTCTGTTGGCTCCTAATCACCTCCAGGATCAAATATAAAATTCTCTATTTGGCATTCAATGGCCTTTATAGCTTGACCCTTCCCCAACATTTCCAGCCTCTCCTCTTTCTTTACACACTCTGTGATCCAGTAACATTGAACTTCTTGTTGTTACTTGCAACATGACACTCCATCTCTCAACTCCAATAATCTTACTGGTGGTTCTCCATGCCTGGAATTCTCTTCCTCTTCATCTCTGCTTCCTGGCTTTTCTGGCTTTCTTCAAGCCCCAATTAAAATTCAATCTTCCACAGGCAGCCTTTTCTCATTCCCTTTAATTTTAGTACCTTCCCTTTGTTGATTGCTTCCAATTTATCCTGTACTTATCTACATCTTTGTACATAGGTATTTGCACGTTGTCTTTCCCTTTAGACTACGAGCTCTTTGATAGCAGGTGCTGTCTTCCATGTTTATTTGTATGTCTAGTACTTAGCACAGTGCCTGTCACATAGTAGGTGCTTAATAAATGTTTATTGACTGACTTTTAATCAAGAGATGAGAAGACTTAAGAAGATACAGAATATCCATCTTTAACTATTTGAAGGACCTTCATGTGAGAGAGGGTCAAGACTTATTCAGATTAAAAACTTACTCTTGTGAAACCAGGAGCAATGGGTTACAGAATTTGCAAAGAGGTAGCCTTAGGCTTGATGTTAAATGAACATCTTAACAATCACCAAAAATTGAATGGAGACCCTTTTCAAGTGGACACGACCAGTTTGTCGGGGGGGGGGCGGGGGGGGGCGGTGCAGTAAGGATTCTTGTTCAGATAAAATTTGAAGGAGAGGGACTTTGATTACCTCCTACTTCTAAATTCTGTGAAGTTCCTTTTCTTTGGCACTTGATTACCTTCTTTTCTACTCCTGAGAACATATATTCTCCATGGGGGCTAGATTTGATTTGCTAGAGAAACTCTTCCTCTAGGGCAAGTGGTTAAAGGGCTTGTGGTTAGACTTCAGAGGTCCATGAAATTGAAAGGGAGAAAACTATATCTCTATTTTCACTAATTTCTAACTGAAAATACACTTTTCTTTAATTATGAACATTTAAAAATTCGTTATTCTGAGGAGTGTTCATAGGCTTCACCAGGCTGCCAAAGGCTGTGTCTATGGCACAAAAAGATTAAGAACCTCTACCCTATGGTATATATATTTATGGTTTAAAAAGGACTTTGACTTTCCATTATAAATGTGCAAGCTGAGGGCTCATTTTCCAGAAGCCTATACCCATCAAACCAATAAACTGGACCTCAATTGGTAGATTAGAGATTCAGCCCCTTTTAAATCATAGGCAGAAGGAGGTTTCAGTTTCATGCTGTTAAAGACTTTTCTGAATATCACAAAGGAGAAAAGAAGAAAAGGAACCATTTAATAAGAATAAAAAACTGCCTGACAGTTTCCCTTAAAATTTTAATAAGAGGTAAGTTGATAATTCATTGCCAATCTATTACCTAGTTTATGATGATGAATTATAGGGAGAAATTAAATTGGAGAAATGATTGCTAGAATGAATATAGCAGAACTGTCTAAAATGACTTCATAAAACATAAAGCAATTCACTGGTATCAATTCACCTGGAGGTTTTGGCTTAAGTTGTAGCAAGAAAGGGCTTAGTTAGGTATAAGGAAGAACTTGATAGTAAGCATGATTAGACATTGGGAAAGATTACCTCCTGAATATCTAATCATCAGTCTTGGTATAAGCTATTTTCTGGCTGGATCTAAGGAATTGTACTAAATGATGTCTAGATATTTTTAGTTTTAGCCTTTTGGGTTGGTATAGGCATGTTATTTTGGACAGTACAGTTGAGAAAACATTACTCTCTGACAAGGAAAGGGCTTTAATTAAATGATAATGGTTAAATGCAATTGTAGCCCATGGCCCAGGGGTTGAATTCTAGTTTCATTATCAAAAGGCAAGGTTCAATTTCAGGTATGGCCCCAAAATATCATATTTTAGCTTAGGCGCATATACTTATAACCAGAGTTTTCTCATGGAAATCTTCAAATTTGCTCGTATCTAAGTTTCTGTAAATTTGAGCAGCAATGTCTTTGGATCACATACAAGCACTCAAGGTAACAAATGCACATTGGGTAGAAAATAGCTTGATTTCGTCCCACGTACTTTGATTCAAAGTATTCATAGAAGACCATAAACATACAAAAAGGACCAGACAGTGTGAGTTCTGCTGAGAAGGGAACTGAATTTGGGGTTGCCAGAAGAGATTATGGTGATGTCTTTCTTTTCCACAGGATCCTCCACAGTCCTTTTCAGATCTATCATGTCACTGGGAAGTATAGAATCCCCCTGGAAGGCAAAAACATGATTTTATACTGTAATCAAATCCAAGGAGCAGCTGGGGAGGCATGGTTTTTGAAAGGATTCTTTCTAGGAGTTTTTGAGGTGAAATCAGAAATTCTGATAATGTATGGCAGTTTGCTGGATCATAAGTGTCACAAAATTGCCCTGACTTCCTGATTACTAGGGATTATTTCCTTGCTATGCCATTGACAATAATCTTAGCATACATCAAATATATCCTATCTACTACCTTTTGGGTATATTCACCCTCCAACAAAAATTGAAAAAAATTATCTCACCCCCTAGTCTTGTTTAGTTGCAGTTTTTAATATAGAGGAAATGGTGACCAGCTTTTACAGATTTAGAGTAAAAAGGATTAATAACATAATTGTATTTGAACTTGCATAGTCAACAATAATTTTTCATGCACTAAATTAAAGATGTTAGTCTTGAAAGCTTTCCCAATTGAACACAAGCTATGACAGCTTTCATGAACCTTGAAAGGTTTCAAGCAGTGGCCTATTAATGAATCTGAGGAGCAGCCTAGATAAATGTGGAGGTGCTCATCACCAGAAGTTTGGATACAAGTTACTGTTCTCGTTTGCTTGGCTTACAGTAAATGATGACTATTTCCTAAAATCTAGAAGTTGATATGTTGGTGGAGGAAATGCCCACATAGATGAAATCACAGATCTTTTGAAGTACAGAAATATTGAAGAAGAATGTTAGCAAAGGTTAAAAGTCCCAATCTCACAGAAAATGTTTTAAGAAGGAACATTTTAGTCTCTGTAGATAATTTATAAATCAAAAGCAATATTTAAAGAACCACAGAAATCTTGGAGAAAACAGAATTCACAGATATCATCAAGAATTATAGTGTATCATACAGATAAGGTCCTTCCCTTTCTATTTTCTTTGCCCTGCCCCTTCCCATTGAAGTAGCTCTAAGTGTATAGAGTGGTACAATAGATAAATTGTTGGACCCAAAGTCTGGAAACCTGAGTTCAAATTTGACCTCAGACACTTACTAGGTCAGTGATCCTGGGCAAACCATTAACCTCTGTCTGCCTCAGTTTCCTTATCTGTAAAATGGGGTTCATAATAGCAACTACTTCCCAGGGGTAATGTAAGGATCAAATGATCCTTAGCACAGTGCCTGGCAAATAGTAAACATATAATAAATGGTTATTTCCATCTCTTTTCTCCCTTCAGGTCTTTTCTGCCCTTTCTATACACAACTTCACAGGGCCATTAGGATCTACCTCATTGAGCTCTGGATCTGAATGGATCCTTTCCCCTTTTGCTCCCCCTCCCTCAATTAAGAACTGTTCTCACCTAATCCTAATTATCAAATAGGAATCATGTCAGAAGTGAAGAGATAAATTAATTCACACTTAAGTGTTATGAGCTGAAAAGTTTTGAAGTATTATCACTTGTAAAGCATTTGTATTGCAATAGAGAAGACCTAAAAGACAGAATTGGCCATACCAGCGGGTAAAATAGGCAACCATTTAGACATAATACATGTGGGAAAGGGAAGGATGTATAACTTATGGGCTATACTTTTTCTTTATCTATGCAATGTCAAGAGATCTAGAGGGAGGTTCCCAGCATTGTGGGTGGACCTCCTCTGGAAGCTTCATGGGAAGACATTGATGGGAGCCTCATAGGATGGAAAGGTGTGGATGGGTGTAAATATATACTACAAGAGGAAACACATGTACATATACAGGATCCCAGTTCAACTGTATGAGGGATTATAGATGAAGTGGCTTAATCTTGTGGCAAGAGTGAAAGATAAAAGATGGATATATGAGTGCTGTTCTGAGACTCATAGAATATTAAATTTGAAAAATATCTATACTTAATACCAAATAAAATAAACATTCTATATATAATATCAATGAAATCTATTGTTTGTCTAATCTATATGTATAGGCACTATATATTTTATACTTTATATACACATTTACACTACACATACACACATACCTATATAGTAGAACAAGGAAGAATTGTATATCAAACTGCAAAGATTATATATAACTTGCTTTTCCTTAAAAACATAATAAATTCAGCATATAATATTTAATGTTGTCCTACTCATTTGTGGAAGAAAGGCCCCTTATTTTTGTTTTTGCAAGGGCTGGAAGTGGACCCTATCCCAGCTTCCTCCTCTCTTTCACCTTCCCTCATTGTAAAAAAAGAAAAACAGAAAAACATGTAAATATGTATAGTCAAGCAAAACAAATTCCCACATTAGCCATGAGAACCACAGAATGTTAGAAGACTTAGGTAGTTCTCCAGAGAGATGAGAAGATCCTTTTTTGGCAGATCTATTGGAGGATACGAGTAAGAATTTCATAGGTGAGAAGGCATGGCTGGGTTGGGATCCATAGGAGGTACCTATATTGAAGAGGTCACAGACTTACTAAAATTTTAAATTACAAGTGAGGGACCTTGGACAAGGCCTTCAGTTCCAAAAATATCTCACCTTCTATTAGTTACTGTGTCTGAATTTTTACTATTGGAGATTCATTCCTTTAGGTTCAAAAGACTATGAGTCTTGAAAAGTCACTGGTGACCACAGCTACTCAAATCCTTTTGAGAAATACTCTTCTACTGAGAAGATCATTCTCTTCAATCTAGGCTGCATATAGTTTTGCGAGAGATAAATGTGAATGGTGAAGGAGGAAAGGGGCACTCACCTAGCTAGACAGATCATTTGAATCAACCTTGGCTATTGGTGGAGGGACTGACGTTACAATCCCCCATTAAAAGGCAAAGATCCCTTGGCAAGATAATTTAATTATAAGCAAAAATTCAGGGAATGTTCATTGACAGCTAATTGAAAATAAGGCCCTAGGGCAGGGATGGCGAACCTGTGGCTTCGAGGCCACAGGTAGCCTTTTAGGTCTTCAAGTGCAGCCATTTGATTGCATCCAAATCCAGTTCTATGAAGTTCCCCATCCCCGTCCTAGGGGAATAAGCCATAAAACAGGTATCTGTTGGATGGTGCACAATCTGTCACGGGCCTTATAAAGGAAGTTGAAAGTGTGTCAAAGACTGGCTTTGCTTACTTCACAATTTTATCTAGGTTTAGCCCTGTCCAAAGGGATGGGATCCCACTCCAAGATGAGATTATAGACTTCAGTGACAGACTATGAGAGAGATTTTTGAATTGAGGAATCTTTTCAAAGTCCCTTCCAGCTTTAAAAATGTATTTACTTTAAAAAGAATATGCTTTTAACTTTGATGATAAAATAGAATTTAATTTTTCTCTTGCTCTGGATGGGTGGGGCAAGGGGAACAGACTACATGAAGGATCAGCACAGAAACTTTCACAGCCTTGCTATGGTTGAAAATACTGTCTCTGTTTATGACTTATGCTTACAGCCTCTGCTGAGATGCACATATCTTCATTTAAGGGATTACATGAATCCCTAAAGGGCTGTGGGCAGGCATGTCTGCTGAAAATACGATAGTACTTTTCTCATCTGGCTTGCCACTCCCCCCCCCCCACCCGCCAAAGGGCTGGTTTTGGCATTCTACTAAATAGCTGTTTGATCTTGGTTGGGTAAGGCTTTTCCAGGCTTCAATTTTCATAACTGTAGAGTAGGGTGGGTGGGGGTTGGGTAATGGATTACATTAAGCAACGTGCTTCCATGGAATGGGAATCAGATAAAACATAAACATTTTAAACAATCCTTTTATAGTCTGCGGATTGAGATTCCCTCATACAACTGTGAAATAGTTTGCACATAAAGTCAAAATATGCCTACCATGTAAGCAGGCAGCAAGCAGTATTGGCAGGACTAAGGAGAGAAACAAATTCCCTCCTGGTGGCCATGGCAGCACCATCACTTAGCATTTCTCCACTGTGCTTCATTGGTTATTAATTGGTTAATTGCCTGACAGGGACAGAAGGCAGCAAAAGAGTCAGTTCTTTGTTGGTTACCTGTTTGATTGAGGCTCCTTACTTTGGTGTCCCAGGGCAAGGCATTTACAGCACAGGTGCTGTATACTTGGCAGGCATAGGATTTGCTCAGGGCCATGTGTCCAAGGGGATTCCTCTGCTTGCAGTGGTGGGAGTTTTTGTTTTTGTCATTTTTGTGAGTTCTGTATCTCCCGGGGCTCCCATGCTACTGAATATGGCCTAGGGAAGATTGTCCAGTCTGGCTGTGTAAAAAGAAGATGCAGCCCTCTGACAGGAGGGACCCAGGTAATCTCCACACACCGGTAGTCAGAGATAAAAAAGCATTTGGAGCTAGTCAGATCCCAACTGGTACAAAGCTGCGACGAAACCTAGTCGTGGACCTCGTTCTGCTCATGATGTGTCTGATAGCATATTCTGTCTTCACTTCTGAGAACACACATGGTGGAAGTGAGCAGTTTCTTCTCAGAATTGACTAGCTCTTGGATACTTTCCAGCTCTAAAATGATGATGCTTTACTGGAACAAAGGACTGAAGTGGGGCAGAGGGGTAGGGAGAGGGAATTGCACTTGTGTTTTCCTCTACAAATGCGGGTTGGCACCTTGTCTGCAACTTGTAGTCTTAGAGCAGAGCTTCTTAACTTGGGGCCTGTAGATCCCTTGGCAATCTATGGATAGCTTTCAGGGGAAGATTTTTGAACTTGGGTAGAAAAATTACGTCTTTATCCTCTAACTGAAAGGTAGCATTTCCTTTAATTTTGAATAAAAAATATTTTGAGGGGGGCAGTGAGGTCATGCAGTGGATAGAGGTCCTGCCTTGGAGTCAGGAAGGCCCTGAGTTCAAATCCAGCTTCAGATGCTTGACATTTACTAGCTTCTGTGTGACCCTGGGTAAGTCATTTAACTCTGATTGCCTCACCAAAAAGCAAAAACAAACAAAAAACCCCCAAAAAACATGTTGAGAAGGGGTCCATAAGTTTCAACAGATTGCCAAAGGGTCTCATGACACAAAAGAATAAGGATTCCTATCTGAGAGCATTGACTCCCAAGGAGTTAGGGTCACCTACCTAAATGGCATCAGAAGCAGAACTTGAAGGGTCATCTAGCTAAAATACATCAAGAAGGGTCTTCCTGGCTTTGAGGCCGACTCTCTAGCCACTGCATCATGCAGTGAGAGTTGGGGTGGGAATTAAGATGGCCAGGGAGACATTAAATATGTCAGGATACCCACTGAATAACAAAAATTCCAGTGACAACAGCTCAAAGATGAGATTAAAAAGTAATAGAAAAATAGGATCTTATTTATAAAAATGTGTGACTTTTCAAGAATGTGGGAATTTCATGAACCTAAGGAAATTTAAATAATATTTCACCCTAAGGGCTTCAATTAGCTGAGAAACCTTCATGCTCAGAGTCATAGGATCATAAATTTCAAGGTGGTTGGGAATTCTGAGGTCATCCAGTATCTTTACAGAGAAGGAAACTGACACTCATTGAGGCTAAGTGACTTATATGAGGCCACACAGAATAAGGAGAATTGTATTCAAACTCAGGTTTTCTAACTCCAAATCCAGTGCAGCATAGATTTAGTCCTTCTCCTGCTTATCCTCACTCTCCTAGGACCTAGAACATGACTTCTCCTTCTCCTTCTCCTTCTCCTTCTCCTTCTCCTTCTCCTTCTCCTTCTCCTTCTCCTTCTCCTTCTCCTTCTCCTTCTCCTTCTTCTCCTCCTCCTCCTCCTTCTTCTCCTTTTTTTTTTTGGTGAAGCAATTGGGGTTAAATCACTTGCCCAGGGTCACACAGCTAGTAAGTGTCAAGTGTCTGAGGGCAGTTTTGAACTCAGGTCCTCCTGACTCGAAGGCTGGAGCTCTATCCACTACACCACCTAGCTGTCCCTGTGACTTTGCTTCTTGTGTGCACAGATAGAACAGTTTACCTTGGTCCATGCTGAGTAACATGGGAACCTCTAAATCTGACCAATACTCTCCTGTAGTATCAGCTGTACATTTGGCAGGCCTTAGATTTGATCAGAGCCACGTGTTTGGGGGACTTAATCCACATGAAATTGTCTGGGAATTCTTTTCTAGGACATAGAAACTGCTTCTCTTTATTCTCTATTTTTATCTATCCCACCCTGCACCATGCTGCACTCACTGTTTCCATTCTGTTGATTTTCATAATGATTTTCCCCTCATCAACATCAAATTCCCCCTCAATTGTGATTAAGGAGTTAGTGAGTTGGTCAGGTACTTACATTTTTGTAGTTCCCCCTCCAGCAGAAAGCAGTGTGACAGAAGACGGTGTAAGAACATTGTCAATGAGGAGATTCTCATTGAATGAATAAATGTTGAAGTTGCTGTCCTTTGTCCTGAAGAGCCAATCCCTGCACCAGAAAGTGAAGCAAATGAGAGTCTATAGCCAAGAGCTGGATTTTTCTCTCAGGGACCTCAATAATTATCCAAGATCTTGAGCTTCAGAAAAACTCATATCAATAGGATTGTATATATATTTTTGTCTTAAAATACTTGTGATAAATAATAGACAAAACATACCCAGATTAAGAACTAGTTTTCTATTTTATGATTTTATGACTTACAAGATTGAAGGATCATAAATTTCAGACAGGAAGAACTTCCAGATCCTTTGTTTTACACATCATAAAGTTACAAATGGAAGACAGATTTTAAAAAATGTAAGTCATATGTCTTGGTATGTGGAAAGAATTTGACTTCATGGCAGTTTTTTTTAATTTTGAAATTTTTGTGCTAGTGTCATACTCCCTGCTTGGTGGCCTAAGAGGCACACATATATGCCAATCTTAGGATCATTCTTTTACTGTCTCTCTCTATCCCCTAAGTTATTGCATTATAGTGGATAAATCCTCCCTTTTGTCCCAATTTCCCACCATTCTCCTGTGGGACACTCTTTATACTGTCAAAACTCATCCTGCCCCCCAAGGTCAAGCTTAATCTTTTGTATTGACAAACTTGGCCCCCATTTTACCTTCTTTGGAGTGATTTCACCCTTGCTGATTTATAACCAGTGTCTCCAAGTATGATTTCAGTAGTAATTAATATTATATTCCTCCTCAAATCATTTCCCAGAGTAGGGTAAAGCTCTAGGTCTGGAGGTGCATCCTCATTTCCCATGGCCACCTCTGTCTGGGAAATGAATGAAAGAAAAAGAATTTATTAAAAATTTGCTATGTGCCAAACACTGGGAACACAAATAAAAAATCCATATAGTCTCTGCCCTCAAGAAGTTTATATTCCAACAGGAGACAAGACATATGAGGGACGGGTGGTCAGGGAAAGACATCTTTGAAATCAAGGTTGAAACTCCTACAGCTACTTGACATTCCTCTCTCCATGGGGGCATAAGATCATAGATTTAGAGCTGGGGGGAAATTTAAAAACTATCTAGTCCAACTCACTCATTTTACAGTGGAGGAAACTAAGGCCCAGAGAGGTTACTTGCTTAAGGTCACACAGGTGGTAAGTAGCAGAACTGAAATCTGAACACAGGTTATTTGATTCCAAATCTAATACTTCTTCCACTCTACCTGACCCAATAGATGTTTTTTGTTAAGGACAATCATCAGGGCCTGCAGGAAGAATACTCATGGAGGAATAGGGTGCTGTCTAAGCCATGATCCAAGAGAGAATGAACCAGAGATTATGGTTGCTCTGCCCAAGCTGATCGAGAAAACCAACCCTAATGGGGAAGTGGGAGACGGCAATGCGGTCTGAAGCCGTGGCCTAAAAAACAGAGCACAGACTGAGGAGAAACACACAGAGAAGCAGTAGGTGGCAGTTTATCTCAGGCAGCTTTCTTATGCAAGATGGCAAGGCTCAGCTCAAGTGCTCTCTTTTCTGTACAAAATTCCCTGATCTCAGCTCCCTTCACCCCCAAATCTCTACTCCACTTAGTAGTAAATATTTCCTTTTGGATGTCACATAGAATTTGGTTTGCAACTCTCTTAGATACAAGGTGATCATTATCATATGTGCCTCTACCTCTGTCTTATTGTCTGTGTCTCTCTTTGTCCATCTATCCTTTCTAGTCACTCAAATAAGAAAAGGAGGAAGGATATTGTTCCCCCATGTTATTGAATATTTCTTCCTGCAGCACCTTACACAAAAATATTTGATAAATGTTGGTGAAGTTGAAATTGGATAGCTTATGGTGGAGGGGCTCAAGTTCATCATTCCCTGAAGTTCATGCAGCTTCAGGCACTGGGAGGTACAAAGGCCATGAATTACAATAGCTGACCCCATAGGGAAGTACTGGACTTGTAGGAGGACAATTAAATTGATAGAATGGGTAGGGAACAAGGTAATCTGAAGATGTCATCTGGTCCATTTGATTAATTTCTAGATAGGGCTTCCTCTAAACTACACCTAGAAAGATGGCTATCTATTTTATAAACTAAGAAACTTGTTTAGAAGAAGGCAATTATACATAAATGGCTCCAATTCCAGTGTTTTGTAAAAGGTGGGGGAGCAGTAATGGTTACTTGTTGCCAAGTCAGAATGCCACAAAAAGAAATCATTGTATTTCCCATTTGCCCCCATGTTTTTCTAGTTTCCTATTGATTTTTTCTTCTTTATTTTAAAAACACTACACATTCTGAATCTCTAGGATGTCCCTGGGAGCAAACAGCGTCAGTATTGGTCAGATTTAGAGGCTAGAAATGCTAATAGCATCCTTTTGAGATGCCAAGTTATTATTTGTTATTGTAATAACTGTTAAGTTAAATAAAAAAGAGCTATGTGAATTTGTTTGACAAATTACAGATGGCTTTTATTTATTTTAGCTTTGTTCTTTTTTTTGGTAATAAAAGGTATTCTATTTAATTATTAATTTGTCTGTTATTTCTGGTAATTCTAGACTATAAATGACTATTAGCAGAAAAAATACCTACCCAACCACCAAGGATATTTTTCCTTACTGGTTCCTGGTAGAACTATGTACACATACCCACTCATACACTCACTCCTCCCCCCACCCCGAATATACGCACATACCTACATTTGGTCTGAATAAATATAATACTTAACCACTAGTGATTGTTGTGAAGATTGAATTTAAATGGCAATTTCCTTGGGATTTATTAGAAAAAAAACCCACTACCTTTTTGGGGAAGGAGTCGATTATTTTTCAGTTGTAGTTTAATAGGTAACAGTTATATAGCACTTTGTGGTTTACAAAGTACTTTTCTTGGAATTCTATGAAGAAGTTGATTATTTTTCAGTTGTAGTTTAATAGGTAACAGTTATATAACACAAAGTGCTTTTCTTGGAATTATACTGGATTAAGTGGCTAGTAAGTGGCGGAATCAGTCTTACGAATCTGTCTGGTGTCTTTTCCATTATGCTATACTGACTAAATAATCAAAGTCATACAGCATTATAACGGCTAACAAGGGCAAGACAAGAAGTGACTTGTTTATGAAATTTAACTGTGATTGTTAAATTATTTGCAAATTATAAAAGCTGGTAGATATGTCCAAGAGTTTCTAGAACTGATTCTCTTATAACTTCTTCCTCTTACATCCCTACCTCCTGCCAGCCTAATCATCTCCATTTCCATTATTATAAAATTTTAGAACTTCAAGTGCAAATGCCATCACTTTGTACTTCTGACTCTTATTTCTTACTCCCTCCCCATTTCCAGAAAAAAAGTCTTCTAAAAATTACTCATTACTCTACACACTCAAAGTGGGGTACAAAGTACAATGGTATGTATGAAAAGCATGCCACGATAGTAATTTTCTTGATTTGGGGAATAAAGATGCCACTCATGGTTACATGGAACTATCTACTTACTTCATGATTAGACACTTTTAAAACTATAGGAGCCCCAACTAGAACATTTATCTTTATTAGTCAGCCAGTTGACACAGTTATCTCAAAGCAAAGGTTTTTATTGAAAAAGAATAGTAAGAACAGTGGCTATAAAACATTCTCTTCATAAGCCTGGGATGTTATCTCTCATAAATAAGTACAGTATAAGCAGGAAAAGTGGGCATACACATAAAGTGAAGTGGCAGAGAGGAATGCACATAGGAAATGCACACTGCCAAGGAAACTCACACTTCAGTATCATAGGGCCCCAATGAGCAAATAAAATTTTGTAAATAAATATTTATAAAGCCCTAGCATAGTTCCTGCTACACAATAGGTGCTTAATAAATGTTTCATTCCTTTCCCTTTCCCCAATGTCTTTTTTCACTTCATGGCATCCTCACTCTATTCCCCATGGGCTAAATATATCTGTTATGTCTGTTGGGTAGGCCTGCTCCTCTCAGGAGCTAACCTCAGCTCTTCAGTTGAATTCTCAGGACTTCCTCTCTGTTGGGCACAATGCTTCCTCTGAAGTAAGAGATGCTGTTACAATGTAGGCAGAGGAGACAGAGGAATATCTTATGAAATCTAGTTCTTATCTACCTTTCTAGTCTTATTTCATAGTACTTCCTTTCATGAACTCTACATTATAGCCAGACTGGAGTACTATCCAGTCATCAGACATGATCCTCTATGAACCACCTCTGTACATCCTCACAAACAATTTGCCATTCCTGGGATGCACTTTCCCTTCATCTCTCCCTCTTATCTCTCTTCAAGGCTCAACTCAGATACCACCTCTTTCATGAAACATTCTCTCATCATCCTAGTTTGATTCAATTCAGTGTGACAAACCTTGTCAAAGAGACTACCTTGTGCAGGAGACTGCGCTAGGCTCCAGGGATGCAAAAGTGCCCCCCCCAAACCCCTGTTTCTGTCATCAGCGAGCTTACATTTTACTGGAGATAAGAAGGTGTGTATACACACACACACACACACACACACATATGTATATGTATACATACATATACATATATAGTACACAGATTGAAAAAAGCATGCATAAAACTATGAAAGGTATATATAGAAACAACAACTTGTGAATTAAATCAGTAGAGCTTTCATATGGGAAATAACATCTTAATTGAGTTTTAAAGAAAGCATAGGTAAGGAAGGAGTACAATCTAGGCATCAGGGACCATCTGTGCAAAAACATAGAAGCAAGAGATAGAATTTACAAGAAATAGCAAATAAATCCTTTTGACTGGAAGGGAGAGAATATTTAGACAAGAGCAAGGTGAAATAAGACTGGAAAGGTAAGTTGGACCTAGATTGTAGAATACTTTATATATTAGGCACTAGGTAGCTATTGAAGATTTTTGAGCAGAAAAATGGCAATGTCAGATTGTTTTTAAAAGAACAGTTTGGAAACTGTTTGGAAGATGGAATAAAGAGGGGTAGAGAATGAAAGCAAGGAGGAATTAGGAGGTTATTTCTATAGTTGAGAAGAGAAACGATGAGGGCCTGAACATGGGTAGCCTTTGAGGGAGTTGAGAAAAGGAGACAAAATAATTTCTTCCTTGGAAATTGAAACCATTTTCACTTACCTCCAGAACTGGCAGAGCTTAGAATGGAGATGAAAAATATATTGTTTCAATCTTGGGTGAAGAGTTGAGAAGCAAGATCTGGATTTTAGCATGTTGCTTGATATGACCGTAAGTTGTAGATGGTACTTCATGACATAGGTCTTCCCTGATCTTTCTCTGTGCCTTCCTTTCTTCCCTCCCAATAAGACACGATAGCAGCAGCTTTTTTTGTTTGACTCCCACCTTCTTTTCTCCATGAAGACTATTTTGACTCTACTTCTTGCTCTTGCTACTCTTCTCTCTTGGAAGATGAAACAGTCGAGGTCATATCATCTCAACTTTCCCGTGGAGGGTCAGTTAACAAGCATTTACTAAGCATTTCCTATATGCTAGGCATTATGCTAAGTGCTGGAGAGTGCTGGATAAAAAGCTACTTTTTGTTGGACAGAAGACTGTCAATCATTTCCTTTCCTTTTTATTTCTTTCGCTAAGAATGAAAAAGTGTGCATGGCCTTGTGTCAAGGACAGTCCATCTCAGGCCAAGAGAAGTAATCTGTTATCATCTTGTTCTCAGAAATAGTTTTCTGCCTTATATTTTAAAAAAAATTCTATTTTTTTACATGGCAATGATATTTTATAAATTTCTGTATTTGTACTGAGCTAGGAATTTTCCTTGTTAGTCCATTTACTTGATAACTCTGAATTTGTACTAAACTTATACATTTGTTAATTTAATTAAGAATTTTTATCTCTTTCAAACAAAATCATCTTTAATTAGTGGGGTTTCATTGGTCCTGAATTGGTCTGAGGGGTAAAAATCCTTCACATTCTCTTAGCTCAGTTATTTTTTCAGCACTAGCAGCAGTGTACCTGGCAAAATCTTTTGTGGAAATTCAGGGTCTGAAGAGCAATTGGATAGATGGTTCTCTGATAAGAAGAGGGAGCAGATCTTGGTGTGACCATGATTTGTCCTTAGTCTACCTGGTTTTAACACTGTTACGTGGGATCAGAAGGAATAGATTATAGAAAAATTCCATTTTTTCCACCCAACTTACCTATATGGATTCAAATACATGAATTCAAGCTTATTTTAGGACTGTTTTATAGATAATCTAGATTTATGTTCATAAAGGTAATTTTGCAACTGCTTGCAGAGATAATACAAGGGTATTGTGATTTCAACCAAACATCATAATGAGTCATATTATATAAAACAATGTTTTGTTAGATACATTAGTACGATAGTAATAAAATAGTTTATGCTTATGTAGTACTTTGGAACAGTTAGATGGTTCAGTGGATGGAGCACCAGGCCTGGAGTCACGAAGATTCATCTTCCTGAATTCAAATCCTGCCTCAGATACTTACTAGCTATGTGACCCTGAACAAATCATTTAACCATTTTGCCTCAGTTTTCTCATCTATAAAATGATCTGGAAAAGGAGATGGCAAAACATTCCAGTATCTTTTTCAAGAAAACCCCAAATAGGGTCACCGAGAATTGGATACAACTGAATAATAACAAAGTGCTTTAGGGTTACAAATTGCTCTACAGACATAATTTCATTTCATTCTCACAATCTGGTTGTAGTGTAGGATTACTTATTTGTTTATTTATCTTTACTGAATTTGGGATTTCACTGGCAAAGGAGACTTTCAGTGAGGAAACTCCCTCTACATCTTCTCTGGTATTTAAAGTCTTTGATAGTTCCCTGGGGGCACACAGCCATCAGAGGTAAACTTTGAGCCAGATGTTTTTTTTTTCTGATTCCAAGGCTGGCTCTCTCCCTACTATTCCACAGTTTCTCTTTAAGCCTACAGTGTTTGGTATTCCCATATAGTATTTTATCCAAATACTGACCGGGCTTGTGTCTGTTAAGCTTTTGAGGTCAGGGGAGAGTGTGTGAGTTTAGAGTAGCCTGTCCATAGATGTGAGTTAAGTAGGCAAGTACGATTATCCCCATTTTACATATGAGGAAATTGAGTAACTTCTAGGTTAAATAAGAGGTTAAGTAGATTGCCCAAGATTTCACAGCAAGCAAATGAAAGAGCTCTAGAATTCAAAGATACATCTTCCAACCTAGGTTCATTATTCTTGCCTTTATACCATAACATCATATTGGGCAGGGCATGAATATATTTTAAAATCAAATTATATCTGTTTTTAAAATGTTGAATCTATAGCTGTACATTAAGGATTATCATAAATATTCTCTGAGTCTGATCAACTCCATGATCTTCATTCTGAATAAAATAGTCATTCTAGTTTTGCATAATAAAGTTTTGAAAGACAGGACAAGGTGATCAAGGCTTTGCCCAAGGGTGGGAAATTAAAAGGGCACTAACTGCCATCCCATCCCAGAATTCACTTCTTCTACAAACTGAACCAGTTCTTATTTTGCAGTTTATGGTGCTTTATTATGTCCTGGAGCATGCATAATTCTCTAACAATAGCACTCCAAATGAGTAGGTTGTTACAATCTTCCTCTCAGTAAATCATGAGAGCATCTGCTTCTTGGCTCTGCTCATTCCATCTTTTCTCCTTGGTGGCCAGAGGAGAAGAAAAACCACCGCTCCATGACACCCCTGACATCCTGCCTGGCCACTTGCCTTGGGCACAACAACTGCTAGTTGTAGCTCTTTCAAAATATATCAAATACCAGCCACAAAAAATCATTATTGGCCCTTGTATTTAGGTCCCCCAAGACATCATGGTGGGCCTAGTGGAAAGCAAATGTTGGGATCCAAGAGATATGGGTGGATATGACAGGCTGTAGCATTTTGCCAATGATGATATATGCCCAAGTAGTGGTATAAATGACAATATAAATGACAGGCTGATGGACAGTCTGAGTCTTTATGGGTGTCTTCACAAAGTCAAAAGACTGAGGGGGAAAGCCCCCTACACATTGAGTGGGCCCTCTCTGGAAGAGATATTGGAGGACATGGATGAGAGTCACATAGTACAGAGGGATGTGATCTGCATCATCAAAGAGAGGAATCATTTTGATCCATGAAAGTATTCTTCAAATTTCAGAGATTGGGCTAGGCAGCTAGGTGGGATAGTTGATGAAACATATGGCCTACAGTCAGGAAGATCTGAGTTTAAATCTGACCTCAGATACTAGCTGTATGACCCAGGGCAAGTTAGCTTTTGTGTCTCAGTTTCCTCATCCCAGAGTTGTTGTGAGCATCAAGTGAGGTCATAATTGTAAAGTGCTTAGTCCGGTACTTGGCACATAGTAAGCACTATATAAATATTAGCTATTATTCTTGTTGTTGCTGCTGTTATTATCCAACCTTGTGCAGAATGAAAGGAGAGTCAGTCAGAAGATTTTCTCATGTAGAACATGGAGAAAAAAGATTAATGGTCCTGCCACCAGGAATTAGACTTAATTCTTTAGAGTTGTATTTCCCCCCAAATCCAGAACCAGCCCTCCATCTGAAAGGAATTTGTGGTCTCTTTCATTTGCTCTCTATATATCATTCTGAGTCATGCAGTTCCCATTTAGAGATTTTTATTTATTTAGCTAAACATTGGCTGGCCTTCCTGGCACAGCCTCATTTGATGAGTTTCTGACTGTTGTGTGAATCCAAGGGGCAGGACTCTCATAGAGTATTGCTCTAACAGATTTAAAATCATACCATTCACTCCACACAGAGCACTTTTAGTCAATGCACTAGATAACTAGGTGGTGCAATGTAAATGTTTTTATGCAGTAACAGAACTTCTTTAGATATTAAAATGGATTTAAAAATCATATTGTTAGCAATTGCCTTAATGTGTTGGATTGGCTATTATAATCAAGTATTTAGAATCTTTATTTTGACTATCACTTTATGTAATCATACTAGCTAAGACATTGTATTTTTAAAGTGCCTTCTTCCATTCTGTTATTGTATATAGAGGGAGGATGGTACAATGAACAGAGCTTTGGATAAGGGATCAGAAGGCCTAGGATCTAGTATTTCCTCTTGTTTATTAACAAACCTCACTTTAGAGATTAACACACATTTTCTTATCCATAGACTTTCCTGTGCTTGACCCAGAATAGCATTGTACTTCTTATTTTGGATGCCTGGACTCTATCCTCAATTTTGCAAGTAACTAACTATAGGACTTTGGACTCAGTGAGTTTTAGTTTTTTCCAGGTGCAAAATAAGGGTACTTGTCCTGCTTTATCTCATGGGTTTTTTTTTTTTGAGAACAACATGATCATGTGCAAAGTCAGCCACTGAGACCGTCAATCTTAATGACACCCATGTTTTAACATTGCTCAACCTTTGGGTACTGTACTCAGCCAGCCACCAGGAAAGGGCAAAGTCAGTCTCTGGCAGATTAATTCCATCATTTGAGGACTAATCCTATCTCCTAATGATGCTGTAGCAGGGAAGAGTTGAGGTGACATTAATCCCATTTCTTCATTGAGAGGTCTACCAATCAGGATTGTCTTACCCTTAGGTGAAAAATTTTCATTCCTCTCTATAAAAGCACCTCACAGGTGGAATACAGTCTTGGCCTGACCCCAACTGCTTGATGCCTTGGTAGGCCAATAAACTCTGTTTTATTTCCTGAGTTTGCCTTTAATTGACCAGGGTGAGGCCCAAACCAGGATTTTCTTTTAACAAGCATTAGCTGATATGAAAGTATTTTGAAAACAATAACAAGCTATTGCAGAGAGTATCCAATAATACTATTGGATATTGATATTGTACATTAAAGTTCACAAAGTGTTTTATGTAAATTATCTTATTTGTCTTCACATGAGTCCTGTGAGGTAGGCGCAACATGTATCCTTATTGTCATTTTGTAGATGAAATAACCAAGATGACAGAGGTAAAGTGACTGGCTCATGGTCACATGGCTAGGAAGTACTGGAGGTGGTATGACTGTAGATCATTCCTGACTGTAAGTCCTGTGCTCTTTCTATTGCAGGTCCTTCTTAATTAATCACTAAGTTTTTCTATCCCCAATTTATAGATAAAGAAATGAAAGATACCAAGAAGGTAGGTGTAAGGGTAGTTCTACAAAAGAAGCTTGAGGTTTTATGGGAGGTATGAACATGAATCACATGTTTTTCCCTTTCTTTCTCTCCTTCTTCCTTCCTCCCTACCTCCCTTTATCGTTGCAGACTAGTAACTGCTCAGCAGTATCTTTAGTCTTATAGAACCTTAAGTCTTTATAATCTTAGACAGCTGTCTAAGATTCTGAGAGATTAAGTGAGTTTGGGGAGGGTGAGAAGGCAGGGTGGAGGGGTGGTTTGTGCTTCCATATAGTGTGGTATAGTACCATGGGAGGGGTTTCCACATTGACAAGATCATAGATACACTGAATGAGAGACTGAAACATTCTTGAGCTCCTCTTCATGTGCTATTTCACTAAATGTCCCTGCCGTGAGCTAATTGTGTGTAAATAGGTGGGAGACTATGAATTATCTTTCTGAGTGGATGTGAACACAAAGAGTACTTTGACCCTGGGTAACTTTTCTGTGAGATGATGTCATGTGAGCTACACAGGTTTTCATAAGGGGGAAAGTACTGGGAAGTTGAAGTAAGGGCAGAACAACAAATTGGTGGGAGTGGAAAAAGTCTGGGGGAGATTTTTTAAGAATCTCTGACATTTTTACCCCCAATTAGTGTGGTTCTGGGCACATATGTACTAAACAGTAAGTGAAAACAGTCTTATAAGGAACCTATGACTGCTGATTTTTCTTTCTCTTCCCCCCCCTTAACTGTGATTAGCTTAACATTAAATATCAGTATAAACAACCACATTTTCTCAAAAATTATTTGTATTTAAATCAGTAGATTTCATGCAAAATAAAGAACTGCTTGCTAATAGATTTTCACATGGCAGCACTATATGTAATTGAAAAAAACGGAAGCAACCTAAATGTCCAATGACAAGAGGAATGGTTAAACAAATTGTGGCACATTAATATAATGGAATATTCATAAGAAATAATAATTACATTGGGCTTTAAGGTTTGGAAAGCACTATATATCTCATCTCATTTAATCCTCACAACAATCCTATAATGTGGGCACTATTATTATTATTATTATTATTATTATTATTACCACCATTTTAAAGATGTAATTGAAAGAGGTTAAGTATTTTGTCCAGTCTCCCACAGGTAGTGTCTGAGGCAGGATTTGAAGTCAAATCTTCCTGACTCCATTTCTAGCAGCTTTACCCACTTTACCATCTAGCAAAATTGTGCTTAATTACAAAGAAACCTAACCCCCCCCAAATCAGCCCAACCCTTCCTGATTTTTCTAAATCCTAGAGAGAAAGTGGTCTGCCCTGAGAGTTGATCACATGCCCTAATAGGCCTTCCCTGTTTATTCCCATGCGTGAGCTGGTACCCACCACCAGACACATTTCAGGGAAAGAATTGTTAACATATAAAGGCCTTTGAACACAGAGAACTCACTTCTGCTATTTTTCATATTGAGTAAGTTTGATGCCTAATGCCAACTTCACCAAGTAGAGTAGACCATAAGGCCGATGTCCTTAAATTGGGATCCTTGAACTAGTTATAGTTATGTTGTGGAATGAGTAAATGTTTGGATAGATATTTATATAAGCTCCTTGAGGGCAAAGACTTTCATTTTGTTTTTGTATCTCCACCACCTCAGATGATGCCTGGATAAATGCTTGTTAATGGATTGACTGATTGAATTAAGGCTTGAAAAATCTATATTTATTCGTTTTACAAGCAGGACAACTGAAACCAACCTGCCAGCATAGGCCTCAATGGGGTATGAATGGATAGCATTCCAATCTAAATATCTAAAGCCTCTAGAAGCAATTCTGATGTAATTTTTTCTATCCTTCCTGATACAACTCTGTTTCTGAAAACATATCATATAGTCAGACACTTAGAGCTGAAAGGAACTTCAGAGATCACCTAGTCCAGAGCTACCTAAACTGTGGATCGACACCCCACGGGATGGAGACCCACAGTTTAAGAAGTGTTGAAGGGATCAAGAGCGGAAAAAGTTTAAGAAGCCCTGAATTATAGTCCAATCACTTTATTGTCCAGTGATAATAGTGATCTAGTGAAGTGATCTTGCCAAAGGTCATACTGGTAGTAAACAGTGGAGTTGGAATTTGAACCCAGGTCCTCTGGCTTCAAATTCAGTATTTTTGTCATTGTATCACATGCCTCCTTTTCCTGGGGGAAGAGTACCAGAAAGAGGAGAGCATTAAAGGAAAACAAGTATCCTTTTCGGCTAAGTAAGATAGTAATCACTGGCATCCATGGCATCTTTAGCCTCTACATGCTTTGGGTCAACAGGGGCATAGGTCCCACTGCCTCCCACATTGTTGGAACTCTCCATTTTTCACATCAAACATGGGAATTCTACCATCTTGAGTTTGAAATTCACATACCCACAAACAGCCACAATACATACTTGATGGTTCCTACAGATATTGCCTAAATAACCAAAAGTTCTAGGCCCCTAAGATTTTAAAGTTGAGAGGGAATTTAGAGATCTAGTCTATATTTTGAGCTAGAATTGAACCAGGGGTTTGAGAACTACCTATCTAAAGTATCAAAGAGACAGATGAAATATATACCCCATAGCTTGATGTGATGGATAATGTTGGCTTTTGAGTCAAGAAGACATAAGATCAAATCCTGCCTCAGATACTTAATAGCTATATGACCTTGGACCAGGGCGGGATCCAATGACTTCTAAAGCCTCTTCTGGATTTAAAACTCTTATCAAAATAGGGATAATAATAACATCTACTTCATAGGGTTAAGAGGATCAAGTGAGAAAATACACATAAAGTGCTTTACAAGCCTTAAAGAGCTAGCATACATACATGCTAGCTATTGTTATTATTATTTTTATATGTGATGATCCAATCAAAACAACATAATATGGTAAGGCACCTGTGTAGAGAAACGTATGACCACACCTCCATCTCCAAGGCTGCAGAAATGCCAACGTTCTCTGGTTACATCCTCTCACTGCCTTCCAGCAAAAGTTCCATCACCAGTGCTGGGCATCAGATGCTTTATGCTGGATGTTGGATCATCTCTGTTATGCTCCATGCTCCCACACAATCAAAGACGGTTCTCAATGCATCAGATGCTGCATTCACTGCTCTCTGCTACCATCTATTGTTCCTCAGCTCTACAATCCTCCTTCGATGACGACTGCAGCTCTCTGTTTCCATCTACTAGGGTGCAACTGCCAAAAGCCTGTTCCTTTACAAGGATGGCATAGTTCTGTCTTACTGGGGAGTACAGTTGACCAGGTCGATTATCCTAAATTTGTTCTAACCATGCTGTATCACAGGACCCCAGGACCCACAACAAAACTTCTCTGGTGGTTCTTCTGTAAATTTTGACTGACCTGTCTTGAAACAGACCAAGTTGGAACTTGCATGAAAGACATCCATTGTGTAATGAAGGGAAAGGGCATCACTGTGCCAGCTAGAGTAGGATCCCAAACCTTTATACTGCTCCAGGTAGTTCTTCTCCAGCTCAGCCCTGCCTAGCTTCTACACAAACAGAATTTATCTTTAAAAACTTCCATCTGAGGGCTCCTTCCTAACGTTTGAGAGTGCTTGCCCCAGACACCAGAATTGCTTTTTATAGCTCTGCCTACAGGGCATCTGACCTATTGTATAAGGGATATCCTTGGGCAGTAGTTCCCAAATTTTATGTAGTATGGCCCCTACGTTTTACATAAAAATTGTTGCATACCCCCACTTTTTGTAAAATAATATATGCAAATAATTTGCTTAGCTTACAGTTTATTCAAATAAAATAAAAATTATCATAATTTGTATCAATATGCAAAGAAGTATTAAATGTTCATTAAAATAACAATTTGCAAAGATGTTTTGCTGATAAAATTATTACAGTTTTGATATTTATAATTAATAACGATGATAACAACAACATTAATAACAACAATAATAAATGTTTAGAGGCAGCATGGCTAAGTGCTGACCTCAGAATCAGGAAGAATACAGTTCAAGGCATGCCTCTCACATCAACTAGCTATGTGGGCAAATCACTTAGCCATTGAGTGCTCTGGTAACTAAGGCATAAATCACAGAGTAGGTGCCATCTGTACTGAGGGGGTTTTCCTAAGAAGGAATTCTCTGTACCATTAAAGTTAATTATTGTTATAGCAACTTCACAAATTGTCCATAAGGCCTGATGTCAATAGAGATCAAAATGGAAGCTTTAACCTGCTCCATTCTTCTGACCTGGCTGGAGCCAGTTTGACCCTCATTAGGCATTAGGGGACCCTCAGACCATGGGAGCTCCCTTTATTGGTGCTGGAGATAGTGCAGACACAATCAGCTTCAGCCCTACTGAAACTCAGAACTCCTGAAAACTGAAGTACAATTTAAGCATTTCACAGCCTAGCCTCCCTGGCAGCAAGGACAACAGGTGACAAGCAGTCTATCATTAACGTCCACACGAAGATTGTGTAACCTTGAATCTATACTCTTAAGGTTCAAAGGCAGCAAACAGTACAGAGACACTACTCAGAACATGAGCCTATGACCAATGATAAGCGGGTGGGGCACATGGTACTTATATCAAGAAGTGACATGCACCAGCTCAAACTGGCCCTGTTTGCTCTGAATTTGCACAGCAAATTTGCTGTGTTGCTCTCATTTTTGTTGACCTCTATTTGAACTTTGTTTTCATTTTTAAAAAGTAAGTGTATTCATGAACTGTAGTTTAAAAATCCAATAATCTTGTCCATTGCTTCGTACCTGCCCTACCAGACCTTTTGATCTAGCTAGAGAACGTATCTCACAGTTTGGGAAACTTTGCCAGGGTATGTCATACTACATGGCCACAATTCTATACCCAAACATCCCTTCTATGAAATAATCAACTCAGTGATTCACCTCTGAATAATCAAGGATAATCTGCATTTTAAATCTAATTACTAATTTCATTTAGCATGTGTTCAGTATGCACAAAGTTGGTTTAGCAATCCAATTAATTAGATGTGTAACTTGATTTACCTAAAAGAAGGTTTAGTGTGTGTACTTGAAAATCTCTCTACCAGTAACTATGGTGCATGACTAATCTTTCCCCTTTTCTACCATGGTGCTTACATGTCTTGTTTCACTTATCTTTTTGCTTAGTGTTTTGGTGTCTCCCTAGTTTCTGTTCTTCCTTCTTGATTTGCTTTCATCTCTTTACTTTTCCTTCTACTAAAGAAACCTGGGGGGAAAAGATCTGCAGGATGTCAGGAAGGAGCCTGATGGATTATTTGCACCAAATAAGGGGAAAGATCACCTAATTCTTAAAGAAACAGTGCATCTATGTTGAAAATAAAATGAAATACAATATCTTACTTAGACCTAGCTTCTATGAATGTTTACTTTTTTTCCTACCTGTACTAGAGATGTGTGAGTGTGTGTGTGTGTGTGTGTGTGTGTGTGTGTGTGTGTGTGTGTGTGGAGGGGTTTGGGAGGGGAATCAATAAGCAAAAAACGATAGCTCCAGGAAAAAAGAAGAGTTCAAAACAACTATTTCTGAAAGTTTTTTTTTTGAGGAGGGTATAAAAGGAGTCCTGAGAGCTTCCCCAGCAAAATGAATATTTTTCTTTCCTATATTATACTGGCAATCACCATGCTTTCTGTTGCTGCATGATAACTGTATTTTCTTTTCTTTTTTCTTTTTTTAAATTTATATTTCTTCCCCCCCAATTACATGTAAAAACAATTTTTCACATTTGTTTAAATTTTTTTTGAATTCCAAATTCTCTCTCTCCCTCCCCCCCCCATTCAGAAGGCAAGCAATTTTATGTAGGTTATACATCTGCAGTCGTGCAAAACCTATTTTCATGATACTGTATTTTCAATATTGTATTTAGCTTGAGCTAAATACTTTGTTAGTATTAGTAAATGCATTATTAGAATGTTGTTATTTTTCTCTTAAATATGATCTTAAATAAATTTCCTGCATTCCTAAATGTGATTTTTATGAAATGGAAGCCACATCTTTTTTTCCCCAAGAAGGAAGCCATCTCTAAATTTACAGTGTTAGTTAACAGGAAAAAGTACAACAATGATATTTCTGTACCACTTGTAGGATCATACCTATTATGTAAAGCAGGATTATACCAGAGTTTGATATGCTTCTTATACTTTTAAGACAACTATAGTTTTTCTCTTGCAATTGCTGATGGATATTCAATTTCTATTAAGTTGAATATAAGCTCCTTGAGCATTTGATTTTGAAATCAAGATCATTAATGAGGAAAATTCTTCCTTGCTTATTAAACTAAAGCTACAGGACAAAGACTGTTTTTACAACACAGATTTATAATCTAACTAGAGAGAACAGAAATGATCAAGTAGGTAGGTTAGCAACAGTCTCCTTGGAAGAAGAAAGGCAGTAAAGAAATTCAGAGAAATAATGATGATACAGATTTTCAAATAGCCTCTATCTATAGCAAAGAGCAATTTATTTCAAGTGATGATTTTATTTGTTACATTAATTCCTGTGTATTTTTTGGCAGAAAGGACAGATGGGCAAAAAGCAAAAACAACAAAAAATGTTTTTCATAATTCCTCACAAAGCAATTACCTTTTACAAAACAACATTAATAATAATAATAATGAATATTCTGAGGTGTCATCACTAATATATCTACTTTTAAAATAAATTTAATCTACTAAAATCTTATTCCAATGCCTCATCTTGGCATGGAAGCAATCCTGGCTTGTTGGAGGCTATTCCAGAAGAGTAAAAACTGTCTCAGTTTCTACTAAGCTCAAAAGGACTCTAGGTGGGGTGAGAGTGGTGGATATTTTGATCTCTGCTCACAAATATAATTCATCAAATTGTTATTGGATATATACTATAGGCAAAGTACTGTGCTACCATCTGGAGATGATGTGAAGAGAAAAATTATACAATCCTTGTCCTTAAGGACTTTTTATCCTTCTGGGTATTTATATGTTGGAAGGGTGGGGATGAAGGGAGTAATTACAGCATAAATATAAATAAGCATAAGAGGTTTGGAAGTGAAAGGAACTGTTCAGTAGGTCAGGCCTTATAGACTGGTTCAGTGGTTCAGATTCAAGACTGGAATAAAATGAAATACCTGAAGATCATCTAATAGTAAAAAGGAATTTACTTAGCCTTGACCTGGAAAGGACATTAATCAATTCAGCTGGGCACAACTTCTGTGCTATGGCATTTCATTTGCTATAGCAGCATGTCAGTATCAAGAAAAGAAGAAAAGCCTGACTCTTTGTTTTGGGTTTTGTAAGTAAGTCACCTGGAAGCTAATAAAAATGATTTTTGCCCTTAGTCTCATGGGCTATTTGGGTCTCAAGGATGGTTTCAATACTTTTAAAGGAAAATGAAGTTCTAGAATATGGTCTTAGGAAAAGCTGGTCCAGCCAAGTAGCTATTGCTCTCACTACCACAGCAAAGCAGAAATAAGACAAAAAGCTGTAGGCATCTTAGTTGGAAGGTTCAGAAAAGGCTTCATAGAGGCATCTGAGCCGAGCTTTGAAGAAAGCCAAGATGAAAAGGCTATGTATTCTAGACATGTGAGTATAATCTGGGCAAATGCATAAAGGTAAGAGATGGTATGTAGAATTTAGGGAATAGCATAGGCCTGAGGTATCATGACATGGGAAGACTGCTAAATCTGGTGTCCATATGTTTGCCTTCAGATTATTCATTTGCTACTCATTGCCTAAGTAATTTTGGGTAAATCACTTACCCTTGGGGCAGCTAGATGGCTTAGTGAATAAAACACCAGCTCTATAGTCAGGAGTTCAAATCAGTCCTCAGATACTTACTAGCTGTGTGATCTTGGGTAAGTCACTTAATCTTGATTGTCTCTCAAAAAAAATCACTTACTTTCCATGGCCCAGTTTCCTCACCTCTAAAATGAGATAGTAAGAACTGCAGATGACTATCAAAAAGAGGAGTTTGGCCTACATGGTGTCTGAGGTCTCTCCTCTATCTAGAAGCTGAGCAACTTGCCTGACCCAGCCTGCCAGTGTCTTGACGCATCCATTTTGATGCTATATCCCTTGAGGTTCAAGCCCTGCTGTGTGTGTCATATGGGGAGCTAGCTGAGGTTAGGAAAAAAATGATTCTTCCACTATTGAAAAATTGTCCCCCACAATGAACTTAATTAGGACTTTCTAAAAAAAGGACATCATCGTCCTGCTCTCCCAGATTTACGAGCTGCTTTGGCCACATGTGTTCACCACATCTGTACTTCACTATCCTTGTGTTTTAACTTGCTCCCCACTTTTGTCCTCCTCTCTAGATGCAGTGTGTCTTTGTGGGAGAGTATACCATGGATTTTTTTTAGTGTAATGTAACTACTTTTCTTGTTGTGCTATTTGAGTAAACATCTTTTCTAAAAGTGAATTTAATCTACCGGCTTATTGTTAATTGGAAGCACGCAGATGGAGGCTTGTGAGCTACAGTGTTAGGAATAGGTAGTCACTTACAGGATTACTTCTAGAACTCAAGGTAGCAATTGCCTCTCTGGGGTTGCAACTTGCCAGGGCAAATTCAAGTTGGGGGACTAAACTCAGAGGGGATGCTACATTCTCATTTAACTGGAAGGTGAAGGAGAGTGTTGATGGAAAGAGTATCCACACTAACAAAATCTTGGGTATTTTGAGGAATTGAAATCCTAAATAGGTATTGTTGTGGTCTGAGAGATTTTGACCCCTCAAGGACCAAGAGTATAGCACTTGGTCATCTGGAATGAATTCACAGATGCAAGCATTCTTTAAGTCAAGGTAGCAAAGATTTATTGTTACACTATGCAGTGGGCAGAGGTCCTTAAGGAATTCTGTGATGGTAGGCAGAGCTCCTTAGGAAACCTGCAACCTAACAGGAATGATGCTAAAGCTTATATATGAAAAGTAGTGAATTATGTGGCAAGTATGCTAATTAGGTAATAACATACAACTATGTCATTCACTACTGGAAACCGAGGGGAGGGGGGAAGAGAGGGTTTCTACAGGGTATGTTTTTGGTCTGTTATGTCTGTAACAAGATAGTTTTAGGAATTGATGTCTATAACTTGACCTCTGGATCATATATGATAACTGGGAATCAGTACATGGTAGTTTTGTTAATACAAGATGATATAAGGGAAATTCTACAGGGGTCAGCTTGTTCTTGTAACAGGGAGAGATAGTTCACGTCCCTGGGCCCACTTATGAGCCACTGCCAGAGATAGGGTCCTTGGGCTGAAGGGAAACTGTCAGGGATGGTGTTTCTGAGGCCAGGGAGAAATTAGGATCCATGCACAGGCACCCAAGCACCCCATCAGTATGACTGTTTCTGAGTCTATAGGGATGAGAAGAAGCAGCTGAAAGCCCACAGAGTAAGTCTTCTGGTTTATACATAAATCCAGGATTTAACTTAATTCGATCAAAACAACATTTATAACATATCTACTATGTATAAGGCATTGCTTTAGCTTCTGGAGATACAAAGATAGATATAACACACATCTTGTGCCATAAAAGATTATAATTTTATGAGGAGGAAAAGAAAATAGGACAGATGAAAGAGATTGGACCTGCAATTTTATTGATTTAGCGCATTACTAGATGAAGAAACTTTACCAGCATAGTTTTGTTGCAGTTTCATGATGTGTTGTGGTGGCACTGTCTCAAAGAATTCAGAGTCAGATCACCTCTAATCTAAGTATAGGTCCCATCCTCAGTGGAACTGCACATGTGATTACCCACAATGCATATAGAAAAACCCATTTGGAGGAGTATATGTTCTAATAAGCCTCTCTACATCATAAATTAACCTAAAGGACAGCTTTTGCTATTACAGCACAGGTGCCTATTAAGGGAAAGTTCCTTCTGTTTTGGGGTCTATATCCTGCTTAGTCGTTCTGGTGGTTCTGCTTTTTGATTGGCTAACTATTGTGGTCCTGTCTGAGACTAGACAGATGTGGTTGTGGTTGAGTGCATGGACTCACCTGCTGTTTCTGTGGGAAATATGAGGAATGGATCTGGGGGCAGTGGCTAGCTAGAGGTAGTGACTGGGATCCCATCACATGGACATGCCTGTTGTTTCTGTGAGAAATATGAGTTCGTGGACACACCTATTGTTCTAATGAGCAGTGAGGCATATATGAAGAAGCTAGGATATTGAGTTGGGGGGGTGAGGCAGTGGCTAGATAGGAGCAGTGGCTATATTGATTCTGGAGGCCCATAAATCAGGACATGCCTACTGTTTAATGGGGCTCATAAGGAAGTTAGAATATTCGGGCTGGGGGCAGCTTTATTAGGATTCCATCAGTTTGGCACCTGCTTTGAAACTTATAGAGAGAAAGAAATGTGCACAAAAAATTTATTCAGGGACAATGAGGTAAGTGCAAAGGAGAGGTCTAGGTCAAGTGCCAAAAGAAATTTGAGGAGGAAAAGATAATTTTCAACTGCACGTGGGGAGTATAATCTAAGGGGGTAGAGGTTCTAGAGATGGCTTGTGGAGGAGGGGGTACCTTAGGAGGCTTTTGACAAATAGAGATGGCAGGGGAGGTCAGGGGAAACACAAGGAAGGACATAAAGATGAAAGGGAAAGATGAGAATGGAAGATAGATCATAGTACTGTTTTACCAAAACTTAGAAGGAAAATAGTTTGAGATAGGTAGTTTGGAACAAGATTTCAATGGTAGATTGAGTTAGAGGACTAGGAATTTATATTCAGTTGGTAACTGGAGCCATTGGAGGTTTGTGAGTAGGGGCATGATACAATCAGATCAGTTCTTAGGGAAGATTAATTTGGGAAAAGTGTGGAGTATTGATTGGAGAGGGAACAGATTGGAGGTAGGAAGGCCAATAAGGAAAATGTTGCAGTAGTCTAGGTGATGTAACACCTCACATATAGGCCTCCATGTATCTTATCCCACAGACGAGGCACATTGTGGATATGTGTTAAGTATTCAAACAAACCAAAGCTCATGAACCCCTTATCAATGTGTTACTTTTGCCAGACAAACAAGTAAAAACATTAGTTTAAAACAAAAGCATTAATTAAATAGTATAGCAAGATAGATACTGGGCATGTGTGGTAGAGAAAAAAATACCAGAAGGATGCTGCATTATTTTCCTCCCTGTACAAACAGGAATATACCCTCCCATAGATCAATCTATGACTAGAAGGAGAGGAAACAGATACAGGGAAAGCACTTCAAGAACAGAAATGGGGGGACAAACATGTAGGAAACACATGTGGTCAGGGAAGACTAATGTCCCAAGCAATTCACATCTCTGATGCTACCAAGCCACCAATCACCTCTGGTGATGTCACTGGGTGATATACTTCTTCCACTGAGTTCCTGTGCTGATCTCTTCTCTCTGTTGTATTCTGAGGGGAATCCTCATTGTTTTTGGATGTCTCCTCTCTATACTCAACTCTTCCTTTGCTTCTGGGTGTCTCCCCTCCTGTGGTCACTGCGCTCTGCTGGTCTTTAGCCATCATATATCCTCTTCCTAGACTGTAGAAGGAGAGACCTACCACATCTTTATCTAAATTACCTCAGAGACCATCTTTATCTATTTTTCTGTTTAAAAACTCCAGTCAAGTAGCTGGCTAAGCCATTAGGCATTTAAAAAATTTGTCATTTTTAGCATGTTTTCCTCTCTTTCCAATGAAATCTTTCAGTTTAATTCTTACCTGAATTATGGTCATAAAATGCCTTTTAATTCCTATCATTCTCTTGTCTTGGCAGCTCACTCTCAGAGTCTCCTTTGAATAAAACTGCAATATAAAGCTGTGGTGAGATTACCCTCAACTTTTATTATACCCTCCATGTCCCATGCAAATCACAGGGGCTGGATTGGGAGCAGAAGACTGAAAGGATTGATGACTTTTGCCCCAGTTCCCACTAGCAAAAATATCACTACTTTTCTAGTATTATAGATTTAGAGTTTAAAGGGACCTTATGGGTCATTTAATCCAATCCTATCATTTTATAGATAGGAAAATATGGCCTGGAGAGCTTAAGTAACAACACAAGTCCTGAAACTTCAAACCCAGCACATTTTCCTTTGTATCATTCTGTGAAGAAATGAAGGCCTGAATTAGGGAAGTCATAATGAGAGTAAAGAGGATAAGATGGATGTGAGTGCTCTTTTGGAGGTAGAAATAACAGGAAGTGGCAAATAGTTGAATGACCCTGAGGTTTTGAGCCTGGGTGACTAGGAGGATGGTGATACCATTATCAGAAAGAGGAAAGTTAGGAGAAGTGACACATTTTGTGAGTCAGATACCTCAGTTTGGGGCATGAGATAGATGGTGGATGCTTTTATGCCCTTTGAGCAGGACATTATGGATATATATAGGTTTCTTTCAGGGCTTTTTGGAAGCCCTATTTGGGTCAGGGAAGGAACAGTTACTCTCTTGTACTTAAAAATGCCATCTCAGTCATGTTTCTTCAAGTTCTTCCCAGAATCTCAACCAAAAATCACTTAGGAAAATATTGTTGCATGTGCTTCTGGAACCTGGCCACAGGTTCATAGTTCTCTTTTCACCTTGGATATTAGCTTGATCTGAGTAGGGATCTTAGAATGAATGAATGAAAAAAATTAAATATTAATTTATGTGTTAAGAGCCTAGAGTTAAAAATAGAAAAGCAAGATAATTTCTGCTTTCAAAGACCTCACATTTTAATTGGTGGAGACAACACTTGAAAGATGGTTTGGCTGCAGGGTAGATGCCCAGGAGTCTTTAGGGTACATTCAAAGGAACTTTCTGAGGATCTGGAAGGTATAGTGACAAGTCAGAATGTAAGACTGTGTGGTTCTCTATCTTACAGAAAGGACTGTAGTTGGTGACTCCCCAGCCATTCAATTGGTATAAGTGAACATATCTATCTGGGTGTGTGTGTGTGTGTGTGTGTGTGTGTGTGTGTGTGTAGGTACCAGGTTCACCATGGTTGGGAAGGGGAGAATGGGCCAGAGGGTTCTGGGTTCCTGCCTAATAGAGAGTGAGTGAATTGGAAGGAGAGGGGTTAGTGTCTATCTATGGGGGATAAAAGGAAAAGGAGCATCAGTGGGAAGGTGTGGGGGGTGGGTGGAATTAAGGTCTTCCTAATGTGCCTGTTCCCACTCCAATGGGTGAGATCTGGGCCATGTGAATAGGCTTCTGTTCTGCTTCCTACTATCTTCTCTCTCTGCAGGCTAGAGATGAGGAATAGGAAGGAGAGACCTACCACATCTTTATCTAAGTTACCTCAGAGACCATCTTTATCTATTTTTTCTGTTTAAAAACTTCAGCCAAGTAGCTGGCTAAGTCATTTAAAAAATTTGTTCCTTACTATGCCCAAAGGGCTAAAAAAATGTGCATACCCTTTGATCCAGCAATAGCACTTCTAGGGCTATATCCCAAAGAGATCAAACAAACGCGAAAAGGACCCACATGTACAAAAATATTCATAGCAGCTCTTTTTGTGGTGGCAAAGAATTGCAAATTGAGAGGATGCCCATCAATTGGGGAATGGCTGAACAAGTTGTAGTATATGAATGTAATGCAATACTACTGTGCTATAAGAAATGATGAACAGGCTGACTTCAGAAAAACCTGGAAAGACTTATACGGTCTGATGTTGAGTGAAGTGAGCAGAACCAAGAGGACTTTGTACACAATAACAGCTACATTATGCAATGACTAAGACTGTTAAACTGAACCCTTCTCAGCATTATGAGGATCTAAGACATCTGCAGAGGCCTCAGGGTGGAAAATGCTGTCCACATCCAAAGAAAGAACTATGGAAGTTGAATCGCTATCACTTATTTTTACCTTCTGTTGAGTTTTGTTTCATCTTTTTGATGGTTCCCCCTATTGGTCTTAATTTTGACTTACAACTTCACTAATGTGACAATATGTTTAATGGGTATGTAAATGTAAAGCCTATATCAGATTGTGTGCTGTCTTGGGGAGGGTGGGGGGGAGGAAGGGGGAGAAAAATTTTCAACTCAAAAGCATATGGAAGTGATTGATGATAAATCAAAATTAATAAAATTTTTAAAAAAAGACCAAAAAAAATTTATTCCATGCCACAAAAGGTATATCATGTCAGTAGAAGACAACTAGGCATAATCCTGGATGTTAAAATTTGGGATATATGTCCTAAAGTAAACTGCAAGCCAATGTTTATAATCCAAGGCTACACATGTTCTATATGTGTAGAAGGGATGAAGCTTTTGGAACATGACCCAAAGTAAAATGGGGTTCTGATCTTTGCTTCTGGTATGTCTGGCTCTGCCTAAAACAAAATTATTTTATACTGCAGCCATGCCATTTTGTTTCTTAACTAGGCAGAGAGGCTTTGCTCATGTGGCTTGAATAAGCTTCCTTTGCTGATTGCTGTCAGAATGCATGAAACATCAAGTTCTCAAGGTCGGTGAAGTCAGTGATACATTATGGATAAGATCATCAGCCACTTTGTCCAGGAAGACGTGATGCATTCGGTCCGGTACATAATAGTCATGATGCACTACTGTGGAACATTTGGGTTTCCCTACAGGTATGATCTGCATGAAATGAATCATTAGTCATTGAATTTACTGGAAGAGTCAGGAAAAACAACCTCAAAGTTTGTCTTGAAGCTGAATATAATCTTGTAACTCATCCCCTTTAACAAGAGGAGAGGATCATCACTGTAGTTGTTTATGTACAGAGGAATCACCTAAAAATGCCTCTAGATTGGACTTGTTTTCTTGGCCTGCTGAGTAATAGACTGAGAATAGTAATAGAAAATATTTTCTATAATATTGAATTGTCATTTTGCATTTTTAAGCCTATAGAGTGTATGGATAGCCTTTGGGAAAGGAGAGTTTTGATTATTGTATAAAATGACTTCATAGCCTCAGTAGGCAGTTACATAAGAGGGAGAAGAAATAAGGGAAAGATAGAGGCATTTTGAAGGAAAATTATTCCTAAATTTAGAGAATTTGAGGACAAAGCAGAAGAAACTGTCTCATCTGAGTGAAGTGAATACTCCCAGGTGGGCTGTGTAAAGCCAAAAGCATTCTACCCACCCTCAAATGTGTTTCCCTCTATCCATTGCTAATTTGTTCTCCCAGGAAAACTAATACTTTAAAAGGTTGTGGAAGATCATTCCCCCCTGCAGGGGGAGCAAGGAATCCTGGCTAAGCAGGCTGATAGAGAGCATTGCATAGACATATGGTATTTCATTTTATGAAATCATCTGCAAGTTTAATATTTCTCAATAAATATATCAGAAATATCAGTTCATCTTTTCAGTAAATAGAATCTCACCACTTCACATGCAGAGAATTTCTTTTTTAAACTGTTTATTGGTTCAGCACCCTGGTCTTAAAATCGAAAGCCTAAGGACAAACAATGAGCAGTGGGGACAGTTTTGGAAAAGGTTACAAGATTGAATAATTTGCCACTTGCATACATTTTGTCAGATTAACATAATCATTTATATATTTAATAATCCTTATTCCCTAGACATAAAAGTCTTTGAGGCCTAAAGCGGGTAGTTGAGGACACAGCTGCATTTTGAAATTCAGTGTCTCCAGGAACCTTTACTGAGGCTACCATATTATGCTAGGGGGTAGGCATCAAGCATCCTCACACACCTTTATCCTGCTCTGATGTAACCCCATTTATTTTGTATAAATTGTCTCCTATGAAAAACAAAATAGAGTAGTGGGGAGGGATAGGAGGGAACAAGCATTTACATAGTGCCTACTATGTTCCAAGTACTGTCCTAAGCCCTTTTTACCAATTTGATTCTCACAACAATCCTGCAAGGTAGATGCTAATATTATCACTATTTTATATTCGAGGAAACTGATGCAGGAAGAGGTTAAATGACTTATCCAGGGTCACTCAGCTAGTATCTGAAGCTGAATTTGAACTAGAGAGTTGACTTTGGAGTCTGACACTTAAAGTTTATGTAACTTTCAGCAAGTCACTTAAACTTTCAGTGCCCCGGGCAATTCTTTAGAATCACAAGTTGCAATGCACTTCTTGATCTATGAGGGAGCTTTTCCTCTGGACTTCTCTACCACAGTGAACAAACAGGTTCCAGTACCATAAAAACCAAACCAAAGAAATGAAACAAAAAATCCAAACCAAAATGCTCTTACTTTTTTTATTGGTGGCAATCCTCAGTACTTTCACTCCCTACTTTCTCATTTGGAAAGGAAATATCACTACCTGAGAATTGCTTAGATAGGAGAATGAGATGATATTGAAAAGAGCTTGTAAAACTCATCTAAAATCTATAGTGAAGGGTATTGGACCCATTCTCCACTTTCCTTGGATTTGGTTGGTTCTGATGGATGCAGAGCCCTTAAGATCTCTTTCAGTCTTAAACTCTTTGAGTTAATTCTAAGATCCCTTTGGAAGAAATGTGGATGTTGAAGTTCTTTATCAAGAGTGACAACAATGGAGCCCATACTTCTTTTCCTACTCTTTCCACCCGATGTTCTGGGCAAAACACAGTGTGAAGAAGAGGCTGCATTTGTGTTTGAAAATAGGGGAAATATGTAATTCCTCAGATGGTTTCCTTATGATTTCAATAGCTCAGGATTGGTAATCCCCTTAGCCTGGCCATGAGTGTCTTCTCTCAGCATCTATTTTAACAGGTGGTCTGAGCCTTTCCTGGCCTCTTCTCTCAACCTCTAAAGTATATACACAATTCAAACCCTCATGCATTTGTGAAACAGTCAATGATGAGTATGAAATTGAAGCCAGAGATGAAGGAAAATTACCCACTTGGGGCATTAAAGAAAAAGCTTCATGTCACAAGACCTCCCCGGCAAGTACAGAGCCAGGTGGTAGGCGGGAGTGTGATTGGAAGGGACCATTTAGTCAAATACACGATGGGGAATAGCTGCTTGCTTCACCTATAGTGTCCAGCTCAGTCTTCTATTCCAGAAAGTCTCGTTTGCCCATCACTCTCCCTTTCCTGACAGACCTACCATAGCGCAGAAGCCTCAGACCGGGAGGAGTCGAGTTAGGCAAATTGGTGAAAAGGTTCTGGTAACAGTTCACGGAACTAGCTCAGTCATAAATTTGAAAGAACTGCGGACTTGAAGGGGGCGAAAGGAACGAAATATTGCCACTGTCCTTTGGCCCCAGAAGAGCAGGCAGCCAATGAAAACATCTTTTTCTCAGGATTGAGTCCTTGGGTACTGACTTCACTGTGTGTGCCTCTGAATACAAAGTTAAAGAATCTTTTTAGTCTTACGTTCAGACCATCGGATCTGGGTCTTCTGACGTGTAAATTCCAAGGGTCTTAGATCTGATCCTCAGAATACGAGAGCTTAAATAGACTGGGTTAGAAACTTACTCAAGTGGTTTCGTTTCAGACGTTAAGTAGTTTTTACATCTAGGAGTTCCCTCCAGTTGCTCTCCTCCTTCCTGTTTTCTCTTCCCCCCATCCCCCTCGCCAACCAATAAGTTCTCATTTGCAGAGTTCACCCCACCTTTAACAGGACTTGAAGTCAACAATTTCTCCACATGGTGGCTCCCTTTCCTTACCTTGAGTAGTGGACTTCCCAAGAAGTGTTGGAAAATTTCCAGTATATCTACAAATTGAACGAAAATCAGAATCCCCATGAGAGCAAAGAGTAGGGGTTTTAATAGGGTTCGCCTTTGACATTATCCTTGTGGAAGATCAGAGTGCTAAATCAGTAATAACTTTAGGCATTTCCTGAAGTTTATTTGGCCAGGTTCATGGCTTTTTAGGTGTCTTTCATAGGATGGAGTGTTTTATATATGTATGTATACATACATGCACACATGTGTCAAATATATGTGATATATAATATACATATAATATATGAATATACACATATAGAACATAAAGAAATACTTGCATCATTACAGGCCATCTGATCTTAACTAAAAATATAGAATATGTTAATAGTGTCTTAAGTAGAAATTCCTAGGTAATTCCATTACCCAGAAACATAAGAAAGGAATTTTTTTTTTTGCCTTTTGGGAAAAGCATGAGAAAAATGAGGGAAAGAATAAGAGGGAGGCAGGGGGCGGGGAGAGAAACAGAGAGAGAGAGAGAGAGAGAGAGAGAGAGAGAGAGAGAGAGAGAGAGATTTAAAAGAACTCAGTTTTTACGTTTTGGAAAATTCGAGTTGAATTAAAATAGGTCTTTTAAACATGTTAGATGCAAATCACAGGAATAGGAAATGAACGAAATTATAATTTAATCTATTCTTTGAGATCCAAATCATTGAAATGCACAGTAGTTACTATTGATGGCTATATTTCTTAACTTTGTAGGAAATAAACCTACTTTCTTGCACTGGATTGGAAAGATTAGGATCGGCTAAATTTATGCAGATACTTGGAAGACTCCTGTGGATGTGGTCTTCCCTCCTTCCGTTCTTCTTCCCTGTCATTTTCAGTAGAAAAAAATGATAGTAGATTAGAGTTCCCTGAGGAGGGATTCCCGTTGAGTCCCTGAGCAAATCAACTTTTAATGGGAAACCTCGAGCTTTTCCAGTCTGTGTTCACTTCACCACACAGAACTCTAGGCACAGATTTAATTTTGTTGTGTGAATAAAGTGAAAGCCATATTCCCCACTGCTCCAGATTTATGCAATGTCCCTTTTTCTTCATGTAAAAAACAAAACACCCAACAGTTTTCACTTTTTAATAGTGTTACATATTAAAGTTAAAAAAACCTCCACCAATGATTCAACAAAGGAACAACATAAAATCCTTAGCTAATCTTTTCTCAAATAAAAGGCCCAGAAATTATTTCCATCATTAGGAGAAATAGTGATATATTCACTCGAAGCTGGAATTTTTAAAAATCATTATTGTGATTTTTTTATAGTGAAAATTGCCCACACTAAATGGTTCTTTCGGATTTTCATCACATTTCAGGACTTTCGTGACAACAAGCTGGAGGCAGAGATTTCCAAATTTTGTGGCTTTAGCATTCCGACAGCTCAGAACCCCAGAGCTTGGACAGCTCCGCACCCCAGAGCTTGGACAGCTCCACTCTGGGAACTCAGTGTGCTTTACACTAATCATTCCACCCACTAGCCAGTCTGTCAATTGCATTTAGTATAATTAGAGATTTTCCAAAAATTCTCCAAGACTTCAAATTGCCTTTTAAAAACAAAATAAATCTCTTGACTTAATTTTATATCTGAAAGAATATACGCAAAAGAGGAGGAAACCTAAATTAAACTCAATTGATAAGAGAAAGGTTTTATCTCTTTTAATTCAAGGGACTGAATCTCTGTTAGGAGGGACTTGACAAAACAGTAACAGTAACCAGAAGGGACATGGTTAAAAAAAAATTAACTTTCTGATCCTCTTAATTCCCTGTATTTTCCTATCCTTGAGGAACAGGCAAATTTGAGAAGCACCAAAATAATTAGACTTCTTAAAAATGGAATGTGTGAGTGAGAGGTGTTTATGAGAGTTGATGACTCTGGATCATCTCATCCATGAGGACAGCACAGAATAGTTAATATGTTCCTTGAGGAATTGGGATGGTGACGTCTTTTTCTGATATCCGATCATTACGTGACTGAGAGAAAAAAAAAGGAAGTCATTTCATGAATAAAAATCGGAGCACAACAGTACAACAAACAATATTCCACTAGTAAAGGTAACAGCAGGCAAATATTTACAAAGAGGGCTCGAATAAAACTGGTTTGAAAAGATTTTTTTTGCTAGTTGCATATTTTATATATATATATATATAAATATATATATATATATATATAAATATAGCAACGCAGAGAGCTGGTCACCTTTGGAGTCACCGACAGAAGAAGAAAGCTGCAGCTTCAGCCACAGTCAGAGGGACCATAGTGAAGAGACGGAGCTGCCGAATTGCATAGCTTCCTGAGAGCTGCACGCCACTGACTACGCAGCTTTGCCTTCCTTCCTTCCTCCCTTCCTTCCTTCCTTCCTTCCTTCCTTCCTTCCTTCCTTCCTTCCTTCCTTCCTTCCTTCCTTTCCTCCTTTCCTATCTTTTCTTTTTTTCCTTTTTCTCCTCTTTTCTTTTCCTCTTGCCTTTTCTCCAGATCTCTAGCTGTCTCTAATTCCTTTTCCTCTCTGCCCCGTCTCCTTCCAGTGTCACACGCCCTCTTAGTTCTGTGTGTCTGCAAACTTTTGAACAGAATCCTCGCATCAGCAAACAAGTCCTCCTCCTCCTCCTGCTCTCTTGCTGCTGCTATTCCTGTTCTTTCCTGCAGCTTTTCTTTGGACAGGAGCGGGAGGAGGTGATGCCACTTACGTTGTGAACTATTTCGACTGAAACTTGGAGGAACAATTTGCCCGCTGTCCTAATTGGAATCAAACGCTTTCCGTGCTGAGGTTTAAGAGTTGAATGGTAAGGAAAACAAAACCCAAACTAATTTGGACCATTGATTCTCTCCTCGTCGTTGGTGGAAGAGTTAGGTTTTTCATTACTAAGCTCTTTGGTTTAGTTGTTGGGTATTGTGGGGGTTTTCTGTAGCGAAAGAGAAAGGGAGGGGGCACAAACGTTTGCTAAAACGTGATCTCAGAGTAGAAGCTCCCCCGCCCCCAATAATTTTAGTGGCCTAGAGATAAAACAAACGGAGTGTTTTGACAGCTGTTTTCCCCCTCCCCCTTGCTTGTACACAGAATGGCAATGTGTAGCAAAGCGACCCTAGCCTTGCTGGTCTATGGAATACTAATGCATAGCAGTGTCCACTGCTCACCTGCAGCCGGAATCCAGTTTCCTGCTTTCAGGTAGGTACTTACTGTTTTTCTCCCCCTCCTTCCCTATAACATAACCCAGGTCGATCCGGTCTCAGTCTGTCCTCCCTTGAACGCCTATGCCCACCTCCCCCAGTAGTCTCTGTCTGCACTTGTTCAGTTGCTACGAGGTAGAGTACACTAAAAGAACAGGTTTCCTCTTGTACTTACCTTGTAGCTTTGGGGTTGGTTGGTGGGCTGTTTCGACTGTTCCTTCTCCTAGTACAGCACAGAGAGCAAGGGAGGTAGTGTGTCCCTCCGGATGACTCCTCTCCCTCCACCCTCCCTCGTCCCCTTCTCTCTTTGTCAGGTGGACCCACTAAGGGAAAGAGCTCACATAGACTTAAAGACCCCACAAAGGGGCTTGGATTGTTGTCTATAACTCTTATGATCCTTACTAGAGAAAGAAAAAAAAGAGAAATCTTTTTTTCCCCTGAAAGGGTCAAGGCTGGATGTGCACAAATCCTCTGATTTAAAATGTTTTTTTTTTCTTTTTGTGCTTTTCTGCTGTACTGTTCTCTCTTCTCTCTCTCTCTCTCTCTCTCTTCTCTCTCTCTCTCTCTTCTCTCTCTCTCTCTCTCCCTCTTTCCATCTCTCTCTTTCTCTCTCTCTTCTTCCGTGATGCACTTCAGGGATGGATAAGGTTTCTTTCGGGAAGCTTTTTTGTCGATTGAGTTTACTACTGTGTTTTTAGTCTCCGACAGTCGTTTGTGATGGTTGGGGGAGGGGCCAAAGCCTGTCAGAGAGAAGGAGAGGGAAAGGGACGAGGAAAAAGGAGGAAGACAATAAGGACGGAAAGGAGATGAAGAAAGGGAAATGAGGCGGAGGGAGCGAGGTTACCCAGACTGAGATCTCTCTCATTCTCGGGGCTTTTTTCTCCCGTAACCTCTGGTTTCTAAGTGCGTCTGCGCTACTCTGATGAGGTTATAGCCGTTTTCTCAGGCTAGAGTAGAGGCCAGAGAGCAAGAAGGCGTTGCTTTGCGGTTTGATGGGGGAAGCTGGTTTTAAGTTTACAGGACCCGGGTCAGGGATCTGAAGCCCTGCCCGCGCCACAAAGCTCCTCGGAGATGAATACGAACACTTTTAATAATAGAATTCCTTCATCTAATAACGTGCTTTACTTTGTCTGTTGTTTATTTGAGGCGTGGGAGATCAGCAGGAAGGACTTTTCCTGGCTTTTAATGTCTTTTGCAAGGCCGGCCAACTTGATCTGGAAAATGGCATAATAGGACTCAGACACGCAGGTCGTGGGTCCAGGGCAGTTACGGGGCAGCCAGGGGTTAGACTACTGTATCCCCTTAGCCTTCCTTTTGGGACACCTGGAGAACTGGAAAAAAAAAAACAGAGAGGGAGAAGGGGAAGTTCTGTCTGCTACAAATCCAATTCAGAAAGAAGGGCAGAATGGAAAAAATGTAACGGCACAAAAACCAGATTCCGTTCCAAAAGGACAGGTCGCTTAAAAAATGAGAGTATGGTAGACCAAGATTTTCCCTAAGGGCTGGCTTACTAGTGAGATTTGCTGAGGTTTTCTCTCCGAGCCAAAAGTGATTTCTTTAACCGATTTTTACTTTAAAATCGCTTTCTTTCCCTCCCTTCCTCTCCTCCTTCCCTCTGTCTTTCTTTTCCTCTACCCCCTTCCTCCCCTGCTCCCCTCACGCACATACCCCGAGGCACACGGACGCACACTTAGTAATAGGGTCAATAGGAAGAAAAACCCCTTGCCCTAGTAATTGTCAAAATTTTGTTTTATTTGAGCTGTGACTCTGAGGTGAGGTCACGGCAGTCTCCCCAGCATCTTACAATGAACCAACTGTAGTTACTTGCATTCTCCCATGCCTATGCCAACTTTAAAAGGGTGGTGGTGGAGTACATTTAAAATCAAATTGTTCTTCCCTCTAATTCCTCAATTCCTCCTCCCTCTTCTCTGGAAATCCCGGGATAGGGTGAGAGTAGGAGTGGAAGTACGGGTGGGAGTGGGGGTAGGGAAGGAGTGGAAACTGGATTCAGAGCTAACTTGGTTCCCAGATGCTGAGACTGGGCTGACAATTTCCATAAGCCCGAGGCATCGGAGGAAACTGAGTGCGGGTCTCTAGACAGAATGAGCAGAAGCCAAACATTCTAAGTTTTGGGGCATCTATTATTCATGTCCCTGCTAGAGTCTTGCAGTCCAGAGATAGCAGCGGGAGACGCTCAGTGACCTAAATCAGGCCGCGGGGAAGAGTTTTCCAGAGGCCGGAGAAGGGAGGGCTGGGCTCAACACCACAACAAACCCCACCCACCCAAATCGTATTTACGGGCTTTATCCCAGCTGTAGCTAGTACCACTGCAGCGCCTTCACTTGGACAGTTCCTTCAACTTTAATTCCTTGCTCTTCCTTCCCCTCCCCCATCCCTTCCTGTGGGCAACTCTTTTTGAAGCTTTGGTAGTGACTGGGGAGGAGGCGGGGAGGGGGTTGTGGTATGTATACACTAGTGTGGCCAGCTAAGACTCGTTTGCCTCTAATACCAGCCTCCACCAGTCTTTTCCCCTGGCCCTCAGTTCAGATTCCGGTCGGGTTAACTAGTCCTTTTGGTCCTTAGGCACTGAGCGTTTTACTCTCCCAAATATCGCTGCCCTAGTTTGGCTGGGGGAGGGGGGATAGGTAGGAGGGGGGAGGTGGGAAAAAGGTGGATGATTCCTGAAATCTCACAACTGGGTTCGGAGAAGGGACAGATTTACGCCCGCCGGGCAAGTCCTGCCCCCCCCCCCAATCCTAGTCGAGAGAAGAATTGAAAGTCTGTTCTATCTTCCCCCTTCCTCCTGGAGGCGGGGAACGATCCAGTCACTGAGTCCTTTTCCTTTCCTTTCCATTTTCTTAGCAGGTTGGAGGATGAAGCTTATGATGAGGATGGGAACACTCTGCAGGATTTCGCCTTTGATAATAACCGTTTGGGCTTAGGAAACACTGCATCCATGCTGGGGGACGTGTACACGCTCTATTATCCACCGGAAGAGAGGTGACCGCTCCTGGGCTGATTAAGAGTTTGCTTGGAGAGCCTGGGAGGACTCAGTAACCCTGAGATAATGGGTAGTGGGCAGGAAAGGTTGTGTATTTGCGTTATTTATTTATATTTTATTAATAAGATAAGTCCTCAAATATTTCTTCAGCCTACGGGCCTAATGCGGAGGCAAGAGAAAGTTCAGAATCTAGAGTATGTTCGCGCGCGCGCGCGCGCTCGCGTGTGTGTGTGTGTGTGTGGTGTGTGTGTGTGTGTGTGTGTGTGGTGGTGACTCTGATTATACGAGGATGGTCAAGTATACCTATGGGTATGAGAATGAGTGCACATCCAGAGAAATAGCAAGCCAAAAATTCCACTACTTAATCCTCTCAGAATTCACAAACTCTTTTCTAATGACCCTGCCTAGAGACGTGGAAGAAATAGTTTTCAGACTGTCTGTGGGCTGTCCCGATTCACTAGCTCCCACCCAATTTCCACGGCCTGTGTTTGAGAGGTTTCTCTATTCTGATCTTTGCATCTTCTTCCATTCCATTTAGACAAACAGATGACATATTGAATAAAGCATACCGGAAAGTTCTGGGCCAACTGTCTGCGAGGAAGTACCTGCATTCTCTCATGGCCAAACGCTTAGGGTAAGAGTTTACTAAAGAGTTAAAGGAGGCGCACGCGCGTTAGTGCACGTGCATGCCTGTTTAGTGGGTATAGTGTCTGTGCATGCGTGTCTTCGCATACGTTTCTGCGTTGCTTCGCAGTGGGAGGATGTGCGTCCGCGCCTCTTTAGCGCTATTTATTATCGGGCGAATTCCAGGGCTAACCTGAACTGTCTGTACGCCCAAGTCCTGAACAGGAATTAAGTGAAGAAAAGATCGAGTTAGAGGAGGGAGGGTGAGAAATAGTGAGAGAGAACCAAAAACATTTTTTAAAAAGGAAGAAATAAATTCATTAGTTTAAAGATTTCAAATCTCATAGGAGGAATTGTAACCATTACCTCGAAACGCATGGATTGTATCGCTTTTATTGTAAAAATAAAACAAAGCAAAATTAAAGTAACAACGTCATATGGGGTACATTAAAAATAATTAGTTTTTGCTCAAGTCAGACAAGTTCAAATCCTGAGTCCTATGTGGAGAACATTTCAACAGAAGGTAACGTTTTAATAAAGCCCATGGGAAAACAGATTACATTTTCACAATGAATAATTCATGAGATGAAAAATATTGTCTACTGCTTGTCGACTTACGTTATTATCATGACTTTCAATTTAGCAAGCAGAGATATTCCTTTGTTTCTCTGGAAGTGCTGTGTCTTTGATTGGAACCACACCCAACCTGGGTAGTCTGGAGCTTTATAAATAAATACCTGAGTGAAAACAAATATCCTCTAAATGGACAAAGAACGCATCAGTTAGCCTAAGTTTCTCATAAAGGTTGGATTTAAGTTAGCCTGGATCTCTGCTCTGCTATCCTGGAGGAAAAAGCGTGTTGGGTTGGGAATCAAAGGCCTTACCAGTCATTTGTGCGACCTTAGGCCACCTTTCCTCTTTAGATCTCAGTTTATTAATATTAAAAACGAGGAGGTGGTGGAGATTGGACTGAATGACCTCTAAGGTCACTTCCATTTCTAAATTTATGTGTGATGTTGTCAGAAAATACTCTTTTGGAAGGAAGAGAATGTGGTAATCCCTTCCCCCTGCTCTTCTTTAAGCTCATTAAACCTCAAGAAAAAGGAGTGGCGGAGGAATGTGGTAATCCCACCCCCCAGCTCTTCTTTAAGCCCATTAAACCTCAGCAAAAAGGAGTGGCGGAGCTGGAGGAACAGTTCGAGGGAGCCCCAGGAAGCTCCAGGTGTGGGGGAGGGGCGGGCCCAAGTGATCCACGTGTTGCAACAGTTTCTGGTCGCCCCTTCCCTCCGTCTCTTATCTTCCACCCTCTGTCTTCTTTTTTGTCTTCCCAGGATGGGTACTGGCGTGGAGGACGATTCTGAACCGCTCTCCAAGCGCCACTCTGACGGGATCTTCACGGACAGCTACAGCCGCTACCGGAAACAAATGGCTGTCAAGAAATACTTGGCAGCGGTCCTGGGGAAAAGGTATAAACAGAGAGTTAAAAACAAAGGACGCCGCATAGCGTTTTTGTAGCGATGAGTTACCTACCAGCCACCCTATTGTGTACAGTCCTCTTAACAGAATGAAAAGTCATTTCCAAAACTGACTGAACAGTCATCGCGCCTGTGTTCTATCTAAACATGTATTTATGTATGAAGTAAAGCCATTAAATGAATATTTTGATAATAATATTGTTTTTCTTTTGTACAAAGCACTAGAGAACTCACAGATCTACTTTGTGGACCAATCATTTAAGTTATATGTACTATTATAAATATATATATATAAATATAATAGAGAGCAATTCATATAAAGCGTGCACAAGGAATGATAAATTCGCCTGAGCTGTTTATGTTTTTATATAAAATAAATAGAAAAAGACAATCATTGTTTTCGATATTACTCCTATTTTTGTAACTGGAATTAAAAGGATAGTATTTTTATCCACGACAGGGGTGAAGACATTAATACTGACCATTTGCTACTGTACATAAACACCGATGCCCTCTACAAGGGGATTATGAGGCTAATGATTTGGGAGAATTGCTGAAGCATATTCTTCCCCCTTTAAGTCTCCTTTAAAAAAAAAAGTCTGATTTAATCCAAGCCTTTCTCAAAGGGGCACTATCCCCCTTTCTAGAGATTTCAATTTTCTGCTTTCTTTGATTCCACTTTTATATGTATTTGTGTCTCCTCAAACAGTGAGCTTAGAAGTTAATTCTCTTGTGGTGAAACAACAGCTCTCTCCAAATTGTGCCTCTCTGTTGACTTAGAGCAGTTTAGTAAGGAGGGGTTCGGGAAGGAGAAAAGACTTAGGCAAAGAAGGGTGACTTGTAAAAACAAACAACCCTCTCATTCGCTGTTCTTTAAGGACCAAAAACCTGAAATTAGAGTAACTAGATTAAGGAGTAGGAAATTTAGACACAGAAAGAGTCACAGTGTGAGGCAGAAAAGGAAAACCCCAGAGAATTCTGAGCGGTCATAGGATCTGAGTATCTTGAGGCAAATACAGTCCCACTAACTGACCTTGGGCAGCTCGTTATTGGAACTTGATACAAAGTATAATGTGTTTCTCTCCAGTGCTGTCCATGCTTCTCATCATGTGAAATGGCCAGGGTTCTCTCCTTTGAACTATATTCAATTGGAGTTGCTCCTTTCTTTGTTGTTTTCCTGTAGACCCTTCTTCCCCACCCCCTACCTGCACTATTTAACCACTGTTTATCCTTTTCATTCACTTCTTTAAAAATTGTGAATGCTTGTTCTCACTCTTTTGTTCTGTTTTATGCAAGCTCTTATTGTAAAGTTTAGGAACCCCTGTTGTAGCTACCACTAAATAATTATGCACTAACTACAAAAGTTTTGTTCCTTGTTTATTGAGTTTGGAGGTAAAATGTATTTTTCTACATAATGTCTTAAAACAATTTTGTCATATTAAAATGTATAGTGTTCACATACCGTTCAGTTCTACCCACTGATAAATCATTTTAACATCATCTTTATATGTATGAGTACTATCTTACCTTTTTTTTTTTGGTCAAGAGTGAGACAAAACAGCCTCTATCAGATCCAGAGAACTTCCTGGTCTTCTTTGACTAAAGAGGGCATGTCTGTTTGCTGCTTGTCATGACACTGAATATATTCTAGAGGAATCTCTATACAAAAGTATCCCAACCTAATATCCTCCCCAAACAAGTAACAACAGAGAATCCAGCCAGTCATTCCCCTAAATTTGTCACTGATTTCTTAAAAACAAAACAAAACAAAACAGCATGTAAAGTTTAAAGGACCTTTCATTTTCTTTTACCGATTTGATCAGCATGAAGTCATAAATCAAAGAAAACAAAATTGGATTTGCAATCCCAAGTCGGATGGGTACTGCTATCCAATCGCACTGCAAACGGTAGTACCACAGAGACATTCGATCTGTGCCCAAGTCTTGTGTATGAAATCAATCTTACTTTAATTTTGCATTTTCCTCAGGCAATGTGACGCAGGATGCAGTTTGCAGCTTTCGTGCCTTTCTTCGCCTTTTAAATCGCCACGAATCACAGATGGCTATTTAGTGGCCCTACAATGCTGCAACACATCAGCTTGCATTTTAGTCCTAATTATTTGTTTCTTTGGGAATGGGCAGAATTTTCTGTGTTTGTGTCAGCTGTAGTAGTGAAATAGGGCTCTAGTCAACATTTTATTTATGAAGTGTAGTTTAGTGTTCCAGTGGCTAGCTGCAAACATTATATAGATATCACCTAGATTAACCTTTTGTATACTTTTTAGTAAGCCAAGAGCCTTACCAAATTGGATCAGATTTAAGTTACAGTCATCATTTAGGTAGATGTCAGTCTTGAAGATCTTATTTTGTGTGCAACTGATTATAAAAACTTTAACAAGTATGACTACACACATGATATCTATAACTAGGACTTTAATAACTGTTATATAAGTGTGTAAAATTTGTATTAATAAATTTTTGTAAACAATGCAACCTCGTCTAATGTTTGGAGAAAAAAGATATCTAGAGAATAATGTGAAATCTGTATACCCTTAAAATCTTCTAAAGTAGTAGATTTTCTTCAGAAAACTAATATTTTTCATGTTTAGAATACATATATATCTCTATATATAATCATCCATGTATTTTCATGAACCATACTTCAACATTTGGTTGATGGGTTACTGGATATGATTAAATTTAAAATAGCTACTGAAGTAGAATGAAGAAGATATAAGTTGCTAAATAGTTGAAAATATTGGAATATTAATAAAAGACAGAACCAAGATTAAACTGGGTCCCTAAGGAACATTTACTTTACAGCTTTTTAAGTGCTATAAGGCATAGGTTAGCAGCATGGGACAAAAGACTTTTTGTTGTCCTTTAACAAGTGATTTTGTGGACTAAAAGTGCTTTTGGTGTTTTGCATTTAAAGTTAATTTAAAGTATCTGTTTTGGAGGTTTAAACAATATGTAGCAAGAGGCAGAAAAAGAAGTCTCATTAAAAATGCACTTATAGCAGTCAAAAGGCATTTTTGCACAGAGTTAATTAGACACCTTTAAAAGGAGCTCTACTTCTTGGCTAGGGAAAAAGTAGAAAGGCATTTGGAAATTATAACATTTATCAATTCACATTAAGAAGCTTGAAAGCAAAGCCATCACCTACAGGTCTCCACAGTGACTGGAAAATTCTCAGCATCCTTTGCAAACCCATGGTTATTCTAAATCAGATGCTGGAATTAAAATATTTTATAAAAAGTTGCTCATTATTGAATTAAAGTTGCCAGACTTCTCATTCTAAGACTATACCAATGTGATTAACCAGTAAAGCAATGGGACTATTTAAAAGGAATAAAGAAACCAAAACAATAACAAAAGTCAGCAAGATCTTAAAATTTGTGTTAAAAAGTTTAATTTATGTGTTGAGTGAGTGCTTAGAAAATTGTTCTTCAGAGCTTAGCTCAGTATAGCTATGCTAAGACACTTAAGACAGATTCATGAGGACCATGCTACTCAAAAATCTGTAAATACTGACATTTAATAGAAAGAATAATTGTACTAGGTATTTTTTTTAGCCTTTTATCATTTTTGTTTGACAAAGTGGCTTTTTTTCCCCATCAATCACATTCTCCTCCTACCCCCGAGCAACCAGGTAGTAAGTGTTCTTATGGCAATACCATAGAAGAAAAACATGGAAACTGAAAAGAGAGTTAACTTTAAACTTCAGAGAAGCATCCTTTCTTTCTTTCTTTCTTTCTTTTCCTTCCTTCCTTCCTTCCTTCCTTCCTTTCTTTCTTTCTTTCTTTCTTTCTTTCTTTCTTTCTTTCTTTCTTTCTTTCTTTCTTTCTTTCTTTCTTTCTTTCTTTCCTCTCTCTCTCTCTCTCTCTCTCTCTCTCTCTCTCTCTCTCTCTCTCTCTCTCTCTCTCTCTCTCTCTCTCTCTCTCTCTCCAGAAAGAATGGTTCTTGGGCTGTGGCTTCCAGCCAACAATTTCAACCAAGATTCTAAATTTACCCAAAGTGGCAGTATTTTCTGGTGCAGGATAGTTCAAGATAATGATTTTCTTCATAGATTGGATTCTGAGTTTAGTTCCCTAAGAAGGTCCATAAGTCAGTGTTGTAAGTTAGACTAGAAACATTCATCTTTAGTTTTTGATTTGTTTTATTTTCCATTTTTTTGGTAGGAAAAGGCCAACTTAACATGGGGTTTAGGGTTCTGGTTATGGAAAAAGGGGTAACAAAGAACAAAATCTGAGAGGGGGGAAAGGAGTAAGATTTATGTTATTTTAATGTAATAAATAATAAAGCTTAGTACCCATAAAATATGCAAATCAGTGAACTAAGTCCATCTAGTATCCGGCTAACCCTGGATATAATCTAGACCCCTTTGGAAATTTTGGTAATTCTTTTAGGCAACAAAGGTCACCATTCAACATTTTTTTTCTGAATTGTCTTGAAAGGGTTAAAAGATCCACTAGAAAATAGCTCCAGTGTTTACTAAACATCTCTATTGGATGTTTAGCTGTTCCCACAAACATAACAAGCCCAAGAGTGAACACTGTGTTAATGACCCTGCCATTTTCTCAGAAAATCCAGGACAAGGCAAGATTTGAAAATTTTGCCCCTCTGAAATTGGTCCCTTGTATGTTAATGTATTAATTCAGTTTGTCCCTTGGATCTTTCATGATAGCACATGAAGTAACATCACAAAACAGCCCCATATATTACATCACACACATATTTCTAAGGGCAAAAAATTCACAGTAAACAGAATTTTCTGTCCTTAGAAATATGTATAATCCCTCATTCTACCACTCTGTATGTTTTGACTTAAGTACTGCCTATCTTGCTTAGTTTTATATTTCAGGAGCCTGAGGTTAAATAGATTGATGCCATTTTTTACTTTTATGAAGTATAAATATAGCTTCCATTTATCCCCTACATCACTAAACAAGTCAGAGTCTCCTATGATCATAAATCTAGAATGAGAAGGGGAGGAAGCTTGGAGATCATGTAGTTCATCCCTTTCATTTTACAGATAAGAACATTGAGGCCCAGGGAAGTGAAGGGAATTACACAAGATTACATAGGTAGTGATTTGCAGAACCAGAATTTGAACTCCAGTCCTTCTACCTAAGTTCAATACTTTTCCTACAGTACCATGGTACCTGAAGTCCTTTCCAATCTTTTGAAGAAAAACAAATCCATTTATCTTCTATTCTCATTGCAACCACCTTAAACTAGATGATTCATTCTGTATACCTGGAATAATGCAATATTTTCTTAAATTGGCTCTCTGCTCTTAATCTTTCAGTCTATTCTGGAGGTGATAATACATTAATTTTCCTGAAGCATCCTATCTGTGATAACATTTCCCGGCTCAAAAACATCTAATGATTCTCTCTTCCTTTCAGTATGAAGTTAAACCCAGGGTGGAATGTGAGGGTCTTCAAAATCTAGCCCCACCCTACTTAGTCAACCTTTTCTCTCACTACTCCCCAATATGAACTCTCTGTTGCAAATGGTCTCTTTATTATTTACCAGACACAACACTGCCTGAAATGTTCTTTTTCTTTGCCATTCTAACTAACCATGTTTAAGGTTCAGTATAAACACTAGGTCTTCTGTATGGCTCTTGATTTTGCCAATTGACAGGGATCATTCCCTTGTCTAGAATCTTATCACTGGTTGTCTACTCATTTCAGTACTTAATCACATACTGCCTCACATTTTTACCTACCTTTTATGTATATGAAAGGATGAGTGAGATTGAACATCACTTCAGAAACTCCCCAGTTGCATGATCCTATTACCCAGTTAACTTCTCAGAAGCTCACTTTACTCATTTATAAAATGGATAATAATAACACCTCACAAAACCATTATGAAGATCAAATGAGATAATGTATATAAAGTGCTTTTCAAATGTTAAAAAAATCCTTTGTAAATGTAACGTTATGTATATAACTTGTCTTCCCAACTAGATTATAAGTTGCTAATGGACAGGGGTAAACTTAACACATTTTGGGTAGCTGGAATGATTTGAGGAACATAGTAGGTCTCAATAAATCCTTGTTGAGTGAATGAAGTAGCTAAAAATGAGAAGAATATGGCTTAGTATATTATTAAGAATGTGGTCCTTTTCTCTTGTTTCACAATAGGACTGACAACAATGCCAAACAGAATACAAGGCAAGCTTATTAAATGAGTATTTATAGTGATGCAAACAAAGTCTCCTCCTGGAAAAGGCCTATAGAAAATGAATGCCAAATTAATTCTTTATTCCTTTAGTGTTATGTAGCTAGGGTTTATGATTGTGTTAATAACTAGAATGAAGTCACAAGGGCTTTAGTTCAGTTCTTTGATAAGGGAAAAATATTAAACTTTGTGACTAAGGAGAGATCACCTCCTGCCTCAAGGTACCAATACTTCTTCCTAAAATGAGGAAAAAGGGATTTCTTATGATACAGATTGGGGAATGGACTGTCCTCAAAGTAATAATTAACTGAGCAATTATCTAATCCTGTAAAAAAGATACTTCTTCCTTAAACCTAATTATTTAATTTGAAACATGAGGTCACAGGCAGCAAAAAGGACATAAATGGGCCTGAAGAGTGCTAATTAAAAAAAGCCCAAACAATAGTATTTCAATATTATAATAGGTGATGCCATTGGGTCCCATTTTCTTCTTTTTTGCATGTGAAAACTATTTTTAACATTTATTTTTAAAACTTTGGGTTCCACATTTTCTCCCTTCCTCCCTCCCCACCCACCCTCATTGAGAAGGCAGGCAACTGGATACAGATTATACTTACGTAGTCATGCAAAACACTTCCATAATAGTCATGCTGTGGAAAACTGACTGTATTTCCCTTCATCCTATCTTGCCCTGTGTTTATTCTATTCTTTCTTTTGACCCTGTCCCTCCTCAGAAATGTTTACTTCTGATTACCTCCTTCCCCAATCTGCCCTCTCCTTTATCATCTCCGCTGCTCTCTTGTCCCCTTCCCCCCTATTTTCCTGTAGGGTAAGATAGCTTTCCATACCCAATTGAGTGTATGTTATTCACTCCTTAAGACAAATCCAATGAGAATAAAATTCACTCATTCCCTTTCACCTTCCCTTACTTCCCCTCCACTATAAAAGCCTTTTCTTGTCTGTTTTATGTGAGATAATTTACCCCAGTCTACTTCTCTGTTTTTCCTTCTCCTAGTATAATCTTCTCTCACCCCTTAATTTTATTCTCCAGATATTACCTATTCATCTTCAACTCACCCTGTGCCCTCTATCAATCTATCTATACATATAATTTTTTCCTCTCCAACTACCCTAATACTGACAAAGGTCTCATGAGTTACAAATATCATCCTTCCATGTAGGAATGTAAGCAGTTCAACCTAAGTCCCTTATGATTTCTCTTTCTTGTTTCTCTCTTCATACTTCTCTTGAGTCTTGTATCTGAAAGTAGAATTTTCTATTCAGCTCTGGTCTTTTCATCAAGAATGCTTGAAAGTCCTCTATTTCACTGAATGTCCATTTTCCCCCCTGAAGTATTATACTCAGTTCTGCTGGGTAGATGATTCTTGGCTGTAATCCTTTTTCCTTTGCCCTCTGGAATATCGTATTCCAAGCCCTCTGGTCCCTTAATATAGAAGCTGCTAAATCCTGTGTTATCCTGATTGTGTTTCCACAATACTTGAATTGCTTCTTTCTGGCTGCTGTCGATATTTTCTTCTTGACCTGGGAACTCTGGAATTTGACTACAGTATTCCTAGGAGTTTTCCTTTGGGGATCTCTTTCAGAAGGTGATCAGTATATTATTTCAGTTTATATTTTACGCTCTGGTTCTAGAATATCAGGGCAGTTTTCCTTGATAATTTCTTGAAAGATGATGTCTAGGCTCTTTTTTTTGATCATGGCTTTCAGATAGTCCAATAATTTTTAAATTATCTCTCCTGGATCTATTTTCCAGGTCAGCTGATTTTCCAATGATATATTTCACACTGTCTTCTATTTTTTCATTCTTTTTGGTTTTGTTTTACAATGTCTTGATTTCTCATAAAGTCCCTAGATTCCAACTGCTCCATTCTAATTTTTAAGGAAGTATTTTCTTCAGTGAGCTTTTGGACTTCCTTTTTCATTTATGCTTTTTTAAGGCATTCTTCTCCTCATTGGCTTTTTGAACCTCTTTTGCCATTTGGGTTAGGCTATATTTTTTTTTTTAGGCATTTGGGGTTAAGTGACTTGCCCAGGGTTACACAGCTTGTAAGTGCCAAGTCTGAGGCCAGATTTGAACTCAGATCCTCCTGACTTCAGGGCTGGTGCTCTATCCACTGTGCCATCTAGCTGCCCCTAGGCTATTTTTTAAGGTATTATTTTCTTCAGTATTTTTTTGGGTCTCCTTTAGCGTGAGTCCCATTTTCTTAGCAATATCTTTGTGCTACATTATGGGAGAGGGTGTGGGTTGGGATCGAATATTACTTATAAACTATAGAAAAAGAAGATAGGATGATCTGATCTGGTTCTTTTTTTCATATCACAGAAGAAAATAGACCCCCTCTGTGCTTAGCTAGGTTGGTCTTTGGAAAATAGACAAAGTCTGGTTCTCAAATTATCCTTGAAACCTTTCCAACATAATAAAACCTTGACAAGTTTTGATAACTGGTGGAAAGCCAGGGTGCTCCACTGGAATTCACATAGCGTCAATATATGTAAAGGTAACCCTCCAGTGGAGCATTTCTAAGACAGATATGGACAAGAATCACTTGAGATGGGAAAGTTTAGATAGGTCATAATCTGTACCATTGGAGGAGGAAGTCACGTCAATGATGTCACAGATCAATTGCAACTTTTAAGTAAGTATAAGAGAGACTAGCAAGAATACTATTCAGAACCATGCCTGGTCCTACTTAGTAGTGGTTATTAGTTATTTTCATGTTAAGTGCATAACAAAGTATAGTACAATTATATGCATATCAGTTAGTTAGAATATCTAATTGCCTAAGCTTATATTTCCTGTATACAAATTAGACCCCTTTGGGAAGTTGCAATATTTTCTTTTGGCAATTTAGATTTCATTCTACAGTACACTTATTGTCTTTGAGGCTACATTTCTGATTCTACATATTCATATTTTAACAATTTATTATTTAAATGCCATATTGGGAGAGGAAACAATAAATATCTTTTAAGAATGAGAAGGCTTATTTCATGAAGAATGGTGACTAACTATTTTCTCTACTCAGTAAAGGTAGTCATAGCTCATTTTTATACACCGATTTACCATTTACAAACCAGTTTCCTTGTAACAACTCTGAGTTCCACATAATTCAAATGTTGTTATCTACATTTTACAAATGGGGAACTTGGGACTCAGAGATGTCAAGTGACTTATGCAGAAGCCCACAACTGGTAAGTGACAGAGCTGGGGTTCCAGCCTAGGCTTTCCCATTCCAAGACCAGTGTTTCCCCATTTCACCCTCTTTCCTCACAAAACAGATATAAACACATGGAGGATTCAGATTATATGTGAAAGACCTTATTGATTAATTAATAGAAGAATTAAGACTGGTTATGACTCAACCATTGCTAGTGAAGAAAGCCTTTCTTTTTTTCCCTCTCTTCTCCCCCACCCCCACCATTCCGGATAATCCCCCTACATGTATACAGTGTGTCAATTGGACTCCAGTCTCAGTTATTACTAATGTGTACAAGTTTTGGATGAAGTTTCTGACTTCTATCCCCACTAAGAAAAACCTTGGGGAATGTCAGCATCAGATTTACTTTGTTTTTCCCAAAAGGATCATTAGCTCCCCTGCATGCACTCAGGCTAACAAGACATCAAATATATTTAACCAACAAAAATGCAGAATGGGGTTGTACCTGAATCCCTCAATCATCAAGAAAATTCTTCATTTTCTGGAGAGTAGCAAATAACCCCTTTTTTCTCTGGTGGATATCACCTTGCCTCAGCACTTATTCAATATACATTACTCATAGTGTCAATGAAGGGGTAGGTCTGTGCTACTCCTCAGGATATGTGGTATCCTGCCAGGTCAATCTCTCTAGTAATATCAAGGGCAAGGTCCCCAGGTCTGTTCTGGTATTCATCTCAATGGTTTTTGTTGCTTCTTTCTTCTTCTGGGTGCACATTGTTCCCAATGGAGGCTGTGGAGATACACAGGTGTTTCTACAGGTCTTCACGTTTCTTCATGTCACTGTCTTTTCTCTTTAAATTTAAATTTATTTACTTATTTATTTTTAATTTTCAAGATTCACTTTTATAAGATTTTGATTTCTAAGTTTTCCCCCCTCCTTCCCCTCCTCCCTCCCTAAGATGGCATGCATCTGATATAAGCTATATATGGACAATCATAATAAACATATTTCCACATTAGTTGTGTTGTGAAAGAAGAATCAGAACAAAAAGGAGAAAGCATGAAAAAGAAAAAACAAAAAAAGAGAAAATAGTATGTTTCAATCTGCATTCAGACTCCATAGTTCTTTCTCTGGATGTGGATAGCATTTTCCAGCATGAGTCCTTTAGAATTGTCTTAGATCATTACATTGTTGAGAAGAGCTAAGTCTATCAAAGTTGGTCATCACACAATGTTGCTGTTACTGTATACAACGTTCTCCTGGTTCTGTTCACTTCACTCAGCATCAGTTCATGTAAGCCTTTTAGGTTTTTTTGAAGTCAGCCTGTTCATCATTTCTTATAGCACAATAGTATTCCATTGCATTCGTATACCACAACTTGCTTAGCCATTCCCCAATTGATTGTTTTCAGGATCATGGATCTGGATCTGAAAGGGATCTTTGAGGTCAAAACTCATCATTTCACAGTTGAGGAAACTGAGGCTCAAAGAGACTTGTCCCAAGGTCACACAAATAGTAAGTGGAAGAGCTGGGTTACAGAAGAAGGTGTAGTGACTCCAATTTCATCATTCTTTCCACTGCACCAGGCTTACAATTCCTGCTTTTATGTTAGCATTGACTATAGAAGGGATTAGTTTTTCCTCATGAATATGGGAAGAGAGAGTCTAAAGTGCAATAAGAGTAATCATTATGTTTTCTTCTATCTTTAACCCTTTGTATCCAATTCATATTGAGTGAGTGGTTTCCTTACATCTCCTTACTGAGGGAAGAATGAAAGAAAACAAGTCTAAAGGAGAGGACTCTTCTGACACCAAAGCATATGATTTCTTGAATTAGGAAATTTCCTGGCATTTGATTATTCCTCAGATGATTGTTTTAAGTCACTTCTTTGTGCTCTGGTTTTTTCATTTCTAAATGAGGAGGACAGACTGGACAGCCTCTAAGTCCCTTCCAGCTCTAAAGCTATGATTCTAAGGTATCCCACTGTAATAATAATGATAGCAATAACAACAATAAAAATGTTACATTTTAAAAGAATTTTACTGCTTTCAAAATGCTTTCATGTATTATAACTTTAGTTGAATGGTTTCAACCCTCTCCCCCCCAAAACCAAACAACCATACCTCTGTATTTTAAATGGGACTGGTGGGAGTTTGTGCTTAGGTAACATGGCTTCTCTCAGGGTTATGAAACACTTAATTTCAAGGTTTTGAAATGATGCCTTTGAGAACTTTCCTAGAGCTTCTCAAAGTATTACACGGGTATATCACTGGGTCTCACTGTCCCACTGGGAATGATGCATGTCTTAATTCACCAAGAAGAAATTGAGTCACTGAGAACCATAGTTCAGAGTAATGCATTGCTTTCAGTTATTCTCAGAACCTGGAAGAAAAACGAATGTATTCCAAAGGTAGGGAGAGGTAATCTTCCCTCTGTGGTTGAAGACACTATCCCCTGTGTCACTCAGTATTATTATGATCATCCTTTGTGGTTGAAAGTATTGTCAACTATGTCACTCAATACAGTCTTGCTCCACTTTATTTCCAGGGAAAATTTTGTCTTTGCTGATAAATGTGTAAGCTGTTGGTTGTCAGAAAATGAAAATGATGTCACCCAAATATGTTTCTTTAAACTGCCAGAAATTGTAGAGCCAAATTTACTGCCCAAGTGGTGAGATCTGCTCAATTCTGGTGCCTAAAAGTAGTTCTGATTCCTACAAATGATCCCTGTTCTGTTTTAGCCTTAAATATTTTATTTCATGTGGTATTTTCATCTTTAGCTTCCTCACCCCCCAAATTCTTTTGGGAATAGAAGTACCCATCTTCAATAAAGGATCAGATTTGCTCTAGATTTGCTGTCAGGCACATGGAGGCAAGTCACAATTTGCTCAGCTGCTGGCTAGGTGGGGCCTAAAACCTGCTTTCTGAAAGGCTTCCTATAGCTCTAGGGTCCCAATCTGTGGTACGTTAAAACTGTGGCTGGGCTTCAGTGAGTAGAGTGTACAACACCTATTTGTCATTCATGCAGTTAAGGGGAAGGTTATACTATAGTCCTTGCCTTGATTAGCTATGTTTTGTCAGCTGAGTAATGAAATGCCTTTCTAAAAATTAATGCTCTGAGACTGAGTAAATATTTGCCAACAATGTCTCATCCCCTCCAGGCAGAAGAGGCCCTGGGGCATTTAGCTGTAAGTAGGTCTCTATTAAGAACTTCTTGTTGAAGTATGTCTAGTAGGAATGCCTGCAGCAATAGGGCTCTTTGCTGATTTTTTCCTCTTTTTCCTTATTTGACTAAACCTTAATTTTAGAGAACTTGGTATTGTTCTTGATGAGAATATTTTCTGGGTTTTTGCTCAAACAAGTGTTTTTTCCAAAGGAATAATAGGAAAGCTCAAAAAGTAGAAGTTCCATTTTATGAGAAATGAACATTTATAAATGGTCAATGTGACCACTTCTTCCACTGATTCAGATTGCAACAACAATCCCTCTACCCTTTAGCAGAAAATTTTTGTGATTTGATATTGTTGGGGGAAAAATCATCAGCTGGTGACTACCCTCCTTCGAAGGAAGCTTCTCTGAAGTTAACTAGGTCAATTCTTGCACAACAGATAGTCTGTCACTCAATCCACATAGAAAGTGTGTTCTGTGTGGTAAAACCTTCCAGAGCTTGAGTTTCAGTGCCTTAGTCTTTGAGAATGCAGCTTCACTTCCACAGTCTGATGAGACATCAGGTAACTTGTGGAAGCAGGGAAAAGCCTGACTTATCATGTTTATGGAAAGGTGAAAAAGAAAGGGAAAGGAAAGAAAATGACTGATCAATTGACTGTTGATTGAGCTGCCTCAGTTTAATTATAATATTTATTAATATTTATAATCACTACTATAGGAGATAAAAAGAGGAATAAGAGGACCACCTGCCCTCAAGTTGTTTAGAATCTTTTAGGGCAGACAAGATATGTAGATAAATTCTAATATAAGAGTAATAGGATAAATGCATAAGAGAGATAAGGTGCCTGTGAAGAGGAGAACAATTCTGGTTTTTGAGAATTGGGGAGGTTTCTTGGGGGAAATGGAATTGGAGCTGGGACTTGCAGGGATGTATAAAATCAGGAGGTGGTGAGAAGCTGAATTAGGTTGGAGTATAGATTAAGTAAATAGGATGAGTGTCAAGTTTCTTAAAAAGTAGAACAGAAGCAAATTGTGGTTGATTCTATGAATTCTATACCATTTTCTGTTTCCATCTGACACAAGGCAAGGTAGACTTCTGGGAAAAGGTTAGAAGAGTTAACTTTGCCCTATTGCTACTGCTGGATGTGATATCTGTATCTATATGCCGATATATATGTGCATATATATATATATATATATATATATATATATATATGACATATATGTATATATAGAGATATATGTGTATATATCTCTATATATACATGTATACATATACATATATGTGTATGCACACTGCTTTCTGAACTGAAAGACTTCTAGATCTAAAATTTCATGATTCTGCAGGTGTTAAAGACCACTAGGAGTGTTCTTCATGTTATTACCTTGTGAACTTCTGGCATTTTCTTCTCTGGAAATGATATTAAAGAGACAGAAGCATGCTGCTGGTGTATCATGGTGTACCCCACCTATACTAGACAGAGCAGAGTGAACATCAGCTTATATCACACTAGTGTGGCAGTCAGAGAAATGGACCATAGATTGAATAGACAGCAGTACCTTGCTGTTATTGTTATCATTATTATTTTTAAAGCTATCACCCTGATATTTATTGCATTCATTCAGGAACTGGGAAGTCATCTTTTTCATTTTTCTCCATTGGCTGTGCATTCAGAGTATTGCACACAGGGTACAGTGTTTTGATCTTCAAATCTTGAGAAGCATGTGCATTAGAAGAGGGTACACTAAAAAAGCAATAGTCATGATTAAAGGAATGGAACACAGCACCTATGAGGACACTCCTTCAAAGCAGCTAGTGCAGAGGTCTAGTAGTCCAGAGTAGAGGCTTTAAAATTGTGTTCAATAAACCTGTTTAAAATATTTCGACAACTATATTTCAATGTAATTGGTTTTCTTTGTAATTGTATTTTATTTTATTCATTCAAAAACGTTATTCTGAGAAGACATCCATAGGCTTCATCAGACTGCCAAAAGGGTCCACGACTTAAAAAGGTTAAGAAGCCCTGCACTGGAGAAAAAGAGTGGGAGGGTGAGGAGAGAGAAACATTATTATTAATAATACATATGATTACATCTTTATTAAATGAAAACATTTAGCTACTCTTCCATGCAGCTGGAGGGAAGAATGCCAGTGAAGGATTTTTAATAGACCCAAGGAAGAACTTCTTGATATTCAAGATGATTAAAAGTAGAAATAGAAAACCAAGGGAAACTGCTGATGCTCTATCTTGGAAGATTTTAAAGAATAGTTTGGATGCACATGGCCAGCTGGGTTGAATGGTAAAGTATAGGCTGGCATGGAGGCAGTAGGCTGGATTGGATAATTTCTTGGTATACCTTTAGGACCACTATTCTATATATCCTTTTGAAACCTGAGCAGATGTAGGCGTAGTTGAAGGAGATTCTCTTTGGCTTTGCTTCCCTTTAAAACCTTTCCTTTGGCAGCTAATATTGCAGAGGAGACTCCCTGCCCTTCCTACCCTTCATGCCCATTCAGCTCTTGGTTGAGAAACCCAGTGAAGCTGTTATTGTTCCCCAAATTGCACACAGAAATGTCTTGACAATATCTATATGTATATCTACAGAGGTATAAGGACTCAAAATTGTGATTTCATTGATACAAAGAATGACTGGATGTACAAGCTCCCTCTACCTATGCAGGCTGACACCTCTTTCACACTTACAGTCTTACAGAGATTTTACTAAAGCACCAAATGGTTAGGTGGCTTGTTCAGGGTCTTCTTCTTCTTCTTCTTCTTTGCACTGGGGACTAAAATATGACTATATGGACAGGTTTAAATATGACTGCCTATCTTCAGTCTAGCTAAGTTTGGAGAAACTTGTCATCAGAATAGCCATGAGATAATGTGGTTAAAAAAATTTTTTTTTGGCCACAGTAACTCTCAAAGATTGTCTATTATTACGTGACTTAGTTGTTATCTGCTAAGTGTGGAAGGAGCATTCACAGTGAGGAATTCATGTATGATTGAACTGCTGAAGTAAGTGCACACGTCTGTATATTTGTGAACAATTAAATGCATCGGTATCTCTTGAAGAGATACATGTACAGCTGCAACATACATATAAAGACACACACACACACACACACACACACACAGAGCCAGAGATACCTAAGGGAAAACATGATTGAATTCTTTCCAGTTACAATATTTATGTACTGGCTATAGCTAAACTTAGCTCCAACATTGAATTTACAATGACGTCTTTCTTTAACAAGTTTTATAAGAAGGATGATTTAAGTCCAAGGAAGTGTAGTGACTCATCCACATAGGACCAGTGGCTGAGCTAAGTTTAGAATAAAGTGGATGGTTGGATCTTCTGGTGCTTGGTTTTTCCTGAGAAGTCACTTTACTCTTTCCTTACCATTCTTTTCCTTTACTTAGGTAAAACTTGGGTGTGTAACCCAATAGTTAATGCAGTTCATATTTTACTAATTTAATTAGTTCACTTCCTATAGCTCTTATTTTGGACTCTATTTCTGGTATTCAGGAAGCTTCCTTACATTCACATAGTTTAGGCTTATTTTGGCAGCTTTGTAATTGTCAGACATCTTCCCAAATTTATTTTTGCTTTTACGTCACGAGAAAAGCAAAGACTTTCAACAACTACATTGGTGTGTGTGTGTGTGTGTGTGTGCATGTGTGCATAGAGGTATCACAGAGATATAAATTGAACAGGTTTTTGTGAAGGGAAGGAATTTTGCCACCTACCAAAGGAACACATACTCAATAGAAAATGTAGAATATCTCCATATAAGTAAGGAATACTTGATACATACATATCTTTATACTTAAAAGTTAAGGCTGTGGAATGGGCTATCTGACCATCCAGTGAGCTTTCTATTACTGGAAATGCTGAGGTAGAGGCTAGATGACCATTTGTCAAGATAACTCCTAAGGGCTATACCTGTATCAAGTGACAAATGAACCTCTGAGGCCCCTTCCGACTTTAAGATGCAAGGATTCAGCCTCAGAAGAGGCAACATAGTATAGTGGAAAGTGTGTAGATCTGGAGTTAGAGGTCCTAGTTCTGTTTGTGTGGTGTTGGACAAGTCACTTAATTTCTAAGGCGTTTAGTTCCTTCATCCTAATATGTTTCCCTTGATTTGTGAGATCTTTTTTTGTCTATTTGCCTGAATCCTTGCCTTTGAGGTTTCTAGATACCTTTGGTCAAATTGCTTAAAATGGGCTCAGTGTTCATCATCTATTTCCAGGTTCTACTAGAGCTCCCACAGTCTTCTGTCATAAAGCTATCTATCAGCTTTAATATAGTTTAATGATCTATAATATTATTTCAGTTGAGTTCTTACTCTGGGCTTGGGAGCAGGGCTGGTTTTCCCTGTAAGTGATCCCTTCCTCCTACCCTTTAATGTTTTCATGGATAATAGGAAGGCCTAACTGCCCTGCTTAATGCTTTTTTCCCTCCTGCTGGCTGATGCCTGTGGTTGCTTTAACTGACTGCTTTGATATCTTCATCAAAATGCCAATATCCTTAAGAAGGGCTAACACTTTAAGCCATTATCAGTCATTGGCACCTCAGTGTAAAGTACACATTTCAGAACCTTTGCATGAGCAGGTTTTAAAAAGAGAAAAGAAGAGAAAGCACCTAATTACTGGGCTATAGAGGCAAGTATGGAAGAAGTAACAAGGATGGAGATAAAATGAGGAAGAATGAGGAGGTCACATTTTGCTAAAGGGAACCAGGAAGGATCTAGAAACCCTCTCATATAAATGACAGGTGAAGGAGCTAGGGATGCTTAGCCTGAATAAGAGAAGGTTTGAGTGGAACATGGAAACTGTCTTCAAATATGTGAAGGGTTGTCATCTGGAAGAGAGATTGTAGGTATTCTCTGTATTTGGAAAACCAGGATAGAAGTTAGAGGAATCAGATTTTGATTCAGTCCAGGGAAAACATTTCTGGTAATCAGGAATAATGAAATAGCTTGTCTCCAAAGACAGTGAGTTCTTCTTCAATGGAACTCTTTAATTATAATAATGTCTCACACTTACATAGTAACTTAAGGTTTGCAAAATGCTTCACAAATATTATCAAAACAACCCTGAGAGGTAAGTATTAATATTATCCTTATTTATTATAATGTTAGAGAAAAGAATCCTAAATGGGTGGTGGTAGTATAGAGTTAGAAATTAGATAGTCTCTAAGACCTCATTTCATCTTGAAGATTCAATACGTTTCTGATTTTCTACTTTACAGTTACCTAGGCCAGCACTGCCAGACAATGCACATTTCCCAATTGTGGCAATGTGAAGGTTTGCTTCCTCTTTCCTTGGTTTCCCCTCAACAAAATGGTGAATTAGAAATGTATTACTGTGAATCTGCTTTTTCCAATGTAGGGGATGGAGGTTGGGTGGAACTGAGTTCCTATACATTTTATAGAATCAAAGAGTTAGATTTAGGGTTGGAATGGACCATCTACTCCAACTACCTCATTTCACAGAGGAAGACGTGAAGGCATGAGGAGGTGAAAGTTCAAATGTGACATCAGACTCTTACTAGTTGTGTGACTCTGGGGAAGTCACTTAACCCACTTGCCTCAGTTTCCTCATCTGTAAAGTGAGCTGAAGAGGGAAATGGTAAACTACTCTCTAGTTTCTTTGCCAAGAAAACCTCAAATGGGGCCATGAAGAGTTGGACACAACTGAAATGAACATGGGTATACACATGTAACTATACACAAAATGCATATGAAGATAATATGAAGTAATTTTAAAGGGGAAGCACTAGTTGTTGAGGGATTAGGAAAGACCTCATGATGGAACTTGTATGGAGCTTAGAAGGAAACTAAGGGTTCAGAATGGAGGATGATGAGGACAAAGAGAAAAGAGATACCTCACAACAAATGGCCTTGATTTCCTTAGTACAATTTCAGGTGAGGCCCCTAGCTGAATGAGTGGTGAGAGAGGATGCTGTGGGAACCTTGGGAACAGAAGAGAAATTTAGAATAGTCACTATGATGAGGGGGATAGAGAATAATTTAGGCAAGAATAAGTAGGATTGCTTTGTTATAAGGAGAACTCAGTTGAAATTAGACAGTATAAATTTGTAGAGGGCTAAGTCAGCCTTGCTGCATGCCTTGTTCCAATTCTGTTTAGTAGCATGTAAGTAGGAGAGAAGGAGGATGATGGGAGAAATCCAGGGCTGAAGTTTTCCACTAGTAGATAGGACAAGGGAGAGAGGGACTCAAGAGATGAAGATAGTTTAGAGTTGTGCTAGTTCACAAAAAAATTTGAGATTGGCAAGAGAGGGGAGTAAAGTTAAGAGCAGGGATGATGACCTTGGAAAATATTGAAGGGTGGAGGTGAACCTTCAGTGAGGATGAAGATTAGGTTTAGAGGGAATAAGACATAGAGAAAGAAGGAATGATAGGAAATGATGATTGAATAAAGGAGTTTCAGAGAGCTTTATCATGGAAATAGAACACATTAGTGGTAAGACCACCCAGGTGACCAAACTATGTGTGTAGCTGAGATGGAGTGGAAGAGTAAGTAGGTCATGGGAGTTGAACAGATTGAGGAAGGTTGTGTTTGAGAAAACATCAAAGTGTATGTTAATGCTCCCTAGTGTGAGAGCAAGAGTTGAAATGGAGAGAGAGACTCTGAGTTAGACAATGAACACATTGAAAAAGGAGGAAGAATGTTCTGGGGGCCAATAAATAACATTCACTAGTATCTGGATTTGGTGGTAAGTTTGAAAAGAGTTAATCTCAAATGAAGAGAAGTAGCTTGGTGATGATGGTATAGGAAGAGTCTGAGGGTGGCAATGGGGAGAAGCAATATTCTGACTCACTCTGGGATCAGTGAATGGTAGGGGGTGAGGCACTCTGAGAGAAGGTGAAACTAGTACTGGAAAGGATGACCGGCATTGCAATTGTCATCCAAGGGAATTCAGGTTCCTATGAGTGCCAGAAGATGGAAAGAGCATAAGAAGAGATGTAAATGAAGAAAAGCTTGTTAATTTTAAGTCAGAGTTCCAAAGAGCATGGTGGAAGGAATGAATAGATATGTAGAGACACAAGAGGTAGATGGGAGTGAGAGAGTGTGCAGCAAGGGTTTGAGAAAAGGCTAATTTAGTTTTAGGCAGTCAGAGATTTCTTATCATGGGGACTTGGAGAGTAAGAAGGGTTGGGACTTTGCTAACTGATGAGGTATTAGTCCAAGCAAAACATCACTGGATGAAAGCAACTTCACTGAAGAAGGCAGGTGCAGAGAATATTCCATGGTTTGGTTGAGGTGTTAGAATGACCTTTCACTCAATTATGGCATGGTCTGTCTCTTTATCTCTGGTCTCACTCTTAGAACTTGCTAGCACAGTCTGTTCTTTCTCACAGAATTCTGTTGCAGGAGCCTGATCTTTCTCACTGAACTCATAGGCACAGTCCCAGTCATAGAACCATAGATTTAGGGTTGGAAGGAATGTCTGCGCCCATCTAATAAAACATCCTCATTTTAGTTGAATCTGAAGAGGTTAAGTGACTTTCTCAGGGTCATACAACTAGTTAAGTACCAGACCAAAATTACTGCCTCAAAGATTTTGAAAGATTCCAATTATGCATTTACAACTTTTCAGTGTTTTCACTTGTACAATTAATTCCATTTCCCCTCTAGAGCTCTGAGGTATTCATTCTGGGTCTCTGACAGCCCTTATACCTTGAACTGAAGCAGTGGCTTCAGTTTTACTGGCACATTCTGAATTCTGTTTCAAAAACATTTCATTTGAGAGCTAGGAACACTGCAGAGTATGATGAGATGAGTTCTAAAGCAACTGGTGCTCAGAAGGTGCATCTTGTTCCACAATGGCTCACTGTGTTTACACTTCTCAGGTGTAATAGTCCTCCATGTTTTATAGTGAAAGATGAAAAGCTTAACGTATGCTCTCACCAATTCTTAGGGAAGAACACAAAGGTATATATTTTTGTCAAACCTCACTAAGATTGAACACTATCTCATCAAGTGCTCAGTTCTAACTATGATGAAATTCTATAGTGTTTTCAAGATTGGCAAGTTAGCAATGGATGATAGATTTATAAAGCCTGGAAGGCAAGATGGGGGCTCTAAGGTGGACTGGGAGAATGTGGGAATTTTTAATCAACTTTGAGATTCTCAGGGGCAGTGAGGTGGCGCCGTAGATAGAGCACCAGCCCTGGATTCAGGAGGACCTGAGTTCAAATTCAACCTCAGACACATAACAGACCCATGTCAGACTAAAAAATACAACACAGAGATTGAAAGATTTGGGGGTGATTGTCAGGAGGTTAGGAAGATGTGGCAGTGTAGAATGGTATGAAGAACCTTGTACTAGGAGTCAGGAAACTTGTGCTAGGATCCCCATTTTGCTAGTAACTAGCTGTGTCCCCCCTGACCTCTCAGAGACTTTGTTTTCTTATCTGTATAACTAGAGGACTGAAAAAGACAATTTCTAAAGTCCACCAGGTTCAACATTCTATAAATCTGTAATTCCCCAGCTCCATAAGGGAAAATTCCCATATGAAAAAAGAGTAATTATCTGCCCTCCCGCCCCCAACAATTAAAGTGTGACAGAGAGAGGACAGAGCTAAGCAAATAACTCTAGGCTTCTGAAAAGAAAAAAAAACACCTTAAACACTTTTTAGGTATTTCTAGGAAAATTGAGTGCCTAGGGATCTGTCCAGAGCACTGTCTTACTTTTATCTGAATCTCTCTGACCCAGTAGATCAGAACCTCCTGTCTCTACACCTGACCTACTGCTTCTGTCTTCTTTGAATTTTACCCCTTGAACTTTACTACCTCTGAGACTAGCTGTCTCTGCTAACCTGTACCTTGATTGACTTAGAAAATCTTTTAAGATGGATACCTGTCATAACCCAGCATGTAACCTGGACCATTAGTCTGGTTTGTATTGGCAAACACTTTGGAGGGTTGAAAGATTTATTTTGAAGCTATTTTCAAAGCTGCTGTTAGACTTTACCTGTGTTTATGGTAAAGTGTCCTTATAATGAATAACTATTCTTCCTAGCAAGAACAAACACCTAGAAACAAGTGTGTTTCTATAGATGGAAGATTATTGCATTTTGTGGCTTTGGTGCTCATCTAATACATGCTACAATCTCCAGGATAAACAAAGTAAGGAAGACATGAACTATTCAAGAAGCTTTATTCTTTAGTTTGTTAGAAATGTAATTAAAAGCCAGATTGTGGATTTAAATTTTGATACAGGTCTGTTGATTTCTCTCTGTTCCATAGGCATGGCCTCTGCTTCTAACTTTGAACCTTGGCCATCTATTGTGCAAATGTATGCATTAGAGGGCAGGTAGGTGGTGCAGTGGATAGAGTGCCAGGCCTAGAGTAAGGAAGACTCCTGTTCCTGAGCTCAAACCTGCTTTCAGATACTTACTAGCTGTGTGACCCTGGGCAAGTCACTTAACCCTGTTTGCCTCAGTTCCTCATCTGTAAAATGAGCTGGAGAAAGAAATGGCAAACTACTCCAGTATCCTTGCCAAGAAAACCCCAAATGGAGTCACACAGAATCAGAGGAGACTGAAATGACTGAAGAACAGCAATTACTGAGATACTTATCAAATTTGTGATGATGTAAATCTGTGCTGGATAGTTAACATGTTGCATAATGGAATCATAATCCCCAAAGATCTCGTCAGACTTGGATAATAGACTGAATATAAGAGAAATTTTAATGGGGATAATGATCACCTTGCATAACAACACATTTAATTTATATACCACTGAGGTTTGCAAAGTGCTTTTCCTCTCCACAACAACACAGTAAGATAGGTAACATTTATGTTACTATTCACATTTTACAAATTAGAAAACTGAAATTCCAAGATGTTAAATGACTTGCCCATGATCACTCAGCTACTAAATATTACAGATGGGCCTTTTCATTATGAGTCCTTCAACCTTTTCTAAAATGGTTTGTTGCCTTTCAGGGATCAGTATAAAGTCTTGTATTTTACACTTGCCTAAGTATAAAATAGGGAAAGTGGGGCTAGACAATATTTGTATGAAAAATATGCAGGGATTTTAGTGGACCACATATTCAGTATGTGTCAAGAGAGTGTCATGACAGTGAGAAAAAGCTAACATGCTTGTAGGCTGCAGCAATAGAGACATAATGCTCAAAATGAATGAGGATCAGTTTCAGGTACCATATTTTAAGAAGGATATTGACAAATTTTCTTGTGTTCAGAGGATACCAACTAGAATTATAAGACTAAGCTATGCCATATGAGGATTAGCAACTGGGGGAATATTTAGGCTAGAGAAGAGAAGACATGAGGGTGATATCTCAGATTTCTTCAAATATTTTAAGAGATGTCATTCAGCCCTAGTATTTGTGGAAGAGGAATTATATATGTTCTTGTCGGCCTCCAAATAGAACCAGGACCAACGGGTAGAAGTTGCCATAAGGATGATTTTTGCTTGGTGTATGAGAAAACTTTCTAACAATTAGAATTATCCAAATTAGAGTGTGTTCCCTGATTCCTGTAGGTCTTCCACCAAAGGCCAGATGCATATATGGCAGGCTTTTTGGGTAGGTGGTGAAGAGAATTCTTGGTTATATAGAGTACCACAAAAGTCTTAATGTTGTTTTAAGCTTTCATAGTTAGATTAAGCATTTATTGACCACTTACTATGTTCTTGATGTGAGGGCTTGCTGAGTCCTTTACAGGGCTGCTCATCCATCTTTGGTGTCCACCTGTCACCCAATTCTCACTTGTGACTCTAAGATGCTATAGCATGTGTAGCAGCCACACTCCAATAAAACTGTCTAGGCAGATGGGCTAAACAAGGTTAAATGTAATTGATAGGCCTCAAACCTGTCAGTGAGTTAGGAGGATGTCTATTCCAAGTATATAAAGACTTCCCCCGGTGGAATGATTTGTTCTAATGAATGGCCATGAAAGTGGCTGAAGCAGGTATTGTGGAGTACTTAGAGTTTGGTCAGACATCAAAGATGCCAAGATCATCCACTGCATTCCAGGCCATTGCCAGTCACCTTGACTTTTTATTCTGCCACTGGACTTTGATGACTTTGGAAGAGAAAGTGAGGCTGATGACATTGTACAACTCTGTCTCACTTAAATCTAATCAATCACTCTTTGAACTCATTGGTCCTCTTCGAAAACAAAGGATGAGCAACAGTAACAACAATGAGCAAGAGTTACATGCTAAGCACTATGCTACCTTTTAGCGATACAAACCAAAAGTGAAGTAATCCCTGCCTTCAAGGAACTTGCATTCTCATAAGTGGGGGGTTGTTCATCTTTTTGAGTCATAGATCCTTTTAAAAGCCTAATGAAGTCTATAGACCTTCTCTCATATAAAGTTTTAAAATACATAAAATGTATGCATGTATAAAATAAAATAAATACATAAATAAATATTTAAAATAAAATTACAAAGGAACCCAGTTATATTGAAAAGAATTATCAAAATATTAAATAAAACAAATTCATAGACCCCAGGTTAGGAGCACACACACACACACAAACGTGCATGTGCACGCACAGTGAAAATTATCACACTCTTTTCTGGAGCAAAGACAGAGTTGATTTAATTATGCATCCAGAATGGGAAGGCCCTATGTTGTGGGTGAATGGGATGAAGGTGGTGGAGTAAGATGAAGTGTCCCTGAAACTGGGTCTAGCTGTAGTATGGGTGACCTAGGTCATCACCAATCAGGACAGAAGAGCTTTAGGGAAGAATTTCTAGAGATGAAAGGTTTAAATCCTCCAGGCCTAGGGTTTTGGTCCAGGTGGCATGGTGTCTGGTGAGGAGATGGTCATGGAGTTAAGCGAAGTGGGGGAAGAAGGGAATATTTAGTGTATGCTGACACCAGGACATTAAAACTGCATTACCATTGTGGTGTGGCAGGTACTACTAGCTAGATACTTTGTACATACTTGTTATTCCAGTGTCTGCTTCACTCCTCTTTCCTGGAAAGGTGTAATAACAATAATAACAGTTGACATTTATATGGTGCTTTAAAGTTTGCAAAACATTTTGCATTTATTACTTTATTTATTCCCTACAACAACTCTGTGAGGTGGGTGCTATTATTATTTCCATTTTACCTAAGAAGAAACTGAGGCTTTGTAAGAAGTAACTTGCCTGGGGTCATAGAGTTACTTAGTGCCTGAAGTGGGATTCAAACTCCCATTTCCCTGACTCCAAGTCACCAGCAACTACACTACAGTATGCTATACTGTCTCTCTTAAAAGCACCTGCTACTCCCATAGCTTTGTTCTTATTGTTCAGTCATTTTCAGTCATGTCTGATTCTTCATGACTCCATTTGGGGTTTTCTTGGCAAAGATCCTGGAGTAGTTTGCCATTTCCTTTTCCAGCTCATTTTACAGATGAGGAAACTGAGGCAAACAAGGTTAAGTGACTTGCCTTGGGTCACACAGCTAGTGAGTGTCTGATGCCACATTTGAACTCAGGGAGATGAATGAATCTTCCTGACTCCAGGCCTGGGACTCTATCTACCACACCATCTAGCTGCTTGATTCCCATAGCTAAAGCTCTTTAACAAACATGTGTCCATGTTACTGAAATACTACTTGGTGTCAGAGAGCCCTGTAGTACTTGACATGTCAACATTAAAATTGCTCTAGTACATATCTAGTATGAAACCCTGAAAAACTCCAGCTCCAGCTTACTTTTGAGGTGACCAGACTTTTGGCCATATACATATACTGGGGCTTTGTAGAGAGTCACAGTGCTCATGCCAGAAGGAGCTACTTGAATCTGTGCAAGGAGGCTGCAATATCTCTTTATGGGTTTCTGACAGATGATGGACTCCTTTACTTCCTGCTTCCCATCTGGTGGGTGAATTGGATTCAGTGTGCCTAGAGTGTGGTTTCAGGCAATAACTTTGACATGGGGGATAATCTGGGCTCATTAATCATGAACCACCATTGTTCTGAGGAGCCCGTGTTACTGGAAATATCATAATATCATGGAAAATCTCTTTCTCGAATGAGCTGGCATGCATATTTGTGTCTCAGGAAGGCCTTCCTGGACATTCAGAAACAGGATGCCTGTTGTCATGGTAATAGAAACAAGTGAGCCAAGGTTTTCTGAGAGTGTCAGTTGCTTTAATTCAAGAAGTAGGATGAGCATAAGTTTAAACATAGATAAGTTAAAGTACTACCATATTTTCATAGCTTTCTCTCTATAAAGTTTATCAGAGTCATGCCTCAAGAGATGAACATGTTCACAGGCTCAGCTGTAAATGCTGAGAGAGAGGAGAGATGATTCTGTTTATCCAAAGCTCAGATCGCAGCACTCTGGCTCCAGAGAAAGAATCCAACAAAAGAGGGTTCTCAGGAACTACAGGAATCAGTTTCTTCCCAGAAGTAATCAAACTCATCCCATCCATCATCTATCTAGGGGATACATAGAGCACTACTGTCTGACAAAGACACAGAAGGTCCCTGGATGGACAAGGGTCAAGCTGCTGATATGGTATTAGAATTAAGGATAATAATCTGACCTTTAGTTGCCCTAATGACAGGGCTACCAAGGGAAAACATGAATAAATCTGAAAAAAGTGCAGTGAAAACTTTTGCAATAAGATAATGAAAGAAATAATTTCTGGTACTATCTCAGACCTTGCCCCTGGCTTCTGCTCCTTCTACTTCTCCAGCCTTCACCACTGCTTTTGGACCAAGCCTCAGTAGACTCATCTGCTAATCTGATGTATTAAAAGATAAAAATAAAATCTTTTTTTAAGGCTTTTGTGTATGTGTGTTCACATTATAGTTACTTTGGATATATGCCCCACCCACCTGGTTTGAATCCTACCTTGCAATAAAAACAAATTAGTAAACAAAGGACAATCAACCTCATCTGATGATGTATGAATCATTCTGCCCTTGTCTCCCCCTCTTCCCCATTTCTCTCCTGAGAGAAGGTAGCCCTGTTTCATTATCTGTTCTCAGGGACTTTTGGTCTTTCTTTTCCTCAGAGTTGGCCTTCCCTTTAGTGATCTTTTCATTTCCATTGCTGCATTCATTGTGATTATTGTTTTTTGGGAAATATAACAGTTATTTATTTATACATTCACATATATTTTGCTTTGTATCATCTCATACAAATATTACCATGGTTTTCTGAATTCCTCATACTCATTTTTATTGCACAGTAATATTCTAATATATTCATATGCTCTGATTTTTTTCAGCCATTTCACACTCTAGAAGTGCTCACTTTATTCCCCTGCCTTACTATTATAAATCCTTTAGTACTGTGTACTAGACTTTAGTACTACTATGAATATTTTAGGATGTATTGGACCTTTCTGTTTTTCACCTCCTTGGAGGCATATGTCTGGTAGTAGGATTGCTGAGTTAGAGGGCACAAACAGTTAGTTATTTGCTCCCATAATTCCAAGTATTTTCAATATGGTTGACCAAATTCACAAAGCCTTCAAAAATATTTTTGTGTATCAGTCTTCCTGTAGCTATCCCAACATTGTTTCAAATTTTTTTTTGGTCCTTTGCCAATTTGAAGGGTCTGAGGTAAAGATTTAAAGCTGTTTTAATCTGTATTTCTCTTATTAGCAATGATATGGAGCATGTTTTCATATGTTCATTGAAATTTTGCAATAAAAAAGAACTATTTGTGTGTATTTTTTGATCACTCATCTGTAGGAGAATTTTAAAAAATATATTTGTGTCAATTTCTGTGTGGATATCAGATTTTTACCAACACTATTTAATCCATTGGACAGTTTCTCTTTTACTGTTTCTGTATTGATTTTGTTTGTGCAAAGGCTTATATAATTTTTTTTTGTTTGGTCATTTTTCAGTCATGTCTGACTCTGTGACCCTATTTGGGATTTTCTCGGCAAAGATACTAGAGTGGTTTGCCATTTCCTTCTCCAGCTCATTTTACAGATGAGGTAACTGAGGCAAAGAGGGTTAAATGACTAGCCCAGGATCACATAGCTAGTCAGCGTTTGAGGCCAGTTTTGAACTCAGGAAGTTGAATTTGTGTATTGTCTATATCTAATGACAACAATACAATTTTATGTAATTTAAATTACCTCATTTTATTTATGAATATCTCTAAGCCTTGTTTGGTTAATAAGCCTTTTAATAGCCACAGTTGTGAAAGGTATCTCCTTTTATCCTCTTTCTCTGTCTCTCTCTGTGTCTTTCTGTCTCTCTCCCTCTCCTCTCTTAATCATGTTCACTTTTATATTAAGATCTGCTTAGATCTTATTGCAGCACATGGTGCAAGATCCTGGTTTAAACCAGTTTTTAAACCAGTTTTCCAAGAAGTCTTTTTCAAGGTTCTTGGGTAACTGAACATTGGGCTGCTGTTTTAATTGGTGAGCTAGGTGGCCCAGTGGATGGTGTACCAGGCTGAGAGTTAGGAAAATCTAAGTTCAAATCCAGCCTTAGACATTTATTAGCTGTCTGATCCTGGGTAAGTCACTTAACCCTGTTTGCTTCAGTTTCCTCACCTGTAAAATGAGCTGGAAAAGGAAATGGCAAACCACTCTAGTATCTTTGCTAAGAAAACCCCAAATTGGGGCACAAAGGGTTGGGCATGATTAAACAATTGTTTCAATTACTCTAGTTCTTTATCTAGTTATTTCACTCCCTATAATAAAGACCTTCCTGTGCCTGGAATATCTCTTCCATGTCCAACTCCCAGACCCTACTTCTCCAACCTTCCTTAGGGCCACTACCTCTGGAATTGCCATTTTAACAAAACAATGAATCTAGAATTTAGGACACTTTTTTTTCTTGATATAGGTCTTCCTGATTCCAGATGTTCTACCCCTCCATCTTTCTCTGCTAAACAATGCTTGCACTAGGCCCCCTTTTATGTGTCATCTTCTCTATTTTTTTGTGACAAGACAGATACTCAAAGAGATATCATCTACCTCTTTAAGCTCTGGCAGGCTTGAAGAATGGAGCAGGGTGAAAGGGAAGAGGGAAGAAGAGGAAGCCGAGAAAGAAAGGAGAGAGATAACCAGGTGTGGGAAGTACCAGAATGCCTTCGAGGGTTGGATAAGCTGTCTAACTCTGCTCTCATTGGATATCTTCCATGAGAACCAGCACCCCAGGTCTAAAATTTTGCCAGGAGAGTTTACAAAGACAAGCTGCCTCAGAGACTTAAAGTGGGGAGGATATACATTCTGGGAGTAAGGGTTTGGGAAATGCACTCGAGTGGTATTAGGGAAAAGGAAGATATAGCAATGTAGTAACAAAGAAGAAACCTGGGATTGTGTAAGTATTTTATGAAATTTGCATAACTGTGGCTGGAAGCTAGGTGGAATAAGCTTCCTGTATTTGCATACTCAGAGTATGTCCTTCCCTTGGTGTACATTTCATACCTAGCCACTTCACCTTCATCCTACCCATCTGCCCCACCCCTTAAATGTCTTCTCCTGTCCAGATCTGGATCCTTGAGTGCATGGTTGGGCAGTAGCCGATCAAGGTTGACGTGTTCTATTCTGTTCAGCTGCTGGGCTTTCTTTTGTTATTGGCTTAGAAGATATTCCTTAAAAACTGGCCTGTTAACCCTTCTAAATTTCCTGCAGGGCCTAAGGGAGTAAGTAGATGGGGGCAGCAGAATGACTGAGCTGGGACAATGAGAAGGTGGTGGGAACAATTCACAAAATCTGTATCTGTTGACGGGAAGTGGTAGAGTATACATTTCTGTGACAGGCACCTCTGAGCACAGGTGTGCCTCAGTAAGTGTCAGTATTCTTGGTTGTAAATAGCCATCTTAGGCTGTGGGTATGTTGGTACGGATGTCTGTGTTTTCCTTTGCTGCTCTCATCTTGTCAGCCTTCAGGTTTAAATCTTCCAGTAGTTTTCCATTGCCTATAGAATACCTTTTGATTCAATTCAATAAACATTTGGTAATACAGCCCTGTGGATTAGTGGATAGAGTGCTGGGCCTGGAGTCAGAAAGACTTGTGTTCAAATCCAGCCTCAGATATTTACTAGCTGTGTGACCTTGGGCAAATCACTTAACCTCTGTTAGCCTTAATCCATTGGAAAGAAAACCCTTGGGCAGTATGGACCATAGGGTCATGAAGAGTCAGATGTGACTGAACAATAAAAATGTGGTAATGAAAGGTATTAGGTCCTGGGGTTAGAAAGATGAAACCAAAACAATCCCTAATCTCAGGGAGCTAATGTTCTACTGGTGGTGGATTTTCTCTGTGCTGGTCTTTTCCCTACCCCATTTTTGCCTGTTGCATTCTTTTCCTTCCTTCAAGGCCCAGTTTAGGTGCCACTTCCCCCATGAAGCCTCTCTTGACATACCAAGTTGGTAAATGATTTTTCTCTGCTTGGATCCCTCCAAGGCCCTCTCATTTGCACTTACCACTTTCTAATTTGTACAAGGATTCTGCCACTCCTCCCTTCATCTATAAGCTATTTGACAGCAAGGACTATATCTTGTTTCCTGTTTGTATCCCACTCAGCATCAAAGCATAATCCCATAATAGGTGCTTAATAAATGTTCACTGAATAGAATTATCTCACTTAATCTTCATAGCTTTAAGTGTTTGATATTATTGCCCTCGTTTTACAAATGAGGCAACTGAGGTTTAGAGAGTGAAAATGATTTACCCAAGGTCACACACCTGATGAACTACAGAGCCAGGTCTTGAATCAAGGTGATCTGAGTTTTAATTTAATACTTTTTTTTCCACCACAGCTCCTTTCTTTTTAGATGTGAGTTGACAAATTAGTACAGCTATTCTGGGCTTCTTGGGCAAAACCTGGCAAACACAGGAGTTAACAAGGTTTTTGAAATCTTAGTCATTTAAATGGGTTCCTGCAATAGGCAAGGTCAACACTTTTTTTTTTTTAACAGCAGATAATGCATTTGTGTAATGGTTGAGGAGAACGCCCTTAGGACTTTGAAAGTTATTTTTAAATCTGACACTTTTCTTGGAAATGGAATATTTCATAAGAGAAAGACATTTTATGTATATTAGTTACATGTGTATTTTACATGGAGAGGAATTCTGTATTTCTTTTGTATGTGTCCTGAACTAATGTGTGAACATGCTTTATCCTTCCAATAGAATATAAGTTCCTTGAGGGCAGAGCCTATATAATTTTTATTTTTTTCTAATTTTTAAAAAAATTTATTTTTTGGATTACATTTTAAGTTTTAAACTGTCTCCTTCCTCTCCACCCCACACTAGAGAAGGTAACCATTTAATGCGTTCTCTTTGTAAAACCATACTATGCCTACTTCTATTTATCAATTCTTTCTTTGGAGGTGCATAGCATCTTACTTCAATAGGTCCTTTGTAGTTGCTTTGAATATTTACAGGATTCAGAATACCTTCGTTGTTCACAGTTATTCTATAACAATATTGCTATTATTGTATACAGTATATACTGTATATTGTATTTCAATCTTCCCTTGGTTCTGCTCATTTCGCTCTTTATTATTTCATGAAAATCCGTGTTTTTGTAAAATCAACCTCATCATTTTTTATAGCATAGTAGTATTCCATCACAGTCATATATCACAACTTGTTTAGCCATTCCCCAATTGACGGGCATCCTCCCAATTTACAGTTCTTTGCCACCACAAAGAGAGCTGCTATGAATATTTTAGAACATATAGATTCTTTTCCTTTTTCCCTGATCACCTTGGGAAACAAATCTAACAGTGGCCCTGCTGGGTCAAAGGGCTGTCTCACTTTTATATTTGTATCTTGTGTCTTTAATAAGAGCTTGGCACTTCATAGTCATTTAATAAATACTTATTGATATATTGATAGATTGAGAGCTAGCCTCCACATCAGGCAGAGCTGGGTTTAAGTCTTCTCTCTGATACAAACTGGAAGTGTGACACTGTTTAAATGACTTAAAATCTCAGTGCTTTAAGACTATAAGTTGCAAGGGGCAGCTAGGTGGTGCAGTGGATAGAGTACTGGCCCTGGAGTCAGAAGGACTAGAGTTTAAATCCAGCCTCAGACACTTGACACTAACTAGCTGTGTAACCCTGGGCAAGTCACTTAACCCCATTGACCCCGCCCCAAAAAGACTGTAAGTTGCAGGTTTGCATTGTTAAGGGGAATTTCTCTCCCAGAATTACTTACTCAATTGCTAAACAAATTTGCAGCAAATTTGCAGACATGAATGCAAATAAAGGGAAGAATTTGGAACAAAGGATCTAAGGAGGGGGTAAAAGCCTTACCTAGATTTTGTTCTTGTCCCCAGGTTGATTTGCATGACAACTTGGAGCATTATGGAAGCTGAGAGAAAAGTTAATCAACCCAGTCCAACAGAGCCCCTCTATGTTTTTACTGGGACAACAGACCGATAAATCAGTAGTTTGAGAAGAGTGAAAAGGAAGTTTCTAACCCTGTGAGATAGTTGGCTGGGATCTAGGACATCAAGCAACAGGAATAGTCAAAAGAACAGAATTAATCTTAGGCTGAGGGCTTTTTCTGACTGCTATCATATCGTATCATATATCACATCACATCACATCATATCATATCATATCATGCTATCATTTCTTCATCTATCATAGCCCCTGTGAAACATTCTATGGCTATGTGGATAAAAATAACTTAACCTCTGTTTAGAAGGGTGAGGCTTATTAGCAGCTGTACCTCAGAAGGTGGTAGTAGGGAGCAGCAGATGGCCCAAAGAGGCTTCCCAACAACTAAACTCCAGGGGACAGTAGCGGGGAGCAGCCATAAAGAGCTGAAGTCCACAACCAGGTGGTAGAAGAAAGTAGCAGTCCAGTGAACATGGAAACTAGAGATCAGAGGTGGTATCCAGGAAAGATGATGTGATGCTTAGCGAAGAGTGGAGACGCAATGCTCATCAGGGATATGATGTCTAATACAAAACTTTTTAAAGCAGTAGAGAGCTGCATATGAAACTATCATCAAGAGACATTGCTGTTTCTACATTGAGTTTGTTTGACCACTCCAGTGCCATGGCCATATGTAACAACAATGAGAATAACAATAGCTAGCGTTTATACAGTGTTGAACCCCAATAAACTACAGAGTTGGTTCTAAGAAAGAGACAAAAAAAATTACGGTGCATGTGTCCATGGTTTAATTTCTCTCAAGCTGGCTTGACCTGCACTGCATAGGAATTCAGTCCAAAACTGGGCCCCCTAAGGGGGGCAGTTCAGAATTGGCTTGATTTGAGATTTGGGGTACAGGGTTATATGTCCTTTGAAAAGTAGGTGTTCCTAAGGGATGCCAATCAACTCTGATTGGCCAAAACACTTTGGGAAGTGGGCTATATTAAAATGAGGACTTGAATATGTGACTTAGGTCACTATCTTGGTCAACAGGGGCTGGTATCACTCAGCATCTGGACAGAGGCAATACCACCTCCAGTCTTGGGAATCTGTCTCCACCCAAACCTTAGTAGGATAAAATCAGTTCAGGCCTAGGTTGGATTTTGACCAAGATGAGAAGATTCAATGTAATCTCATTATCAGAAAGGTCCTTCTGAAGAACTTTAGACAAAAGGCTGGGGGCGCTGGGAGCTCTGAGTCTCCAAGACACAGATTACCAAGAGAAATATTTTTTCACAATAGTTTCTACTATATGCCAGACACTGTGCTAAGTATTTCACAATGTTTTCTCATTTAATCCTCATAACAACCTTGTGAGATAGGTGCTATTAATATCCTTATTTTACAATTGAGGAAATGGAGGGAAACAGAAATTAAGTGACTTGTCCAAGGCCGCACAGCTAGAAAGTGTCTGAATCTGGATTTGAACTCTATTCTTCCTGACTCCAGGCCCAGTACTCTATCAATTACACTACATACCTGCCTACCATACCAGTACTTTGGTGCCATAGGTTTAATTAGAGCTATATTCTAAGTAGGTTGCAGCATGTCACCAGTGAGGGTTTGGACTCATGGGCAGGTATAAAAGACATTTTCAAGAACTCACATGTTGGGAAAAAGAGGGGGGCTGTTTATATAGACAGAGTGATGATGACAGAGGGATAGCCTCAGAAGAAACATTCCTGTGCTTTGTATAGAACATTTATGGAGGATTTATGAGAAGATAAAGGCAAGAATGCATAGGATGAAAAAGTATAGAGAGATTGATATTCCAAAATGACAGTAATTCCCGTATTAATGTGGACAGATCCATTAAAATATTGAAGTCTAAGTAGAGACCTGGCTTGAGACAAATTATGTGAATGAGTTCTAGATGTGTACTAATTCTAGTGTGTGTGTGGGTGCTGCCAATGGAGCCTGTCTCAGGACCAAGTGATGTGCCTAACCCATTGGCAAGCCTCATAGCATAAAATAGCTTAACATAGAAGGTCTGAAAAGACCTTGGGAAGATCTCTACACACAAACAAATACAGACAGATGTTAATCTATTTTGGAAAAAAACACTCCAGAGCTGTAGAGTCTGCAGTTTTTCCTCATAAGCGATTAGGAAATTATGCAGCATATCATTCACCATTGTAAAAAACCAGTTCAGGATAAGGAAGGATTCTATGTAATATAGGTATTTTTATGTTTTTTTGTGATGGTCCCTTATTTGACAGGCTGACAGGTTTGGAACATCTTCCCAGTGGCCTGCACTAGTATCTAAACTACCACTGTTATGTTCCGTTGGGTGTCAATAAGATACATCATAAAATAAATATATGATAGTTACACATTTGTTGTTCTTCAGTTATTTCCAATCATGTTCAACTCTTTCTGATCCCATGTGGAGTTTTCTTGGCAAAGATACTGGAATGGTTTGCCATTTTCTGCTCCAGCTCATTTTACAGATGAGGAAACTGAGGCAAACAGGTTTAAGTGACTTGCCCAGCCAGGGTCACAGAGCTAGTAAATGGTCTGAAGCCAGATTTGAACTCAGGAAGATGCATCTTTTTGACTTTAGGCCCAGCGCTCTATCCACTGTGCCACCTACCTGCCCACTAATTACATGTATTATATAAATATATAACACATGTGCATATTATACATATATGTATATATATAGCATGCATATGCATATTGTGTATATATGTATATACATGTGTATATATGTATGTATAACCTGGAAGATGAAGCATAGATAGTTATTAATACCTGCTATTCTCTTAATTCAGTAAACATTAAGCACTTATTTTCTATAGATAGCACTATGTTAGGTGCTAGGGGAGTTTAAGAAAATTTAGATGAGATTCATTCCTTTACCTCATAGAGTTTACAATCCAGTTGAGAGAGAAAACACACATATGCATTATTAATAATAGTGTTTGGGAAAGAGGTGATAACAAAGTAAGTTTTGTTGGGGATTGAAAAGGGGGACTACATCTACTTGGGACATTGCAGTGTAGTGCATTTGTAGCAGTGAGGGGGTGGCTAGCGTGAGGGCACTAGCTATCTAAATAAGGAAGCTGAATAAGACCCAGGGCAGTGGAACTGAGTGGAAGATGGCTAGGAAAAGGCTAGGGACCCCAAACACATTGAAAGTGAGCTGGAGGATGCAGGGCAATATTCCAGGAAGGAAAGAAAAAGATATATTCATGTCAGGGTCAGGGAGGGTTTCCTAGAACAAGGCAGTAGGATCCAAGAATTGAAAAACTGAAGTGGGAAAGGACCTTTGAGATTATCTTATTTTACAGGTAAAGAAGCTGACACCCAGAGAGCTGGTTACTTATTTCAGGTCTCATAGATGGTAAGGGGAAGAGGTAGGATTTGAACTCACACCCTCTGACTCCAGAACCAGTGGTTCTTCTGCTGCACCATACAGAGAAAAAGGATGGATTAAACTTTTACAGGAAGGAACAGAGGAAGAGCATTGTGGTATAATGGAAAGTACATTGGAGTTGAGGGTCAGAGAAACTGCATTGAAATGCCAACTTTGTATGACCTTACTTAGGCAAGTCATTTACCTTCTCTGGGCCTCAGTTTTCTCTTAAGCCTTTAAGGGGGCAAAAGAGACAGTCTTGAAATTCCCCTCCTTCTTTTTTATGTAGACCAGATAGGTGGCTGGATAGAGCACTGGGCCTGACATCAGGAAGACATGAGTTCAAATCTGGCCTCAGATGCTGTGTGACTTTGGGCAAGTCACCTAACACTGTTTGTCTCAGTTTCCTCATCTGTAAAATGAGGTGCAGAAGGAAATAGCAAACCACTCCAGTAACTATGCCAAGATTAACTGGGGACAGGTTGATTAGTTAGAAGATTATTGCAATATTTTAGGCTGGAGTTAATGAGGGCTTGAACTAGGGTGATTCCAAGAAAGGAGAGGAAAAAGGCAAGATAAATTACAGAAGCAAGAGAAGATTTAGCAATTTATTGGATTGGGAAATGAGAGAGAGAAGAATCAAAGAAGATGCTAAAGTACTTGGGAGAATAGTGGTGACCTGAACAAAAATGGGGCATCCTGAAAAGCTCTTTTTGTCATAGGGAAGATGTCTTCAATTGGTCAAGGGAGAAAGAGAGATGATACTTTTTATAGGAAGGGGAAACCAGAGCATAGTTGTAGGAATGTGGTGGAGATTGGTTTGTAGGTGACCAGGGAGAGAATACAGCAATTGAGAGGAAGAAAGTGACAAGAAAACTAGTGGAAAAAAATATAGGAGATGCTGAGTGAAGTGAGCAGAACCAGGAGAACATTGTACACAGTAACAGTCATGTTATGTGATAACTAACTTTGATAGACTTAGCTCTTCTAAGATCTAAGACATCTCCCAAAGTCTCATGATGGAAAATGCTATCCACATCCAGGGAAAGAACTATGGAGTTGGAATGCAGATCAAAGCATACCATTTGCTTTTTTTTTTCTCTTCTGTTTTGTTTTGTTTCTTCTTTCTTGTGGTTCCTCCTATTGGTTCTAATTCTTCTTTACAATGTGACTAGTGTGAAAATATGTTTAATAGGAATGTATATGTGGAGCCTATATCAGATTGCACACTCTTTTGGGGAGGGAGGAGGAGAAAATTTGAAACTCAAAAGCTTATGGAAGTCAATGTTGAAAACTAAAAATAAATAAATTAAAAAATATAGGAGACTGGTGGGATGGGATTAAGAGTATAGGTCAGGGTTAGATATGGAAAGAGGATGGATGCTTCTTTCTAAGGGACAGGAATAAAGGAAGAAAAGGGTAAAGATTTAGAGAGATGTTGGAGTGGAAAAGAAAGACAATGAGGGAATTTACTTCTGATGGTTCAGTTCTTTAGTAAAGCAGGATTTAAGAGAGAGAGAGAGCACTGTACCAGGTTTCAGTTCCAAAGAGCAAGATGCCCCTTCCTGGTGAAGCTCATCATTTCTAATCTCATAACCATGCTGCTAACTCAAGCCTTGATTGATGCTTTTCCTTCACTCTCCTCTCCCCTCTTATTGAAGGGCTGGAGGGTGGAATACAGAACTCCTCCCAATGCCTTCCTTTTTAGAAGGCAGAAACTGGGCTCACTCCATTCTGCCCTGTCTGGTTTCAACTCCATGGAACAAGACACCCCATGCCAGGTGCCCCATTTTGTCCCCCCACCTCAATTTCCTGCCTCCTTTTGTGTGTTGTTTCTCCCCATTAGATGTAAGCTCCTTCAAGTCAGGGATTCGATTAATATGTATTAATTGAATTCCCAGCACTTAGCAGCACCTGGCACATAGTAGGTGCTTAATAAATGATTGTTGGATTGGATTAGATGAGGGGGACTGAGGCCTTGAGGAGAGCGAAAGAGGTTTACAACAGTGGCTCTGAAAAAAATACAATACACAGTATATGGGCCTCAAAGGAAAATAGCCAGAGTACTTTGGTATCTCTCAAGAAAACTCCAGTTAAGTGAGTTTGCATGAGTATTTTGTGCTTCATTCAGCAAGATCCAAAAGCTTGCTAATGAGCTGTCAGCCCCTAGAAGTCTAGCAGGTTTTCTTCCTAATTGATGGTGTCCCATCAGAAAAAAAAATTGCTTTATGAAATTGGATCTTGATATGGGTTTTCATCTGAAATGCAAAATTTATGCAATTTAATTGGAGTGAGAAATTCATCCCAACATCAAAGTCATCTTCCTTGGGGTGTAGAAGCACATTTCATAAGCTCTTAAAAATAAAGAGATTTCTGATATGACTACATGTGTACAGTGTTAGAAAATCTACAGAAAGCGTTCCTGGAAAATTCTGTACTAGGCCATCCATCAGGCAGAATTGTAGACTTAACAGGCTATCTAAGAGCTTCCTTCTCATGGTGGTTGCACTGCATAGGGGAAGCATCTAAGCAAGAACCTAATTGGCCTCTGAGAGTCATCTGAGTCTGGCTGCATGGGCTGTATTATTCAGTGAGTGTGCATGAGTAATTCCTGTGTGCAAGCCTGCAAAGAATGTTTATAGAATGCCTACTGCATGCTCAGTACCATTGTCTCTTGATTGGAGGTCTGTTGGGGTGGGTGTACTGCTGAGAATGAAATGGCTATTAGCTGCCCAGTTAATGAACTTTGGATGGAAAAATGGACAGAACATGTTTATGTTGCCTGCCCTCCCTCTGTTAATGTGCATTTAAGTGCTTTCAGTCATGAGGGTAGTATTGACCAGCTGCATGTGGAAGAAAACAAATGCTCTTCTATGATCCTTTCTATAGCTAAGACACACAAAAGCATCAGGGCACAAGTCATAGACAATGAACACAAAGGGGGCTTCTGTTTTTTGGCCTTATGTCTCTTGTTCTGGGCAGGAATCAGCAGTCCTGCTCTCTCCTCAAATGGGGTTGATGAGTAGACTTGACAGCCATGCTGCCATTTATTGACTTCTATTTTCTGGAATGAGTGAGAATACAGTATTTGTATTGTTTTATTCATTCCAAAGGTCTTCCCAAGAGAATATATTGATAAAATAATAGCTAACTTGATACCTGTCACCATGCCAATACACTTCAGAAGGCTAATTACCCCCACTCACTCTGGGAAACCATATTCAAAATAGACAAACTTGGAAATATTTCTCATAACTGGAAGGGACTGGAACTTAGAATTCATTTAGCTTAGAGATCATTTGTTTTAGAGATCATTTAACTCAGAGATTCAGAAGGAACCTTAGAGGTCTGGGAGTCCAACACCCTGATTCTACAGATGTGGAAATTGAAGCAGGATGAAGAGAGAAGTTAAGTGACTTATCCAGGGTCCTACAGTTAGTAATAGTCTGAAATTAATAATAGTCTGTTCTTTTTGACTCCAATTCCAAGACTCTGGCCTCTACCACTGCCTCTCCATTTTACAAATTAGAAAATTGAGGCTCAGAGAAAGAGAGAGGCATCTGAAATCAGGATAATAAGTAATAGTGTCAAGATTTGAAGCCAGATATTCTGATTCCAAAATTTAGCAATATTTCCATTCTTTACTTTTCTCCAAAGAACGTAAGCTTCTTGAGGGTAGAGGGACTATTTTATTTTGTTGTTATATCTTCAGGCTTTTCACTTAGTTTGCATTTAACAAACGTTTGCTGATTAATTGATTTGAATTGCATCACGTTACCTCCTTTTGTGCCAAACATGTATTTAACAAACATTTAAAAACTATTTGTATGGGCAGAATCTTATGCTCAGTGCTAGGGGAATGTAAGATACCCAGTGGTTGGGGATGGGGACTAGGCAAGGCATCCTGAAGAAAGTGAGATTTTGAGTTAGTCTTAAAGGAAATCCCTGCCCTCATGAAGTTTTTAGTCTAGTAAGGGAGAAATGAGCTGATACAATTGGCCAGCCTGCCCATTTGCGTAGTTGTATGACTGAGGTTTTTCTGACTTTAGATGTTCCTGAGTTGTTAGGGGAAGTATTAGGACAGAATAGTTTGAATAAATTGTTGGTGGAGATTTCTTCAATTTAAACAATCAAAACATTACTATACTTACCTCAAAGGAGAGTCCAGACAATTTATTAGTGACTGGCTTGAAGGCAAGTGATTCTTCACTGCTTATGAAGTGTTGTTATCCTGGACTGTCATCTTTGTGATGTGCTCATCTTAATCTCTTAATAGGATGAAGAAGACAATCACCGAGAACAAAATTGAATGTGCAATCCTATCTGGAACAAAACCACCCCTTCTCAGCTGCCCTCTCATCCCCAAATCAAAGCAGGACCTGAGACATGTCCTGATCACCAGCAAAGAGAATCCATCCTTCTAAATGAAGTCTTTTTTGCTGCTTCCCAGTTAACATTCTCTTTTTTGATATTACTTTCTAAAATTTTGCATATACTTTCTTTTTACAAATCTGTATACATGTTTTGTTACCTTTGGCTCCCCCCTTCCCACTCCTAATGGAACTTCCTTGAAGGCAGGGAGAGTTCCTTCCTTCCTTCTTTTTCTTTCTTTCTTTTTTTTTTTGACTCCTCAGAACTTAGTACAGTGTATTACATATAACAATCAATCAGTCAACAAGATTTTAAAAATTCATTTTTATTTTTAATTTATTTATTTTTAGTTTTCAACATTCATTTTTATAAGATTTTTAGTTCTAAATTCCCTCCCCCCACATTCTCTGATATAGGCTATACATGTACAATCATATTAAACATTTTTCCACATTACTCATGTTGTAAAGAAGAATTAGAACCAAAGGGATAAATCGTGAGAAAGAAAAAAAAAAGACAGAAAATAGTATGCTTCGATCTGCATTCAGACTCCATAGTTCTTTCTCTGGATGTGGATAGCATTTTCCATCATGAATCTTTTGGATTAGAATCTTTTGGAATTAGATCCTGGTCAACAAGCATTTTATTAAGCCCTTACTATGTGCTAGGTGCTTTGCTCAGATACAAAAAAAGTCTTCCTCTCAAGAAGCTTACAATCTAATGGGGAAAACAATACACAAAAGGAAGCTGAAAATGGGAGGGTGGAAGGAAGGTACCTCATACCCAAGGAACAGAATGGAAAAGTCTATGGGACATAAAGAGATGCTTGGCCCAGGTTCTCTTCTTAAATGGAAGTTCTGGGAAGAGCTCTCCACTCTCCAAAGGCCCTCCAATCAGAGGGAACCCAGGGTTAGAGGATACATAGGGGTTTGAGGAACCAGGGATGATGTGATCTTACAAAATGAAAAGGATCCTGGGGGGAATGATGGAGAAGGCCAAAACAGTACAGCTAGGTGGGAAATGAAGAACAGGTATTTTGTAAATGTTTGTTGAATTGAATTGAACCCATTAGATTTCAGAGAGAATATGTGTCTTTGAAGAATACACTTGCCTAACCTTGGCCTTGATTTTGGCTTTCCCTTAGAAAGCTCTATTTTCTTTCATTATATTTTAGGACCATCTGTGGAAAAAAAGGCTTTCTAAATTTCTGAATTATTAGAGGGAATCTGTTGGAATTTCCTGAAAAGCTTCCAACTTTTAGGCATAAAGAGAATGCAGGAGAATTAAGTAGATTCTTCTGGGTGTCAGGGTGTGTAGGGGCAAGGAAGAGAGTGGGACAATTATCAATTCCCCATTGTCTACTCCTTTGTTACACATCTCCACCTTCATTGGCAAACCACAGGACTACTCCTGGCCCCTTCCTACCTTTGCAATTTTCTTTCACTTTATTAATTTCAATGTACTTGACAATCCAGTTTGCAATGACCTGAGTACTGTTCCTTCCACACAATACTCCATCTTCTGTCTGTGCCTTTGCACTGACTGTCCTCCACTCCCTCTCCCTCCTGTTGTACTTGGGATACTCTACCTCCTCACCTCCACCTTTTCATTTCCCTGGATTCCTTCAAGACTAGCCTTAAATCTCAAATCTCAGCTAGGTAGAGCAGTGGATAGATCTCTGGCCTTGGAGTCCAGAGGACCTGAGTTCAAATCCAACCTCAGACACTTACTATCTGTGTGACCCTGGGCAAGTCACTTAGCCTCTATTGTCTCACCAAAAAAACCCCCTAACCTCAAATCTCACTTTCTACAGGAGGCCTTTCCCAGTGCTACTGGCTGGGCTCAGGACCTTTTCATTTTATTGGAAACATTTTGGGAGAGAATGAATCTGAAAGCCACAATTAACTTCACCATCAGCTTGGAAGAGAAACCAACCATTATTTTAAGCTCTTTATCACTTGGATCAATCTGAAGATCTGGAAAACATTCATGCAGGGAAATATATTTGAGTTCAAATACACCAAGGCCATCGACTGAGATTTTACAGATAATCCTGGGCCAATTTTTTTTTTCCCATTCAAGGTATATTGCATCCAGGGCAGTTCCTCCAAATCTACAGGAAATAGGTCAGGAATGAAGAGAACGTGGTCATCATGATAGGTTACAACTTGCAGGGAACCAAGGGCTATGAGATCTTTTTTTTTTTTTGGCTACGAGATCTTAAGAGTGCAGAGGAATTTGGGAATAGAAGTGAGTCTACAGGTAAAAATACAGGTTAAATATGTGTCAATTAATGTCCAATTGATGCCAAAGACATCATGCAACTGGTCCACCAGGCAGGGTCAGACAATCCGCTGCTTGTCCCTGTGGAAGCCTAGAAAATGGAGTTCCTGGAGCAGAAGATTGAACAAGAATTCCAAGTGCACTGTTACATGTCAGCCAAAGGAGAAACACACTGCTCACCCATCCGAACTTTCCCACGGGCATCTCAGTGGGCCTGTTGAGGAGAGAGGTGGCTCTGGGCCTGCTCTCTTTCTCTAAGAAGCTCAAGCTGATGCATGCTACCCTGATCATGAAGGACAATTTCTTCCTTCCTTCCTTCCTTCCTTCCTTCCTTCCTTCCTTCCTTCCTTCCTTCCTTCCTTCCTTCCTTCTTCCTTTCTCTCTCTCTCTCTCTCTCTCTCTCCCTCCCTCCCTCACTTTCTTTCTTTCTTTCTTTCTTTCTTTCTTTCTTTCTTTCTTTCTTTTCTTTCTTTCTTTCTTTCTTTCTTTCTTTCTTTCTTGGCAATTGGGGTTAAGTGACTTGCCCAAGGTCACACAACTAGTAAGTGTCAAGTGTTTGGTCTGAGGCCGAATTTGAACTCAGGTCCTCCTGACTTCAGGGCTGGTGCTCTATCCACTGTGCCACCTAGCTGCCCCATGAAGGACAATTTCTGATTGGGATTTCTCCCATCAGAACGGGAGCCCTTTAAGGGCAGTCACTATTTTTTGTCTTTCTTTGTGTCCCCAATGCTTAGCATAGTGTCTTTCACATGAAAAAATGCTTTCTTATTGATTGATTGATTTTGTTTATGTACAGAGGAAGGCTCTTGGGAGTCTTCAGCAATTTGCTCAGGAAGAGCACACCTAGGAAATGACAAGAAGGGTTTCTTGTATACATCTAGTTAAGGATGTGCCATGACATGTTTCAAGAAATTGTTCTTCCACCAACTGCATCCTCTCCCCACTCCAGTGCCTAATCAAACCATTGTCATCTCTATTGAACTTAGCATGAACCTAGGCCTATGTCTCTTCCAAGCACTTTACAATCATTAACTAATTCATTACATAAAAAGAAGTTCTTAGCTCACTGTTGGCAGCCCAGTTTTTCCATCTCAACAACAGTCAATTACAGAGCAGTCCACAAAGCCAAAAGACAGACTTTATTAGTTGGAAGAATGCATTTAAAATCTCATTGTTTCCAAGAGGAAGTCTCCTGGTGATTGGCAACCAATAGTTTTGCCAAATCTGACCCGCTTCAACTGCTTGCCAATTTTGAAATCGTGTCTTTGCCCTGGGGATCCTCCTACTATACCTTTTCCTTCATGATCCTGGTCTGAAGGAAGAAGAGGTTTTGCTTAGTGCAAAGAGGACAGTACTGGCAGTCTTGGGTCTTCTAACAAACAGTGTGAATTGGGAAGCAAGTTGCAATCTTCTCTCTCTCTCTCTTCTCTCTCTCTCTCTCTCTCTCTCTCTCTTTCTCTCTCTCTGCCTATTTTATTATGTGAGACTCAGCGATTTCTGCTTTTTAGGCTATCAGGGACCTGTTCAGTTTGCTCATGAAGAAAGGTACACATATGTCCCTAGCAGCTTCTGCATTTTAGAGGGGCTTTTTGCTGACTAAGCACTGTTTATTTCATTGAAATATTTATGTGGCTCCCCCACATGTAAAATTTTATTTCTTAGATATTAATGATTTTTTTGCAGACCCCCTAACCTTAATTCATTCAATGAATCTTTATTAAGCCTTAATAATGAGCTTTTCCATTTGATGACACATTTGGGTCACTAATAGACTTTTTATTTTTGTTGTCAGTTTTAAACTTCCCATGGTTATTATGTGTAATAAAGTTTAAAGCCCCAATGAATCTTTGATGAATAATACAACAGTCAGCCTCCCTTATACATATTTCAATGCCAGTTATATCCCAGGAGCTGGTAGTAGGCAGGGTTTGAATATACATTATTTGTCTCCTTCTGCATTCCTACTCAACCCAGCTTCTTTAGGGAAAATCTTCCTTTTGTCATGATCAGCCAGAGGTGAGGGACGAAGAAGAGCTGGGTTTCCATTAAGAATGGATGCTTTGCATGAAAAGCACTTCGTCTGCCTGAACATCTGATAGGACTTGGGCACTGAAAATGATCTCAAATTGGATTGTGTCTGCATTCTGATTATGAATGATGCTGAGTTATGCTACCATTTCTCCCAGTTCCTGCAATGTTGGACTGAAAAAAAAAGGATTTTTAAGACAATGTATTAATATTAATTGTCTGTTTCCTAAAGCAATAACCATGGTCTGCTTCCTGTGTAGCTCTTTAGAAGTACGTAGCATTCATTTTTCAATTAGGAAATTTCATGTGAATTAAGGTTTTTTTTCATTAAAACTTTAATGGATTTTTTCATTAAAATTTCATTGCATTGTTCCTAGCACAAATGTTCGTGGGACATAATGATATCATTAGTTGGTGCTAGTAAAGCTAAGAAGATATGCTATTGCCTTTTTGTTCCAAGTGGAAGTGTGGATTAAATGGACTCTGATCAGATTGAGAGACTGATAGTAAATTTTATAGATACTCTACAATACCAGGATTCTTCTAGTCTCATCTACTTCTTTTAGAATTGAGGAAGTGACTTGTTCAAGATCACACAGCTTGTTTGTAGCAGAGCCAGGAGCAAAGCTTCCCACTGCATTGTTTCCCCATGGCGAGGCCTGTTTGTTTGAATAAAATAAGGCATTCATTTGAGAGAGACCAAACTACCAAGATATAGCTCACTCCATCTTTCCATTTCTCAATCACCAGTGGAGTACACTATTGTAGAAAGAGCAGTGGCCTAAAAGTTGGAAACTGGTATTTGAATCCCACCTCTGCTGGTTTCTACCTGTATGACTTTGGGGAGGTCATTTAACTTCTCCAAGCCTCAGCTTCTCTTCTGTACAATTGAGAAGGATAGAGTAGATGGCCTTTGAGGTCCTTTCCATATCCAGGTCTACGATCCTTTGATTTAGTACTCAGTTATTTCAACCCTGCTGTGTCTTTCACCAGAAGGGGAAGGAAAGGGAATTTATATATTATACATTATATATAATATATAATATATAATTAATATAACACCTATCATGTACTAGTCACTCTGCTACATGAGTTTTACAAATTTTGTCTCATTTGATTCTCACAACAAATCTGGAAGGTAGGTGCCATTATTATCACCATTTTACAGTTGAGGAAACTGAGACAAGCAGAAGTTAAGTGACTTGGCCAGGGTCACACAGCCAGTAAATGTCTGAAGCTGGATTTGAACTCAGATTTTCCTGACTTTAGGTCCAGAATTCTATCCACTGTGCCAGCAGCTGCATCTAGAAGCAAGCAGAATGAGGATTTTCTTAATGCAGATACTACCAGGAACACTGGCCTGTGTATGCCAAAGAGGAGAAGAGAGACATAGGGAGAAAAGGCAGAGTAGATAATCACAATTTTCATCATTTTTCCTGTTTTTTTTCCCCTCTCCAATAACTTCTCACCTCCACATCCCTCAGTTGGATGGGCTTCTGCTATTGCTAAATGACTGTAGAGGTGATGTCGAAGGAAGACAAATGTTTGTGGTGGTCATCAGAGAGTGATTGTCTGATAGAGAGCAGTACTGTGGTGTTTCTCAAGGTTATCCTTATACAGTTTTGAAAGTTTGTTTATTTCTCTAGTTTTCCTGTCCAAATGATAAACCAGAATGTTTCCTGCTCTAAGGAAAAACCTTTCCCTCAACTTCTTTTTCTTTGCCTGTTGAAGTTCTTTTATTCCTTCAAGGTCCAGCTAAAATACCACTTCTTCCATGAAGCCCTCCCTGATCTCCTCAGGTAAAAGTGATATCTTTCTTCACATTATCCTAGAGTATAGAGGTGGCATATCAGGTCTGGAGACCAGAAGACTCATCTTTCCAAGTTCAAATCTGGCCTCAGACACTGACTAGATGTGTGACCCTGAGCAAGTCATTTTCCTCAGTTTCCTCATCTGTCAAATGAGCTGGAGAAGGAAATGGCAAACCACTCCAGTATTTTTGCCAAGAAAACCCCAAAGAATTGGACACAACTGAAAAATAACTGAACATTGAACAACAACTGAACATTATCTGGATCTTTCCTTTCCCTCCATTACCTTACATCTGGATGAGGCTTATTGATGTTGGTGTGTGCTTTATACTATCCTTCTTGCACAATAGAGTGTAAGCTCCTTGAGACCAGGGACCTCCTCATCACAATTTTTCAAAGACTCTTAACAGCAGCCCAGCAATCACAGGGATACAGTTCATGCAGATAGTGTTTGGCTCTTAGAATTTATAAATCTCTCAGATGGAGGGCAGCCTAATCTCCTCTCTCTCAGAAAAGCAACACCAGTGCCTTTTAACCCCAGCTCCTCACCCTTCCTTCCCTTGTTGTCCATTTCTGTTTTAGTTTTTGTTTTTTTGTCCCCACCCACCTTTACTAAAGTCTTCTGGACTCACAGGTCTGTTTGCCAACCTTCATTAGGTAGGAGTTTGAAAGGAGCAGCAGGGACAGTGCTGAATTTGTAAAATGTTTGGTTTTTTTCCCCAGGAAACTGAAAACATTTCAGACCCTTAACTTTGTGCCTGCAAATGGGAAAAAAGAAAAAAAACCCCAACCCCCTTCTTCTTCCTTCTTTCAAGGCCCCAGTTCCCCACTCTAGGCTTTGCCCTACAGTGAGTGATCACAGGAAGTGGGGCCCATCTCTGTGCATAGCTGCACGCCTAGGGGTGGCTGGAAGCTGAATTCTGTACAGACTCAGGCAAGTCTACAAGCTTCCTGCTGCCTTCCTGGCTCATCCTCTCCTCCCCCACCTGGGACTTGGGGGCCAGGGCTCTGGGGAGTCACTGCTCTGGATAGCTGTGAACAGAGGCACAAGCTTCATCAATTTAAACACCAAAATGATGTATGCAGGATTCATGCTAGCCTAGGAACCAAGCCCCAGGGATCTGGCCACTAGATGTTCTCATGGGGATCTCTCAAGGATCATAAAACTCCCCTTCCTTCCACACAGAAGGCAGTCAGAGTGTGGACTGTTTTCTCTCTCTCCCCCACCCCCCACATTGTGCTCTGTTTCCTCTTCACTTTTGAGATTGTATGCATCCTTCCACGCCTAGCTAGCCCAAGTCCCTCTTCCTCCTACTTTTTATAACTCTTCTTGATCCCTATCTTCTCTGAGCTCCTCAGAATCTCAAATACACATCCTTCAACCCAAACTTATATGTCTTTCAATGCTCTCTAATTGTTTCATGGTCAACCAGGTCTCAAACTAACCAGTAAGCTGCTTAAAGGCAATAGTCACTTATTAAATTCTTGTCCCACTCCACCCCATCTCTCAACTCACAATGTACACAGCACAGGACAAATGGTAAGTGTATAATAAAGTCTTGTTGATTTATGGATGTATTGGTGGTAAATTCCTTGGGATGAAGAAGAGACCTTGGATGGGGGAGGGGAGGGGAAAGGAAGTGATCCAATCTCAAAGCAAGATGTTATTCTAATACTGTACTGTGATGGGGAAACATATGAAGTAGACATACCGATAAAAATGCCAGCTAAAGTACATGTATGTGCCTAAACATACAAACACATGAGTGGGAAATCTATGAGTGAGAAACTATAATAAAAGCAAAAGCAGGATGAAAGCAATTACTCAGCTCTTTACTTTTATGAGGTCACGAGGGAAGCTGCCCATACAGGAAAGGGAGTGATCTATATGTGCACCCGAGAATATAAAGAATGGCACCCTCTCTGATTGGCTAGGTTTTAAAGTGTTTGTCCTCTACCTCAAACTCCTCCACACAATGGTCAAATAATTACTTAACCTCATCTTTGACAAGAATGTTAGCTGGGGAAGGACACTAGGGGCTTTGCCACTGAACTCTGGTTTTAGGATTGGTCTGACTTTAGGGCCTCTGTATTACACAACTGTGTGCCTTTCCCACAGTAATATTATGCTCCAACCTCCACTTGCCTTGGGGATCACTTGTGGTACTTATCCAAGGTGAAAAAATTCCTCTTTAAAGCTCTGCTTTGGGATCAATCTCCCAACCCAAGACCCTAGATCTAATCTTGGGGATCTAATCCTAGATCTAATCTGGGAAATATACATAGGAATCTTGCTTGAGGTGGCATCAGCTTAGCATTTTGCCATCCTTGGTATCAAGTTTGGCAACCACTCTGTGTGGGGACTCTGAGCCCTCTTGCTGGGGAGACACTGCTGGAGAGTCCACATCTCCACTCTAAAAGATAGTCATTCTGTGATAAACAGTGTCCAGGCCTTTCATGCTTGGGTCCCTACCTTGATATCTACTGCCATAGCTCTCTAAATGCCAAACTCTGCCTGCCAAAATCTGCTCCACTTTGCCAATGTCAATGCTTCCAGCGACCATTCCACTCTACACGCTCTGAAATTTGGACTCTGAGGCCAGACTACATACTCAGAAGCTGCTTCTTTGTTTGAGTCCTCTTATCTCATATGAATTCCCAGACCTCCAACCTTGACTGTTTCCTTGGATTCTATAGCTTGTCTACTTCCTACAGGCGATGGTATTCTCATACACCCAAATCCTTATTCACCATCCAGCTGTGCTCTTCAACTTGCTTAGAACCCTGAACTCTACCAATTTCCATTAATCTGAATCAACCTCCAGCCCTGTCCTCCATCCCACACATACTCAAACTTGTATTCCATCATGGTCCCAGTCCCCAAACAAATAGATTCTTTCCCTATTAGCATTTTTAGCTAATAGTTAGGGTTAGGAGGCGAGTAATAATGATGATGCTGATGATTGATGGTGATAGTGATGGTGATGATGATAGCTAGCATTTATATAAAACTTTTAAGCTGGCAAAGCACTTTACAAACATTATCTCATTTCATCCTCACAATAACTACAGGAGGTAAGTGTTATAATCCCTATTTTACAGATGAGGAGACAGACATAGAAAGGAAAAGTGACTTGTCCATGGCTGAACAGCTAGTAAGTATCTGAGGCTAGATTTGAACTCAGGACATTCTGACCCCAAGTCCAGTGCTCTATCCATGGCAGCATCCAGTTCTGACCAATTCAAACCAGTTCAATCCAGCTCTGATCAGTTCACACATGAATGTGGGTGAAAACATCTGACTTCCTCAAAGTGCTGAACTGCACATGCCCAGATGAAAAAGGAAATAAAAACAGTCACGGGGAAGACATTTTCATCCTGTTAAACTCATGGGAACAGAAGGAGTAGGAGGCTGACAAGAGAAGGCTGGAGCACTTGCTCCCAGATAATCATTGCTTCTAATGTTGCAACTCTCCAGATTCTAAAGGAAGTCCCTTTTTGGTTCTATTTTGTACACATTTGGAAAGTAATGTGCAGAACTGTGTTGTGTTTGCAAGGACTTCATAGTTCCCAATAATTTTTTAAAAAGGAATTCAATATTGATAATTTAATTCCTTTTCTTTAATCCTCCCTTCTCCCTCCCCCCACTTTCTCTCTCAGGCTCTTTCCTAGCTGTTTTGCCTTGCAATGCATTACTGGAAATGAGAAAATGCAATATTAACTCGTTTTTCTCCTAAGTATCTGAGTTTAAAATTCCTGTACCTAAAAATATGGCTGCAGTCATTAATAAAGAAAAATCTTTTTATTTAAAAAAAAAAAAAGAATCAGGTTCTAGTTTCAACTCTGCCTTTCTTCAGCTATTCAATTTTTGGAAAGTTGGTTTGCCTCTGTCTGGATCTCAGTTTTCACCACCAGAAGGAAAGGGCTTGATTTGATAGGTTTTCTCCGATTTCCTTCCCAGCTCTACCACCCTAGGTTATCTTACATGAGACCCAAACCCATTTTTTTCTTCCTTCATTCCTCTGAACTCACTATGAAAAAGAAGATCAGCTATGGATTATTTACAGATTTGGGTCGGAGAAGTCATATTCCCATCACTGGATTTCTGTTGGTTTTTCCTCTGGGGTTGAAACAAACTTTGTTACTCACTTCCTGTGCTGGCTCAGATGCAGTAGGACTGTTCTCCCTGAAGCAGCTGCTGCTTTCCATCCCAGATACACCTGTCATTCAACAGTTGGGTGGTAAGATTTTTTGTTTTTGCTCCTTTATTTTGTAGATTTTGAAACATGATTTAGTGTGGTTTGAAATGAAACATGACATGTCCAAATATTCCTTTTGCTCATACTAAATTCCTGGGATTTAAAACAAGATTGGTAACACTTAGAAGAGGGAAACAAAAGCAAATGATTGAACCATTGTGCATGATCCGCAACTTGGTATAATAGCAAGAATACTGATTGGGAGTCTGAAGGATTGGGTTCAAATCCTGGTTCTGTCACTTATCTATTTGTTGTCAGACAATGGAAATCAATTGACTTCCCCCCTCAGGCTCAGTTTCCTCATTTGATGATTTCTGTCTTGCCTACCAGAGGCTAGGGTCAGGGGAAGTGGGAGTATGAAGATTGGATGGAATTATGGATGTCAAAGTGTTTGTACATGATGTCTATGTAAACTAAAAAGTGCTTTGGAAACTGCTAAGATATGATTTTGTAGTATTACTATAGATATTTATCCGAAATATTTTTAGTTGTATAAAATTTTCCCTGATCTCTCCACAGTCAGAAATAGTATTTCATTCTTGAGCACTTCAGATTGGGAGGAAATGTGATACTGACTTTGAATCAGAGGACATGACACTGGGCAAGTTAGTTAATCTCTTTGGGCCTCAGTTTCTCATCTGTAAAAAGAGAGGTGTTGATTAGTTGACCTTTAGGTTCCCTTCCAGCCCTACATCTGGGTACACAAATAGTACTTTTTTCCTGTTCTTAAGGAACTCAAACATGTAAAATTGGAATTTCATTGCCTGGCATTCCAAGGCTCTACATCCTGGCCCCAACTATCTTTCTAGTCTTCTCTCTCAGCTTTCCCAGATGATATCACTCCAGGCAATGTAGACTATCTATGTTCCCCTGGAAAAAGTCCTCTGCTTCTCCACTTCTGTCACTTTGCTAGCATCTCTCCCTCTCCCTGAGTCAGAACAACTAATAGAAAGTTTCCCAAATCATCAATCAACAATAATTTATTAAGTATCTGATATATGCTAGGCATCATACCTCCTCCAGGAATAGTCCCTGACCTCAAGGTGCTTACATTCCAATGGGAAACAACATGTTCATGTGTAGGAATTTACAAGATACACACAAAATAAATACTATGAAACCTTAAAGGGGAAGTCACTAGCAGCTAGGGGACCCAGAAAGGCTTCCACTTATCAAACTGGACACTTAACAACCAATGGACAAGTTTTTCACTTTTCATCTCTGCTAGATAGAACAATAGAGTGTTGAGCCTGGAGTCAGAAAGACTGGAGTTCAAATCTGACCTTAGACATTTACTAGTTGTGTGTCTCTAGGCAAGTCACCTAACTTCTGTCTACCGCCATTTCTTATCCCCATTTTATAGATGGTGAAACAGAGAGGCTCAAGGAAGTTCAATGTTTTACCCAAGGCACACAGCTAATAAGTGTCAGAAGTAGAACAGTGGAAAGAATGTTGGATTTGGAGATAAGACCCAAGTTTGAGTACTGGATCTCTCTTCCAGTTATAGCTGCAAGTAACTTTAATTGTCCATCTTAGTTTCTGCATATATCACATAGGAATGCTTGTACTATCTAACTCACAGGATAATCAATCAAATGAGGATCAAGATAGATAACGTATTACTAAGAAGTGCTAGATAAATGTCAGCAGTTGTTACTTTTCAGAGCCTGCATATCTGGGATGGGTATTGTCTAGACCGCTTGTTTGTCTTCTTCCTGACTGTCTGATCCATTTCATAGCTTATTAGCACTTCTGTGAGAGAGTGTCTGACCTTTCTCCTTTTTCCCCTTGCCTCCCTCTCTTTTCATGGGTTGTTCATGTTGAGTCACTGTGAAAGGCAAAGGCCAAAGTAGGTAAGTAAAGAAACATGTTTGTGAGTGTTAGAATGGAAGTTGGCTCTGTGTCAAGGTTTTTGGATGTGAAATAATTAATTGAAAGTTATTTTTAATTCTTTGAGGATCCATTTGAGGATTATGTAAAAATGGGTCACTTGGATACTTCAATTGATCTGTAATCTCATAAATTCTACCTAATACAGCAAACATTTTTGTAGTAACTACCATATGCAATGCTCTTTCAAAGGTGTGGGAGATATGAAAAAATGAAAATCAGTTGCTGGCCTCAAAGAACTTACATTCTACCAGTAAGATACTAACTAACAAAATGAATGAATGATGAATGAATGAATAAATGAATGATACTCCTTTCACTGATATTTTCACATTCTTCTTCGTATATTTCCATTAATACTACATAGAGTTGCTATCTAGTACTACAAGATTTTCTTTTGTTATTTTAATATTTCATTGAAAATTAACTAAAGGGTAACATTTTTAGCTTCACATATGACCTCTAGGGTATTCAGTTTAAAATTTTTTCTATTTTTCAGTGAGATACAGTGGCCATGATTATACTGTACAAAATATTATGGAGTAGTGATCCCAGCTCTTCAGTCTTTGGTTATTAAATCCAGATTAGCTATCTGCACTGGCCAAATCTAATCAGTTAGTTCACAAGTATTTAAGGACATGAAAGTGTAGGGGTGTAGGGTGTGTACAGGGAAGACTAGTATCTCTGGTGTGAAGGCTGCTGAGCCCTTTTCAGGGCTGCTTTCCACCTTTAGTGTCCACCTGTTCCACCTAACTCTCATCTGCAGCTCCAAGAAGCTGTAGCATGCACAGTGGCCACACCCTGGTAAACCATTTGGGCAGACAGGCTAAACGAGGTTGAGGGTAACCAAGGGGTCTCAAACCCATTGGTGAGTTGAGGGGTGGTGTCTACCCCAAGCATATGAAGACTTCCCCTGGTGGAATGGGTGGATGAGAATAATTTGTTCCAACAGCCATTAGGGAGCTGAAGCAGGCACTGTGGAGCCCTTAGAGCTTGGTTAGACATTGAAGACACCAAGGTCATCCACTGCATCTTGAGCCAACCAGCCATCTTGATTCTGTCCTGCCACTGGACTGTGATAACTGTGGAGGAGAGAGTGAGGCCAACAACTTGGTGTGACTCTATCTCACTTTAATCCAATTTACGCACAAATCAAAGGATATCACCCATACCATTTTTACCATTTTACCTGTCTCAAAGTCCTGTAGCCATAGGCAAGTGATGAAGCAGCAGGTGCGGATACACTGGGAGTTGTAGTCACAATCCTGTACACAGGTGGCCCAGGCCATAGGGTCATTTTCTCACTGGAAGCAGCAGTGGGATTCGGCGGCCCCCTGGGTGTCTGAGCAGCCTTTTAAGGATTGCACTGCTCACAGCCTGGTGTGAATAGGGGCTAGAAAAGGTTCTCTAAAAATTGTCTGCTTACCCAATACTGGCCTGATAAGTGCAGCAGGCAGGGAATCATGCTTTGCAGTCAAAACAGAAAAAAATGTACAAAAACATCTGTAAAGATGATTCTACTCACCATCAGCACACTTATAGACAACACAAAATCCAGTAGATCCGAAAGAAGAACAGCTCTTGTTGCAAGAAAACTCAATAAGTATTGCATCCAAATTGCAGCCCTGAATGAAACAAGGCTGGCAAATGAAGGTCAGCTTACTGAAATTGGAGCTTCTTACACGTTTTTCTGGAGGGGCCACAGTGAAAGGGAATGCTGTGAAGCTGGTGTAGGTTTTGCGATCAAAACTAATCTAGTCAACAAGCTTGTGTGCCTACCAAAAAGAATTAATGACAGGCTCATGAAAATGTAATTGCCACTTGCAGGAAAATGTCACACCACCAGCATTAGTGCCTGTGCTCCTATCATGATGAACCCTGATGAGGTTGAAGAAAAATTTTATGAAGACCTGGAGCCCCTTATCATCAATGTGCCAAAAGAGGACAAGCTTATAATTCTGGGTGACTTTAATGCTAGAGTAGGCTCAGACTACCAGACTTAGCAGGAAGTTCTAGGGAAGTATGGAGTTGGAAACAGCAACAGCAATGGTCACTTACTGCTGAAGACTTGTATATCTCATGACCTCATCACCAACACTGTTTTTCCATTTACCTAAATGCAATAAAACTTCAGGGATGCACCCTTGCAACAAACATTGGCATTTAATAGACTATGTGATTGTAAGGAGAAGAGACAAACAGGATGTGAGAGTGATGAAGGTCATGTATGATGCAGAGTGCTGGACTGATCTTCAATAGCAATTGTTTTCTGTTCTTGCTAGAAACTCAGAGGGTCTTCTCTCAGACTGATATCTTCATGATCTCAAATTGAGCCGTGTTTTGTCTCAACTCTTACCCAGCCCTTAGTCACTGAGTGGGCATGACCTCAGACAAACTGAGACTTGGGAAAGACCTTAATTTATTATTATTATTATTATTGTTGTTGTGGTTTTTTTTATTATTATTGGCAACAATCTGGGTTAAGTGATTTGCCCAGGGTCACGTAGCTAGTAAGTATCCGAGACCAGATTTGAACTCGGGTCCTCCTTGCTCCACTGAACCACCTGGGTGCCCCAAAAGATCTTAATTTACAAAGTCCACAGACACCCATTGCATCCTGGTCCATCACTCGTCATCTTGACCTTTGTCTTGCCACTGAACTCCAGTGACTCTGGAGGAAAGAGTGAGGCTGCTGAATTTGCACAGCTCTTCCCCACTCATATCCAATTCACGAGCAAGTCAAGACATCACTTCATGATTTCATTGGTCCTCTTTGAGAATGAAGGATGAACAAACAGCAATGACCATTTGTCAGGTATATTGTGGAGAAGAATTTTTGTTTAAGTGTGAGTTAAATTACGTAGATTTTGAGGCTCCTTCTAATGAAATCCTATGGTTTTGTTCAGGCTGGAGTCTCAGGTTTAATGCTCAGAACAACAAATATAATAGAGCCGATTATATTCATTATGGAAAAGACAAGAAACCATATGGCATGGAAGATAGAGCCATTCTTGGAGTCAGGATGATTTGAGTTTCAGTCCTGCCTCTACCATTTTTTATCTGGGCAAACCTGGACAAGTCATTTAACTTCTCAGTGAACTCTTGAACACAATTGTGGAGAAAGGGCTAATCTCCTTTAGTAGAGAGAATTTCTAGACAAGGGAGCTCCGTGTCTCAGGAAAATGACAGATTTGACTCCTATGCCTAACCCGATGAAACAGGCAGTCTGGTTTCGTAAAAAGAGCATTGCGCTTGTAATCAAAAGACACGGGTTTGAGCTCTAACTGTATAGCTTGCTGTCGTTTGGACAACGATGATTATACTAGCTAGCATTTATACGAGGCTTTAAAGTTTTCAAAGCACTTTACAATTATTATTCATTCTATCCTCCCGATAACCCTGGGCAGCAGCTGCTATTATTAGCCCTATTTTACAGATAAGGAAATTGAGGCACAGAGTGGTGAAGTTATTAGGTGGTTAAGTTGCCCTGGGTCACATAGCTAGCATATGTCTGAGGGTGGATTTGAATTCCAGGCCCAGCACTTTATCCTATGCCACCTACATGCCTAGAAAAAGGAAGAGCTAAGACTGAAACACAAGTTCTCTGACTGAAACTTTATTGGCCTTTTCCCTGCATCATACTGCCTCTCCTAGTTCACTGATCAGTACTGGTTTGGTTGATTTCCAGCTCTTTGGTGTAAAAATATCCTTTGATCAATATGTTCCTTTCTTTTTTCCACATCTTTTTCATTTTAGGCTAAATTTTACTCTTTACTCACAGAGACAGTCCCTCCAAAGTTAATCCTCCTTAACTCCAGTACTCTGCTGTTGATACATGTGAAAAAGAATGGGTCAATACTGATTCATCTGTCTTAGATGGTTCAAATTTTCCATTCTTTAGAAATATTCTAAAGCATAGTATTGTAATTTTTAAAATCCCCAAGGCTAAATTATTTTTTATGATGACAAATGGCCCAGGCATATTCTACCACGGAAAACACTAAAGAAGGTAACATTCTAACTGACAGAGGCCAATGGCATACGCCTGGCTCTTTCAGAAACACTGTGAACTCTGCTGGAAAGCTGACCATCCTCAGGACAATGCTAGGCATACTACAAAGTCTAAATAGTGACTAAATGAAAAATTAGAAGCATATTAGGAAATCTGGGGAACAGTGTTCTTCAAAAGCATTCAAGCATGGGAGGAACCAGGGATTTATGAATAATTCTTAAATGAAAGTGAGGGAGGATAATAGTCATCTTGGCACTTAATTCAGGCTTGTCGATGGGCACTACTAAGGCTTATAAACCCTGTTGGATGAGACATGGAGAACAGATGAGTAACCCTTCAGCTGTTGAAATTTTCAGGCATCCTGTAAAACTTGTACTCAGTCAAAAGGCTGCACCAAAAGACCTAGAAGGTTACATGTGGCCTTGAGGCTACAGGTTCTCTACTCCTGATCTAAGACAATCTCAAAGGGGTAATGATGAAGCATACTATTTGCCTCTAGAGAAAGAACTGATATTGTTTGAATACAGACTGAAGCATACTGTTTTTCATTTTCTTTCATTCTTTTTCTTTTATTCAAGTCTTCTTGTGCAAAATGACTAATATGAAATGTTTTACATGATTATACATGTATAACCTATATCTGATTGTTTACTGTCTCGGGGGGCAGTGGAGGGAGAGAGAGATAGAATTTAGAACTTCAAAAATATTAGAAAAAATTTAATATGCAATTGGGGAAAATAAAATATCATATATTAGTAAAAAGGCTATTTGCTTATTAAATATGATTGTTTTAAAGAAGAGAAAATTACACCAATGGGTATTATGTCTATCTAGTAGCCCTAAACCATTTGAAAATTAAAAGCAACTTAAATTAAAAGAACAATTTTATAAGTACAAGATAATTGAGGCATGATTAGGTGACATTTCATCTGAGAAAGATCTAGGTGTTTCAGTGGTTTGCAAGTTCAATAAGAGTTAACAAGATAACATGTTAGCCAAGAAAACTAATGTAATCTTAGCTTGCAGTAAAAGAGATGCATAATATATAGTACTAAGGAGGTGATCATTCCGTTGCATTCTTCCATGGTTATGTCACATCTGGATTGATGTGTTCAGCTCTGGGTGCCATATTTTACAAATCATCACTGAAAAGTGAAGACTAAATTTAGCAAAGGCTCCAGACCCATTTTGACTGGGTAATTTTTCTTTCTTTCTTTCTTTCTTTCTTTCTTTCTTTCTTTCTTTCTTTCTTTCTTTCTTTCTTTCTTTCTTTCTTTCTTTCTTTCTTTCTTTCTTTCTTCTTTCTTTCTTCTTCTTTCTTTCTTTCTTTCTTTCTTTTTAATAAGCTGGAGAGAAGGGTAACAAGGATGGTGAAAGTTCTTAAGTTCATGCCCTATGAAGATCATTTGAAGGAAATGGAGGATGTTTGGAGAAGAGAAGACTAGGTGGGAACATGATAGCTACCTTCAAATATTTAAGGAACTATCACATAAATGAGGGATTAGCTTGTTCTGTCTGTCTCCAGAGGACAGAAGTAGAAACAATTCACGGAAGTTATAAAAAGAAACACTTAGATTTGATGTAAGGAAAAACTACCTAACAAAGTCTATAGAAAAGTGGAATGAACTGCCTCAGATGATAGTGGGTGACTCCTCACTGGGGCAGCAAAGCCTTAGAGGAATACTTGTTTAAAACACCTACTTGTTTAGTATTTGTATAGGCAGTGAGGTGATGCAGTGAATAGAGTGGTCGGCCATGAGTCATGAAGTTGTTCCTGTTCAGTTGCATACAAGTCTTCATGACCCCATTTGGGATTTTCTTTGGCAAAGATATTAGAACTATTTCCTTCTCCAGAAAATTTTACAGGAACTGAGGCAAACAGGATGAAGTGACTTGCCCAGGGTCATACAGCTAGTAAGTGTCTAGGCCAGATTTGAACTCAGGAAGATGAGTTTTCCTGACTCCAGACCCAGCACTCTATCCACTGTGCCACCTAGTTACCCCTAGAATCATGAAGACTTGAGTTCAAATCCAGCCTCAGTCATTAATTGTATGACATTGAGCAAATCATTTAACATGTTTGCCTTAGTCATCTCTCCTGTAAAATGGGGATAATAAGAGCACCGACCTCTCAAAGTTGTGATGAAAAATAAAATATTTGTAAAGCACTTTACATACCTTACAGCACTAAGTAAATGCTAGCTAATTATTATTATGTTGCCCAAGGTTTCTTTATTCTCAAGTACAGTTGCATAAGGTGGGCTCTGAGTTCCTTACAAGCATGAAATTCTGAAAAAATAATTAAAGTGTCTCAAAAATTTTTAATAACATGTCCCAAACATATGATGTACTGGGGATTTTTGTCTGGGTATAGATTAAATTCAATTGTCTCACAGCTGTCTTTCAATTGTGATCTTCCATGAAAAAATCTACCCAAACAATGATTTATTAATCATTTAAGCAACTCAAACTTCTATTAAAGTGGATTTAGTTAGTTAATTACTTGATTGATTAATCAACAAGCATTTATTAAGTATTTATCATAGGCACTGTGATAGTGAAATAGTCCTTACCCTCATGGAGATAACCTTCTGTAAGGGGAGACAGACAACATGTCTATACATTCAAATATGTAAAAATATAAACAAAAGACAAAACAAAGCTGTTTCTAGGGGAGGCATTAGAAGTGTGTGGGGGGGAATAGGGGGCAGCTAGGTGGCGCAGTGGATAGAGCACTGGCCCTGAAGTCAGGAGGATCTGAGTTCAAATCTAGCTTCAGACCAAACACTTGACACTTATGAGCTGTGTGACCCTGGGGCAAGTCATTTAACCCCAATTGCCTAAAAAAAAAAAGTGGGGGATCAGAAAAGACCTCATGTGCAAGGTGGTATTTGAGCTGAACTTTGAGAAAATAAGGATTCAGAAAGCCAGAGGGATGAGAGAGTGCATTCTAGGCATAAGGCAGAGCAAAGGTATTGAGATTAGAGGACAATATATATATGAGTATGAGAAACTCAAGAAGGCCAATTGGCTGCACTAACTAATGCATAGAGAGAAGTAATATATATTAATGGAAAGGTAGATTGGAGTGAGGTTGTAAAAATGACAAAAGTTCCTATCTGATTACAGATGGATTCCCTTCCATTTCCACTATTGTATGCTCTTGTACAAATGTAGTTGTTTGCACATTATTTCCCATATTAGAGAATGAGCTACTTCAAGGCAGGATTTTTTTGCCTTTCTTTGTATCTATCTTCAGTGCTTAACTTTGCACCTGCCACAAATTAAGTGTTTAATAAATGTTTGTTAACTGATGGACTAACCAATCTCCAGGTATTTAGGAATCACTGGAATTAATCAAGTAGGTGAGTAACATAATCAAACTTATATATTTGGAATATCACTTTGGCAACTGTGGGCAGATGGATTAGAGAATGGGGAGAATTAAGGCGGATTTGGAGGCTATTGCAATTGTTTGGGTAAAAGGTTTGAAAGTATGAACTAGGGTGGTGACCATGTGAGTAGAGATAAAGACATGGATGTGAGAAATGTTATGGAAGACATGGCACCTGATTGTGTTTGTGGTGTGAGAAAGAGTGAGGAGCTGAAGATGATAGCAAAGTTGTGAACTTGGGGGTCTGGAAAGATAGAGATGCTCAGGAAGTTCAGAAGAAGGGTGTGTATGGAGGAGAAAGTTTTGTTTTGGTTGGTTTTAGATGTCTGCAGGAAATTAAATTCAAAGTGTCCAGTGCACAGTTGGGGATGTGAAATTAGAAGTTAGGGTAGAGACTAGGGATGGATGTATAGATAGGGGAATTATCTGTATAGAGATAATTGACCTGTGGAAGCACATGAGATCACTAAGAAAATGGATATAGAGAGAAGAGGGTCAGGACAGAGCCTTGGGAAGATACCCACAATTAGGGGGTGGAATATCAATGATGATCCATTAAGTAAGACTGAGAAGAAGTGGTCAGACAGGAAGAGGAAAACCAAGAAGAAGAAGTATCATGAAATCCCAGAGAGGAGAGAGGGCCTAGGGGGAGAAGTTAGTCAACAGTATCAAATGCTGTGGAGGTGTCAGAAGGATCAGAATTGACAAAAAGACATTGGGGCAATTAAGAGAATGGTCACAGGCCGTTTATAAAATAGTTCAGAATTTACCAAAAATTTTGCTTGCAATTTTCTACAGTAGATAGTGCAAAAATTACTGATTATATTTTACTGTTGAGGAAGCTAAGACCTTCAGAGGTTAGTGACATATCTACTGTCATATATCTAGTAAGACTCAGATTCCACATCCCATGTCTCACAATTGATTCCAAAGTTCTTCAGAGAGACCTCGAGAGTATCCTAATATCCCTTCTTCTTACCTCCATGTGAGTGCTTTCCTTGTGTGAGTTCTCTGTAAAATAGTCTTTTAGGCAAAGGTACTTTTAGAGACATTGGCACAGGATTGTCCAGCATGGTGTGCCTGCATCAAAGAAGGTGCTGTACTCTATGAGCAAAGCAGAATTGCAGTAGCTCACAAGAAACATGAGATGTGAGAATTTAGAGACATTTCCACTCCAAATGGTCACGTGGACTGTTTGTGCCTGACCTGTGGTGGATCCTTCCGAGCTAGTATTGGTCTGATCATCTACAGTCTGACATATTGTACCTTGACCCCAACATAGTGATGTCATTTTGGTCCTCTTTGAGAATGAAGAACAACCCAACCAAGGTTCAGATTCATGTCTTCTAACTCCAGATTCAGTACATTTTCAAATGCCCTACTTGGTCTCTTAAAGGAGACCCACACTGATTTAACAGATTTTGGTTTTCTTCTGTTAGTGTAGGGTTGTGATATGACCTGATTGATTGGACCTGCCAAATGGCTCATGCTTTGTAAATGGCTAGCTATCTAAGTTCAATGCTTATATCAGACTTTGATTATTTTTAACATCTGTTCTTCTTATGTAGCCATAACTGGGTTACTTACCACGGCTTCTTAATCTACTGAGAACATTGGGAGTAATGATCCTTGAATCAGTGATTTCCATAACATATGTGAGACCACCTACAAAACTGTGATGCTGTTTGTCCCACCCCTTGCATATTTTTAAAGCCCAATGTCAATTTACTTAGACAGGATCTAGATCTGTGTTTTATTCCTAAGTTGGCACTTGAGTTACTTTCTCTGGGTCTACCTTTCCATGTCTGTGACGTGGAACCATTAACCAACTGTGAAATAAACTGCAGGGTGCTTTGAGTTTCTCTGGGAGATACTAGCTATAGGGTACCAGTGTTGTGATTAGGTCTAGCAGAAGAAGGTGTGAATATTTAGAGCATTAATAGTATTACAAATGGAAATTAGATAATTTATATGACTTTTCCTCCACAAATTGAGCTTATAGCATGTACTTGCCCAGATTCTCTGAATAATGACATGGCTTTCTCGAGGCAAGACAGGATGGCAGAGCGGATAAAGCATTGTCTTGAATGAGAGCCAGGAAATTTGGGTTCTTCCTGTTCTGGTCACTTACCAGCCTTTGAAGTCACTTGTTCTTTCTGGGTCTCAGTTTCCTCATGTGTAAAATAAGGGCCTTGGACTGGATAATCTTTAAAGTCCCTTGCAATTCTTTTATTCTATGAAATACACATACAGATTAGCAAATATTTTAAATCTCCCAGTGATTGCAAATTTGTTTGCTCAAATATTAAATGAAATCAAGTCTGAGGGAGATTCACATAGACTTCCATTTTTTGATGGTATTCACTTAGAAAGGTGTTCTTTTTGCTGCAAAGATTAATGAGGTATCCTTAATAATGGATAATATTGAGGATCAATTATATTATATTTTTGATTTTTAAAAATCAAAAAGTTTAGAAATGATAGTTTTTCCTCCTGTGGGGAACCTTGTCCCCCATGTACACTGGTTATATTATAATATATATGTATGTATATATACATATGTTTGTGATATGTATGCATACATCTATTTCTCCAAAGGGAATAGAATCATTGGATCATAAAGTTAGATGATTCCTTAAAGATCATTAGGACTCACCCCTTTCCGCAGGGTTGGACTGAATTTAAGTCATCTGTCCTTTCTTGTAGCATTTACAAATATAGAATTAAAAAACTAAATTAGGCATTGTAGAAATAAATTACAAATGGATTATTCTGATGATGTGTATTCAATTGTTCTGTGATATTAATAAAAAATTTCTGTTCTTCCCAGTTATGAGAAGATTTTGCAAAATACCATGGTAATGCAGGTAGATTTGTAAATAAAAGAGAATTTGCCAAAGAATGGTAAGATCCTAACACAGTAAGTTAACTACTTTGTCAGGTGCGTAAGAGGTGTTGAATAACTGTAGCAAGCACTCCAGCCCCTAACAGCTTCTCCATTTGACTTTGAAGGAGAGTAACTTCTTGGAGAAGCAGCTACAAGACATAATGCTGACCCCTGCAGGCCAGTCTATGGAGTGTCCTTGGCATATTGTTTTTCTTGTCACTTTACTTTTACCAAAGATGCAGCAGCCAGGTTTGTGAATAAAATCTCTCATTATCTAAGATGACTGCGGCATCCTATTATTTCTTCTTCTCATCCCAACTCATGCAGGCACCAGAGGTTTAACCAAAATGGTTCTCTTTGATGTAGGTTCTCCTGTGTTGATCTGGGACTATTCTGCATATGATGAAGAAACTTTTCAAGTGAACATACTTCTTTTCCAATGAGGAAATGATCAGCCTTGAAAGTACCAATTGGGTGGGTGGAGGGAAGAAGAGTTTTCTCTGGCATTTCCTGACTTTCAGTGATCAGCACCCATGTGTTCCACTGCAAAAGGCATGTGGTCAAGGTTGATATTCTTATTTGAAAAGAGATTTTCCACATATGGGCTGTGGAGGTCCCCTAACAACTCTATATGAGTAGATCTTTCCCGCATCTGGGATGCTGCCATTCACCTCACTTTCACCCCTTAATGAAAATGGATCATGTTATTCTTGGAAACATTTTAAGCTGTTTATTCTATGGAGATAAATATTAAATGATTAGCCTCCAAACATAATGTTTGTCCATAAAAGCCAACCAGTGTATGCCCAGAAAATGGTCTGAAGGAAACAATCAAGTAGAGTTTAAAAAATTTAAATGGCTTTGATTCTTGGTTTGCAGCTGCAGCTTCCGCATTCATTGCTCTCTTCCTTCCTCTGTCCTCCTCATCACCTTTCCTCCCCCTTCCCCAATCTGGGAATCAGAAGATCATTATTCTAGACTTGGCAGTGCCACTTATAAGCTATGTGACATCATGGGTGATTTCACCAAAACTCTTTGTAAACCTTAATTTTCTCATCTGTAAAGTGAGGATAATAATACTCACCATGCTGACCTCATGAGATATTTATTTAAATTATTTAAATTTCAGTAGATCTGTCATCTTGAGGTGCATCTAGAGAAAGAGAAGGTGATATTTTGCAATAAAGCATAGGTTCCCAGAGTGTGCACACATTGGAATGATGGGGATTTGGGGGAGGGTGGTAGTAGTCTCAGGTGCAATTGTGGGGTGTTGAGTAAAAATAAGGGTTAACCTAACTTAATCGAGGGGGGGTGGGTAATCTTTTGAAAGGAGAAGGTAGGTCAAATAAATTTGGAAACCTCTGCAATAAATAAACATTTAGCAGAAAGTATGAAAGGTAGTTGATCTGGGGAGGAGAAACAGATGTTCAAAACACACCAAGAGAGAATGTTTATGTTTATATTTGTGGGGCTGTCTAGAAAGGAGCAGGGGACTGAAGGGATGGCATCATGGTCCTCAAAGATTAAGAGAGGTGAAAGTAGGTGAAGAAGCACATCAAAACCCAGGAGTAATAGAATGGAAACAAGTCTGATTCCTGTGTGAGATGTCACAGTCTTTTGGGACCCAAGTTTTTTCATCTATAAAATGGATATTTCTGATGAAACATTACAGATGTCCCCCAAAAACATCTCCCCGTGTTTGTCATTGATCCTGTCTACCACTCTTCAAAAAATTAAAGTTGGTTCTTGTATTTAAACTGCAACCTTGGGGAATAAAGCGTTACCCCTTACTATTGTTCAATATTCCTCTTTTAAACTGAGCTAACAGAATGCCACAAGCAATAGTTAGAATGCAAAAAATTGAATTCAACACAATGTTATTCAGTATCTACTATGGCAAGGTACTGTGTGTGGGGCAAATGGGGTGGGAGAGGGGCAGTAATACAAAAAATAAGAGATGATACCTATTCTCAAGGAGCTTTCATTGTAGGACACAATTTAGTGTAACATGAAAGATAATGTGATAAATTTCTTTCTTTCTGCCTCTGATCTTCACAGAAACAAGTTTGTTTCTGACAGGTATTGGGTAGAATCTTGGTGCATAGGTTCAAACTGCTCCCTTTGAAATGCCTTGAGACCTCAATCTGGTTGCTTCATCCTCTCTAGTTCTGCACTTGGCACTGCTACTTATAAGCTATATGACTTCATGGGAGATTTCACCTGAACTTTCTGTAAACCTGTTTCCTCATCTGTAACACTGGAATGATAATACCTACCTGCTGGTAATAGGTAGGTAGCTGTTTGGCTACCTGACCATAGCTAGTCTAGATTAACTTCCACAATATGATTCCTCTCCTCTTAAAAGTCCAGCTCTTTCCATTCTCTTCCACATGGCTTTTTTCATTTGCCTTTTTCATTCCTAGGCAGATTCTTCCCATCTCATCTCCTTACCTTCTCACATGTAGAGTCCTCTCATTACTGTTTTGTTACCTGTACACCCATCTACCTATTGATCACATACTGAATATAAGCTTATGCTTATGAAGTACCTGACTGCATTGATATAAATGAGTTCTCTATAGTCAATAGAATTATACATACATACACAAATATATACATACATATATGATACACATCACAAATTTTTTTGATGGTGGAATATCACAGGATAATGATTCTGACTCTATTTTTATTTCATTAGACTATTGTGAGGAAGACAAATCAATCTACACTCAACAGGTATTTTATTAAGTACCTACTATGTCCCAGGCACTGTGCTAGGTACTGAAGTACTGTCTTTCTCTCTTTATGGCCTTTTCCTCTGATGGGCTGGTTCCTCCCACAACTTCCATTTTAAGGAGGGCACCTAGGCCAGCCATGTTTTCATTCCTCTTCAGGCTGAACTCCTGACTAGTTTCTAAACTTTCTTTACCACACTCCCAGAACTCCCCCAACTTTTCAGCTTCTTTTTATGCTGCTTTTTCTTGTTCAAATGTAAGCTCTCTAAGGGCAAGGTGTATCTTGCTTTCTGCTTGTATTTGCATTTACAGGGCTTAGCACCCTGCCTATAACATAATAAGTACTTGATAAATATTGTTCACTTGACTTGGTAATAGACAATCAAGTAATAGATTAGGAGTATATTAAAAGAGTTCAAAGGTCCATGCACGTATTATACAAGGCATGATTAAGGATGACTGATGCATCTTCACATGTTCTTAGGTCTAGATTACCTGAGAATAGAGATATATTGAAGTTCCCATTTCTGCCATGGGGCACCGAAGAAACTGATGAAAAATGAGGTCCAGTGTATACTTGAATCCCTTACTGAACTGAATTTTATCTGAGATTAACATCGTTATGTGAAATTATTGCATGTGAAAAAGGCTATTTGAAGTTAGTTTCTATTTTTAGTTGAATATCAGAAACATTCCATATAAACTGTATGACTCCAGGAGCCTTTAATTCAAAATCACCACTATAGCCGGACCATTAATAACTGTGAGGGTACTTATCACTTCCTCAGTTTTCTCTTCTGTTAGATACAGACAGAACCTCAGAACCACACTTTTAGATATGGGTCTACTACCCATGCTAGCCTGACATTAGTTTCTATTTGTGGTCACCACCCCTGGTAATGCCACATCATACATTGTGAGTTAGAAGAAGCTTTAGAGGTCATTTAGTCCAACCAACTTATTTTACTGATGAAGAAACTGAAGCCCAGCAAGATTAAGTGCTTTGCCTAGGGTCATGTGCCTAGTGAGTGGTGGAGCTGGGGATTTTAGCTCAGATGTGCTCTTATTCCAAATTCAGAGAGTATCCAGTAGCATGCTATCTCCCAGCTCCAGATCTATGCTTGAATCCTTCCTGCCTAGTGCAGATACACACATACATGGAACCCCACCAGACATCCTGCTCCCCTAGTACTATAAAGGACAAGGTATGCCTTCTTTGGATCACTGTTTTGGAAACAGAAAGAAATAACACATTCATGACCCTGAGGAAGGGTGAGGGCTGAGCCACTAAATATTGCGGGGGTGGAGTTTTGAAGAAGAATGAATTTGACATGAGCTCTCACTCTCTAGTCCTATTTGTAGGATTACTGCCCTGGAAACAACCTCTTAGTTTCATTAATCAAGTAGAAGCACTTATTAAGTGCCTACTACATGCCAGGCACTGTGCTAAGTGATGAAGATACAAAGAAAGGCAAAAGAACAACCCCTATTTTTAAGGAGCTCACATTTTAATGGGCAGAGGTAGCATAAAATAACTATGTGCAAAAAATAAATACAGAATAAGCTGGAAGTAATCACAGAAGGAAGATTCTAGCTTTGAGGAGGACTGAGAATGATGTCTTGGAGAAGGTGAGAATTGAGCTGAGACTTGAAGGAAGAAACGCAAGCCAGGAGGTGGAGATGAGGAGAGGGAGCATTCCAAGCATGTGACCAGTACAGGGAAAGTCTTCAACATGGATGTTATAACTACAACAGCATGGCTATTTCTGGATGGGAGGAGAGCCTATGGGCATGGTTGTGGCTGTAGGGAGTAAGTGGTATTTCCTGCAGCTGTGCTTCTGATAGGAGGAAGCATGGTGTAGTGCAGGTTTCCCACACATGTTGGAAGGAATCCTGAGTTTGGAGTCCATGGCCTTGAGTTTGAATCTTTGCTTTGCACTAATTGTGTGACCTTGGGCAATTCACTCAACTGTTTCTTTGTTTCCTCAATTGTAAAATATGGGGCTTGGACTAGATGAATTCTAGGATCTCTTCCTACATTAAATCCCACATGAGTTCATTTGCTTCTGGGCAGCCTGGCCATGACTGACAACACTGAGTTGTCAATAGCCTTATGGTCTCATAACCCCAAAGCTTATGTCACATGACCCCAAAACTCAAAGATGATTGGTAGCATCATGATAGAATGGTTGAAGGATAGTTGATGGGAAGTGACTGAGAGAGAGTGATGCTTAGATTGATTCCATTCCTGTTGATACACTTTCCTGTTTTTGGCACATGATAGCTCCTCAAACATTTATGATGTGTCTCCTAAAACATTTATAACAAAATGACACAGGGAACATTTCGTACAGAAGTAAATCTACATTTTAGCCTTCTGCTCAAACATGCTATAATTGCCAACAATTCTTTTTCTTTTACTGAAGATTTCATAATATCAACTATGATGAAATTAAAGGGAAAATGTTTTTGTTTATCTTTGGAATAGAAAATGAGGCTTTTGCCTTTGCTCACACTTGCTAAGGGGATATAGAAATGGTTGTAGCTCATATTTATATAGTACTCACAAATTAAAGAAAGAAACACTGTCTCCCTTTATGAGTATCACATTCAGGGTCCCTCTGAATGCTAACCAAGGTTTGAGGCATGTTTTATGGATTAGCATCTACTCAAAGCCATAACTCATGAACCCATATTCACGTGCTTTTAAAAATCATTCAGTTAGAGGACACAGTTCAAAGCAAAGTGGGGGGGGAAGAGAGTAAGCATTTATATATTACCTACTATGCTCCAGGCAGTGTGCTAAATGTTTTACAAATATTAACTTATTTGATTGGCCAGATGGTACAGGGGATGGAACCCTAGGCCTGGAGGCAAGAAGACCTGAGTTCAATTTTGGCCTTAGGTACTAGCTATGTGACTGCACAAGTCATTTAATATCTGTTTCTTTAGTTTCCTTAATTCTTTCTCAATTTCCTTAACCTTTGCCTCAATTTCCTTAACTGCAAAATGGGGATAATAACAGTGCCTACCTCATAGCATTATTGTGAGGATCAAATAAGATGAGATAATCAAAGATGTTTAATTAAATGGCATAGCAAGATAAGTGATAAGAAATATTTCCCTGCTATACTCTTAGGGGCACACTCTTCCACCAGTTGCCATACCACTAGGAAAGATGAGACACATGAAGGAAATAGATGTTACTAGTGAACACACACAAAGCAACACACAATCAATCAATTAATCAATCAGTCGACATTCATTAAGCACCTACTATGTGCCCAGGTATTGTGCTAAGTCCTAAGGATGCAAAAAGAGGCAATATGGAACACACAGACACTGGGATACAGCTATGGCAAGGATAATTCATTTATTGTTGCAGAATTGCTGATATCTTCTGATGATGTTATCAGAGGAGTTGCTTTCTCTCTTGAGGCAATGTTCTCTGCCGCTCTCTTCTCCGGGCTGTGCTGCTCTCTGCTGGGTGCCTTCCCAGTTGGACAGCTCCCCAGCTGCCGCTGTCCACTGGGCCTTTTCACAGCTGCTGCTGCTGCTCTCTGCTGTCATCTGCAGGTCTTAGGTTTGGCTTCTTTCCTCACAGGTAATATTTCTGTCCTCTCTTCTAACTATTTCATAAGGTTATTGTGAGGAAGGCAATGAATCAATTAATCAATCAGCCAGCATTTATTATGTACCAGGAACGGTGCTAGGTATTATTAATAAGTAATGAAGTAATAGATATAGAAGTACTTTTTAAAAAGTTAAATGATCTGCAAACATACTGTACAAGATGTGATTAAAGACCATTGAGACGTCTTTACATGTCTTTAGGCAGCTTGATGGCACAGCGGATAGAGAGCTGGGTCTAGAGTCAGGAAGACCCAAGTTCAAATCCTACCTCTGACATTTACAAGATGTGTCACCCAGGCCAATTCACTTAACATATGTTTTCCTCTACTGTAAAATGGGGTTTTCAAGAGGATAAAATGAGATATTTGTAAAGTGCTTTGCTCAGTGCCTATCATGTTATAGATAATATATAAGATTATTCCTTTTTACCCTTCCTTCTGTCTTAGGCCAAGCCTAGATAATCTGAGGATATGTCAAAGTTCCCATCTCTGCCATGGGGCACAGAGGGAACTGATTAAAATTATGGGCAGTGAAAACTGACCAACTTGCTACTTACAGAGGATAACACTAGATTTTTTGTGAATCTCAGCCAGATGCCAGTTGTTGGTCTTAGCCAGCTAGGTAGCTAGACTTTTTTCACTATCTGATTTTTAAGAAGTCTGTCTCTTGAACAAGTCCATCCTCTTGATGGGCATTGGATGTCTGATCTACCAATTCTAACTTGGAGTTAGAAAGTTCCTTTCAATCCCATGTCCTTTCAATACTTCCCAGAAACTTCATTTATCAAAACTGCAAAGGATTTACATGGAACTGTGGTGCCAATGTTCTTTTCAATATCCATTATGTCCCTGGTTGCCTTGAAAAGCAACATAAGCCCAAACTAAAAGGGCCAGATGAAGTTGGTGTTCTCTGCCCTAGTTTCTTTGCTCTGTATTTCTGCCATCATTATTTATTCCTTCCATCAAAAGACTTTCTGGTTTTCTTCCACAGAAATTATTACTCCCATTTTACAGATAAAGAATTTTAATTGTAGAGATTAAGTGTGCCTGGTCACATATCTAGTAATTTTCAGAGCCAGAATGCAACTGAGATTTTCTAACACCAACAACAGTCCTTTCCCCCATAATTTCTACTATCTCCTTGTGAATTGCTACCTCTTTGCAGATGATTTTAAATGCTTTAGCAAGGGCATTAGCACAAATGTAAATAAGGGAATTACAGAAAAATTACTGGGATCTCAATGTAGAATAGGTTTATGAGTAATTTAAAAACTTGCTAAAAATCCTCGAATTAGCTCCTCACTTAGACTGTGGGGAGCATATCTTAGTGAATGCAATGTTGGTAGGGCTTGTTTTGAATTAGCTTTTATAGTACTTTTCCCTTGGGCTGGTTGAAGTGGATTCACACCCATAAAGTTTCCTTTGGAGTTGGGATTTCATTTGAAGCCCCAAGGGTTGTAATGTCTGTGAAGTGAACCAGATGAAAAATTTCACTGGCTTCTGCTGAAACAATTTTGATTAGACTCTCTACAGTTGTCTTATATCCCTTTCTTCTGGTGCTGAAGTTGTGAGACAGATCATGGTGACAGGCTTGGAATAGAATCCCTACAAACAAGTACACTAAACCATGATTAATCAGAGTTCTCGGGGAACTGGGGTGTCCTGGTTAATTAAAAAATTTTAAAATGACCTATATAACAGTGATTACTCTGGCTGTCATTTCCTGAAGGCCAGATATGTCACATTTTTCAGTTCTCTCCCTGTCATAGGTGTAATATCCAATTAATAGTGTTTTCCAAGTCTTAGAGGTCCAAACGTCCTAGTTCCATGTGACCACTTGACAATCAGACTAGCTTTTGTGAATGGATATTTCCTTCACAGGTATAGCCACAACAAACATACAAACATTTCCCTCCAGTACTTCAGTGGCATAATCCTCCTCATACCTCTTCAGTACCAGGGAAATAGAAGGTAATTAGGTTCAAAGTTTAGCTCAGTTCCTATATAGCATTAGTACCTTCAAGTTCCAAGTCTACAACACTCCTTCATTGGCATCCTAGGGCCTGGCTTCTCAGGGCTTTCCTGCTGGGCTGGCTGCATATCTGGCTTGGAATCCTGGCCTCTAAGGTCCCCATGACTTGAGTTCCTAGGTCTGGGACTCCAGTCCTGCAACATAACTGCAAGGGACAAAGAAAAGGCCCAAACTCCAAGCCTGGGGTGGGGGGGAGAGAGAGATCCGCTAACAGAAGCAGGTCCCTATAGTTCCCTATTTGAGTGGCTTCCCTTTAAATTGTCTGGGCATGCATCAAACTCCTATACCTGAAAATTCTTTGTTAAACTTTGCGGACTGTATTAGTATATTTATGTGCCTTTACGTTTCAATATCTTGTAGGATCTTATTATGATAGTCTGTCCATTAGTTCTCAGTATGGAGCATGTAAGAAGATGTAAGAGTTTGCTCTGAAAATGGAGATTTAACTAAGCCTAGAATCTGTCCTGGAGGTTGATTTGAGAATTTGTTTTTTAATGATTTTTTCCCTTTCTGCTAAAAGCTAAACTCAAAAAAATCATAATTAATGAATGGACAATAGGTCAATTGAATTAGGCTTAACTGAGGTTTCAACATATAATAATATTCATAATAACTTTCATTGAGACAGGACACCTTTATTGGTATGAAAGAGATTGTTTGGTAATGTAGAAAGTGCCAAGGATAGCAGATGGACAGCCTTAGCATTGTACTATTGTCCATGAAATATCCACAGAAGGCTCTTCTGCGTTTCCATAGATGCTCTATGGAAAGACTGAGAACAATAATGGCACAATATTACTAGGAGGGGATTGTATTTTGCACTGGTGGTGGGAGCATGTGATCTCATTACAGTAGAAGGGACAAATAAGGACTAAAACTAAGTAAAATCTCTTGTTTCTCTTTTCAGTACCTATCATTTTCACACATTGTCCTTATCTTCATCTTCATCATCATAACAATAACCAGTCACTTAACCCCAATTGCCTAAAAAAAATAATAATAACAATAACCATCATCTGTTGAACACTGGTTTTATGGAATGGGGAATACAAAGATACTAAGAGATCTAAGATAGTTCGGGCTCCAGCTCAGAGTCTATTGCAATACAGGGGACATATATGAAAAGTTAAATAAAAGTACAAGGTCAAATATCAGCCCTGCTCTGAGATTTCATTGGCATAAGGAATGACTGGTGAGGAAAACTTCTCTGCCAATTAAGATCAGTACCTGCTCTGCAACTTGCAGTCTTGGAGAGTTGTCTGGGAGCACTGAGAGAATTAAGCAATTTGCCTAAGGTCATACAGCTAGTATGTGCCAGAGGCGAGACTTAAACCCAGGTCTTCCTGATCCACTGTGTCATGATTACCTTTTTCAGGTAAAATATATTAATTGCTAAATGAATGATACAGAAACATGCTATAGGATTTCAGGGCTGAGATTACTGTGAACAGGGACCAAAGATTTCCTGAAAGGTCATCGGGAGAAGACTTTACACTCTCTAGGGAATCTCTCTTTTCTGCACAACAGTAGCAGGTGCCTTTGATGAGCATTTGTCTTACTTTTCATAGCTCTCTAGATTTTGATATTCAGAGGTTTGTTCAATAATTATATCCCAATGGCTCCATCTATCAAGAACTGTTGTGTGATTTTAACACGCACATAAGTGATGCCTTATTTGAAGACAACTTTTACTGAGCCAAATGCTTTTTTATAATCAACAAATTGGCTTCATGAAGAATTAGTGTGTTCTCCCTTATTAGAGAGAGGTCTGCAGACAAAGATTGGATATCCACCTGTTTAAGAGATTCTTTTTCACAGATGTGTTGGACTAGATGGCCAATGACATATTAAGGATTTTTTCTTTAGTGTCTTTAGAAACTGAAATCTATATCTTATTTAACTAAACTGTTTCCATTGATACACTGTTGGACAAGGGGTAACTCTAGCTGATTCCATTGGCTAACAGGAAGACTGGGGAAAGCTAAAGCTCTGTGATGAACTTAAATTTTTCATACTCCTCCAGATTAAATGAAACATTTCACGGAAGTGTTGGCCCACAAAAAAAGAATCCCAACTGGTTCGTATTTTGTGTTTGAGACCGAAGCCAGAAAAGCATAGTGTTCTGTTCTTTCACCTTGGGCTTCCTAAGGCTTTTGTGTATTTATTCTTTTAGATTGTTGAAGCTGCCATATCCACCCCATATGCATTCCCCACAAGCTCTATGACTCAGTATTAAGGACTCTAAACAAAACAAAACAAAACAAAAAACAGGAAGAACGTGTTAATCAGTGAAAGGCCTTTCTGCTCTTGGCTAATCTCTGTGAATACTATAGAAGGAAAGTTTGAATAACTGTGTTTGCTGTGAAACAGTACTAGCCCCACAAAACTGGGTACCTGGCCCCTCATTGTTCCTTTGCTGAAATTATATTGAATCTGGAGCAGTCTCTTCTTGTGCTGTCCTGAAAATGAATAGACCCCAGAGGACATCAGTCCTCATGTTCCTGGGGTAGCTCACAACCTAATTTCGTGTTTTCCTATTCTGTACTTAGCAGAAACAGTGCTGTTTCTGCCTCTTCTGGTGCTGTGTTTAGTAGGAAACATGTTAAGGTGAGTCAGAATATAGAAATATATATATGTGCTGTATATAACTATGTATATACTTTACTGTCCCCCCAAATTGAGTAGAATATAAGCTTCTTGAGGGTAGATGCAATGTTATCTTATCCCCAGCACCTGGCATGAGACTTTGTAGATAATAACAATAGCTAGCATTTACATAGTGCTTTAAAGTTTGCAAAGCACTTTACAAATATTATCTTATTTGATGCTCACAACAGCTCTGGGAGGTGGGTGTTATTATTATTATTATTATCTTGCCAATGAGGAAATAGGCCAAAAGAAATTAAGTGACTTGCGCAGGGTCACACAATTAGTAAATGTCTGAGACTGGATTTGAACTCAGGTCCTCTTGATTCCAGGTTCAGTGCTCTATGAATTGAGCCACCTAATTGCCCAATAGCAGGATGGCTAAATATGTTGAATTGAATTAAATTTGCTAAATGTATGTTATACTGCTGGAGATGAAAGAGTTCAATTTTGGTCCCTTCATAAGCAGTATTACCATTGTTGAATGTAACTAAGTATTACATCCTTCTTGGTGACAGTGACAACATAGGTTTAATAACTTACCTGTAAGGTAATCCCTGGAATAAAAGGTTAACAAGTTGCTTGGTAGAGAATTAAGAGAAGGGAGAATAGACTAAGTTGGTAGATAGAAGTGAAGATGGGAAAAGATTACCTTAGTGGTTGCTGGAAGGTCAATATCATTAGCACTTAATGTTCATATTGCCTGTACATTGCCTTGATTTCCACTATCCTACACCTCTTTTTCCTGGACGACCATATTCCCTTCACCCCCTTTGAAAATTTATTCCTTAAATCCCGCTTGTATTGTGAACCTGTTACACAAAATCTAACTGTGTGGAAGTGACACAACAGTCTAGACAGCTAAGCCAGTGGAGAATAAACTCTGGAAATATACCCTCTTCTGTGCTGGAAAAAATTTAAGTATGGTTTTGGCATTTTTTTTTTGTTCGAGAAGCAATGTAGCTCAACTTGGAGTGGCACATTATCAGTAGGTTGGTTGTTAGGTGCCTACAAATACTTGTTGAATGACTGACTAGGTGATGAATTCTTTGGCCCCATGGCAAGCCATTATTGTATATAGAAAATATTTAAAATTGTCCTAAGCACTATGCAGTCTTCTGTTTCTACAGTGATGATGGAATACTTTGGACTTCTTCAGTGTACCCTCAGAAACCTCATCATCCTGCACTTGTCCTGCAATGAAATTAACCTTATTGCTCATGTCCCACCAGGGCCCACTACTCCTGAGATCCATATGAATGGAGGGTAGTGAACCTCCATTTAAGGAGTGCCTTCAGGTTATCCGTCTTGATTTTTCCACAATATCTCTTCTCCACCCCTCCCCTTTTCAGTTTTATTTTGTACATTGCTCCTTACCTCCCCACTAGATTGTAAGCATCTTAAGAGTAAGGACTGTTTTTCTTCATATGTATATCCCCGGCCTTAGCACAGTTCCTGGCATACAGTAGGCACTTCATAAATGCTTATTGGTTGACTGACTGGTGGTATGGCAGAAAAGAGTCAGCATTTTATAGTTTTCAGAGCATTTACCAATAATATTTCAACTAGAGAAATCAAAATGTGAGATCTTTGTCCAATGATAAATGAATCAATATGCTGGTAAAATAGCAACCATATTGATACTGATATTATCAGAAGGAATGAAATCAGAAGACAAAAGACATTTCTAACTAAATGAAAAGATGGTTCAAAAGTTCTTGTAGAGGCAAATGAAGGAGTTGGCTATTAGTTTTATTATGTGCCTTAATGCTATTTCATTAGACATTTATTTGGTCATTGTTTCTTGCAGGGCCTAGTGGAAAATAAACTTTTTGGAATTGCAGATTATGTGCCAACATCTATTGTGGAGGATGAAGCGGTAGGGGAATCAACAAAGTACTCAAAATTATACTTTAATTTTCAATAACCTCACAGGCATGGTGGTGTAAAACACAAGAATGGCATGTTAGAAAATATGGCTTAGGCCTGAAAAACAAGAGGCTAAATGTTTGTAGATTTTTGAGAATTCACACATAACACAACACGAACATTTTCTAACAAAGAAAGTCAGAAGGCACTGGATATGCTTGGCCAGGTCTAATGCAGTTTGGTCCAGTTTTTCCAGCCTGAGGGGCAGCAAATAATACCTTAAGAAGAAAAATTAATCATGTTTTAATAGGTAGAAAATAACTAGTCACTTATGTGGAAGTCATCACAATCAGATGGGTATAGTCAGTATGTCAACAATCAAAGGAAAAAACCCATCAAATTAGAACACTGGATATGATGAAAACAAGACAACATATACAATTTCAGTGACTTCAACTTGGCGTATTCAACTGAGTTGTTGATGTTGAAAAATAGGAAATGGATGAAAGGTAAAGACGCCAACCTTGATTTTCCAAATTTCCCACAAAAATTTACCTGACTTAAACTAACTTTAAAATAGTTGGTACAATGAGGAAATCAAAGCAACTTTAGCCTGCAAACACTTGATCTTTCTAAGCAGAGGGACATGGAAGTTAAAGGAAAAATGATTTAGAATGCAAACTTATTTGCAAAACACTACAGAAGAGGTTAATGGAAGATTGTGAGTAGTAAGGCCTCATAAAACATTGAGACATTGAAAAGTAATGTAAATGGACATGTCTACAGAAAGTGCAACTTGAGACCAACTGAGACACATAGATCATCCTGAGATCATTCACAGATGGAAGTTATAGGAGGTCAACCAATAGATGAAAAGTAAAACAGACTTTTCAATGTTCGTATGATTATCTATTTTCATAATCACTAATAATGGAACCACAATATTTGGGTCACAACACCTCAATCTTCAATTTGCTAAATGATGAAGCTGAAATGACACTTAAGTGGATGAAGTTAAGAACAGTGGTTGAAGCAGACCAAGAAAATCTATTTTGAAGACAACAGTCTTGAAATCATTGAGGGATCATGTTACAAGATTTCTCAGGGAGAGGATGAAACTAATGTAATAGAAAAAAAATTAAGGAGATATCAGTTACTACTGACTAATTTGTCTATTTTTTAAAATTCAATAAAGTCTTTATTAGAATGATATACATACTTCCATACTTAATAAAAATATAAAATGAGGACAGACTTTTTTTTTTGCAAATGGTTTTCTTCAGCAGACTCTGTCTTCATAGTTACAAAAATTGACCAAAAAGAAGCAGAGAATTTAACATCCTCTTGTCTTCATTATTGTGGTGTTCAAAAAAGCTTTTGTTTTAGTAGAGCAAAGCACAACCTTAAAGATTCTCCTGTGGCAAAATTATGCTTAAGATTCTTCAAGCTAGGCTTCAGCAATATGTTAACCAAGAATTACCAGGAGAGCAAACTAATTTTCAAAGAGGCAGAGGAACTAGAGACCAAATTGTCAGCATTTGCTGGATTATGGAGAAAGTAAGGGAGTTCCAGAAAAAAAATATCTACTTCTGCTTCATTGACTACACTAAAGCCTTTCACTATGCGGAACGTGACAAAACATGGCATGTCCTCAAAGAGATGGAAGTACCAGATCATCTTGCTTGTCTCTTGAGGAATCTGTAAGCAGGCCAAGAAACAACAATTAGAACCTAACATGGAACAACTGATTGGTTTAAGATTGGATAAGCAGTATGAGAAGGCTGCATATTGTCCTTATATACAGAGTACATCATACAAAATTCCAGGATGAATCAAAACATGGAACTAAGGGTTCTGGGAAAAATATCAACAATCTCAGATACGCCTACAATTTCATTATGATGGTAGAAAGTGAAGAGGAATTATGAAGCCTCTTGATGAGGCTGAAAGAGGAGAGTGTAAAATCTTGCTTGAAGCTTGACATTAAAATAAAGTAAGATCTTGGCAACTGGTCCCATCACTTCCTCACAATGGAAGTAGCATCAGATTTTATATTCTTGGGCTTGAAGATCACTACAGATGGCAACTGCAGCCCTGAAATTAAAAGACCTCTACTTGGAAGAAATGCTATGGAAAATCTGCATGCTACGGAAAAAAAGCATGCTAAAAAGCAGAGACATCACCTTGACTACAAAGGTCTGTATAGTCAAAACTATGGCTTTTCCAGTAGCAATACATGGCTGTAAGAATTGGACTCTAGGGAAAGCTGAGTGCCACAAAATCAACACTTTCAAATTGTGGTGTTGGAGAAGACTTTTGAGAGTCCCTTAGACAAGAGTAAGGAGATCAAATCAGTCAATTTTAAGGAAATTAATTCAGGCTATTCACTAGAAGGTCAAATACTGAAGTTGAAGTTTACATACTTTGACCAGCCTAATGAGAAGATGGGACTTATTGGAAAAGACCCCGATGTTAAGAATAATTGAAAGCAAAAGGAAAAGGTGATTGCAGAGATGAGATGGATGATAGTATGATGGAAACAATGAACATAAACTTGGACAGACTGAGAGATAGTGGAAGATAGAAGGGTTTGGTGTGCTGTGGTCCATGCAGCCACAAAGAGTCCTATATGGCTGAATGACTGAACAATATGTAGCAAGATCATATAGTATCCCTTGATAAATGCTATCATAGAGTTAACTGTTCAATAAGCTTCTGATTATTGTCAAATGAAGCACAAAATAGGGTGCTGTATACTTGACAAAGGTATTTGCCACAGTTATGGATGATGTCCTTCATTGAGTCAGTCAATCAGTTAATAAATGTTTATTTAGTTCCTACTATGCACAAGGCACTGTGATAAGTACTGGGGATACAATGAAAAGCAAAGAACAGTCCCTAACCCCTGGGTCAGTTGACATACATTTATTAAGTACCTCCTACTCTGTATTAGTGGCCAGATCCTCTATCTATTGATCTTCCTGTCTGCAGACAATATGATGATAGTTGAATCAAGCCTTAATACATTATGGGGGCCTCTTCAGTAAGATCCACAGATTCTCAAAAGAAATTAGCTTTACAATCCATGTAGGAAAAATAAATTGGATGAAAATACCTATTGTCCATGCTGGAATGAAGTTAGCTCAACAGTTCTTTGAATTAATATACCAGCAGATCTGGGATAGGAACCACTCTTTGAAAATGAACTGGGCTTCAAACTAACAAAGGACAAGTGAATGAAATTGGACTGGAAACTTGCACAGTGCTTTTTTTTTTAACAAGGCAAACAATTTTATTGAAATATAGTTATCAAAAATTCTTTATTTTTATTTTTATCCATCTATTTATTTATTTTTTATTCATTCATTTATTCATTCATTCATTCATTCATTTATTCATTCATTCATTTATTTATTTATTTTACATACCCATTAAACATATTTTCACATTAGTGAAGTTGTAAGTAAAAATTAAAACCAATAGGAGGAACCATCAGAAAGATGAAACAAAATTCAACTTAAGGTAAAAATAAGTGAGAGCGATTCGACTTCCATAGTTCTTTCTTTGGATGTGGACAGCATTTTCCATCCTAAGGCCTCTGGAGATGTCTTAGATCCTCCTAATGCTGAGAAGGGTTCAGTTTAACATTCTTAGTCATTGCATAACGTGGCTGCTATTGTATACAAAGTCCTCTGGGTTCTGCTCACTTCACTCAGCATCAGACCATGTAAGTCTTTCCAGGTTTTTCTGAAGTCAGCCTGTTCATCATTTCTTATAGAACAATAGTATTCCATTACATTCATATACCACAACTTGCTCAGCCTTTCCCCAATTGATGGGCATCCTCTCAATTTGCAATTCTTTGCCACCACAAAAAGAGTTGCTATGAATATTTTTGTACATGTGGGTCCTTTTCCCATTTGTTTGATCTCTTTCGGATATAGCCCTAGAAGTTGCACAGTGCTTTTAACAATACTAGCCTTCTCCTTGGTATAAAAAAACTCACTTAAAATACACAAATAATCTTCCAGTGATGTGAATCTTAGAATATCACAATTTCCAGAAATTAAAATGTTGGTTGTTTCACAGGACATTGCCATGGTAGACATGGGAAAGCTACTTCCACTTCCAATGATTAATGACTTAGCATGTAAGAAGTGGGATAAGGGATATTATTGTGGAAATATGAAAAGGAGCTAAGCCAGTGATGTACTAAGAAGGAGTTGGAGAGTCTGAGTGCTACAGTGTGATGTAAGAAGACCTAAAGGGAAGTGTCTGGCTTGTTAGGGAGAAGCCCTGTGAAGGACCCGTGGGAGAACATGGATAAGAACTGCCTTGGACAAGAGGATATGGACTGGTTTTGATCTGTGGAGATAATGATGAAATCACTGGTCCACTGAATCCATTGAATGGAGTACCAAGATGCCCTCCATGATGAAGTGAAACAGGAGTCATTACTTGCCTGTCTACCATTAAAAGAACAGAAAACAACTATCTTGTTTCCCTTGTCATTCAGAAGAACAGAAGACAAGAATCTTTTAACAAAATACAGTAAAAGAGAAAAGAATTATTTACCTATGGATTGAAATCTCTGCTAAAGGTAGAGATGGAATCTTTTGTCTATAGAGACTTCCTGGTTGCTGTGGGGTCAGCATGTCACAGAATGTCCAACAATGCAAAGTTAATGATATTGACAACAACAATGGTTTAAATCAGGAGATCCTCACCTATATCCTCAATCTTGGCTGGTTTAAAGGTTTAGATTAATGAGTGGAGTGTTCTAGACTAAAGAGGCTTGAACAGTCTTTTCCATTTGGAGGATGCAGAGTAAGTTTGTAGAGAAGTTAGACAAGGAGAGAGCAAGAGCAATGTAACCCTGGGCAAATCGCTTTATTCCTATCTCAATTTCATCTGTAAAATGGGGATAATATTAACAATTAAGTCCCAGAATTGTTTTGTGGGTAAAATGATATAATATTTGCAAAGCTTAAAGTGCTATATAAATGCTAGCTCTTGATAATTTTATATATTGGGATCTGAGAGAGACTTTAAAGACCAAATCTAACCCTTTTATTTCACCAGTGATAAAACTGAGGCACAGAGAGATTAAGTGATTTGCCCAGAGTCACAATACCATTAAGTGTCTGAGTTGAGATTTGGACTCAGGTTCACTGCTCTATTCATTGCTTCATCTATAAATAAAGAATTCATTTTCTTGAGGTTCCCAAAGGTTCTCTTATAGTTAACTCTAAAAGTATTATGAAGTATCTTCTAAATCTTAAAGAGATATTACACAGGAGAGTGAAATTGAATAACTTCCACAAATAAGCATAATGTTTTATTATAATGATTCCTATAGTCTTTGAGAGAAAAGAAAAACATGTTTTTTTCTGGTAATTGAGGAAAGGAAAGGTGTGATTAGAGCAAGAAAACTATACTTTGAATTCTCTGCACTTTGAATTGGGACAGGTTGGATCCTAGGACTCTGCAACAGCCATTTTTTAGGCTCTTGCATGCTCATTGGATGTTCAGCTGGTGCATTTCATTAAAACCTTCCTACACTTTTTGTTTCCATTTTTAGGTATTTCAACAGTTGGAGCTGGGGAGGGCTGCAGGATTGGAGGGGTAGAAGAAGGGGGAGAAGTTCTCTGTAAGCTGAAAACCCATATTCATCTGTCCTTCTGCACAGGGAGACATTTTGAAGACCATTAGAGGATGCTACAGACTGGAGAATGCCATAGCAGTCCAGTTTTGGCCTTAGATTTCTTTACCGTCTTTTGAGATGATCCTCTCCATTCACTTCAATGCCCCTCTTCACAAATTATACCTTAATGTGCACAGAGACTCATAGGCTTAGAGTTTGAAGGACACTTAAGAGATAACCTAGTCTAACCCATTTATTTTTATAGATAAGGGAAATTGAGGCTCCAATGATGTCAGGTGACTTGCCCAAGGTCACTCACCAAGAGAGTAGAACCTGTGACTCCTAAGGTGTAAACCCTGTCCTCTGCAGTACATGCTGTATCCTTCTATGACTTTACACTGTGTGTAAAATATTTCAGTAAAAAAGATGGATAATTGACTGTCATTCTGGGTATTCCCTCCACTGGCACAGCTCAAAACTCATGTAAACTCTTTCAACTTTACATGATTCTCCTCACAGTCTTTCTGCAAGTTGTCCATAGAGGATCTAACCAGCATCCCAGAGAGCTCACTATGATTTTTAAAATAAGGACTGATATGGAAAATGAGGTGATTGTGTTTTTCACCAGCCCATTTTGAGATGGGAGAGATGGGAAAGGGATGGTAGAAACCATTTTAATGTGCCATAGTCTTCTAAACTAGGTGTGTGTGTGTATGTGTGTGTGTGTGCGTGTGCACATGTGTGTATGTGTGTGTGTGTGTGTGTGTGTGTAGGCTCACTGCAGGTAATTTAGTTTGCAGCCCTGGGGCTAATCTTTTCCTGGGCATGTAGTTGGCTTCTGGAGAGAGCATGAAATACTGTGAATTACTTAGTAAATTTGATATAGGAAACTTATTTCAGATGTGATCACCTCCAAATTCATTTGTAGCACATCAAATTCAATCTGTAGCATAATTGCACTTGCCAATATATCTTCCTTTTGGGACCTGATTGTAAAAGACTGGGACTTCTGGGTTTTTGAAAATGTTCATATGAGATTGTATATAGGTATTTTTGAATCCCTGGAAGAACCATACTTTTGTATTTAGCTCCTCAGCCTTCCCTATCTCCAAACCACATACATTGAAATAACTTATTTTTTCCGGGGGTGGGGGGAAAGAGATAGGATGAGGGCCTATCTGTGATTTCATAGGTGCAGGCAATTGTGAACATGAAAGCTACTTCTCTACCAATATAACTCAGGCACCCGTTTTCCAGTTTATAGTCTCAGAGAGTTGCCAAAGGGCATTAAGAAGTTATAATTTTACATTCACTTTCTTTAAAAAAATTCATTCTGAATTAAGCATTAAAAAAGAGCATTTTTATATATCAGAAGAATATAATATGAAAAGAGGATTGTATATGAAATTGATTCTCCATTTCACATCACTTACTTCTTAAAAAAATTAGATATTTAGTTCCACATTACTTTCAAGACTTGCTTTTCTGTACTTCCATCTGAATCTCCTTTTATTCCCTTTTGTACATTTAAAATGTTTGAAAGGCCCACTTTTTTGGGCATCATTATTACTATTCCCCCTATACTTTATCTCTCCCCTAATTAAAACAGAGGGAAATTTTTTTTTCACAAATAAGCATCACCAAGCAAAATAAACACGAAGAGTAGCCATGCCCAAAAAACATATGCCTCTTTTTACACCTTGAATTCATCACCTTTCTGTCAGGAGGCAGGCAACATTCTTCATCATAAGTCCTCTGGAGACATGTTTTGGTCAAGGCTTTGATCAGAGTCCTTAAGTCTTACAGAGGTGTTTTTCTTTTCTCTTTTTTCACTTTTTTCTTTATTTATTTTATTAATTTTTTTTAATTTATCAAAAATCACTTCCATAAGCTTTTGAGCTTAAAATTTTTCTCCTCCTCCCTTCCCACCTCTCTCCCCAAGATGGCACACAATCTGATATAGGCTGTACATATACATTCCTGTTAAACATATTTTCACAATAGTGATGTTGTAAGGAAGAATTAGAATCAATAGGAGGGACCACAAGAAAGAGAAAACAGAACAAAATAGAAGAAAAAAATAGCAAATAGTATGCTTCAATCTGGATTTAAACTCCATAGTTTTTTCTTTGGATGTAGACAGCATTTTCCATCATGAGACCTCTGGAGATGTCTTAGATCCTTGCATTGCTGATCAGGGCTAAGTCTATCAATATTAGTCATTGCACAACATGGCTGTTATTGTGTACAATGTTCTCCTGGTTCTGTTCACTTCACTCAGTATCAGACCATACAAGTCTTTCTAGGTTTTTCTGAAGTTTCCCTGCTCACCATTTCTTATAGTACAATAGTATTCCATTATATTAATAATAACCACAACTTGTTCAGCCATTCCCCAACTGATGGGTATTCCTCAATTTCCAATTCTTTGCCACCACAAAAAGAGCTGCTATGAATATTTTTGTATATGTGGGTCCTTTTCCCATTTGTATGCTCTCTTTGGGATACAGCCCTAGAAGTGCTATTGCTGGGTCAAAGGTATGCATATTTTTATAGCCCTTTAGGCCTAGTTCCAAATTGCTCTCCAAAATGGTTGGATCATTTCACAACTCCATCAACAATGCATTAGTGTTCCAATTTTCCCGCATCTTCTCCAACATTTATCATTTTCCTATTTTGTCATGTTGGCCAATCTGATAGGTGTAATGTGGTACCTTAGAGTTGTTTTGATTTGCATTTCTCTAATCAATAGTGATTTAGAACATTTTTTCATATGACTATGGATGGCTTTAATTTCTTTATCTAAGAATTGTCTGTTCATATCCTTTGACCATTTATCAATTGGGGAATGACTTGTATTTTTATAAATTTGACTTAATTCTCTATATATTTTAGAAAAGAGTTCCTTATCAGAGCCACTGGTTGTAAAGATTCTTTCTGAATTTTCTCATTTTCCTCTAATTTTGGTTGCATTGGCTTTGTTCATGCAAAAGCTTTTCAATTTAGTGTAATGAAAGTTATCCACTTTGCATTTTGCAATGCCCTCTATCTTCTTTGCTCTCCCAGTTTGCTTATAGTATCAGCCTTTATATCTAAATCATGAACGTATTTCAATTTTATTTTGGTCTATGCCTAGTTTCTGGCATACTCTTTTCCAGTTTTCCCAGCAGCAGTTTTTGTCAAATGGTGACTTCTTATCCCAGAAGCTGGGGGTCTTTGGGTTTATCAAATAATAGATTGCTATAGTTTTTGACCACTGTTTCTTGCATACTTAACCTATTCCACTGATTCACCACTCTTTTTCTTAGCCAGTACCAAGGAGTTTTGATGATTGCTACTTTATAATAGAATTTAAGATCTGGAACAGCTAGGCCACATTCCACCTGCATTTCTTTTCATTTGTTCCCTTGATTTTCTGTACCTTTTGCTATTCCAAATGAATCTTGTTATTATTTTTTCTAGCTCTATAAAATAATTTTTTGGTAGTTTGATTGGTATGGCACTGAATAAGTAAACTAGTTTAGATAGAATTGTCATTTTTATTATATTAGCTCAGCCTACCCATGAGCAACTGATGTTTTTCCAATTATTTAGATCTGACTTTATTTGTGTGGAAAGCATTTTGTAATTGCCTTCATATATTTCCTGGGTTTGTTTTGGTGGGTAGACTCCTAAATATTTTATGATGTCTACAGTAACTTTAAATGGAATTTCTCTTTCTATCTCTTGCTGTTAGACTTTGTTGGTAATATATAGAAATGCTGATGATTTATGTGGGTTTATTTTATAGCCTGCAACTTTGCTAAAGTTGTTTATTATTTCAAGTAGTTTTTTACTTGATTCTCTAGGATTCTATAAGTATATCATCATATCATCTGCAAAGAGTGATAGCTTTGCTTCTTCTTTGCCTATTCTAATACTTTCAATTTCTTTTTCTTCTCTTATTGTTAAAGCTAACATTTCCAGTATGATATTCAACAACAGTGGTGATAATGGATATCCTTGTTTTACCCCTGGTCTTACTGGAAATGCTTCTATCTTGTCCCCATTACATATGACACTTGTTGAAGGCTTTAGGTAGATGCTATTTATTATTTTAAGTAAGGCTCCATTTATTCCTATTCAGAGCTGTTTTTCTTTACAGTTATTATGCATGTTGTTTTTGTTGTTTTGCTTACTTCACTCTACATCAGTTCCTATTTCTCAATATTCTCTGAAATCCTCTCATCCAAAATTTCTTATAGCACAATAATTAATTTAATTTATATACCACAATTTATTCAGCCATTCTCCAGTTGAGAGGCATCCTTTTACATTCCAGTTCTTTATTTTTCTCTATCTTTTAATCTATCTTTTAGGATTAGGAAGTTTATTTTATTTTGAATTTTTGCTTCCTGGTGTTTTCTTCCCTCTTGCCCATCTGTCTCCCATTCCCACTTATTTCTGCACCAAAATATATGTTCAATGCTTTTTTGTCCATTAAAGATGAATGACATTCATCTGATGCCCTTTTCCCTATGCCTTCTTCAGTATTTGTATACTTCCCCCCCCCCACACCTTAATTATGAGAAATAGCAATTTCCACACCCTTCTCCCTCCTTTTCATAGCAGTATATTCTTTCCCCCATCTTAACACTTGGAAAAGAAGTCCATTTCCAGGTTTTCTTTTTTTTCTTAACTTAATACCTCTTTTTAAAAAAGTTTTATTCACACGTTTTGTTCTTACATCACAGACACTTACAGATTACCAAGTACAGTGTTTCTTCTGGCAAAGTAAATAAATTAAACAAAACTAATAATATAGTGACATAATCTGAAAGTGCATGTTACATTCCATTTCAGTAGCACCTACCACCTCTCTATTTTTTAATTCATTAATAGAAATTTATTTTCTCTTCCTCCCACCTCTATCACATTAAAAAAGACAAGGAAAACAAATTCTTTATAACATATACATGTGCATACATACATACATACATACATACATACATATATGTACACAAGCAAAATACAATTCCTCATTGTTTGGACAAAAACATGTTTTACATCTTAAACTCTTTCACCTCTCTATTAAAAAGTGGAAATAATGTTGCATTATCATTCCTGTAGAATCATGGATAGTCATTACACTGAACATGGTTTTCATAGCATTTGAAGTTGTTTGTCTTTATAGTGTTGTTATTGTACACATTTTTCATAATTCTATACATTTCATTTTTCATCAAATTATAAAAGTCCTAAAGATTTTTTGTTTTTATAATATTGAGTTTATAGCACAATTTGTTCTTCAGGTTCTGTTTACTTCAATGTACATTAGTCTATATAGATATTTCTGTGTCTTTTTTGACATCATTTCTTTCCTTATTTCTTATAGCACCAATAGTATTCCCTCACATTTTATTTTAATCACAACTCATTCAGTGATTACTTAATTTATGGGTTTCCCTTTACTTTCCAGTTTTTTCTACCACAAAATAACTACTCCAAATATTTTTATACTTATAGGCCCTTTTCCTATTTCTTTAATTTCATTTGGATACAAGCCCAGCAGTAGTTTAGCTATGTCAAAGGGCATGGACTGTTAAGTAACTTTTTGTGTATAATTCTAAATTGTTTTCCAAAATGATCATATCCATTCACAGGTCCACCAACAGTGCATCAATATTCCTGTTTTCCTATACCTCCTCCAATTAGATTTTTTTTATTATCTTTGCAAATCTGATAGATGTGAGGTAAGATCTCAGAACTGCTTTAATTTGCATTTCTCAAATTGGCAGTTACTTGAAACATTTTTTCCCCTTATGATTATAGATAGCCTGGGTTTCTTCCTTTGAGAACTATCTGTTCATATGCTTAGAGCATTTCTCATTTGGGAAATAGCTCTTTTCCTTATAAATTTGGATCAATTCCTTATATATCTTGGAAATGAGACATTTATCAGTAAAACTTGCTGTAAAGATTTCCCCCCCCCCCAGTCAATTGTCTCTTTTAATCTTAGTTTTATTTGACTTGTTTGTGCAAAATCTTTTAAATTTTATGTAACCAACATAATTCATTTTATTCTTCTAGGAACCTCTCTATCCTTTGTTTGGTCATGAACTTTTCTCATATCCATAGATCTGACAGGTGATTTTCCCCACTCTTATCTGATTTGTTTATGATGTGAATTTTATATTTAGATTTCCTTCTAGTTTGGAACCTACCTTTGTAAAAGTATAAGGTGTTGGTCTAACTCTAATTTCTTCACATTCCTCTCCAATTTTCCACGCAGTTTTAATCAAATAGTGAATACTTATAGAAATAGCTAGGGCATTTGTGTTTATTGGATACTAGGGTTGTAGAAATTTTTGTGTCTGTAGACAATTTGTTCTTTATTTTTACCCAGTACCAAAATAGCTTTGAGAATTACTGCTTTGTAATAAAAGAAATCCAGTGATATTGAATGTTAATACTCAGGTTACATATATAAAGCCACTGCTAATAAAAAAAATCTAAAGAATTACTGCTTTATAGTATAATTTGAGATCTGGAACTGCTAGGTTTCATTTGCTCCCATATCTCAGCTTTTCTCTTGAGATTCTTGACTTTTTTTTTTGCCTCCACATGAATTTTTAAATCATTTTTCTAATTCTATAAAGCTATCCTTTGATAGTTTGATTAGTACAACACTGGATAAGTAAATGCTACTTAGGTAGCATTGTCATTTTTTATTAAGTTGACTTGTCCTTTTCATGAACAATTATTATTTTGCAATCAATTAGTTCTATATTACTGTAAAGAGTGGTTTGTGGTTGCATTTATATAGTTCTTGTGTGTATCTTGGAATATTGATTTCCAAGTATTCTATACATTGTGTAGTAATTTTAAATCAAATTTCTCTTTCTATCTCTTCCTTCTAGGTTTTATTTGTATTTTATGAAATGCTGATGATTTGTGTGGATTTTTTTTAATATCTTGCAAGTTTGCTGGAGGTATTAATTGTTTCAAGCAGTTTTTTTTTAGTTAATTCTCAAAGGTTCTTTGGCTATTCCATTATCATCTGTAAAAAGTAATGATTTTATTTCTTCTTTACCTATGTGTATTCTTTCAATTTCTTTTTTTAAACTTATTGCAATAGCCAACACATATAGTGCTGTATAAAAAAAAAAGTAGTGACAACAGACATCCTTATTTCACCACTAATTTATTGGATAGGATTCTAGTTTATTTCTGTTATATATAATGATAACTCTTGGTTTTTGATAGAAAAGATAATTTATTTTTATATTTTCTAGTGGTTTTTTTTTCTTAAGAGAAATGGGTATTGCATTTTTCAAAAGTTTTTTCTGCATTTATTGATAATTATCTGATTTTGTTGTTTTTGTTATTAATGTGGTTAAATTTATAGTTCTTCTAACATTATATTCAACCCTTATATTTCTAGTTTAAATCCAAACTGATCATAATGCACAATTTTTATGATATATTATTTTAACTTCTTTGCTACTAATGTATTTTAAAAAGTTTTCATCTATGTTCATTAGGAATATTGATTGATAATTTTCTTTTTCTGCTTTGACTCTTCCAGGTTTATGTATTAAGAATATATCAGTGTCAGAGAAGGAATTTGATTGAATCCCTTCTTTCCTTATTTTTAAAAATAGCTCACGTAATACAAAGGTTAATTGTTCTTTTAATGTTTTATAGAATGCATTTGTGAATTCATCTGGTGCTGGAATTTTTTTGGAAGTTCATTTATGCCTTGTTCAGTTTCTTCTGAAATTGGGCTGTTTAAATTCTTTATTTCTTTTTGTATTAATTTGGGTATTTTACATTTTGGTAAATATTTATTTTATTTAAAGTGTTGGCTTTATTGCCATATATTGACCATAGTTTCTAAAAGTATATATTACTTCTTTTTCATTTGTTGTGAATTTCCCTTTTTCATTTTGACACTGGTAATTTATTTTTTCTCCTTACTCTTATTCAAGTCTTTAACTTCTTTCTAATTTTTTTTTTGCACTAGAACTGATAGGATAAATTAGGGTTCCCCACTATTATGACTTTGCTGTTTTTTTACATTTGTAACTCATTTTATTTTTCCTTTATATATTTAGAAGCTATGCCATTTGGCACATATATGTTAAGTATTGAAACAAATTAATTTTCTATGTAACCTTTCAATGACAAGTAGTTTCCACCTTTATCTTTTAATTGTCATTGCCCTTTGAAAACATTAAATTAAGACACTTGTTTCTTCTCTCTTTTAGGATATTATCAGTACCTCATCATGTAGCCTCATCCAATGGCTCAAATAAATTTACCTTTCTAGGTTTTCTTGACTCATGTTTGCATGTCAAGGTTTCTACTCAGCTCTGGTCTTTTTTTTTTTTATCAGAAACAGTTGAAATTCCTCTATTTCATTAAAGGTTCATTTTTCCTCCTGGAGTATTATACTCAGCTTTTCAGGGTAAGATGCTCATGGTTTTAAATCTGTATCTTTTGCCTGTTAGAAAACTGCATTTCAATATCTGATCTTGTATGAGTTTGAATGGTTTATTCTTAAGTTAACTCCTTTCTAGGGCAGCTATTTGGCACACTGGATTGGGCACCTGGCCTGGAATCATAAAACCCTCAGTTCAAATCTAGCCTCAGATATTTATCAGTTGTGTGAACTTGCACAAATCATTTAACTCTGTTTGTTTCAGGTCCTCATCTGTGAAATGAGCTGGAGAAGGCAGTGACAAAACCACTCCAGTGTCTTTGCCAAGAAAACCCCAAATGGGGTCACAAAGAGTCAGACATGACTGAAAAATGACTGAACAACAACAGCTGAACTCCTTTCTAGATGTTTGCAGTATTCTCTTTTTTCCTTTGAAGTGGAAGCACTGAATTTTGGTAACGACATCCTTTTGACTTTTCATTTTGGATCTCTTTCAGGATATGATCTGTGGATTCTTTAAATCTTTATTTTGCCATATGGGTCTAATGGATCTTGGCAGTTTTCATTTATGATTTATTAAAATATAATGTCAAGGTTTTAAAAATGTTTTTCAAGGAGTCCAAAGATTCTAAAATTATATTTCCTTGACCTTTTTTATAGTTTGATTTTAATTTTAGATATCTCTCATTTTCATTTATGTATCTGTTTTTGTTCTAATATGTCTTGTCTCATGGAGTCATTTGATTTCTTTGGTCTATTCTAAGTTTCAGGTAGTCCATTATTTGGGCAAAGTTTATGACTTTATCATCTAAGCTATTTATTCTCCTTCCACACCTTTTCCAGAGTTTTTATTTCACTTTCTTTTAATTTCTTATTTCATTTTTCTAGGTATTCAGGTAGTTCTTATGGAAAATCCATTTTTTTCCTTTGAGTCTTTGCTTATAGTTGTTAAGGTGTTACTATCTCCTAGATTAGATTTCTGGTCACCTTTGGATTGACAAAAATTCTTTATAGTAATGGAAGTTTGCTCATCTCACTAGCCTGAGTTGCTTAAACTGAGACTTTATGCCGGGTCCAGACTTAACCCCCTAAAATGCTTTTGGGCTAACTATTGACTTTGTTGGTCTCTTCTCAGGTCATCTGGGTGACCTCTGTCTTACTTGTGCTGATTTCTATTTCCTGGAATTTTCTCTTTTCCTTCTTTTCTCCCCCCCACTCTTTACCTAGATCTTTTAGATTCTGAGCTCTGAGTCTTCAGATATCATAGTATTTCAGAGCAGTGTTAAGAACCTTAGAGCTCTGGGGCATCCTAGTCTGAGTACTTTTACAACTTCATTGATTGCTGAAGTTCTTGTGGCTTCAAGGTCCTAACTGTGGTTTTCTGACCACCCTGGGGTTTGCCAAGGAGAGGAGGTCTCTGGTCTTGCTACCTCCAGACACAGAGCCTTGAATGCTAAAGATGTTTCAGGCCAATCTATGATTGCACTGGGAGACTCCCTTCTGGTTGGTCTGCATGTAGGTGCTAGCTTTTCTGGTGGCCCATGGGCTTCCAGATGATTTTTTTTTTTTGGTGAAGGAATTGGGGTTAAGTGACTTGCCCAGAGTCACACAGCTAGTAAGTGTCAAGTATCTGAGACTGGATTTGAACTCAGGTCCTCCTGATTCCAAGGCCAGAGCTCTATCCACTGCATCACCTGGTTTCCCCTTCTAGATGAAATTTTTTGTGTAATTCTGGGGTGGATGGAATCACTTACTGTAGTTTTTAATTGGATTTTTTTTGATCAGTATTTGGCCTGGTGCAATATTTTTTTTTTGCTTCCCATCATCAATATTTATTGAGCACTTACAGTGTACTAGGCACAATAGAACATACAGAAAAACACTGTCCCTGCCCTTGAGGAGCTAGCATTCATAACAAAAAAATTCATCCCTATCTTTAAATGATATTTTTTGTTTGGTGTTTTCTACAAAGGTAATGAGGGGAAGATTTTGTAGCAGGAGCTTTGGGTAAAACTTAGCCCCACCATTACTTGGTGAGAGGATTGAGTTAGGGGAAGAATTTAAGGCAGACAATAACAAACCATGCAGGACAGGACTTAAAGTGAGATTTAAAAAAAAAGCTGCTAGCTCACTAAATTAAGGAAAGATTTCATATGGGAAATAGGAACAGAGGCAAGAAGTTTGTGGGATGCATGCAAAGGAAGAAAGGAATTTCAGACACTAAAGCCATCATGCTGTCTTTCCCCACACAACACCCTCCCTGCCCCGTACCAGAATAGGAGTGTGGTTGGTGACAAGGCAGAAGGAGAAAAGGCTAAAAGGTATGCCTGACAAATTGGAATATGTGATTAAAATCTGAGGCAGGCTATAAGAATAGCAAAAAATTCTTTTAAAGAGGGACTTTGGAAGCACAAACCTGATAATTAACTAACGTCACCATAGACCATGAAACTTGTAGCTTCCATAAGTTAGAAAAATGCCACACCAAAAATGTAAGTGGAAAATATTTTATTCAGACCACCACCTTTTGTTTTAAAAGAGAAACTCAAAATCAGGGTGGTGGAGAGGGGAGTAATGTTTGGAAAAATATGGAACACAAGGAACTTTTGCCACTTGATAATTTTATACTTACACTTTTTTTTAGAGCCTACTATAAAATACTAAGTGGGAATTAAATCTTCAAAATGTAGGATTTCCTTTAGAGAAGTTTCACTAGCGCAGTTTTTAAGCTTTTGCAAGAGTAGCTGTGAGGAAGCTCCATTCAGGCAGCCTTCTTAGCCTTGTGTCTTCTGTGTGTATTTTGCATATTTTTGTTTTTGCTTACCTATACATAGTATGAAGTTTCCCTTAATAGAATGTAATCTCTTCGAAAGCAGGGACTGTTTCATTTTTGTCTTTCCATTTCCTGCAATTAGTATAGGGCCTGGCATATAGTAGGAGTTTAAAAAATGTTTGTTGAACTGAATTGAATTGAAATGAAATTAGTAGTCACTCACCAAACATTTATTAAGCACCCACTCTGTGTTATGCACTATCCTAAGCCCAGCCTTACCAAACACTATTCCAGTGGCAGAATCCATTCTTGTCACATTTTCTGCTTCATCTTATGGTTATGGCAAATTCCAGGAAATTTTTCTCTCTCCTTGTGCAGTGCATTATCCAACTGGCTCAATGACCTGAGCTTTCTTAATTCTGCATCAAGCAATAAGTACTTGTTTCTGCCAGAGTCTGGATCAGAGCCAATGGATCATTTATAGGATATATCATGAAAAATTCCCATCTTCTTTTTTGTAGGATTATAATGCTGTTTACATGTATCAGTCTGAATTCTGTACTTCAAAAATTAATGCTGTGAGTTGGGTCAGTAATTCTTTTCAGGAGGACTCTTGTTTTACATGAGAAAGGTGATAACCAGTGCTCCTTAAATTGCTCAGAATTAAAACATGTCATGCTATTTAAAGAGAAACGCACTAAATTCAGTCTGCACCAAGTCAAGCAGAAATATGGTACCACCCTTCTAGACAGACATCTGTTCAAACATAAATTTCCTGTTTATTGAGGCTTCTGCTCTATTGAAGTAAAGGTCTTGATATGGCTGAACAAGTCAATCATTATAAACCTTGTTAGTGTGACAGTCCCCTGTGTATTGTTTAACTGGAAATGAAACACAAATACACCAACCCCCTTCAGTGTCCAGCTTCACAGTGCATAAATCTGCTATGCCTCACAGTCACTTGAAATGTGATGGCAATCTACCAAATGGCAGAAGAGACTCCAGCCACAGAAGGCTAGCAATGCAAATGAAGCTCAGGCCCTACACAATAAGGTAAAAGCAAACGATATTCATCCTTCCCCCCTGAATAATTTCCCCAGAGCGATTTCCTACTGCAATCAATGATTATCTAAATGACAGCTCTCAGTTACACAAAGATTTGACTTCAGATATTCCAAATGGGAGTGAAAAGACTTCTTCCTGCTCTCAGCTATTCACAGTCCCATTAACAAATGGAATAAAACCTGTGGACCCTTATTCAGTTTATGTACTAGCTTTCAATGTCTTTCTTTCCCCTTTCTTCAAACCTTCTGATTTGCTTTTATTGATGATGAGGTAGAGATATTCATTGCCTCCTTAACTCTTCAGCTACCAATTTGACAGCAAAGCATGTTCTTTGGGAAGGGTCATGAAACCAATTTTGTGGCTATATTGTGCCTTCCTAATTGTGGTGAAATTACTTCACCACTCTGTATTTTCTCAAGATTTTGAAATATACATACATATATATATATATATATATATATATATTTATTATATATATATATATATATATATTTTTTTTTTTTTTTTTTGATACTGCTTCCTTGGAAGCATAGTCACAAACTCATGAAATCAAAAAAGCCAGGAAGAAGTTCAAGATATCATCCAGTCTAGACTTTGGTCTCAAGTAGATCAAATATTCTTAGCACATAATTGCCAATTTCATCAAATGATTTGCTGCATCAGAGATTCTGTAGATTTGTGTTCTTAATCTCCTTTCTTGGCAATGAAACACTTTGCTGTTTTTTTTCTCAGGCCCAACATCAGCCTCTCTTGGCACTAAATTTCTTGTTTGAATGTATTTTGATGAAAGGAAAGAAATGGAATTTTGATTTAAATTCTGTTTGTTAAGTGCTGTGATTTAAGTACTAAGTAGTTGTTTTTAGTGGGTAAAACATGGAAAAATAAGTTCACTATTACTATTTTGTTCCATATACTTACACAGTTCTAAAAATTGCCTTATACAAAAAGTCCTTGATTAGCATTTGATTACATTAAATGAAAACTTGCTATTACCCTCTTGGGTCTAAAGTTATGATGTGAGTAAAAAAAAGCAGTATGTTGTTTTTTTCTGAAAAAAATATGCTCCTTCTTTTGAAAGTGAATTCTCTTTTTTTTTTTCCAGAGGGTCATTTGATTCCTTTGAAGAGCACTTTGATTCTAAGTGAAAGTAAGGTTTACTCCTTTACCATAGGTATAGCCTATGTTATTCAATGAATATTTTGAGAAATCAGTGGAGGCACTGTCTTTACTGCAGCTGATCACTAGTGATGCTCAGGGGAAAGAATGGTGGCTCTGGAATAAGAGGAAATAGGTCACATCCTGCCCCTGATGTTTACTACCTGTGTGACTTTTGGCAAGTTACTAAACCCCTAAGCCTTAGTTTCTCTTATGTAAAATTAGTGGATTGTAGTAAATGCCTTTTGAGTTTCTTTCTAGCTCTAGATGTTATGATCTTTTGATCCCTCCACAACTGGATTTCTCAGAGTTGCTACAGCTGAAAAATTAGACAACTTGAAGCCAAGTTGGGGCTGAGTCCTCTGAACTTATATGGGCTGTTCCTCCAGGGACAAGAATACAGGCCATTATCTGCCCTATGCTCTAGAGGTGTGACCTTCAGATCTTGACACTTAAAAATGCCAGAAACTTTGAGAACTTAAGGTTCCTTTCATACTATGATGAGAGATATGAGGAATTTAGTGTGAAGTTCCTACTATTACTTAGAAAACAAATGTGTGTTTTTTTCATGCAGAAAATATTTTCCACAGGCAACATCTTTTGTGGATTCCAGCAATTGTAACAATTGGGAGAAACATATAACTCTTTAGGTATGGTGGAAAGTATTTGGTGTCAGAAGACCTATCTTTAACCCTCCTACCCCATCACCCAATAAGTCTGCTATTTCGGTAAGTTATTTCACCTCTGTGTTCTTAGTTCCCTCAGCTGTAAAATAAAGAGATCGGACAGGGTAATATCTAAGATTCCTTTTAGCTCAAAATCTTATCTGCCCAAGTGTTATATTGATCCAGGAAATGCCAATGGATTCCACATACTTGATAACCAACCTAGTTGTCTCAGTTGAGGAATTAAGAACTGTGTTGTTTTAGTTCTGAAGTACATGGTAGTATGGGGAAAATTACAGAAAATTCACCTCTATTTTGGTGGTAGATGCCTTGTTTCAGATAATAATTGGAGTGCAGAATTGGACATAATAAAAATAAATTAAAAAACATACATGTATATGTATATACTACTTTAAGATTTAAAAATTAATAAAAATTAATAAAAAAATTTATATACATGATCCCATTTGATCTCCACAACAAAGAAACCTCCAGGAATTTGATCAAGAGCCAAGGTGCAGCATTATTTTCCTGTATATGTCCATGAGTTGTACCCTTTGCCATGCAACAGTGATTAAGTCTGTCTTCTACAAATAATATTAAATAGTTTCAAGTCGAAAATAGCTCTCGTAACTGGAGTGTGTGTGTGTGTGTGTGTGTGTGTCTGTGTGTGTGAGTGTCTGTGTGTAAAAGACATTATCTCTTTTTCTTGAGGACACTTTGGAAAAGAGGCAGAGGGAGGACATTATCCTTTCTGTGCTGGGCAAGTGACCTTTGCTCATGAATTCTTAAATTTAAATTGGGAACCTATCCTCAATATGCTCCATTGGAGAGCTTATAAGCAGGTATGGTGCTTAGAATAAAGTTATTTGAATGGTGCACTTTTGAACTCATTATTGAGAATATTAAATCTTCAGCAAAATAATGCTTCTGCAGCAGGTGTGCGAGTAACTGAGCTCAGACAGTGCCTTGGATTTGAAATGTCAGAGACTGGAACATTATTCCCTCTTCTTTCATTGTCATATTCCTTCCAAGACTTTGAACATCTGCTCATATTTGTTTATTGAGCCCCTGGGGCTCACTTACCCAAAATCATGCTTAACTCCATGAAATTGCCTTTTTAAAGATAGTTGTTTGTAACTCTGTTTCAGGACAACAACAAATAATGAAAAAGAATGATGGGGTCACGACATTTTGCCATTTCTCAGTTGCTGCCTTGTAAAAGAAGACTATTAGATTAAAACCAAGTGCAGTCACGTAGGGTGCTGGGATAATAACATTGGGTCACCAATGTGAGTGTTTCTGTTCCTTATTGCTACTAGCTTTAAATGTAAGCCTTCAGCTTTGTGATTGGTTACAGGGATCAGGCCAGAAGGACTTGGCAAAGAGAGGGATTCAATTCAATTAAAAAAATCTATCAGATACCTACTATGTACTGAGTATAATTAGTTGTTGGGAACATAAAGATAAATACAAAATTGCTTCAGTCTTTACATTCTACTGGTTGTGACCTTTATGGATCTATGGAGTGTTGACAAAAAAGGACTTATGTCTGTGTGCATGTGTATATGAATGAAGCACTTAAATTAATGAACAAATATTTATTGAGTGCCTATTATGTGCACAGCACTGAGCTAAGCACTAAAGACTAAACAGTATAATGGAAGTATTGAGGATATACTAATACTCTTCTGTCTGTGCCAACCTCCCTTACCCTGCCCCCCCTACTGGGAGTTTTGAGTGCTATGTTAAATTAAAAAAGAAATAATATTTTTCTGACCTAGTATTATTTGTGAAATAAAGTACTGAGGTAGTCAAACAAATTCCAACTCTACTAGCCCAGGCACTCAAAAGAATGACTGGATACTGTACTATCTATACCCAAGCTAATGGGCATTTGAAGTTCATTAACAAGTTCATTAACAACTGAAGTTTATTTCTTATTCATATCCTCTCCAATTGCTGCTAGAGCTAGCATGCAATTGAATGATCACTGCATGTGGTGTCACAAAAACTGTCATAGTCTGATATCAATCCTAGGTTTTAGGATAATGGATTTCAAGTAGTTGAAAGTATAGGTAGAATCTAATGACCTAAATCATTGTGGGATATCAGGCCAAGAGAGATGAAAAAATTCTTATGAGAGTTTCAGGTTTCAATTTTCCATTGGCCATTTTTGCTCAATGATTTCCAGTCTGAAGATTGTTCTCCTTATTGGAATAAATAGATGCAAGATAAGAGCTGACCAACTATGGTGAAGGATAAAGAGAAAGTCCTGAAGGTGACCAGTATAGATAGGAAGGCAACTCATGAAGGGACTTAGATGTTAAAAGAAATTTACAGAAGCCAGAAGCAAGGGTAGAGAACAGGATTAATACAAAAGGGTGGCACCAACAAGGGCATTTTAGAAAAGGAGAAAGAAGAAAATCAGATAAAACCACTGCTTGGAGGTGGATGGGATATAGATGAGTCTTGATAGAGAGAAGGTAGAACTACTTAGCTCATATCCTGCATCAATTTATTCCAATAAGGAGGACAATCTTCAGACTGGAAATCATTGAGCAAAAATGACCGATGGAAAACTGAAACCTGAAATAATTGAGGAGATCGGAGGAGAGGACATAGTTATCTTTAATGATTTCAAGTCACTAATCATATCCTAGGGTACTGGAAGAACTAGTGATTAAGACTACTGAGCCCCCATGTTGATCTTTGAAAAATTGTGGAGATCATAATGTGTTCCCATACCAAAATTAGGAAAATATTCTCATTTTTTTTTAAAGAAGAAGATGTCTTTTTAAATTATAGGCAAATGAGCTTGAACTCAGTTTCAGACAAAATTGTAGAACATGTTCTTCTGTACCACATACTGTAATGCAGAACATTATTTTACCATTTAGGTAGTAGGAACCCTTTAGGCCATGGAAAACTCCAAATTCCTTAGCAAGACCCTTATCTCGCTGCTCAGGCTCCAGCCCTCAGATCATATCTCTGGAAACCTCCAAATTCCTTAGCAAGACCCTTATCTAGCTGCTCAGGCCACAGCCCTCAGATCATATCTCTGGAAGCCTCCATTGTGAGAAAGTTTGCAGAGCATTATCATATCTACACAGAGGGAGAAGGGTGTCCTTGACCAGCCTCCCAAAAAACCTCTTCCTCTTGCCAGACTTCAAAGACCCATCCCCCTCCCTGTCCTGTATACTCCCTATATAAACCCTAGCTCGACCCTGATGGGTGCTACTTGATTTGGATGTGAATATCCCTGGCAGCCGCGCGCTAATATAATAAAGTCCACAATTTAAAATTAGCCTGGGTGGTCAATTCGCTAATTTCTCGGTATAACAATACTAGTCAAATTATGGCTTGTATGTGAGAACTTAGAAATGGAGTGGTCACTAAGAAACAACCCAAGTTCATCAAAGACAGTTATGTCAGACTATTGACAATTCCTTTTTGGGCAGGATTTCTAGACTAGTAGATCGGAGGAATGTAGTAGACTTACTAGACTTGGATTTCTGCAAGGTATTAGAGAAAATTTCTCAAGATCACTATGAACAACATGAAATGTGAGACACATGATCACATTCATCTAGGTAGTTGTGATACTGTTTGAATACACATTTATATAGCACCTAGTATGCACCAGGCACTGTGCTAAAGCACTTTTTACAAATATTAACTCATTCAATTTACATGACAGCCCTGGGAGGTAAGTGTTAACATAATTCCCATTTCACAATTAAGGAAACTGAGGCAAACTGAAATTAAGTTATTTACTCAGGATCAAATCATCAGAAGCTGGATTTGAACTCAATTCTTTCTGACTCCAGGCCCAGAGCCAACTCAATGCCTCTGAATTATCAGACTATAACAATACTAATTAATGGATCAACATTATTCTGAAAAGAGATGTCTGGTGGAGCATCCTAGGAAAGTGTCCTTGGCTCTGAACTATTCAACAATTAAGTCAATGGCTTTGATGATGGTGGATATATTTATCAAATGTACCAAAGACACAAGTTTGCTAGGGCTGGATTCATGGTCCTTATCCAAAGTGATGAAATTGAACAAAAATAAAATTATTCCACTTGGATTAAAAAAATCAACTATTGCAGTGCATGATGGGGGAGGTATGGCCAAGTAACAGTTTACAGAAAAGATTTTTGGTTTTAGTGGGAATCAAGATTGATATGAGTCAACTGTGTGACCTAGCCATCAAAAACGGTAATTTCAAGCTCTGTTAATAGAGAAGTAGAAAGAGGGAGCTGTATTTATCCCTCAATGAGATCCATAATGATTAAAAAAGAATTCAGTCTAACTTTCCACACTAGAAAAACTTGAGTGAATGAAGAATGCCTGCTCATTCTGTACAATTCACACCCATGTTCTTCTCTAAATCCTCCACCAAGTATGCCGAGGGCCTTCCTCTGTATCTTTTCCCTTTTTGTGAATACAAATGGAGTTTAGGGGCTATCCCTTTGGTTATCCCTCACTATCTCCAGTTTTAATCTTGTTTTTTTTTTTGTATGTCCATCTTATCCACCTATGAGATTGTTTAGTTGACTTGAATTCTCCTTGATGGGGAAAACAGAAATAAAATAGGAGTTGAGTATTTCTTCCTTTCTACTGATAACAAAAAGTCATCAGTAAATATAACCCCTTCCTAAGTAGTTACATACTTGTTTTGAATATAGCTTAGAAAAGGGCTTTTTTGCCACTAACATTTGTTTTATCGTAATGTCTTCTTTTCCAGCATCCAACCTTTGAGTTTTTAGAGTCTTCATTCTCTGCATTTTGATTTCTGAGTGCCATTGCTTAGAAGCTACATTGAGATGGGAGTCCAAAGGTTGAAACAGATATAATTTATTACTAGAGTATCATTGTGATGGGGTAATCTGAGGTAAAAGACTGACTTTCAGACCTAGTCAAATAAATTCTTTGATTGAACTCAGTTTGGTTGGGCACATTACATTTAATTCTTATTGCAAATCACCATTGAACATGTCTTAATTTGTTTTATGTCAAATAAAAAATAACAACCCTCCAAAGTTTATTTTAAACTTTGAATCTCTTCCCACAGAAATAGAGGAGTAAAGAGGGAATGACTATATTTCCCCTGGATTTCAGTTTGTCTTTTGTCTTTTTCTAAAAATAGGAAAATTGGCTGAACAACCTTAAATGTCATATTAAGAAAAAAAAGATTCCCTAGACTTTTCATAACTGATACCAGAGAGCCCTGTTTCCCTTAATTTTGTCAAAAGACAGCTTTCTGTTAAATATTCTTATATGCACTGCTCTGATGCCTCAGGGCCTGATGGGAGAAGAACTGCTAAATTCGTTGCAGGTGGATCTTCTTTATCTTCCTGAGTTCATGATTTTTCAGAAGCAACTGGGAAAACAGCAGCTTTGGTTGAGACAACTTTTGGACTGGGATCGATTGCTTCCCCATTTAAGGATGTGTGTGTTGTTCAAGTCACATCAGGTGGCTCTAAGAGTGAAGTTACTGCTGATACAAGGTCATGGGAAAAGGGAAGACCGACTCTTAATGGTTGATTCTTGCTTTGCCTTTAAAATTTTTTCTCCTTTTCTTTTTAGTAAAGTATGAATGAAAATTGAAGAGGGGAATAAAAGAGGGAAAGAGAAATCAGTATGAAGATTTAACTAAGATAGTGTCAAGATATTAGGAGACACCCTGTTTTCCAGAGCTAAGGCCCAGTAAGCAAATTATGCCCTCACCTTCGCCTAACAAGTATTCTTTGTGCTCACGCTCTGGATGATCTCACTGTCTGGCAAAATCACATCATCATTGTACTGCTTTGACCAGCACCAGGTGTTCTCTGAGTTAGGACAAGCCCCAGACAAGTACCCATAGTCATGAAGCCCTGCTTGAATCAAATTTGTTTCATTCTTGCTATGAACACCCCTCATTGTCAGTTTTCCTCATTGTGAAGCCATTGGTATAAGTATTCAGATCTTCCCACATTGCCTTGGGTCTCACTCTCCTCCTCCAACAGGGTCAGGGCCCTGGAACATGTGTACTTGTTTGCAAGCCATTTCTCTCACTTTGAAATTGAACTTCTGTTTGATTCCTGACTCTCCTGTCTCTAGCCTAATCTGTTTGGCTCCAGCCTGCCATAGGTTAGAGGCTGGTTTGGTCTGGTTGACATTAATTGTTGTCAGAAGTGGGATTGGAGGGGCAGCTAGGTGGCATAGTGGATAGCACACTGACCTTGGAGTCAGGAAGACCTGAGTTCAAATCTGGCCTTAGACACATAACACTTCCTAGCTGTGTGACTCTGGGCAAGTCGCTACCCCAATTGCCTCACTGAAAAAAAAAAAAGAAGCGGGATTGGACATGGAACCAAGTCATTGGACTCTCTAGTACCAGCAGGAATGAACTAAGTGCCACTGGAGACTTATGTGTCTGGAGCCTGGCCCTCCTTGTCTGGTGAGTCCTCTGCCCTTGTCCCTGCTCCAGCTCTCTGAGCTCCTGCCTTGGTTGAGCTTATCATTCTTTGTAAGGAAAACTCCAAGGCCCCTCCAGTGACCTGATTCATCTCAGGTCATTCTGCTAAGGAAATCCTTTCTTAAACTGCACACCTCTGTTAATTGGCCTTTCTGCATGCCTCTGCCTTTTTTTTTTCACTGCATGCTTCTGCAAAATTGTAACTGTGTGCCTCTTGTCCCTCTGTGTGTCTCTGTTGTTTTTTAAACTGCATGCCTCTGTAAAGTTGAAACTGTATGACTAGGTAACCGTGTGTTACCAAGTATGGACCATATGGATTGTAACTACACACTTTGTTAAAACTATCTCTCCATTTGTATCTGTCTTGTTGTTTTGCGTGTATTTGTGTAAAATATAAAATGTTTGTGTTGTGTTTGTGTTGTGAGCTATATTCTGTTATCTTGAAAGATTTAAAATGCAGCTAGCCAGAAAAACTGACTGTAGCCAGAGAGTTTGGAACACTGGGAAAGATTAATGAACTTTTATAGTTGAAGGATTTGTTCCATTAAGTAGGACTAATTCCCATTGTAGGCTTTCTGTGGGAGATTAGGTTGTAAGAGGAGAGAAAAAGAAAAAACTGAAAGAATTTTTTTTCTGTCATTTCAGCTTTGGCTATGTTGGAATTAGAGAAATAAAGTCAGATAGTCAAAGTTTGTGAAGCTACTAAAACACCTTAGCAGATTAAGATGTTTGAAGATTAATAATTTTAAGATTGCAGGGGAGAACTCCTGGTTCCTTGGGGATAATTCTGGGAACTCACTCCCTTCTGAAATATCTTAGTAAGTTTTAGGATACCATTCTGTAGAATTTAAGGAAAAATAAGGATGAGATTTTATAAAAGTTTAAAAAGTAAATGGCAAGAATAATGGCCTTACTGTTCTAGGGCAGTGAAGGAAGGCAGCTACTTTGGAAGTAATTCCAATAGGTAAATGGTTTGTACCTTATAGCAACCTTTTGTTAACTGTTCCTTGACATTTCTGACCATGAAAAGAAAGTATTATTTAAACCAAAGAGACTCTTGTGATTCCCCCAGGTCAGAGACCCTTTCCCTGTTAACCCCTCACATCCCAGTCAGATTCCTAAATTCAGGAGCTAGAAAAATATAGGAAAACTTGAGTTATGTTTCAGTTGCAGAAATTTATTAGCTGTGCAATCTTAGGCAAGTTATCTCTGCCCCAGTTTCCTGATCTGTAAAGAGAAAAATAATAATGGCCCATCTCCCAGGGTTGTTGTGAAGATCAAAATAACATAATGATTGTAAAGTGCTTAATACAGTGACTGTATTAAGTGACTGGCATATGCTAAGTACTACATTATTATTATTTCTTTAATTGAATGTAATTGTTCTGTAACTGACAGGTGTAAAATGGTTTTAAGATGGGAAATGCAATTGATGTCATCTGAAGTTTATTGTTTCTGTTTTTATTGTATTTCTAAATTCTCTTTTATTATCAAATTTGAGAGAGTATTGTAAAGAAATGCTGTTAGACAAAACAACTTTTTAATCTGGATGCTGTTACACATGAATTGGGCTTTTAAAAGGATGTGATAAAATAGATATTTGAAAATTGTTAAATATTTAGAGGTATATATATATATAAACAAATTTCCATTTGAAATATTTTGCTATTATGAAAGTGTATAGGTCTGTTTAAAGATGTAGCTTCAACATATAAACACCATCAAGTATTTGCTGTATGTCTGAAGCCCCAGAATATGGGTAGTTTTAATTTATAAGTAAATGATAAGTGAAATGTTAACTGTTAGGGAAACATCAGAAAGATATTCAAACCTTAAGTTGTGATTAGTGAAAATTTGCTATTTAAGGTAAAAATTTCTGGGGCCATAATTTACTATTGTTTTGACTTTTGATTACAGGGATAGTTATCAGAATTGTCATGAAGCAAATAGTAGAAAATGGCATGTGCTACAATCTTACTGCTAAAGATAGATATTTGTGCCCAGGGAAAGTTTTGGGGATGGCTTTGGCATGGTTCAGGTAGATCCTCCTGACTCTATTTCTCCATTGTGCTATTTCCTTTCTGAAAAGGAAATTTTCCCACTTGGTTAATCCTGAGCCTTGCTTTTAATAGCCTGTGACTATATGATAGGCTGTCAGATATGACTTATGTCTGGAATCAAACAGAGCCAAGGGAGTTTTTCCCTCTGTTATGATACATGACATTGTTGTAACTATGTCCTTTTTTCCTCTTTTGTAGCACATTTCTATAATCAATAAGTTTTATAAGTACAATACTAAATCTATTAAATAATAGATTGATACTGGAACATCTCTCAGTTACTATAATAGGATGAAAGTATGAATATCTTACAATTTTAACCTGCATTTGTGGTCAAATTATAATATAAGGATGACATCTTCCCAAGGGGGAAATGATTAGACAAAAGTAATAAGACAAAATGTAATGTAAAAGTTTTCTAAATAAGTGGAATAGCAAAATTTGAGAAAGCAACAGGATTATATAATCGGCTTCCAAATTTATCTATCATAGGAATTCAGGCTTTAAGTGTTTTTAGTGACAAGTTCTCAAAATTGAATTAAGATTTTACACATAAATTGTATGGCTAATGGTAAAGAAAGTGAAATTATTTTTCCATTATTGAAATATCTGTCTGAAAATTCTAAAAGGCAGAAGAGCTCGTTTTATGGTTGGATCCTCATAAATTATTAGAAGATTCTTATATCAGGTACAGGATTTATGTAAAGATAGAAGTAATAAAGTGCATATGAAATAAAATTCTCTTAAGTTTCAAAATTGGAAAACCAAATATAAATTATATTACTAACAGAATTATCTGGGAAACTCTAGATTTGGAACCAGAGAAACAAAGTCGCAACTGGGGTTAAGTGACTTGCCCAGGGTCACACAGCTAGTACATGTCAAGTGTTTGGTCTGAGGCCAGATTTGAACTCAGGTCCTTCTGACTTCAGGACCAACACTCTATCCACTATCCACCTAGCTGCCCCAAAGCAAAGCCCTTTTTAGAGCTGCCTTGAGAATAAGTATATTGTTTGAGAAAACCCATTTAGGGACCAGATAAGTACATGAGACATGTGGGACTCAAAATGTGCTGGTTAAATGGCTATTGAGAATGGGTCACTAGAATACAAGGAGACTTGATTTTAGTTATGTTCAAGTTTTCTTGGTTACTCTTTTCAAAACTAGTCTATTGTTAGACATCTAAGTAGTATGATCTGTACCTGACTAAATGTAATTATGCAATGATGGGAATTGTGAGAAAAACTTTTTTTTATTGTTTAAACTTAGCCTTGTGTGGCTGGGAAACTGGATCATCTCCATATGTTGTTTAGAGATTCTTAACTAAGGACCAGAAACTTAGATTCAAAGATTGATGCAAGGAGTTTTGTCTAAGGTCCCCCACCAGGTCCTTCTGACTATTCCTGCAACTGTCAAAATTGTGGGTATGTACTTTTGGATCATCTGAAGAAAGTCCCTGCTCCTGAGTGGATGGTGGAACCCTCCAGAGACCACAAGGTTCATCCAGTATGGACCTAGAAGCAACTGACATCCAGATGAGACAGCTGTCCCAAGAGTCCAGATGAGGCTGAGTATACTTTTCCTCTTCCCTTTTGTTATGTGCCCAACCACCAAGGTCCTGATTCATGTGTGTGTTGGCATTTTCTCCCTGTGCATTCTTGCCTCCCTTACACCAACTTTGCTGCTTGCAAGCAAACAATGGCTAGACAAGACTTATCACTCTCTTTGTTCTATTGGAAGTTTTGTGGTGATACCTGGGACCCACTTCCCTTATAGATCCCCGCAAGGCAATAACCCCTTGGGCAACATCTCATCCTAGCCCAATTGGCCTCTTGGGGTATCTTGGCTTCTACCTGTCTCTCTTTTATTGGCCAGAAGGGTAAGGGTTTTTTCAGACCCCCTCCCTTTGGCCAAAAAGGGGAAATGACAAGATATTAGGAGATACCCTGTTTTCTAGAGCTAAGGCCCAGCAATGAAGCTATGCCCTCAGCTTGGCGTAACAACAATCCTTCAGGCTCACCTTCTGGATGATCCAACCCTCTGGCAAAATCACATTAATTATTGTATTACTTTGACCAGCACCAGGTATTCTCAAAGCTTGGACGACCACCGGACACACACTCATGTTCTGGTCATGAATCCCTGCTATCAATCAAACAGATGTACTATTCAGGAGACATGCTTCTGACAGTATGAGAGCTACACTTTGACTCCTGGTGTTTTGGTGTTCTGTGCTTACTTCAAGGATGAGTTCTAAGATAGGACTGGGAAAACAGATGATGGGGGATCCAGAAGCCAGGAGTAGCCTGTTTTCATCATTTTCTTGATTCTTTATTCATCTCAGGTGTCATAAAGATTATAGGACTTTTAGTTAGGCTAGTATCCCTGCCTGCCCACTGCCCATCCAGTTACTGACACCCTTCTGAATTTCTTTTTTTGGTCACCTGTAAGGTTGGAACACTAGGGATCTCAGTAAATGCTATGACTCTTAAATATATAATCAGTTTCTAGAATCTATCTAGTTAAGTATGACTGGAACTAATTAAAATCTTTCCATTCCAATGTAAGATCACATAATTCCTTCTTATTGAGTTTTTCAGACCACTGTTGCTGGATTTTTTAAAAAAAAAAGATAGAATAATTTTTGTATGCTTTAGACTAGAGGTGTCAAACCTAGGGGTGGGCCACACAGAACCAGATTAAAATGTAACTGGGAAATGCATAACAAAATAAATGAAAACACAACACAACATAGATAATGTTAATTTGTGGTTTTCTAAGTCACTATGTTGCTTGCAGGGATCTCTTTCTATTTGAATTTGATACCATTGATCTAGACCATCTTAAAAAATACATTATAATGATGAGTGACCATTCTTTTACCATTCATTTGACAAACTGACATCTTTTTTTTCTTTTAAAAGGATAAAATTGACCAAGTAGTCTTAAATTGGCTCTTGACAGCTGAAACAAAATTATTTCAATTTTCTAGATAATATGAGCAAAATCCCCAATAAATGAATTCTTAATCCCTTGGGATGCATTCATTATGGAGATGTGGGTCGCAGTGTAACTCAAATCACACTGCAGCCCTGGAGAATGATATAATGTTAGAATTTTGGAGTTAGAAGGGGCTAAAGATCGTCCCTAATTTTACAGATAAGAATACTGAGGCCCAGGGAGATTAAATGACTTGCAATAAATTGCATAACTGGGATTTAATTCCAGATCTCTGGATTTCTAGATCAGTTTTTTCCTATGTGTTTTTTTGGTATATGTGGTGTGTGTATATATATATATATATATATATATACATATATATATATATATATATATATATATATATGTATATATATATATATATATGTATGCATATGTATGTATGTGTATATATACATGCATATATATGCATACATACATATATGTGTGTGTGTGTATATATATATGTATGTGTGTATTTATCTATCTATCTATTTATCTCTCTCTCTCTCTTTCTCTCTCTCTCTCTCTCTATCTATCTATCACAAAAGACAATAAAACAACCCAACTTTATCAGGGACAGACTTATACACACATGCCAACACACATGAAGGACAGTTTGGGGGGAATGGTGGAAATGATTTAGGCCCCTAGGACCTGGGTGGAATTTGGCACATACCACTGGAGTCCTCAAAGGAAAGAGATACCCCCAAGCAGTAAAGTCTAGTGAATTTTTTTTATTCTTATCTTAGTCTAGCAGAACCAGATGTTGCTGGAAGGGAGAAATGAACTTGGACCTGGTTATTGCTACTGATTCATGCTAATGGAGGTGGGAAGGAGACTGTTGGGGAAATGATGGCTAGTTGGTAGTCAAATCTTCTAAAAGGAGGAAAGGATTTGGGTGGTTATTGCTGATCGTACTCTGGCAGGGTGTCTCAAGTGTTTTAGGTTCTCTGGGGTTTCTTCATTTAACTGGGTCATTGCACGGAGTTCCCTAAAGACTACAAGTTAAAGGAATCCTCCCAGATTATTAGTGCTAAATTGTTTTGACTGTAAAAAGGATCACTATCTTCTGGGAGAACTTTTGTGTCAATGTGTACAGACAACAATTTTACATACTGTGAAATGATTGGATATTTATCTACAGAACTAAAGGATTTTAGAATCTGAAAAAAAAAGCTAACATATGTATTGGACTCACTTGATCCTCACAACAAGCCTGTGAAGGAGGTCCCTATATTATCCCTATTTTACAGAATCTTTGTGCTATCTAGTCTAGCCCCCTTGTTAGGGGGAACTTGCCTTCTCCTAAAGAATAAACATTCAGCAGTAGTTCATCCCACCCTGGACCACAGGTATTTAAGTAGGCTGCTGACTAGGATCTCATGAGCTATTTAAGGAGATGATATATATTCAAGAAATAAGTAGAAAATAATTCTAACACACTTTCTTGTTTTTCCTTTTACCAACTGCCTTTGAGATATTCATTGGCCCTCAACCCTACTCAGGAAAAGAAAAAAAAGGAGACTCTGGGAACTGTAATTTAGGAAGTATATATGGAAATGTTGGAGCATGTCCAGAAGAGGGCAGCAAGGATAGAAAGGATAGTAATATGAGGATTGGCTGGGGGAACTAGGGATATTTAAGTTGGAGAAGAAAAGACTTAGCCGGGTTATGATAGCTTTTCTTCAAGTGCTGTCTTGAGGCATAGTAATTAGACTTATTTTGCTTGGCATTAGAGGACAGGACCAGGAACAATGAGTAGAACTTGCAGAAAGAAAGATATAGGCTTGACATAAACTTCCTAATAAGTAAGAATGTCCCAAAGTTGAATGAGTTGTCTCTGGAGGTAAAAGGGGTTCTTGTTCAGGCATGGATTGGTCTAGATGGCCTCTGAATTCCTTTCTAAGCCTGAAATTCTGTGATTAAGGCTACTTAAAGAAAAAGGTCCTTGTGGCAGTCAATAACACAGCAATGTCTTCCATCAATCCCTTTTTGTGTCTGGAAATGTGAACCCTGAAGTCTTGTCTAACCCTAAGCCTCTGAGAACGCTTTTAATATTCTAATTCTGGAATTTCAGTTTGTTTTCTTCTTTAAGATATAACTTACATTAATCTAATTTGGCATTTCAGGAGTTTGAAAACCAAAGGACTTTAAAATCTCAAATCTTCCAGAATTTTCTTCTTCAAAAATTTCATACTCTTAAGAAGGAAGCCCCAGGTTTTTTGTGGTCTGAAAACTTCTCAGATTCTCAAATCTAAGGAAATCAAGTCATTTATATTCACATTTTAAACTCTTGCAACCAAAATGTCTAGAAAACTAAAGAGCCTCTTTAAACTAAAACAAAGTCAAGGTCAATATAAAAGTAATAAAGGCAAGATAGTTTTTAGAAAGATGACTTGTGATGTCAACTACAAGTAAATCAATAAGAATTATAAAATATTTTCTGGCATATAGACTTCATGGCTCACAGGTAAATAATATCGCCAGAAGAATGCTAGTTTTAAAAAGATGGGCCCTTTAAGGGAGAACTTTTTAACTAGACAAGAGAGGAAATCACAAAAGATAAAAAAGACAATTCTGATTGTATGAAATTAAAAAGCTTTTTTTTTAATGAAGAAAATCATTGTAACTAAGATAGGAAAGGAGGTGATTTATAGGGAAAAATCTTTGCATCAAAGGGTCTGATATCCAAGATACAGAAAGACCAAAAGCTATTTTCCAATGGATAAATGGTCAGAAGATAACACATGTTTTTCAAGAGAATTTCAAACCATTTGCAGCCATTATTAATGAGGGAAAGGCAGATAAAAACATTTGAGGCTTTATCTCAGATAAATAAGCAAAGGTATCAAAATATGGGAATATTCAATATTGGAGAGGTCAACAGATAGGCACACTTAATATGCTTTTGATAAATCTTTTAATTGGTCTAACTATTCTGAAAAGTAATTTGAAACCATGTTAAGGACTATGTTAAGGACTATGACTAAAATGTTCATATTCTTTGAGGCAAAAATCTCATTGGCAGACATACAGCCCAAGGAGATCAGACAGAAAATTCTGAAATACACAAAAATATTATAATAGCACTTTTTGGAGCAGGAAAAAGCTGGAAACAAAGCACGTGACCATTGATTTGGAGAGTGATTAGGCAAATTATGGTACTTGAACATAATGAAATATTATTATACTTTTGAGAAATTATGACTATAAAGATTGTAGTGAAGTGTGGGAAGACATATGAACTGATACAGAGTGAAGTATGCAGAACCAAGAAAATAATATATGTAATGGCAAAAAAGTAAATGGAAAAGACAAAAAAAATTGTAACTAAACTCTGGATAAGAAATGGAGGAGAGAAATGTTGGGAGATTATGGTGATACAAAAACAAAAATTATCAATAGAAAGTTTTTTTTAAATGGTAGTTTATTTTAGGGAGAAACTTGGGCAAGGGTCATTAAAAGAATTGTGCAACTATTTAATTCTGCGTCCAGTTCATTGTCCATTCGAAGCATCATTTTGTCCTTTTAGTTCAGTGATTCTTAGTTATGTTGCATTATAATCACTCATGACCCCATCAACCAAGTAGTCAACTTGGTTGTAACTTGTGCTGTACCTGGGTGCTTGTAGAATGAGGTATCTGAGTTATATTTTGAGGGAACGATTACATTTTGATTGGCTCAGATTCTCACCCAGAAACCTGGGAAAATCTTTGTATTGGATAGCCCTGAAGGATGTCACATATTCATTGCCCAACCCCATTGCAATGTTATTTGACTTAAAGTCTAAGATGTAAGTTGATGGTTTGTAACTGAAACTAGCAGCATTAATGTTTCTTTTCCATGTTGGCTTATCCATAATAGCAACACAATAGAACTAACTGGTGTAGAGGAAAAACATAATGAATCTACAGTGTGGGGGCCTATTTTCAAAGCCTGGTCCTGCAACTTAAATTATATACAATGGTTATAGAAACAGCTAGGTAGCACAATGGAGAGTGTGTCTGGTCTGAAGTCGGAAAACTCTTATTAATTTTGTGACTTTGGGCAAGTCATCTAACCTCTTTTTGCATCAGTTTCCTCATCTGTAAAATGGGAATAATAATAGCACCTACCTCCCAGGGTTGTTGTCAGGATCAAATGAGATAATATTTTTGCTTGGCCCACTGCTTGGTATGTACTAGGTGCTAAGTAAATGCTAGTTGTTGTTGTTATTATCATTAATTATTTGACCACAGGTAAGTCACCTAACCTCTCTGAGTCTCATTTTCCTGCTCTGAAACATGAAGGGGTTAGAATCAATAGCCTCAAAGGTCTTATCAACTTTCCTCAAACTACTTGCTTTAGCTTCTTTTTTTGCAGAATTTAGTCTGATGGGGTATACCAGGTATTGCCTGATATCTTCATTAAGTGTGTGTTGATCCAGCAATAGTTTTTATTTTCATTTCTGTTCCCTCCATGAGTGGTTTTAGATATGCCATGATTCAGCTGAAATATAAACTTAGATTTATTGTGTAGGTTTAGGGAAGGGTAGAATTATGGAAAGAAATTATTTCTCAACACCATTGAAACAATATATCTCATTTATGTCTGGAAAGTGGTGCAGAGTCAACTGAATATATAGCTTAGTATTTATTAAAACAGAGCAGTAACCCTTCATTGTGTTTCATTTATTGAAAATAAGATTTCCATTTACATCTCATTAGCATGCTGATTAGGACTTGGGTATGGATTTTAAAAGATTTTTCTTTATTAATGCAGATCATGACACAGTGAACACAATTAAGAATGTTTACTCCCTAATAAAATCACTTTACTACTTCCCCAGTTTGTATGTACACTCACACAGATTTGGGTTGCTATCTTGAGGTTTTAGGGGTGTCTATTGCTAAAACTATAGCTCATGAGACCTTATTGGTATGTTTCCCATTAACAGTCAGCTACTCGACACAATTATCTCTTAGCAAAGGCGTCACTAAGATAGCATAGTAGGAACAGTACCTACAAAACATTTTCCCTCTGCATTCGCAAACCTGGGGCACACTTTAATACACATCTTTAGAAGAGCAGGCATAAACTTAGCATGCAATGATAGTGATGGACACATGAACATTGTATGTGTACATGTACATATGTGTACATGTGGCCAAGGTTACTCAAACTTACAGTGCTGTAGTGCTCTGAGTGTTTTGGTAAAGCCTTTATGTGGGGCCCTCCTGAGTGTAATGTCTCTGTTAGATTGGTTGCTCAGTTGGGCTCCAACGTGTTCTTTCCAAATCAAGAAAGGGTTTTTTTTTTTTTTTTTTGCCAGGGCTTGCCCTCTCAAGTCCACAGCTAGCTTCTTTCTTTGCTTCCAGAGGTCTCATTCCTGGAAACTGCCTTGGACCCCTAGTGACTGTCTTAATGAATCTGTCTGTCTGGAATGTTTCTTCTCTTCCTGATGCAGTGCTTTCTATTGGTGAATAGCAACACTTCAAAGTGATGAGTTCCAGGAGGAGACAGAGATCTCCCTCTTTCCTAAAGGCAATTCCTTCTTTGATGTTAAGGTTCTCCTCCACTTCTTGCTTGTACTGATGAGCTCTTGAATTGCTGGATGGTTTGCTTTTTAAATACAGGCCCAAGTTTTTGTTGTTGTTCAGTCATTTCAGTCATGTCCAACTCTTCATGATCCCATTTGGGGTTTTCTTGGAAAAGGTATTGGAGTAGTTTGCCATTTCCTTCTTTAGCTTATTTTACAGATGAGGAAATTAAGAGAAACAGGTTGAAGTGACTTGCCCAAGGTCACACAGCCAGTAAATGTCTGAGGCCAGATTTGAACTCAGGAAGAGGATTCTTCCTGACTCCAGGCCCAGCCCTCTATCCATTGTACCACCTAGCTGCCCTCACACGTCCAAGGGGCATGCTTAATTTTCTTAGCTAATCACTAGATCTTTCCTATGCAGTGTTAGCTGCTTTTCTGCAACGGCCAAATCCTTTTAAGTTGATTAAGAAACTTTACACATTGTTGTAAGGTTGTAGGAAAACTCCTTCAAATCTCCTTTACATGGGAAAAATGCCTGTGGATCTTTCAAGCATTTTTTTTGGGATAAAAGTATGGATTATATAATGTAAGCTGAGAAAAAAGATTTTTGCATCATCACAGTATCATCACCAGTGAAATATCTTCTTGAGATCATGTGTGCTTATCCATAGGGTCTCATGTAGATGTTTATTTTCTCAAAACTATGTTAAGTCCAGGTAAGCCAAAACATAACTATGCCATGCTACTCTATGTGGTATGCATGATATAAGATATGTGGTATCATATCCTATATCATCATGATATATGCTATTATATGATGCAGTTTTATATCATGGTCATTGTAGTTAAAGTCTTAGCCACTCTTACTAGATTGTAGATCTCTTGAGGAAAATGGACCGTTCTTTGTTTATCTGTGTATCTTCTTCCAGCACCTAGCACAATGCATTATACATGATTTAATATTTTAAAAGATCTATGGTTTTATTCTTCTATTTTATCTATTATCCACTTCTTTTCCATGCCATAAGGTTTCTGCAAAATTTTGTGGCCAAAACCCCAAAATTTCATTATCTGGTGGCCATCTTTTAAATAGTAAACTGCTCAGAATTTAGCTATTAAACCAAGTAAAGAATTTATTAATCAATCATCCACTCAATCAGGGCCATTCCCAGAGGCAATTAAAATAAGATTTCTCTGAATTTGAGGAGCTTAAAAATGATAATGATAATAGTTGGCATTCATATAACACTTTAGGATTGATGAAACACTTTACGTGGGTTCTCTTATTTGATGTTTATAACAACCCTGTGAGGTAGGTACTATTATTATCCCCATTTTATGGATGAGGAATCTGAGACTGAGAGAGACTGGGTCTCATAGCTTATAAGGTCGGAGGAAGGATTTGAACTCAGATCTTCTTAACTTCAAGTCCAATACTCTATTCATTGTGACACTAAAATTTTCCCCCTCATTCCGATTATTTTTTTTTTCATTTGGCAGAAAATGTCTCTTAAAATAAGTAATTATGTGGCAACCTAGCATTGGCAGGATGGCAGGGGAAAAAGGAACAAATCCATTCAAATGACTTACATGCACAAAGGAGATTTATAAAAGGATGCTCTTTATAGTTGACTGGAGATAGATGTGGGTTGGTGTGGCAGTTGCCAAGATTAGAATGGTGATGTGGCAGTTCTGAATGTGACTTCTGAGCCTTCCATTCTCATACTGGAAAAATTTCATATCTGACATGTTAGGGATGTTTCCTTTTTTCTGGGGGGGAATTCTAAGATGGTAATTGATGGGGAACAAAGTTTAATTTGCCACCTCCATTTCTAGAGCTATGCTTTGTTAGCTCTGAGTACAGTCATTAGTTGAGGGGGATAACTATGTGAGATTGGAATGTTTCCTGATTTACTTAGAGTTTGATAACAAGAGGGTAGTGGAAGGATTTATCTACGATGTCATGTGTGAGGCCCTTTGGGTACTGATGGAGACTTATCTATGAAGTTGTTAGTAGGACAAGATTGGGATTCCTTGGTTCATTTTAGGGGTAAAAGCAAAAGAAAACAAGGAATAATTAACACTTAAGGGACACTTGCCAACTGATATTAGTAATTTTTAATAGTATTTTCCCAATCATATGTAAAAATAATTTTTAGCATTCATTTTTTAACATGATTTTGAGCTCCAAATTTTTCTCCCTTCCTTCCCTCCCCTCTTCCTAAAATGGTAAGCAATTTGATCTGGGTTTTATATATATATATATATATATATATATATATGCAATCACGTAAAATATATTTCTATATTAGTCACAGCTGTGAAAGAGAAACAGACCAAAAGGAAAGAACCATGAAAAAAAGAAAAGTGAAAATAGTATGCTCTGACCTGCATTCAGAGTCCATCAGTTCTTTCTCTGATATGGATAGCATTTTCCATCACCCGTCCTTTGTAATTGTCTTGGAACATTGCACTGCTGAGAAGAGCTAAATCATTCGTAGTTGATCATCACACAGTGTTGGTGTTATGGTATTAGTGATTGGTTTAACACAGGGGTCAGTCCCTAGAAGATCATAAATACCATACATATTGATTGAAAAATTGTTAATACCAAATATAGTATTACTTGCCACTTCCTTAAATGATCCTAGTAATGTCAGAATTTCAGTAATGTCCTTGCATTCCTACTCTTAAGATATTATTCTAGGTTGAGCTGAACTGCACCCTAAGTCCCCACCTCCCCCACCAGGGATATTACCTTGTAAAAGAACCTAGCTTGAACTGGATCTCAGCTTCTAATGACTTTGCCACTTTCTCTTAGGATTCATGGCATGAAGGGCAAAACAACCAGAATGAAGTAGTTTCCCTTGCTAGGATTGCTAAGGGTGACTGGGGTCTCATGACCAGGCCTTGCTACCTCATACTACCTCCTCTCTCTTTTCTCCTAAAAGTAAAAGAAACTTTTCCTGTGAGTCTTCTGGTGGGACATTGCCCAGGGAGGCAGGTTTGCTACTCTGTTATCTAATTAAAAGCATTTTATTTCTCCACTCATGAATTTGATTTATTTTGGGTCTTGACAATGTACTCCAACCCATAATGTTAGATCTGAAAGGCACCTTCGAGGGCAGTTAATCCAACCACTCACTCATTTTACAAATCAGGAAATCGAGACCTCCAAGAGGGGATGTATTTTGTCAAAGGCCACACAGTTATTGAGTGGTAGAACCAGGACTAGAACCCAAGACTCCTAACTTGTAGTTAAATGCTGAAGACTTTTATTAAAGAATATATTTTTAAATTTATTTTTAATTTTTTCTGCTTTTAGGCAATTGGGGTTGAGTGACTTGCCCAGGGTCACACAGCTAGTAAGTGTCAAGTGTTTGGTCTGAGGCCGGATTTGGACTCAAGTCCTCCTGACTTCAGGGCCGGTGCTCTACCCACTGCGCCACCTAGCGGCCCCAAGAATATATTTTTAAAAGGGAAAGGTAGAGAGAGACGGATGTGGAGGCAGCAGTATCTGCAGCTGCAGCAATATTTCGGTTTCCAGGCCTTTCACTGTCTTTTATTCCACTGTTCGTAGGCCTCAGGATAGAGCTCAAGTTGAATATGTCAGTGATTATAGACTCTTAATTTAAAAGCAATTGTACTCATGGGGTAGATTACTATGACTTGGACCCAAAAGGGCTAGGACAGAATTCTCTTACCTTAATAGATATTCCTATTAATTCTGTAGGTTATTTGTAACTCTTCTCAATTAAATTGTCATACTAATATTTTGAGATCCTCTCTGGCACTATTATATTTGACATTAATTAAGCTATCATTACAATGCTAGTTGCCCATTTTAGTAGGGAAGAACAACAGAAATATTTAAAAAGTTGCAAAAATCAGACCCATGCAGAAAGATCAAAGCAATTGGAACTATTTAGTCCAAAGAAAATAATGCCAAAGTGTGGTTTAGAAAAGAAGTAAACTACAGAAACTATTATTTCCAAATGGAAGAAAGCTAGAAGAAATAAATATTTAAAAAAAGACACCTTTTGAAATTCACATCTCATTATTTTGTCAACAAAAAAACTTTTACCTTTGTTGTCTTTCAGAGTCAGCTATGTTGTATAGTGAATAGAGTGCTGAGCTTGGAGTCAGCAAGACCTGAGTTCAAATCTGACCTTAATCATTTCAATAATAGTTTACATTTATATAGAGCTTACTGTGCTAAACACTTTATAATTATTATCTCATTTCATCTTCACAACAACCCTGGGATATAGGTGCCATTATTATCTCCATTTTATAGATGAGGAAACTGAGATAAAAAGAGGTTAAGTGACTTGCCTAAGGTCGCACAGCTAGTATCGGAGGCTACGCTGAATTGTCTCCATGCCTGATCCTCTCTCCACTGCATTGCTTAGCTGCCTACTTATTAGCATGACCATGGGCAAGTCACTTAACCTTTGCCTCAGTTTTCTCACTGTAAAATGGCAATAATAATAGGACTTACCTCCCATGGTTGTTGTGAGGATCAAATGAGATAATATTTATAAAGTACTTAGCACAATGCCTGGCACATAGTAGGTGCTTAGTAAATGCTTGCTTCCTTCTTTCCTTGTGCTTTCTACTTCTTTGCTTTAGTGTAACCTGGCTTTCCTGTAGCCCTGTCTAATAGTGGCCACTTCTCTTACTCTCCTCATTTCATAGAATCTGAAGGTGTGTTCTCCATACTCCCTCCTTCTCATAGATTTTGCCCTGTCACCTGCATTTACCAATCTCTCTTCCTGTGAAGATCATGCTATCCTAACAGACCACCCTCTTTCTATCTTAGCCACTACCATCTACTGACTCTCAGGACTCTATCATTTCAATTATAACAGCTTATCTTCTTTTCACATTATAAATTTGAGATTTGGAAACATTCCTTAGAAGATGGACATGGGTGTATGAAATTGCATGTATTGAATATACTTCAATGCAGAAGATTTCCCTGCCCTGACTTTAACTCCACTTAACATTTGGAGCTCTTTTGCAATTATGCTGGAAGTCATGTTAAAATAAAGATAGAGCCCATACAGTCATGAGAAACTAGGAGGAAAAAGTGTACTAGTTCTAAAAGCCTGTCAGTCTTCTATGAGATTTGTTAGAGTCCGGTGAATGCTATGCTTTCAAAACATCACCTCTTTTTTTTCTTATCAAGTATAAACATATCAGATTATTAGTTATTCTTTTAAGATGCTAGTTTTTCTTTTAGGATCTTCACATATGTGAAGATTTCTGAGAGCTTGAACACTCTGGTCATTTTTGGAAATCTGATAGAGTATTGAAAGAAGAACGTGCCATCATGTGGAAGTTAAAATGCATGGTTAAAAATGCACATTGGCCTTTTTTATTTTTTGGGGAGAGGTTTTTTTGGGGTACACGGATGAATCACAACTATCATCAGAGAGCCTTTTGCGTAAAATAGGCAGCTTTCTGTCGATTTACCCATAATTGTTGCATTAATTGAATTGTTGGTATGCTTATGTTTTGAGATCTACTCTAGCACAATTAGTTTCACCAGATGAAAAATACAAAGACCAGTTCAGCCCAGGAGATAATCAATTTTTTATGCTCATTATCATTTAGATGAGTCTTGTAGAAGAGAATGATTTCAGCACAGTGCATTTTAATGCTGAGTAACACCTTATCCCTTTAGTTAATCGAGAGGAAGGCTTACATGCTGAAAGTTAAAATATTTGCACCTTGTAATGTTGTTGGGGGCCAGAGAAGAAAACCAAGAAAAACTTTGTGAAAATTAAACCAGAGCCAGGAGTCCAGTAGAATTCAATGGTCATTTTTTTCATTTGTGTTTTTAAGAGGCCAATCTTTTATCATAAAATGTATGGTATTTTTGAGTGTTACAAAAATTCCCATCAGTGTATTCTTTTTCTTTCCTAACAGATTAAATGCTTTCAGGAGAGACATGAAAACAATTAAAATCATGATCATATCTGAAAGTCCTCTGCCAATAAACTAAAAATGACAGAACAGAAAAAAGAATGGGGAGAAAATGAGATTTCATTGCTTTATTATGTAGGTCTTTATACGTTATTAGGAATTTTAACAAGGACAAATAACACCTGCTAATAGATGAAGGGGGAGGGCAGAGAGAGGGCTCTGTATTAATTAATGATTCCAATAACCCTGGACCCATGAGTGATAACAACAGAGATGGTGACATCTATAAAAATCCTAAATATCTTGTTTACCTAATATTTTATATCACAAGAGTGGCTGAGTGACTTTGTTTGCTCACTTTACTGTGTATAAGTGAAAGTACAGAAGAGAATTAAAGACCTTAGCAGTACTTTAGGTCTGGTACTAATGTTCTCCAAACCATTTCTTTTACTATGATTTTTTGCCTCAAACAAAATGACTTTATAGGTGCAAAGATACCCCTCCTGTGATCCCATCTGCCAGATGTATATTCCATAAATATGAGGATATATAGCAGAACAGGTGAATGGATAACTGAGGATCCTGAATAGGAAGGAATGAGAAGCTTATGCTATAGCTCCCTATGTAAAATCTTTTTTTTTTTTTTATCATCTAGAACAGGAATTTACTGTAGCAAAGAAAGAGAGATGGGGAGGTCAAACCAGAAGTATGTATCTTAAAAATGTATCTACTAGAGAAAAACTACACTTCTCTTTCTAAAGAAACAACTTGCAGTAATAGTCTACAGGAAATTCATGACTTTATATTATAAATCACCCTCTTTGATCTTTATCTATTTCTCCCCCTCATACACTTGGACTGATTAAAAAGGGGTCAGAGCCAGCTCTGCAAGGTTGATAAGTTCTCCAGGGAGGAATCCATTGTTCAATCATTGCATCCCTTGCTCCCCGGCCTGGTAGGAGGGCACAGCTTCTGCATCAAGCTGAATATTGCATATTCTATTGCTTTTCCCCCCCTACACCCTCTCTACCTCTTTACTTCTAACTTTTTTCAAATAATCACACAACCAAAGACAGTGTGCGAAATTTGTTTTATATATTGGGGATGATAAATTAGCACAGAAAGGGCATGGTGAATAGAACATTTAGTGAGAAAGGAAATGATCTTCATAGGTAGTGGAGATATGGTAATCAGTGATTTTTTTTAAATTGCAGAGTAGGAAGGGGCCTTCTGCTTAGATAGGGAGGGGAGGGGCTAGTTAATCAGCACCTTTCCCCCATTGCTCAGAGCTACAAGAAATAGAAAAGATGTGTGGCTGTCTCACCTAAACCTGATTCAGTTCACGCTTTAGGGCTACACCTCCCATGATAGCATGTCCATCATCAGTGGTTATCAGTCTTTCTTGCTGAGGAAGGAAGAAAGTTAGGGGTACCTACACTGGCCCACATGTTTCCCTCTTAGGATGGAGAATGTTTTTGTTCTTCTCAAACTTCACAGCTCTCTTATCTTCCGCTTTTCTTCTTTCCAGAACTCTTCATCAACTTCACAGTCACCTATATATGCAGTCTCCCAGAATTTTTCCCCCCAAACATTGGGTATTACGCATTTTAGGAATTCCTGTGCCTGAAAAACATGGCTACAAGTCTCTTAATGATAGAATGTACCTACCTTCCTTGACTTCTATTTTTTTTTTTTGCCTTAGACTTTCAGTCCTAGAGTTTCAGATGTTCAAGTTTTGGAACTTGTGTAGAATAACTCCAGTGGCGTTAAAAACCAGGATTGCTTATTAGGACAACAGTGCTAACCAGTGATCTATCCTTTGGTGTTTGAGGAGGAATCCAGTTAACTAGTGAGCATGCACTTTGCTCTGGATTTAGCCACCTTTTTATGTGTCTATAGAAGCAGTCAGTTTTCATGAAGTCCAGGCATAAAGTGCTATAGGGGGAAAGGATGAGGAGGGGTTGGAGGTTAAAGAAAGAAGCTTGTCTAGGAGAATTTATACTCTGAACTGCTGAGGCAGAGAGGAGGAAAAAAGGTTATTTACAGTGTAAGCACCTGGAAACGTGGCAGTTGATTCAGTTCAGCAAGGAAAGGTTATACATTCTGTCTCTTATTTTGCATATATTGATGCTAATGTACCTTTTAAGGAAAATAAATATAAAAATGATTCTTGGTTTAAAGTACAATTTGGCTTAATATCTTCTCTTTAACAAAAGATGCATGGATAGTTGGAACCATGGAAAGCTGGCTTGACACTTTGATTAGGTTGTGGCATTTAAATTTCATACATACTCATTTTGGGGCTATTCATTAATGGATTTACCCAAAACACACGGAAGACATCATTAATAACTCAGAATTAAAATCAGTAACCAGGAGCCCTCAAGACACCATTATTTTATCTTTCTATATAAAACCTCCAGCATCTGTCAGGTGGACCAGACCCTGACATGAAACAGCTAATGATTTGAATCATGGAAATGCTACAGGCTGAAATCTTTTTGGTATGGTAATATAATATCCTAAATAGTACTCTGTCAATAAAATAATCATTTTTCCACTTTGAAGACTGAAAATGCTGTTGCATTACACTTTCCAATCTCTCCAAATTCACATTCTAAAAATCCATTTTGTTGACAGATGACCAGTCTCATCTGATTTGTAAGCCCATGACTTTGGAGGAAATATGGAATGCCATTAGAACAAATATACTGGGCTGAAAACTGACACTTCCTGCATTTAGAGCAGTTGCTAAGCTATGATTTAGTGTGTGGCAAAGTATGATATTTAAGGGGTATTATTTTCCTGTGGCAAATGATTGTTTATTTGGCCGTTTCTGAACAGCTGTATTCCATTAGAGGATTGGATGTAGTATTTTTGCAGTTGTCTGTAGTAGCACTACTCTTTCTATGAAATCACAAAATAAGTATGGACAGTAGATGATGATTCTTTAGCAATCTGTCTTGCTCTCCATTTAAAAAAATAAATCTCAGGAGTTGAGAAAATGTATTACCCTCCCTTCATTTCAGAGGTGGGGAACTATGGGTACAAACATTGCATATGCTCTCAAACCCAGTCAATATGTTGGATTCTTTTACTGACTTGTTTTTCTTTTTACTTTTTAACCTTTGTATAGCAGAAAGCCCACTGGGTAGGAAAGAGAGGGAGGGATATATTCAGAAATGAACTTGATATAAAAAAACCCCATCAATTAAAATTAATAAAAAAGGAGCTCCAGAATGTTTAGGAAAAACAAGTGTGATTTTACTTTTTAAAACATTTGAAACATTTTATCAAACAAATAGGCTTCATTTCAATTGACATTTTACCTTCCTTGCACTCAAGACTTGCTATTCTCTTTCACCCCCAAGGTAATGTACAGAATCATAAGCAAAGATACCTTCAGATCAAAATTCTTTGAATAGATGATTTACAAGACATAGTTTGCCTTTGTGAGATTACAATCATGAGAGTGTTTGGTTTTATTTATTAGGATTATTCAAGAATTATTTGTGGTTGGTTTTGCCAGGATTTTTTTTCTTCTTTTATTGGTTGAAAAAATGTTTTATGTCACAAATAAAAACCAGTTTATCCTTAATTATCTTAATAATAAAGAGAGTGGAAGTTTCATTAAACAGCTCTCAAGTTAAAAGCTGAAAATTTTTCTTAAATGCTGTTTCTAGCAATTGATGTTCACTTGAGATTGTGTATCTTTTAGCCAATACTTGGTCTATATACTGGACAATAGCTTTAGAATATTGCTTTCTCTCCTCATCCTCATTACTTACTATAATCAAATGACCCCCAAGCCATGCCTCTACTTTTCTCAGTGACTTCAGCACCAGGCTCTTAGTTTCCCCTCCTTTTTTCCATTTTGGTGACTTCAATATATAAATAAAACAGAATAATTCACATTCATTTTGTGATTTGAGTTTGGAAAGGTATGTAAGGAATCATTTTATTTGATACCTATAACAACCCAGTGATTTAGATATTATTATTATTTCTATTTTTCAGTTTAGAAAATGAAGGGTTGGGAGATTAAATTATTTGTCCGAGTAAAACATGGCTATTATGTTTCTGAAGCAATACCCAAGCTCGAGTCTTTTCTGATTCCAAGTTCAGCATTTTATTCATTATGCCACATCAATAATTCATGGCTTCACAGCTTCTATATATCTTGAGCTACCGTGGTCTTCATTTCCATTTCAGCCACTCACTGGTATAATCACACCTTGGAACTTACCATAAAGCAGTAGTTATAGACCTTTAAGAGCTCAAAACCTGAAGTTTCCATCTGTGGCCATAAGGTTCTTACCTTCTACATATCCCATTCGCTCACTACTATGGACCTGACTTTAGTCTTCTAGACTAAGACCTTTGGTCTCTTAAATTATCCTTATTCTTCTAGTCTGTTATATACCTACATCAGCTTGGATCCTCCTTGGCTTGTCCTAAAATCCTTTTCTTCTCCTCATCCCTTCCCTCTACCTACCTGGCTAATTAAATTCTGAAACATAAGCTCCACTTCCCTCCTGCCTCATGCCATATGAATATTTCTTCCTAAGTTCCCTATTTCTAATCATGGGACCATCATTCTGCTGATCATCTAGGCTAACAATTTCCTTGTTATATTTAGCTATTTGTTTTCTCTCTCTTTTTCTCTTAAAAATTTCATTTAACAATCATATATGTTTTTCTCTGTTTGATTCCCTCAACTGGAAAAAATGCTCCTTTTATCAAATATGCACAGTCAAGTAAAACAAATTTCTCCATTGGTCATATAAAAAATGTATGTCTCATTCTTCATCTTGAATCCAATACCTCTCTGACAAAAGGTGGTAGTATGCTTTGTCATCAGTCTTTTGAAATGATGGCTAGTCATTAAGCTGATCAGTTTTTAAGTCTTCCAAAGTTGTTTCTTTTTACAATAATATTGTGATTGTATAAACAGTTTTTCTGGTTCTGCTCACTCATTCTTCATCAATTCATACATGTTTTCACAACTTTCTCTTAAATAGTCCCCTTCATCATATCTTATAGTACAGGAATATTCCATTACATTCATATACCATAATTTTAGCCATTCCTCAATTGATAAGCACCTCTTTAACTTCCAGTTCTTTGCTATTATGAAAAGAGTTGCTATACATTTTTTTTTTTGGCGTATATCAGTGCTTTTATAGTAGCTAACTTTTATAATAACTAGTAGGCTTCTAAAAGCTATAGGCCAACCAGTAGCATTGATAGGTCAAAAGTGAGTTTAGGGGAAGTTCCTAATTAATTTTGAGAGTGTCTGAAGCAATTTACAGCTCCAATACCAGTGCATTAATATGTCTGTTGTCATTTTTTCTTTTTTTGTCAACTTTGCCAATCTGATGTATGTGAGGTAAAATCTGAGATGTACTTGTTTATGAATGATTTGAAGCAGTTTTTCATGTGGCTGTTGATGATTTGGATTTCATCCTTTGAAAACTGCCCGATAATATCCTTTGACCATTTATCAATAGGTGAATGACTCCTATTCTTATAAATTTGAATCATTTCTTGACATATCTTAGAAATAAGACTTTTAGAAGAGAAAGCTGCTGCAAAGATTTTTCCAAGTTAACTCTTTCCCCTCTAATTTTAACTGCATTGGTATTTTTTTTGTGCATTTTATGTAATCAAAATTCTCCATTTTATTTTCTGTGATCCTTTCTATGCCTTGTTTAGTCATGAACGCTTACCATCATAGATATTAAGGGGAATTTCTTCCTCTTTCTCTAACTTGTTCATGATGTGATCATTTATATGTAAATCATGTATACATTTAGAACTAATCTTTGTACATGACGTGAGGTGTTGGTTTAAATAAAGCTTTTTTTTTTGCTTTCCAGTCTTGCCATCAGTTTTAGTTGAATACTCTTTTCTTCTGTTTTCATTTGAACAGTAGATCAATATATTTCTGTGTATTGTGTATCTAATCTATTCTGTTGATCAACTTCTCTATTTTTAATAAGACCAAACAATTTTTGAGAATTATTGCTTTGTATTATAGCTTGAAATCTGGTACTGCTAGATATCATTCTTTTCTATTTTTAAAAAATTATTTCCCTTGAGATTCTTGACTTTTTTCCCTCCAGGTGAATTTGTTATTATTTTTTACTTACTCAATAAAGTAATCTTTTGGCAGTTTGATTGGTCTGCTATTGAATAAATTTATTTAGCCAACATTGGCATTTTTATTATGTTGACTTGGACTATCTAGGATCAACTAATATTTCTCTTTTTATTAAGTATGGCTTTATTTCTATATATAGTTCTGTCTATGTATGCCTATCTTTTTTTATATAGAATCTAAAAAATTTATACATTCTGTATTTATTGTATACTGAATTTTTCTTTTAATTTATTTTGTATTTTGTTAGGAATATGCAGGAATGCTAATGATTTATGTGGATTTAATTTATATCCTGCTACTTTGATGAAATTTTATCAGTTAATTTTTTAGTTGACTTTCTAGAGTTCTTTAGGTAAATCATCACATCATCTACACAAGTGATAATTTTGTATCCCTTTTGCTTGTCTTTTTTCCCCATAAATCTTTAAAAAATCATTGTTATAGCTAGTATTCATAGCATTCTGTTGAATAATAATGGTGAAAATGAAGGTCTTTGTTTTATTCCTGATCTTATTGGAAAGGAGTCTAGGTTTTCCTCATTCCATATAATATTGGCTTTAGATATAAATACTGCTTGTCATATTAGTATAAGGACATTTTCTTTCTATGGTTTCCAGCGTTTTTAATAGAAATGCATGTTGTACTTTGTCAAAAGCATTTTCTGCTTCCATAGAAATAAATGTGATTTTTGTTGTTGTTGTTGTTAATACGGCCTATTATTTTAACAGTTTTCCTAATATTGAACCAAGTCTTAATTTCTGGTATAAATCCAAATAACATATGACCTTTTTGATAGGTTGATGTAATATTTTTATTAATATTTTATTCAAATTTTGCATTGTTATTTATTGCATTATTAATTTATTAAATGACATAAATATTTGGTGCTTTTTCTTTCTCTATCTTTATTCTCTTTGGAATGGGTAAGAGAAAAATTCGGCAGAATCACTCTTTTTCCTTTTTTGCAAACACTTTAGGTGATATTAAAATTAATTGTTCTTTATATAATTTATAGAATTTGCTTATAAATCCAGCTGGTCCTTTTTTTCTTTAGAAATTAATTTATGGTTTGTTTCATTTATTTTTCTGAGATTGGCTTATTTAATCCTCTATTTTTTGTCTTATTCATCTGTGCATTTTATATTTTTGTAAACATTTATTTCATTTAAGTTGTTGGTTTTATTGCATATAGTTGGATAAAATGGTCTAATAGTTTCTGTTTTCTTATTTGTTTATTGTGAGTTATCCTTATTTATTTTTGATACTGGCAATATGGTTTTCTTCTTTTTAAAAAGATTAAAGTTGTTAGTCGTTCATGTATTTTATTGTATTTTTTTAAGGTAGGTTCTACTTTATTTATTAATTCAATGGGGTTTTTCATTCAATGTTGTTAATCTTTTTTCTATTTCTCAGAATTTTTAGTTTGATGTTTAATAGGCTTTAAAAATGGGATGTTTTCCTAGGTTTTTGTTTTGTTCTGTTTTGTTTTTGGTTAGGAAAGAAAAGGGGAGGGTAAGGGAGGAGAGAGAAGGGAAGAAGAAGAGAAATAAGGGAAGTGGAGGGAAAAGCAGGGAGAGGAAAGGGAAGGAAGAGGAAAGGAAGAGAAGGGAAAAGAAAGGCTGGGAGGAAAGAAAGGAAGGGGAAAGGAAGATGAGGGCAGAGAAAAGGAAGGAAGGGAAGGAGAAATGATGGGAAGGGGAGGGAAGGAGAGGAAAAGGAAAGAAGGAAAGGGGAAAAAAGGGAAGGGGATGGAAAAGGAAAGTAAAGAGAAAGGAGGAAAGAGGAAGGAAGGGAAAGGGAGAAGAAAGGAAAGAAGAGGGAAAGAAAAGGAGAAGGGAAGGAGAGGAGAGGGGAAGGAAAAGAAGGGACCTGCTGAGTCAGTCAATAATTTCTTCCAAGAATTCTAGTTGAATTTGTATCCAAAATATGTTTTTCTTTGAGGATCTCCTTGTAAATATTTTGGAGTAATTCTCTTTCTTTGGTTTTGTTCCTTCTGCAAAAAAGAGGACAGTTGCATTTGTCAGATCATCATTTAGGACCCTTGAATGGATGTTTAAACATTCCAAACATCCCAAATAATGTATAGCTAAAATAATGATAATTTACTTCAAACCTCAAGAAACATCAGGTTTGTCATTTTCAATTCCTCATACCCCTTGTCACATCAACTGTAGTATAGATTCCAGGTAACTTTTCCCTCACTATAGGGGGGAATGTTGTGCAATTACAAATATCAGTAAAGCAAATAGTATAAGTATTGTGATATGATAGAGAAATCAATAGCCCCAAGTGGGAGAAAAACAGATGTAGGTCTAAAATCCCCTTCAACATCTTCATAAAATGGGTTACTTTATTTTTCCTATCATTCTTTATGAAATCGTGGATAGTCTCAGGTTGATCAGATTGTACTACTTCTTCCTAAGAAGCATTTGTGCTTTATTAATGTATGGTGCAGTTTTACCCTAACATGGCCAAATATAATGACAGTGAACATAAATTATTCCCATCAAGAGTTCATTGTATACGGGTTTCTCTTCCACATTGTAATTTTCCTCATTATGGTTTCAATATACCATGGCTTGGCATAAGAAATTAATTGAAATTTTTTGGGAGTTTTGTAGAAGCAGCAGATGACACATGAAGGCTGGTAGACAACATAGAAAAAGTGCAGAAAATTAGAAATTCATAAAACATATGTATAGTATTGTATATTATCAACCTATTTTATCTTTTAATACCACAATAATTCAGGCTTCTTCTCTAGTCCAAATGGAGGGCCAAAAAATTCTCATGTGGATTTTGCATATTTCTGGGGTGCTGTACCCTTAACACCCTTGGTGTGGAAGAGATAACTATTTGTTAAACAAACAAGAAAAGAAAAACTTAAAAATGCAGGTACTGTTTACCTTATCAACAAGGAGCCTTATAGTTTCACTCCTCAGATACTCTTGTGGGGTTATTCCATATTGAGAGAGAAGGTTGTCATTTGAATTTGATAACCAGTTGTAAGCTAAGAAAAAGTGAAGAGTCTTAATGGTTCAATCCATAAGTGTTAATCTCTTAATAATTAAGGCAACAATATAACAGCGATCATAACATTTGAGATTTTGCCTTGAATATTTCTAAAGAGCAAGGTCTACTGTGGCTAAATCAAACTCATTATCGTGTAGGTAGCTAAAGTAAGGCCCCAGTGAATGAACTTTATAATACATAGTTTGGTGAGCTATTGGAAATGAATTAACTTTTCACAGCTATAAGAACTGAATGATCAATAATGCTCTCTTAGTTTAGTAGGAAGGGGAAGGGTCCCATCATCTTAGCTTCTTCCTCAGAGGAATTATCCAGATATCTAAACACAAAATTTTTAGAATCTATATAGTGTTTTATAATATAATATTCATCTGATGATTCAGTCAATTTTTTAATTGTTATAAATTATATCCTCAGGTAAAAAGCCACAAAAGCTTCTCTGTTTTCCACACATCCCTAGAGAAACTGATAAATACATGTTCCTGTTTTTTATTTCAAGTTCTTTTCTTTCAATTAAAAATTTTAAACTTAATGTGAAAATATGTTTAATGGATATGTAAATGTAAAGCCTATGTCAGATTGTGCGCTGTCTTGGGGAGGGTGGGGGGGAGGAAAAAGGAGAAAAATTTTTAACTCAAAAGCATATGGAAAAAAACATAAAATATAAAAAAATTAAAAAAAATTTAAACTTAAGCATTTCAAACCATAGTATGTGTAGTTTATAATTTTAAAGACATAGGAAACTTTAAACAGCAAAGTATAAAAATTTTTAAACACCAGATAGGCAATGGTCAGAAGGAAGTGATTAACTTAGCTTCTACTTCCGGTAATAAATAATTTTGCCTATATTTTGCCTCCTGTAGTAGGAGTAACACATGCAATAACAAGAGAAGTGAAGTTTTGGTATGTGAAAAGGTGAATCCAAAATATTATTTTCAGTAAATGTAAATGCTGTCAAGTTAGAAGTTTGCCTATATATGACAGTCCATTCTACCTGAACTCATGGGTCCTTGTGCTGAAGTGACAGTGATGACTGGATAGGTAAAATGTATTGCCATTTTAGACAGTGAGTCTCAAGTAACCATTGTGTCCCAGTCCTTTTGTGAATGATATTTGAGGAAAATGCAATCAAACCTTATGAAAGGGTTAAAACTAAATGGAGTGATAAAGGTTATCTGTACTTAAATTTTATTGCAGTGAACTTTAAATTTGCTAAAGAAAATGTTGGTAGTGATAAAGATGTAGAACATTAGCTTTAATATGTTCAGATCCTGAAAACATTTTTGGTATGTCACCCTAATTGGGAACAATTTCAGTCTATTTACAATTTTATCCACCTACTCTAAGCAGCAAGTTGGAGCTCATTTTTATGTTTCCATCCTATATAGGGCTTATGTTGAACCATCTAAGAAGTTAGAGGCAAGTGGTAGTGGAGAACATTATTTGGATATTTATTCTTCCAAACTGAGAATGAATGCAAAACTTTGATGATTCTTTGGTACCCAAGGAGGCAAAGAATCAGTTAGGAGGAACAACTAAGTGGAAGAAAACAGTATTCTTAGTAGGAACATGAAAAGTTGGATGTGTCCAAAGAACTCACAAAATTCACCTCAGAGACTCTGAGTTGGGGGTTCTTAGCCTTTTTCATGTCATGGGCCCCTTTGGCAGCCTAGTGAAGCTGATTGACCCTGTCTCAGATTAATATTTTAAATGCATAGGGTAAAATTAGTAGGATTACAAAGGAAATAAATTATATTGAAATGTAGTTGTGCCATAATGTTAAAAAAGAATTATTTATAGGCCCTGGATTGAGAACGTGTTCTAAAAAGAAAGCCCTTATATGTGCTAAAGTATTTACAGCAGCTTTTTTTTTTTTTGTGATTGCAAAGAACTGGAAACAAAATAGATTCCTATGAACTAGAGAATAGTTACATTGTTGTACAAGACTATAATGGAATATTAGTTTGCTATAAGAAATGATCAATACGATGAATGCAGAGTATGGAAAGACTTGCATGAACTGCAGATTCAGAGTTAAATATGCAGGGCCAAGAAATGATACACATAATGATTACAACCACATAAATAGAAAGAACAACAACAGATAAACAATAAAAAATGGATGCTGAAATATTACAAAGAACAAACATGGCCCCAAAGAAGAGACAGGAGTAGAATCCCTTCCCTCAATTCCTTTGCAGATCTGGAACATTACATATATTTTCAGATTTTTTTTTCAGTTCGTTGAGTGGTTTTGTTGATTTGTTTCTTTTATTCCTTTTTTTTTTACTTTTTAAATATTTTTTTTTGTTGTTGTATGATATGGCTCATCCATCCCAGGGGAATTAGTAAAGTGACATAAAAATTAAGATGACAATAATTTTTTTTAAAGAAAAAACCCCCGTCTTGGACAATTACAAGTTATAGAAAATTCCTGTCTGTAACGGAATATCTTAGAAGCCGTCTAAAAGAACTACTCATTAATGGTATCATCATAGAATTCAGCAATCTTAAGCTTTACCTGCCATATTAATTGGAAAGATTTGAATGTGTGTGGATTATCAAACATGAAATGAAAGGACTAAAGTAAATGACATATCACACCAAGAATTCAAGATGTTTTAGACAATTTGTTAGGTAATCATTAGTTTTCTGTTTTGGACTTAGCTCATGGTGATTCTAAAATTCCTGTAACAGAAGAAGGTAAAGAAAAGACATCGTTCAAATGTGCAGCTATCAGTATGAGTGTATGCCTCAAAATATCTTTGGAAGATGGACCCCTTTTCAACAGTTGATGGAAAAGGCAGTTTGTGATAGGAACTACATAGAAATATTGGTTTATTTGGATGGGACTACTGTTTTTTTAAAATATACTATTATAAATATATAAATATTTTTATATAAATATATACATTTTTTATATAAATATGTAATATTGGTTGTGGAAAAATATTAGGACAACATGAAGAAAGGCTTATGAAAGATTGTTAAGAGATACTGGGTCTGACATTGTCAATTAATAAGTGCAAATTTATAGGACTTTCACTAAGTATGTATGTTATACACTGGCTCAGTAAAGAGTAAGCACGAATCTAGGAGAGAAGCACTCTTCAAATGTCTGCATCATGAGATTTTGCATGTATTAAGAACTTTCTAGGATTCATCTGTTACTATTATAAGTTTGTGAAGAATTATGCTGTTATTGCTAAATCTCTCAACAATCTCACTCATGGTTATACAGTTGAAAAGAAGCAAAAACATAATGACAAAAAAGATAAAATTTTCTTAACCCCTTCTACAAGACTTTTAGAGAATGTTGTGATGAAGTATGTGAAAAAGCTCTTAAGGATCTGTTAACTGCCTTACAAAAGCACCAGTTTCGGCCTATGATTACTCAAACAAACCCTTTATATTACCATGGTTACTGGTTTGGGAGCAGTTCTATATGTAAAAAATGATGGTTATTAAAAAGAAAAACTTGTGGCAATGGCTTTTAGAGGATTTAAAAATGGGGAAAATCAGTATCCAATAAATAAACTGGATTTTTTGTTACCATGGAAAATTTTAATAACTAAGTGTCTGGAGTAAAATTTTATGGGAGGATGGATAGCAACTCACTATGCATATTTTCACTGGTGCTAAATTGGATGCTGCTTACTAAAGATGAGTAACGGCACCAATAATTAGGAGTTCAGTACATACGGGTAAAACTAATACAGGCACTGATGTCCTCTCTTATAGACCTAATGATATTGAAAATTACGTTCATATGTATGTGAAGTCAGTAGTGAGAATTATTTGTCATTCCTGGGAAGATAATTTATAATGAAATATGAATGCAGTGGAGGTTTTGGAACTGCCATCCGAAAGCCTAACCAGCATTTGTGAATATTATTCCATTAAGCTAACTCACTTTACCTCTGTTATTGTTGGATGATTGGCAGTGAGAACAAATGAATGATGAAGTAATTACATGATATATACATGATACAAGTACATGATAAATGTATTATACAATTATATGATATATATAATAAATACATGAAATATTAAAATCAATAAAGTGTTAATGGCTTAAATGGACAGAGAAGGATTTTTTATTTATTAAAAAAATTGGACATAGATGAATGCAAAGAAACACAGTTCAGAACAAAAAATGGTCTGGAGGACTTTGGAGCTGCTGAATACTAGGGACCTGTAGCTTATTTGCATATAACATGAGTAAAGAGTTAAACTGAAAAAACCCCTAAGAAATCATATGAACATTTTGAGATCGAGGTATGATTTTTAAGAGAATATATTGATTTAATAAGGAAATTTGGTGAGTAGTTTACCTTTAAAGTGAAAGGTAAGTCTCTGTGTAGGATGACCCTCTCACTTAAACCACTGTAAATATAGGAATTTGGGATAGGAATCTGATATAGGATACTGGTGATAACACAAGTGTGTATGCTTTTCTTAAAGAATTGACCCGACCTACATGCTGTGAACTCTTCTAATTGAACTATGCAGCGTCTAGGTCAGTGAATAACTGGTTGGACTGTTTTATGTAACCTAGAAATATCCAGTCTGTTGAGCTTTGCAGGTCTGTGGCTTAAAGGGAATTTCTATTCACATTAAGAGGTAAGACTTTCTAAAAACCTTTTAGAGAGCTATTATAAGCTGAAGGACTTTGTAAATGATATGTTAGAGTACAGAGGAGAAGAGAATTTGAAGAGCAGTAAGGACTAACAGAAGAAGAGAAGGTGTTTTGTGAAATTCAGATATGTTCTGAATGGACTAGTGACATTTGGACCTTCAGTCTAGATTTGTGAATTACTCTAAACACATGGATTTCTTCCATTATGAGGTTCCCATCCAGGTTCCTGGAAGTGCAGGCCTATTCTTTCCCTAAGTACTTAGTGCATTTGTGGGAGGGTGTGATCCGTATATATGTGTAGATTATGCTGTTTTATTATTTATGAACTTGCTGTTATTATTTCTTTATTGGTAAGTAGTTTTAAAAAGATATTAAAATGTCATTATTATTATTATTTTTTTGGGGGGGCTAGGCAATGAGGTTAAGGCAATGACTTGGCCAGGGTCACACAGCTAGTGTCTGAGGCTGGATTTGAACTCAGGTCCTCCTGACTCCAGGGCTGGTGTTCTATCCACTGTGCCACCTAGCTGCCCCAAAATGCTATTTTTGTAATAATGACTTATGTAGTGGCTGTGTAAACATCCCACATTGTGTGGGAATGTTACATTTTGAGTCACTAGTTGTGTATATAGAAGGGTTTCAGGGCTTCTAGCTTTTCAAGAACTAGAGTGTTGAGTAGGAGAAGTTGCTTTTCAAGAACTAGAGTGCTGAGTAGGAGAAGTTTATTTTTCTTCACAGCTACTCCTAAGAACCTAAGGAAGTTTGAGTATAACTGTCTCATAGTGTTGTATTTCTTGGAACTTGGACCTGAGGCAAGTTAGAGTGAGGGATTCAACATGGAGAGTAAATAGATGTCTACACACCCCATTCAAGAAATGATATGTTCAGGGAAAGCTAGGTGGTGCAGTGGATAGAACACCGGCCCTGTATTCAGGAGGACCTGAGTTCAAATCGGGCTTCAGACACATAACACTTGCTAGCCTGGGCAAGTCACTTAACCCCATTGCCTAGTCTCCCCCCCGCCAACCCCCCCTCAAAAACCAAGAAATGACACGTTCACTTTTGAGGTGGCTATCCCACGGACCACATTCCACTGATGCCATTGCCATTATATAATGAACATGAAAACATTCATCCCTTTTGAAAATGTCAACAGCTAGGTATCATGCTCAGTAAACTGATTCCAGAATGAATTCTTTTGAAGAAATGAAGGCAGGTACTTTTTATCTCAAAGTTCTCTGCACAGAAGATATTCCTCTTCTGAGTTTCATTCTAGGTTTTTAGATTTCCTTTTTATTCCTGCATTCCAGTCTTATTTTGTTTTTTTTTTTTAATTTTTTTTAACTTTAGTAGTATTTTTATTTGAAAATATGTCACATTTTCCAAAAATAGAGATGCAATATGGCAGTTTAGTACCATAATATGTAAAACAATTTCTTTTTAAATTAATAACAATATTAAGTTTAAATGGTAGCAAAGTCAATTGACTCCTCAAATTCCAATAATAAAAAGATCTTTGCCATACATCTTTCTACAACAATTTTAGTTATTTTTCCCACCTTCCTTCCATGTTCTCTTCTGGTGTCTTTGTCCACTCACCTGTGAGTAATTTCTTCTTTTTTTAAATTAAAAAAAAATTTTAGTGTATGTTTTTAAAACTTTGGGTTACAAATTTTCTCCCTTCCTCCCTCCTTACCCACCCTCATTGAAAAGGCAAGAATCTCAATATGTGTTATGGGTGTGTAGTCATGCAAAATGCTTCTATAGTAGTCCTGTTGTGAAAAATTAAGTATATTTCCCTTCATCCTATCCTACCCCCCATTTATTCTATTCACTCTTTGACCCTGTCCTTCCTCAGAAGTGTTTGCTTTTGATTATCCCCTCCCTGAGTCTGCCTTCCCCTCTATCAGCCCCCTGCTCTCTTGTCCCCTTCCACCCTTATTTTCCTGTAGGGTAAGATAGATTTCTGTACCCCATTGTGTATGTTATTCCTTCCTTAAGCCAAATCCTATGAGAATAAGATTCACTCACTCCATTTCACCATTCTCCATTTCCCTTCCACTGTAAAGGCCTTTTCTTTTCTGTTTCATGTGAGAGAATTTACCCCATTCTACTTTTCCCATTCTTCTTTTCCCAGTATAATCCTCTCTCGCACCTTAATTTTATTTTCCAGATATCACCCCTTCATCTTCAACTCACCCTGTGCCCTCTATCTATGTATACATATGTATAATTTTTTCCCCTCCTACTACCCTAACACTGACAAAGGTCTCATGAGTTATAAATATCATCTTTCCATGCAGGAATGTAAACAGTTCAACCTTAATAGGTCTCTTATGATTTCTCTTTCCTGTGTACCTCTTCATGTTCCACTTGAGTCTTGTATTTGAAAGTCAAATTTTCTATTCAGCTGTGGTCTTTTCCTGAGGAATGATTGAAAGTCCCCTATTTCATTGAACGACCATTTTTTACCCTGAAGGATTATACTCAGTTTTGCTGGGTGGGTGATTCTTGGTTGTAGTCCTATCTCCTTTGCCCTCCAGAATATTATATTCCATGCCCTGCGGTCCCTTAATGTAGAAGCTGATAAATCTTGTGTTATCCTGATTTTGTTTCCAGAATACTTGAATTGTTTCTTTCTGGCTGCTTGTAATATCTTCTCCTTGACCTGGGAACTCTGGAATTTGGTTACAATATTGGTAGGAGTTTTCCTTTGGGGATCACTTTCAGAAGGTGGTTGGTGAATTCTTTCAATTTATATTTTGCCCTCTGGTTCTAAAATACCAGGGCAGTTTTCCTTGATAATTTCTTGAGAGATGATGTCTAGGCTCTTTTTTTGGTCATGGCTTTCAGATAGTCCAATAATTTTTAAGTTCTCTCTCCTGGATCTATTTTCCAGGTCAGTTGTCTTTCCAATGAGATATTCCACATTTTCTTCTATTTTTTCATTCTTTTGGATTAGTGTTACAATGCCTTTAGTTCTCAAATTGTCTCTAGCTTCCAATTTCTCCAACCTAATTTTTAAGGAAGTATTTTCTTCAGTAAGCTTTTGGACTTCCTTTTCCATTTGGCCAATTTTGCTCTTCAGGGCATTCTTCTCCTCAATGGCTTTTTGGACCTCTTTTGCCATTTGAGTTAGGCTATTTTTTAAGGTGTTATTTTCTTCAGTATTTTTTTTTTTTGATCTCCTTTAGCATCACTCTCAGCTTTCCCTCTACTTCTCTTACTTGCTTCTCAAAGTCCTTTTTGAGCTCTTCCATGGCCTGGGACCAATTTATATATTTCTTGGAGGTTTTGGATGTAGGAGCTTTGGCTTCTTTGTCTTTTTCTGGTTGTACATTTTGATCTTCTTTGTCACCAAAGTAAGATAATATAGTCTGACTCTTTTTATGCTGCTTGCTCATGATCCTGGCCAATTATTTGAGTTATAAACTCTTTGTTAAGGTAGGAGTCTGTTTTCAGTGTGGAGAATGTACTGTCCCAATCTTCAGGCCTTTTGTGTAGCTGTTTTCAGAGATACTTCTAGTCCAAGGTACTATGATCAAGGGCAAGGTGTTTACTCCTTTCCTGGCCTGCACTCTGATCTATGAGTGACCACAAGCAGACTTTTATGTCTTGGAACTGTGAGAGTTTCCTATCCACAGCCACTACAAGCTCCACCACACCAGCCCTTCTCCTTGCCCCAGGACTGCCACCCAGAACTGTGACCCATATCCAAGCATGGGCAAAGCAAGAGATTCCTGCCTCAGCACTGGCAAAGAGATCGCTGTAATCCCCCTCTGATCATCCACTCGATCCCCCCTCAGTCTGTGGGCCAGAAGCTCAGGAGGCAGCTGCCACCCCAGGGCCACACTCTCAGGGAACTGGAACTGAGACCCTGAGCTCCTCTCTCAGCACCACAGAAACAGACTTTTCTCACTGACTTTCTAAGTTGTCTTTGGTATTTGTGGGTTGAGAAGTCTGGAAACTGCCACAGCTCCCCGTGATTCAGTCTTCTGAGGCCTGCTTCAGGTTTGCTGTGGCCTGCACACCCACGCCAAACTACACTCTTCTTCCCGCCCAGTGTGATATACCTTTCTGATCCAGGTTATCTTGGGCTGAAAATTTGTTTCACTCTCTCTTTTTGTGGGTCTTGCTGCTTTAGAATTTGTTTAAAACTATTTTTTATAGGTCTTTGGAGGGGTTTGGGGGAGAGCTCAAGCAAGCCACTGCTTTCACTCTGCCATCTTGGTTCCACCCCCTTATTCTGTTTTTAAACTGGCTAAAGAAAATTTCATTACCTTGAAGTCAAAGCTTCCTTTATTTTATCTCACAGGGTTAAAAGTTGTGTATTTATTCGAGGGGAACAATCAGTTGAATTCTCAATTTGTAGTTTTTTGCTTATTTTAAGAATTTTTGTGTCTCTTGGCCAATAATTTAAATCATCTTTTTAAATTATAAGGTAAATAATTTCATCCAGATCAAAGGCCCCATATAGGGAATTGCAATTTGGGACATCACAGGCATAAAATTTCACTTGTCTGAATAACCTGTAGGCTTAAAATATATGTGAAATAAGCTAGCATGCTCTCTGACCATAAGGATGGTCTTCTACTGATGCTCTCTCAACTTTCTCTTTTGGGCCCTAATTCTAGAGTCTTTCCTGGAATCTTTTTGATTCCTACTTACTTAGGTCCTAAGTACCTGGAATCTTTCAATTTGAGAATTTACTGAGTCCTCGACCAACCATGATTCAGTCTCTTGTTTGTGAAGAATTTATCTTGGTGAAAAGACGCAGAGTACCTAGGGCACTGCCAAGTGATGTGCCATTTCTGGCCATCTAGACTAAGTCTGTGTATTGACCTTCATGATAGCCAATTACCAGAGACAGTAAGGAGCCTCTAATTGCTGGCTTACGATATTCCTTGGACGTTCATTGAAGCTAGAGCTGATTTAGTCTCAGACACCCACTAATCATTTGACCCTGGGCAAGTCACAACCTCTGTTAGCTTCAGTTTCCTCAACTGTGAAAGAGGATAATGGTGCTTACCTCACAGGTTTATTGCCTATGATTTATAAAAATAACTTTAGAAGTTGAGTGGGTGATGGTTTGGAGTGTAGAGAGACTTGTAGCATGGAGTTAGAAGATTATGCAATAGTCAGTGTAAGAGTTGATAAGGGCATGAACTGGCTAGTTGAGTAGAGAGAAGGAGACATATGAGAGAAGTTGTAAAGGTGGAAAGCACAAGATTTGGCAACAGCTTTGGCTGTTTGGTAATTCACGGGATGTTAACATGCAGAGTTATTGGGCTGAACTTTGTTTATCTATCAAAGATGCTTTTAACATACGTATGGGAGAAATCTTGGCTGAATGAATGAATGAATGAATGAAAAAGCATGTATGAAGTGCTTACCATGTGCCAAGTACTTTGCTCAGGGCAGGGGATATAAATGCAAAAGTTAAAAGTCCCTGCACTCAAACTAATGGGGGAGAAAACACACATATAGGGGAATGGTGGCTAGGGCGGGAGAGGAACTATGGTCCAGAAAGTTACAAGGATGATGACCAGGGCCACAGGAGAGTAGATTGACACTCTCCAATAAGGAATAATGGCAGAATTGAATTAATCATGCTCTATGGTTCCAAAATGGGAACAGAGTGAGAAGGATATGTGTGCAGGGGCAAGGTAGTGGGCAAGGCTGGAGAAGAAATGACCAGAGATTGAGGAGTACAGTGAAGAATTTGGCAAAAGTTTTACTTAGCTAGTGGTTGAGGTCTGAAGGTTTAACTTTATTGAGCTTTTGGTAGTCAACAAACTATGAAAAACAAGGATATCTTGTATTCTCAGCACCTTTCAGTAAAATTAGAGTCTATGAAAATGCTGTGTTGTGGAAAATCATTTGCAAGAAGCTTTTCATTTTCTTCTCAGATTTCTCAATGAATATGAGATGTTATGTCACAAGAAAATTTAAATGACTTTAGATATGATGTTCTAGGTATCATTGTAACTGATAACAACAACAATAACAATGATAATGATAGCTAACATTCATATAGTGCCCACTATGTGTCAGGCACTGTGCTGAGTACTTTACAAATATTATGTCGTTGATCTTCACAACAATCTTGGGAGATAGGTGTTATTATTATTCCATTTTACAGATGAAGAAACTGATGCAAATGGGGGTTAAGTAACTTACGCAGGATTATTTAGCTAGTAAGTGCCTGAGGCCAGATTCGAACTCGGGGCTTACTTACTGCATGTCTGATGCTCTATCCATTGTGTAGCTGTCCTGAAACCTAGGATTAGAGCATTTTTCTTTAGTCATAATGGCTTTCTGCTGCTCCAGTCATTGTGGTAAAGTAGATGGAGCACTAGACTTGGAATCAGAAGTTGTTGTTCTGTTATTTAGTTGTGGCCAACTCTTTGTGAACCTGTATGGGGTTGTCTTGGTAAAGATACTGAAATGGATTGCCATTTTCTTCTCCACTGGATTAAGGCAAACTAAGGTTAAGTCACTTGCCCAGGGTTATATAGCTAGTAAATATCTAAGGCTAGATTTGAACTCAAGTCTTTCTGACTGCAGGTCCAATATTCTATCCACTGATTCTGTCGCTTACTAATAATAGCTCATGCTTATGTAATGTTTTAAGCTCTGTGAAGTGGCTTGTTTAGACTATCTAATTTGAATCTTACAACAACCCTATGAGCTTGGTGCATTTATTAGCTCCATTTTATAGATAAGAAAACTGAGTCTCAGGACATCGTGACTTGGCCAAGATCACATAATTTTTAAATATCTGAGGCAGCATTTGAATCTAGGCTTTTCTGATTCTCAGTCGAGCAGTTGATGTATTATGCTTGGACAACTTCTATTTTTTAGGCCTTACTTTCCTTAAAATTAAAATAAAGGGATTGGATTAAACTATTGAAGGCCCTTGACAGTTCTGACATTCTGTGAGCCTAAGTCATTTAACTTCTCTGAATCTCAGTTTTCTTTTCTTTTAAGTGGGTATAATAATAATTACACTATTCATCTTAGAGTTGTTAGACTAAAATAAGACAATGTCTGCAAAGTGAGCTAAAAACTGAATTTCTACCAGGATATCACATTATAAATATAACTCTCTATAAAATTTAGACTTTTTAGCTCTCTGACAGCAATAATCATTGAAGGAAATGTGTACTCAAGTCCTATGGGATTGTGTCTGATGTTACTGGTGTAATATCTGTGCCTAAGGCCAAATGGACTGTGTGAAGTGGCTCATTTTTAAATAGAATCTCTTTTCAAAGGTCAGCCATTGATTTTGTGGTCATAACTTCATTTTTTTGTATGTTACTGAAAAATGCCCAATTATAGTCAGTTATAAACAGAATTGGTAAAAGAGTTAAATTATATGGGGTAAGAGGAAGAATTGGGGTGTAGGTTTAAACTTTTGTAAACAGGACCAGCTCTAGGAAGTCAGTTCCTAAATTTCATATTGAAAAATGAAAATGTCTTGTTGAATATGCTCTTAAAACTTTTGATGACATTTGGTTTTGATATAACAGACCCTTCCCAATAAATTTCATTACAAAGCCCCTCAGAAAGTACCCTATCCTGAAATTCTGTCAATTACTCAGCAAAAAAAGGGATGTGGTGTTTAAATTGGCATTGTGGTCTTGACATTGACCATTGTATCTGACCAGAGTTGTGTTGCCTCTAAGTGTTGATTTTACTTACATTTTCATGGTCATTTAAAATAAGATTTTTCATCACAAATTTTTAACTTTTCTTCATATTATAGCAGTGATATACCTAAAGTTTCATTGGGGGAAAATACTACTTGCCTGAACCGAACTGAATCAAATCAATAATAGTTCCCATTTTTGTAACAATTCAGGCCTTCAAAACACCCCCCTTCCTACCCCCTTTACTTCCAATCTGTGTGAGGTAGGCATTGTAAGTATTATTATCCTGATTTTAGAGATAAGAAAAATGAAGCTTTGAGGTGTTAAGAGACTCATCCATGGTCATACAGCTAGTTAGGTCCATCCTGTTTTTAGGTCTTGTCCTTCTTTCATGAGGCAGCTAGGTGGTATGATAGATAGAGTGTTGAGCCTGGAGTCAAAAACAATTATCTTCATGAGTTCAAATCTGGCCTTGGATACTTGTTAGCTGTGTGACCCTGGGCAAGTCACTTAACCCTGTTGGCCTCAGTTTCCTCATCTGTAAAATGAGCTGGAGATAGAAATGGCAAATCCCCCCAGTTTCTTTGCCCAGAAAACTGCTAACGGGGTCATAAAAAGTCAGATGGGACTGAAACAACTGAGCAACAACTTCTTTCTACTGTGCCACACTACCTGCCTCTGACAAAATTAACTTCAGTCATATCCTTATTATTTTTATCTTATTTCATTTTTCAATTTATTATTTTGATTATTTCTTTATGCTAATTGTTACCTCCCATATTTCATAGTGTCACATATAACTATGCAGCATTCACAGACCACAACCCGAAAAGCTTAAAAAACAAGAAGAGAAACTAGTGTCATTCAATAGCATCATACGCACAGAAAGCAGGTTAGTTGCTCTATCTATTCTTCTTGTGTGGAGACTTTTTGTTCCCAATTGATTGATTTTTATTTGGATCTTCTGTTCCAATTTCCTATAAGCATAGGCTGATGGAAAAATATTTCTTTTTCCATGTTAGCTTTTCTGTTGTGGAGACTCCTGGTGTACAGATTGGACCTCTTTGTTCTGTTAAAAAGAATAATTCTCGCTTCTCAAATTTCAAGGTCTTTAGTGTCTAAAATTTTAATTGATAACCTGATATTAGTTATTGAACGGAGGAATATGTTGCCCTTTCATTTTTCAGAGGAGGTAGCTGAAATTTAGTGAGGTTCAGATGAATTGCTTTCCTAAAAGTTAAGTGATGGAGCTGAGACTCAAATCCAGGTTTTCTGAATCAAGTACACTGTCTACTCTACTTTACTTCCAGTATTCATCACTGAACATTAGTGCTCATATGCTGCCATATTATGTTTCCTTAGCTCTTCAATCATTCCCTATATCCTAGAGGTCACCATATCACCTTTATTCTTCCTTAAAGTGTTTTTGGATTCATTCTGTCCTCTTCCTTTTTATTTCTCTCCCTCCTGTATGAATTAAATGTCAGAGATGAGAACTTGAACTTAGTTTTCTTGACTCCAATAATGATGTTCTTTTCACTGCAGTTTTTTTCTAGTGTTGTTTAAATTGACTTCCCTTTAATTCCAATCAAAATCAATCAACGAACCAGTAAGCATTTATGAAGTGCTTACTATTTGCCAGATATTAGTACTAAGTACTGGGGATACAAAGAAAGGAAAAAGAAAACCCTCTTCCTGTCTCAGTGCTCATTCTGTTTTTAAATAATAATTTCCTTTTTCCAATTGCATGTAAAGACAAATTTTAACATTCATTAAAAAACTTTTTGAGTTTCAATCCCCCTCCTTTCTTTGACCCTTCCAAAGATGGTAAGCAATTTGATATAGGTTTTATATATATATATATATATATATACACACACACACACACACACACATATATGCATATGTATATGTATATATATGCATATACATGTGTGTATGCATACATATATATATATGTATACATATACATGTGTGTGTATATATATATACAATCATGTAAAGCATATTTCCAAATTAGTCATTTCAAGAAAGAAGAAGCAGATCAAAAGAAAAATGAAAATATTTAAAAAAGCAAAAAGTGTGTGTTTTGATTTACATTTAGACTTCACCATTTCTTTCTCTGAATGTGGATGACATTTTCCTTCATGAGTCCTTTGGGATTGTCTTGGATCATTGTATTGCTGACAATAGCTAAGTCATTCATAGCTGATCATCGCACAACATTGCTGCTACTGTGTACAATATTCTGGTTCTGTTCACTTCATTCTGCATTAGTTCACATAAGTTCTTTCCAGGTTTGTCTGAAACCATCCTGCTCATCACTTCTTATAGCATAATAATTACATTCATATACCACAACTTGTTCAGCCATTCCCCAATTGAGCATTCCCTCAATTTCCATTCTTTAGCACTACAAAAAAGCTATTATGCATAATTTTGTACATGTAGGTCCTTTTCTCTTTTATAAAATCTTGTTGGGATACAGACCTAGTAATGGTGTTGTTGCATCAAAGGGTATCCACAGTTTGATTGCCCTTTCAGTATAGTTCCAAATTGCTCTCCAGAATGGTTGAATCAGTTCATAACTTCATTAACAGTGCATTAGTGTCCCAATTTTCCCACATTCCCTCCAACATTTATAGTTTTCCTTTTCTGTTGTATTAGCCAATCTAATAGGTGTGAGTTGGTACCTCAGAGTTGTTTTAATTTGCATTTCTCTAATCAATAGTGATTTAGAGCATTTTCCCCTATGACTATAGATAGCCTTATCTTAGCACTGTCACTTGACTTTTAGGAAAGCAAGTCATCTGAACCTCACTAGACTTCAGTTACCTCCTCTACCAAGTGAGGGGGCAGCATATTCCTCCATCCAAAGAGTAATATTAGGTTATCAATTAAAATTTTAGATACTAAAGACCTTGAAACTTGAGAAGCATGAATTATTCTTTTTAGTGGAACAAAGAGGTCCAATCTGTACCCAAATTGCTTGTTCATAGCCTTTGGACATTTATCAACTGAGGAATGATTTATATTCTTATAAATTTGACTCAGTTCTCTATGGATTTGAGAAATGAGGCTTTTATTAGAGATATTGCTGTAAAAATTGTTTCTCAGCATTCTGCTTTCCTTCTAATCTTGGTCACCTTGGTTTTGTTTGTGCAAACTCTTTAATTTAATATGATTAAAATTATCTATTTTATATTTGTAACACTGTCTTTTGTTTGGTCATGAATTCTTCCCTTCTCCATAGAACTGATAGGCAAACTATTCCTTGCTGTCCTAGTTTACTTATGGTATCATTCTTTATGTCTAATCATGTACCTATTTTGACCTTATCTTGGTATATGTTATATGATGTTAGCCTATACCTAGTTTCTGTCATACCGTTTTCCACTTTCTCGAAGTGGTTTTTGTCAAATAGTGAGTCCTTGTCCCAGAAGCTGGGGTCTTTGGGTTTATCAAACACTAGATTACTATGGTCATTTACTACTGTGCTTTGTGTAAAGTGCTCACCTTCTAATAGGGAAGACAATAAGTAAATAACTCTATTCACATAAGTTGTATATGATGAAGGGCAAATTCAGGAAGGCCTCCTACAGAAGGTAGAATGTGAACTATCTTTTTCCATCTCTCTTTTGGGCCTCTAGATCTTTACTTATGCCATTCCTACTCCTGAAATGCACCTGTTCCTTCCTACCCCACTGCAGTGCATAGGACATTCCTCCCATTTTGTTTGCCAACTTTTCAAAACTGATAGGTGTGAGGCTAAACCCCTAAGTTGCTTTAATTTGTGTTTCTCACATTAACTGGAGTATTTTTATGTGGTTGTTGAGAGTTTAGGTTTCTTCCTCTAAAAACTTCCTGTTTATTTTCTTTGACAATTCATCAATTTAAGAATAGTTCTTATTATAAATTTGAATCAGTTCCTTTATGTCTTCACACATTTACATACATGCATATAAATTTATGTTTTCTAATGTGTCTAACAGAAATAAGTTAAATTTTTCCAAATGGCCCTTCAGCACTTACTGATTTATCATATGACTTTTTTACTATTTTTTATTATTTTTATAATAATTTATTTTTATTATATTTAATTTAATTTATTATTATTGTTTTTAATGTTCTGGCCTCTTTGCCAATACTTTAAAAATATTTTTGCATCCTATGTTCATATGAAACCTTGGCTTACAATTTTATTTCTTTTTTATCTCCCTGGTTTAGGCATCAAGATCAAATTTGGATCACGCAAAGAGTTTGAAAAAGATCTATCTTTTCTTTTCCTATTTTTGTAGACAGTTTACAGAGTATTGAAAATTCTTTGTTTGAATGTTTGTTAGAATTTGCTTGTAAATCAATTTGATCCTTTTTGTCCTGTATTAATTCATTTTGATCTTATTCAATTTATTTTCTTTTTTTGTGTTATTGGGCTTTGTTAAAAAATCTATTTCTTTTGTTGATCTGAGCATTTTTTAGTATTCATCCATTTCACTTAAACGCTCAGTTTTTGGCATGCAATTGGGTAACATAGTTTGTGATGGTTTCCCTTAGTTCATCTTCAATTATTGTGAATTTTGTTTCATTTTTGATACAAAATTGATTTTTCTACTTTATTTTAATCAAGTAGCTATTTATCTATTTTATTAATTTTTTTTAAAAGATCTTACTTTGCCAATTCAATAATTTTTTTTCTTGGCTTTAAATTTTGTATGTATTTTCATTGGTTTTCAGAATTCTGCTTTGTTTAGTTGATGTTGTTTGATTTGTTGATTTTCCAAGGTTTTTTAAAGTTATATGTCCAATTCATTGATCTGATCTTTTTCCCTTTCGATGATGAAAATATTTGAAGCTTCCCCCTTAGCACTGCTTTAACATCATCCCTTAAGTTCTGGCATATTATCTCACTTTTGTCATTTTTTTTGATGAAATTTTCTCTGTTTCTGTAATTTATTCTTTGACCATCATTTCTTTATGATAAAATCATTGTGTCCAATGAATATTTAATGCTTTTTTCAAGCATCCCTTATCGAATATAATTTTTAATTCATTGTGGTAAACAAAGAATATGTGTACTATTTCTACTTTTCTGCATTTACTTGTAATGTTTTAGTGATCCAAAACATGGTCAATTTTTTAAAAATGTCATGCATTTTTATGTAAGCACCTTTCCATTCCCACTCAGAAATATGTAAGCACCTTTATGTTCCCACTCAGTAATCGTTAGAGATGTATCATCTCTAATTTTTCTAGGTGTCAGTTTAAGTCCTTTTTCCTTTTCCTTATTAGATTTGTCTGAAAGGGCTGCATTGAGCTCTCTTACTCATAACTCCACTATTTTTCCCTTCAGGTTAACTATTTTTCCTTCAAGTATTTAGATGGTATGCTGTTTGCACATATATATTAAATATTGGAATTAATTTGTTATCTGTGGTACCCTTTAGAATAATGTTTTCCCTATCTTTTTTTTTAAATTGCCTATTTTTACTGTAGTCTTGTCTGAAATAATGATTGTGAAGCCTGTTTTAAGCATATTAGAGTCTGTTTCAGCATTAAATCTTTTTCAATCTTTATTTTTAAGTATGTTTCATGAAAACAACATACTTTTGGATTTGGATTTTTAATCTATTCTGCTATCATTTTCTTTTTTATGGTTGAGTTCATCACATTGAAGTTCACAGCTGATTATTAATTGTATAAGTCCTTGCATTCCGTCCTCTTATCCTTTTTCCTCTCTTTGCTGCTGCCCCCTTTTCACAAAGAAGAAGGTGGTGAAAAAGGAGTTAACCTAATACTTGTGATCTATAAATTATATCTATTTCAATTCTATTAATCCTATTCTCTTTCTCTTTCCTGGACTTTGATCACAGGTTTTTACATTCTTTCCTTTAATCCTCCATTCGTGCTCTACCTTCCAATGTTAATTGGTTTTCTTTACGACTACTTCCTTACCTATCCTGTCCTTTTTTCTTCAATCCCCCTTTCTTTTCTTCTATTCCTTCTATTTTCTTGTGATGAATATTTTTCTATAGCATGACTTTTGTATGTGGATAACTACATGTGGATATCTGTGGGTGAATGTGTTTAATTTTCATTTGTCTAGTTCAGATGGAAATGAGGTTCACCCAATGCCCTCACTCTTCTCTTGATGTTTGTATGATTACCTCATGTGCCCCTATTATGTGAGATAGTTTTTTTCCCTTCTTTTTTTCCTTCCTCCCTTTCCCCCATAGTTTTTTTCCCTTCTTTTTTTCCTTCCTCCCTTTCCCCCATTCCTACCCAGTGTTTTCCTCTTACCTTCTCATTTCTTTCTGAGATTTTAAAAACAGTACAAAACCACCACTAGATCATTTGTTCTTTCTTATTTAACTATGATCTTTGAAGACATTTGAGTTTTAGGAGGACATTTCTGTGTTTCCCTTGTCCCCTGAGTTTGCATTTCAAAGGGTCTACTAAGTTCTTCTATTTTTATCAAGAGTCTTTGGAAGGCCTCTATTTCACTAAAAATCTATTTTCTGCCCTGTAGGATTATACTGAGGGTTTGCCTCCCACTGAGTTTTGGTGTAGCACTATCTGTTGTGAGATCAGGCCACTTGGGTACTTTGCCTTCCACCTACCTTGGCTTGTCTCTACCCAGAGCTTCTGACAATCATTTTTGTGAAGTTCTGAAATGGATGGAAAACTTTGTATCTTGTTTTTTATTTTTTTTAATTATTGTTCCTTCTTGTGCAATTTCAGAGCTTTACTATAGTGTTGTGTGGGAAACAGGTTACTTTACATCCTAACATAACACAATCTTTGCACACTTCTTAGGTACCAATTGTCCAGTGAATTGATCTTAGTCTTGAAGGAATCCAGGGAAACTAAGAAGTGAATAGATTAGGTATAAGACATACAGAAACAAACAAACAAACATAGTAGCATAGTGTTTGTTAAACCCATAGACTATAGTTACTGAGGAAAGGACTCATATTTGACAAAAACTGTCAGGAGAACTGGATAACAATCTGGCAGAAATTAGGTTTAGACTAACATCTCATGCCATATAGCAAGAAGAGCTACAAATGAGTACATGACTAAGATATTAAAAAGTCATATCATAAACAAATTAGAGGAGCAAGGAAGAAATTAACTTTGGATTTACAGATACAGAAAGAGTACATAACTAAATATATGATAGAGAAACTCACAAAAGATAAAAATGAAAAATCTGATTATGTAAAATTGAGTAGTTTTTGCAAAACAAATCTAATGAAATTAAAATGAGAAGAAAAATGTAAATGGGGGAAAGTCTCTGCAACAAGTTTCTTTGATAAAAGTTTCATTTCTAATATAGATAAGTAACTGATTCAAATTTATAAGAACCAAAGCCATAGCCCAATAAATAAATAGTTCAGATAAGAACAGGTGGTTTTTAAAGGAAGAAATCCAAGCTATCAGAAATCATATTAAAATGCTTTAAATTATTAAGGGTTAGAGAAATACAGTGTTGAGGTTTCATCTCACACTTATCAGACTGGCAAAGATGACAGAAGAGGAAAATAACACATATTGGAGGGACTATGAAAAACATGCACATTGGTACACTGTTGGTAGAGCTGTGAAATAAATGGTCTGGTCATTCTGGATAACAATTCAGAATCATGCCCAGAAAGTTATCAAACTGTGCATTCCCTTTGACCCAGCTATATCATTGCTAGGTGTATACCCAAAAGAAATTAACAGAAGAGGAAAAGGATCTGTGAACAAAACTATTTATAGCAACTCTTTTCGTAGTAGCCAGAAATATAAAATTAAGGTGGTATCCTCCTATCGGGGAATGGCTAAACATATGAATAGGAATGTATATTTATATTGTATACATGCATTTGATTGTGAATGTAATGGAATTTTATTTTGCTATAAGAAATAATAAAAAGGACATTTTCAGAGGAAACTTAAAATCTTTGTGTACTTATACAGAGTAAAGTAAGCAGAGCAAGGAGAATAATTTATACAACGATTACAACAGTATAAAAAAAAGCTTTAAAAGACTTTAAATCTCTGATCAAAAGTCAAGATAATGAAGATGAAATGCACCACCCACCTGCTGACAGAGAGATGAAGAAAGAGATTTGGATATTTTTGGACATGGCTAATGTCAGAATTTGTTTTGCTTGGTTATATACATATGTAAGGAGGGTTTAAACTTTTTTTCATAAAAATTGCTCATTGAGGGGTTGTGAGAGGGAAAGATGAATAAAACTACTTGTTATTTAGAAAATAAAAAATTGAAGCAAAAAAGAAAATAAGTGGCAGAAGTAAGGAGGGAATACATTCCAGGTATGAGGGACAGCCAGTACAAAGATACAGAGTCCATAGATAGAGTGGCATGTGTGAGGCACAGTAAGAAGGCTAGTGTCAGTGAATCATTGAGTATGTGGAAGTAAGTAAGGTGAAAGGAGACTAAAAAGGTAAGAAAGGCAAGAATATGAAGGGCTTAAGTGCCAAAGAAGGGACTTTATAGTTAATCCTGGATGTAATAGAGGACTTGGTGGCATAGTGGGTAGTGCACTGGGCCAGATCCAGAAAGACATGAATTCTAGTCTCAGACACTTACAAGCTGTGTGATCTCAGGCAAGTCACTTAACGTCTGTTTACCTTAATTTCCTCAGCTGTAAAGTGGGGATAATAACCCTACCTATCTTCAGGGTTGTTGTGAAGATCAAATGAGATACTGTTTATAAAAATGTCCTGGCACATAATTGGCACTATATAAATGCTTATTTCCTCCAGCAGGGAACTTCTGGAATATGGGAATAGCATTGTAAGCCAGTGCTTTAGGGAGATCACTTGGAAGTTGAATGGAGTGTGGATTGGAATTGAGAGAGGGACTTGAGGCAAAGAAATCAACCAGAAGGCTATTGCAATACTCTAGGCATGAGGTGATGAGAGCTTTGGGAGGGGAGAGGAAGGAGACATATATGAAAGATATATATATATATATATAGTTTCAGTGTCATGGAATCATTTGGCAATCTGGTAAAACCCATGAACTGTTCTGTCAAAATAATATCTTTAAATACATAAAATAAAATGGGATTATAAAATAAACCAGTTATACTGACATAGGTACATATTTATGTGTGTATATGTAAAAAATATGTAAAAAGATATGTAAAAACAAGTTTATGTGTCCTGGGTTCAGAACCTGTGGTCTATACTCAGCCCACAGTATCCAGCAGAGTTATTTAGGAGATAAGAAGAGAGATGCTATATAGGGGAAAATAGTATTCAGAGTCAGATCCCTCTGTCCATGATTATAAATAATAAGAAATATATCAAGTTGTAGGAATGAATGCAAATCTAAAGTCATTTTGTCTACAGTTAAAAAAAAACATTTTAGAACCATTTTAGATGACCCTATATAACTTGAGTATTAGATATTTGGTTACTTGGAAATACACTGAATTAAAACACACACACACACACATGATGGGAGTGAACTGGAGTACAGGGGTGATTCACTGGAATGTGCATAATTATGCCCTGCTTGATCCCAGTCCAAGAGACCACACAGAAACATTTGTTGCCTTCTTCTGGCTGCATATGAATCAGCATGGAATTGTTTGCATTGCATAATTATGAAGCGTTCTACAACTGACATTTGAGGTAGAAGAGCTGATGGCTTAGGGATTTGCAATGGGAGCTAATGAAAAATTCCCTAGCTGGTTGTTGAGCCAGAAGTCAGTGAGTATGTAAAAGGAGTGACCATTTCTTGTACCTCTTATGTTTGACTTCAAAATATGACTTGGATACCTCTGTTGCTTTATGTTATTTTCTTCTTGACCTTGGACAAACTCTGCTTTCTACGTTATTTGAGTAAATGCTTTTGACAAGATCAAATTGAACCTAGTAGCCGATTCTTAATGAGAAGCAAACTGATGAGGGCTCAAGGGCTACAATAGTAGGAGTAACCACCCACAGGGTTGTCCTTGGAACTTTGAAAATAGTCAGCTGCCCTCTAGGACACTTCCCCAGTATTGAACTGATTCCAAGAATTGGGTGGAGGGTAGGGACAGCTGCCTTATTTCCCACTCATCTTTCATTAACTATAAGTACATGGATTCTTCTGCCTCTTTGTATTTTTTTTATGATTTTAGGTCAATGAGTATGCCAATATAGAAGTGTTCTGGTCTTGTGAGTTCAGAAAGGTCTGAATGTCTTAGGAAGCATGTGAGGTAGCAGCTGCAAAAGCAATGTCTGATGGCAAAGGAAGCATCTTCATTGGGTGTGGGAGTGGAGAGAGACACTGAGGTCAGATGGATACAGAAAGTCAATCACCCAAGGAAGGGGATTTCCAGGGATCATGACCTATTATGATGGAAATGACTGCTAGAAGGATTAGCCCTGAAAAGGAGGCTATGTAAAAAGGAAATCCAGGCCATAGACTACTAGGAGTTGGGAATTGCCTTTTGTCACATGTGTATCATACATTTTTGTCTCATTAATATCGTGCTTTAAATTTGAGAATACTCTTCTGATGAATGTTTTGTGTATTTGTGAGATGGTGTGTGTGTTCCTGATTTTTTTGGGGGAGAATTTTTTGTTGTTCAGTCATTTTCAGTTGTGTCCAAGTATTCATGACCCATTTGGTTTTTTCTTTTTTTTTGACAAAGATACTGGAGTGGTTTGCCATTTCCTTCTCCAGCTCATTTTAAAGATGAGGAAACAGAGGCAAACAGGGTTAAGTGACTTACCCAGGGGCACAGAGCTAGTAAGCATCTGAGGCTGGATTTGAAGTCAAGAAAATGACTCTTCCTGACTTTAGGTCTGGCACTCTGTCTAATGTACTCACCTAGATGGTATTTTATACCAATTACTTTTGCTATGCCATTCGAAGAAATGGTTTCGATAAGAACTAATTGAATTTACTAGGTTATTGATAATGAAAAAACCACACTAGAGTAGGCTCAGAAACTACAGTAATAGAAGTAGCCACCTTCAGTTACCCCTAGATTCTGAAAGTAGTCACCCGTAAGCTAGAGTGCTCAACGTCTTGGTGAAAGTGTGATTTGGAGAAGTCATTTAGAAGGGGGTATTATACAGTGTGTGTCCCAAAAGTCTTAATGCAGTTTTAAGCTCTTAAAGATTAAAGTTCAAGTTCTTAAATCTTAAAACTACAATAAGACTATTGAGACACCCTGTATATGTATGCTTATTGCCCTTTTAAAACTATTTAAAGACAACAAAATTTTATTTTATAAACCTAAGCTAATTGTAAAAATGAATAAAATTGAGTGCTTTCAAATATCTAGGTTAGTCAATTAACGAGGGATGGGTTGTCTGGGCCCTTCCCTAAGATGAAGATTCTTGGAAGAATTCACTAATGGGAGAAGGACCCCATAGGCACATTTTATATAACTAGTAATTGGTCTCCCTGCTTAAGTCTTTTTCTGCTCTCATCTATCCTACACATTATTTCCAAGGTGGTTTTCCTCAAATGGAGATTTGATTATGACTCCCATGCTTTTCTGTTGCTTAAATAAAGGATAAAATATAAACTCCTCTGCTTAGTTTTTAAATCCTTTCATAATCTGACCCCAACCTATCTTTCTAAACTTAGAAATTATCCCCTCTCTTACTCTCTGTGATCCAGCTTAACAGGCCTCCTCTCTGTTCCTCACAAATCACACTCCATTTCCTACCTCCATACCTTTGTATTAGTTGTCCCCCATTCCTAGAATGTACTCCCTCATTACCTTTGCCCTATAGAATCTCTATCTTCTTCTAAAATGCAGCTCAAGTACAATGTTCAGAATGAAACCTTTCCTGATCTCCCAAATTGCTAATGCCTTCTCTCCTGAACTGTCTTGTATTTAACCTCTTTGAATGTCTTTATATTTATTCGCCTTATGTTTATACTGTGTATGTTTTTATATGTACTTCTTTTCTCCCTAATTAATAAGTTCCTTGTGAGTAGAGATTATTTCATTCTTTATGCTAGCATCCCTAGTGCCCAGCATAATGCATGGTACGGAGTAGGTGGTTTATAAATACTTGATTGATGGATTTTGGAGTCTGCTTGTTTCATTTTCCTAACAGAAATATGACAGCTTATTTTGCATGCTCTAAAGTTAGGTGAATCATGATATAGCAGAGATTGAGAAAATTCATTTTGTTCCCATCAGTGCAAATATCAAGCTTTATTCCCCAGAGTTTTTACTTTAGAAATAAAAATGTGCATTTTTACACTCTCTGGAATTCAGGCTAAGAACAAAGAATTTTCTTTCAATTATTTCCAGGACGAAAGGATTTTGAATATTAATACTGAATTATAACCAGATGGAAAAATGTTCTCTGTTTCTCAAACTTGTCTGCCCAAGATTCAGGGAAAAGAAAATTGTATCTGTTTTGAATTCTGAAAGACATTGAATATTAAGGAGAAAATAAAGATGGCACTATCGATGGTACCTTATAAGCCCTTCTTGCAGTGTTTGTGCTTTTCAGTGGTGAACACATTTCCTATTATTTAAGCAAGAACAGATAGGTAGAGTCACTGGAATTTCCATTTCTTTTAATTTTCAAAAGAGTCTCACTTCATCTCGTGTTTTAAAGATATAAGCTTTTTTAGTGGCTTATTATTTAGAGTTCATCTAATTTTCAGCTGTGCTGACACTGTTCCATCTTTGCTATCAGCACAAAACCTTAGAAAGATGAAGATATCAGAAAAGAAAAAAAATGCTTTGTCTTATTGCCTTGTTTTTATTTGGCATTGATTGCTAGACTAGATGCTTTAACCAACCTACTCTGATTGGCCAGCAATAGCTCCCAGCCCAAGCCTCACTTGGTTATTGTTTGGGTTTTGATGTGTGAGTATACATAGTAATTGTTTCTGTTCTGGTTAGAAACCCTGACGGTGTTTCCCTCCAGACTGATTTTTTTTTTTTTTGACTAGGAAAAGAGGCCATTTTTGGGGCCTTATTTCTTACCTAGCTTTAATGGGCATTGCTTCAGACAAACTGAGACCTAGGAAAGACCTTAGCTTAAAAAGGCCAAGGTCTTCCACTGCACACAGGGCTATATCCAATCATCCTGATGTATATCTTGCCACTAGATCCAGATGGCTCCATAGGAGAGAGTGAGTTTGCACGGCCCTGCCTCACTTAATTCCAATTCACTTGCAAGTCAAGACACTACCTTCCTGATGTCATTGGTCCTCTTCAAGAATGAAGAGAACAGTTTTACACAATTTTAGAAACCACAATTTTAGAAGGAAAAAAAGCCATTTTGCCTTAGACCTCCACTATGGAATCAAGCTTGGACTTGGTGTAAAGCAGAAGGTGGGAGTGGTTCAATTTGGCAACAAAAAAATTTAATTGATCTTTGTGTCACTGAAATCTACCAAAGACCTGAGTAACTGTCTTTAAGTTGGAAAACTGTAAGAGCCCCAACTGCTTCCTTTGTGTTGGGTATCACTGTGTTTACTTGAATATTTTTCTTAACTTTCTCATATTTTCATTTAGAAGAGGTGGGGGTTGGTGGAAGTACAGAATAATGGGAATATCTGGGCCCTAGTCTTTTGTACTCTTCATTAACCTTGGAGCTTCTCATTTATGTTTAATAAAGACTTTTTGTTGTGGTTGTTCAGTCATGTCTGACTCTTCATGACCCCATGGACCATACTGTGCATGGGGTTTTCTTGGCAAAGATACTGGAGTGGTTTGCCATTTCCTTCTCCAGTGGATTTAGGCAAACACAGGGTAAGTGTCTTTCCAGGGTCACACAGCTAGTAAGTGTCTGAGGCTGGATTTGAACTCAGGTCTTCCTGACTCCAGGCTCTGTCCATTGAGCTACCTCCTATTAATTAATCCGAAATGACAAAACAAATAATGGCAAGCCTAAATATTCTTTTACTTTACCATTTGTTTGACTTTCTGAAGAAGTAACATTTGAACAAAGACTGCTTAAAGCAAAACAGTATGTATTTGAGATAGAACTTCAGAGTAAGAAAGGTGGTTGAAATGGTCAAAAGTTAACAGTTAGGTTAATATTTTCTTTTTCTACAAATTGAAATTTTGATGCCAAAAAATTAGGCACTGATGCAGTGGGAAAAACAGAAGGCTTTTATACTGAGGTTATGCTAGTGAATGTTCAACAATGGACTGCAGAAAAAAAAGGTACAGGTGACACACTAAAGTTTAATCTGCATTATTAACATTTTCTACATCACTTTTAAAGCCTAGACAACCAATAAACCAATAAAGCAATTCCTGATTTGTAGCATTTTCTGGTTTTCAAGGTGTAAATGCTCCCCCTGAAAATTTAAGAATCAGCTCCAACAAGTTGATTGCTGGCTCTAGCACAACCTTGACTTTATGCCACCCATCAGTTTGGGAAATCAAAGTGACAGCTCTTTTCCTTCTCCTATTTCAAGGTCCCATGACTACTGGTGTCTAGGTTCTCAAGGCATAGGGAATGATTTAGAAGTTCTTGACAGGGATGTAGATGCTGCTGATCTTGAAACAGAACCATCACTGATCAACTCTTTGGTGTTTTCTGGGTCTAAGGCTTAAGCAATTTTCTGCATAGCCAAATGCATATATAACACAGAAGGCCACAAAAGCCAAACACAAAGAAAACCACCCAGATAACCACACAGCTCTGCCATAAACCCAAAAATCACTTTTCTTGTTTTTCTACCTTTAAAATCACATAATTCAAACCATTACAGTTTAGGAAGCTAGCCTAATACTCATTCAGGGGCTCCGGGCTATCCCTATTATTGTGTGGTGCTTACTGGTAGCCTCAGAGTGACAAGGGCCTGGTGCCCTCATTAATGCTCTCAGACACAGTTCCTGACTTTCTTCCCTACATATCAAGTACCCTGTCTTCCTGATTGTATTAACACCCAATGTAGTCATAGAAATAACTGTGGAAATGCATTAAAAATCTACTCTTGGTTAAATAAAAACCATTAAGAAACAATATTTCTCCGTTCTAAAAGGCTTTTCCAGTCTAAAAGCTTCCTCTTCCTTCCCCCCTCCTTCCCCGAATCTCTACCCCTTAGGACAATGTGTTAGGTCAAAAGGATTTCTTAGGAAAATACATTAAGGGTGGCTACCAAACAACAACACAACCAAACCAGGACCAAAAAGTACCTCTTTCTTATTAAACTAGGTTTGCTATCAAACTAAGAACAAAAAATACCTGATAAAGAATTTTGTTTTTTCCTTTTGTTCTTATCGTTTAGTAGATTTTAAAAATTATGTCCAATTCTTAATGATTCCCTTTTGGGGTTTTCTTGGTAAAGATACTGGTAAAGATACTTGCCATTTCCTTCTCCAGCTCATTTTATAGATGAGGAAACTGAGGCAAACAAGGTTAAGTGACTTGCCCAGGGTCACACAGCTGGTAAGTGTCTGAGACCAGATTTAAACTCAGGAGTAGGAGTCTTTCTGACTCCAAGACTGTCACTCTATCCACTGTGCCACCTAGCTGCCCATTGGTATTAAGACTGCAGATAGGAGTTTCTTCAGTTCTTGAGGAGAGTGGTCAATTGAGGAATTACATAGTGGCAGCTCTGGGTTGTTACCTCAAAAACTGTATTTTAACATATTATTATCTTTCCTTTGCTGAAGATTTAAGATATTTTCACTATTCATTTATTATTCAAGATAAATGTTTCCTCAGATTATCTTGAGGAGAGGGGGATCTTCAAGGGCATGGTGATGGGGGAGTGGGAAGAACTAAGTAAGTTTGGACATTTCTCTCTAGGTTAAAATAGCTTGGATCTGGAATAATGTTAAGTTAAATAAAATTGCATCTGGCAGACTTAGGCCTAAAATGCAGAATACTTTATTGATATTTTGTCATTGTTCCCCTCATTATTGGTTCCTTGGTGTTCCTTGGCAACCAGGGCTCAGGGTTTACATCTTAGTGGTTGGGCTTTTCTGTATATTACTTAAATGAAAATAGACTTCCTGAGTAGAGGTTGTATAAGTTGATGAAATTTTATAAACATCACAAACTTTACAAACTCTACAAACCTTACAATCCTATAAATGTTAGCTATTCTTCCTTCTCATTCTCTTCCTCCTCCTGCTCCTGCTACAACTACTGCTACCTTACTGTTGAATGAATTCCTCTATGATGTCCATTCTATCTCCTTCCTGTGTCTTGTGAGGACCTGGGGTCACAGGCCACTGAACCTATGAAATTCAGTCATACTTGTGTTAGTTTGGGGAGAGTGATTTGCTCCAGGTGCCCTTGCTTTCTGTCTGTACTTGGAGTGAAATTGATTCAGTCTACTGATGAAGCTTGAGAATGGAACTAAATAGCATGATAATATTATTTTATGCAGAGAAAAAAGTACCAAATAACTTCTTAAACCTCAGTCTATTGCTTGCTTCCCCTCAATGCTAGGCCATAGTTAGAGTTTTTATAAACACTAGACCAGAGGAAGTAGGTGGAAGCTAGAAACAAAGAATGGAGTTGTGGATAAGGCACCAGAGTAGTAAAAGAATGTGGTTTCATATGTCTCTACCTCCTTCACCTTTTGCAGTGGCAAATAGCCCCCTAATTTTTAGCCTTTTATTTGCACTGATATGGATGAAGAAGATTTTCTTTAGAGAAGGTTCTGCTGGGAATAGAAGTTGCTCTTTTAAAAGAGGAAAAAAGCCTGTGCAGAATTATTCACGAGGAACATTTTTCTTGAGTTTTCCTTTTCAAAATGGATGTGGGAAGGTAGAAATATGCCAAGAATGAAACTATGTGAAAAGTGCAATCACATAATCAAAGAATTTAAAGTTACATGGTATTGGGGCTCATCAAGTCACACCTCTTCTTTATAAAGTTTCTGAAAATACTGGAAGTGTAGAGGTATGTGAAGATGCATGCCTGGTGCATAGATTCTTTATACTTGACTAATGAATAAAAAAATGAAGATTGAAGCAAAAAGAAATACACATTCTAACACCTGAATGGGGATCCTCTTTGGAAGTCTTCTGTGCTTAGAAGGATCCTCTTTTATAAATAGGTTGCTTTAGTATGTCAGTACTAGAAGTTGAAGGAGAAAACATAACCTATTTGGAACCTCTCTGCATTAATTTAAATTGTCTTATACAGTCACTATGGGGGTGGATTGTAATGGCATCCAATAATAGCTAGAGTTCTATGTTCCTCAGTTGATATGAGTGACTACTTATGATAGAGTACAATGCATTAATTTTGTAGAATCACGCTACATAGTCCCTAGCTGATGAACAGTATTCACATAAGTAATTATTTTATATTTCATCCTTGCTTCTTGCACTCTTTTTTTATTTTAGCCAAAGAAGTAATCATAATGATCAACTGTGGATACTTAAAGTACTACACTGTTCTATCAGTAAGATGTATTTTAACCGGGGCATATAGAAAATCCTTCACTTGGTTTCAAAAAATCCTATTAGAAATGTGCAGGATAGGAGAGTCTTGATTTGACATCAGCATGGTGTAAAAAAAACCTAGAATTTTTAGCTGATCACCAACTAGGATTAACCATAGGTGTGATGCAGCTATTTTAAAGGTTAAAGCAATCTGGAAAACTCACAATAGAAGTAAAATTCAGTATAGTTCTAAATGACTGTCACTGTCCCTTGTAGCAGGACTGACTTAGCTAACACTTCTCAGCCTCCCTGCTGGTCCCTGGCTGGTGTGCTGACCACTGAAGAGACATGATAATTGTCTTCAACTATCTGAAAGGCTTCTTTTCTTCTACTGAGAAATAGGCATTCTGTTTGACTCTACAGGGAATAACTAGAACCAATGGATATGTTATTGGCCAAGAGATTTTAGGTCCATATAAGAAGGACTTTCTAACAGTAAGAACTGCTCAAAAATAGAATGGATTATATAGTATCCCCTATTACATAGATGATCCTTAGGGTGCTTCCCAGTTTAAGAATCTATGAATCTAGGGCAGGAGTTCTTAATTTTTTTGTTTGGGTCATAGATTCATCTGGTAGTCTAGTGAAACCAATAGACCCCTCTCAGAATCATGTTTTTAAATATGTAAAGTACATAACATTACAAAAGAAATCTGTTACATTGAAAGTTAGCAAAATATTTTTAAAAATCAAATTCTTGCTCCACAAATTAGGAACCTCTGATCTAGGGGAATCCTGGAAGTTAGTGTCTTCCTGAAACACTCTGAGAGGCTCCACTTTCTTCCCAGTGCATATGGATCAATTCTCTTGCTCTTCGGAATAGTATGACCCAAGCCTGGAAGACTTGTTACCAGAATGGACTGAGGTTTATTTATCTGGATGTTTGCTTTCAAGTCTCTGTTAGGCTCCAACTGTGAGAAGGCAAATTGCTATCTTCCACTGTAGCCATCATCAAAGAAATAGGGAGTTAAAAATTAAATAAATTCTGACAGAATTATGGTTTGTGAGTACAGGCACCTAATACTTTACACATGATTCAACCTGATTTGGGGATGGTACAGGGAAGGAAAGAATTTGGCTCTTAAGCCCTATGTTAAATTGAACCAATCTCTTTTCTGTGAGGTTTAATTATGTTTTCATATTCTTAAATGAAGACGAATGGTTGTGCTAGGCTTGAAATATTTTTAAAAATTGGCTTAGTTGCTCTGAATGCTGTCCTTATTTTAATAAAGGGCAACAGGATGGGAAAAACACTGCTATACCTAACTGCTAACCAGGAGGTCTTGTTCTGCCTAACAGCAAAGTCTACTAATGTCAAAGGATTATAGGTATGAAACTGGAAAAGAGGCCATCTTATCCCATTTCCTCACTTTTACAGAAAAGATAACTGAGGACTTGAAATGTTATATGATTTACCTATGACCACACAGGTGATAAGTGGCTGAATCACGGTTGAACTTATGTCTTATGACTCTGATTTCAATGCTATTTCTTCAAGTTGAAATATCTCTTAATTGCACCTTTTTTCAATAATTTCAGCTGTGTCAGACCCTTCATGACTCAATTTGGCAAAGATACTTGAGTGGCTTGTCATTTCCTTCCTCTGCTCACTTTGCAGATAAGGAAACTTGAGGTAAACAGTATAACTTGTCTAGGATCACACAGCTAGTAAGAGTCTGAGGCTAGATTTGAACTCAGGAAGATGAGTCTTCCTGATTCTAAGCCCAGTGTTCTATCTGTTGTGCCACCTAGCTGTCCCAGTTGCACCTTAAGCCAGCACAATTTGCACATATACACACTTGCACCACCACCCCCACACACCATTTTAACTACTTAATATAAATATAAATTTAATTTGTTCATGACATTCCTATCTCTTTAATCATGTGTATTTTCTTTAAAATCTCTTATATAGAGGACAGGATCATCTTGCAGGGTATTAATGAGGACCTTCTCAAGTATACCAGGAATGGAGAAGGCTTAAATTGCAAGTGGTATGGCTTACTCTACTACATATTTTTAAATTTTTCTTTTATCTATCTATCTATCTATCTATCTATCTATCTATCTATCTATCTATTTACTTATTTATTCATTCATCCATTTATTTATATATCTATTCATTCATTCATTCATTTATTTACATATTCATTCATTCATTCATTTAATTATTCATTCATTCATTTATTTATAGGCAATTGGGGTTAAGTGACTTGCCCAGGGTCACACAGCTACTAAGTGTCAAGTGTTTGGTCTGAGGCTGGATTTGAACTCAGGTCCTGCTGACTTCAGGGCTGGTGATCTATCCACTGCACCACCTAGCTGCCCCTATTTTTTAATTTTTCAAAAGCAAATGACTATAATTTTTCAATGTAATCATTAAAGTTAATTAAACTTTAAGAGTAAAGATATTTGCTTTCAATCAATCAACATATTTTAGTAAGTGCTTACTGTGTGTTAGGTACTTTAATGAGCACTAAGGATGCAAAGGAAATGTAAAAACAGTCTTTGTCATCAAGAAGCTCATATTATCATGAGGGAGACAACAAATAAATAATTAAGTACATAGAAAATACCTACAAAGCACAGACCTACATTAGAGGGAAAGACACTAAGTTGGCGGGGAAGGGGAGAGAGGATACCAGAAAGGCCTCCTGTTGAAGGTGATCTTACAGTTGAGTTTTGAAGGAAGCCTTGGACTCTTAAGAGGTGGTGAGAAGGGAATGTATTCTAGCCTTTGGGAGCATACTGTATAAGGGCATGAATATGGAAAACTGAGTGTTCTGTGTGAGGAAGAGCAAGTATGCCAGTATGGCTGGAATATAGAATATAGGAAGTAAAGTTTAAATAGCTTTAAATGCCAAACAAAAGACCTTACGTTTGATCCTGGAGGCACTAGGGAACCACTGGAGCTCATTGACCAAGACAGTTGTTAAAACTGTGTTTTAGAAAATTCATTTTGTTAGCTAAGTGGAGGATGGGTTGAAGGGTAGAGATCTGAGGCATGAAGATCAATTAGAAGGCTATTGGCAATAGTTCAGAAGAAAGGCAATTAAACATGGACTAGTGTGATGTGGTGTGAGTGGAGAAAGTATAAGAGATGTAATGAAGGTAGAAATGATAAGATTTAGTAATATATTGGATAGGTGTGGTGAGTGAGAGTGAGGCTTTGACACTCAGGTTGTAAATATGAGTGACTGGGAATGTGTTGATGTCCTTGACAATAACATTGAAGGAAGGAAACACACATTGATTAAGCATCTACTATGTACCAGGTGATTTACAAAGATTATCTCATTTCATCCTTACAGCAATCTTGTGAGGTAGATGCTATTACTATCCCCATTTTACAATTGAGTAAACTGAGGCAAACATAGGTTAAGTGACTTGCACAGGGTTACACAGCTAGTAAGTGTCTGAGATCAGATTTTAAGTCAGGTCTTCATTAACTCCAGGCCCAGCACTGTGCCACTTAGCTGCCTCTCTGTTTTGCAGATACAAGGAGAGAAAGTGGAGATATCTTTGTAGACAACATTTTAAGGAGTTTAGCCACAAAGGGCAGAAGAGATACAGGATGATAGCAGGGATGAAAAGATCAAATGATGTTTTTTTTTTTCAGGATAGAGGAGACATGAACTTGTTTGTAGGCAATAAGGAATGAGCCAGTAGACAGAGAAAATATGAAAATAAGTGTTAGTGGGGACAACAGAAGAGGCAATTTGTTGGAGGAGAAGGGATGGAATGGGATTGCTTGACCAGATAGAAGGGTTAGCCTTGGTAAGGAGTAAAGTTGCTTCATCATGTGAACAGGGTAAAGGAGATAGTGGCAGAAGGCATATGAGTGATATGAGATAAGGAAGGAGTTCACAGCAAATGACCTCAATTTTTTCTATGAATGTGAGGCAAAAGTTTCAGCCGAGAACCATACAGAGACCAAGAAAGCAATATATAATATGTAAACAAAAAGAACAACTATGTAAAAAAATTAAAGGTGAATATTGCAAAATTACAAAAAAAAATCCTGAAAACATGATGAGAAGATACATGAAAGACATAGAGAATGAAGATACATGAGAAGACACCATCCATTTGCAGAAGTGGGAGGTTCATGAGTATGGCAAATTACATGTATTTTGTCTTTTTCAATATATTGGTCAGTTTTGTTGATTTTTCCTCTTTCTTATTTTGGTTTTAAAAATATTATTCATTATATGAGATTTTTTTCTCTGGGTGGCAGAGAGGAGGGGTAATTATAGGCAATCATGGGAATTCTGTGGGTATTTAGGGATAATTAGGTTGATTTAAAAAATTAATTAAAATATAAAAAAAAATCTTTACTAACTCAAATGCTCAAATGGATCTGTGATTGCATTAGTTTAGGACTTGCCACCACTCCAGTAATATGAACTGCAACCTATGCTTGCCTGCCTACAGATGCGAGTCTTGTTCATGGGATGCCAAAAGTTCACTATAAGGAGCCCACTCATTGTAGCAGATTTCCTCACTTTCTTCTGACTCACAATCACAAGGGTAATTATGGAACACTCTGTTGTACCCCATTCTTGCTACATGACCAACTCATCTTCTCTTTCTCTAATAGATTTTGATGATAAATATTTTTCCTGTTCTTCTTTGGAGTTCTTTTTCAGTTATCTAGCAGCCTGCTCATACCTACCCCTCAAGGGTATGCAGACCACACTTCTGAGAATCACTTTTCTAAGTTATGCTTCTATGCTATACCAGATTTATAACAAAGTCATATATTGAAGAAGTCTGTGATTCAGATGTTGTGATGGCTATGAATCCAAATATTCAGTAAATCTATTTCTGCAGCCTAATATAATTGTTCTGGCTCCTGCAGCACTAAGTGAGCTAGTATAATGATCATCAGCATCAGTCCCTGCTCTGATGCTGTCTTATATAGGCTTGATCATAGGTGATTGATGCTGCAGAATGATTAAGAACAGCTGGCGAGGTTGACTGGTCGGCCTCTGTGGCACCTGCATTCTGGCATTTGCCTTTTTGGGTCTGTCAATCCTTGCAGGAATTGTATTAGCTTTGTCTCCAACTTTTGTAGCATGGTTTAGGACATGGGTTCTTAAGCTAGCTTCTACAGATCAGTTTGTAGACTTCAGGGAGTTCCATGAACTTGAATGGGTAAAAATGATAACTTTAGTGTTTTACAAATTAAAAATTTGTAAAATCATAAATTTTCCACTTCCTTTAGTTACAAATGTAGGTAACAAACTATAGTATTAGGTATTTACAGATTGCCGAAGGGATCCATGATGTAAAAAAATATGAAGAACTCCTGGTGTAGGAAAAGATTGGATTTCCAGGCAGAAGACCTAGGTTTGAATACTGACTTCAGCCCCTGACTTCTTGATTACTAGACCAGGTCAATACAATTTAACATTGATGAATTTGATTCTTATTTTGTAAAATAGGCTAAAAAATTTCTACTACCTCCTGCATTATTCTATAGAATGTGCTAAGTAAACCTTTTGGCTTTTTGGAAATGTTAGTTATCATGGTAAAGGCCTATATTGGGGAGAGGGGGTGTGTTAGGAACTACTTTGTGGTTTGGAAAGTGGCTGCTTCCTCTTCACTACTATGTTCCTTTGACTGAATTTTGAAAATCCACAGTTCTATTAACCATACTTCATTAAGTGCTTGCTCTGTTCACTTATTACCTTGGCAAACATTCTTTCTCATTGCCACACTGAATACCTGCTTCAGCTTTCCCTTTTCAACTGTTCAGTTCAATTCAATTCAATAAACATTTACTAAGCACCTGCTATGTGCCAGATACTGTGCTAAGAACTGGGAATACAAAATAGAAAAAGAAAGACAGTCCCTCCTCCTCAAGGAGCTTACAATGTAATGGGAGAAGATAGGACTTAAAAAGGAAGCTGGAAACAGAAGTGGGGAGAGGAGGGAACCAGAGGATACTCAGTGTGCATGGGGTTGTGATGTCCAGTGGAGTCAAAACCAAGCAAAACTGCTGATAAAAAAAATGGAGAGTTCTGAAAGGTCAGAGCCTCCTATAAAGGAAAACTTCTTCAAGAATTTATTACTTCCCCCGAGACAGCTAAGGGAGTTAAAAAGTTGAGTATCAAAAACTGAGTCACTCAACATGGTGACAAGATTTTGGATGATCATTTTGTCCCAGAGGAAGTGTGATATTCAGTGGAGTTAAAACCAAGTAGAATCACTGATGGAAAATGGAGAGTTACCTGCAAAACTTTTGAGAAAGTATAATAAGTCTGACCATGTCACTCCCCTATTCAACAAATTCTGCTGTCTCTCCATTATATGTAGGATCAAATTAAAAATCCTCAGTTTGGCGTTGGAAGATCTTTACTATCTGGCTCCAATCTACTTTCCTTTCCTTTCCTTTTTTTTTGTATATGAAAGTATAGACTTTAATTGTTTCCAATATGTTTTATATTTTAAAAGGGTACACTAATTTTCAGAAAGTAATAACCCCCCCCCCCATCGTTTTCCATTCCCCTTCTGAACTTCATTTTCCCTTTTGTGTACTTTTCTGGATTTAATGATACTGTGATATGCAAAACACTGTACTAGATGCTAAGAATATAGATACACAATTGACATAATTTCTGGCTATAAGAAATATACATCCTTTTGTGTGTGTGCATGCATGAGTGTGTACGTGTGTACATGTATGTGTGTGTGCATGCATGAGTGTGTGTGTGCGTGTGTGTGTGTATATGTAAGGTCTGGAATTCCCCTGGATGGGGAATTCTGTACCTTTCCAAAGGCCAATATCCTCATGCACTGGGATATTTTGAGCTTCCTCAATCAGAGGAGTTGATTTTATTCCAAAGAAAGAGGCCAAGAAATCCAATTTGATTATGAGAAATATTAGTTTAATCAATAGAATCGCTTACATAAAAAGGGCCAATCTGGAGTGGCTCCCAGATGAAAGCAGTCCCAATATTGGATTGATCCCTACTTAAAGACTCCAGGAAAGCCCAGTGACAATTATAGAAAACAGAAAAAGAGAGGAGGAGTGATAAAGTACATTGCTACTTCTTGGTGGCTATTTGGATTTCTGATTAGTAATGAGCTTGGGCATTAAGCCAATGTTATTCGGTAAAATGTCCAAACACAGTTTGTGTGCTGATCATGTGAGGGTCTTAAACATGTCATGTGTCCATGTTATGACTTTCATTGGTCACAGTATCTAAATTATGACTCAGTGTCTGAATTATGATTTTTTTTTTTAAAACAGGTCACCATGTCTGAGCTTTCACAGAGTTCAAGTCAATAGCTTTCACTTCTTACTGTTTTTTTTAACAGCTTTTTTTTTCAATCAAGACTCCACACTGTACAACACTGATGCAGGTATAAAGGAAAATCAGGACAGAAGAACATTAACAACTGTGGGAATAACAAAAGGCATCCTCTAGAAAGAAGCTAGCACCTGAGCTGATCTTTGAAAGAAGAAAAGGATTCTGAAAAGTAACCAAGGACTACATTCTAAACATGATGTCCAATCTACTTTTCTAGGCTTATTATATATAACTCTCCAGTCACAAATTGGATAGTTCAGCTAAACTGGAACTTTCCTGCTCTTCCCCATGAATTACGCTCTATCTTTGCCTCTTTGCCATGCACACATTGTCCTCCCTACCCTGTGAATGGAAATGTACTCCCTCCTCATTTTTGCCTCTCGGAATCTATAATTTCCTTCAAATCTCAGTCCAAATGCCACTTTCTTTATTAGCCTTTCTTGATCCTCCCAGTGTCTACCTTCTCCTCTCCAATTACTCCAATTTATTTTGTATTTATTTGCATAAATTTATATATGCCAAGTTCTTCATAGCTCCTTGAGCACAAGGTATCTTTCATTTCTGTCTTTGTTTCTCTAGAGCCTGTCACATAGAAAGCACTCTATAAATGGTTGTTGACTATGGATAGAATGCTGGGCCTGAAGTCAGGAAGACTCATCTTTCTGAGTTAAAATCTGGCATCAGACACTTAATAGCTGTGTGGCTCAGGGCAAATCATTTACCACTGTTTGCCTCAGTTTCCTCATCTATAAAATGAGCTGGAGAAGGAAATGGCAGACCACTCCAGTATCTTTGCCAAGAAAACCCCAAATGGTGTCATGAAGAATTAGACACAACTGAAATGACTGAACAATAACAAAAGAAATGCAGCTACAAAGGAACCTAAAAATCTCCTAACCCATTTATTTTCTATGTGAGGAAAAGGAGGCTTAGAGAGATTATGTGACTTTCTCAAGGCCACATGACTTATATGTGGTGGGGCTGAAATTTGAATCCAAGTGTCCTGATTTCTGGTACTCTATCCACTATGCTATACCAGTGTTGTCAACCTCAAATAGAAAGGGGAAAGGGTGTACTATTAAATGGTACTTGAAGATTCCTGTGGGCCACATATTGATTTAGTTTAAAAATGTAATACTATCTATGTTTTAGTTATTTTTTATTATTTTGTGAAAATTTTCCAATTACATTTTAATTTATGTCAGGATACACTTGGTAGTGTTGTAAGCTTCATGCAGCCTGTGGGTTATGTGTTTGATATCTCTGTACCATACTGTCCATAAAGAGAGGTTATATCTAGCAAAGGATATTTTATTTTCCTTATATCCTAATTTTTTAATTATCAAATTAAATTTCAAGGTTAAGAAATTAATTTCATATTATGTTGACTTCTCAAATATATCCATCATTAGATAGTATTTTTTTAAAGCCTGCTAGTATAAAATTATAAGCCATCCATATAATGAATGTTAAAATCTTATTGCTTTAATGCATCATCATTTTTAAACTACTTATCATATTTCTTTTTTACCTTATGTTTATCTGAAGTTTTATTGCTAAATTAAATGAAGGAGACTAATAGGCACTTCACATTTAGACTTAATGGAAATAGCAATGAAAATGCCACCAGAAAATTTCAGTGGCCGCTGCTTAGTTGGAGGGGCTAGTTGGAAACATTTTATTTCATTTTCCAGGGAAAAGGATTTTGGTGTTGGGGGAGGAAGCTTATTTGAAAAAAAAAACTGGAGCTGCTTTGGATTGATGGGAGGTCCATGAGTATTTTATGGGTGAGGCATCTGCTTGAAGAAGAAGGTGCCAGAAATGAAATCAAGTCTACATAGACCTCCAGATTTAAACCAAGTAAAATCACCAGCCACCAGGGTTAAATGTTCAGTGGATAATTTCATCAGCTTGTGATGTGGGGAACTATTGATTCCTGACTTAAGTCTTGAAATAAGACATTATATGTCAGACAGTGTTAACATTAAGAAATCCTAGATTCTTGGAGATATAAAATATTTTAGAGATCATTTAATCCAAACCCGGGTGTTGTGCAATGGATGAAACCAAAACCTAGAGAGAGCAAATGATTTTAGATTCCATTTTCAAAGTTTAATTTAGGAAGAAATGGCAGACCCTAGGGCATCATGACTTTATTCCCCTTTTTGGATGTGTAGGACAGATCTCATTTTTGTATAAGGGAGAGCAGTGAAGAGGCCACATAGAGATCATGGGCACTCAAAAGCACCCATGTTTTCTAAATGTGTTTTCCCCGAACTAATATATCTTAATCTGCTTAGTTTCTGATGCACTTCCTGTTCAGAGTTCAATGCCAGAGGGCTTAAGGATAATATCCCAAACAACATGGGATATTAAGATCAAGAATTAAATTTCTAGAGCCTGGTGGTTTTTTCCCCATTTATTTTGGGTTTACTGAGACATGGAACCTATAAAGTCTGAAAACTTAGTCTTCAAGCTATATTTTTTTTAGGGTGGATGTGTACAGGTGTTCTTCATTTAATATTGTGCTTATAAAAATCTAGCTGTACTTTGTATTTGTTAATGGAATAATTTTCTCATTTGATTACATCATAAAATTTAAAACATATTCCCATAAGAAAAATTTTGGTTGAAAACCATTAAACTACTTTAAAAAGTTTATCGTTTTCTCAAAGCACATATTAAATGGAAAGGTAATTTTGTAATAAAGTGATAATGACACTTTAAAAAGCCACAAATTATAAATATTACACCAGAAACAGTAGTCCACTTGGATTGTATCCATATTATAGAAAGATGTACCTTATGGGATTATTTGGTCATTAGAAAGCAATATGTAGAGCCAATGTACACACACACACACACACACACACAACACACACACACACGCACATTTAATGTTGCAATCAATAATGAGCACTTAAATAGAGCTTTAAGGTTTATAGAGTACTTTATATATATTATATCATTTGATAAGACATGCATGGGCCAATTAAGCATTCCCTTGAAATACCAGGTTTAGAAGCTAAGACCATTTTTTCCCCTCTTGATTTATAAATTGTTTACTTGAGGTAATACTTAAATGTATTACCATTATAGGTAATAGGTGACATTTTATAGAGTATTATTATGTTAATCTGTTTAGTTATTACCTATATCCCTGCTGATTTAATATTTTATGTGTACATCTATATTTTTAGTCCTGATTTATCTGGTTCAGATGAGTGAGGTCATGAAATACCTGCTCTTTTCACTCCTTCCTCTATTTTTATATATGCTTCTTCCCATTTACTCTATATGAAATAGTAAATTTCTTCTCTACATTTCTTTAGTGTATTCCTTTTCTTTCCTTTTTTTCAAACCAGCAATCCAGAATAATGCCACACTTGGGCCCTGTGCTTAACTCACTCTGGTTTGAGTTTGTTCTAATATTTCTTGTTGTCTCATAGTCACTGAATTCTGTTCGGTCCATTCAATTTTTCTATTTTTTTTTTTTTGCTAGTTGAGTAAGATTTTCCACCTTGTATTGCAAAAGATTTATTTCATTTCTTTCCCTCCTGGACTCACATTTTATTTTTTAAAAAAATCTCTTGCTTCATTTTTTCCTACCCATTCTCATAGTACTCATGACCAAGCATTTTTCCCCTTTGTATTGTAGGATTATTCTGTGTTGGTTTTTCTTCTTGTTCTTTTTTTAACCTATAGTATTTCTTAATTGCACTCAGTGTTTTCTTTCATTCACTCAGATTTCCAGCCTCAGTCTGGAATCAGACTTGGAAATCAGACTAGCACTTTCAAATACTCTTAGATGGGCTTGGGTGGCTTGTTTGGTTTTGTCCCATCTGCAGACATACTTCTGCTAGTCTGGACAGGGTGGTCAGCCTCAACCCCTGACTTTCATCTCAATGTCTTGGTAGCACACTGCAGAACTTTGGGCTTGTCTGTATTCTTTTCTTTGTAGGATCCTCAATCAGGAGTTTGTTCCATCTCTTGCTCTAATCTTCGTAGGCTGAATGTTAGCAATTATATTGGTCTCAGGCCTCTTATATGGACATTCCTTTGCTAGTAATACTCGGGTACTAACTTTACCTGACCTATGGTACTTCTCTAGTTTCTGTCCTGACAGACTAGGATATAGCTTCAGGCATCTGGTTGTTGGAACTGATGCTAACTTGAAACATCTTTTCTCCTCTCCCTTCCCCCCCATACACTGAGAACACTGGTTGGCTTCGGGTCTATTTATGTGAGATCATGCTGACTTCTCTGGTCTCTGCTGCTTCTATATTTGTCCAAACTGAGGCTGATCTATGATACTGGTTCAGAGTGCTGGCTGGCTTTAGGTATATTTTCAATAGTTTACTCCATTTCCTCTCCTCTCCTTGGCTCACCTCCACTGTCTTCCTGACAGGTTATCTGAGTTTCCCTTCTCCTTAGTTTAATTGAATTAGCACTGGCTTTCCTTGAATTCACACTGGCTTTCCTAATTGGACCCAACTACCAATCTCCTTTCTCTCTTGGCTATTTTTTTGGGTAGTTTTGAGATGGGGTGGATGAGCTTACTTTTTCTTCCTCAATTTATCATTGGTCTTTTTAAAGCCTTTTTCAGATATTGTCTGGTATTTATATGATAGAGACCTGGACTCTTCTATACCCTTTCATGAAATCATCTTAACTGGAAGTCTTTTCTGAGAATCATATAGCTCCAAAAAAGTTTACCGCACATTTGGCTCATACATGATCAAATTATTCCTTTTAATAATTAAACTTTGTCTTTTTTTGGGGGGTTAGGCAATGGGGTTAAGTGACTTGCCCAGGGTCACACAGTTAGTAAGTGTTATGTATCTGAAGCGAGATTCAAACTTAGGTACTCCTGAATCCAGGGCCAGTGCTGTATCCACTGCACCATCTAGTTACCCCAATAATTAAACTTTGAAATGTTTGGTTTAAAAAATCCAACCAAAAGGAATCAGCTTAGCTTCTGCTACAAACAGAAAGATTATAATAAGACCCTAAAAGCAGGATTGTTTTCTCTTTTGCAGAAGTGAATTCAGTTTGTCATGTTAGGCAAATATTACACTTAACTTACTTAATCTTTATTTTTAGTTTCAGAAATACTTTTAATTTTGTATAGTTTCTCTTGCCAAATTGATAATTTCTTTTTGTTCTTTGTTGAATTTTAACCAGTAAACACTTTGTGTTAATAAAATTGATAGCTAATGGTTATTCTGCATTCTGATACATAATTATTGGAGTCTGGCTGGTATTTGAAGGATATTTTCTTCCAAAGATCTTTCCTGCTACCCATGTCATCTTACCAAGAAAGGTCAATGATTGATTATGCAAATAAAATATCCCCTCTGTGGTTGTTGTTGTTTGCCCTTTGTTTTCAAAGGGGTCCAGTGACATCATGGGGTGATGGATTTAAGTGAGGCAGAGTTACACAAAGTCATCAGCCTCACTTCCTCTTCCAAAGTCATTGAAGCCAGTGTCAAGACAAAAGTTAAGATGACTGGTGATAGTTGGGGATGCAATAGGTGAATTGGTATCTTTGATGTCTGACCAAGCTCCAAGAGCTCCATAGTGCCTTCTTCAGCTGCCTTCATGGCTGTTGAAACAGATTGTTTCATCCACTCATTCAGTTGGGAAAAGTCTTCCCATGCTTGAGGTAGACATCCCCCTAACTCACTGATGGGTGTGAGGTCCATTGGTTTTTCTCCACTTGGGTTAGCCCATCTGCAAAGATGGTTTACTGGCACATGACCACTGCACATGCTACAGCTTCTTGGAAGAGAGCTGAGTACCAAGTGGAGGTGGAGGTGCAGCCCTCAAAAGGGCTTGGTAAGCCCTCACACTAGAGGTGCTAGCCCTGGAACACATAATATACTAGCCTTGTGGCTGAACAGTAAATCCCTTTTTGTTTGAGCACTTTTTGGGTATACAAATTACTTTCCTAGTTAGAACTTGGAGTTAATCAGCATTACTCATTTTACAGAAGAGGAGCTGGAGGCTCTGGAAAGTTATGACTTGACCAAGGGTATAAAGTCTGAGTGATGATACAGACGTCCAAGTCCAGGTCTTCCCAATCCAGTTCCAATGTCACATGACTAGCCAGATCAGGTAAAACAATTCTCTGGGCTCACAAGTTTGTAACTTGACTGTGTGCACTTATAATTTTCATTCTCTCTTCCCATAAGCCCTGCTTCCATGTACCCATCACCTAGATCAGTAAATTAAGAGAATATTATTACATGCTGGTACCATACACATGCAGATCTGACCAAATGGAATGAAGACCCTTTTCAAGGGATTAGAACATTCAGAACATTTTAGACTCATCACCTGATTACTTTTGCGTACTGGGAATGTTCTGGTTTGCTAGGATGACTGCTTTGGATCACATTGTGCTTTCAGAATCTCTTGAAATATTTACAGGTAATGAAGCTGGAACCAAAACATTCAGAAAACATCACCCTGCAGAAATTACCCATTTTTCTCAATTTGGAAGGTGGAAATAGAAGTGGAGGTTGTGGGGATACACTAGGGAATATGGCTTCTGGGATAGAATTTCAGAAATTTGAAGCATGAGTTTGATGCTATTCACATTTATAACATAGCTTTCATTTTGAAAAGGCAATGTATTTCATCACTTGACTGTAGTTGTGAATTATTTGTGCATTCATCAATGTAGAATGTCAGCTTACTGGTTCCTTTGGTGTAACTAGAGATTTCTGTACATGCTGAAAACTCAAAGAGCAGTGCCTATAAATAATGTCACATAATGCTTTGGAATTTGCAAAGAATTTATGTGTATTATTGCATTTGAGATTCACAACTAGATTCTATAAGTATTTTCCCTGCATTTTAAAGATGAGGAAACTTGCTGAGGGCATTCATACAGCTAGAGCTAGAGACAGGATTTGAGCCCAAATTTTCCCAACTGTGAATTTAATGATCTACTAACTACCTCTGAAAAAGTAGAAGGAAGGGCTCTGTGCTAAGAAAAGGAAGAAACCAGGAAGGAAGTATTATGCAGCAGAGGGAAAGAGACTCTGGGATTTTAAAAGGTCTTGCCACACGTCTGTTTGAAGAATCAATCAATTTATCAACAGGTATTTATTAAGCATTTAATGCATACCAGGTACTGTGCTAGGTGCTGGAAATACAAGTAAGAAGAATGAAACTATCCCTACTTGCAAAGAACTTGCATTCTTATAGAGGTGATAAGAAATACATGTAAAATATATTGCATAAACATAAGGTGAATAAAGATATTTGTACATATGGGTTATATATAATTAAAGTGGTTAAATGCAAAATAATTTGGGAAGGAGGGCATTAACAGGGGGGAATCAGAAGAAGTTTCAGCTAAAAGATGACGTCTGAGCTACATCTTAAAGGAAAAGAGAGATGCCATGAAAAAAGCATGGAGACAAAAGATAGAGTATCATGGGTGAGGAACAAAGAGAAGGCCAGTTTGGCTAGATCACCAAGTATAAGAGCATGAGTAACATTTAACATGGATGGAAAAAATAGTATGGTTAGGTCATGTAGGGCTTTAATAGCTAAACAGACATTTTATATTTTATTCTGGAGGAGATAGAAAACCAGTAGAGTTGATTGAGTAAGGAGTGTTATATGGTCAGATATGTGTTTAAGGAACATTACATGGGTGGTAGAGTGTAGGATAGTCTGAGCTGAGAGAGACCTGAGGCAGATAGATCTATTAGGAGGCAATCCTATTAATCTAGGTAAGAAGTGATGAGGGCCTGAGTTGAGGTGGTAGTTCTGTGAGTAGAGAGAATGGGTCAGATTCAAGAGATATGAAGTAGAAATGATAAGATTTGGCAACTGATTGAATGAATGGGATGAGGGAGAATGAGGGCTCAGGAAAATGCCAAGTCTATAAAATTGAGACACTGCAAGAATGCTGGTGCCTTTGATAGAAATATGTGACTTGCTTTCTTTGGCTATTATATTCCAGCATACAATAAACTTCAAGTGCATAATTAAAGATCTCAGCCTCTATGTTACCCTGCAACTCTGGCCAACTATAGACTGTTGTAGAGGAAGACCATGACGAGATAGTGGGTTTGAATATTTTACCTTAGACCAGTCATATAACTTGCCTGAGCCTAGGTATCTTCCTGGGAAATGATAGTGTTGGACTACTTGGTTGTTATGTTCCCTTCCAGCTCCAAATTCAGTGACATTAATGTGAAAAGATAAGAGCTACGGTAGATGAGAGTACAAATTAGTGATTTTGAACTGGTTGTATGACTGGACCCAAAGATTGATAATGGATCAGCATTAATCTGAGGGAGGTTTCTAGTGGAGAGTCATATGTGTTTGTCTTTGGCCTTGTTCCATTCAACATTAAATTGAATTCAAAATTAAATTGAAATGATTACATGGATGAAAGCATAGATTCAACAGACATTTATTAAACACCTATCAATCAATGACCAACAAACATTTCTTAAGCACTGGAAGGAATTATGCTAAGCATGAGGGATACAAAGAAAAAGAAAAATAGTTCCTGCCCTTAAGGACCTTACATTCTAATGAGGGAGACAAAATGTATATAAATTAGTATATGCAAAATTCATACCGAATAGATAAAAGATAACATTAGATGAGAAAGCACTAGTAGCCAAGGAGACCAGGAAAGGCTTCCTGCAGAAGATGAGCTTTGAATTGAATATTGAAGGAAGCCCAAGATTCTAAACAATGGAGGTAAGGAGTTAGAGCATTCTGGTCATGGGAAGTCAGTGCAAAGAACTGAAGACAAGATATGGAGTGTTGGGTGTGAGGAACTGAAAGCAGTTCAGTGGGACTGGATCATACAGTGTAAAGGAAAGGAATAATGTGAAGCTGTGCAGCTAGCTGGTGTAGTGGATAGAGTATTGAGCCTTAAATCAGGAAGTCCTGAGTTCAGATTTGATCTCAGAAACTTCCCAGCTGTGTGACCATAAGCAAGTCACAACTTCTGTTTGCCTCTGTTTCCTGTCTGCCAAATGGGGATAATAAAACCTTCTAGGGTTATTGTGAGGATTAAGTGAGATAATAATTGTAAAACACCTGGCATATAGTAAGCCCTATAAAATTTTAGCTATTATTATTGCTAAGAATGGAAAGAAAAGGAGTCAAGTTGTGACCCTGGGATGGCTACAGGTCTGGAGGGTGACAGGAGAGCTTGTGATAGGTCTTGGATGCAGCAGCAGCAGCAGCAGCAGCGGCAGCTTCAGAAGCTCTCAGCCCAAAGATGGTAAGGGCGGGGTCAGACAACTGGTCAGAAAGATTACAGGGGATCCTTTGCTGGTACTGGGTGACACTGGTGCTGATTGGCAACTCTATTGTCTACAAACAGTTCTGGGTCATAGTTCCATACTAGAGAGAAGCACTTGAGCCTTGGTCACAGTTCCAGGGCCAAGAGGAATGCTAGTACTTGTGGCTGCAGGGGAGCAGGGGCCCATCCTAGGTAAAGACCAAAGCACAAACCAGGAGAGCAGTGACCACACTTGTATAAGGATAACACCACTTAGGAAGCACTGCAAATTTGGAGACCCCAGAACTAGCTCTGAAAATAGTAGCATTCCTCTTACTAGCTGTGTGACCCTGGGCAAGTCACTTAACTCTGATTGCTTAGCAAAAAAGCAAAAAAAAATAGTAGCATTCCTGAAACTTGGCACAATGCCTCCCCACTCTCAGGTGAGCAAGCCCAACTTTAATATAAAGTTCAAAAATAGGCTTGGAAAATGAGCAAACACACAAAAAAGAATTGACCATAAAAAGCTACTTCAGTAACAAGGCAAGACATAAACTTAGAAGAAGACAACAATATGGAAACAGCTACAACAAAGCCTCAAAGAAAAATGCTCATTAGACCTAAGAATAGCAAGAAGTCATGGATGAGTTAAAGAAAGTGATAAGAATAGCAAAGGAAAAATTGGGAAAAGAAATGAGAGTGATACAAGAAAATTATGAAAATTATGAAAAGAGAATTAACAGCTTGGTACAAAAAATACTGAAGAAAATACCTTAGAAAACAGAATTGACCTAATGGTAAAAGGAGCACAAACATTCACTGAAGAAAAGAACCTCTTTAAAAAGTAGACTAGGCCAAATTAAAAACGGGGTATAAAAATTCACTGAAGAAAAGAATCCTTTAAAAAGCAAAATTGGACAAATGGAAAAAGGTACAAAATCTTATTTAAGAAAATAATTCCTTAAAAATTAGAATTGGGCAAGTAGAAGCTAATGGCTCCATGAGACTTCAAGAAAAAACTAGAACAAAGTCAAAAGAATGAAAAAATAGAAGAATATGTGAAATATCTCAATGGAAATACAACTGACCTGGAAAATAGAACCAGGAGAGTTAATTTAAATATTATTGGACTATCTGAAAGCCACGATCAAAAAAGAACCTGGGCATCATATTTCAAGAAATTATAAAGGAAAACTACCCTGATATTCAGAAGTTAAAATAGAAATGGAAAGAAGCCACTGATCACCTCCTGAAAGAGGTCCCAAAATGAAAACTCCCAGGAATATTCTGCACAAGTTTTAGACCTCCCAGGTGAAGGAGAAAAATATTGCAAGCAGAGAAATAAGCAATTCAAATATCATGCAGTAATAGTCAGGATCACACAAAATATAGCAACTTCCACTTAAAGGAAGTAGAAGGCTTGGAATATGATATTCCAGGAGGTAAAGGAACTAAGATTACAACCAAAAAATCACCTACCCAGTAAAACCAAGTATCATCCATCACGGGAAAAATGGATAGTTAATGAAATAAAGGACTTCCAAGCATTCCTGATCAAAAGACCCGAGCTAAATAGAAAACTTGGCATTCAAACAGAAGCATAAAAAGATAAACATGAAAGAGTAATTGTAAGGGACTCAATAAAGTTAAACTGTTTACATTCTTATATGGGAAGATACTACATGCAACTCTTAATCATTATTAGGGCAGTTAGAAGGCATCTACATAGAGGACATGGATGTGAGTAGATTATGTTGGGATGATTGACAAAAAATGTAGGTGTGAGAAAGAAGGATACATTGGGAGAAAGGAGGAGGGAGAAGTAGAATGGGGAAAATTTTCTCACATAAAAGAGGCATGCAAGGAAGAACTTTTATAATGAATGGGAAAATGGGGGTGGTGGTGGCAGGCAATGCTTGAACCTCATTCTCATTGGAATTGATTCAGAGCTGAGAATACACACACACATACACTCAGTTGGGTATAGAAATATATCTTACCCAGTGGGGAAATAGGAAGGGAAGAGGTTAAGAGATATGAGAAGGGGAGGAAATGATAAAAGAGACAGCAGATAAGGGAGGCAGTGGTCAGAAGCCATACAGACTTTTTTGGAGGGACAGAATAAAAAGAGAGAGAGAGAAGGGTAAAGCTAAGGAGATAAGATGGGAAGGAAATACACAGTAATCGTAACTGTGAATATGAGTGGGAGAAACTAACCCATAAAACAGAAGTGGATAGCAGGATGGATTAGAACTAGAATCCAAAAGTATGTTGTGTATAGGAGACACATTTGAAATAGAAAGACACAAACATTTAAAATAAAGGACTGGAATAGAATCTATTATGCTTTATGACAGCAATCAAGATAGCAATAATGATCTCAGACAAGCAAAAACAAAAAATAGATCTAATTAAAAGAGATAATGGAAGTAACTATTTTTCTAAAAGATACCATACACAATAAAATAACACCAAAAAATTTTATAGAAAGTTTCCCTGATAAAGGCCTCAGTTCTCAGAGATATAGGGAACTGAGTCAAATTTGTAAAGCTAAGAGCCATTCCCCAATTGGTAAATGATCAAAGAAGAAGAAATCAAAGCTATCTATAGCTATATGAAAAGATGCTCTAAATAGCTACTTATTAGTGAAAGACAAATTAAAACAACTCTGAGGTACTACTTCATACCTATCAAAGATGACAAATGCTGGAGGGGATGAGGGAAAATAGGCACATTAATGAATTGCTTGTGGAATAGTGAGTGGGTTCTATTGGTTCCAGGAGAACTATCTGGAACTATGCCCAAAGAGCTATAAAACTATTATACTCTTTAATTCGGTAATACCACTACTAGGTCTGCACCTCAAAGAGATCAAAGGGAAAGGAAAAGGACCTCTATATACAAAAATATTTATAGCAGCTCTTTTTGTGGAAGTTCATCAATGGTGGAATGGCTGAACAAGTTGTGACATATGTTTGTGATGACATATTATTGTGCAATAAGAATAATAAGGGGAGTTGTTTTAGTAAAAACATGGGAAGACCTATATGAATTAATTAAGTGTAAAGCGAAAAGAACTGGAATATCATTGTGCACAGTAACAGCAATGTTTTAATGATGATCAACTATGAAAGCCTTGGTTATTCTGATCAATACAATGATCCAAGACAAATCTGAAGGGCTCATGGTGAAAAAAATGCTATTCATTTCCAGAGAGAGAGAACTGATGAACTGAGTGAAAACAAGTGTAATTTTCTCACTTTTTTTTGGCAATATGGCTAATATGGAAATTTTTTTGCATGATTTTACATGTATAATTTATATCATAGTGTTTGCCTTCTCAGTGGGCAAAGGGGCATCTAGAACCCAAAATTTAAAAAGAAAAAATTGTTTAAAATAAATAAATAATAAATTAAGGAGAAAAAAGAAAATTAAGATAAAAGGATAGATTCTGGGGGATAGATGAGTTATTTTGGGGACATATGTTTGAGATGTCTATGAGACAGTTCAAAATGTCCAATAGGGTAGTTGATAATGTGGGATTAGAACCTGGGAGAGAATGGGGCTATGTATATGAATTTTGGAATCATGTACATAGAGATGATGATTGAATCCATGGGAGTTCATGAGGTCAACCAGTGAGAGAATATAGAGAAATAAAAAGAAGACCCAAGACAAATCCTGGGAGGATATCCACATTTAGTGGGGACTCTGTTAAGAGGAAATCCCTCTACCAATGCAGCCAAGCTTTAGCTTTGAATATTGGAGTCTTGGAGAAATGTTAGGGGCACTGACAAGTTAAGTGACTTGCCTAGGGTGACATAACTGAGATATGTGAGGGGCAGGACTTGAACTCAATTCTTCCTGATATTGAGACCTAACTTTTTATCCACTTTGCCATGTTACCTCTCATACATACATTTAACTCTTACAAATAAATTGTTACCACAATAAGACCAAAAGGGGCCAGAGAATGCTTTAGTCGCAAATATGTAACTTTTTTTTACAATTATAATGAGATTGCTGCTAAAGGCAATAATATCAGATTAGAATATAATCTTATTTTTAAAATTTTATGAAGAAGGATGGTGGACAGCTCTGAGTAATATTCTCTTATGTAAAACCGAGAGAAACAGCAGAGGGAAAGAACCTTGTTTAAAACTTAGGAGGGAGCTTAATAAGAGATCCAACCAAGCAAAGTGATCACAGAGTCATACAAGACAAAAATGGAAGAAAGACAACAAACAGAAAAAAAATCTGCAAAGTTAATTATGACAAATTATTTATATTGCATATCCTATATTGCAAAGGACAATGGAATCACCACACTTGGGCTCTGATATCAAAATACCAGAAATGCATTTAGAGGAGGGAGAAATGGAACGTAATAGATGAATGGTAAGAAAAGCATCTAGACTGGACCACATTTATAGAAAGTCAATTCTAGTTGGAGGTGAAATAATCGTGAAGGCATTGAGTAATTGATAGTATTTGATTAATTGATTAAGTATTTGAAAAATGGGGAGGATATTTTCCCACAAAAGGTGTGGGAAAATGTTAGACTTTATTAATGCTGAAAAATGTGACCCAACAACTACTGACCTATATGCTTACTTACCCTGTATACAAAATTTTTATGAGTCATCTATTCATGAACTGAGTGCATCTTAATGAGGATATTAGAGAATAATCAGGCATAAGGCACATTTGACATTGGGCTACATCTTTACTGTTTTATATTTGAGTGAAAGATTTATTAAACACATGATTATACTACTTATTGTTTGTCAATTTACTAGGGTGAAACTCCAGACTAAATAGGCCCTTTCACAGAGACCTTGGCTATTATTACCTAGTTTTATGGAAACAGAGAATCTTGGGGCCTCAGAGTTGACTGTCCTCTTTGAGCGAATTTGTGTGAGGAGCTGAGAGAACTAATAAAATCCAGTCCTGAAGAGACATGAACAGTTTATTGTCATGGAGAAAGTCTGTGCGACTTGTTATTGGAGTCTATGAAGAACTCAGAGAGCTGTTATTTTTGAGAGAGTCTGAAGAGATATTTTGAGAAACTGAATTTAACTGCCATTATGGAAGAGAACTGAATGAATTTAGCTGTCTTTGATCCCTGATGAGAACTGAGTTAACTTTTATTTTGTGGAGAAGATATTCTGAGAACAATTCCTGAGAGGAACTGAGGGACTTTAACTATTATCCTGAGGTAAACTCAACTAGCTGTTGTATTCTGAGGAGAGATAAACAATTGATTGACATTTCTGAGGAGAACTGGAAAGAGAATGTTGTTCTGAGAGAAACTGAGTTAACTACAGGCAAGCAGGCAGCAAACACTCAATAAATGCTTACTGTGTGCCTGCCACTGTGCAAAACACTGAAGTTATAAATAAAAATAAAAGGAACAACAGTCCCTGCCCTTAAAGACCTTGCATTCTAATAGAAGAAGACAGCACCTAAAAATGAGCTGGAAGTGGTGTAGGTAGAGGGAGAGGGTGAGAAAGCAGCTGAATTATGATGGCAAGTTTATAGAGTTAGAGGCACAGATAGGAAGAGAATGAAATGTAGCCAGTCTGGGCCCATCCGCTAAATGAAGACCCTGAACAGAACTCACCAATGGGTGAAAGCAGGCTGGCATAGTGGTGCAATATTCCAGAATGAGAAGGCCTCAGGGATTGAGGAAATTCCAGGGCAAGAAGCTTGCTGAGTCAGGGTGGTGAAGTTCCTAGCATCAGGAGACAATTACTGGACAACGGTTCTAATGTTTTTGAGGAAATGGTGATTGACAGTGGGTGAGAGGAATTTTAGTCAGCAACTTATCTTTTCCCCTGTTTTTTTTTAGAGCATAGAAGTTACCGTAGCTATACTCTTTTTCAAATATGACACATTGTTCAAATAGTTATCTATAACTTGACAATATTTATTGCTTTTAATAAATTACATTGTCAATAATATTGATGTTGATTAAAGCCCAAAAGTTTGGGGTTAGAGACTGAGACAGGAAGGAGAATGAAGGGGAAAAGAAATTTCCATGAAATGGGGCTCAAACTCAAACACTAAATCATTAATGACCTTTTCATTTTTAAAAAACATTTTCTGAGGCAATTCTTATTCATACTGACTACACTGCTTTTGAACCCGGAGAGAAAAAGAATTGATAGGGTAATGAGTCAATAGCAGATCAAAGGGTGGGAATTTGGCATATTTGTCCTTGAGAGTCCATGAAGGGGAATTATTGCTTTCTCATGAGGTGATTCATCTTATACCTCAAAAGGGATTGCTATAAGAACAAAATGCTTCCTTAAAATCTCTCTTTTTTAAAATAGCAAACATGAGAATACATTTTATTTATCAATAAGCATTAAAACATTAACTTGGGGAGACAAACTTCATATGTATAAATATACAATTATATATTTGTATAAAATTACAGAATGTCATAGTAATTTGTCCAGTGACAACTTCTTAAAAAAAAAAAAATTCCTCTCAACAAATTCATCCAGTTTTAGTTTTCCTGGAGTGCTCTCTATAGGCTTTAGGAAGTTTAGTTAGCTATTTGAGTAACAAGTACCAACGTAAGAATAATTTAATTGATAAAATTATGGTTAGTGTCTAACATAGAAAGGAGAAAAATGATAGCATAATGATATGACAATCTCTTTCTATCTTTTCATACCTGCCTGATAATTCTTTCTAGATTATCATCATCTGGAATTTTGCGCTTTGAAAATTCTCCTAGGTCAAACCCATCTCTTGGCCACCTCTCAGATTTTCCTAGATCTTTTATGACTGTAACAGCTAAATTCTCAAGAACATGATATCCTTTCCCCATTTTCTCCTTCCTTCCTTTCTCTCCTCTATCTTTCCATCTCTGATTCTTCCAACTTCTTTCTATTTCTCCTCAGCTCCTTCTCATTTTAACAGTGATATTTTTTACCCCTTCTTTGTCCCTATCTCATCTCACTTCACATTTTGGCCAGGACAAATAGTTCTGAATTCCTAACTTACTGGGATAAAAAAAAAGTCCACTGGTGAATGTAAAGGCTTTTCAATTATTATTTACTTTACCTCAAAAGCTCTCTTCCAACAAGGTGTATCCCATCCATATATTAAAATCACTCAAGAGTCTTTGAAAGATTTAAGAACAGAGCATTAACTCACAAAACTGGAATATACCTGGAGGCAGGATATAAAGATAAGCAAAAGGCATTAAGGTCCTTTTATTCCATCCTGCCCCAAATTTAATAGAGCTGAAGCAGACCTCTCTGGAAGATCTCTAAACTTTATTGTTACTCTGAATCCAGCACCTTTTATGTTGTACTACCCTATCTCTGTCGGGGAAAAATAATAGGAAAGAATTGCCCAGAAATATGGCTTTGGAATCTCTCAGTTCTATCAGAATGTCAATCACTTAATAATGCCAGGGGAATATGACCATAATCTACATGTGCTTCTCAGAATCAAATCATTCATATAGCTATTGCAGTGCTAAATAGATTAAGGTGGCTTTAATGACTATTAAAATTATGTCTGCCTTAAAAAAAGTGAGCAGCATGATGAAAAATGCTGTGCACCATCAGAGAAAGAACTGATGGAGTCTGAATGCAGATCGAAGCATGCTATTTTTCACCATATTTTATTTTTTTTGTTCATGTTCTCTTTCACAACATGTGACTAATATGGAAATACGTTTTGCATGATTGCATATGTAAAACCCATATAAAATTGTTTATCATCTCAGGGATTGGGGGGTGAGGGAGAAAGGAGAGAATTTGGAAATCAAAATTTAAAAAAATGTTAATTGTTTTCACATGTAATTGGGAAAAATAAAACATTTCAATAAAATAAAGTAAAAACAATGAGCATGAACCTTAGCTTCTTTTTAATTTTTAGGAAGATTAAATTTTTTCCCCTATGGCTACAAGAATTCTGAAGATTCAAGGAAGGATTTTGCCTGAATTGGTTTTCTGTTTCCTTTTGAGGTATTAACCCCCCCCAAATTTCTTATTGCTTGTTTGGCATGATTGAAGAAAATTTAGTGTTATGATGATTCAGGGTTTTTGGAAATTTACTCTAATTCCTTAATTCCAGGGGCAACTGCTTTAATAACAGAACTATATTTATCTCCAACTCTTGAAATAAGAAAGCTCTTTCCTTTTATCTATTTCATTTATCTTCAGGGAAGGTTCCAACTTTCAATTAAAGTCAAGGTAAAAGTGTCCTAATTTAATATTAGTGAATAAATAATGGGGCTGAACTGTGATGAAGCTATTCAAAGTTGAAAGAAGATAATTTCCAGGGAATATTTAAGGAGTTTGAGGAGTTCCTAACTCTAACTCTAGGGCTCCATACACTGTTCCAGCTAGCTGCCCTCTCTCTCTCTCTCTCTCTCTCTCTCTCTCTCTCTCTCTCTCTGTATATGTAAAAGCAAGTGGTTCCTAAGGTAGGAAGTATTGGTTTACAAATGATGTAGATACAGAAATAATGGATGTTAACCTGCCCAACACTGGAGCCCTCTCCAGGCTATTCTGAAAAACGCTATCTGCAAAGCCCCAGTCCATTGCCTCATACCCATTTCCAGAGTTGCCAAGACTGGAATGCCTGTCTTTATTTAAAGGGCTTTTTGTTGTTCAGTTGTTTCAGCCATGTCTAACTCTTTGTGGCCCCATTTGGGGTTTTCTTGGCAAAGATATTGGAGTGGTTTGCTATTTCCTTGTTCAGCTTATTTTACAGTTGAGGAATTTGAGGCAAACATGGTAAATTGACTTCCCAGAATCACACTGAAAGGGGGCAGCTAGGTGGTGCAGTAGACAGAGCTCTGACCCTGGAGTCAGGAGACATGAGTTCAAATCCACACACTTGACACTTAACTAGCTGTGTGACCTTGGACAAGTCACTTAACCGAAATTGCTTCACCAAAAAGAATCACACTAAAGCTAGATTTAAACTCAGGTCATCCTGATTCCAGGCTCAGTGCTCTATCTGCTATGTCATCCAGATGCCTCATTTAAAGGGCTGCTTTCTAGCTTTTGTTTTCTCCCTCGCAGATTGGTTTCTTCCCACTGGTATTCTTTCCTCTGGCCTACCCAATACTGCTATTTGTTGAAAAACAAGACATGACATTGGATTTGCAGCCTGACTGTATTGCTAAAATGGGCAGCAGACAAGGAATAGATGGAAAAAAATGTCAGAGTAGGCTTGAATAGTCAGTAAAAACAGAAAACTCTCATCATCTAGCCCAGGCAGGGTTTAGTCAGAGGCAGGTCAGTCCTATGGATAGCTTCATGAGAATCATTGGGTATAACTAAAAAATAGTATGAGTATGACTAAGAACTTTAATTTTCAGGACTTTGAATTTCAAGGGCTGCTTAGACCTATTCTCTGAAATTCTCTGTTTTTAAAGGAGTCTTTGCTCTTTTTATACTGGTCTTTGTCTAAAGATTAATACCTTTTTTTTTTTTACGTTGCCTCCATTTCTTAGTATACTCCTTCCTCCCCTACTCTGAGAGCTATTCCTTATAACAAAGAATAAAACTGAAAGAAAAAAAGTGGAAAAAACCCCTAATAACAAAGAAACCAAATCTAACATTATATATAGTAGTTAAAAATTTAGGTGTACTACACTCTAGAAAGAAGATGATATTTTTTTAAAAATAAATTTTTACTGTTTTTTAATATCACCAAAATTTCTCCCAGAATGTTTTCCACTCTGCATTCCAGAGAACAATCCTTCATAACAAATGTTATTTAAATGAAAAAAGTGAATAAGAGAATAAAATTAGCATGATGATCAATACATTCAAAAAGTCTGAATATATACATATATCCATACATACATATATATGTATATATATGTATATGAAATGCATACCTGTGAACTTCTCGCTTCTGCAAAGGAGTAAGGTATGAACTATCTTCTCATTTTTCTTCCTTGGAGTTGAGTTCTGCTACTTGTTGCCAGAGAATGGTGGAGTGAACTGATCAACAGAATAACAATTGAACCTTTGGAAACATAATTTACCATAAACTGAGGCCTGCATGTGTGATTATACATATATAAGGAGGCTAAAGTTGTACTTTTAGGAGGAGAATAATAGCAGTTGGATGTCTGTATGGTTATCAAACAGCATGTTTTTGTACTTTCTGCTTTGTGATGTTATGCTCATACTGTGGTTGGCAGGTTGTAAGACAGTGTAAGAGTTTGGCATTGGTTGAGAGGCTGATAAATTTAGTGATATTTTCAAGGCGTGCTTTGCATTGCAGAAATCCTTTACCTTTTTTTCTGTTTTATCCATTTATTAACAAAAATTGCCTTTTTTCATGAGAAAGAATCTCAATTAAGAAATTCAGTTAAATGACTTATTTGTCTAAAATGATCAGTCTAATAATTCCTTCTTTCCTTCTCTTTGTTCTCCCTCTCTTCCCCCCACCTTTCTTTTCTCCCTTCCCCTTTTCTCCTCTTCCTCCATATCTCCCTTTCACCCTTTTATGTAAGTACTTCTCTGCTTAAAAAAGGAGAGCAGCTAAAGAAGAAATTGAAAACAAGAAACTATTGAAACTGGGTAAGCTTGGGTTCTTGTTCAAGGAAAAGTTGACCTATGAAAGGAGATTCTACAGCAGGTGTTTTTAACCTGGGGTCTGTTTAAATTTTAATAAGTAAATTTTATGTAATTGGTTTCCTTTATAATCATGTACATTTTATTTTATATATTTTGAGAAGGCATTCTTTTTTTTTTCTTGGTGAGGCAATTGGGGTTAAATGACTTGCCCAGAGTCACACAGCTAGTGAGTGTTATATGTCTGAAGTCACATTTGAACTCAGGTCCTCCTGACTCCCAGGCTGGTGCTCTACTCACTGTGCCAGCTAGCTGCCCCATTGAGAAGGCATTCCTAAGATTGCCCAGACTGCCAAAGGGCTCCACGACATGAAAAAAAGTTAAAAACTCCCACTGTCTAGGAAAGGTAATAAGATTTAGAGCTGGAAAGGACCTTGCTGTTGTTGTTCAGTCATTCAATGGTTGAAGAGTCACGTCCTACTCTTCATGATCCCATGGACCATAGCACACCAGGGCTTTGCATCCTCCACTATCTCTCTAAGTCTGTCTAGGTTCCTGTTCATTGTTTCCATGATACTATCTATCCATCTTATCCTCTGCCATCTCCTTTTCTTTTTGCCTTCAAAATTTCCCAGTGTCAGTGGCTTTTCCAATGAGCTTAATCTTCATATTGTATGGACCAAGTGTTTAAACTTCAGTGAATAACTTGAGTTAATTTCTTTAACTGATTTGACCTCTTTGCTGTCTAAGGGACTCCCAAAAGAAGACTCTCCAGCACCACAATTCAAAAGTGTTGCTTCTGGAATGCTCAGCTTCCTTTATGGTCCAGCTCTCATAGCCATACATTGCTCCTGGAAAGACCATAGTTTTGATTGTACTGACTTTGTCAGCAAGGTGACATCTCTGCTTTTTAGTGTGCTGTCCATATTTGCCATAGCTCTCCTTCTAAGTAGCAAGCATCTTTTAATTTTATGGCTGCAGTGACGATTACAGCAATCTTTAAGCCCCAAAATATAAAATCTGACAGTTTCCTTTTCTTCTCCCTCTATTTGCCAGGAAATGATGAAACTAATTGCCAAGATCTTTTTTTCCCCCATGTTAAGCTTCAAGCTAGCTTTTATATTCTTCTCTTTCACCCGCATCAAGAGGCTTCTTAATTCCTCTTCACTTTCTGTCATCAGAGTGGTATCATCTACATACTTGAGATTGTTGATATTTCTCCCAGCAAGCTTCATTCCAGCCTCTGATGCATCCTGTCTGGCATTTCACACGATGTACTTTGCATGTAAGTTAAAAATTAAGGTGACAATATACAGCTTTGTTTTACTCTTTTTCCAATCTTAAACCAATCCATTGTTACTTGTTTGGTTTTAAAAATTACTTCTTGGCCACATATAGGTTCTGCTGGAGACAAGTAAGATGATTTGTAACTCCCATCTCTTTGAAGACTTGCCCCATTTTGTTGTGATCCACACAATCAAAGGCTTTAGTGTTGTTCATGAAACAGAAGTAGATTTTTTTCTGGAGCGCCCTTGTTTTCTTCACATCCAGTGAATGTTGGCAATTTGGTCTATAGTTCCTCTGCCCTTTTGAAAACCAATCTGCTCTTCTGGTAATTCTTGGTTCACATATTGCTGATGCCTAGCTTGCAGAATATTAAGTACAACTTGGCTGGCATATGGCACAGTGAATACAGCATTGGGCCTGGAGTCAGGAGGACCTTGAGTTCAAATCTGGCCTCAGACACTTACTAACTGTATAACTCCAGGCAAGTCACTTCACCTTGTTTGCCTCAGTTTCCTCATCTGTAAAGTGAGTTGGAGAAGGCAATGGCAAGTCACTTCAGTATTGCTGCCAAGAAAATCTTAAATGGGGTCACAGAAAGTCAGACATGACTAAAAATGATTGAACAACAACAACAACTCATGGGAAAAGCCTTGAGAGATTTGACCTTAAATATCATCTAATCCAACCTTGTCATTTTACAATTAAGGAAAGTATAGGCTTGATAGTTTAAATGACTTGACCAAGACCATATAGGCAGTAATTAATAATCATTTCTAGCAGGTAAGCTCAAAAGTCCCAGGAATAACTTGGACCCAAGATGATGAGCCTTGCTTCTAGCCCAACCCTTCCAGAAATCACACAGATAAATGACTGTCATGGCTATGTAACCTGGCCACACCCTTCTTGACTGAAAGACCTGAATACCAGGAAAGAAAATTCTCACCACCAAATTTAGCACCCTCAGATGGCTCAGTAGATGTGGTTTTATCAATGGGGTGCACGAGCATTCAGGGAAGACTAAGCATCTCTGGTGTAAGGACTGCAGGCCTCTTTTAATAGTTGCTTTCTACCTTTGGGGCCCACCTGCCATCCAACTCCCACCTGTAGTTCCAAGAATCTATAGCATATGCAATGGTTATACTCTGGTAAACTGTTTTGGCAAATGGGCTAAATAAGGTTGAGGGGAACTGAGGGGCCTCACACCAAACGGTGAGTTAGGGGGGTCTCTAACCTAAGAATCTGAAGACATCCCCCAGCAGTATGGGCAGATGAAAACAATTTGAAGGTGGTGGAAGCAGGTGGCATGGAATACTTAGAATTTGATCAGATATTGAAGAGATGAAGGTCATCCACAGCATCCTGGGCCATCACCAGTCACCTCAACTTTTATCTTCCTACTGACAACTTCATTCAACTCTGTCTCACTTAAATTTAATCTATTCATGAGTCAAAAATAGCCAGCCATACCATTTTACTATTTTTACCCACCTCAAAGTCCTGTGGTGACTTGGATTTCATCCCAAGTGATGAAGCAGCAGGTATGAATACACTGGGAGCTGTCGTCACAACCCTGCACACAGGTGGTCCAGGCCATACAGTCGTCTTCTTTATGGACTCAAGCAGCAGTGGGATTCAGCAGCGTGTCTGAGCAAGCCTTTTTTAGGGACTGCACTGCTCACCTCCTGGCATGACTAAGGGGCTAGAACAGGTGTCCTAAAAATTGTTTGCTTCACCTAATTTAACCTTGATCTGCTTAACATGGAAGGCAGGAATCCTACCTTGTGGTTGAAAAACTTGCTTTTTTTTCTTATTTATTACTCAGCCTCTTACAGTGTGACTTCTGAATTGCCAACCACTCAATTGAAACTGATATCTTCAAACTGATATGTGTAAAGATACCAGTTATCTCTTAACTGCCAAAACCAGGACCTTTCTTCCAAACTCATCCTTCTTGATCTTTCTGCAGAATTTGACACAGTTGGCCACTCTCTCTTCCTGAATACTTTTAAAAATGCCATTTATCTCTCTTTGTTCTCCTAATACCTGTCTGGCTACTCCTCAGCCCTTTTCAGGATGATAATAATTTCACTCCCCCAGTAACTGTGGCTGTATTCTAAGGCTTTTTACTGCAGCCTCTTCTCCTTTTTCTCAACATTCTTTCACTTGATAACCTCATTAACTTCTAAGAGTTCAATTATAATCTTTAAATAGATATATTTAGCCTAATCTCTCTTCTGATCTCCAGTCCCACATTACCAGCTACCTACTAGACATGTACAGCTGGGGGTTTCATAGGCACATAAAAATCATTATGTACAAAACAGACTTCATTATGTTTCTACCCAAACTCACCTCTCTTCCTAAGTCTCTATTTCTATCAAGGGCACCAGCATCTTTCTTGTCACCTACATCTGCAACTTTGAAATTATGATTTCTCTGTGATCTTGCACTATCTCTTATCTCACATAGTCATGAAGTCTTGTTAATTGTACCACCACAACATTTCTCAATTTGTCCCTTTTCATTCATATATTCAAGTCCTCATTGCTTCTCTTATGGATCATTGCAACAGCCTTTGAATTTGTCACCTCAGGCAGTTGATAGCAGTATGATGCTGAGCGAAGTCACTTTTCTGCTTTGGGACTTAAATTTCTCAATTGTAAAACACTTATGCTGGGCTTAGTGTCCTCTAAAAGTCCTTTCCAACTGTCCAAAGTCCTTTCTTACGTTATTTTCCTGTTCACTAAATTCTATTGCTTAACTTTAGGACCAAAACTATACTCTTTTGTTTGTCATTTATAACCATTCATAATCTGGTTCTAGATTACTTTTCTAGATTTACTCCACTTTCTTTTCCTTAATGTATTTATGGTCTAGCCAAACCAGACTTGCTCTTCTTCACACGTGCCACATCTCTCATTTTGTGCTTTTGCTTAGGCTTTCAAACATGCCTGGAACACACCTGTCCCTCACTTCCTCCTTTTAGACCCTTAGCTTCCTTCAGAACTAAGTTCGAATACTATCTCTACTATAAGACCTTTCTGATTTCTCTAACTGCTAGTAACCCTCTTTCAAATTATCTTGTTTACACTTTGCATAATTTTGTACATACTCATATGTGTCTATGTTATAACTCCTCAGCAGGATGTAAGCTACTTAAGAGGCAGAGGCTGTTTCATTTTGTTTTTCATTCTCAGTGTCTGATGCCATGATTGGCATTTCTTTGGTATTTAATAAATATTTGTTTTGAAATTGACAACAAAACCTCAACTTTTCAAATAACATATTTTAAGGAGTTTTTTTGATATCATAAAGGACATCTTTTAGAATGAATTTTCCCCTCAAATAATATTACTGTGAAAATAAGCCCTCAACTTTTAGAATATATTTTAGGCTGTTTGGTTTGGTTAATTTGGTCAGTCAGGGGAATCTGCCATTCAGAGAATATAACTTTACTGTACTATTTGATCCTCTTCACCATGAATAGAAGAAGCTGAAAGTTTGACCTCATTAAGTTCTAGAAGGGCACTACACATAAGCAGTATTGAACCTTCTAGAGTTTCTACAAGTAATTCTTTTGATTCTTGATTTATGATCACTTTCCCTTTTAAATTTTCTAGAATTTTTTGGTACTTTAGGTTTCCTTACTGGATGTAACTGACTGAAACCGGTTCAACTTACTTTTTTTTTTCTTTTGCTTTTTGGTGAGGCAATCAGGGTTAAGTGACTTGCCCAGGGTCACACAGCTAGTTAGGGTTAAGTGTCCGAGGCCAAATTTGAACTCGGGTCCTCTTGACTCCAAGGTCAGAACTTTATCCACTGCACTGCCTAGCTGCCATCTCAACTTAAGTCTTTTGGTGATTTTTGGTGCCCACTTGTCATCCAAGTATATATGAAGTATCTAATATGCAGCATATCATATTGGGATGAGCACTGATCTTGTCAGAAGATCTAAATTAGAGTACTGGCTCTGGAAATGACTTGGTTTAGGAGCCTGGGCTAAGTCACTATTCTGTTTACCTTCATATCTGCAAATGAAGAAAAATATCACACTACTCACCTCATAGGGATGTTGTTTTATAAACCTCCAAACCCTATGTAAATGTGAGTTCTTTATCATCATACAGGAACGTTGGGATGGGGAATGATGGGGTTGGAGATTCTAGTAAGCCCTAGAACAATGCAAAGCCTCCTAAGTGAGATCCATAATCACTCAAGAGTTTGGCCCAATATCTAAGAATATCTATATAAGGAAAACTAAGTGAATGAAAGATACTTATAGTCCAGGCAATGATATTCAGTTGAATGGAGAACCTGTAATTCTGTATAATGCTACTTGGATAGACTAAACAAATAGACAATAAAGTGAACCCAGAACTGAACAAGAGGAAAAGAAAAATATTCTGCGGTGCTTTTAATGACTACAAGCTTTTTTTTTTAAAACAGAAGCCCATTTAAAAACAATAGCATTCTTTCAATAGAGCTATATAATTATGAATCATAAAATCTTACATTCTCTGAAGAATTAAAGTTAAGGGTCACCTAAAGGATGAGAGCTGTGCATGGTGGACATGAACAGGCTGTGACATAGCATCAACAATGACTTATTCAGGACAAAAGGCATAAAATAATATTATCAGAGAGGTGCATATTAGGAGAAAAAATGATGAGCCAATCATGTTGCATGCATGAGGAATAAATAGCCAGTGTGTTCAATTGATATTTGTGCAATATTAAGGTATTATGAGCTCCTTGAGAGTAGGGACTGATTTTTGCCTTTCCTTGTGTCCCTAGTGCCTAGTATAATGCCTAGAATGTTGGAGGTGATTAATAAATGCTTGTTGACTTGACTTGATTAGAAAAAGTCCTCCATCACACTGGGCAGGACCTCTGTTATGAATACTTAGGAGGATATAGACAGCAGAGGAACAGGATGGACAGAGTTTGATCTGGATCCTTTGAGGGAGTAGTAAAGTGTTGAGATCATGGATATACAAGTATCAAGGTTATGATTTCCATTACAAACAGCTTCTTTACTTTAATTCTTTTCTTTTGATGCATAAAAATATTTGCTTACTGACCATTAAGTTGTACTTAACAGTCAAATTTGGCAGAGAAACAGAGAACTCAAGTAATAGCAAGCAATACCTTACTAGGTCTATATGCCAAAGAGATTTTTTTAAAAAGGAAAAGGATTGAGGGCAGCTAGGTGGTGCAGTGGATGGAGCTACAGCCCTGAAGTCAGGAGGACCTGAGTTCAAATCTGGCCTCAGGCCAAACACTTGACACTTACTAGCTGTGTGACCCTGGGCAAGTCACTTAACCCCAATTGCCTAAACCCCCCCCCAAAACAAAAAAAAGGAAAAGGATATATATATATATGTACAAAAATATTTATGGCAGCTATTTTTGTGGTGGCAAAGAATTGGAAATTAAGGGGATGTCCATCAACTGGGGAATGGCTGAAGAAATTATGGTATATGATTGTGATGGAATAATTTTGTGTTATAAGAAATGATGAGCAGGATACTTTCAAAAAATTTAGAAAGACTTACATGAACTGATGCAAAGTGAAGTGAAAAGAATCAGGAGAACATTGCACACAGTAACAGCAATATTGTATGATGATCAACTATGAATAATTTAGCTATTCTCAGCAATATGAAGATCCAGGACAATTCCAAAGGATGTATGATGAAAAATGCTATTCTTCTCCAGAGAAAGAACTTATGCAGATGGCAGATTGAATGAATGCAGACTGAAGTATACTTAAAAAACCCCCTTTACTTACTTTTCTTTTTTTTTTGGGGAAGAGGAGTCTGTGTTTTCTTTCATAATGTGGCTAATATGGAAATGTTTTGCATGACTGTATATATATAACATATATAAAACTGCTTGCTTTCTCAATGCAAAGGGAAGGGAAGGAGTGAGGGAGAGAATTCAAAACTCAAAATTTTAAAAAATAAATGTTAAAATTGTTTTTACATGTAATTAGAAAAATAAAATATTTTAAGAAGTGATAGTAAACAACTAAGAGTCATAAAAATATGATGACAAATTTACAATTTTGGCAAGATTTGAAGTCAGACCCACTGACCTGTAGTTTGGATAACACTATCTTTCCTTTTTTTGAAAACTGGAGAAACATTTGAAAATCTCCAATTCTATGGTACCTTTTCTATTTTCCAGTGTTTCCCAAAGATCCACAATGGCTTCAGGAATAATATGTGTTATGTTTTTCTTCAGGACTTTAGGCTGTAATTCATATGAATCTGGCAACTTGAACTCTCTGAGGTTCAGCCAGGTTCTCTCTTATTATTTTAATTTAATTAATTTAAACTACCTGTTACACATTTTATACCATCCTTCCCAGGCAGAAGACTGTTTTCTTTTGTAGAAAAACCAAGTATAAAATAAAAATTGGGGATTAGTTAATAAACATGTATTAAATGCCTACAAATTGCCATATGCTATGCTGAACACTGGGGATACAAATATGAAAAAAAAAAGAGTCCTTGACCTCAAGGAGCTTTCAATATAATGGGGGAAGAGGTATCATAAAAGAAGGTTGAAAAGTTGGAGTGGGGGAAGAAGTCCAAGAAATGCAAAATGAGTGCATCTGGATAGGAAATGAGATATATGAGGAGATATCTTTCCTGTCTTCTCCTTTACTGTAGGTTAAGGACTTCATGGCTTCACACTCCAATCAGAGGGGCAGAAGGTATTCATGATGTATAAGCAAGTTAAATAGTTCTACCTTTTTCTTTATTATTATTATTATTATTACTATTACTGAGACATTGAGTCTCAACGTGGCTCTTTTTTTGGCCATAGCATTCAGCTTCAGTTTGTTTTAAGCATTAATGCTCCTCATACTATTCTCACAGAACACTACCACTCTTTTGTGTTCACTTTTATTTACCTGTGCTGTTTTAATCTTCTATATAGGTCTTTTTACAAGTCTGTTAGGCAACACATCTGTGTATACACACTTGTCTCTTTAGGAAAAAAAACAACTTCACAACTTATTCAATCATTCCCCAATTGATGGTCACCCCCCTCATTTTCCAATTCTATTGTGCTGTAATAATGAAAGGAATGATTTCAGAGAAACCTAGATAGATTTGTATGAAATGGTTTAGAGTGAAGTGAGTAAAACCAGGAGAACAATTGATATAGTAACAACAATACTGTCCTATAAAGATAAACTACTTTAAGAGACTTAGGAACTCTGACTAATGAAATAACCAACCACAATTCCAGAGGACTTATGATGAAGCATGTTACTCATTTCCTGATGGTGATGAACTCAAAGTGTAGATTGAAACATATTTTTTGGACATGGTCAATACAGGAATTTGTTTACTTGACTACACATGTTTGTAACAAGGGCTTTATTTTTCTTTCTCAGTGGTGGGGGACCTGGTAGAATGAGTAGTGAGTTTTCTTGATTGAAAACAATTAAAAAAACCAACTCCATCTTTTCTTCATTTCCAGAATTGTTTGGGCCATCATGATTTTTTATTCTTGAGTGCTTCTACTTCCCTAGGTGTAATTTTAGGTCATTGAATTCTCCTATCTGTCCTCTGAACTCTCTGAAATCCTTTCCCCCCTAACATTCCATAATCATAAATTAGCACCACAGACAGTGCCTAAACCCATGAACACATTGCACCATGCTGAATAAAGGCTCAAAGATGACGTGGCCAGAGAAGCTAAAAAATTGAATTTAATCTCACTTGTTTAAAATGAGAAGAATTAAGTCTTGAGAAAGGATTTAAAAGTGGAGTGGTAAAGGAAAAGGAGTAGTTAGTAGACTAATTATATAGACACTGAATTACTGTATTTTAATTTAATTTCTATTGTAATAGGGAATCAGACTCCTTTCAGTTTTAACTATCTAAGACAAAACTAAAACTAAGTTAAAAAATAGTACTTTTGGGTAGTGAAATAACTACTACAAAGCCGTTGCAAAACTTTATTTTATTCATAGAAGAGGCCTTTCAGCCCCCACCTCCTAGCCTACTTTCTCTTATTTCATACATAGTTCTAATAAACTTAATGATATAGTCTCCCACTTGAGAGTACTAAGAACAGCAAATTAGAAGATATTAGCTGAAAGCAATGGGACAATTGTTGCCTTTCACTTACAGCAACAAGAAGTAATAGCAACTTGTCTTCCAGCAAGAAGGGGAAAGATGCATAGATTATATAACTCAGCACAAGAACCAATATACAGTAGTTCAAGATCATTTACTATAAGGACTAACAGCCTTATAATCTTATAACCTCTGAGTGAAATATGTGAAGTTATTGTGAAATATGATGTATTTGGCGTGATTTTATATATGGTCATATCAATAGTATAACAATAACTTTGAGTCATGAAGCAATGGTAATATCTTATGCATTCTACTCTAAGAAGAGTAATATTTTATTCCTTAATTGGTCCACATCTGTGATTTAATCAGCATAGAGAACTACAGGCATGTCAAATTTCTCAACTGATGGACATTGGCAAATGATCTATAATTTATCATCTTAGCGAGTAGCTTGGGATATCAAGACTTTAAGTGCCCTTTTCAATCATACAACTAGTACCATGGACAGTAACCAAATCCAAGTTTCTCTGAAGCTGAACCTCTATCCACCAACACATGCCTTTCATAATACATTAAAAATGCATTTCAGAAGAATTAAAATAAAAGAAAATACCACAGTGCTTCAGTTATCTGGAAAATTCTCTTTTGTTTAAAGCTTCATTTTCCAGCAATGCCAGATAAATGAAGAATTGTCATGTAAGTCTGTAATGAATTGTTTTTTGTTTGTATAATATAAAGATTGCCCCTCTCCCCACATATAGCAGAACATAGTGGTAACAGAAAGACAAACTTTTCCCTTTGCTTTCACCCTGTAGAAGTCCAGTCAGGTGGAAACAAATTGGGGTATGGCAGCTTTATAAATAGAGATGGTTGATCTGGTTCCATTAATAGCATAACTGGCCTAAATCTTCACCCAGAACTCAAATTGAACCAAACTTAAAGTACATACACTTAGAGGCCAAATTAAAGTTTAAAACATAGACCACTATACTGCAAATTGCTTGGCAGAAAATATAGCTTGAAAAACCTCTAAATGATATGAAAATGCTGTTTTTACTGCTGTTTACATACTCAAGGATCTGACTTTTTAAAAAAAACCTGATATATAATTTTGAGATGACTCTTTGAACTCTTAGTTATAGAAAGCACTCAAACATTTCATTTTGTACCTGAAAGTCATACAGCCTCTTGAGTCTCTGTAAATTAAAGATGGAGATCTCATTAAATTTTAAGGCACATTTTTAATTTGACTATGAATACTTTTAAAATTACGTTCATTTTATGTGACACCCAGCAGCACAGGGTGCCATTGTAATGCATTTCATTAATAAAATAAATAGATTCTTCTGTGGCTATTGACCTTTCTTCATCTTTAAATCCCTCTAGGAAAGGCAGAGAGCAAAAAGGAACCTTGATTTCAATAGCATATAACCTTAAATCTGACTTAAATCTTCTAATACATAAGTTGTATTAATTCAATGAATAGATTTTGAAAAAGAATTCTTTTCTTGCTCATGATAAGCATTTTTCTGCAGGATGGGTTAAGATTTGAGTTTGTTTTTAAATATTTGTATACATTCAGCAGCTCCCCAGAGGAATGCTAGCTATTGCAGGGGAAATATTATTTTTTTTGTCTTTATATCCCTAGCACCTAATACAGTGACTGGGCAAATAGTAACTGTTTATTGAAGTTGTGATGCTTTTCATGACAGAAAGCTAATCAAAGAATTTTAGAGTTTAAAGTGAGCTTGGCTTTCATTTGTTCCAATTCCCTAATCTTACAAATGAGGAAATTAAGAAAGAAAGGTTAAATGATTTGCTTAAGGTCATACCTCTAGTTAGTAGCAGACTTGGGACTACAATTTAAGTATCCTTACTCCATATCTGATTTCTTCCCACTCCACCATTGAGCTAGGTTGCTACCAAAGTGTGACTGAATATTTGGAGGTTTGATTATTACTGTTATATAGAGTCATGGTTTCTTAAGAATGATGGCAGAACATGTACAAAAATATTCATAGTAGCTCTTTTTGTGGTGGCAAAGAATTGGAAGTTGAGAGGATGCCCATCAATTGCAGAATGGCTGAGCAAGTTGTGGTATATGAATGTAATGGAATGCTGTTGTGCTATGTGAAGTGATGAGTAGGCTGACTTCAGAAAAACCTGGAAAGACTTGTATGGTCTGATGCTGAGTGAAATGAGTAGAACCAAGAGAATGTTGTACACAATAACAGCCATGTTGTGCGATGACTAATATTGATAAACTTAACCCTTCCCAGCAACACAAGGATCTAAGACATCTCGATAGGCCCCATGATGGAAAATGCTATCCACATCCAAAGAAAGAACTGTGAAAGTTGAACTGCTATTTTTTCTCTTCTGTTGAGTTTTGTTTCCTCTTTCTGATGGTTCCTCCTATTGGTTTTAATTTTTACATACAACACCACTAATATGAAAATATGTTTAATAGGAATGCAAATGTATAGCCTATATCAGATTGTATGCTGTCTTGGGGAGGGTGGTGGGGAGGAAGGGGGAGAAAAATTTTAAACTCAAAAGCATATGGAAGTGATTATTGATAAATCAAAATAAATTAATAAAATTTTTAAAAAAAGAATGTTTCTCTTACCTAGTTGTACTCCTCTTTGAAAAAATAAAGTCCATAGCATGGGTTCAAATGAAATAATGTAAGTAAAGCACTTTGGAAACCTTAAGACACTCTAAAAATGATAAATTTTCTTTCCCATGGAAAATGTGCTAAATTATCAGGGGTGAATTTCAGTTCAATATAGACCATTTCTTTTCCTTTGAAATGAATTTTCCAAATCTACTGATATATTAAAATACTTTGTACTATGTCATAGAGAAATTTAAAAAATTTGACCCCTTGATGGTCTTTGAGAGCTATTTTATCAACATGTCTTCTTGATTTAGAACTGCCTAAATTAGAAATGTTACCCGGTATAGCACAGGCTCTCTCACCTTGCACTCAAGTTAATAGTTCCACTCCCCAGATGGTCACTACTACTTCACTTTTCAGGGTTCTAGGAGAAACCCTAAAGATTTTGGGTGATTTCTTTAGTACTGTGGCTTGTGAACCCCAACATGGTATCCTCCAATATTGAATAACTAGCAGCCCTATCCTTAAAATCAATTGTCGAATTAATATTAACTAGGTTTGTTTTTTTTTTTTTTTTGCCACAGCAAAGACTGAAGTACAAGTTCTACCTAAAAGCCTGGGACATACTTTCCCACAAGTACGCATAGAATAGAGTCCAGGAGACAGTGTGTTCAAGTTTAGAGAGCACATCTGGTAATGACATAACATAGTTACTAGTTGGATGGAAGTCCCTTTCTCACTTTATAGAGTCCTCATGAAGCATAGCTCTTTTCTAGACTTCATGATCACGGCTATTGTACAGTCCTGAAGCTATGTTTCCTTGGTTTATGTAATTTTGGCCTTTGCTCTTGTTGCAAATATGATCACCAATTATTGCTATTCAAAGGACATCCTAACAATTCCCAATGAGAAGTCCAAAATCTTCTGACCTTTTGAGGTTCAAAAATTCATACTCATCTGCTTAAAGGGGAGGTGGTTCTGGGGGCAAGAAGAGTGCAGAGGTTCTCTTCTTTTTTCCCTCCTCTCCTCTCCAAGTGATATTCCATCTCAAGGCCTTGACTGATACGTAACTGGAATTCCAGTTTCTGTAATCACTTGCTATTTCATGAAGCACACCCCATGAGGAACGAATAATTCTCTACAACCAATCCCAATACATTTTTTGTGTTGTGTCATATTTTATACAGTGCTCAAAGCACTCCACTCTTTTCTAGCTTGATTAACTAGGGTGTTTATTTATAGTTTATGCCTTTGATTGACTGCTTGGATTGAGAAATCTCAGCTTTCTGTATTTGATTACAGTGAAATGTACCCCTGCTCTTAAAGTGGGAACTGTAGAACTACAGACATGATATTTGATAGAAAAAATACTTACGTGATTTTTAGTAAGATAACAAGTATCTATTAACTAGAATTAACATGGGCTGCCATAGAGACATGAGTTTCTTTTTATGCAATGTCTTAAAATAGAAGTAGAAGAATTACTTGTTTGGATATTTTAGAGGGGCTTGATCCAGCCAAAATGGCCTACTTTCTATTCCCTATATGTAGTATTCCACTTCCTATTTTTGTTCCTCTGCACAGACTATCCCTCATGATTAGTATGCACTTCCTTCTCACCTTAGCCTCGTGGAACACTTGGCTGATTTCAAGGCTCAGCTCAAATGCCATTTTCTATGTATACTGTTTCCTAATTCTTTCACATGTTAGTGTTTACCTCTCCTTACCCTACCATTGCTTTGCATTTGTCTTGTATTTACTTATCTGTGTATATGTCATTTCTCCCAGTAAAATGTAAGTTATTTGAAACCAGGAACTTTTTATGTTTATGTTTGTTTCACAGGTTCTTAATATATTCTCACCTGAATTTATTGAATTACATAGGTTTGGGGAGGAGGATTGGATTAGAAGGGTCTGAGGGTCCTGTAAGACTATGAGTCTAGATTTTCTGATTTGATTTGCTAGTTATTTAGAGATTTGGAGATTTTCTTGACAAAGATAATTAACATTCCTTAAATTGTTATTACTGGCAGAAAAATCACATAAATGGTTTCAGAGATGAGAAGCTATCTCAGAAAAGTTTCTTTCTTTTTTTTTACTTAATTTCTGATTATTCAATGTAGTAATACTTTCACATGAATTTCAAAGATGCTTCTTAAAACTTTAAGTAAGGAAAGAGTTAATATTATTTAGTTGAAGTTTCTCCTCCCCCTCCCAACCCCCATTATAAAATTCATTTCATTTTCCTTAGGTTGTCATGATTGCTCTGAGCTCAGGCTGCCTGCTAATTGAGTTACTTATTTAAATGTTGAAATGGCTTCTTAATAACTTCTTTAATTATTTAGCTATTCAACAGAGCTCAATCTTCTGATCATCAAAATATTGATGGCAAAACTGTTAGCATGTGACTGTTAATGTCAGCTAAGTACTCGCAATTTTTCTAGTTAAAAATAACCCAGAAATCTCCAGTCATCTACCTGCACTGGAATACTTACTAATTTCCTTGTGTTGGCATCTCAGTCAAAAGGTCCAAGCCTCAAACTGCTACTGAAATAGGGCTCTTTTAACCATTTCAACACATCTTTGCACCAAACTAATTTATTTTGAATTAGGGATGGTTGGCACCAGCCCTGCATAGATAAATGACTGTTGGCTAAATTGTGTTTCGTTCAGCTCAATAGAAAACAGTTCCCCCCTCTTCCTGAGCAAACATTGTTGCCACTTTTATTACAGATCATTAGTGGGCAGACATAGAGTTGGCTCTGCTGCTGATGTTACCCTCATGATTACATATTCATTTACTGAACACACTCTCACAAATCTCCTCCCTGTCTAGTCTACTCCTGATCATTTTCAGATAAAAATCCCAAAGCCAGATTGCTCCGGAACTCTGACTCTTTCATATTGCTTGCACGGTGTTCTCCTGTGTTGTAATTCTTTCCTTGATTGCAGAGCTCTTATACCTAATAAATTTCCAACTTTGCAGCAAATTTCCATCTGCCTTACTTACCGTGAAAGCCCATACATCTAGCACCATTCAAGTCTGCTGGGTCATGGCTTTATGCAGCTACATAGCTATGTAGATATAAAGTTATATTATGCATATAGCTTTATGCTAATGCTCTATGCATTAGTATAGAGCCATACAGAAGTGCAAGAGGCTTGAAATGAGATAGAGGAAGGTAAACAGATTCTATTCTTCCCTCTTGAAATCCCAGAGACTTGAGAGGAGGTAAAGCTACTCCCACCAAATTTGTTCACAGCCAAATGTTTTTAGTCTCTTGGAATATTTTCTGGAATTCTCCATACCTTGTACCCACTGGAAAGCTGGTCAAACAGATTGCCTCTAAGAGACTTGATACAAAAATAGTCTGTGAGAATACAAGCTGCCATCTGTGTTGTCTTATCTAGAATCTTATCCTCATCTCAGATTGAATTTCAAATTAATATGCTTATGAATATTAATTGGGAAAAGGAATTAGAAAAAAGTAGATATATATTTAGGATGGGAATTTCTTTTGGCTTTGTGGATTCATGACTAATTTGTGAGTTCTTTTTTTGTGAGTTCTTTAAAAAGTATTTCTACACTTCTAAAGTGCACTAAAGAGAATTTCTTTTATTCTTATTCTGTTTTCTGGAAACAGTTTTAAAAGTCAGAGGTTAACAATGATGATACTCACTGAGCATCAAATCTTCTCTGACTCACAAATGCACTTAAGAATGCATTTGTCTCTGGATAATGCATGACTATGTATGAGGCATACAGTCATCTTCCAATGGGACACAAAATAATGAGAGAAATTATTAGACCAAGGTAGAGAAAGTAAGACTAGTGTGTCAGGAGGGAAAATAATACTTGGCCAAAGTAAATTAATGCTTTAAGAAAAACAAATAGGTAAATGACTCAAATGGGAATCAGTGATTATATTAGGTCCAAGTTGTTGTTTTAGCAGAAATGAGTCATATTTTTCCTTTCAAATTCCACTGTTTATTCTTTCTTTCTTTCTTTCTTTTTTTTGTTGTTGTTGAGAATACAGTAGTAATAAATCACAATTCTCTTTAGTAAGACTTCTTGGTGCTAAAGTTCCAAACTCAGTAGAGAACATGTTTGCAAACTCCATAACTTCTTGTTTGAAATGATTTCCTTCCTTTTATTTTTCTAATTAAGAAGGTTTTCTTTTGTGTTACATATGGAGAAGAGAAATTTTCAAAGTGAAACTTACCAAACTCTTGCCCTTTCTTCACTTGTGTGTAGTTCAACTCTTATGCTTGATATTTTGAGAGCAAGGCAGCATGGCTTAAGTGATTGAGACCTAGGCTTGGTATCAGGAAGATCTGAGTTCAAATCTTGCCTATGACACTTATTAGCTGGATCATCCTGTAATCACCTATACTCTCTGAGTCTTGGGCTCCTCATTTGCAAAACACAATTACATTTACCTCTGGTGTTGTTTTGACAATTGAATGAGACAAAGATATAAATGGGAGCTCTTAGCATTATTAGAGCAACATGGGAAATTATCATTCTTAAGAATTAATTCATTTCTTTACCTCGCAATATGAGATCAACAAAAGCTTCCAATATCTCATATCTTATGAAATATCACATTTCATCCTGAGCTTCACCTTGTTGCTATCATACATTTCTAGAAGGTGAGACCCACTGTTCCAGAGGCAACTGCTTCTCAAGGACTGCAAGGAAGGTGGCCAAAGAAATCTCTGAATCATACCCATGGTAGAAGCTGGAGAATGTTCCACACATTTACAGTTGTCTTCTCTCTTTACATTTTTCTCTTATGGTGCTCTCATTCACTTTCATGGCTTCAGTTCTTACTTCCACTTGGATGATTCCAAACCTACTGCCCGAGGCCTGAACTCTCTCTTGAACGTCAGACTATTGGACAACTCTATTACTTATTGGGCCCTTGCCTACAGATCAGAGCCTGTGTGATACAGAATGCAATCTGGAAAGTGGAAAGAATCTGCATTTGGAGTTAAAAGACTGAAATTCAGGCTCCATGAATTGTTACCTGCATGACCTTTGACTAGAGACTTCATCTCTTTGGGTCTCAATTTCCTCATTTAACAAATAAGAGATTGGGATTAGATGATTTCTAAGTTTTCTTCCAGCTCCAGGACTTATGAGCATTGTGCTTCAGAATCATGACTATTATCTTTTCCCTAAGTCCTACTCCTTCTAGTGACTTCCTGATTTCTATTAATGGCACCGACATTCATCTATTTGAACCTTTGGCATCAGCTTAGTGCACAATGCCTGGCACAGAATAGATACTCGATAAATTACTTTTGACTGATTTTTGCTTTTCCTCTCTCTCACTTTATTTTAAAGTTATAAGCATTCATTTTCTGCCCCTTATAACCCCTCCTCCCCAATATAAAAGGGAAAAGTAAAACAAAATCCATGTAACTAATATGTATAGTCATCTCAATTCCCACATCAAATTCATTGGCTGTTCTACAGATTTTTCTACCCCAATACCTTTTACATGTATCTCCTAGGCTCTACTTCCATTGTTACCATATAGGTCCTCATTACTGTATTTTTGGAGTGCTACAAAAGCCTCCTAACTTGTTTTTCTGTCTCAAACACGTTTCAATTCATTCTCATACACTGCTGAAGTAATCTTCTTTATCCACAGATTTGAAGATAACATTATTCTGCTCTGAACCCTTCAAAGATTTCCTGTTGTTTAGAGAGGGCAGATAGATAGATAGAGCTCTGGGCCTGGAGTCAGCAAGACTCATATTTCTGAACTCACATTTAGTGTCAGAGACTTATTAGCTGTGTGACCCTGGGCAAGTCACTTAACCATGTTTGCCTCAGAGCTGGAGAAGGAAATTGAAAACCATTACAGGTATTTTTGTCAAGAAGACTCCAAATGGGGTCATAAAGAGTCAGACATGCCTGAAACAATTGAATAACAACAATTATTTAGAGAACAAAGTCTAGATTCCTTAGTTTGGCATTTAAAACAGTCAGGAATTTGATGCCATCCTATCTTTTTAGCCCTATCTTATATCACACCCCTCTACATTGTTTATATTCCAGATGTTCCCTATTTATTCCTTCCTGCCTACACCGTTCTGTACCTCCCTGGAATACCCTTCTCACTTGCTCATTTTCTACTATATTATTTATTCTTCAGGACCCAGTCCAAATGCCACCTCTTCCATGAGGCCTTCTCTGATCCCCTCTACCCAAGAAGGAATTGGTCTTTTCATCCTTGGATCTTAAATGGCACTTTGTATTTCTCTTATGTATCTATCACGATCTGATTTGCATTGTAGGCTTTTGTGTATTTGTCCTACTCGATTGTAAGTAGGTCAGGGACTGTGTCTTATTTTTCTCCAAGCACTTAGCATGTATGTAACATTAATTGGTGGGAAGAATAAGGGAATTAAAGATTAAATAGATTAGTTTTAGTTCCAGCTATTCTAGTTATTTGTCATGATGGCAAAGTTTCCTCACATATAAACTACAGATAGCAGTATTTAGCTTTTTTGCCTTACAGTGGTTTTGCCTTACAATTTGAGAAAGACCTTGAAAATCAAAGTGCCACAAAAATAGATACTATTATTGTCATCATCAAACATTTACTATTGAAATAGTTAATTTTGAATTTTGAAATCATAAAATTATTGCATGGACAAAAAAGGACCCATTTCTCTGGGAAAAGGCCCATTTGATGTATTAAAGGAAGCTACACATGATACTTCAGCTCCCATCTCTTTCCTATTTTCCCTGCCCAGAATTCACTCCTTTCTGACCTCTAACTCCTAGAATTCTTAGTCTCCTTCAGATCTCAGCTCAGATGCCAACTTCTACTTGAAATCTTTCCTTATCCTAAGGCAGTTAGGTGGATCATTGGATAGAGTGCTGTGCCTGCAGTCAGGAAGACCTGAGCTGAAATTTGGCCTCTGATCCTAATTAGCTGTGTGACCCTGGGCAAGTCACTTAACCACTGCCTGCTTCAGTTTCCTCAACTGTAAACTGGGGATTGATTATAATAACATCTACCTCACAGGATTGTTGTGAGAATCAAGTGTGAGAATTCGCAAAGTGCTTAGCATGATTCCTGACACATTGTAGACTCTTAATAAATGCTCCTTTTCTTTCTTCCTCATCTCCCCAGCTACTAATCTCTTCTAATTATTTTCTGTATATTTAGTATATATTGTCCATATACATATTGCCTTCCTCCCTAGAATGCATACCACTTTAAGGTAGTGACTTGCAGGTACTTAATAAATACTCATTGATTGATTGGCACCAGACAAGGATTGTAGCAATTTATTACGGTAGAAGAGCTGTGTATTTGAAGTCATAGGATTTGTGTTAGAATCCCAGTCCTGCTCCTTTTTTGCTCTGTGACTTTGGGCAAGTGAATTCATCTCTCTGGGCCTCAGTTTATTTGTTTATAAAATGAAAGAACTGGACTAGATGATATGTGAGATTCTGAAATCCCGTGAACTATAGTCTAATTCTTATCACATCTGAGACTGTATCTCTAGGGCTCCCCCTGTCTCCACTTGCTGGAAATCACACTCAGGGAGAATAGAAGTTCATTACTGCATAGTTCTTAAATGATTTTTCAGTGAAAATTTAAAAAAAGATGATAGAAACTGCCAGGAGGAAAACAAAATTGTGGATCTATGCATTAACTTCCACTTTTATTATCATGGATAAATATGTGATGTTAAAAACCAATCTTTAGAGGCAGCTAGGTGGCACAGTGGAAAGAGCACTAGCCCTGGAGTCAGGAGGACCTGAATTCAAATCTGTCCTTAGACTCATAGCACTCATTAGTTGTGTGACTCTGGGCAAAGTCACTTAACCCCAATTGCCTTACCAAAAAAACCCCCAACCTTTAGTCAATCAGTAAATTTTTCTGAGACCCTATTATGAGCCAAGCTCTGTGTTAAACACAGGGGATACAAAGAAAAGCAAAAAAACAGTCCCTGCTTGTGAGAGCTCGCAATCTACTGGGAGAGACAACATGCAAACAACTACGTCCAAACAAGTTATATACAGGATATATAGGGAATAATTCACAAAAGAAGGCATTAGAATTAAAAGAGACTGGGAAAAGCTTCCTACAGAAGGTGGAATTTAAACTGTGGCTTGAAGGAAGCCAGGGAAGCCAGGAGGCAGAGATGAAGAGAATGAGCACTCTGTCCATGAGGGATAAAGAGCAAGGAGGCCAGTGTCACTAGACTGAATAGTATATATGGAGGGGATGTAAGAAGACTGGTAGGGGTGGGGCTTGTTATGAAGAGCTTAGGATGAGAAATATAGGTGATAGAGAACCACTGGAGTTTATTGAATTTAGTTCTGAGATTTAGAAAAATAACTTTGGCAACTGAGTTGAGGATAGACTGGAGTGTGGAGAAACTCTGGGAAGCAGACCAACCAGTAGGCTATTGTGATAGTTCAGGCATTAGGAGATATGGCCCTATACTAGAGGGTGGCAGTATCAGAGGAAAGATGAGAGCATATTAGAAAGATATTGCAGAAATGAAATTGACAGGCTTTGGCAACAGGTTAGATATGGGGGACGAAAGATAGTGAAGAGTTAAGCATGCCACCTATATGGGTGAGTGATAGGATGGTGATGACAATAGCAGTTATAGGGAAATTTAGAAGGGTGGGGAGAACTTGGGGGGAAAGATAACAAATTTAATTTTGGACATATTGAATATAAGATTCCTACTGGATATATATTATATATATATATGTACATATATATATATATATATGTATATGTGTGTGTGTGTGTGTGTGTGTGTGTATGTGTGTATATATATGGCTTTTGTGTATATTTGGAGAGTCCACTCCATTTTTTTCTTTTTTTGAGGAGGGGGCAGGAGGTTTTGTAGCTACTGTTTCTGCTATTTAAGCAAATGTCTTTGCTGAAAGCTGATATAGTCTATTAGCTGGTTAAGGGAAATACACTGGTGGGGGCTCAGGAACTATACTAGGAGGAGCAGCTATCCAGAGTACTATCTCTAGAAGCAAAGAATAGCAGTAGTTTCCTTGGGAACCCAGACTGCCAGTGCTTGTGCACATTTGAGTTGAAGATGACACCCAAGTGTGAGCCTGAAGGCTTGGGAGTATGGTGGTGCCCTACAGAATAATAGGGATATTTGGAAAAGAGGAGTCTTTTTTGGGAAAGACAGAGAGCTCAGTTTTGCATATGTTAAATTTAAAATATCTACACGACATCTGGTTTGAGATATTTAATAAGGAGGTAGAAATGTGAGACTGAATATCAGTAGAGAGGTTAGGGTGAAATTTTCCAAGCATTAGAGGTTTATTTTATGGGATGGAGCTTATAACATTGACATAGATTTCAGATTTTCTGATTTCTGTTTGAACCTGGGCTTCTTTAATCACAGATAGCCACTCTCAGCATTGTAAAATTATTCAAATTACAAGTCGTGTTCAGAAATGAGCTTTCTGATAAAACCTCTACTTCTTCCTTGCTTATTCATGGATTTTTCTGACTTTTTTTCCAGCTGATATATGATGCTTTTTGGCTTTATGATGCCCCTTCTCACTTTGAAAAGTCTCTTATTGGGCACATGGCCCAGTCAACTGTATTTACTCAAAAGAACTTTGCCTTTTTCAGTTAGTACTGGGCCAGACATAGTAATATCTTGTGATATTTTTACTGAGGATCATTCACCTACATGACTATATGCTTGAATACAAAGTGCAACAGTGCTCAATAGTTTTAGTTAACTCAAAATCTACAAAGAATTTGACCAACTATTCTTCCTGAGCTTTCCCCCAACTCAAACTTTTCTCCATTGTACTCCATCCTTCATTTTCCAATCAAAATGATCTTCTTAAAGTGCAGGTCTTACCACTTTACTCCCTCACCCCTATTTAGTAAACTTCAATGGCTCCCTATTTTCTCTAGGATCAAATGTAAAATCCTCTAACTTATAAAGCTCTTTATAATTTAGATCCCTCCTATGTTTCCAGTCTTCTTCATTTTCTTCCCCTTTTCACACTTTATGGTTCAGTGACTAGGATCCTTGTTGTTCTTTACATACATGACAGCCCATCTCCTCACACTACACATTTTCATCACTTGGCCCCTCTTGGCTAGAGCTAGAAAGCATTTTTCATCTCTGTCTCATGGCTGACTTCTTTCAAGCCTCATCTTGAACCCCACCTTTTGTAAGAACCTTAATAGTCAGTGCCTTTCCTCTGAGATTATCTTCAAATTTTCCTGTATATATCTTGTTTCATATAGTTATCTCCATGTCCTCTTCTTAATTGTGTTATGAGCTCCTTGAGCTCAGAAACAATTTTTTTGGACTTTCTTTGAATGCCCATTGTTTAGCACAGTGCCTGGCATGCAGTAAGCACAAAAACGCTTGTTGACTCAAATTGATATGATGAAATGTAGTCTAATTAACAAGTAGCAGTTCATAAAAATTCCACTTTGTAATCCCTTTTCAAATCATGAGTGAATTGCCACTTTCCTCTTGAGATGAGTATAATTTATTTACATTTTTGCCTTTTGCTTTTATTAGAGGAAATTTGAAATCCATGTGGAAAGATGACGTGTTATTTATGGTTTTGTTCTACTGTTTACATATTAGTGATAGCATAAAACTACATTGCATTATGGCTTAGTTTGCTAATGTACTGTAGAGAATGCCTTCATAGATTGCTTTTATGGTAATCGTTGACATAACCTTCAATATAGTACTACCAGAATGTTGTATGTATACCCTTAGGTGATATTAAATCCCACAGAATTTCATTCAAGAAATACTTCAAAAGATCTGAGATCTTTCATCTTAATCCTTTTACTTGAACCTTGTTCTACTATTTCTTATTGACTCAATGGATCACTGAGTTTTGTTTGCTCCTGTTTTACAGGATGTCAAATACTTGAGTAAGGTAAGAGCAATTTTTGATCTATCTGCCTACTCTATTCTCTTTCCAAATATTCTGATTTCATTTCTTGTCTCTTGTTTCATTTCTTCCTTCATTTGTCCCCTATATTCTTGGAGTTTCGTTGCCAATCCACTCTTTTTCTGAGGTTCTACTTATGATTATTTTAGAATTATTGTCTTCCTCTGTAGTTTTTAATCTTTGTATTCTTTTAGCAAGTAATTTTTTTCATTGCAGTTTTTTTTTTTATTTCTTGCTTTTTCATTTCTACAGAGTCAGTTCTTATATTGAGATTTTGTGGATGGACCAGGATTTGCTCATGCTGAACCGTTAGATGAGTTTACTATTCTCAGGTCCTATCTGCTGCTCCACCACCAGACTGATACAATGTTTTACTGGGGCTAGGTCCTGTCTCCACTATAGGCTGGAAGCTACTATCATGTAGTTTCTACAATTCTTGGCTGGCTCTCGAACTATTGGAACGTCCACAGTCTGTAGTTCTTGTCTTCTGGTGCTTAACTTGGAAATTGGTTGTTCTGGCCTTGTCCATTTCTCTGTGTAGTCATCTATATGAATATTCACTGTATTAGACCTTGATCCTTGGATCAGAACAACCCAGTTCATTCTTGTTACATTTGGGCCTTCTTAGCTTTCCAAATCTTGAGTTTAGCTGGTTTCATCTCTTTTCCTGGGTGGGTGGGGAAAGTTTCAGGCTTCAGTTCCTGGAGATGCCCCAAAGGAGATAGTGCTGGTTTCAAACTGGCTTTCAAGCTGGTTTCGGGCATCCCATACTCTAGGCATACTTTCTTTGGCCTAATTTCTTTCCGTTGGAAGGTTTCAACCCCTGGCGCTATCTTAGATTCAGGTTCTGTCTGCTTGTATCATTTTTTATAGGATGGAGGAAATCAGTGGTAGCTTTTTTTTTTTTGTGGTGGTGGAGTGGGAGGAGAGTAAAATCCTGTCTCAGACACTAACCAGATGTATGACCTTGATTAAATCCCTTAAGGGCTGTCTGCTTCAGTCTCCTCATCTGAGAAATGGGAATAACAACAATGGCACCTACTTCACAGGATTTTTGTCAGAATAAAGTGACATTATATTAAATTATTATATATTAAATATATATTAAATTATTTATTTAATACTTATTTATTTAATATGCATATATTAAATAAGTGACATTTCTATTAAAGCACTTTACAAACCTTAATGAACTTTATACATGCTAGTTAGTATTATTATTAATTAGATGTTACACGTGAAAAGACTGAGGCTTAGAGAGGGGAAGTTTGAATAGATAAGAGGGAGGACTGGGACTAGAAACCTGAATTATTAAAGTTCAGAAGTAATGCTCCTGATGATTTGTGCTATAAAACTGTGAAAGAATTTTATAATATTTTAGGAATAGTTACTATAAAATGCTGAGATGATAGCATAAGTGATCGACTTTTCAGATCCCAGCATGACATTATTTCAGTCTAATGTAGAACTTCAAATAAAATGCAGCCTCCTGGTTCCCAGTCTTGACTCCCTACTTTGAAATGAGTAGAGTGATTGTGCCCTTAGACTGCAGAGTTCTTCAACTGTGCCTGCGGTGTAGCACTGGGTGCTATAGTCATCCCTTCACTACTGAGTTATTTTAGTGTGACTGGAATTCTTTTAGCTCTGGAATCACATCATCATGGTACTGCTTGGGTTTGGTGAGATGGCTAATGTTCAGCTTGAGCCCCAGTCAGGTGAATTCTTTACCAACAGCACAACTAGCCAAGTACTTAATTAGGGCAGAATAGTAAAGTAAATGACTGAACAACAACAGTAAATAATAGAGAAAAATCAATTAATAGAATAATTCTTAACCTACTCCTATTTGAATGGGTATAAGTCTTCTGTAGGCTCCTATACAGGTCATGTGTGCTTTACTTTGCTTATCTAGTCCACCCCACCTTCATCAGGAGGTTGGTAACATTCTAAGTCATTGATCTGTTGGAGTCATAGTTGATCACTGCATTGGCAGCTACATGGCACAGTGGATAGAGTGCTGGGCTTGGGGTCAGGAAGAATTAAGGTCAAAACTAGCCTCAGACACTTAATAACTGAACGGCCCTGGGCAAATCATTTAGCCTCTGTTTGGCTTAGTTTTCTTATCTGTATAATGGGGATGATAATAGCACCTACCTCCTAGGGTTTTTGTGAGGATAAAAATGAGATAATAATTGAAAAGCACTTAGCATAGTGCCCGGCACATAGTAAGCACTTTATAAATGGTAGCTATAATTAACATTATAATTATTATGATTGATTATTGAGTTCTTAAATCTTCAAAATTGGTTTTTTTTTACAATGTTGTTATGGTACAAATTGTTTCCCTGGTACTGCTCATGTCACTTGACATAAATTCAAAGTGAAATTCAGGTGACACATATTCTACCCACCCTTTCTTCATTTGTATATACTTTTACTTACTCTCCTTAAAAACATATGATAATAAATTTTCTTCATTCTTTCCTTCCCTTAATCTTTGCTCACCCCTATTCTATAATCCCTTTCAAGTCCCTTGCCTGTAATTGAATTTGTGATCTTGGCTGGAAAGCTGACTCACTATGGTTTTTCCTTTTAGTTCTCAGATCACTCCTCAGTCCAACATTCTTCTTAGATCATTATTGGAATAGTTATTGTGGGAGCTGGATTGTACTGCTTCCTCCTATTCTGTCATCTTGGCTGGTCTCTGCCTCACTGCTTCTTTACTTCACCGCTTATAGCTCTCTTGATGGTAACAGAACTCCCTTGTCACTGCCACTCTACTCCAGTTCTCCAGCTCTCCATGCCTTGAAGCTTAGACTTTTACAATTTTATTCTCCCTCTGAAACCTTTGTTTGCTTGCTAAATTGCTTCCATTCACAGAAGTTGTCATTCTGCTGTGACTATTTATTCCCCAGGGGAGTGTTACTTTTTAAATGTAAGACCTCCTTTGACCAACATGCTTCAGGAGTTATCAGCACAATTTGATAGTCAGCTTTTCTGCTAGTCAGATCTGGAGTAACACTGGTCAAAACATCAATGGGTCACTCATGAAAAAGGTCCCCAGTCCTTACTCATTGCTAGCTTGAGGTGAATTAATTCTTTTCATCACTTCCTCACATTCAGGATCCCACACATGGGCCACACTTAGTGAACTTGTATAAGGCTGGGGCTGAGCACATGCACTAGTAGCCAGTACCTTTCCATGCAAAATGTCTTGATGTTCGAATGGAGGCACATGCTAGAACAGGATGATGGTAGAAGCTGGAAAATGCTTGCCTTGAACTCCTGCTATTATGGTAAAAATTCTTATTCCCCTTATGCTAGTTTTCTTCTGGTTCTTCATGCATGGCCCTTATTTCTACTTTAACTTCTCATTGCTGTCAGACATTGTTGTTAGGATGCTTTTTGCCCTTCTTGTTACTTCTAATTTCAGCTTTTGCTTTGGCCATCTGCCAGTCTTCTTGTTTGCCACTGTCTTCTCTCTGCTTCATTTTTTTGCTTTCTCTCTTCTTTCTATAAACTTCCTCCCTCACTTTGCAATCAGGTTCACAGGTATCTCTTGGGGGTCTGGTTCTTCAAAGGCTTCCTTCTACTATCAGCCCCTTCCTGTTGCCATAACATCTGACTCTCACCCCCTGCAATAAAGTTCCCAGCAGCCATCTGTGAGACAGAATCTGTGAAGGCACTAATATACCAGCATTTTAATTAGAATTGTTGCACCTATTTATTTTGTAAGCCTTTGCCTCCACAGTACTTTTCCTGCCCTATGACCAGTAGAATTAAAGTATCTCAGAGATGGAAGAAACCTCTGAGGTCATCTATCAACCAGTACCTACCTAGGAATGCCCTCCTGCTTTCCTCGTCTCTAATATTCAGAACCATTGTCAACTTCAGTGAAAAGTACCTTTTTCTGTTACTTCTCATTTCTATATGCCTTGGTTAAACTTCAATGTAACCCCTTTTCTCACATCACCTTTTTCTAATGTACCCTCTGGTCTAGTGTTAAGAAATTCCTCTTCACCCTCAAGTTCTCATTTGTGAACTTCTCTACCTCCCAGCACAAACTGAAAGCTGACTTTTCCTGGAATCATACCCATAAACACACTCTTCAATGCTAGATAGTCCTCTTATTCTTCCCTCCCACCTCCAATACTCATAGGGCTAGTAGGAGTTGGCACAATCTTTGCTCCTCACTGCAATTTCCAGATCCCTGCTCTGCCACCATCACTCACCTACCTATCATCACACAGCTAATTTTTCAATATGTATCCTTGTGGTATAGGAGAGTGAACACTAACTCTGAAGTCAAAGGACTTGGGTTCAAATCCCTATTCTAATAATCACCACCTATATAACATTGGTCAAGGCATTAATCTCTCTGTGCCCCATATTCTTTATCTCTAAAATGAAGGATTGGACTGGGTGTTCTTAACTTGAGGTATGTGAACATTTGAAAGTATTTTGATAAAATAATATTGCAATACAATTTATTTCTTTTGTAATTGTATGTATTTACATGCATTTAAAAAACACTATTTTGAGAAGGCTTCCCTAGCCTGCAAAAGGGGTCACTTGAACCAGATCTCTGAAGCTGATTGTAGCTCTAGATCTATGAACCTATCATCCCATCTGATTTACTTATCCTGTCCAGAAGCCTGTCATAGCCATCTACAATGCTCCAGAATACCAATCCAATTTCCTGAAGGACTTGGGCATCTTGCTCAATCTTTCTCTCTAACCTAATATCTGCCACAACCTCAGGTAACTTCATTATTCATATTGATGACTCTTGTCCTTCCAACTTTTCTACTGCTTCATTTTTTCCTGTACCTGGTCTTTTATCCTCATGATTTTTAAAAAACTTATTTATTTTATTCTGAACTTAAGAAGTAAAACAAGCATTTCCATGACATAGTGGAGTGAAAAAAAAGATGATTGTACATGAAAGTGCAAATCTATTGTGTACAACTTGTTATTCTTTTTAAATATATAATAGAGTTATGATGTAACTTCCATTTTTTTCTTCCCCTGCCACTCCAGAATGGCTACCACTAGGCGTTGTGATGATTAAAAATGTTCAAGAGACATAGTAATTTAACCATTTTATTAATAAAGCCAGCAGGTTATTAATAAAAGGATGGTCATTTGGCCATCTCTCTTAGACTAAAGACCCCTAAAGGCAATAGGGTCACAGTTTATATGCCCTTCAAAGAGTAGGAGTTCCTAAGGAACAGAAATCAGCTCAGATTTGTTCTAGGGGTGGGAAACCTGTGACCTCAAGGCCACATGTGGCCTTCTAGGTCCTTGGCTGTGGCCTTTTGACTGAGTCCAAGTTTTTTAGAACAAATCCTTTTATTAAGGGGGTTTGTTTTATGAAGGTTGGATTCACTGGCCTTGAGGCCACAAGTTCCTCACTCCTGTTTTACACAATGAGAGGGGTAGATTATATTAAAATGAAGGTCTTGGGGTATGTAACTTAAATCATTCAAATCTTGGTCAAAGAGACATCAATTTCTATATCACCTGTTTTGGTGATAATAGGTGATAATAGGGGAAAATCAATACTTCCCTAGACCTGTCTGAGCAAACACATTGAGCAGGAATACACCCATTAGTCCAAACTTAGAATTTATTTTACTGTTTGATTAGATCTTGGCCTGGGTAAATCTGTAAGAGAGATTTCCCACACTGGTTGGTTTCTGGGTAAGGAAATAGAAAAGGCGAAAAATCTTGGTCCCAATACAATAATTAGTCTTTAAATATGAGAGAAATATCCATTTTTCACAGCACAAATATGTATATATATATGTTAAGTCATTATATATACTTCTATTTTTCTGTTCTTTCTTCAGATGCTGATAGCATCTTCTTACATATGTCCTTTATAGTTAATTTGGGTATTTATAACAGTCATTGCCCTACAAACATTATCCTCATGACTTTTTGTCCTGTAGCCCCTCCCTTTTATGGAAGTCCATCACTTCCATTTCAGTTTCACTTCCTTCTCTCACAGTCTTGATTCTATAATCAGCCAGTTCAGTAAATCACTGTCATTTACCTTTGAAGTTTTAGCCTTATCTTCTGTTTAACAATTCCTAACCCTGCATCATCCCAAACAACTATCTTCTCTGTTCTAGCTCCTAAACTGTCCAGCTAGAATAGGCACATGAAGAAATCACAAAACTGTGTTGACTATTTCTACTTCAAATGCAGATGATGTTGTTTGTACCAAACCCTGGAATAGCGTGGAATTCCCTCAACTACAACCATAATCACTTAAGAATTTGGCCTAACTTCCAACACAGGAAACATTATATAGAAGAATGCTTTTTGTCCAGACTATGGCAATCAGTTAGACTACCTATGTATTGAGTGCTTCCATCAGAATATATACCTTAGATAAACATTGCAGAGAGATAAAATGTTGAGCCTACAATTAAAAAGGAGCAGAAGAGCAGTCTGGATTGTCTATGGGAAATTGTGAACTCTTTTAATGATCCCAGATTTTTCTCTGAGATCCATCTTTTTAATGCTGGCATGTTACTGGTGTTTGTTGTACGGCTGGTTGCAAGTCATGGAACATTACAGTCTCTGAAGAATTAAAACTGATTGTCAAGCAATGGAGAAGCACATGATGGGTTTGAACAGGCTGTAACACATAACAAATGAGGCACTTTGAAGAACTGGAGGACAGGATGCCAACAAAGAAATGTTTCTGTTTTTTTTAGAAAAGATATAATTAATAGTCAATAGACATTTATTAAGCACTTTCTGTGCACCAGATACTGTGCTAAGCACTGAGGACACAAATAATGAGAAGAAAAGACTTTTGTCCTCAAGTAGCTTATAATCTGATGGGAGAAGATAGTACACAAAAAAGAAACTGAAAAGCAGGAGGTAAGGTGTCAGGAGAGAAGGAAGAACAAATCAACAGTGGGAAAACGAGCAGAGCAGCTGGCATAAAATGAGCTGGGCTGATTTTGTGACAAAAGTGAGGGATAAATGACTGTGTGCTCTGTCAAAAGAAAGTGATTGAAGGGCCCCACAGCTTTTCTTTTAAGTTTCACTGTCTTAATGTTTTCACCACGTCCTGTAGTGAATTTGCAGGAGGATCTAGGTAACAGTTACACAGGACAAGCAGGTTGTGATCTCCACCTTTGGAAGGAATATTCACATCAACAAAACATAGATCCATTAAACTGTTTTTGAGATCTTGACTTTGATGACTTGAGGACAAGTTGGTAGCTAGCTAAAATGCCTATCATTGCTCTTGTAATATGGTCAAAATACCCTAAATGTTACAGCACTTTTATGAAAGACATATCAATTTTGAAATTTATAATTTAATAATGGCATCTGGATAGTCAATATACTGTGCTTTTTAAAAAAGGATTTTATAATAATACTCTTAAATATTATGAATTCTATTTTGCTTTATTTTTTAAGTTGCACAGTCTTAATCTGATTGAACACCATTTCTGAACTTTAGAATGTAAAACAAAATCTCATGACATGGATGGAAAATGCTAAACTGCTAATAGCTTCCCCAGTGTTTTTTCCTTCTTACTCTGGTATCTTCAATGATTCCATCAGAGTTATAGGCACATTAAAATACCATGACTTATGCTTTCTAAGCATTCTTTGGGGAGTTTATTCCTGAGTCTGCTTCAGATATTTTTAAAGGTAGAATGTTCCTTTATATGTGACTTGAATACCAACCAAAAATAATAATTGGTGACATTCTGGGTCCTTTCCAATGATATCACTTTGTTTCCACTTCTGATCCAATTTCTTTTTCTTTTTTACGCTTTAGAGACTTTCACTTTTCATTGTTTTGACAAATATTTACTGAACTCCCAATAAATATAAAGCACTGTGCTATTGAATTTTTGAGAAAAATATTTCAGCACATCTTTGGAATCTTGAATTTCTATTTTGGCTTCTTGGTATGTCATAAATGTCTTCCCCCCCAAAATGTTTCATGAGACACGTTAGATATTACATGTCTAGCATATCTTGGTGATAAGATTTTCTAATTTGATGTCTGAGCATGTAATAGCTCTTCCTTTCTACATTAGGAATATTTTGTTTAGTGTTACAAATTATACATTGTTTCCCTACATGTATATTCTTTTTGAGTGTTTGCTGCAGGTATATAATTTTCTTGCAAAATAAGGCCATTTTTGAAATCAAGTTTTTGGTTTGCTTAAGAACTGATGATTTGACATTTCTTAAGAATGTTTGTAAAAAACTTCCTGATGGAATAGAACACTTCATTCTTCTGAAATAATTTTCTTGCTTTGTGACGAATTGATATAACTTGTTCTTAAAATTGAAAAAAAATCCAAAATAGTAAGTTTTAGTGTCTTCTCCTTGTATAATAGCTAGTTTCTAAATTTTCCCATAGGGGGATGAATAATTGAAGTTGAGGAGGCAGCTTGTTGGCTCAGTAGATAGAGTGCTGGGCTTGGAGTCAGGAAGACCTAAGTTCAAATCCAGTCTCAACCACTTACTGGCTGTGTGACTCCAGGGAAGTCACTCACCTCTGTTTGCCTTAATACACTGGAGAAGGAAATGGCAAACCTACTTCAGTATCTTTGCAAGGAAAATGTCATGGATGCTATGGTCCATGGGGTCACAAAGAATCAGACACAACTGAATGACTGAACAACAATTGAAGTTGTAATTATTATTTTAGTTGATAAACGTACTCCATGATTATTAAAAATACCAATATCTCCTGAAGTTATCTTTAAGGGCCATCCTTTTGTTTTTCCAGTAAGAGTACTTACACCAAGTAGCCTACCCTTTATGACTCTTTTAAAAAGCACAACAGAAATTTATAAGGCCAAGTGAATAAGTAGTTACCACTACTATTCCTGGTATATTTGCTACTGTTCAGAAATTTGCTAAATGGTTTTCTTGAACCATAGTGTAACCCCACATAAAGGAACTGTCCTTTCATGTTAGTAGTTCCATCACTTGTACCTGCTACATAAGAAAGCAATTTGACTTGAGAGCATCTGCGAAACTGAAGGAATTTTCCCCACTTCTGTGACATATCTAGCTGTAGTTGAACAAATAGTGCACCTGTGTTCTGAGGTACCGTCTATCAGAAAATGGACCTGTTAGTTTTTGTTGGCATCAATCTCAGTAGACTTCTTCAGTTGCTAAATCTGTCAACAGCACAGTGTGCTGGTGCTTTAGAAATTTTTTAAAAAAATATATAGCACTCATTTCCCACCACTTTAAAAATGTTTTAGGTATCATAGAGCCATGATGCTCACTGTGTTGCCTGTTATATTTTTTCCAAAGAAAGAAAGAAAAAAAGAACAGAGAAACATGCTAGGGTGCACGATTTTGTTGTATAATCTTGCTGCTGACTCATTTTGCTTCTCAATAACTGAGCTGTTCTCTTCCATAACTTTTGTCACATCAATCATGTGGCCTATCACTGTTATTTCTCTCATTTTCTCTGGATTGTGTTCAGTGCCCTGGGATACTTTTCATGTCCCTTTATCTGGGCAATGTTTTATTTTGGAATTAACATACATCCTAATAGGTGAATTGACTTAATGAGTGTGATTTATCTGAATAGTATTACTTGTCCTCATTGTAAATACATGTCCAGTTTGCTTGCATTCCCTTTATTTCCCCTTCTTTTTTCCTTCTCATTCCAATACCCTTCTTTTCTCTTGCTCTTTCTTCTTTTCTCTCTATTTCCACGTATTCATGCTCTCTTTTCTTTCTTGCTCTTTCCCTTCCTGAGTGGTTTCCATACTAGGTGTTGGTTTTCTGTCTGTCCCTTACATCTATTTTAAGTGAACCAACTTCCACCATCCTTGAACACTTACCACATGGTGAGCCTTGAATGGTAAGCCTTGAACATTTTTGAGCCTCTGTTCATTTACATTTGATGTGAAGGGGTGGACTAAATAGATTGCAAGTTATTTTCCATCTCTGATAAGCTTTACTCTGTGTATATGGGAGATGAGATGAGTTCGCCATCAGCAGGGCATGCCCTTTGAGTTGTTTCCCTAGTATTGGTATATGATGAGAGATCACCTCTTGGAGATCAGGAGGATGTAGTTATGTTTGGGAGATGGTTGGCTGGGATTAGGCTATTTTGGAAGGTGGCTGGCAGTGGTTAGTACAGTGCTGAGTGCATAGTTAGGTTTTAAATATTTGTTGATTTGACTTGATTCACCTAGGGTTCAAATCTATGACCATGGAGCAGAGCAAAGCCAACTAGTTGGTAAGCAGGTGATTTGGTACTTGTCACCCCTTTTCTGACTTGGTTGATCTTGTATTTAATATATTTCCTGTCTGACTTGCAATACCACTACCACCCCTGTCTAGCTGAATGCTTAGTCCTCCCCTCCTCTAACATTTCCAGCTTGCTCTGTTCTTTTGCTTCATAAGTAAGGTTATAAAACTAAAAGAGGGCATTATTTTCTTTCCCAAGTTTTTTTTTTAAAGCAATGGGAGAAATGACTGTAATCGAAGTTTCTACATAAGTGTTTTAGCTATACAATCATAATCCCTGTTCTTTAAATATCCTTTCCAGAAACACTGAAAATACAAGCAAAATGGGGTGGGCAGGGATGGTAAGATCACCAGTGCAAAAGCAATTAATTGCATAGGTAACTGTAGTTCTACTAAATATTTCTGATGCGGGCAACTGATGAGAAGTTGTCTTGGCTTGGCTGTGTTTCCAAATTACTTTCAACATGTTTTGGCCCTAAGCCTTCTCTTCCTTGCTTCATTTCCATGACAATGGAATGCTAATGAGAGTTTTTGAGGAGTGATTTTGGCATATATAGATCCCATTCCATAGTAGTAACCTTCCTGGCTCTAAACTTTTTTTCCTGGAAAGATCTGCTTTTGTGGGGATTCTGTAATTTAGCTGAAAGATGTATTGACCATGTCCTTAAATCTTAGTAGTTGTGTTAGAATGTGAGCTCTTAGAGGACAGGGATCATGTTTTTACTTTTCTTTATATTTACAGTGCTTAGCATAGTACCTGGAACATAATGAGCCAAAAAAATTCTTGCTGTCTGTCTGGCCTTAGAGTGAGCCAGTCAACTCAGTGTACTGTCTGGATGACCCAATTTTGTGTTATATCCTTGTTTCAAAGCAAACAGTGGAAACTGCCTGCCACTGTGACATATATTTATAAATGCCTGACCAACAATAATGAAACAAAACAAGAGGAACTACCATAAATCCTCATGGCAACAGTATTCTGACATCCAATTGCTTTCCTGCCAATTTTACAGAGATTGAAGAGTGAGAAGAATGAAGGGTACCTGTCATTGTAGTGGAATGGAGCACAGAAGCATGAATAAATAAAATTCACTCATTCGTGTCCCACATTTTTCATTTTTGCCAAGTCTATCTATCACTTTTACTCACTTTCCAGTTCTACTCTTGCCTTCATTTTTGTGTGGTATTGTCTTGTTCCTTTAAAAATGTTGTAGTCTTCTCTCTTCCTAACTTTTTTTTTGCATGAGAAAAGGAGGACTTTTGTAATTGACTTGTCACCATAGGTAGTAATCTGTAAGAACATAAACTTCCTCTTTGCTTCTGAGGCCCATGGCATTGAAGTGACAGTCATTTTAGGAATGAGATTGCTCTCATTTGGTGTGCAATAAGAAAAAGTCTTATTGCAGAAGAACAAGTAAGAACACAAAGCAGAGAATTAGCTGCACAGAATACAAATGCTGTAGTGAAAATTGCATTTGAAGCAATGCAGGGATCAGAATTAGAGAATCTAGATGTACCATTACTTCATCCTGTTTTCTGTTCCTGAATTAAAACAGGTCGTTTAGTTTCCCAACAAAGTAAGGACGATCCAGCTTCATGTTTCTGAGGAAAGTTGTGAAGTATAATCAGTTTAGAAAATGGAATGACCTAGAATAAGGAAATTCATTTTTTTTATGATTCAAGTTAACAAACACTGATTGAGTACCCACCAGTCAAAATTCAACCAATTTCAAAAATGGATTGAGATTATTCTTAATAGATACAAAAGTTTCAGTTAGGCAAAACAATCAGGAGTTGAAATACAGGAAATTCTGTGTTGCAGTGGCAAAAAGGGAAGACAGAATTGCTGTTAATGTCAGTTTTCTAACTTTAACCTCAGATCAAGTATTGTACAGGAAGAAGTCATTTGTACATTTACAAATCTGAAGACAGTCACACTAAATAGACCACTGGATACTGAAGCTTTGTAAGTGATAACTTTTACAAAAAGTCTAGACTGGGAACAGATAGGTAGTGCAGTGGATAGAACCCTGGCCCTGGAGTCAGGAGGACCTGAGTTCAAATGTGGCCTCAGACACTTACTAGTTATGTGACCCTGGGCAGGTCACTTAACCAAAAAAGAAGTCTACACTTGGGGTCAAGTTTGGCATCTGCCACACTAGCAATGACACTTTAGGGAAGTGATTTTTACCATTCTCAATCTCACTTTCCTCATCTGTTAAATGAGAGTGGACTATCTGATTACATCCAGTTCTAAAGTTCTGTGGATTTATTCATCCAAGGGAAAAAAGAAGGATTTTTTCTTCCCAGTAATGAGTTATATCAATAGTTTAGGGGAATTCTGATCTCTTTGATGAGAATCCTTTTCTGTGCTCACTACAACTCATCCATGCCCTCTCATTCTGTGACTTATCCATTTTCTTCCCAAAATATTCTACAAGGATGTCCATCAAGTATACTATAACATTCCTCCTGTTCTCGTGACATTAAATAGATACCAAAGGGGCATGAAAATTCTCTTTTGGCTTTTACTCTATCTTACCATGTGACAAAGCCATCTTCTTTTCCAGTCATAAATTTCTCTAATGACATTTCTGTGGAAAAGTTTTACGGACTGTTAAGATTCACCATCCACTAGCCTGGTGCTAGTTGTAGTAACCTTTAACCTTAATTCTTCTGAGACTGTGGTATTTTATAATTTCGAGTCATATAACATCATTGGAAGACCATTATTAAAAAGATAGATCTTTGATTTAGGCAGAAACTTGGAGGTCATTGAAAGTACTGCATAATTTCCCTAAAATAATCCAACTCTTTTCTTGCTATTCAATTCTGGGCCCAAATTATTGTCCAGATGCAACATTTCTCTAATATACGTGTACTAATGGACCTATTTTAGGGACTGTTTATCCATTATGGTCTAAACAATTGGCATTATTTTTCAAATATATTTTTATCCTGATCTTAATCAACAAAATAAACATTTTAACATACAAAATTAACTAATTATATAAAGAAGCAGTAAGCTTCTGTTATGTAATTATATATGTATATTTGTGTTCCATTCTGTGCATTTAAAAATTATTGGTGCTTCTTTGGTTTGCATATTCATCATCATCTACCATGTTTTATACCAGAAATCCTCTCATAACAAATTAACATAGTCCAGCAAACCAATTGGTATTCTTTAGTCCCTTGGTTTTTCTGGTGCATTTAGTTAGAGCAAACTCTCTTCATTGATTATGGATTTCACTTATAAGACTTTGCAATGTTCTGTATGTTAATACAATGAGCATAGTTTCATCTACAAATAAGAGTATGGAGGACCTTAACATTTATAGGAAATCGTCTTTTGAGTTAGACTGTGTGATGGATTACCTCTATAATTAAAGATGTGCTGGAGTCAGCTCTAACCAGCTAACAGAGACATTGTTAAATTTTTGAAGATTTCTAGAAATAAAGACTTGATTTATTGTTCTGTTGATTGTCTAGACGTAAGAAAGTGTCAGTAATGTCGATTAAACTTAAAGGTATGTGTGCATACATTTTTTTCCCTGAGTGCTCAGTTAAACATTTACCAGCACATGCCTCTTTGCTCAGTAAATATTGATTGAGCTCAGCAGGAGTGTAATAGAAGTCTCAGGGAATGAAGTCATCACTAGACTGGATGTCTGGTGACTGTGGGCTAATAATAATAATAATAAGCATTTATGTAGTGTTTTAAGATTTGCAAAATGCTTTTAATCAATTTCCTCATTTGAGCTTCACAACATCCCTGTCTTTAATGGTGGCACATCCTAATGTTGAACATCGATCTCCCCTGCTTGACCTTAAAAAAAACAGAGGTTGGCAAATAGTTCTTTTGTTAACTCTTCCAAGCATTTTAATATAATTTTGACATATGCATGGGTACTATTTTGTTGGAGATCCTTTGAGGGGGCATTTTGCTGTACCAAATCAAATACTTTTTTATCATCAGTAAATAATAAGCATGGTAGGATCTCTGTACCATTTGGTCAATTATGGTCTTGCAATGTTGTGGTCTGCTGAAGAACATAATCTGTAAATCTTTTCTGTTTTATTCTCAAACCCTCATTAAGTTTGCCCTTGGCATATGCATATTATTCTCATAAGTTTTTTTATATAGATGGCAAAGTAGGCATGTGGGTTAATAGCTAATATATTTTGTTGATCACTTTATATAATGGTTGTAGTAGGGTCTGACATTTCCCCCTAAGCTTTTGATGTTTTACTTCTTTTAGATACTTTGAAAGTTAGGCATCTAATTAGGTACTCTCAGAATTTCATCTCTTTCATCATGGAGCATCTCTGTTTTAATTGGTGTACTCCAGATGCTTTTTCTATCTTTGGTTTTATTAGTGAGATTTTTACTTCCTCATACAGGGTCAAGGACTCTGATATTTGATTCCAAAAAGTGTGGTTCACCTAATGTAAAAGATTTTACAGATCTTTTTATTTTTGAGTTTATTTGTTGCCTTTCCAGTGTCGCTCTTAAATGCTCATAGGATGATTTTCTTGGTTGCATCTCTCACCAAGTTTTCTACAAAGTTCCCTGTCCCATGCCCTGGCCCCAGCCATTTGCTCTTATAAAACAATACTTCTTGTAATCTTTCGTTATCCTCTTCTGTAAGATCTTCCCAATTACTTTAAATTTTAAGCTGGAACTACCTTAGATTACCTCATCTTTCTTCTTGGTGAGGAGATAAAACATTTGATAATTGATGTAGTTTCTGGCCTCTTTTGACTCCCTTGTCAATTCATACTCTTTCTTAGGAAGTGGTAGTAATCTTTATTGATGTTGGTTCTTTTATCCACTTTGCATTTTTCATCAACAGCTCAAGTAGAACAGATTTGAATTTCTTCCATTGAATGACATTTCTTCTCATTTTTATTTTTTCTTCTAGTTTGATATTCTCTTATAAGTTAGTGGACAGACACACTTTCATAGAAAATATAGAAAGCAGAGAGAAAGAAGGACAAGGAGTACCAGTATCCTAATCTATATTAACATCTCACTGAGCACTGCATTAAGAAAAGTCAGCTCTATGACCTTGGTATTAGTATTTGAGGTTTTGTCAGAAGACAGAATAATTCTTTCTTCTTAAATTCACGAATTCTGCCTGGAACCCCCAGCTTTCCAGTAATTTTCATGAAACATTCTAGTTATTTCAGTAATAGGTTGTGGGATATTTGCTGGCTATATTAAGACCATGAGTTCCTCAGAAATGTTAGTTATGACAGCAGGGCTCTGTTTATCAGGGTAAATACAGTTGGAAGATAAATAAATGCATGATCAAAGTAGATTGTTGTATAGTTGGAAAAATGACCATGGAATAACTCTCACAGTGAGATCTTTTAAAAGGCCAAGCAATTTACAGCTATAAATACTTGGATATCAAGGGGGCAATTAGTTAAATAAATTTAAATGTATTTATGCATTTGTTAAAATGAAATCATGCTGGTGTGTCATTTTCCTTATTAGTGCATCATTTTCTAATTTAAGAGAGAGAGAGAGAGAGAGCAAGCGAGCAAGCCAGAATCCAACTGCAATGTCACAGTGTATAATTATTGGACAGCCAGCAGCAATTTTTAAAGTCAAGTTCACACTATATTTGAGACTAGTGTCATATGCTGCTAGTTTTGCATTACTTTGTGAAAGTCATTTATATATTATACATTTAAAAATAACTTAGTGATAATATACCACTAATAAATGAGTCTTGGAATTTTGTTTTCAAAGGTGATGCAGCCACAAATAGGTATGTTAAGGGAAAAGGGCATTTTTAGATTGATATTTTCTGTCTTTAGTGATAAGCTACTTACTTATTCTTTCGTATATCTAAAGTTTTCATTATAGGCTGAAGTTTAGACCTCAGTAACCATGGCTCAAAAGAAGTTCAGAGTTAGATTCCCTACCAAGTCTGCCCTTCCCCAAATTGCCCCCATGGCTTGTCATGATTTGCCATTTTTCATGGCTCTGTCTCATAGTAGCATCCAGGCTATATTTGACTTGGTCCTTCTGGGACCATATTTCATACGGAGCTAAGGTTAGAGGTATGGCTTCTACTAACCATGAAATGCCATTCACCTTTTCACTGCACAGATGCATCACTCTGTTCACTTGTCTTTTTGTTTCTAATAGTCTCTACATTCCTAATTTAATGAAGTAGTAATGGGCCTGGTTGATAGGAACTTGAGTGAGAGTTACAGTCACTTATGTTGGGTTCAGGTGCAGTGTAGAACAGGTAAGAGGCATGACATAGATAAGACAAGTTTTCTAGAAGAATTGAGGTTAGAAGTTTGTTACAAATAAAGGTGAAGTCAGGATCAGTAGGCAAGAAATGTCCTTTGACTTCTTCTGTATGTCTTTTTGTTGGCAATGTTGTAGAGAAGGTTCTGGTAAGGATTGGATTATATAATTCTGAAAACACTTATGTGCTTCTAGGGTAAGCTATTACCAGGTTAGACCTTTAGGTTAGATTTATAATTTATAATTTTATATAAATTTATAATTTTATATAAATTTATAATTTTATATTTTGTATTGACTGTGTATTCTTTCAAAGGACCCCAAGACAAATACATAATGGACTTAAAGGATCTGAGCCTTTCAATACAGGTCATGTGACCTTAATTGGGGGGATTGTAGACTCACCTCTGACTCATATATTGACCTGTCTTCTACTACTATCTTACTTTCCTGTTAATTGTCTTTAAATCCCATCTTTACTTAGGTCTTGAATTCATCCAGGCATATCATGACTTCTAACATGGCTCCCCAGTGGAACATTTTTTTTTTTGTGATGTGAGGTTTCCACTACAGGAAAAATACATAGAGAATTATGCCAGTGGTTGTCTTCTTATATGAAAATTATTTTTGTATGAGATATTTAGAGTATATTGGTAAAATGATTCAAATTATAGGGATCATAGAAAATTCAATTTAAAAGTCAATCACTGAGTGCCAAGTGTGCAAAGCATTGGGCTGAGTGCTGTAGGAAATAAAATGGTTTTTTGGAAAGAAATAAAAGAAAAGATGGCTTTTCTATCAAATTCCTTCAGTGCTATTGATACTTAAACAGTGATAGTCAAAACAGGAAGGAAAACTAGAGGCCAATGTCTCTAATGAAAATCAATGCAAAAATATTTATGGCAGCTTTTTTGTGATGGCAGATAATTGGAAACAAAGTGTAGGAAATGAAGGGAATGATTTCAGAGAAATTTGGAATGGCATGTAGGCACTGATAAAGGGTGAAGTGAGGAGAACCAGGAGAACACATATTATATATATACACATATATACACACACATATTCATACATATATATTTGTTATATATGTATGTATGTATATATGTATGTATGTATATATATATATATATGTATATATATTTGTATATAACAATATTGTAATGACTTAGGAACACTGAGAGACACAATGTCCAATCATGATTCCAGAAGAAAGATGGTGGACTTAAGAGAGCAGATTGAAATAGTGTTTTTTTTTTATAGCCAATATTGGAATTCATTTTGCTTTATTATACACATTTGTAACAGGGATTAAGTTCTCTTTCTTGTTGAGTTAATCTGGACATTTTGTATTTTTGTAATATTTATTATTTCATTTATATTTTTCAGTTATTCACATATAATTGGGCAAAATAGTTCCTAATATTTCCTTTTATTTCTTCTTTACTGGTAGTGAATTTAATTTTTTCATTTTTGATGCTGATAATTTTTTTAAAGATCAATTCTTGGTTTTATTTATTAATTCTGTAGTGTTTTCTTTCAATTTTGTTAATCTGTTTTAAAATTTTTCATGATTTTTATTTTTGTGCTTAATTGAGATTTCAAATTTGTTTGTTTTCCAGTGTTTTTAGTTGTGTGACCAATTTTCTGATTTCTTTTCTTTTTTATTAATGAAAATGTTTAGAAATAGAACATTTCTCCTAATGACTGCTTTGGCTACATCTACAAAATTTTGGTATGTTGTTTCATTGCTATTATTTGTAATGAAACTGTTGATTGTTTCTATGAATTGTTGTCTCATTTTTATAATTGTTTTTCTAATTAATTTTAATGGTTTCTTCAGTAGCTACTTATTGAATGTAATATTTATTTCATTATAATCTTTAAAAGATGCATTTAATATTTCTACTTTTCTGCATTTACTTGTGAGGTTTTAGTGCTCTAATAGATGCTAAATTTTTGTGAAAGTGTCATGCATAACTGAGAAATATGTTTACTACTTTCTATTACTATTTAATAATTTCCAGAAGTCAAACAAAGGTAACTGTTATAAAATTCTAGTCAGGTCCTTTATTTTTTGTTTTGATTTATCAGGAGAGGATTTATTTGAGAGGGGGAAATTATAGTTTTTGCTGTTATTTAACGTTATGCCATTTGGTGGATATATGTTTAATATTGATATTAATTCATTATCTGTGGTATTTTTCAGCCAAATGCAATTTCCCTTTTTATCACTTAATTACATCTATTTCTGCTGCTGCTTTATCAGAGATCATGATTGCAATCCCTGACTTTTTTTTATACTTCAGATGAAGCACAATAAATTTTGCTCCAGCCCTTTGTTTTAACTTTGCATACATCTTTTGTTTCAAATGTATTTCTTGTAAACAACGTAATGTTGGGTTCTTCTTTTGAATCCATTATTCTAACCTTTTCTATTTTATGGATGAATTTATCTTTTTCACATTCACATTTATAGTGGTTAATAATGTATTTTTCTTCATTCCATTTTCATATGTTTTCACCTTTTGTTTCCTTTTTTTTTATAAAAAAGAAGAGTATGATAAGAGAGAATGAATGAGCTCAGGACATTCCCCTTCAAACAAATATGTATGGTCAAGCAAAGCATTTCCCCCATTGACTATGTTATGTACATATGTACACACATGTATATATGTGTATATACATATATGACACACTATACACACATATACCCACACATATATATAGTGAGGAGATGGGTAGCATATTTCATCATTATTCCTCTGGAATTATGGTTGATCATTGTGTTGATTAGGTTCCTTCTCTCTCTATTTATAAAGAAGAGTGGAGAGAGTAGAGCATGTTTATCCCCAGTGCTTTGGATATAATGAAGTGTGCTTCTGCTCCTTGTTCCTCTTTCCTTTTTCTCTCTTCACAATAACAGGTTCTAATCCTTATTTTATTTTCTTTTAAGCCCCTCTTCAAAATCTGTCTTTTTATACTCTTTTTAAAGAGTTTCTTTTGTGTAAATAATCTCCTAATATTAATCATAATTGCCCTCCTTCATTCTCTCCTTTCCCTTCTCCCCTTTCCTTTCTAGTTTGCTATTGAGTGAAACACATTTCTATAATGAAATGTGTGAGGTCTCTCCCTTTTTCTCTCCCTCCCTCTTTCTCTTTGTCTCTGTTTCTCTGTCTCTGTCTCTCACTCACTCTCTCTCTCTCTCTCTCTCTCTCCCATCTCTGTCTTTATCTCTGTCTGTCTCCCCTCTCTCCTCTCTTTTTTGACCACTTAAGGTGAGAGGTTCAAGCCTCACTTTATCATGTTCTGCCTTCCTCTTTGTTTATATAGACTTGTACTTGTGTAATCCATTTATGTGAGATATTTCCCCTCATTCTTCTTCTTTTTCTACTCTACTATATTCTTTTTCCTTTCCTTTTTCATTCTTCTTTTAAGATCATCAAAACATAACAGAACCACTCAAATGCCTTCTGTGTAATGAGGCTTTCTTTCTGATCTCTGGTGATAGAGGTTTGAGTGGATACGTGTATTATCTCCTCATATTATAATATAAACCATTTGTCCTTATTGAGTCTCACAATTGCTCTCTCATGTTTACCTTTTTAATTTTTTTCTTTTGACTCCTGTGTTTGAGTTTCAACATTTCTTCACTGCTCTAGTCTTTTGATCAGGAATACCTGGAAATCTTCTATTTGATTAAGGTTTATTCTCTTCCATGTTATCAAATTGAACTCAGTTTTGCTGGGTAAGTTATTCTTGCTGTTAAGTCTACATCCTGTGCCTTGTAGAATTCTGTATTTCAAACTGCCCACTTTTTTAAAGTCATGGCTATTAAATCTTGTGTGGTTCTGATTGTGGTTCTCAGGACTTGAATTATTTCTTTCTTGCTGCTTGGAATATTTTTTCTTTGACCTGAAAGCTCTGGATTTTGGCTACAATGTTCCTAGGGGTTTCCATTTTGGGAATTTGTTCAGGAGGTGACTGTTAGATTCTTCCTATTTTCCCTTCGCATTTTGATGCTATGAGATCTGGACAGTGTTATTTTATGATTTTTAAAAAAATGATATCCAGGCTTTCTTTTTTGGTAAGGTTTTTAGTTGTCTAATGATTTTCAAATTATTTCTTTTTGACCTATTTTCAAGGAGAGCTTTTTTTGGGGTATGAAGTACCTTACATTTCCTCTCTTTTTCCAGACTTTCAATTTTGATTTAGTATTTCTTATTATCTTATGGAGTCATTAGGTTCTTTTTGTTCCATTCTAATTTTCAGCAAGGTTTTCTTGGGGAAGGTTTTGTGCCTCTTATTGCAAGCAGCTAATTCTTTCTCCAATTCTTCCCTCCATATCACTTATTTCTTTTCCCATTTTTTTCTTCTGGCAGTCTCATTTTGTCTTTAAAAATAATTTTGAAAATAATTTTCAGATCTTAAAAAAACTTATTGCCTCTCTTCTAGGAAGTCTAATTGAATTCTGCATAAGTTGTGTTTTTCCTTTAGCATGCTTATAAATATTTTGGAGTCATTCTCTTCTTTGTATCCTTAGCACCTGATCACCATAATAGTTCTTTATGATGGGATTCTTTTTTTTTTTTTAATATGCTCATTCTTCCAGCTTGCTTCCTGACTTCAGGTATTATGTTAGGACTATGTTCTTTTTGGTTTTGGAGGGAACATCGGGGCTGAGCTTGTTTATTTTGGGGTCCTTCTGCTTTCTTGGGAGTATTTAGTATTGTGTTATTCCAAGATCTTGGAGACATCTCAGGCAGGCAGCCTAAAAGCTTTCAGCCCTCTCAAAATGGTCTGATCCATAGAGTCTGATCACTGCCTTCCTGGACTAAATTCCACAAGTTCCTGATCTGTGTTAAAGTCTGAATAGGACAATTGTATGCTTGCCCTTGGTTAAAATTCTAGTAGACTATTGCTGATCTCAGCTACTGTAAACCAGTTTGAAAGTTCTGTAAGATCTATGAGCTATCCTTTGGTTTGAGATTTCTTCCCTGGTTATTCCACTGTAGGATTTAGCCTGGATTGGACACTCCACATAGTTACTATTGCTTGTGAACCAATTTATCACCTTATAAACATTCTAGAACTATTCCAGGATGTTTTCTTACCCTGGAATGCCACCTCTAAGTATGGGTCCCTCATTAATCTGGCCTGGATCTGTGGCATGTAAATGACAGAGCCTGTAGCTGTTATCTGTTCCACCATTTGTAGAAGGTTGTCCCTCTACCTTCTTATGGGTCTCTGACCTCTTCTTCTTCTTGTATAAAACCTAGGTTTACTTTTATTTCCTGCATACTTGAACACTTTTTGTGTCTGTTTCTGGAATAGACCCTGTTCTTAGTGTCCATAGACTTCCCTGATTATCTCTCTGTGCTCATCTGAGTTTGAAATATTACTCACAGTGAATTTTTACCTATTAGGACTTGGTTTTGTACAATTTCTGGAACTCTGTGGAGGAGTTGATTTTGGGAGCTCAGGTATATTTCCTCTTGCTACCCTGCCATATTGGATCTGCCCCAGTATGATGTTTTTCAAGCTATCCATTTTTTTAATTGTGTAAACAATGCATATATGTATAGGAAAAGTTGGTATGTACTGTATGAAGACACTTCTATTTTAGCATTCTTACTTTAGCAGGGGGAAGGGAGAGGTTAATAAAATGATTATCAACCTTCTTCAGGGAATCTGTAACTCTTATTTTTATTTTTAAAGAGGAAGCACCAATAAGTAACAAGTGTCCACTATGCACCACATGCTGTGCTAATCACTTTACAAATATGTTCTAATTGAATTATTTCCCTATTATTTGCTCAGAATACCTATTTTGTGACATGCCTCCAGCATACACTTGATATAAACTATCATAGGAAATATTTATTGTGAGCCTATCAAAGATTCACACGATTCTCCGTCTCTGACTTCTCCATTTATCTTTTTTATTCCTGTGGTGCACAGAAACTTCAGGGTTCTCTCAGTACTGCAGGCGGTCTCTCCTTTTAATCCTTTGTCCAGCTTATTGTTTGGTTAGCTTGTTGTCTGAACATGCTCTTTGAAGTTACTGTAGTGCTTTGAAAGAAAGCTTAACTGCTCAATTTCTTTTGCTCTTTTCTTTCTGTAGTGGAAGCCAAGAACCAAGATCTGTAAGTTTAACATGAAAGATTATTAAACAAAGAAAACAACAGCCCCAAAGGAAAGGAGGGAGAGTGAATGGTATGGTTGAAAAAGCTCTGCCCCAAGAGTTAGAGGCCTAGAGTTCTAGCTCTGTTTTGCCAATTCTGAACTGTGTAACCTTGAACACATTACTTTTTCTATCTTTTCCCTCTTTTATAAAAAGAAAGTGCTTAATAGCAATAAATGTAAAGTATTGCTGTTGACATATATGACTTGATATAAATTTCTGTGAAAAGGACTTCAGAATCTTAATAGACTGCTAGCTCAATATGAGCCAACAGTACGATGTGGTCACCACTGGCATCTGTGTAGAGTGCATAGTGTAGTGGACTTAGACTCAAGGAGACCTATTCAAATCATGCCTCAGATAGTTACCAATTCCATGACCCTGAGCCAGTCACTTAACCTCCCTGCCTCACCTGTAATAGTACCTCCCTCACATGATGTTGTGAGGATCAAATGAGATACTGTTTCGCAAACATTAAAGCACCACATGAGCACTATTTATTATTATCATTTTATAAAGCTAATGTGATTTTAGGCTTCATTAATAGACTATAATTCCTAGAATGATAAAAGTGATAATCCTGTTTTGCATGGCTAGATAGACCACATCAAAATACTGTGCTTAGTTTAGGGCATTGTTTTTTTTAGGACAAACATTAACAGAGCAAAGGAGGGTCACTAGGAGAATGAGCTGACTTAAAACAACCTCATATGAAACTTGGACTATTTAGCTAGAATAAGAGATAATTTAGGGGGAACATAGCAAATATTTTTATATATGTGAAGGTTAGTATATGTGAGGGGAATTAGACTCATTATAACTGACCCTAGCTGGCAGAAGTAGGAACAATAGGTGAAAATAATAAGCTGGTAGGTTTTTGACTTCAATATTAAAAAGAACTATTTATTAGAAATGTAATCAATTGAGATATACTATCTTATAAAGTCATGAGTTCCCTCTTGCTGGACATGTTCAAGCTTGGCTTAAAGAGTACTTGGGGCAAAATTTAAAAAAAACAAACAAGCAAACCCAGTACTTGAGGATACTTTAGAAGGGATTTATAGACAGGAGACTATATTGGACCAAATAATTTCTCAGGTGTCTTCTAACTCTTAAGTTTCTATGTTTCAGTGAATTAATGATTTTTAAAATTCTAGTCCTTTCCAGTTCTAAAATCCCATGATGCTCAAATTCTAGATAAAGTTCTAGAGATTAATGACATAGTGGAGCCAAGAGCTTTATAAAATCTTTCTAGCTTCCTTGATTCAGTTGTTTGCTTCTTTCCAAGGCTGTTTATTCTCTGGAGTGTCTACTTTAATTTCACTGTTCCTACTTAAAAAAATCACGAATTGTATGTAGGGTTGGCCAGGTTCATGTTAGTTCAAGGCCTCAGTTGTATAGAGCTGATTCTGACATGGTTTATACTTGTGTTTTTGTCTTCTTGTGTGTGCTTTAGAAGTGGGGTGATCAGCATTGCATAGCTTGTCTGCAGAGCTTTTGAAACTGAAAAAGACAAGTTCAGTTTTTCAAGAGACAGGGAGCATATCTAAAATCCTCTAAGTTCCTATGTCCTTGAAAACAGAAAATTGTGGGACCTGTTACAAAACCCTGCTTCATTTCTTTGATGATGAAGAATGAGTCATACTATAAACATAGCTATAAACTCCAACATAGCTGACCGTGTCATCACATATGTTGAGTTCTAGGGGAACTTCAGGTCACAGCCCAATTTTATCAATGGTCATAAATTCTCTGGAAGGTCAATGAATGAAGATATAGGAATACATTGGCCTTTTTAAAGTATAAAACTATGTTCAGAAATTTCTTGTCCAGTCTGAGTCTGAGAGCTTTTCAGGGGTCAGAAGTGGGGACCTATTATCTAAAATTCTTAGACTCTTCTTTATATGTACATTATTTCCAAATAAAAACTGGTGGAACTGGGTACTTCAGTGTCCTTGGAAACATAAGAGATTTATCCAAATATACCCAAATATAATCTTAATTAATAATCAATCTAGATCTCAAACATTCACAAGATTATAGATTTAGAACAGGATTAAATGACCTCAGAAGTCATTTAATCCACATATTTTCTCCCTTGCTCATTCTTTTTTTCCCCTTACAGATGAGGAAACTGAGATCAAGAAGACAAGTGATTTGCTCAGGGTCACAAAGATAGCAGTGCTAAGTCTTCAGACTCAGGTTTTCTGGTTCCAAATCTAGCACAATTTCTAGAGCATCATAGATTTATTGCTATCCTCAGTTCCTCCCATTTTTAGTAATGTGGTGGGCATGATAATGGGCATCAATTAGCCCATTAATTGGAGAAGTGTTAGGAATTGTCATGTTTCCCACTTTCCTTGGAAATATAATTTCCTGACAGAGAAGCAGAGTGAGCAGGCCTTAAAGGGAGGGAGACCTGGGTTCAAGTCTCCCCTCTGACATATACTAGCCATGTGATCCTGGTCAAGTTATTTAACCTCTCAGTAGTCTAGGCCAGAAGCATGGATCACATGCAGTCCACAATATTCCCAAGTGTAGCCAGAACCAGATTAAAATTTAGCTGGGAAATATTTAACAAAATAAAAATCAATAAAAAGTAGATAACATTACATTTTGAAATTAAGTGAATATGTAGCCCACAAGCATCCTGGTAGGGAGTAGTGGCCTCCATTTCTATATGAGCTTGAAGCCATTTGTTTAGGTAATTTTTTAAGACTATAAGTTGCAGAGAAGGTGTTAACTAATTTGCACTAGAAGAGGAAGCTTTTTCACGTGAGATTTCCCTATACCCTTGAAATTACAGGCAGATCTCTATTCCCACCTTGTAGGTATGTCCTTATCTTCTCCCACTGTTGGTAATGTAATAGATAGGATGATGAGTATCATCAACCCATTCATGGGGAGGGAATGTCGCAAGTATCCCCAGCTCCACTATCCCTTGTAATGTCGTAGGTAATAGGTGATACTGGCTACCTGATTGGGGATGAGAACAGTAGAAGAGCCTGCTCCTACTCCATCTATTTTCTATCAGTCTAGTAATGTTCTCTAATGGGTTGTTAAGGAGCTAGGTTCCTATCTTGACATAGAGATAGGACCTTTTTTATTCAGTTCTGTGGACCTTGAGGAAAGCTAGATGTCTGTTCTTTTAAGAGGGATCAGCTTCACTTTTCGACAGATTTATGCTGGAAGAATTTTATAGTGGACAAGCATTGCATTACCTCCTGGCTGTCTGTCTGCCTGCCTGCCCATTTCTCATCAGTTCAGAATGCCCAACTGGGCCTAGGAGATGTAACCCAGTGCCATCTTCTTTATAGGAATAATTTTGTGCCATATGTTTATAAGCTTAATTATAGTTAAGGATGGCACTTTTATTCAATAGGACGCATTTTTGATTGATTTGTTCATTGTTGAGCTAAGGTTTTGACTGATGATGCATGGGCAAAATGCTTGTCAGTTCAATTTATATTGGATTGACATTTTCCTTATTACTCTACAAATGCCCATAGAGTCTATATTCTGATGGCCACAGTCACTTCTCTGTTCAGACAAACTGCACAGTTATTTTACAGATTCAACTTTACTGTAATGCTAAGAATAAGACCAAAAGATCCTACCAATTCTGCATTAAAACAGACTCAGGGGTGCAAATATTCAACAACTAGTAGAAGTTGGGGTAGTGTTCTCTAGTCCCTGAGCTTTTTAACAATGGGTCCCTGCAATTCAAACTAACAGGGTATGTATGTACAATACAAGAAATACTATTTTGCCATAAAACTAAGAAAAATAGAGACCTTAGGTCATTGGATCACAGATTTAGAGCTGAAAGGGATATCAGAAGCCTTTTAGTCTAATAGCCTTATTTTGCATTAGAGGAAATGAGGCCTAGTTAGATTAAGTGACGTGCCCAAAGGTACAGAATAGTTAAGTGTAAAATGTAAGACTGGATTTCAGGTCCTCCTATTCTAGAACAAGTGCTCTGTCCACAGTGCTGTCCTACTTCTGTGTTTGCCTCTTTTTCATACCTGGTTGGTGGAGACACTGGGCATATTAATTGTCTATTAATACTCAACTGAATATAATAAAGAGAAAAGATGATTATATATACATGCCAGGAATTCTATTTCACTGAAATGAAAGCAAGCTGAAACATAAGTTCCATGGAAGAGCTTCAAGGGAAAGGAAAAAAGTTTCTCTTGTTCAATTTGCTTGGACTTCAGAGAGTGCTCAATAAAATGGAGTATATGGAGGATGGCTTTGTTAACCAGAATCAATTTTTAGTAATTGACTCTTTCCCAGAAGATAGAATGTTACTTTACCCTAAATGTACATGTTGTCTAGAAGCTCTGGGTCATCCTGGAATTTTTATTAAGAGATCTAGATAGACCAATGACAACTTAGACACTATAGCCTTTACTAAGAGCTATCAATACTAATGATGTTGTCATTTAATAGGAGGGAAGGTTTCTATTTAGATTAGATTATTTTTGGTTTTCTGCTTATAAATGCCAAGTGTGAGAGAGAATGTTGTACCTCTGGTCCTTTTAAGACTATCCTGCTCCTTGGGAACATTTATCCTTTTCTTCCAGACTTTTGGGTTACCTAGCAGGAAATTTGTAATGATCCCATTCCTTAGTAGTCTGGCCTCTACTTAATGACATCACTCATCCAGATACATGAATAGAAAGGTCTTAATTTCATTTATTTCAGCTCCAGAAGCCTCCGTACTTGGTCATAAAACTAATTGAAATGTATTTCTTTGAGATGTTTGGACTGGAATATAGCAAAGATTTAATTGAATGAGTTGGACAGGAATGTTAAAATGAACCAACTATGATGTGCATACTTGAGTGTTTTTCAGTGTTTACTTTTTTGGGCATTGGTTTTCCCTAATGGTCAAGACTTCCAAAGGCCAAAGGTCACTTTAGTAAATAAGTTTGTCAACTGTAGTTTCAGCCTTTCCTCTTGTTTGTCAGCACATACTTATATTAATAATGATAGCTACCACTTTACAGAGCTTTATTATTTGCAAAGTGTTTACGCGTAGAATCTCAATACCTGGTGATGCTTTCTAAGTCTGAAATTATTGTTTGAATGATCCTATTTGTTTTCTTAGAGACTTGGATTTAACACAGTTTTTGCTCCTGTGTCTAATTTAGTGTTTGGAGGAACTTTTCCTCTGTGTTCCTATTTTGAGAATTGTTTTCACCAAACATTCTTTTGCTTGGTGTGTTTCTTTACTATTGGCTTTGTCACAGTGAAGTATAATAGCTTATATTCTTCTGCCTTCAGGTCCAATCAAGTCTTTCCTTCCTCACACTGATACTTCAGTCCTTTAATCTCTTCCTAGTTTTAGTCTTTGCCTTGTATCTTATAGTTTCCCATAGGATTTCACAGTGTCTCAGAATTGGAAGGGACTTTAGTGTCATTGTGGTCCAAGTATTACCTAAAGCAGAAATGTCTTCTACTTCACACAATCACAGAACCTCACTGGAGGGGACTTCAGTGACCATCTATTTAGTCCGACTCATACCTGAAAGAGAATACCTATTACATCATATGCTACAAGTGGTCATCCAGCCTTTGCTTGAAGAACTCTATTGAGGAGGAACCCATTACCTCCTGAGGCAGTTCATTGCACTTTTGAATGGCTCTAATTGTTGGTCATTCTTTCCTTTCATCAAATCTGAATCTGCCTCTCTGTAGCATCCACACACTGTCCCCGGTTCTGTTTTCTGAGGTCGAGTAGAAGTCCAATAATCCTTCTTCCACATGACCACCTTTTAAACAGTTAGAAATAACTGTCCCTATAAAATTAGATTGGATGAAAGTTTTAAAAGTTGAAATGTGGTAAGAATTGAGTTAAAAGTTATTTGTCCCTCCTGAAATTTCTCAGAGCATTTTGCCTGAATTTTACCTTTGTGGTTATTTCAATATCACAATAGCATCTCTGAAATTGTCTCTTCCTTCACTCCAATAGATTATAAACTCCTTGAGAATAGGGTACATGTAATATCTACCTTTGTATTCCTGGTGTTTAGCACAGTACTTGACACATAACAATTAGCGTTTATATAAATTTGCAAAACTCTTTACATATGTTAACTCATTTGATCTTCACAACAATCTTGTGAAGTAAGAAAGAAAGAAAGAAAAAAGGTAACAAACATTTATTAGGCACTTACTACAGGCCAGGCACTGTGCTAAGTACTTTTAAAATACTATTTCATGATCCAACCATTTTGGAGAGCAATTTGGAACTATGCCCAAAGGGCTATCAAAATGTGCATACCCTTTGACCCAGAAATACCACTTCTAGGTCTGTGTCCCAAAGAGATCATAAAAATGGGAAAAGGACCCATACGTACAAAAATATTTATAGCAGTTCTTTTTAGAGTGGCAAAGAATTGGAAATTGAGGGAATGCCTATCAATTGGAGAATGGCTGAACAAATTATGGTAATAGAATATTATTGTGCTATAAGAAATGATGAGCAGGCAGACTTCAGGAAAATCTGGAAAGACTTGTATGGACTGATGCTGAGTGAAGTGAGCAGAACCAGGAGAATGTTGTACACAGTAATAACCATGTTGTGATGACTAACATTGATAGACTTAGCCATTCTCAGCAATGCAAGGATCTAAGACATCTCCAAAGGTCTCATGATGGAAAATGCTATCTACATCCAAAGAAAGAACTATGGAGTTTGAATGCAGATTGAAGCATACTATTTGCCATTTTTTACTTCTGTTTTGTTTTGTTTTCCCTTTTTGGTGGTTCCTCCTATTGGTTCTAATTCTTACTTACATATCACTAATGTGAAAATATGTTTAATAGGAATGTATATATACATATATATATATGTAGCCTATATCAGATTGCACACCATATTGGGGGGGAGGGGGAGAAAAATTTTATACTCAAAAGCTTATGGAAGTGATGGTAGATAAATCAAAATAAATTAATAAAATTTAAAAAAATAATAAATAATAAAAAAACCCCCAAAATTATTTCATTTGGTCCTCAAAACAATTATAGGGGTTGTGTGCTTTTATCTCCATTTTACATTTGAGGAAACTGAGGTGACAAAGATTGAGTGATTAGCTGAGGGCCACAGAGCTTGTTAAAATATATAAGGCTGGATTTGAACTCAGATCTTCTTGACTCCAGCCCTGTATGCATTGTATCACCTAGTGTTATTATTATCTCATTTTACAGATGAGGAACCTAAGGCACAGAAAGGAAAGATGGCTTGCCTAAGATCACACAGCTAGTAAGTATATGAGACAAAATTTAAACTCATGCCTTCTTGACTTTGAGTCCAAAGGTCTATCCATTGCATCACCTAACATAATGCTTATAGATTTCCGTGGAAGCTACATGCTGTCCTTCTCCCTTTGCTACTACTCTCCCAAGTTTAAATTATGAATCTATATTGTCCCTGAGATCTCATCAATTGCGTTTTCATCCATGTCAGTGAATAATGTTCATATTTCATTTATTTTTCAGCTTATATATTACTCAATAATTGCTTTCTGCAATGAAAGTCACATAGCTAAAGAATTAACACAATTTTAGACTGTTCTTTTCAACAATATCCAGCTTTTTCTACATTATTGTGTAACAATAATCTCCCATCTCACAGAAATCATAGATTTCCTTGTTAGGTGAATCACTGGGCTGCCTGATTCATCTCCCTTTCAGGGAGGAAGCTCGGTCTAGTGGTTCAAGCTGTGATGTGTGAGTCAGTTGTTCTGTTCTCATTCCCATCACAGCTCCTCACTGGTTGGCCAAGTCTCTTGGCCAATGAAGATGATCATTTCTTGTGTACCTCACAGAGAGATTGTCAATGGTGATGAATTAATGTCTGACAAATACTGGGAAGGGAGGAAAGGGGAACAACATAAAAATAAGTCAATTTCTCATTTTAAATAACACCTTTTGTGGGTTAGTGTCCTCCTTATACCCTTGAACACCTGATACCTCAGGATCTTACTGATAAATTAGGCTTGACACAAGATAGTTCACTCAGATGATGGAAATTATGTTTGTTCACTCCAGTTCTTTTACTCTGCACAACCTAAGAAAGAAGGGGTGCTGATGAATGTGTCCAGATTAGACTTTTAAAACAAGGTAGAGTGATGTTTGCCTCCCAAATATTTCCCAGTCTTATGTTTTCCAAGCATATTTTTATTCATTGATAAATTCAAGGTCTTCATTGGTTAATAGCAAACATCTCATTAGTACTTAACATAATTCAATATATTTACAGCCCTTGGAGAAGCTTTATATATAGGGTTTATATATAACACATTGTTGTTTAATGGAAAGAGTGTTGGTCTTGGAGTCCAGTGAAACTTAGATTCAAATTTTGGCTCTAAAACTTACTAGCTTGTGAGATGATGGGAACAGTATAACATATCTGAGACATAGCTTCCTCATCTGTAAAATGGATGTCTATAATACCCACTTTAGGGAGTAGTTGAGAGGATCAAATATGATAACATATGTAAAGTATTTTTCAAAACCTTAAGTGCTGTTTACATATAATCTACTAACATTAGTGGTTTGGAATTTAATACATCAAATAAAATGGCTTTTGAAAATAAACTGTAATCATGTTGTGGCTTTGTATAGGTTACTATGGTTATCTGGAAAAAAAATTCATGAAGATGAAAAGATGAGGTCTATTCCTAGAACAATATATCCATTACAATCTACTAACAAAGAGTTTTTCTGAGTATCAGCTATGTACATAGTTTCATCCTAAGTACTGTGAAAGATACAAAAGAATTAGAAGATGCTACATTCCTGCCCTCAAGATGCTTTCAGCCTAATTTTTGAAACAAGTCCCATTACAAATGAAACAACTGAATAAATTTACAAGGAGATATTGAATCCACCACTGAATTAGGTGGCACTGACTGCAAGTGCCATAGAAATGTCAAGGAGCCAGTGAGTACAAGATAGGTATGGGAGCAGGGTGTCAGTCTAGTCATTGAAAGCTCCCCCATGGGGTTAGGGCTGGGATTGAAAGCACTAGTAGGATTTATTTGAAGGCATTTATACAGCCTTTTAAACTTAGTCTAGTGCTCTTCCAATCCTTGTTATTCTGACAAGCATTAATTCCCTTTTTGTAGAGAGAAGGGAATGTCATTAACATTCATATAGAGGGAGCAGCTCCAGAGTTCATGTCATCTTGTTTTTTATGAATATACTTTTTTTCTTCTTCTAGGACTTGGTACCTACCTCATGGGTAAAACAAACAAACAAACAAACAAACAAAAGCTAGCATTCTTGAGGAGCAGTCTTAAACTCACCTGCTCATTTTACATTCCACAATGAATTCTATCTATAGTTGAAGAATTATCTCTTTCAATGCTTTGAATAAAAAAGCTCATTTAAGTTTGTCAAGCCCCAGGTTTAGGGATAAATAGCCTCTAAATACAATTCATGTCCTTGACAGATGACTCCCTACTCAATTTTTCCCTATGCCAGACCACTCTCATGAACTCCAGTCCTATATTTCAGGTTGTCTTCAGGACACTTCCCCCTGGACTTCCCACTAGCTCCTCAAACTCAACATGTCCAGTACTGAGTATCATATGTTTTCCTTTAAACCTGCTCCTCTGACTTTTATACTTCCCTCTGGCACCACCATGAAATCTGTTTTCTAAACTTGAAACCTTGGCATTATCTTTGAATCTTTGTATTCCCCCATCTTACATATCCAATTGGTTACCAGGTCCAAATGACTGTATCATCATACTACCTCTAGTGCCTGTATTCTTCGGCAGCAAGGCAGAGCAGTGGATAGAGTGATAGCCCTGGAGTCAGGAGGATCTGAGTTAAAATCTGGCCCCAGATACTTAATTGCTGTATGACCCTGGTCAAGTCACTTAACCCTGTTTGCCTCTGTTTCCTCATCTGTAAAATTAACTGGAGAAGGAAATGGCAAAGTGTTCCAGTATCTTTGCCAAGAAAACCCCAAAATGGGGTCATGAAGAGTTGGACACACTGAAACAACAGCAACAACAACAAAAGGTCAACAGCCAGAGATAAAGAAAGAGACCATTTCAGAAATAATAAATAACCTAAATGAGACAGGAGCATGATCAGTTGCCAGTTTCCCTGGAGTACAGAGTGCACAGAGGGAATAGTAGGACTCTACGAAGACACGGTGCAGCATTAGGTTGTGGGGATCAGGAGGCTTGAATGTGAGGCACAAAGCCATGTCTTTTACTTAGGAGAAAAGATTTTTAATCAATACTGCAACGTGCTTAGGTCACACCTGGAATAATGTGCTGGGCACCAACTTTTGGGAATATTGTTAACATTCTGTGGTTGTTGTTTAGTTGTTTCTCAACCATGTCCCAATTTTCTGTGATCCCTTTTGGGTTTTTTTTGGCAAAGATACTAGAGTGGTTAGTCATTTCCTTCTCCAGCTCATTTTATAGATGAGGAAACTGAGGCAAACAGGGTCCAGAGACTTGCCCAGAGTCACAGAGCTAGTAAATGTCTTGAGGTCAGATTTGAACTCAGGTCTTCCTGACTCCAGGCCCTGTGCTCTATTCACTGCACCATCTAGCTGCCCATTAGGCATTATTAATATCAGGCATATTATTAATATCTAGGCAATATTAATACTCAGTGGCATTCAGAAAAACATCAAATGCAATAGTGGAAGGCCTTGAGATCATGCCATATGAGGGTGGGTTATAGGAATTGAAGACAGCCAGCCTGAAGAAAAGAAGACATTCACATGGAATCTCTCTTTAAGTGTCTGAAGGACTGCTACATGGATGATGGATTATTAGATGTATTCTGCATGGCCCCAGAGGGGAAGCTTCACTAAAAAGGAATTAGGAAGCTTCAAAGAGGCAGATATAAGTTTGATGTAAAGAAAAACTTCTCATCACTAGAACAATTCAAAAATAGTATGGGCTGCCTCAGGAGAGAAGTTCTACTTTGTACAATATAATCTTAAAGTAATCCATTGTAGCTCTAAAAGGAATCAAAGTATGCATCTTAATAAACTTAAGGAAGAGGAGCTATCCTACATTAAATGTGTCAGAGATTTAAAAATATTAAACAATCGATCCAAAAGTGATTCTGTATATTTGTATGCATGCTATGTATTATCAGCCAGCAGTTACTTTCACAGTGGTCACAGAAAAGAATGTACAATAATATATTCATGAGCTATTGAGTATAGCACTATGCATTTCTATGGTGCATAACATATAAAATTTGTCTCTTAAGACTATAGCATGCAGCCCAGCTAAATATATCTTTTCTGTACACTGTTATGAATGACCTTTTATTGCATAGGAGAAATTTTGCAGAGCAATAACCAATAGTTTCTGTTACTTAAAATAAAATGATACAATTTGAAAGACAACACTAGAAGAACTGAGAAACAGTAGGAAATTACAGATTCTCTTAGCATAATGGAATCTTAGCAGCACAAGGGCCCTTGGAGGTCATGAAATCCAAACACCTACTTGAGGTATTGATTTGGCCTAGCAGTCCAGTGCGATTCTCAAAGAATGCATTCAGTCCCTCCTTTATGCAAGTCACTAATAGAAACAAAACACAAAGTCAAAATGAAGAAGTCATTTCCCTCAATGAGTTTATAGTCTGCTGGGTTTGGGATGGTGGTACAACATACAAACAGAAGTCTACATAGGTGTGTGGGCCCCCTATATAGTATATATGTATATACATGTGTATATGTGTATAGTGTAATTTAATGAGATAAGAGAAAGCACTGTAACATAAGGGGATTAACAAAGGCTTCTTGTAATAGCTGGCACATGAGCTGAGTACTGAAGGAGGGAGAGCATTCTAGTTGTGAAGGATAGCTGGTGCTGAGGAATACCGGCATGAGGTGGGATGTTATCCTAGGGGGAGCAGCACGTAGGCTGATTTGTCTGGAACATGGAGTGTATGAAAAAGAATAATGTGTAATAAACCTGGGAAGATAGGCTATGTTCAGATTGTGAAGGGTTTTAAGTGCCAGCCCAAAGAATATGCATTTTATCTTAGAGGCAATCAACAGCATTAAAAATGATTAAGCAGGGGAGTGATATGGGCCAACTTGTGCTTTAGGAGAACCCTCCCTCAAATCCAATTCACTTGCATGTCATGGCATTACCTCCTTGATGGCATGGTCCTCTTCCTCTTCAAGAGGAAGTCCACCTTCAGTCCACATAGGGGTATCACACCCTTACTGGCAGGCACTCTGCCCAAATGGAATATAAATCTTAATCTCTGAAACTTTTTTTTTTAACCCTGAATCACTCTTGCCTTCATAGATATGTCCAGGCCAAGCCCTACTCAGGAATTGTTTGGGCCCTAATTGTCTTAGAATGAATGTAAATAGCCATTGTTTCTATTTTGGCCAGAAAACCTGTGGGTCTTCCCCTCCTGGATCATTTTTTTCTTTTTTGAAACAGGTCATTCTTTGCCTCATTTCTTACTAAGCCTTAATCACTGAATGGGCTTTGCCTCAGTCAGACTAAGATCTGTTGAAGACCTTAGCTTGAAAGGCCAAAGTCCCCCAGTGCATTCTGCACCACCTCCAGTTGTCCTGATCTATATCTGGACCTAGATGGCTCCAGAGGAGAAAGTGAGGCTGATGATTTTGCACAACTCTTCCTCACTTAAATCCAATTCACTTGCCTGTCATGACATCATCTCCCTGATGTCATGGTCCTCTTCAAGAACGAAGGACAAACTGCAACCTATCAATTTGGCAGCTGTGTGGAGGTTGGATGAGAGAAAGGGAGAGACTGGAAATCAGGAGTCCCATCATGGGCCTGCTGCAGTTGTCCAGAAGGGAGGTGATAAAGAACTGAACCAGGTTGGTGGTCATGTACAAGGACACATGGGAACAGTGAAGATAAAACTGATAATTCTTGGCAAATGATTGGATACGAGTGTGAGGGAAAGAAAGGTCCCCAACTAAAACCTACTGTCAGAGGCTTGGAGATCTAGAGGGTGTATCTGAATCTTATTTTTAAAAAGGAAAAAATCCTTGGTACATCCACCTCATTTTACAGATAAAGAAACTGAGGATCAGAAACAATAAGTGGCAGTAAGTAGCAGATACCTGAAGTGGAGCTAGATTCTTGGAGTCTAAATGCATCAGCAATTTTACTCTACCACACTTCCTCTCTGTTTTGCCTTCTGGTGCTACACTGAATAGACTCTATCCCTCTTCTACCAGAGGTGTCATACTCTCTGTCCCATGGTTGCAATGGGCTACAAAACTCCCGAGTATTTTTGAACTAGACTAAAATGTAATTGGGAAATATTTAACAAAATAAATAAAAATACACTACAGATAATATTAATTTGTGGTTTTCTAAGTCAATATTTGGCTCACAGGGATTCAGTTTCTATTTCAGCTTAACACCACTATTCTATACTATTCCTTTAAATATCAGGCAGCACTCCTGTGTCTACAGTCTTCTTTTCTTCAGGGTAAATGTTTTCAGATCCTTTAGTCATTTTTCCTATGGCCTGGTCTCCAGTTCTCTTACCATCCTTGTCATGTGTTGCCAAGATTTGAAATGTAATTTGACTAGCACAGAGTAAAGTGGGACTATTATAGACACTATATGTCTATTGTACACACTATATGTCTATTAATGCATCAGTTGTTTTGTCAGCCATATCACACTACTGACTCACACTGACCTTGTAGTTTAATTAGGCACACACATATCCTTTTCAAATGAACTATTATTAAGCCATATTTTTCCAGCCTGTCAAAATCTTTTTAATATCCTGATTTTACCACCTGACATTTTAGTTTTTCTCTCTCAGCTTTATCACCTGCAGATTTGATTAACATGCTTTCTATAATTTATTCCAGCTTGTTATTATTGTACTTACAGGCAAAATCTAGATTTTCCCCCATATTGATTTTTAGGTTCTAGCAAGAAGGAACCGAAATCAAAACCTATGAGCTGTGTCTATGTGTAACTCTGAAATTTGCAGTGCTTTTTTTTAACTTTTAGCCAATGCCAACAAGTAAATTATGTTTTTAAAAATTATATTTTAAAAATGTTGCCTTCACACAGTTTTATTTTGAGCTAAGACATGGAGTCAAAAATTAAAATTTTTTTTCAAGCACACCATTTGTCTATAGTACATGATTGCCCTCCAGGGTGCATTCTGTAATCACAAAAATATTTGTTTATGGCTGTCTTCCATATCACACTTTGGTCTTTGATTCTCTTGCTAATGTGCCATTGTCATCTTATAGCTTTGCTGGAATTAATTGCTTTCTCTGTCTAATCCATCTCACATACTGCTGTCAAATTAATCTTCCCAAAGCACAGTGTTTATCATGCCACTTCATTATTAAAACACTCATATTCTCACACTTACATGGTGTAATGGAAATCTCATCAGATGGGGAATCAGGGGACCCAGCTTCTAATTTCTGCTCTGTTCCAAACTAGATGTAAGGTTTTGAGATATTGATTAGCAAGTCAAGAATAATAACAATTAACATTTACATTATGCTCTAAAGTTTGCAAATATACATTATTTCACTTGAGCTATGCAATAATCAATCAATCAACAAGAATTTATTAAGCATTTGCTATGCATCAGGTACTGTGCTAAGCACTGGGGACACAAAGGAAAAATTTAAAAATTACTTGTGCTCTCAAAGAGCTTACATTCTAATGGAGGCAGGCAACATTTACATGAATTGGTACATACAAAGTTATTATAAAGTAGGTGGAAAGGTAGCTGTAGAGGTGAAGATAATAATAGGTACTGTGGTTATTATTTTTCCTATTTCATATGGAGGAAACTGAAGCTGGGAGAGGTTAAATATTTTGCCCGTTATTCTACCAGGTAAGAGATTGAACTTGTACCAAGGTCTTGATTCTATCCTCTACAACGTTGTACTTTATCTCTCTGGTCTTTTCTATAAAATGATGAGGTTGTACTAGGTGATTTCAAAGTCTTCTTTTGGCTCTAATGAATTATGAACACCTCAGTCTCATATATAAGGCCTCAAGTTATCTGGTTTCACTTTATCTAGCCACCTTTCTCCTTCACTAATCTGTAACAAGAGCCCATGCCAGCCATCAGACTATTTGTCCTATTAGTAATCCTCTCCAAGTCCATGTTTATTTTAGTCTCCATGTCATTGGGAATGCTTTTCTTTCTCATCTCTGCCTATCCCTACTATTCATACCTTTTAAAGAAAGTTTTATTGATGTACTTTGTTTTTATGTTTCAAACATTGACAAACCACCAGATCACATACACTCAGGAAAGCTTTTTCTATGTATGATTGTTGTCGATTTTGCTGCTAACATAGTTGATTAAGTTTATGATTTTCTTAATATTGTTAATATCAAACCAACACTGAATTCTTGGTATAAATCCAATCTGATCATAATGATATATCATTTTAGTTCCTTTCCTAATATTTTATTTGACATTTTTGTATTAATATTCATTAGGGATACAGGTTTTTTAAAAACTCTCCTTGATTTATGTATCAAGACCATATCTATGCCATAGAAGGAATTTGCTAGGATCCTTTCTTTTGCTATTATTTTTTAAACAGTTTACATACTATTAGAATTAATTATTTTTTGAATGCTTGATAAAATATGCTTGCAAATCCATGCAGCCCTGGAATATTTTTTCTTTGGAAGTTCATTTACTGCTTATTCAGTTTCTTCCTCTGAAATTTGGTAGTTTGAATTATCTCTTTCTTGTTTTGTTAATTTGAGTATTTTATATTTTCATAAAAATTCATTCATTTCATTTAAAGTGTTGGTTTTACTGGCATAAAGTTGAACAAAATAGTATATAAACCTTGAAAGCCTGGTTGACATCTTTCTGAGTAGCCTGAGACTCCTAGTGACCATAGCAGTATCATTCCCTCACTACTTCTTTTAGTCTTGTCTGTTCTACCAAAGTGACCTAAATTATAAAATGTAAATGGCAAATAAGTAAGTTCATTAAGGGGATATGTTTTGAGCAATAGCCAAATAGGAATGACTTTTTTTTTCAGTGGTGAGGTATCCACTATCTTTCTCTCAATCTTTTCTCTGTTCTTTCTGACTTTGCTTCTTGCTCCAAACCTGGAAATCAGGATCCACTACCACTCATTGTCCTGGTACTGTCATTTGGCTCTAGTGGACCTTGGAGGCAGCATGACTCAAGGTGAACATTGGCTCTTGGATTAGAAAACCTGAGTTCAAATCCTGACTCTTATGTTTATTCCATGTGTGACCTCAGGCAAGTCACTAAAGTCCCTGGGCTTTAGTTTTAGTATCTATAAAATGAGGTTGGTTTGTCTTTAGATAGCCTGTGAGCTTCTTTCCAGCTCTAAATCTATGCACTATAACTTCTCTACCTTTATCCAAAAGCTTTAAGGGACCTCTTTATGATTTTACAATGTTTCACTTCTTTTCTGTCCAGTCCCTCCCAGGGTCACTTAGATTTTTACACTTTCCTTTATCAGTCAGAGCAGAAAAGACCCTAGCAGATCAGGTCCATGTAGGTAACATTTCCACCTCAGACTCTGGCTTTTCAGCAAGATACAGTAGTGACTGCAGTAAGAAATTAATGAAATAGGAAACTCCTGCACTCTTTCATCCCTGTGCTACTCAGTTCTGTTCTTATGCCTCCTTTCTGAGCAGGGTATATTGGATGCTTTGTCTTTCTTAATTTTTTCTTAGTTTTTTTTGTTATATCACATTGTTGATGCATTACTGTGTTTATAAGTCATTAAAAGTTCCAGATCTTTCTCAGATGAATTGTTAACTATGTTTGCCACTCTCATTCAGTATTCCTGAAACTGATTTCTTGAACCGAAGTGTAAGACTTTATATTTATTACTATCAAAAGTTATTTATTAGATCCAACCCGATGTTCTATGCTGTCATAATCTTTGTGAATCCCAATCCTATCATTCATTGACAGAACTACCTCTCCCAGCTTTCTGTCATTTTCAAATTGAATAATCATGTCATTTATGCATTTATCTGAATCATTGATAAAAATGGTAAACAACCTTCTGTTCTTCCAAATCTCTGAAATCCTCATTTTTAATAAATCTAAATTTCACCTACTTCATGATACCTGTCCCTCGCACGTTCCATATGTTTCCAATCTATTATTCCAGTTCTCATTTTACTTCATTTTATTTACTTTAGATATTCACTATGGAAAGTGAATCTTGCTATTCCTGTTTTGTTGATCATCTGTAAATTTAGATTTAGGTATCTGCTTAGAATGAAAATACTCCTGTGGTAGGAGTTGATTATTGGTTCATGCCAGTTTAAGGTAATTTAACTGTGCCAGTTTAGGACCTATAAATATATTAGTATGAATATATATACATATATATATATATATACACATTAGCTATCTATCTATCTTATCTATCTATCTATCTATCTATCTATCTATCTATCTATCTGTCTGTCTGTCTGTCTGTCATCTGTCTGTCTATCTGTCTATAAGAGGGCTTTGCCAATTCCTGGACAAGTAGGGACTCCACCATAGAGAAAGAACATCATACCCTATTCTAGAGAGATATGAAAGATACTGAAACTGGGGTGAAGTCCCACTAACCTTATTCTAGAAATAAATGAAACACTTTCACTGACATAAAGCTAAGCTTTAAGAGAAAGAGAAGTTGGAAGTGAGTGTCTTTAGAACTGCTGGTTTCTTCTTCATTGGAGATTTTCAAATAGAAGCTGGATGACCACTATCTGGGTATGCCATAATGGGGATTCTTACTTGCTTACACTCAAGCGTGGCATACACTAATCTGAATCCTCAACTCTGATATTTTGTGATTTTTATGAAATCAGTGAGGACACAGAAACCTGGATAATCAGGAACTTCAGATTTGGTCAGCATATCTGGAAGCAATGAAGCTACAGTTAGGTAGAGCCTTTTGGGAAAGATGCCATTTCTCTGTAAACTAAAAAATAGAAACATATGGAATGTATGAGGAAGACGTATCATGAAGTACGTGACAATTAAGTTCATTAAAAATGAGGATTTCAGAAATTTGGGAGAACAGAAGGTTGTTTTTACTACTTTTATCAATGATTCAGATAAATACATAAATGACATGATTATTCAATTTGAAAATGACAGAAAGCTGGGAGAGATAGTTCTGTCAATGAATGATAGGATTGGGATTCACAAAGATTATGACAGCATAGAAAGAACCTGGCTAAAGAGAAACTATTCCATAAGGAACCAAGTTAGGGAAAAGACTTATTACTTCTTGCCTAGACTATTTATTTCAAATGATCCAGATACTATTCTCAACTCTATGGGGTGAAGAGACTTTTACTCAAATTCATTCCCTATATGAAAATATGATTCATTTCCTTAAAATTTCATATTATTCCCTTGTTCAAAAATACCTAATTGCTCTCTTAGGTTTGCAGAATGACTTCTGAAGGTCTTCAGTGTATTAGGGATCTTGTTTTGACCCTTGCTTTTAATACTTCAATATTAAAATACTTAATATTTTATATTGATAAAATGGATAATTATCAAATTTTCATCACAAATTTGGGAAGAATAGAATATAGCCTGAAAGACAAGATTTGAAATGAACAATCTTGACTAGAATATTAGGCCAAATGAAATAAGATGAAATTCAATAGGGATAAGATAGGAAACCTACTTTATAAGTACAAGACAGAGGAAGGCATGGCTAGATGATGGCCTATCTATAAAAAACCTGGGGATTTTAGTAGGCTGAAGGATGACTATGGATTAATAGTGAGACTTGGCAGCCAATAAAGCTAAAACAACTTTAGCCTATGTGAAGAAAAACGTAGTGTCTAGAACTAAGCAGATGATAATTCAGCTGTACTTTTACCTAGTCACGGTATTAAGGAAGGACATTGCTGGACTAGAGAGAGACCAGAGATGAGATTACTAGGATAAGGAAGAGCCTTGTATTCATTACTTATGAAGGAAATGGGATGATTTAGTCCAGTGAAGAAAAGACTCATGGAAGACATGTTTTATTGTCTTTTTTTTCCAGTTGTGTCCAACTCTTTGTGACTCCATTTGGGGTTTTCTTCACAAACTTATTAGAGTGGTTTGCCATTTACTTCTCCAGATCATTTTACAGATAAGGAAACTGAGACAAACAGGATTAAGTGACATGCCCAGGCTCACATAAGTAGTAAGTGTCTGAGGCCAAATTAGAACTCAGATTTTTCTGACTGTAGGCCCTTTATTCTATCCACGGTATCACCTCGTACCACAGAAGACAAAGACAGCTGCGTTAAGTATTTGTAGGACCAGTTCAAAGAATGATTCGACTTATTCTGCTCAGAACCAAAGGAAAGAAGTAAGAACAATGGATAGACGTTGGAAAGAGTCAGACTCAGGCTTGATATAAAGAAAAACTTCCTGTCAATTACAGCTGTGAGCAAGTATAATGGATCATTTAAGGAAGGAGCACCGCTCAATAGAAGCCTTTGAAAAAAGGCTCAATGGCAGCTTGTCAGATGTGCTATAGAAGGGATTTTTTTGTTCATGAGTGGGTTGGACTACAACACCTGTGAGGGATCTTCTAACTCTGATGATTTTTTGATTATGTTGTACCACTCCAAAGTTTGTCATTCAATGCCTTCTATAATCCATTCCAAGACACCTTTTCTGGCTTTATCTCCCATTACTCCTCAGTATGAAATTTCCACTTGAGATAAATCAGTTTACTCACTGTCACTTAGGTACACTTTACGCTTTCCTCCCTTTTCTCATCTTTATTCATGCTATTCACTCAACTAGGAATAATCTCTTTCCAATTTTGCTTACTGAAATTTTACCTATTCTTAAAGGCCAAATCAGAACCCACCTCCTCTAGAAGCCTTTTTAAATTAGTGATCTCTTACTACTCTGAAGCTCTGTAGCTTTTATGGTATATATAACACATATTCATAGGGCACCTGTAATACCGAGTGGTATTATAACAGTTTTTGTACATGCCTTATTTATCCTACTAGAATGTAACCTTCTTGAAGGTAGGAACAATGTCTTGTATTTCTTCCACAAAGTCTAGCACATAGTAAGTATTCAGTAATTATTCTCTGAATGAATACATAACTAATTGCTGCAAAGATAATATTTTAATTAGGAAGTGCTTATGTTGGAACTGAGATTTCTTTATCACATGAATTATATAGTTATTGGCTTGCTTTTCTCTTAATAAAAATGTTTGCTTCATAGAGGCCAATCAGCTTTCAAACAGAAGAGTTGAAAGTCAGTAGTGGTTGGGCTGTCTAATGAATAAACTTTTGTAGGCTTTTGGATGAGGCCTTCACCCAGTAGAATATATCACCCTTAGAAGGACATCTAGGCCCTTCATGCTTCTCTGACATGAAGATTACATGTATGTGAAATACTCAAAATTTGATTCAATTCAGCAAACATTAAATGGTTATGTAGAAATAACTGTGTTTGGGGAGGGAGGATACAAAGTCACAAAAAAGTGGCCCTGCCCTGAAGAAGCCTATATTCTATTCTGGGAGAACAGATGAAATAACATTTAGCTTAACCCTTACCTGACCTTCTATTCTAGCAAATATCTTTTAATGTTCACACAAACGTAGAGGTTTATACAAATGAAGAAAAACATACTAACTCTTTTAAGGCCTATCATACTGCTCCTTTTTACAAGATTAACATCTGAGTACTTTCTGTGAAGGCTAGATAGGGATTAAAAAATCTCAAGAAAGAAAATTCCACTAGAGTCTTTGAATGAAATGCACTTATTTTATGAAAAACTAGTAATTATCATACCTCTAAGGAACCTCTAATGTCAGATTTGTTGAAAAATATTACTGACTCATCAAGGAAAATTTATTAATCAATTTGAATAATGTATATCATTATTAGTTTTCTTAAACCAATTCAGCACAGTGATTGCTTTCTTCTTCGAACTTACGACATAGAATCATGGCATTTTAGATGTGGAAGGGACCCTAAAGATTTTTCCAACTCTTTCATTTTATAGATAATGAAACTGAGAGCCAGAGAGGATAAGTGATTTGACCATGATCACACAGTGGTGAGTGGTAGACTTTGGACTAGACCCATTGTCTCTCTTCGGGCATTATTGAATCCTGCCTTATAATAAGTCATATTGTCTTACATTGTTATTCAATTTTCTTATAATGATTTTCTTTAAAAATTGTTTGTGTCTTGTTTTTCTAGGACATAAGCAAACTTCTTTAGTCAGGGAAAATGCGCACACACACAGTACCTTATGCATTGCAGGTGCTAAAGAAATATACTTGTTAATTGTTATTACCTATTGGTATTCAGGTACAGGATCTTAAATGACTGAAAATAGCAGTTTAGGTTTTAGTTACTTGGACAGGTAATAGCTAATGCTTAATTATTAATGATAGAATCATGGAATTGGAAGACAAACTTAAGAACCATCTCACAGATACGTAAATTGAGGTCAAGAAGTTAGGTGATTTGCCCAAATCTTGATGGACCACAAAGGAAGATAAATCAAGGGAAAAGATCCCAGGGGGCAGGAAGTCATAACATGCTGGTCAAGTCAGGTCATATGCTCATAATCATATTCCATTTTTGCTAGGGCCTAAAGTTGCTCCTTAGCTTATTTACAATAATATCTTACCTTCTACGTTCCAAGCTCTGCAAACCCTCAACATCAACAGAGTTGTTTTCCATTTTCCGAGGAAGGAATGTCTTTTAAATTGGAGTTAGAAGGGCACTTTCTCCCTAATAAATGACTTCCTCCCTCAATCCTATTCATAGTGCACATTGGAAACTAGTTTTAAATCAAGGGGCCCTTGCCCTATTAATATTAGAAAGCTGTTCCCTTATTAATTGGACTGGAAGAAGTAAGCTGGAAGATGCCCCTTCCTCATTCAAACAGCTAGTTTTATTATAATATGGCAAAGAATGGCTGTAATGAGAACATGTAATAGTTCCACCCCCATCCCCAAGGTGCTGTGTTGAGATCTATTATTATTCCGATGAAAGCAATATCTCATCAACCTAGTAGACAAGCTAAGACTTGCAAAACCTGACCTTGGGTAGCTCACATTGCTACATTTTGCTCCTTTCTGGTTTCAGTGTTCTTATCTGCATAATGAAGGAGTTGGGCTTAGGTTTAAGATTTTGTAATTGTGTGAGCAGACTAAGAATTAGATTTCAGATGTCTTTTTACCTGACTTTCTATTACAACTTGATGTATCTATTTCATTAATAGTAATAGGTAGCAAAGAAACTAGAATGGTTATACCTTGTGTCCCGACTGTAATTTTGGTCGGTAGTTTTGACCTTATCCTTTTCACTTGAGCAGTTAGCAAAAGGCAAGTTTATACTTTTATTTCACTTTCCTTTCTCTTACCATTGTATGGTGGAAGTGTTCATATGTTACCAAGAGAGAAGTGGAGGGGAAGAAGAAAGGAATTGGATAAGTCATAAACTGAATAATCAACCCGTGAAGAAGAGCTGTCTATTCTTTAAAGAGAGTTTGTGCATTCCTGTTTCCCTAAAGTATATTGTATAGGATAGAAAATAATGTAGTATTAACATCAACTAATAAAATGTATGGTGCTGATTTTTTGTATTAAATATAAAATTGTACAATGCGAACATAAGAATGCACAATAAAGGCCCCATACACATGTAAAATAAAATAATTTTTACCTGTGCTAAACAGTGGCTTTTTTCTCTCTCCAAAGATTAAATAGCATCTATGCGAGAGATAGTTTCACTACTCAAAGTTTCTTCATACGTGTTATTAAAAATTAGATAAGGGAAAATGATACATTTTAAGGGTGGTCTCCATGAACACCACAGAGTATTTGGATCTAATTCCCTGCCCCAAATTTAAGATTAAATGGTAAGGTTAAATGTAATCAAATTATCCATCCATTCATTCCATCTAAAGTACATATTATATGTAAGGCACTGGGAATACAAAGACAAAAATGAAACCTTTTCTTTCCTCCTATTTTGAGAATAGGGGATACCCTATAAAATAATACAGATATTAGACAGAATGTCTGTAGGGAACAGCAAGTGGGTCTGTTTGACTGGAACAAGGAGTGAGTAGGGGACTAATGGGTGGTTAGCCTGCAAAGATAGTTTCATGGGGATCCTTGCAAATAAAATGATAACCTTTAAATCATGTATATATGAAGCCTAAGGAGATGATTATGTGAAATACCTTTTAAATGGTGGATATATGAAGCCTAGAGAAATAATGCAGGCCTTATTTCTCTTCCTGAACACAGGATCCATAATCTCAAAATATATAGATCCATGTAATTCTTGAATGATTTATTAAGTGTAATTAACACACAGGTCTGACTATCTGCAGCTTCTAGTTCAAAAAGATTCAGTGATTCCTTATTGCTTCTTTGTAAAAAAAAAAAGACCTCTGTTTGACATTTAGTATTCTTCATAAATGATAATAGGGATATTCCCTATTACGAAAGTATTCATATTCTTTAATACTTCATCTATGGGGAAATGGCTCTTATGGTTGTATGTAGATATCAATTTCATATATGTTTGATATCTTGGACTTTTATTGGTAATATTGGATGTAAAATTTGTAGTTTATATTTTGTCTTTTTAATTTACCTTCACTGATTTTATTTATGCAAAAGTTTTAAAATATTACATATTCAGAATGGATGATTTTGATCTGTATGATCTCCATTATATCTTGTTTGGTTAAAGATCATTCCTTTTATGTGTGTGTTGCATATCAACGTTGTTTCTTATGCAGTATAACAACAACAACAATATACTATGTATATATCATTATAAGGTTTGTGAAGTGCTTTACATGTTATCTCATTTGATCCTTACAACAACTCTGCGAGGCAGGTATTACTTTCATCCCAATTTTATAGATAAAGAAAATGATACTGAGAAAGTTTAGATGACATGTCCAGGATAACACTTTGACTTAGTTCTAATATTTCTTGTTACCTTATCAAATCACTGAGTTCTGTTTTTGCCGTTTTGTTTTTCAGGATGTCCACTACTTGGGTAATGTTTTCCACTTTTGAGGTCTTTATTCATTTTTAAAATTTAAAAAAGTTTTTAAACTCTTCATTTATTTTATCTACTCTTAGAGTACCTGTGGTTGACCTAACATTTTTTTTTCTGGAGTTCTATTTTTATTCATTAGAATATTATCTCCTTTCTCCAGATTTTAGCAGAACAGTCATCAATCTTCATTGGTAAGGGATATTTCCTCACAGGGAATTATCTATGTTGATTATATCACAGTTCTGCATAAAAAAGAAATTATAAGATAGAACAAATTAACCCTTGGTGGCTCTTTTCAGACAAAGTATTCCCACACATATCAAAATCATTGAGATGAAATGACACAAATGACCACAGAGAGAATTTTCTTCAATAAACCACTGAGCATTGATTAATGTGTTAAATAGAAACATGGATATATATTCACCAAAGGTGTTTGCCAGTGTGATCATTCATATTTTGTATGAAATCCAAGTAAATGGATGATTCACTATTTATAGTGAAGTTGTCTAGATGCTCTTTTTTATAAATGAATCAGATTAACTGTATTAAACCCCAAAACACTATTAAGTACTCAGTAATGTTCAAGGAAATAGTCTAACCGTCTCAGAAGTTCTCAAAGTTGGTGATACTGCCCCTGGACAGCACTGGAACAATCGGGGTACAGTAGTAGCTTTGGGTGCAATTGGGGGAGGACTGAATAAAAAAGTAAGCATAAGGAAAGAAGAGAAAATAAGAAAATTTTGAAAAACCGTACATGTTTCATCCATTGTGTAACAGTTATTCATAGTGAATACATTATTTTTCAAAAAAACACACAAAATGCAAGGTATAACTGATCAGTAGTCAAGGGCACTGAAGGTCTTAAAGCAAATGTTGGCAGGTTGTCGGGAAGTCCAGCATGCATTGGCCGGAATATGTATGTGTAATGACTTGTTTACAATACAATACTATACAGTTAAATGATGCAATGTTGTGTTATCAAATCTCAATGCAAGAAAAACCTCACAAATTTCACTATGGCCCTGCTTCCTTTCTGAACTTTTGCGTTTTTTGTCTGCATGATTGCTAATTCAAGATGAAAACACTTAGAAACTGATCTATCACCAAAATGAAGACCATGTTAACACCAAATAGTTGGCATGAAAGTAGCCAGAGAAGCCAGTCTTCCTTGCTACTCTCTTCACAATTTGGTTCTGTAATACCATACTCATGTGGTTTTGCCTTCTGTGTCTCTCTGACCATTCCTTCTCAATATCCTAAAATTAGTGTGGCTTCTGTGGGGTTGGAAAGGGGAGGTAAATGAGAATTGTTATCATTCATTGTTCTCAAGGAGGACCAAAATGGCATCACTATGTTAGAGTCAAGACTCAGTGTGTCCGATTGTGGCTAATCAGACCAATAGGAGCTCAGAATGCTCTACCACAGGTCTTGCACAAATAGTCCATGTGAACATTTGGAGTGGGTTCTCTAAATTTGTGCATCTTGCATTTCTTTTGAGATACTTCAATTCTGCTTTGCTCATAAAGCATAGTGCCTTCTCTGATGTGGGCATGCCATGCTGTAAGGTCCTTTGCCAGTGTCTCCCATGTCAAGTAATCAATTCCAAAGTTCTTGAAAGAGACTTTGAGAGTGGCCTTGTATCACTTTTTCTGACCACCATGTGAGTGCTTGGCCTTGTGTGAGTTCTCCACAAATTAGTCTTTTAGGCAAGTGTATGTTTGTCATTCAAACAATGTGGCCAGCCCATCAGAATTATGCTGTCTGCAGTAGAGTTTGAATGCTTGGCAGTTTAGTTTGAGAAAGGGACTCAGCGTCTGGTACCTTATCCTTCCAGGTGATCTTCAGAATCTTCCTAAGACAATTCCAATGGAAGCAATTCAGTTTCTTGGCATGGTGCTGGTATACCATCCAGGTTTCACTGGAATACAACAATGAGGTCAGCACAATGGCACTGTAGACCTTCACTTTGGTAGTCAGTCTAACACCTCTTCTCTTCCACACTGAGCTAGTTCTGGCAATGCATGAGTCCACCTCATTATCAATACACATCCCTGGAAAGTATACTGCCAAGGAAAGTGAACTTATCCACAATATTCAAAACTTCATTTGCTGTAACTGGTGGTTCCATGTATGGATGGTGTGGTGCTGGCTGATGGAGTACCTGTATTTTCTTGGTATTAATTTTTAGGCCAAAGTTAGCATTAGCAGTAGAGAATCAATCCATTCAATGTTACATCTCAGCATCTGAAGCTGCAATGAGTGCACAATCATCTTCAAACAAAAAATCATGCATGAACACTCCCTCCACTGTGGTCTTGGTTTGTAGCCTTTTCAAGTTGAATAATTTACTATTAGTGCAATAGCTGACCTTGATTGATTGAGGATGTGTTCATCCTCATTGAAGGCATTTGACAACATGTTTGAAAACATTATGCTAAAAAAAACATGGGAGCAAGCACACAACCTTATTTCACTCCATTGGTGAATCAGAAGGTATGAGAGCATTGTCCAATTTCCAGAACCCAGGCAAGCATGTTGTCATGAAATTTACATACAATACTGATTAACTTTTCCAGGCAACAACATTTTGACATAATTTCCCATAAGTCTTCATGACTGACAGTATCAAAGGCCTTGGTGAACTTGACAAATGTTATGTACAAGCCTCTGTTCTGCTCCTGGCATTTCTCCTGGTGTTGTTAGGTAGCAAATACCGTATTGACCATTGCTTGGCCCTTTCTGAAGCCACACTGCCCATCTTCCAGGTGGAGGATCAAGCTATCAAGGAAGACTCTAGCAAGAATCTTGCCAGCAATGACTAAGAGAGACTCCCCTGCGATTGTCACAGGATAGTTTATTGTCCTTAACCTTATAGAGATAGACAATGGAGATATCCTTGAACTCCTGGGGGATAACCTCCCCTTGCCACATGACCTGAAAAATTTCAACCAACTTTTCTATGAGCAATGTACCACCTCCCCCCACCTGGTAAATCTCAGCTGGAATAGAATCAGCACCAAGTGCCTTGCAAGAGGAGAGGAGCCTGATGGCCCTCAGAACCTCTTTTCAGTTGGAAATTTGTCTAGAGAGGGATAGACTTCAACCTGAGGTAAACAGTCAATGGCTTCAGCATTGATTGATGACAGTTTGTTGAGAACTCTATGGAAGTGTTCAGCCCATCTCTCTAGGATCATGTCCTTATCACTAATCAATGTGGCTTCATCAGTACTGAGTAGTTGAGATACACCATATATCTTTGGCTCATAAATAGCCTTCAGGGCATCATAAAAAGCACTTTGGATTATTACTATCAGTGTAAAACTGAATTTCATCTGTCTTCTTACTGAGCCCAGAATTCTGCATCTCTCTAAGCTTTGCTTGTACTTTACTTTTGGTGGAGTTAAATGCTGCCTTCTTAGAGATGGATGAACTATCTTGTTGGTAAACCCTGTAGAATTTTCATTTTTCATTTAGCAGCTTCTAAATTTCCCCATCATTTTCATCAAACCAGTCTTGATGTTTGCTAGACCCAGATGAGCAAATGCGGTGCTGTACACCAAATCTCTGAAAGCTGCCCACTCCTTTTCTGCTCCACTGTTGCCAACCATGTGTTGGCTCAACTTTCCCTCCAAGTTACTAACGAACTATTCCCACTCAGAGAAGCACTCTAATCTGTTGACATTAAGTCTTCTGGTAGTCATTTTGCCTTGAGGCCACCATTATTGTTGAATGTGAATATTTAGCTTGAAGAGGATGAGTTTATGATTAGTCCACACATTGCCTTTGTCACTGTCATGTCCTGCCTATCTTTTCTCCTTACAATGACAAAGTCTATTAAATGCCAATGTTTGCTGCAAGAGTACATCCATGAAGTTTTATTGCATTTAGGTAAGTGGAAGACAGTGTTGGTGATGAGAAGGTCATGAGATGCACAAGTCTTCAGCAGTAAGTGACCATTGCTGCTGCTGTTTCCAACTCCATTCCTCCCAAGGACTCCCTGTCATGTCTGGTAGTCTGAGCCTATTCCAGCATTAAAGTCACCCAGAATTATAAGCTTGTCCTCTTTTGGCACATTGATGATAAGGGGCTCCAGGTCTTCACAAAATTTTTCTTTGACTTCATCAGGGTTTATCACAGTGGGAGCATCACTGATGATGGTGGCATGGCATTTTCCTGCAAGTAGCAATCATATTGTTATGAACGTGTTATTCACTCCTCTTGATAGGCAAACAAGCTTGTTGACTAGATTAGTTTTTATTACAAAACTTATGCCAGCTTCACAGCATTCTCCTTCACTGCACCCACTCGAGAAAAAACATGTATCCAGCTCTGACTTCAGCAAGCTGGTCTTCATTTGCCAGCTTTGTTTCACTCAGGGCTGCTATTTGGATGTGATAATTGCTGAGTTCTCTTGCAACGAGAGTTGTTCATCTTTCAAGTCTACCAGATTTTGTGTTATCTATAAGTGTGTACACATTCCATGTACTCATGGTGAGTGGAATCATCTTTGCTGAAGTTTTTGTACATTTTTTGGATGTGTTTCAACTGCAGGGTGTGATGTTCCATCTGCTGTGATAAACAGGCCAGGGTTGGATAAGTAGACAATTTTTAGGGTGCCTTTTCTAGCACCTTCCTCATACCAGGTGGTGAGCACTGTGGTCCTTAAAAGGCTGCTCAGACTCCCAGGGGGCTGCCAAATCTCACTGCTGTTTTCAGTGAGAAGATGACCCTATAGCTCGGGCTGCCTGTGTGCAGGGTTGTGACTACAGCTACCAGTGTATTCACACCTGCTATTTCATTACTTGCCTGTCACCAGAGGACTTTGTAGTAAAAATGGTAAAATGGTATAGGTGATAAATGAGAGAGATAGTATTGGAAGAATTAATACCACACCTGGGCACAGGAATTGTTGGGAACTCCCCATTGCCTACCAAATAAAGTATAAATATCATTTCAGAATATGAAACTTTCTAGAACAGGAAACCTTCCTGCCCTTTTCTTACCTTGCCAGACTTCTCATACTGTTCTCCTTAATTCATTCTTTACTACATCCAAACTGGACTATGCTGCCTTGTTTGTTTTTATTCTGTTCTCTCCTGTTTACTTGTCTTTGCTCTCTTCTCATATTGACCACCTCAGTCATAGAGTCTTTAATCACAACTCCTAAAAGGGATGACTCCCTCTTCAAATTTCCCAAAATACTTTGCCTACACATCTCTTATGCACATCTCATCTATGTGCTTTATTGTAGTTCTTTGTAATATATAGATAGTGGAAAGAACAATGAATTCCATGTTAGTTATGTGTTCAAGTTCAGACTAACACTTGCAAACTTCAAGGCCAATAATGGTTTTTGAGCAAACTGTTTAGATATAGAGATGGGTTGGGGGTTGGGGCCATATTTCAGGGAAGAAAAATATTACTTAATTATCTAATAATCTATTCCAAATATTTTTTTTTCTGCTGAGTAAATGTACCTAGACTGATTGACCCATTTCACCAAATTATTTTTCATTTGAGAGTATTTGCATTAGTTCCAAATTTCAGGAGTTCTCATATTGCTGTTTTAATGTAGGATTACTTTTCCAATGATGCTACAAGATTTTATTTTAATGAAAGAAAGTTAATATATATCATTATTTACATATCTTGGTTACCTTAATATTATATTAAAACTTAGCTATAAAAGTACTTATTTGAATTGGACTGAAAGACTGCAGATAAATTATCCTCTGTACAGGTCTTAGTGTGAATTTACCTCTAATTATCATGACTAGTTAGAAAGTTTTCTTTTCACTAGTCACTATGACTGTGACTTATGAGGTCCTTCCTCTTATTATTAAGGTGAGCACTCACTTTTCTGCTCTATGTGACTCTAAATCTATGAAAAACTTTAGAAATGCTGGATGAAAATGAAATTTGGAAGGAGCAAATAATAATAATAATAATGATAAATCACTTTGTACTTGATATGCATGAAATATTAAGTTAGAGGCAACTGAGAGATATGCTATTAAAGTGGACAAAGTAATGAGGTGTACACAAATCAAGAGCTGTTGGCAATGGGGGGCTAGATTTGGAACTGAAACACCTGGATTTGATCCTGATTCTTCCAACTACTAAAACTGTTTAACCATGGGAAAGCGACTTCCTGCTTCAGGGCACTACTTTCTGTATCTGTAAAATTAGGAGGCTGGATCAGATAGCATATAAGGTGCCTTCTAATTCTAAACTCTGTGACCCTTGGACAGGAGCTCAGACTTTTTAAAGCAAGAGTTAAAAATGTTTGATTGGTTTTCCTTTCCTTTCAGGCCAATCTCACAAAATCTGAGACTGACTTTGAGAAGTCACAGTCCATTCTTTTGCTTCCCAGCAACACTGTACCTAGTCTATACTAGACCAATGAATAGGATAATTGTGCAGGCGGTTTCAAAAAGTATTTAAGTAGCTTGTTGTATATCTTTATCAATAGTTAAGAAGCCTGCTTCATGGCTTAGTCTGCTGTGACCATCCTCATGGAAAATGTGAAATGCTTGGACATTATTATCAAAATTCATACCAGATAGACTTATATTTTCATAAAATCTTTAAATATCGAGTAATTCATTGACTTTTTTTTTTCATTCAGAGATAAGGTTTATTGTGTCACCAATAGAAGTGGTTGGGATTTTAAGAATCCCTGCATTTGATGAGGATTGGACTGATATTTTTATACAGAAAAATACTGTGAGAAAATCTGGATGGGATCAAGGAGTGGCAAGTAGCCTGGGGTGGTCTGGAGGTAATGAGAAAGGGGTCTAGATGGGACTAAACAGTGTCAAGTAAGCTAATTATGTAATCAGGGTGGGCTGGGGTGGGCCAGATTCCTCAGGCCAATGGCAGGAATTTGGTTGATGAAATTTGTGGGAAAGTTCAGGGCTTTTTAGGGGTCCATGATTACTGCCCCATCATTCCCATGTCAAACAAATGAGACTTTTGGGGTAAGGGGTGAAGATCTTGGCTTCTGAAATTGCTCCCTGTTGGCAAGGGATGTAGAGCTGTCCCTGCCTGGAGGGGGTCCCAGAGAGGAGTTTGACTGGAACCCAGCATAGGTTGCACGCAGGGGACAATGGGTGGACATGGGCTGGTACCCATTGTTTGCTACTAATTGTAGGTGAATGGCCTGTAGTCTGGAAGACAAAAATCTTCTGGTCTTGGCCAGAGAAGAGCTTGAGGAGATCAGGCAGTTTTCCTGGTCAGAGAATCAAAATATGTTGTGGTCTGAGGTGCTAGGAACCCCAAAATACAAAGCAGGTCTGCTTCAAAAGAACTCTACCACTTGAGCTTTCTTTTAGTCCAAGTAGCGAGTTTATTAAGATTCTGGTGAGTCTGAGGTATTGTGATGCCAATACAAGCAGGCAGGATTTTAAGAATGTGCCAGCTCATTGACTTATAAATACGTTGCATAGTGCTTGGCTCTATGACTTGCATAAAGGCAACTCTGTTATTTATTTTCACAGTAAAGTTGAGTTATTTGACATTGTAGTATAGTGGATAGGTACTGAACTTGGGGTCAGAAAAACATGGGCTTGAGTTCCACCTTAGACACTTCTTAGCTCTGGTGCTCAGCTCAAATAACTTAATTTATTTGAGCTTTAGTTTCCTCAACTGTAAAATGGGGATAATAGCAGTGTTGTAATTTCATAATGTATTGTGGCAGAACTGTCTCAAAGAATTCAGAGTCAGACCACCTCTAATCCAAGTCTAGGCATTTATTAAGATTGATGCCTTTCATGAAGTGGGCTAAGTTCCAAGAGGAACCAGCAACTTTACTGAAAACAAGATAGATTTTTATAGGGTAAAGATGTAATTACATAACAGGAATTATGAATATTAAAAAGGCAGGAAGGGTTTTTAAAGGGAGTAGGTAATAGGGGAGGGGTCCCAGCCTCAGTGGAACTGTGCATGCGATTACCCACAATGCATACAGAAAAACAATTTAGGGGGGTATGTATGTATGATAATGATGTTATAATAAGCATCTCTATGTCATAAATTCACCTAAGGGACAGCTTTTGCAATTACTGCACAGGTGCCTACTTAGGGAAAGTCCCTTCTATTGTTTTGGGGTCCAAATCCTTCTTGGTCACCTTTGCGGTGGTGCTTTGTGATTGGCTGAGTAGTGTGGTCCTGTCTGAGACTAGATGGATGTGGACACATCTGCTGTTTCTGTGGGAAATATGAAGAATGGCTATGGGAGTAGTGGCTACCTAGAGGCAGTGGCTGGGATCCCAACACATGGACACCTCTGCTGTTTCTGTGAGCAATACGAGTTCATGGATACACCTGTCGTTCTAGTGAACAGTGAGCCACATATGAAGAAGTTAGGATATTGAGTGGGGGGGGCAGTGGCTAGATAGGGGCAATGAGCCTGCTGTTCAGTGGGGACTATAAGGAAGTTAGACTATTGGAGCTGGGGGCAGCTTTATTAGGATTCCATCAATAGTACCTACCTCACAGAGTTGTGACGATCAAATGCTATGATACAGGATATTTGGCATAATGTATGTAAAATGCCTTGCAAACTTTCAATACACACATATACTCAAATACATATTATGTATATAAATTATTATTAATACCAGAACTAAGCAGAAGAAAACCTTTTCTGGTAATGGCATAAAGCCATTAAACTTTTTCTACTCGTGACCCCTTTTCTGTTTTGCCGTTCTTCCTTGTCGCATGATCTGAGGGCATGTGCATGCTTTGCGTTTAGGACTAAGGCTGCAGTGAAGTTGCATGATGTAGCATGGACAAGTACTGCCAGAAATACCTTGAATTCATTATGCATTTGATTTGTAATTCACTTTTGGTCATTGTGTATTCAGAAACCTTCTACAGTTGCCAAATTTTTCATAATCCCATATGTAGTCGTGACCCACAGTTTAAGAAGCTCTGGAAAGGATAAATTTCAAGAGGGATGACAATGTAGGAAAGAACAGTAAGAAAGCTTGTATGCATGGATGGTGATGAGGACCTTTACTGAGGTGGTGGCAGTGGGAATAAATAAGAAAGGACAGACTGAAAAATGTTGCGGAGGTGGATTGAATAGGACTTGGTGGCTGACTAGAGAAAAGAGACTCGAAGATAACTCAATGCTTAGTTCACCATCTATAAAATGGGTTGGACTACATGGTCTTTAAGGTGTATTCTGGCTCTTAAATGGAAATTAATGAGATTTTCAAGGGAGCAAGCAGAGAGAAGACAAGAGGATTAAATACACATTTTTGAGGATTGCCTACAAAAGAATAGGATTATAGATTAGAACTACAAGGGACCATATAGATATATGCATTTTTCAGATGGGGAAATTGAGGCCCACAGAGGTTAAGTGATTTGCATAATGTCATGGAAATAGTAATCACCAGAAAGAGTTTTAATTCTAGTTCTCTGACATCTGAGTATGTGCTATTTCCATTGCACCAGGAGATGGAGTAGCTAGAGAAGTAGGAGAAATGGGAGTATGCTGCTTTTGAGAACAAGGGAGAAGAGAGGATCCAGCAGCAGGAGGTGGCCAACAGTGCCAAAAAGATGCAAAAAGGCCAAGGAATATGAAGTCTGAAAATAGGCATTGCACTTGGCAATTAGATTACTGTTAACCATAAAATGAGAAGTTTCATTAGAGTGGTCAAAGTGGAGAGAACGAAGGCATAAAATGGATACAGGGATTGTTGGGGTAAGGTTCAAAAGGATTAGTGAGGGAATAGCACAAGACACTCAGTGGTAGTGGCAGTATCTTTGGTGAGGAGTAAGAATATCTTTTCTTAGGGCATCCTAAGAAGTTATGAGGTGATGCTGCTGAGGAATTATGAGGTGTGGAGAATAGGAGAGAGGGAGTTCCTAGCAGAAGATGACATCAATCATCTCAGTGAAGTAGGAAGCTAGGGCCTTTGCTGCAAGTGTGAAAAGAAGGCTGTTAGTTTGTGATTTTTGCTGTGGAGAACACAATAGAAAGTTCATTTTGATTCAACAGAATTGTTTTGCACCTACTCTGTGCCAGGGATTGGGGCTAGAGAGACCAAAACAAAATAATTTTATCCTTTCCAGAGCTTACATTTGAGAGGGGGTGGTATCAATGTGATATGCATACAAATAAATATATGAGGCTAGATATTTGTATATTTTTCTCCTATTTCTTAATCTTGTTTAAAGTATATTATATCTTAGACTTGACATATATGAAAAGCAAATATGACTTGATATGGATACCAACTTTTTCATGTATATGTAATGATAGACCTCTAGGGCCGTATCTCCAGTGATCTTATGGATTTTACGCAACCCTGTCTGTTGGATCCTGATTATCTTTCCCTCTAAATTCACCCTGTCTCCAAACTTCCCTGTTTCTATTGAAGATGCCACCATTCTCCCAGTCACCCAGGTCTACAACCTTGTTGTCATCCTCAAGCCTTACTTCTCCTTTAACCTCCATATCTAAACTGTTGTGAATTCTTGTTGATCTTACCTCTTTAACACATCTCAAATCTTTCTTCTCTCCTCCTACTTGCATGACTACTACTCTAGTTTAGGTCCTCATCATTTCTTTCCTGGAATACTGAAGTACTTCCTAACTGATCTCCCTGCCAGATAGTCTCTTCCTTTTCCAATTCACCCTCCACGAGTAAATACCTCTAAAGTATAGGACTGATCATGTCATTCCCCTGTGCAAGAAGCTTAGTGCCTCCAGGACAAAAGGTAAATCCTTTTTAAAATTTAAAGCCCTTAAAAATATGTCTTTAGCATATCTTTCCAGACTGTTCGCACATGATTTTCCTTCATAATGCATCCAGTATTTCAGTCAAACTGACCTATATGTAGTATCCCCCATAAAAGGCATTAGATCTCTCATTTTTGTGCATTTGCACTGTTTCTTCCCCACACCTAGAAGACTATCTCTCCTCCCTTGAGTCTCTTAGAATCCCTAACCTCCTACAAAGCTCAGCTACAGTCCTACCTCCTTCAAGAGACTTTTCATAACTGATTACTCCAGCTGCTAGTGTTCCCCTCTGAAATGGTTGTATTGTGTGTATGTATAAAATTCAGTTATAGAATTCATTTATCTATGTACGTGTTGTTGATCCCCAGGAGATTGTAAGCTTCTTGCAGATAGGTATTCTTTTATTTTTGTTTTGTCATCATCAGAGTTTGGTCCAGAGCCTGACACCTAGAAGGAACTTAACTGCTTGTTGAATTGAAGTGAATTAATTCTTGCTCCCAGTTCTTAAGAAAAAAATTTAATATCCACCTTTAAGAAAAAAAAATCCATGAAATCTCAAGTTCTGGGTACTCAAGGTAAGGGTTAGATTTTTTTTCCTTTTTTCTTTTTGGAAGGGTTAGATTTTAAAAGTCAGTATAGTCCTATGATGAATCTCTTTTCTACAGAAAATGACATCTTTTTATTTACTAGGAATTAGAAACTTCCTTAAATTTCTAGGAAGAATTTTTTATAAGTATTTCAACAAAAATCATTGAGAAATGAAGACTGAAATGCTATACCATTGTGTTATATGATAAAACTATTTTTTGATTCTGTAAGACCATTGCACTGGGAAATCAGGAAGTCTTAGGTTCCAGTTCTGGCTCTGCCATTAACCACATGCATGATTTTAGGCAAGTCAGTTAGACTCAGATACATTGTAGTTTCCCATCTATGAAATAAAGTGTTTTACAGTAGATGATCTCTAAGGTCCAGGTATAAGATGCTATGATTCAGATTGCAATGTGAGTAAAATTGTAGTCTGGGAAATTCAAAATGATTGTATCAAACCTGACATTCATGCAATGTAATAGGATTACATAATGTTATTGGAAAATAGAAAATGTTATTGAGATGTAGTTTCAAGATGTGAATTCAAAATTGAAACATAACATGTGTAATCATTTCCAGATTACACAATCAGCTTGAGGAAAGGATGTCAGACTATTAGTAGTGTGGGGTCCTTAAAGCAAAAATCATTACCGGTGAATGGTGAACATTCTGAGCATTCACTTACTTATGGTACATGCTGTGATTCTAACATGACTTTTTATCATAAATAAACACCAGTTACCAAATTGTGTACTTTTATGCATACAAGTGACATAAAAGATAAAATCCAGGAAACGTGTATAACCAGAAGTTGAGGTAGGCCAATTGTATGTAGCCTGAAAGACAATGACAGATAGTACAAATGCTGTAGCAGTATCCAGAGAATGTTAAAAGACCCATATACAGGCTTCTAGCATATTGAGTGGATTCTCACCAAAATGATTATGGGAGATAATGAATGAAACGAACATAAGATGAGAAGTCATGTTGAAATCCATGATGTTGGAGAGAGTAGCTTTATTCACATGATTATTCAAGTATTAACCTACAAAATAAAAAAAAGTATGTTTCTGTATCTAGAGTTTTCAGCATTAAGATCCTTTTGGTTGATGGAGAAGATGCTGGTGTGACCCTGAATGACTATGTGAGGGTTGGAATTGGTTTGAGTGATTTGGAAAGGAGTTCTTCAATCCAACTTTGAGAGAGGTAGCACATGGTTCTAGGTACTCTTGGGGACCTAGTCAAGACACAGGGTGGGAAAGGAAGGAAGGAAGGAGAAAAAGAAAAAGAGAGAGAGAGAGGGAAACTCTGGGAAGGCAGGCATGTAAATGAAATAAAATTCTCTACCTGTCTACCTGATTATTTTTGCCCAACCTGTGATAGAGCCTCCCAAGGTCTTATTGGTCTGATCAGCCACAGTTGGACATAATGTTCCTTGACTCCAACACAGTGATGTCATTTTGGTTCTCTTCAAGAAAGGACAACAACCAAGATTAATTGGTCTTTGTGTATCCAGTATCTCATCTCTTAAATCTATCCACTACATAGCTGCCCAATCTGATCATTCACAACCTTTCCTTGTTCAAGAAACTTCAGTGGCTCTCCATTGCCACTAAGACAAGATATAAACTCCTCTGTTTGTCATTAAAAAAAAATAAACCCTTTACAATCTAGCCCCTGTCTATCTCTTCAGACTGGTAATACTTCATGTACTATGTTTTAGCCAAACTGGTATAATTACTGTTTCCCATCCATAATATTTCATTTCCTACCTCTGTACCTTTGCATAGGCTGTTCCTCATGCCTGGAATGTTCTCCTTTTCAGCTCAGCCTCAAATGCCACTTCTTCTAAAAGTTCTTTCCTGAATCTCCCAGTTGTTAGTGTTACCTTCCCTGACCCCGCCACTGTCTCTTTTGTATATCTCCTCCACTTACTTATTTATGACCAGTCTGTATTGTCAGAGAATGAAGTAAGCTGCTTGAAGGAAGAAACTTTCTCATTTTTTATATGTATCTTCAATGCCTAGCTATATGCCTGACATATAACAGGCACTTAATAATTGCTTATTGATTGACTAAAATAAAAACACTAGCACGTACTTTCTTTAAAAAAAATTATTTTGTCAAATTGCTTGCCTTCTCAATGAGGGGGAAGGGAGGGCCAGAAGGAAAGAATTTGGAGTTCAAAATAAAAAAAAATGTTTAGTATTGTTTTCACATGTAATTTGGGAAAAATAAAACATTAAAATTTAAAAATATATTTTATTTTTAGATCCACATTTTCTCTCCTATACCATCTCCGTTTCAATTGAGAAAACAAGAAAAACAAAACTACTGTTATAATTCTGTGTAGTCAAGCAAAGCAAATTCTCCCATAGGCTATGTCTCCCCTCACCTCTCCACTAAAAAAAAAGTTTCATAACCTTTCTATGTGGATGTAGATAGCACATTTCATCTTCAGTTCTCTAGGATTGTGGTTGGTCATTGTGTGAAGAGTTCTTAAATCTTTCAAACTTGTTTGTTCAGTCATAAACTTTCAAGACCAAACATCTTGTTCTTCCTTTATCAGCATTTGGCATGTAAATAACATTATTAAAGAGAACAGCTTCCCTTAATACTATTTTCTTCTTAATATTGGCCAGTCACAAATTCCCTCTAAAGGCTTATTTGGAACTGTTAATAAATTCTGGTTTCTGTATAGAGAGATCAACAGATCCAGAATTGAATATACAATGACTACAACTATAGGAAAGAAGGAAGAGAGGTAAGCAAGAAAAAAAGAAAATAAAGACCAAAGTGGCTGAGCTTCAGATAGACCTTATAGGGACACAGAACAAAAACATTTTAGTTTGTTTGTTGTTTACCAATTCACTTGTTTTTTTACCTTGTTAAATGCTAAGGGTTTATGTAAGTTTTTATTCCTTATATGTGTTTATTTTACTTTGTGGTAATTGATGTAATAATAATTAAGTAATGAAACCCCAGTTGCCTAAGTGTGCACAAAAATGTCTTGAAGTGTGAAGTTTTTGACACTTTGATATTTGGGAAAAATGTATTTTTTTTTCTTTAAACTTTCTCATTGTGGACAATTTGGGACTCAGAAGAATTAGATTTTTACCTCTAGAAATAACTTTCTTTTGGGGAAATTTAGAAGTGATATAAGAAAGTTTATAATTAAAGCATCTTTCAAATGATGGAATGTATAGTATACTCCTGAGGAGACTGGGAAAACAGAAATTACTAGGAACACCATGTGACATGTGATCACAGAGAAGATAAGAGTATAACATTTGTGCAACAAGCTTTATGTAAGTTTAGCAGTCTAGGTAACTGGAGATGATTCAAAGCATTTCATTTGCCTTATGGAAGAATTTAATTTATCAAAACTGCTAATGGAAAAGCTGGAGTTGATTTTTATTTTTATGGAATAACCTCATAGAATATAAAAACCAGAAGGGGCATTAAGGACCCTATCTATATTAAGGACCATCTAGTCCAACTGTTTAATTTTACAGATGAGGTCCAGAAAGGTGATGCCCTTTGGCCAAGGTCATAGGATAGAGGCTATCTGTTGTGTATTTTACTTTGATTATATATAAATAAGGCTCAAAGATTGTTTATTGCTATTGTTTTGTTGAAAGCTTTTCTGCCGTTTGTTCATGTGGATGAGGAATCTGGGTTGACGACTCCTATCAAGTGAGAAAGTACATTCTCCACAATCTAAGTCTAAAAATTACTCTTACATAACACTGTGACTGAAACTTCTCAGAGCTTCTGTGTATCTGAATATTTCCTTCCTAACATCAACCCTCTGACAGAGTTGTCACTGAAGTGGTTAAAGGGGAAAAAGTTGGTGTGAGTGGTCAACAAAATTTTTGCAAAAAAAGCATGTGTTTTTCACCAGTCCAGCCAAGGAAAGTTATTTAGCATTTAGACCTCTTGAATTCCTCAAGGTGTATATGAAATCAACTCCTTGAACTACTGCTCTCCCACAGAAGGGTTTTGCTTTCTAGAGAAAAACAGAAAAGAGTTAGATAATACTAGAGAAGGGGTGGGGAACCTGTGGCCTTGAGGCTACATGTGGCCCTCTAGGTCTTCAAGTGCTGCCCGTTGATTGAATTCAAATTGTTCTGTGAAGTTTGGCTTCCTCAAAGGGCTGCACTTGAGGACCTAGAGGGCCATGTGTGACCTCAAGGCCACAGGTTCCCCATCCCTGTACTAAGAGTTAAGGCAAGGAAAAGATACAATTAAAAGACTTGTAAATCTTAACTTTAAAACAATGTAATAGGAGCCTGAGATACTATAGATAGATATAGATAGAGCCTTAATAGTGAAATCAGAGTACCTTGGTTCTACTACTGATACTTGTCCCTCAGTTCTCTCATCTGTAAAAGGAAAGGGTGGAACAAAATGACAGTGAGGTCCTTTTGGGTCTAGATTTATGACCTTTGACAGATATTAGCTGTGTGACATTGGGAAAGTCACTCAATCCCCCTGAGCCATGATTTCATCTATAAAATAAGGTGGTTGCATTTGATAGCTACTGAGGGGTCTAGTGCATAGTCAATATTCCTATTATTTGGCCTGTCTATCAGATCATCACTATCTCCCCTCATTCAGTTTTCACATCTTTTTGATTTCATTCTCACAAAAACAGTGTGGCACAGGTAAGGCAAATGATAGCACCCACATTTTTAGTTTTGGAAATGGAGAGATACAAGTACAGTGACTTGTCCAATGTCATATAGCAAGCCCAAGTTTGCCTTGAGCCAGCTGATAAGATTTGCCATAAAAATGGCCATATTTGGAAATTTTTTTTTAGGTAGCCAGAATCTTGTACAAGTTCTAAGAACTGTTGCTTAAGTTTAATTTGTGTCCCACTTGGCCCCCTTCTCCCAGACTGCCCTCCCCCTTATTTCTTTATTCTCTCACCCATCTTTTAATTTATAGACTTAAATCTTGGGTTTCAGAGTCAAAGTATGGGAAAACAAATTTGTGTTGGCTACTCCTCCTCCAAACCTGACCAGTACAATAAAACTTATAAAACAGATGGTCAACATTGAGCATTCATTACATATGGGGCACTCAGCACAGATGAGTTCTACTCAGCACTTATTCAAACTAGTATTATGAATTTTGGTGGTATAGTAGATAGAGGGTTGCTCTATGAGTCAGGAAGACCAGTTTAAATCTTGTGTTAGGTACTTATTTTAGGTCTTTGTTGCTTTCTATGTCAGCTTCCACATTTAAAAAATGGGGATAATAGTGACACCTACCTCACAAGGTTGTGAGGATCAAATGAGATAATATGATATTGCTTTGGAAACTTCAAAGCTCTCTTTGGATATTAGCTATAATTATATTTGACCTTTTGCTTTTGTTCCTTGCTCTTCTTCCTCCTAGAATGTAAGTTACTTGAGGGCAGGGACTGCTGTCATACAGGGCAGCCCCATATAGCTTTGAATCCCTTGAGAAGCTGGTCGTCCCTTAATTAGTTTGAATTTGCAAGGCCAGTCTCAGAGAAGTGGAGCATTTTCTTCTAGGTGATATACCCATTTTTCAGATAAACACTAAGATGAATGGTGACTGTTTATAACAGAGTGAACTTAAATGTTTGTCAAATGAAAGCCATAGCTGAGACTCATCATTTACATTGTGACATCTACCTGAATTGCAGGTTCCTGCTAGCTTGCCTCATTCTCTCTCTAGTAACTATCCTTTGGGAATGAGAACTAGAGGTAAGGTCAGCTATGATATGATATGACTTCAGCTAATACATATCAGACAGATTCACCTTCCCCCTCCCCCCATGGCCTTGTTTTTCACTGGTTGCTCTATATTGGTGCATATTACATGGAGTATTAGGAATCAGACCACAAGCAATTAAGTTTTTAGTTCAGAGAACACTGGATTTGGGATCAGGAAACAGATTTAAAATCTGGCTCTCCCAACTTACTTCCTGTGTGACCTTGGACAAGTTGCCTAAAGTCTCTGATCCTCAGTTTCCCTATCTATAAAAATGATATGGAACTAGATAGCCTCTAGAGCAGAGCCTCTCTGCTGCCTCCTGACACACACATTACCCTGTTACCTAGAGTAAGGAACAGCTCACCTATTGACTCTGACCTTGGTTTAACATTTTCCATAGCAAGGTTTGAATTAAGATCCCAAACCTTTGATGTACAATAGCAATCTACTTCACAATAAAGATAGCCATTGGATAATGATATAATGGAATCAGTGTGACAGGGGTCTGAATTCCCTGTGAAATACTAGTTGCATGACCTTGGGCAGGTTGCTTAATCTCTGAACCTCCCTTTCATCATCTGTACAATGGTGGGGATGAATGTGAGGATCAAATGAAATAATGTATTTAAAGTGTGTGGCAAACCTTAAAACTCTATATAAATGTCAGTTATTATTATTACTATTATTCAGGATTTCATTAATTCTCACTTCCATGCCCCTATAAGAACTACATTAAATCCCTTCTTTTCCCCTCCAGTAGGCTGACATCATTGAGAGCTGTAGAATGAAATTGCCTAGATTAACAGCATCACCTGAGACACCCTGCTCCTCCCAGCTCAGCAGAATTTCAGCCCTTGACATAATCAGCTTCTTTGGCATCCTCCTGAAAACTTCCATTAATTAAACAAAGATAAATACCTCCATGTTTGCAGTGGTGGGTTTGCAAGCCTAGAAGGAGAAAAGAGCACCTTTAGAACAATACTCTGCAGCCTTGAATGTAGTGAAGACAAGACAATATCTAAATTCTCTATAACAGCCTACTCTGTTCTCTGCAGCTTCTGTATAATGACTCTTGGAGGAACAGGAGAATGAGAGGGAGCTGGGACAAGGAGAGACCATAGGTTGGGAAGAGTCAAAATCAAGGAAAAGATGAAGCAGTGGGTGGCTTTTTTAGTTTATAGCTTTAAGAAGTCATTCCTTTAGTAATAAGAATTTGATAGACTGACAAAAATTCTTTTTTTCATTCTATATTTAGCTTTGCAACCATAAGTCCATGACATACTGGAAAAAAATTCCCACACTCATAGTACTTGTCAGAATTCTAGGCACATAAAAGGCATGGATGGATTAGATGGATTAAGGCAAATTCATAATCACAGCAACACTGAGCCAAGTGTATTTTCTTTGTAAAGGGTAGTCATGATCCAAAAACAGTAATATAACATAATATAATGAGAAGAGCAGGGTGGTCCTTGAGTCAGAATCATTGAATCAGCAAAAACTTACCAAATATCTCTATGTGCCAGGTATCATGCTAAGTACTGGGAATACAAAGACAGAATTGAGGCAGCCCTGACCTCAGGGAGTTTATATTCTAACAGGAGAGACCACACATATTTATATAAGCAGACGTAAAATAATACAAGTGACTTTTGGGAGGGAGGGAACTATCAGCTGTGGGGTGGGGTGGTATTAGGAAAGACAATATAAAAGGTTGTATTTGAGCTGAATTTTGAAGGAAATTACAGATTTCAATAGGTGATGAGTGAGTGAATTCCATGCATGGGAGACTGTCAGTGTAAAGGCATGAAGATAGAGAATCAGCTATTTATAGAGGTGTTGTGAAGCTCAAATGTGATAATGGGTATATCCACTTTTCAAATCTTAAAACACTATGTAAATAAATTTTTATTATTATTATTATTAATGACAATGATGACATTAATATTAAAATAACAATAATTAGCTTACAGTCACCAGGCCTTCAGACTGGCAATGACTTTATTCTCTAAGCCTTCTATTGAATTCCTGCTGAGCTCAGGTAGTATTTAATAGAGCAATATAGGGGGTGTGTTGGTAAAACCAAGCTGGGATGGGAGGATGTATGCAAATATACTTTCAAGTCTAATTTTCCTTACTAACACTTTCTTGAGTCTAGACAACCAGCAAAACAGTAAATCAAGTTCTGATTTGTAGCAATTGCTGTTTTCTGAAGTGTAAATGCTCACACTGAAAATTTAACAGTGGGTTGTCATTCATTCAAGAACATTTATTAAAAACTCATTATGGCCCAGTCCTATAGTAAGCAATAGAGATATGAAGGAAGGAAAAAAAAATAGCCCCTGCCTTCCAGGAGTTCACATTCTAATGGGGGAGATAATATGCAACTAACTATGCAAATATATACAGTGTAAATGGAAGGCAATGCTATCAAGAAAGCATTAGCAGCAGGTGAGACCAGGAAAGGACTCTTGCCAAAAGTGAGCATTTCAACTGGGTTTTGAAAGAAGCCAGGCAAGCTATGAGGTTTGAATACCAAGTAGAAGAGATTATATTTAACCTTCAAGATAAAAGGGAGCCCATTGTGTTTATTGAATGGGAGGGTGTGTAGGACAATTACATCCACATTTTAGGAAATTCACACATGGGTGGCTGTGTAGAGAATAGATGGTGGAGAGAGAGACTTGAGGTAGGGAGAGCAAATTGAAAAATGCCATTTGAGTGAGAGGCAATGAGAGCCTAAATTAGAGTGGTGATTATACGAGCAGTGGAGAAAAGTAGATTATGCACTCAATAGATATTATGGAGGACAAAATGACAAGACTTGTTTATTGATTGTGTGGGATAAGAAAGATGGCTTGAGGATGACACTAAAGTTTTGGACTTGGGTTTTTGGGAGATGAGGTATACCAAAAATTAATAAAGAAGTTTAGAATAGGGATGTATTTGGTGGCAATGATAATGAGTTTTGTTTTACATGTGTTGAGTGTGCAATAACTATGGAACATTTAGTTTGAAATGTCTAGTAAAGTCATTCATATGGGATTGGACCTTGAGGGAGCTATTAGGATTAAAGGTAGATCTAGTAGTCATCTACATACAGATACTAAATGAATCCATGGGAGTTCATGAGATCACAAAGTGTGAGAGTATAGAAAGAAAAGAGAAGAGGACCCAGGATAAAATCTTGTGACGTACTTGAAGTTAGTGGGTATGGTATGGATGATGAACCAGGAAAAGAGACTAAATAGAATCAATTAGACAGGTAGAAGGAGAACCATAAGAGATCAACATAAGGAAAACCCAAGTAGAGAGTTTCCAGAAGAAGATGGTCAACATTGTCAGATGTAGAAGAGAGGTCAATAGGACTGCCCATTAGATTTAGCATTTAAGAGATCAATGGAAACTTTGGAGAGAAAGGTTTCAGCTGAATCAAGGTTGGAGGCTAGGTTGCAGAGGGTCAAGAAGAGACTGAGAGGAGAGGAACTGGACTTCTTGAGAGAAGAGGAATAAAATCTTAAGGTGGTGGATAATAGCCACTAGATTATAGACTAGGTGATAAATTTGAATAGAATGAACTTCAAAGGAGAAGTTTGTGGAATAGGGGCTATAGATAGAGAATCCAGAAGGAGCAATGGGGAGCAAGGAATATTCTGACTTCACCTCTGTGGTCAGTGATTCAAGGGATATGAGAGAAGATGCAACCAATACTATAAAGAGTGGCCATTGATTCAATGTAACCTGGGGTTGAGGGGAGGGGCTAGTTTCAGTGAGAGACAGAAAATGGAAGAAGCATGATTGGAAGAGGTAGAAAATGAAGGGAAGTTTGTCAGCTCTAAATCTGGAGTCTCAGTGGAGAGGGCAGGAAGATGTAAAGTGATACGATAGGGGAGAGGGAGGGTTGAATGGATGGGTGTGAGAGTGGACAGTAAGGCACAGAGAATTAATTCTTGGTAGGTGGGGATTAGTATTACAGAAATTAGAAGAGTAAGAGGGGGATGGAGATTGCTAATCACTGAGAAACGAGGAGCTATGTTTGAGTTCTAGCTTTGGTACTTACTAGCTGCATAAAAACTAATAAGTCATCACACCTCACAGAGCTTCAGGTTCCTCATCTGTAAAATGGGAATAAAAATGCTTGCACTATTTATTTCACATTTTTGGTTGGAGGAAAAATACTTTTAAAACTTCCCATTGTTATGAACATGTAAAGTTATTATTATTATTACCCTTCTTCTCATCAGGTTTCAGTGAAACTATCCCAACATATGGGGTGTTCATGTGAGGGTTTGGTAAGCCTTTTTCAGGTCTGCTTATCCACCTTTGGTGTCAATTTGCACTCAATTCTCACCTGTGGCTTCAAGAAACTGTAGCATACACAGTAGCCACAGTGAAGACTGTGGAATGGGCAGATGAGAACAATTTATTTCAATGGCCATGAAGGTGGCTGAAGCAGGTGCTGTGGAATGCTTAGGACGTGGTCAGACATCGAAGACACCAAGGTCATCCACTGCATCCTGGGCCATCACTGATCATCTTGACTTTTGCCTTGGTGGACTTCAGTGACTCTGGAAGAGAGTGAGGCTGATGACTTTGTGCAAATGTGAGTCAAGACATCACCCAGTGATGTCATTGGCCCTCTTCAAAGGACAAATAACAATAATGACAACAAACAACAACTATCTATATCTACCAATCTATTTCTGTACTAGAAATATGGCCTTTCTCTCTCCTAAGACCTAAACTCCTCCCTAGGGGAGCTTCTTCAGTAACCAGTATAATCCAACAAACTTCCACAGATCCTAAATCTGTATAGACACCCCACTTAAGGATTCACTCGTTTTTTTGAATCATCTTACCACTTCTAAGAAGAGTCCTAGCAAGACAATTCTGTCACAGTTGGGTGATTCCTAGGTCAGGCACAGCTCCTGTGAAAACTGCTCTTGGGAAGGTTGTACTGAACAGAAATGTGACTATTTCTTTCTCTGAATAGTTTTTGGAGTAGGCACAACAAACACTTTTATTCCCCCCCCTTTTTTCCTTGCTAACTGCTGTGCTTCAGTCCCTCCTGTAACTTCCCCAGGGAAATACACCTCTTCCCAGTGAACCAAAATGATCCTTTGTTGGATTTCATGTCAGGACTTTCAGGTTAGATAGAAAAAAATGGATTTAAAAAGGACCAGAAAGTTTTCCTTTTCCACTTTAACTCAATATTCCAAAGAAAAAAATATTCATGTAACTTGTTAAAACTCAGAGCTACTCTTACTGATAATCTTGTCTAATGCCTTCTTTTTATAGGTGATGAGGAACTGAGGCATAAGATAGTGAAATGATTTGCCCAAGGTCACTCAGTTAGTGGCAGAGAGGACCATAGATCTAGAGTTTTAAACTCGGTGGCTCTCTGGTGTACTCACACCCTCCCATTTTAAAGATCAGGAAAATTAAGGTCCACAGAGATTTAATGACTGGCTGAATGTCACACAAGTAGTGGCAGTGGTGGTACTGGAATCCAAATCCCTCGACTATCAACCTTGTGTTCTTCCTACAACACCAGGTTGCCACCTCACTGGCAAAACCCCTACATGCTTCTGGTTCAAGGTGTCAGTTCTGGGAACAATGGCAACGTTTTCAGGGGAGGCGGAAACTTTGATTATCCTTATAAATCCCTGACTGTCCATCCACTAAGAGTCAGGCATGTTAGGCTGCCTGAGTAATGAATACGGGAATATTCAAGGCATCCCGTGGCCGCCTGTGTTGAAGCATGCCCAGGAGTGATTGCTATTGGTAGAAGTCTCTGGGTCTCTGTAGGCCTCATTAATTTGATGTGCTTTGCCTTTGTGACAATGGAAGACTTGCCTAGTCAATTATATGCACCTGTATCTCCCTGAGCTTGTCAAACTCCCCTTCCCCTTTTGAGTCCTGAAGTCACAGTGCAGAAAAGAGCAGCCATTTGGAAAAGAGAAACCTCTAGATTTGTTTCTCTCCTCGCTGCTGATGAAAGTGAAGGAACGCTCTCAACCAAGCATGAATTTATCAATTGAAAGCTTGTTTTTCTTACCAGGGTACACTTGAGTCAAGGGTAATCTGTTTCTCAATTTGTGGGAAGCCAATTTCAGGGGATAAATAACTTTTCTCTGGGTGTCTGGCTGTCTTGGCTTTTACAAAGAAGTTTTTATTTGGCATGAAGATAAACAATATACTTCCCTCTACTTTTGAAGGGAGAAATAACCTGTCAAGTCAAGTATCTCAGAATGACCCTAATCGGACATAGCTTTACTCAAGTATGGTCTGAAAATATAAGCATTTCATTCTTAGAATAACAGAATCTAATATAATAAGAAAAATTGGACAGATTTTCCCTTTGGGAAATATTCACTATAATGAGAATGAAGATGTAGAAGACATTTAATTAAATCAGTTTTCTAAAAATGTCTACAAAATGCCCTTAAAAAAAGTGAGGTGTTGTGGACACAAAGAAAATCACAACCTGCCCTCACTATCTACCTTTCTACTGGGTGATGTACACAGAGATAAATAAATACATGATCATTTGAAGAGAAAGAGCATTAATGAGTGAGGTGAGGGTATAGGAGATGCTTCAAATAGGAAGTGATACCTGAGTTAAACCTTGAAGGAAGTTAAGAATTCTAAACTAGAGATTTGGAATATACTCCAAACATGGTGGACAGTTGTCTGTGTGGAAGTACTGAGGTAGGATATAAAATGCTTTATTGAGGGAACAGAATTTCAGAGGAATGGACATCAGATGTTATCTTGGCCAGCACAACCAAGAATCCTTTCTACCATTATACTGACAAATTATTGTCCTGTTTCCCCTGGAAAACATCGTGTGAGGGAGAACCTTCTTCTTTCTGAAACTGAAAGATCAAGATAAAGAAAGGAGTGTATCCAGTACAGAGGTGATAGCCTGGGAAAGAACTGAAGGGTAAAGGGAATGGAGGTCATAGTGAGAAGAAAGAATAGGGTTAGGGGTCATAAGGCATATAGAAAGATGGAATATTAAAAGGTTACGATGAAAGCATTTTAGAGTTCATTAACAAGTGAATATTAATGTGTGATAGCAAGATTGAGGATATGACCATTTCCCTGTGTCTGAAGTGTAGTGAAGTAATAGATTATGGGAACAGAGCAGGTTGAGGAAGTTGGAAGGTAAGAGAGTTTGAATGAGTATAAATATGTACGAAGGCAAGAATTGGAGTAGAGAGGGAGACTATGAACCAGGTATATTGAGGAAAAGAGAATGTACTAGGGCTCAATAGACAACAGCCAATAGGATATGAATTGAGTCATAAATTTGGATATCATACCTGGAAGGAGGAAGGATTATTGAGTGGTAGGTAGAAGGAGAGTCTGGAAGTGGCAATCTTAGCTCAGGTAACTGGTAACATGGGGAAGCAATATCATGAGGAAAGAGCGGGTCTCAGGACCAGAATATGGAAGGAATGAGAAAAGAAGAGGTTTAAGATGAAAGAGTTCATTAAATATGGCGCAAATGTTCAGAGGGCACAGTGGAATGGGTGGGGACACTGTGCTTTGCTTAATGCATCCTGGGATTAATATTTGGCTGTTATCTCACACCACTGAGTGACTGTTCAAAGTACCTCCAAATCCTTTTCACATAAACTGTGGCCAGGACACACCTCTCCCTTCCCCAATTTTGTACTTGCAATATTGATTTTTGAGCACATGTGAAGGAATTTATATTATTAATTATTTACATGATTAAGTTTCATATTATTTCCATGGGTTATCATATCTTTTTGGATCTTGATCTTGCCATTTGAAATGTGAACCATTCCTTCCAGATTCATGTCATCTGCAAATTTGACAAATATGCCATCCATACCTTCATCTAAATCATTAATAACAATGTGCAAGAGCACAGAGCTAAACACAGATCCCTGGGGTATCATTACTAAAAACTTCACTAGAAAAAGTTGGAAATGGAAACTTAGAGTAATGTCAATTCATTTCAAGTGAACAAATATTTATCAAATTTATTGTATATGCCAATTAGTGCTAGATGCTGTGTATCCAAAGTGAAAAAATTATATAGTCCCTGACCTCAAGGAACTTACAGTAAAGTAAGGGACATATATCATACATACAAATTAGTATGATACAAAGTAGAATGTGATGGAACTAAGGAGAAATAGGACAACATACTCTGGACAATTTTTTAGGAGGGAGAAATCATTTCTGAGAGCTCAGAGAAGCCTTCAAGAAGAGTGGAAAAAGTTGGACCTTGAAGAAAGGGGAGAATTTCAGCAACAAGTGAACGGGAAGATGGAATATATTCTATGTGATGAAGACAGCCAGTGTGAATGTGTAGAAGTGGGAAAAATGCAGAACAATCTCAAAGAATAGTTTTGATGCTATTTTGTTTGGAAAGTAGAGTATGTAAAATAAGAAATAAGAAAGAAGGTTTATTAAGAACAAGGCTAGAGTCAGATCATTGAAGACTTCAAATTCTAGGCTAAGGTTTATTTATAATGATTACATGAATATTATTTAAAATGTGTTTTGCATATTAATTGATATAAAAAAAGAATAACATTATAATCACTTGTGTTGAACCCTAATAATTTACAGAGTCTGTTCTAAGAAACAGACAAATGAAATTAGGGTGCATGTGTACGTGGTGGCTTGATGTGCATTGCATGGGACTTCAGTCCAAAATTGGGCCCCTTTAACGGGGCTAGTTTATAACTGGCTTGATTTGGGATTTGGGGGTATGGGGTTATATGATCTTCAAAGAGTAAGTGTTCCCAAGAGATGCCAATCAACTCTGTCGGGTCAAAACACTGGGAGGTGGGTTATATTAAAATGAGGTTTTGAGTACATGATTTAGGACACTTAATCCAGGTCAACAGGGTTGGTTATCACCCAACATCCCACAGACGAAATACTACCTCCAGTCTTTGGGCTATCTAGGCAGAAGAAATCTGTCTCCACCCAAGCATTAGTAGGATAAAATCAATTCAGGCCTGGGTTGGAGTTTGACCAGGATAAGAAGATTAAATGCAATCTCATTATTAGTAATGTCCTTCTGAAGAACTTTGGAGCAGAAGACTAGGGGGTGGAGTTCTGAGTCTCTAAGACACAGAGTACCAAGAGAAATCATTTTCCACACTTGAAACCTGAATTCAAGTAGCCTCAATTACCAAAGTTCTAATTTTTTTAGGAAATAAAGGTCTTTACATTTCCTATTTAAGGATTGTCAATATTCATTACTCATAAAGTATTTGCTGAAGATTTGCATAAGATACTGTGAAGGATGTAAAAAAAAAGTTTCCCTTTCCTCATAGAACTTGCAGCCTAGTTAAGGCTACAAGACTCATGCTGTATGTAAGAACAAATAATTGTTACAACAAAACTTTAAATTCAAGTAAGACATCAAATCAGTATTAATTTAATTAATCAAAATTCACCAAATGCCTACGATGTTCCAAATTTTCTACTAGGCCCTTGGGATGCAGAGGTGAAGTAAGATATAGTTACTGTCTCAATGAGCTTACATCTAACATGGGAGCCAGACAAGTTCACAGATGCTTACAACACAAATTAGACTATGATAGGTGAAAAAGTGTGAACCTCCTTTATCTCTACTTGGTCAAGCACGTCCAATTAGTTTCCATATCTTAACATCTTACAGCTGTCCCCTTTCCTTTACTAACATAGCTCCTGCCCTCATTAGATCCTCATTATCTCTCACCTGGAATATTGTAATAGCTTCCTAATTTGTCCCTGCCTTGAGTCTTTCACCTCTTCAATCTGTCTTCCACTCACCTGTCAAAGGGAATTTTCTAAAACACAGTACTGACCATGTCATTTTCTTAATAAACTCCAGTGGCTCCCTATCATTAGCTCTGAGATGAATAAAAGAACACATTGATGCCTCTGTATGCTTCACAACCAAATCCTTCACCACTGGGTTGCAACCAACCTTTCCAGTTTTACTATTTTTTTACTATTTTATTTTTTACTATTACTCCCTTTCACACACTTTTTATCCTACTCAAACTGACCCATTCTTGCTTTTTCTTTCCCTTCAGTTCCCATCATCATGCCTTTGCACAGGCTGTCCCACACACCTTACCTCTATCTCTAAGAAACCAGAGGCTCCTTCAAATATATATGAAGGAAGTGCCATCTTCATTGGGAGACCTTTCTTGATCTCCTAGTTGCTGTTGCTCCCCCCATTACCTCTCATGTATTTTGTATGTATTTTGCACATATTTATATGCATATTGTTTTCCCAAATACAATGGAAGTTCTTTGAAGGCAATGACTGTTTAATATCTTTTTGTGTGTTTGTGTGTGTAGCAAGCAAAATGCCTGGCATATAGTAGGCATTTAATAAATGCTTGTTGGCTGATTGACTAATATAACTTCTTTTTCTCTCTTTGTTTGCTACCTCTACTTCCAATATCCATGCTGCCTCTACTTTCTTTGAGGAACACAGTATTTGTAGCGTGTATTGTGGGTATCATGTTGACTAGATATATACAAAAATAAACATATGTATGTATATTTGTATAAGTCTTCATGTTTTGATCTTGATTGGTTGAGCGATTGGAGGCACCAGAGTTCTCCCAGCCTGCTGAGAAGCAGCTGCCAAGGCATGCCCTCACCCACGTTCCTGCTCCCTTGGTGTGGCTCATTAGCCCACCAGCAGCTGCTCCAGCAGCGGGAAGGAGAACCTGCGTTCCTCCGAGGAGTAGTTTCTGAAAGCCACAGTGGAAATAGCTCAGCTGCTTCTATACTTGGAACAGGAAGTTAGCCTCAATTTGGGGGAAGAGTCCTTTATTTTAACCTTAAAAGGTCAATGTAAATACTAAGATAAACATAATCAGAAGAGAATATTCGTTTGAAAGTCTTATTTCTAGAAAATTTTACATTTCAAAAATGACCCTTCAGGGGCTAAAGTATGACTCAGCCCTTGGGTAGAACCTAAGAATGGCTTTTACATTTTTAAATAAAGTTTTATTGGTGGTCAGGCTTTTGTCTTCCAGCTGGCCTGGTTTGCCAATCTCTGACCACTGAATAGCACCTACTAGCTATCTTGTGTGTGCATTTTAAATAACTTTCTATTTATCTTTGTTCCTTGTTTATCACCTACTACTTGGAGAGGATGAGATGATGATAATAGGTCATGGGGAGAGAATTACTCAACTCCTATTTTGCTTCTGCTTTAACCTTTTTTTTTAACTTGGAAGTTGAAAACCAAGAAAAGTGAAGAAATGGCGGGGGAATGCATACTACTCTCAATGAATTTGAATCTTTTAGCTCTCTGGAAAAGTTCAGTTCAGTGTATTGAAAGATCCTGCAAATATGGATAAAACACTGTTGTTAATCATTGAGGAATCCTAGACAACAAGTAAGGTTCCCCAGGACTAGAGATGGACAAATGATAACTTTCAAAATGCAGAAGAAGGTGCAATCTTCACAACACAGCCTGGTAAATGAGCTTAATTGCTGGCAAAATTTTAGGATTCATTATTAAAAAGGTGGTTTGTGAATACCTAGGGATGGAAAAAAACATTAATATGGGACAGAATAGTTTACTTAAGATTATATCATATTAGACTAACTTTATTTCCTTTTTGAATAGAGTTGCTAGAGTGCTATGAATAAAGGCATAATAGCCAGAAAAAGAGAGGTTCCTTTTAACTTTGTTCTGCTAAGATAAAATATGGAGCATTATGATCAGTTCAGGGCATTATATTTTCAAAAGAATGGAAGGATGGAAGCTGGAGCATACGCATGCAGAGGAAGAGGAAAAATAGGAAGAGATGAACAGAAATCATATTATATGAAAGGATAGGTTGAAGGAACTAGAATATTTTGCTTGGCAAAGAGTGTATATGATAGCTTTCAAGTATTTTAAGGGCTTATCTAAGGAAGAAGAATTGTTATGCTTGGGTTCAGGGGCAAAACAAGGAGAAATGGATGGAAGTTAAAGAGGTAGATTTCAGCTCTCTGTATGAAAAAAATCAAAAAATTGAAGTGGAATATGTTCACTTGGGAAATAGTGGGTTCCTTTTAATGGAAGTTTTATACTGGCTGTCATGTGGCCATTGTAGGGGATACTGTAAAGGGAAATTTTGTTTAGGTATGAGTTGGACTAAGCTCCCTGAGGTGACTTCTAACTCTGAGTCTGTATTACTGGGAGATCATAAAAATGTTATAGATGTGCTAAACTTGAATTTCAGCAAGCATTTGAAAAAGTCTTTCAGGATATTCTTGTGGAAAAGATGGAGAAATGTGGTTAGATAATAATATAATTAGGTGGATTCATGGCAGATTGAATGACTGCCTTCAAAATATGTATAGATTGAGTAGAGTGTCCCAGGGTTCTGACCAACTTGACTGTGTATTGGTCTCGCTTTTATCAATAAGTTGTTTGAAAGCATAGGTGAAATACTCATCAAGTTTTCAAGTGTTATAAAGCTTGGAGACTTGGCTCAAATGAATTTGATCGCAGGATCAGGATCCACCCAAATCTCAACCAATGGAAAAATAGGCCAAATCTAGATAGATGAAATAGAATTAATTATAAAAGCCTATACTTGAGTTAAAAAATCAAGTGTTCAGATGGAGGAAAAACATATAAAAACCCTGGGACTTTTACTGTATTGAAAGTTCAATATGAGTCAATAGTATGATTTAGTAACAACAAAAAAATCCTAGTGTGATCTTAGTCTTTATTAATAGAAGAATATCATGCAGCATGAGACTGGTTCACTTTGAGCTGGTCAGACCCTATCTAGAGTATTGTGTTCAGTTCTTAACAGCTTACATTTAGAAAATTATGTTGAATAACTCTCTCTAGAAGAGCATCATTGAGATAGTGAAGGACCTAAAAACCAGGCCCCACAGGTAGTGAGGATTCCATCTGGATGAAAGAAGACTTGGAAATGGGGCCATCATAGTAGCAATTCTGAAATATTTAAAGGGCTATCATGTAGAAGTATTCAATTTGTCCTATTTGTGCGCAGAAGACAAAACTATTACAGTGGGTTACAGAGAGTTAGATCTGGGCTCACTTTGAGGGAAAACATCCTACCATTTAGTAGCAGAGAACTATCTTAAGTATATTGTATTGCTTTGTTAGTTAATGAGTTCTGTCTTATCAGTGTTCATCATGCAGTGACTAGATAACTTGTCAGGTATGGTGTCAAATAGATCAATGCCTTAAATATGTGTTGAACTAAGTAACATTTTAGTTTGTTTCCTGAACTATGAATTTATGATATTAGATTATTATAGAAAGCAAGGGTTGTGTCAGATTTTTCCTTTTGTGTCCACAATGCAAAACAGCTTAAAAAGTACTCAGTGAATACTTACTGAATGAATGAATAAACCCTCTGTCCCCTTTTAAAAAATGTTTATACTTCACTATACGCTAATGTTATTTCTATTTCCAAAGGGGTCCAATTTCCCTCCCTCCAACTTAAAATAAACCTCTAATGTGAGAAATAGCGGTAGTTCAAGGTCATTCTGACAATTTGGCAGCTTTCTATACCTGTAACATGTAATTTGCATATTGACTGCTGTATTCCTTTGTGACATTGTGCTCTTCTTTCCCTTTTGTAGGCACCACAGGCCTAATTGTTTATTACCACAACCTCTGGTTACTTTGCTTCACTAGATGTAACTTTTAGAGAATGTAGTTGGCTTGTTTCTTTTAAATATCCAATGCACACAGAGGCAGGTTCTACTATTTCTTCCCTCCATTGGCCACTTTACATCAGAATGATAAACCAGTTCATAAGATCATAGATTTGGAGCCACATAATCCAACCCCCTAATTTTACACAGGAGGAAACAGAGGCTCAGAGGGGTTAAATGATTTGCTCATGGGTATGCAGCTAATAAGTGCTTCAGGATATGATTCAAAGGTAGACTTTCTTGACTTGAATCCCAGCACTTTGTCCATCACACCATGTTGCCACTACATCACAGTTGTGTATGAAAGAGATCTGACTGTAATACCTTTTCCTTTATGCTCATCGAAATGATCAAAGAGAAGAAACTATCCATCAAATATTTTCTTATAGATCAGCCACTATCAAATGCAGTACTGTCAGTTGTTAAAGATGATATAGTAAAGAAGTTAATCAACCTGTTAAGTATTCATGCCTTGCATCCTTTAGTCCAGAGATTCACTTCATATATTATAAAGACAATAATTGATTTCTACCATAAGCCTTCCAGACAAACTAATGGCAATCTTTTTAGAAGTTTTTTTTTTTCATGAAAATTTTCAGGCACTTTTCCTGGAACAAAACCAGTTCCTTGTGGTGCCATTTAGACAGCTGTAAAAGATTTTATAATTAAATTTAAGAAAACATAGAAAAAGAAAATATGAATCTTTTTAAAGGTAGAGAAATTCACAAGCAAGGGGTGGAAATTTGGTCCCTGATCCCCCTCCTCAATAGAGAAAATCACATAAAGCAAAGTATATAAGAGAGGTAATAAGTTGTTAGTGTGTTAAGATGTTGACACTGGGAGAGTCCTTTAACAGTTGTGAATACTTTCCTGAGTGAATCAGGAGGGGCAACATGATTGGCTCTGCTGAAAGTGGGTCATGACCATGAGGTCTTCACAAAGAAAAGCCCTAGAAAAACAATTTGGCTTTACTCAGAGGGGAGTTTTGCAAGAACTCTAGGAGAAGCTTGAGTACTTCCCAGTCCTGTCCTGGAGGAATAGAGTAGATTGTAGTGAACAGTGAGTAATTAATATTGAATGAGGAATATTGAGTAGCTTTGGCCTCATGTGTTCCTTGTATATGTGTGTCACTACTACTGCCATCTAAGTTGTGTTTAGTCTTCCTATGGTTGTTGTCCTTCATTTTTGAAGAGGACCAAAATGACATAACTATGTTAGAGTGAAATTTTAGTGTGTAAGACTGTGACTGATTAGACCAATAAGAAATCAGAATGCTCTACCACAGGTTGAGCACAAAAAGTCCGTGTGAACCTTTGGGGAATCTCTAAGTTTGAACTTCTTGAGTTTCTCTTGAGATATTTCAGTTCTGCTTTGCTTATAGAGCACAGCACCTTTTCTAACATGGGCACACCATCCTGAGCGGTCCTGTGCCAGTGTCTCCCATGTTACACAATCAATTCCAAAGTTATTAATGGAAGAGGTCATCCTAGGTTTATGCATGGTAGCGTTTTGTAGTTCCTGTTATCCTACTATCTTATTAAATGCTTTTTGCTAAGAGATAACTGTGTTTACTGGATGATTGTTAAGGAGAAGCACACTAAGGGGACTCATCAGCTACAGTCTCAGAAGTGAGTACCTACAGTGTACCACTTGGACCCTAAGGGTAACTGCTACCTTCAGCAGCCATCACGAGTATTGAGTTGCTGGAGTAGCCCAGAGGGGTGCTGCAAATATGTTTACATATTAAATTAGGCTACTTTCTGCTTTTTTAAAAAAGGCAAGTGTTCTTAAGTACAAGGACATTTATAATGGAAGCATTTCTTTAAATGATTTTGGCAACAATGATGAACATTTTCTGGGGTTGGATAAAGTTTTAACTCTTACTTGTAAAGCTTCTCACTCACTCTTAGCACTATGATTGTGCATAGAATCCTAATTCTTTTCCCTCTTCTTCTTGCCTCTCCATCTCAGGCTTTCTTATGCTAATAGGAAATACCTGTAGGTTGAAGAGGCAGCATTAGAATACTAAAAGGCATCTTTGCTAAACTGTGAATTCCACTCTTTAAGCCCAGTCTCTAGGATGTCTCATTTACATTTTGACTCATCCAAAGGAGAATTTGTTAGCAAATTTCTCCCCAAAATTTTGCAAAACTAACCTCTCTTCTGAACTTTACTATTTCTGTCAAAGGCACCACCATTCTTTCAGTCATCCAGATTCACAACTTTGGTGTCCTCTTTGAGTCCTTACTTTCACTCACCATACGTATCCAATTTGTTGTCAAATCATCTGTCTACCTTTACATCTTTCAGATTTGTCACATTCTGTCTGCTCACATATCCACTACTTTCATACAGGTCTTTAACTCTGACCTAAACTATTGCAATGTTCTCCTCTTTTATCTCTCTGCCTCGAGTCTTTCCCTCCTCCAAATTCTTCTCCTCCATATAGTCAAAGTGATTTTTCTAAGGCACAGGTCTGACCATGCCACTTCATTACCCAAATTCCAGAGCTCCAAAGTACCTGTGAGAGCAAATAAAAATTCCTTTGGTTTTCAAAGCCTTTCATAATCGGGATTAGGTTATCCCAATCATTTACTTCATACTATATACAAAATCTGTTTCGTTGATCAACTACTGTATTTCTTATCTAGTATCAGATCATTTTGATAATAACTGCTTTGTACTATAGTTTGAGATCTGGTACTAGTAGGACACTTCCTCTCACATTATTTTTTCATTGATTATCTTGATATTTTTGATCTTTTATTCCTCTAAATATCTTTTGTTTTCATTTTTTCTAGCTATGTAAAATAAACTCTTTGATATTTTGATTGGTATGACACTCAAATAAATAAATTTAGATAGTACTGTTATTTTTATTATATTGGCTCAGCCTCACACATGAATAGTTGATATTAAATTTCACCCCTGCTTTTTGGAATCCCTTCTTTTCTTCAAGACTTAGCTCAAGAACCACATTCTCTGTCGATTCTTTTCTGACTACATTCTCCCTCACTCTCAGTCTTCCAAAATGGCCTTGTATTTGTTTAGTGTATACCTTTAATTATTTATGTCAACATTGTCTCCTTTAATAGCATGTAAGTTACGTTAGGGCAGAAACTATTTCGCTGGTGTCTTTAAATCTCCCAAACCTAATACAATGCTTGGCACATAGACAGAGCTTATTAAATGCATGTTTACCAGTTGATTGCTTTGTTTTTGTATGGTTAGCCCTTATTACAGTACTTGGCACATAGCGAGTGGTAAACACATGTTGAGTGATGGATTGAATCTATTTTCGTCTAAAATAATGCATATCTTACAATGTGAAGTGCAATTTCATTACTTGATCACACGTATAATTTTAAGCAGGGATTTATTTTGGGTAGATGGTTAAAGTAAGACCAGAATGATTCAGGATAAGAATACAGGTAAGTTGAGTTTGAAAAAGTTTTGTTTTTGATCTTTGACTCACAGTGAGGGAGGTTCTAATGTAAGATAATCAGAGTGGTTTTATTCTCTTGCATTCTTGTTAAGAAGTTAGAAGTTTATAGGCCCACAAGAATCAATGGCCTAAGGATTAAGTATCTGATTTTTTTAGTTTACTCCTATGTCCAGAGGATATTTGTTCTTACTGGATTTGAGCATTAACTGAATTTTATCCCTGTTGAAGTGAAAAGAACATGTATGATTCTAAATGTCTAAACATCTTTGAAAAATTTAAGAACTCTGATCAACACAATGATAAACTATGATTCTAAGGGACACATTATAAAACATATTACCTGCTTCCTGACTGAGAGGTAATGGACTCAGACTCTAGATGAGACTTTTTTTTTGTTGTTGCATATGCCTAATGTTGGAATTATTTTGTTTGATTATTCATTTATATATTTAAATAAGATATTTGCTTTCTATTTTTTTCAGTGAGTTGGATGAAGAGGGAGAGATTGGAGGACAATATAGTAGAATTTATTATTTTAAAAGTAATTTTAATTAAAAAATTTAAATCTCTAAGTCAGGGTCAGATACTATCTTGAAAAGGTCCCTCTAAAAGTTTCAGAATAATGCTTTCCTTTCCTTATCCACCAAATACACACCCCTTTCATTCTTGAGAAAGATTTTTGGGCGACACTGGATGAACAGTAGCTTAAAAAGAAAGCTTACTTCAGAGTAGTGTTTCTTGAATCTTTTTTTTGTGTATATGTATCATGGATCCCTTTGGTAGCCTGGTGCATCCTCTGGATACCTACTTATTTTCCATTACATTCACAACTACATTCATAACTTCATAACATTCATAACATTCATAATTAAGGAAATACAAAATTTCAGTTAGATTTTCATGACAATGAAGATGTAATTTTTTTTCAGTCAAAATTCACAGACTCTCCAAATCTATCCATGGGCCCATTTCAGGTCTGTTAGCCCCAGGTTAAGAATCTCTGGTTTAAACCATTTTTCTTTGTTGTCTATTTTAAACCTATGCAAGTTGATGAGCAAGTCATCTCCACTTTCAGTCTTGGAAAACAAGCAGGAGAAACCCCAGTTGTTAGCTGCTCAACCCAAATTATTTCTTTCATTTCTCTGCTCTTTGCAAATACAACCTCAGCATCAACTAAGGAAAGTTCTAGAGGATTAAAAAAATAGAACAAGACATTGAATGATTTTAAGAACTTTATCAGCTCAGGACTCAAATGGAATTGGGGTTTTATTTATTTGGATGTTCCCTTTAAGAATGCAGATCTCAACTCACCCATGACTCCTCTAGTCTAATCTATATTATCTTATAAGTTCCCCATAGACAGAAGCCACCCAATGTGCTAGAGCCATTTCTACATTTATCATAACTTTAAAAGGATAACCTTGGAGCAGTTAATATGTCTATCTGTTATCCTTTGCTTTTTCTTTGTGAAATTACCCCAATTACCCCCCTCCAAAAACTCTCTCTCTCTTTCTTTCTTCTTGTCTCCCCCCATTTCTTTCTCTCCCTTTTCCTCCTCCACTGGTGTCAGGTATCTATACAGTAATCAATTAATAAGCATTTATCATAATGTGACACATACTGTGTTAGGCAAAAGAGTTACTAAGATAAAAATCAAACAATTCCTGCCTTCAGGGAGCTCTATGTCTACCTGTCTATTTCTCTTTCTCTTACCACAGTTACTCAGAGCAAGATTTTATTTTCAAAAGCAGAGTAATTTTTAACTTCTAACTTTTCACCCAAATGTCTTCAATAAAAATCAGTTTGACATGTTCCTGTTCAGGAGATTTACTTGAAGTAATATTCTCCACTAAAGTCCTTCTCTGATACCTTACATGGTGTGGAGAACCTGGGTTCTCAAAAGCAGAGAAAAAATTCAGATTGGTCCTATCTACCTTAAAAAACTTTAAGCATAGGCCTTGTGACAGAAGTATACTTGTTTCCTAGGACTGGACCAAATAAGTTGGGGTTGACCAATGAGTGATTATCATAGCAAATATTTGAGGACCACTTATCAAATCATAGAGACTCAACAGTTTGCTATGATGGAGGGAGGACTGGTGTTCATGAAATAATGGCTTTCCTGAAAGGTTGAAATATCTTCCTAGCATAATAGACACGTGTAGGCACATAGAAAATTATATATTTAACCAGAATAAATTTTTTTTTGCATTAGCACTGGGAAGTTTTTGAAATAGAGTCCTCTCAAATTTAATTTAGGAGAAGTTTTATGCTATCTTGCGCCCAGTTTAGATTTGGTCCTTGGAAAAGGAGTTGTTCCAAGAGACTGATGACTCATACTAATCCTCAGAAAAAAGGGTATATTCAGAGAATTCTGTTTACTTGTGATAGATTTTCCAAATTTACTTCTTTACCCTTGTGTTTTATTACAAGAGATATTTGCATGAAAAGAAAATTTTTGTTCTGTAGAGAAATCCATCAGATTCTGCTTCTCATTTCCCTCATCAAAAGCCAAATCTCGCATTTCTAACCTCAGACAGATTTATGCATAAATAATTGATGTCACAATGAATGATGACTTCAGCTATTTCTTCTACTGGAGAGTTGTATGGACTCTTAAAAGCTAATAACCCAAAGGTCTTTGCTTTTATGCAAATGCTGCTCTTAATTAACAGCAAGGGAAGGGAGAATAAGAAAATGTCACAGGCAGAATTACTTCTCATTAGAGTGTTTTTCAAATCTTTCTGCCCATTATTAAGTTTTGTTGTGCAGGTTGGTTCATTTTAGGAGAAATCTACTCTATTGAATTTGCATCAGATTTCAAGAAACATTACATTAGGCTATTTTATTCTCAATCCCTGGTGGCTTCTTCTTTTAGTCAGTATGGTAATGCATTACTCCAAGCATCTCTAAATTACTTTTCCTTTTCTTTAGCAATTAGCTTTTAATTCTAGAATAATTTTTAAAATTTTAAAACTTAGAAAGCCCAGAGAAGCTATTTGTGAAGTGTTGATATCGGATATTATATCCAATAGGAAAGTGACTGAGCAAAATTCAAAGATCAATTTAGGGTGGATTCAACATTCATTGATAATGGAGCAGTAGAAGAAGTTCCTCTTTCTTGCTGGAATCCTTTAGTCCTTGCTGTTCTTGTTCAAAATTCTTCTACTTATAAAAAAGGATCACAACCATTCTTGAATCTACTGTTATGCCATGATGATCTCAAGATGGCTTCCTTTTAAAAAAATCATCCCTGGTAATATTATAGTGGTGATCTAAATGTCTACTTTCCTCTTCTCAGTAAAATCATCTGAGGAACAAATTTTCTCTCTTTAGGGATTAAGATAAGAACTGAACCTGGTTTGATAACTATAGGGAACTCCCAAATGAAGAAACCTCCTCTAACACAATGGAACTCAAGACCTCTGCAATTTGCTGAAGAGTTGGTTAGAGCACTGAGACAGTAAGTGACATTCCCAGGTAATAAAACCATTATGTTAGACCCAGGGTTTGAACCCAGATCTTCCTGGCTTTGAGGTCAGTTCTCTATTGTGTCATGCTGCTTTTTATAAGAGCTCGTTTTCCTTGGTGCCAAAGTTGACATTTCTATTTTTCTGGACAAGTTTCTTCTAAAGTACCTGGCTTTCTCAACAAATCCAATTCAACTGAACAAATACTAATTGCCCACTGTGTACACCCTTTGTTAGTCAATGGGGAAGGCACGGAGTTTAGATAAGATATAATCCTTATCATGGAAAATTAAGCATAGTAGGAGGATATAGTAGTAACAGATACAGAAACAGCAAGAAAATACATAAATGTACAAAAAGACAAGTGTGAAACAAAGAGCTATATAAGTTCTAATGAAAAAAAGGCTACGGAGGCTGACCACCAGACTCTTTTGAGAGAAGATATGTAAGCAGCATTTTCCGAATGTTGCAAAGAAAAGTATTATTTATTTAAAATATTTCATTGGTATCTTTTATTTTTTATCTATAAAATTTTCCCCAGTATTCTTCTTCCTACCTTCTCACAAAGAGTCATCCTAAATAACAAATATTTTTGAAGGAAAATAAATCAGAGAAAAACCCAATAAAACTAATTAATAAATCAAAAAAATCTTAAAATAGTATACCCATGGACCTCTCCCCTTTGCAAAGGAGGTGGGTGGGAGTACATTCTCACACCTTTTCTTTGGGGCAATTCATAGTCTTTGTAATTTTGCAACATTCACTTTTGATTATTTTATGGTTCACTCCATTTCCATAGTTCTAATCATGGTATATTTTGTTTTCTAAACTTTGCTTACTTCACTCTGCATCAGATCCAATAAATCTTTCCATGTTTCTCTGTGATCTTCATTTCTTTCATTTCTAATAATAATATTCCATTACATTCACATACAATCTTTTATTTAGTCATTCTCCAATTGATGGTCCTTTACTTTATCTCTAATTCTTTGATATCACAAAAAGTGCTGCTATAAATATTTTGATTTATGTGGGGACTTTCTTCTTATCAATGAGCTCCTTGTTATATAAACTAGTAGTGAGGTCTCCAAGTCAAAAGTACGTACATCTTAGTTACTTTATTTGAATAATTTCAAATTGCTTTCCAAAATAATTGTACTGGTTCATAGCTCCTCCAAAAGTGCACTAGTATGCCTAACTTGCCTCAACCTCTCTGACAGTGACTATTCCCACCTTTTGTTATTTTTACCAATTTTGAAGTAAAATCTCAGGATTGTTTTGACTTATGTTTCTTTTTTTATTAGTGTTTTAGAACATTCTTTCATGTGATTATTAATAATCTTCAGCCCTTTTTTTGAGAACTGTTCATATTTTTGACCATTTATCTGTTAAGGAATGGCTTTTGATCAGAAACACACATATATCTATTAATTGTTTATATAGCTTGGATACCAAACTGTTATCAGAGAAATTTGATAAAAATGTTTTTCCCCATTTGACTGCTTTACTTCTTACTCTAGGTACTTTAACTTTGTTTGTACAGAATCTTTTGAATTTTGTGTAATTAGTTATCTATTTCATCTTTTGTAATTACCTCTATTCCTGGGTTGGTTAAGAACATATCTCTTCTAATTTTCAGTAATATTATATTTATGATATTTAGTGATATTTAATATTTAATGATATTTAATAAGAAAAGTATTATTTAGATGAATGAGCCAGAAGATTCTGAGAGGTCTACAGTTCCAAGTCAGCTTCTCACTCTTGGCCTAGGAGGTGTTCCAGTTGTGTATTTTAGGCATGGGGAAATAGCTTTTTAAAAGGGTACAGAGATGGGAGATGTACTATCATGTATATGGCATGTAGTTCAGCTTAACTGGACTGGAGAGTAGTATTAGTAGCAGTGGTATGTAACAAACCTTAAAACATTGGCTGGAGTCAAATTGTGAAGGAATTTCAATCCCAAGCAGAGAATTTTGCATTTTATCCTGGAAACAGGAGAAAGCTCCTGAAGCTTTTTGAGTGTGGGGAGAATTATGACCATGCCTGTATGTCTCTCTGAATGTATGTATGTATGTATGTAGTTATATTATGGTATACGTGAATCATATCATAGTTGTCTGATTTGGGAAACTAATAAGCTTATAACTGCAAAATTATTGTGACAATCTTATTTATTTCTTACTACAACCATATGAGATAGGTAACATAGTATGATTAATCATATTTAAAGATGTACAGCTGAAGCCTATGGGGGGGAAGGTACTTACTTGCTCAAGGACACACGGCTAGAAAGTGTAATTATGTTTTGCTAAGCTTAAAGCATCAATTTAGAGGGGTAGAATGACATAAAAGATCTTGAACTTGAAGTCAGGATATTAAATAGATTTAAAATTCTACCAGTAACTTTAACCAGATCTTCCATTAGAATATAAGCTTATTGAGGGGAGAGATCATGGTTTTGCCTTTCTTTGAATCCCTGGTGTTTAGTACAGTGCCTGACACATAATAAATGCTTCATAAATGCTAATTGACAAACCATTTGACTAAGATTAATGATATGGGTCTTGCCTCTAGCTAGGTAGCTTTTTAACCCTGTATAACTTTTCATTCTGTGACTCTTCTCCATGTCTTTCTGTCAACTCTTCAGTGAATAAATCAGCTCTTTCAGTAGTAGCAAAGAACTGGAATCTAGTGGTATGGCCATCAATAGGGCAATGGCTGAACAAGTTATGTAATAGAATGCTATTGTGCTATAAGAAAGAAGGAGTTGGTCCTAGGAATATTGTAGCCAAATTCCAGAATTCCCAGGTCAAGGAGAAAATATTACAAGCAGCCAGAAGGAAACAATTCAAGTACTGTGGAAACACAATCAGGATAATACAAGATTTAGCAGCTTCTACATTAAAGGACTGCAGGGCATGGAATATAATATTCCGCAGGGCAAAGGAGATAGGATTATAACCAAGAATCACGTACCCAGCAAAAGTGAGCATAATCCTTCAGGGGAAAAAATGGTCATTCAGTGAAATAGAGGACTTTCAAGCATTCCTGATGAAAAGACCAGAGCTGAATAGAAAATTTGACTTTCAAATACAGGACTCCAGTGGAACATGAAGAGGTAAACAGGAAAGAGAAATCATAAGAGTCTTATTAAGACTGAACTGTTTACATTCCTGCATGGAAAGATGATATTTGTAACTCATGAGAACTTTGTCAGTATTAGGGTAGTTGAAGGAAAAAAATTGTATGTATATATATAGATAGAGGGCACAGGGTGAGTTGAAGATTAAGGGGTCATATCTGGAGAATAAAATTAAGGGTTGAGAGGGGATGATACTGGGAGAAGAAAGGGAGAGGTAGAATAGGGTAAATTATCTCTCAAAAAAAAACAGAAAAGAAAAGTCTCTCACAGTGGAGGGGAAACAGGGGAAGGTGAGAGGGAATGAGGGAATCTTAATCTCGTAGGATTTGGCTTAAGGAGAGAATAACATACACATTCAATTGGGTATGGAAATCTGTCTTACCCTACAGGAAAATAGGGGGAGAAGGGGCAAGAGAGCAGGGGGATAATAGAGAGGAGGGCAGATTGGGAAAGAGGGTAATCAGAAGCAAATACTTCTGAGGAGGGACAGGGTCAAAAGAAAGAATAGAATAAATGGGAGGGCAGGATAGGATTAAGGGAAATAGAGTTAGTTTTTCACAACATGTCAACTAAGGAAGTGTTTTGCATAACTGCACATGTACAACCTATATTGAGTTGCTTGCCTTTTCAATGAGGGTGGGTGGGGAGGGAGAAGGGAGAAAATTTGGAACTCAAAGTTTTAAAAACACGTTTTAAACAAATGTTTTCACATGCAACTGGGAAATAAGAAATACAGGAAGATGGGGTACAGAAGTCTATCCTGCTCTGCAGGAAAATAGAAGGCGAAGGGGATAAGAGAAGGGAGGGGGGAGAGATAGAAGAGAAGGCAGACCAGGGGAAGGGGTATTCAGAATGCATGCCATCTTGGGGTGGGGGGAGAGGTGAGAAATTTGGAACTCAAAAACTTGTGGAAGTGAATATTGAAAACTAAAAATAAATAAATTTATATTTAGAAAAAAAAGAAAGAAGGAGGTGGTTTCAGATAAACTGACTGGGATGACTTATATAGATTGATATAGAAAGAAGTAAGCAGAAACAGGAGAACAATTTAGTAAGAGCAATATTGTAAAAATGAACAATAGGCTGCCCATTTCCTCACGGAAAAGAGATTGATTAAATATGCAGAATTAGATACACATTTTTAGACAGAGCCAATATTGGCATTTGTTTTGCTCGACTATGCATATATATATATAAAAACAAGGGTTTTGTGTTTCTTTTTTCTTCAAATCTAGTGGAAGTATGGAGGGGAGATGGTTGGCAGAGAAAATAAATATTTGTTAATAGGAAAAATAATTATAAAGAGCTAACCAAATGCACTGGAGGACTTTCTTTAGTTCTTTTGATACTTTGTGGGTGCCAGTGAACACCCACCCTATCCTTCACTTTCAAAGCTACATGATCAGTCTTCCTCATTTTCTGATGAAATATGACCTCAGTGGTCATATTTAGTTTGTGTCAATGTAGCAAAATGTGTGTGTGTGTGTGTGTGTGTGTGTGTGTGTGTGTGTGTGTGTGTGTTGCAGGTGAGGAATACCTTATCACTCTCACCCCTATCCACTTCTGGTTCTTCTTTTATACATTTTCAATTGTTGTGGGCCTCAGATTCTTTATATATAAAATAAAAGGACTGGACTCGAAGGCCCCTGAGGTTTTTTTCCCAGCTGCAAAACTATGATTTTTGTCATTCTATGGTACTATACTTCAGCCTACTTTATGCATCTTTATGTTGTCTCTTTGATTCTCATGCAATTTTGATTATTCTGAAATCACAGTGTCCCACAATTTGCAATCCTGTAGTACCACTGGAGAATATTGGGATTAAACAGATGAACTTTTCCCCCTCTACATGGTTAATGAGAGAGAACCAGTTATATACCAGTAGAATAAATTACTATCATTTTCATTTTTACTTCACAGAAGGGTGATGGGGGCACTTAAGTTAAATTTTTCCCCTCATTTAGAAAAAAAGGACATTGAAAAATGAAACAAGGAATCTGTATGCTTGTCAATTTAGCAGCAAAAGTAAGATCATAGAGAGTTCAACAACCTAGAGTGCCAGACTTTCATGCTCCTTAAGTTTGGCAATATAGATCCCATTTTTATTCAATTGTGTCTAACTTTTTGTGATTCCATTTAAGGTTTTCTTGGCAAAGATACTAGAGTGGTTTGCCATTTCATTTTCTAGCTCATTTTACAGATGAGGAAACTGAGGCAAACAGGGTTAAGTGACTTGCCCAGGGTCACACAGAGAATAAGCATCTGAGGCCAGATCTGAACTCAGGAAGATGAGTCTTCCTGCCTCTGGGCCCAGCGCTCTATCCACTACACCAGCTAGCGGAATCTAGATCCCATTAGATGAAACTATATTTGTTGAATGGGACTCCACCATATATCCCTCATTCACTCCATGCCCTCATTGGCTCATTTTTCAAAAATTGCCCCTTGGGTACCTTTCAGCTTAAACTGTGGAATTCTGAGAAAACATAGCCTTTGAGTACAGGAAGACAAGTGAAGCTTCCTGTAAGATGAGACTTTATACCCAGAACCTGTGAGAGAAAAAGTCAGATTCAGGGATAGAGAATATCACCCCCACATTTTTCTTTGACTTTATAAGATACCCCCCAAAATTCACTGAATCAAATTGTAGCTTATCCAAGCCAGAAATACACAGAGAGAGTTTGGTAATTTGCATGAGGAATCAAGACAAAACTGACTTTGGGTAGGCAGAAGGGCTCAATCACCAAATGACAAGTCAGTCATATGACAGAACTAAACAGGGATCTTCAGGTGCTGTGTGTCATTTCCATTCCATACCTGTTGTCAACAAAATTTCTTCATATTAGTATCATGTAAAAGTGAGAGATTGTGACCCCATAGTAAATGGAATAAAAATCACACAAAAGAGCAAAAATGAGCTTTTCCTTGAGTTTTGTTACCGTGGCTTGTCCTAAAACAGGATTGTAAATTAGGCCAATTTTACCTTTGCTAACTTCCCACCTCATTTGTTGTACCCCTTCTTACCTGTTCATTAGTTGCTTCTGATAATTTGGTGGGCCCTATGGAGGCCTACCCTCTTAAGCTTACCCTTTCATGCCTAAATAGTGTCAGGACTACTGAAATCAAGCACAAATGACAGTGATAAAGTCCCTTTAAATGCAGAGTACCAGGTCTACTGAAATAAAGTACAAATGATATTAATAGTATCTCTTTAAATGAAGATCACAGTAGTGCTTCAAACTTCATTCCAAGGCCCCACCAATGTAATAAAACAGAAACACTACCTAAATTATCTTATGGATTAGATGCTATAGCAATTAAAGTACCAAGGGCATACTTCATATAGTTAGACTGGAAGAATGAAAAATCTAGCATATAAAGGGAAATAATGAAAAAAGGTAGGGATTAATGTGAAATATCATTTTCAAAATGCAAAAGTAATCATGAAAACTATATGGTTCTAGATTCTAAAAAGCAGCTTCATGGAGCAGACTAGCTAATGAAGAATCAGAAAAATTGAAATACAGTACCTTGTGTTCAGTAAACTTGAGAACATTAAGTTTCTTGGGCAAGAACTCTGTATTTGACAAGATCAGATAGCAAAAACTAGAAAGCCATTTTGCAGAAATTTGGTGTAGAACAACATCATATACAAAATATTAAAATAAACTCAAAATTTATTTTACTTGAATTATAAAGTTCGTGCTTTAAAAACAAATAGGAGGGAATAAAATCAGAGATCTTTCCCATCTTTAGATAGGGGGACCAGAGTAGAGGGAGATCATAAAAAATAAAATAGAAACTTTTGGTTACACAAAATTTAAAAAAAACTTTTTGTGGCAAAATTCATGAAACTAGCATAAGAAGAGAGTGGCTGATTGGGGGAATTTTTTTACATTAAGTATCTCTGATAGGAGCCTGGTATTCAAGATCTATAGCAAATTAAAACAAATTCATTAAACCAAGAGCTATTCCCTACTGGATAAGTAGTCAAAAGATACTAATAAACAATTTTCAAAAGGTGAATCCCAAACTACTGACAATCATTTCTCCAAATCATTAATAATTAGAGAAATACAAATCAGAACAACTCTGCAATTTTACCTCTTATCGGTAAATTGAAAAATGATAAAATATGAGGATCATCAATGTTTCAGCTATGAGTTGCTCCAACCATTCTGCAAAGTAATATGAAATTATGCTTAGAAAATGACCAGAATGCCCATACAGTATAACCTGGAGATTCCACTGCTAGGCATATGTCATGAATAGATTTGTAATAAAAAGAAATATCATATATATGTCAAAATATTTTAGCAGCACTTTTTTTGTAATTGCAAATAACTAGAAACAAAAGAGATGCCCATTAATTTGAGAATAGCTAAACAGATTGTGGTTATTGGATGCAATGTAATTTTATTGTTCTGTAAGAAATCATGAATATGATGTATACAGAGAAGCCTAGATGAGGTTAGGCAAAGGGAAGTAAACAGAACCAAGAAAACAATACACATAATGACCACAGCAATGTTAACGGAAAATGCAACAAGAACAATACAATTTGATCTGAATCCAGTGAAATATTAATGTCTAAGGTTGACCTCATAGGAAAGACATGAGACTACGCCTCCTCTTCCTCCCCCCCTCCTTTTTTTTTTGCAACTGTGGTTGAATAATTCTATACATAATGTTAGACTTCATTGATAGATTAGTTAATTTTGCTGAATTTTTTTTCTTTTGTGTTATATGGGATAGGTCTTTGGGAGGAAAAGGAATGTATTGGCAATGTAGTTAGGTAAAAAACAAATCATATCAATAGAAATAGGGGAAAAAACCCTCAAAGTTTTAACTTAAAGGTGCCAATAAAAACTTGGCTTTAGATTTCCTCCTACTTTTATGAAAGCTAGAATATGAAATGCGCTATGTTCAGAAAACATGTTGCTAAACCAAGTGGATAACAGCTGTCTTGCCCAGCATGGAAAGAAATCATGACTTTGAGTAAGAGAGAAAAGTATTCTGAGATGGAGAATTCTTGCCCTCTAGAATCATACAAGTTCATCTGGGGAGATTCTCATGGTTCAGTTTGCTTACAATTAAATATAAGGAGCACTTGCTTGTCCAAACAATGAAAGCTGAGACCACATAAGGTATAGTGAATTAGTACCAATGCTTTGAGTGGCAATTTTCATTGACATCTTGGTTTCATGAACAATTTGCATAACTTTAAACATCCCATTTGGCTCATCTATCTAATAATTATGTATGCTGAAATTGATATTTGACCAAAGTTCCCATGAACAAGCTAAGAATTAAGGAGAGTTATCTTAATCATGAATTTATACAGTATGCTAAAGGCCAATGAAAGCAATTGAACTCAAATTAAATATGTCATCTCTTTCTTTTATAAATATATGCAGGTTAAAATATATAATACTGGCATAAACAGTCTGGATAGGAATGGGAATAACTTGTAAAACCAATTTCTGTACTGACATCCCCTATAAAGGAGTTTTCTCATAGTTTTCTGGTCAGTTATTTAGAATACAGTAATTTTTAAATAAATGTTGCATTTTCTATAGCTATAATATAGCTTAAAATGTTGCATTTGCAGTATGAACAGCATTTCCCTTTTTCAGTAATGTGGAACTTTGTAAGAATAATTATTTAAACTATGAAGCTACCAGGTGGTATGCTTCCTCCCTCCCATGGTTACCCTCCTGGTGATCTATTCCTTTATCTATTATAATAGACCCATGAGCATCAGTGTCAAATTGTCCCTGAGCCTCTATTTCCCCATCCCTTATAGGGCAATGGCCTGACAGATATCCCCATGTAGGGTCAATGTCTGTGGGTATCCCCCATACCACTAATGTGAAGGCTTCACCCACTTCATGGATGATTCATGGTAATAGTGCTATTTGCCATTGACACTGTTACTTCTAGTTTTACCTCCAGTAAATTTTGAGGATAACCTATAAAGTTCTCTTCTACCCATAATGTAGCTGAAATATTGAACACTTAGTCAATGGCTGGATGTAACATATCTCTGACTTTTTGAGCCACTGAGAAAGCTATTTCAATCATGCCATCTTGGTAGGTTAAAAGACCCTGGCATTCATGCACACAAATTTTGTTAGAGATAATAAATCTCAGAGAGTGAATGATTTTTTTTTTTACTTTTGTTGCTTTTCCCCAGATGCGTGTTATTTAAATTCATGATGTTTTACTGTCCAGACCACATTCTTGCTTACTTTGTTTTTTGCTGTTTGCTTTGCTTCTTAACCCACTTCCCTAATATTGACTCTTACTATATTGATGTGGTATATTTGTCCAGCACCCCACTCCCCTTACTAACCTTCATCATCTTCCTCTGTAAGACATTTGGTTATGGATTCCCATTTAATCTTCATAGTGACCAGTATTCTCTAGCTTTGGGCACTCATCTCTACCCAAAGATAACTAATAGCTATCTCTACTATTCAGATCTCTACTTTCCAGGCTTTGCCTCAACTTCAATTCCTATGATTGTCCATTGCAGATAGGAGGGCCCAAAGCTTTCCCCAATTAATATCCAGAGTCCCTCGTCTTCTGCATGAGAATAATAGTACAACTTGATGGAAAGTACTTTTTCAAATCTATTATTGAAGAAAAATAGAATCAAGTAAGCTGATCTCTATATTGAAATCTTGTGTTTGAAAAGGGCAGATTTAATTATAGGGGTAAGATGTAGGAGATTTTATATGGATACTGACAGGGATATTTGGGTACTTTGTGGGTAGTTTCAACAACTTTAGAGTTTGGCAATGAACATTCATGTCTCAGGTCATTTTAAAACGTATTGCTTTTCTTTTTTAAAATTTTTATTTTTAATATGTAATTTAAAATTTGTATTATGTACAGCTTACCTTTTCTTTTAAAATATAGTCTGTATTCCAACATGTTACCTTCAAAGCTTTCCTAATTGTCTGTGATTCTCTCTGGTCTACATTCTGTACTTTATTTTTTTTGGGGGGTGGGTGGTAAGCAGATTTCTCTTTCCTCTGTCCTCCAAATTGAAAGAGAAGGGCAGTAAGAATTGATATCTTTTGCAATCTTATGCATTTTATTTTATAAATTTAAACACATTATTCCGAGGAGTCCACAGATTTCTCCAGAATGCCGAAGTAGCCTATAACACACACATACACACACACACACACACACACACACACACACACACACACACATGCACATACACATACATATATATGTGTGTATACATATAGCTTTAGAACTCATAATTTTGAGTTTTTCCTTTAGTACTGTTATGACTAACATTTCTAGAATGATATTAAATTAATGATGATGATTGACATTTTTGCTTTACCCCGATCTTATTGTAAAATCCTTGCCTTTCTCCTTCATATATAATGTAAGTTCTTGCTTTTAGATAAATTCTAGTTATCAAGAAAAGCTAATTAATTCCTATGTTTTCTAAAGTGTGTTTTTAATAGAAATGAGTGTTAGATTTTATCAAGTTTTTTCCAGTATCTATTGATAGAAAAAGGTTTTTGTTATTGGTATTAATATGCTATTGTGTTTGTAGGTTACTCTATATCAACCTACCTTCCTTTAATTCCTGGTATAAATCCAGCCTGGTCATAGAATATAATCTTTTCATCTTATTGTTATAGCTTCTTTAACAATGTTTTCTTCAAAGTTTTTTTTTTTTTGTCTCAGTGTTCATTAGGGCTGTTCATCTCTAGTTTTCTTTCTCTGCTTTGTCTCTCTCAAGTTTTAGGTATCAAGACCATAACTGAATCACAGAAAGATTTTGGAAGAATGCCTTCTTTTACTATTTTTACAAACAGTTTATTATTTATCAGAATAAATTCTTCCTTGAATGTTTGATTGAATTAATTTGTAACTCCATGAGGTTCAGGTGTTTTTCCCCCTTTGGGAGCTCATTTATGGCCTTTTCAGTTTCTTTTTCTGATAATGGATTATTTAAATAATCATTTGTTCTGTTAGGTTGGGTATCTTTTTTTTTGTAAATATTAATTCATGTCATCTAAGTTATCAGTTTAATTGTCATATATTTAGGTAATATTTTCATCTTCAATTGTCAATGTTCTTTTAAAAATTTTTAAAAAAATTCCAATATAAAATTTTATATTAAAATAAGATTAACTAAATAAAACTAAATAATTATCCATCTTATTAGTTTTTTAATGCTCCTAGTTTTATTTATCAATGAAATGAATTTTTTGCTGTTAATTTTGTTAATGTCTTCTTTAATTTTCAAGATTTCTTTTTTGTGTAATAAGTATTTTTTCATTTGTTACTTTTCCAGTTTTTAAAAATTGCATTCCAAATTGATTGGTTTTTAATTTTTTTTTAAATTGATGAATTTATTTAGAAATATGCATTTTCCCCTAAGTACTGCTTGAGCAGAATCACAAACATTTTGGTATGTTGTTTTGTAGTTCAAATAAATTTACATTTCTATATTTCTTTGGACTCATGTTTGTATTTCAAATTTCCCAACTAACTAGTCTTTTCATCAAGAATTCATGAAAAGAGTAAGTTATTTACTTATCTACAAGCTTATAACTTTTGCTTCTTTGAATCTTATATTCTAAGATCTCCTCTTGCTTTTAGTAGAAACAGCCAAGTCTATGTGATTGTGGTTCCTCTGTACTTAAACGTATTCTTTTTGGATGTTTGTAGTATTTTTTCCTGGTGTCAGAATTGTAAATTTTGGCTTTGATATTTGTAAGACTTTTCTTTTGGAAATTGATCAGTGATTTTTTCCCATCTTCACTTTGCCCTTTAGTTCTAATGGATCTGGACAGTTTTCATTTGTAATTATTGAAATGTTATGTTCAAATGAAAATAAATAAATGAATATATATATATATATATATGTGTGTGTATATATATGTATATATATGTGTGTGTGTGTGTGTGTGTGTGTGTGTGTGTGTGTGTATAAATAATTTTTCAGTCCTTCCAATTACTCATAAGCTATTTTTTCATGACCTGTTTTCCAGGTCAGTTATTTTGATGTCAGATATCTTACAGTTGTATTTTCTCAGTCTTTTGATTTTGTTCTAATATTTTGTGTTGTCTCATAGAGTTATTGATTTATGTTTCATCTATTCTAGTTTTCAGGGAACTTATTATTTAGTTAAGGCTTACCATTTTTTTCTTCTAAGATGTTTATTCTCTTTCTGCTTCTTAGCTCCATAGTTTTTATTTAATTCCTTTTCTAAAAAAAATATCTTGCTGATTTTCTTATAGTTATTCATATACTTACATAAAATCCATTTCCCCCCTTTGATTCTCTGCTTGCAGTTTTGATGGAATCCACATTTTTGGGGGGATTTTTAGATCCAATTATTTTTCTACTAGTTATTTGTCTTCTTCAGTTTACTTATTCATGTTTGTCTTCCTAATAGGAGCTTGCTCCATTTTTGGTGGCATGGTCAATCCCTCTTGGTCTGAACCTTGCTTTTCTTGTTTTCTTCACTGACCTCCTGGACTTAAGGTCACTGTGGATCTTTGAGTATCTATTGGGCCTTCCCTGAGAAACCAAGACAAAATTCTAAGGACTTTGGAACCGCTGTCCACCTAAGCTATCCCATCTAAGCACTGGCACCCTATGCTGATGGCCCTTTACTATTTTTTAAAAGTTTCTTTTTAGTTTTCTTTTATAAAATTTTATTTTTACTTTATTGAATAAAACAATCATCCATAACACAGTACAATAAAAAAGATGGTTGCACATGAAACTGCAAATCTAGTATGCACAACTTTCTATTCCTTTCAAATATGGAACAAAATTGTCACATAATTTTTTCTTCCCTCCTCCCCCACTGCTTGTCTAGGTGGCTACATACATACATGTGTGTGTGTATGTGTGTGTGTGTGTGTATAAAATTATTCTATACATACTTTTATTCACATTTCTTTCTCTGGATGTAGATAGAACCTTTCTTCATATGTCCTTTGTAGTTAATTCCGGTATTTATAATAGTCAAAATGACTTATTCATCCAAAGTTGTTCTTAAAACAATATTGCTGTTATTGTACACAGTGTTCTCTTGGTTTTGCTCATTTCACTCTTCATTATTTCATGCAAGTCTTCCCATGTTTTCCTAAAATCATTGAGCTCATCATTTCTTCCAGTGCAGTAGTATTTCGTCACAATCATATACCAAAACTTTTTGGTATTGGCTAAGAAATATAAAGGTAGATCAATGGAAAAGAGGAGACATACAATTTACAGAAGCAATAAACATAATAGTCTTGTATTTGACAAATGTAAAGATGTAAGATTTTTGGGATAAGAATTGTTTGGTAAAAATTGTTGGGAAAACTGGAAAGCAGTGTGGAAGAAACTGGACATAGAATATCTTAAACCATTTACTAAGATAAGGACAAAATGGGTACATGACCTAGATATAAAGAGAGATTTTACAAGAAAATTAGAATATATTACTTAGCAAACTTATAATTAGGTGAATAATTTATGAACAGACAAGAGATAGAGAGCAAAGTTAGGTATAAAATGGATAATTTTAATTACATTAAATTAAAAAAGTCTTGTAGAAATAAAACAAAATGTAGCCAAGATCAGAAGGAAAGCAGAAATCAGGAAAATTTTCTATAGACAGTTTATCACATGAAGGTCTTATATCTAAAATATATAAAGAACTTTTGTCAATTCTACAATAAGTCATTCCCCAATTGATAAATGATCAAAGGATATGAACAAGTAATTTTCCAACAAAGAAATCAAAACAACTCATAGTCATATGAAAAATGCTCTAAATCATTATTGATTAGAGAAATGCAAGTTAAAACAATCTGGAGATATCATTTTGCACCTACCAGATTGGCTAAAATAGAAATGGGGAAAGTGACAAATATTTGAGGGGAGGTGAAAAAATTGGGACGCTATTTCATTGTTGGTGGAATTGTGAAGTGATCCAACTATTTTGGAGAGCAATCTGGAATTATGCCAAAACAGTTATTAAACTACCTATACCTTTTGACCCAGCAATACCACTACTTGGTCCATTTCTGAAGATAATTAGAAAAAAAGGAAAATAACTTATTTGTGCTAAAATGTTTATAGCAGCTCTATTTGTGGTAGTAAAGAACTGGAAATTGCAGGGATACCCATCAATTGGAGAATGGTGGCCCTCTACTATTGCTTCTTCTGGACACAGAACCTTTTAGATTACATATATCTCTGGCCCATCTCTGGTCATCACTAGAAGCTTGTATGCCTGCACTGGCTGTGGCCCTGCTGTCAGCCTACTTTCTTAGTATCTGTGGACTTCTGGATAATTTTTTTGTGTATTTCAGAGGTGGAAGTAGACATTATAGTTCTTTATTGAATTTCTTGATCATTATTCTTTCTGACACAAAATTTCAGGTTTTTGCTGGAGTAAATACATGGGACCCGAACAAACTGCCTCTATTTAGGCAGTCATCTTAATTGGAAGTCTTGAGCTTGCTTCCCTTCTAAGTCCCTATATTTTTTTAAAGTGATTTATTATAAATTTAATATTAAACAAACACTACCAATTTAATTTACCTTGAAACTTTATATTTTCATAACTATTTATTTGCATTTTAATCCTACCATAAATGCATTTCTTTTCATTTTGCTTTTGAGGCTGGGTCTCCCTATCTCACCCAGGCAGGAAGTACAGCAACCACAGATGGGGCTAATCCTACTGCTCATTGGCATGGAAGCTTTAGCCTGCTGTCTTTCTGCTGATGGGGTCTGGCCCCACTGGAACCAGCTTTAGTGTAAATATTGGATTGACTTTAGCCCTGTTACATACAGCTCAGACCTCCCAAATTCAAATAATCCACCCACCTCAGCTTCTCCAGTAGCTAGGAATTCAGGTATGTGCCAAATAGATTAGCAAAATATATTTATAGTGCAAATAAATGTTGCTTTTTCTAAATCTTCAGGTTATTTAATTTGTATATTCATTTTAATTCACTTTTCCTGATATAAAGTCATAATTACAATGTATTTTGTTCTTCCTTAAATCTTTTTGTTGTCTAGTCATACCACAGTTTAGAATTATTAATAATAATTTTTAAACTTGAAAAAAATTTGCATTAAGATACTTTTACTTAAGATGCTTATGTGAAGACTGTATTGCCACTGGTTGTGCATGCTCTAGGAGGAGGTTTTCAATTAGCTATGACTTGAATTAATTGGGCCATGATATCTTTTTCAACTCAGAGAGTCTACGCTTTGTGATTTATTCCTACTACATTTCATGTTAACCTATTGTTATAGCTTGCTGAACACTCTTTTGGATCCAGACTGGTCATCAGACATATTATAGTTCTACCTCTCAGATACATGCCATCTGCATATTTGACAATATATTGTCATTGATAAAAATAATAAACAGCATAATCCCAAAGATTTATCCCTGGGACAGTCCATGGGTGATGATTTCTCCACTACTCTTTCTGTACTGCTTTGGTTATCTATGGAAGAAATCACTAATCTAGGCTGACTTCAAGCACTACATATCTATTGTTGTTGTTCAGTTGTTTCAATCATTTCTGGCTCTTCATGACCCCATTTGGAGTTTTCTTGGCAAAGATATTGGAGTGGTTTCCCCAACTCATTTTATAGATGAGGAAACTGAGGCAAGCAGAGTTAAGTGACTTCCCTAGGACACACAGCTAGTAAGTGTCCAAGGCCAGATTTGAACTCAAATCTTTCTTACTCTAGGCCTGGCACTCTATCCACTGAACCACCTAGCTGCCCTCATACACGTTAGCCTAATTTTGGGCCCTTGCTTCTTTTCAACTGTCCTTCTTAGCAGTCCTTATTGACTCTTTGTCTCATTTTTTATGGTTCCTATTTCAGAACTTCTCTTCTGTCCTTTCTCTTATAATCCCACCCCACCTTGCCAAATAATGTGCTTACAACAGATGACAGCCTCCTTATTCATTAAAAAGATAAAATCCAGGTTCTCTCTTGGTCCCCTCCTCTTGTCCTCAAAGCTTCTTGGCATTATCGTATTACCTTTTCTCATCTCCCTTATTCTAACAAGGGTTAGCTTTGCACCTTGATCCTATTCTCTTGTGCTCTTCCAGAACCTCCTTTCTTCTATCTGCCTATCTCTCTCTTCTATCTTAAATTTTTTCTTCTTCACTGATACCCATCTTCATCAAGTGTCTTCAGTACTACAAAAGAAAAAAAAAAGCAAAAAAAGCTTTCTGTTGACCCTTCAAGATGAACTAGTTACTCCACCATCTCTCTTCTTTCCTACACTGATAAATTTCTTGAAAAGGTTGTTTCAGGGTAGTGTGCAGTAGTGGTGGTGAGCATGGGGAAGAAGGAGAATTAACTATGACATAAAAAATTAATAATAAAACTTTAAAAAAGAAAAAGTACTTTATCTCTACTCATCATCTCCTGAATTCCTTGCAATTTGTTCCCATTTCTGTACTGAAAATAATATCCTAAAGGTCCCCAGTGTTCTCCCAGCTACCAAACCCAGGAGTTTTCTCCCACATTGCTTCCTCCCTCCACCTCTTACTTGGATAAGAGACAAGAGAGGAACAGTCAAAGAAAACCATAGTATGTCAAACATGAGAGATTCTGAAGCTGAGAGAAGGGAGAATATCCTGCAGGAGGGAGTAATTAACTATGTCCAAAAGTGTAGAGATCAAGGAGGGATGATGAGTGCTGATTTGTTCTTTCAACAGCCAGATTAAAGAGAGGTCTTATACTTCCTAAAATGCTTTGATGAATGCCAACTGAAGGGCAGGAAAATAGACAACACCATGCTCTTTAGTTAATCTCAGTATCATGTATCTAAATAGTAATAATAATCTGATTTTGGATATCAAACTTATGACCTACGCACATAATATACGCAAAGTTCAGCACCATTTGTTAAGGATCTGCTATGTATGGAGTACTCTATGATGTCCTGAGGGGAGATACAAAGATTATGACAGAGCTCATGTTTTATTTAATGAAATCCACAGTCTAGTAGTCTAAGACACAATTGAATGAAAAATGACACACTAAGTACATATATTGTGTTCAAACTAAGTGTTAAGTGAGGTACAAGGAAGAAAGGATCATTACTGACTTGGGATGGGGAATCAGGAAAGACTTTATAGAGAAAATATTTTATTTATTATAAAGGAATTTTCACAGGTGGCAGTTGAAGAGAAGAGAAAATTCTTGAAGACAAAAGTGTTAGCAAAGGCATATAGAAGGGAATAGCCATCATAATATATACCAAATATATCAGAAATTACCCTGCTAGAAGCAACTTCTTAATCTCTAGACAAAAGGGAAGTTGTAACTTTGTGGAATATTTCAAAGGAAGAGTTCTTAGGAATAAATGACTCATATGGGCCACTTTATCACTATAGATCTTGATTAGACAAATTGGTTTGTGTGTCCTCACAACCATGTGGAAGATTAAAAGTCAGGGCATTTCTGATTTAGGGATTAATTTGTCTTTTCCATGATTAAAAGTAACCTATATAAAGGTATAACTCAATAATTCTTCACCCTGAATGTTTTTAAGAACTATGCACATATCCTTTTCCTTTGTAGTTTTGCTTCTACACCCTTTTTCCTTGCTCCATTTTACATAACCACCTTTCAGGGAAATGCCTGTCTTTTCTGCTTTCCATTTCACGAACATATACTAAATAAGCAAATGTTATTAATTGCTAATCAAGCAACATTTACTTTACATCAGCTATGTAGAGTTGGCAGCATATTACAGAGTTTTGAAAGTCTGGCTTTAAATGAGGAAAAGCTGGGTTCAAGTCATTCTTTGGGCCTTTACTGGCTGTGTGACCCTGGGTAAGTCATTCAAACTCTTTGTGCTTCAGCCAAGAATGAATTAGTAGAAGGATTCCCTTTTGTCTCTCATCCCAACTTTTGTTTGCCCTAATGTAAGGACCTATTTAGTTATAGTTGCTATTCATAATCAGTCATGTTTCTATGATACTTTAAGACGTAGAAAGTGTTTTTTTTTTATAGCAACTCTGGGAGGTAGTTCATGGCCCAATAACCAGCTTCTGCATGTGATCTACTATGTTTCAGAATAGTTCATCATAACTAGCTACGTGGGCAAAAAATGGACGAAGAACATTTATTGTTTAGACATTGATATTCGTTTGGATGGACAGCCAATGGGCAAAGAATTGAACAGGAGGAGGAGTGTGATGACTTGCCTTGGGCACTTGTGGATTTCTTTAATACCCCCATTTCTCCTTGAAAAGAAGTTCTATTTTATCAGTTTACTCTATTTTTTGTATAAATTAGATTAGGTAAAGTCAAGGCACAGAACAGCAAACATTATGGAGTATCTTCATTCTGAGGAAAGAGGAGAAAGAGGAAAGAAAATCATTGAATGTATAATTGATCAGGGAAGGAATCAATCTCTATTCTTCCACAGGATTGGATCAAAAACAAAAGGAAAAAGACATTCGTTTTAATCATGATTTGAAAAAAATAATTCCCTTTTTTCATTGATGGCATAAAGATACATTTCAGCCTAGTTTCTGTTAAAATTAAAACAAATTCTGGATTCAACATGACTGAATTAATGAGGATATACTACATCTGGAAAAAGTTTCCATTTATAGCAGTTTTGGTTGATAAATCTCAAGGTCTTAAGGGAATGATTTGTCCAGTGAAAAGAACCACTGTCAATTATTCCTAACTAAGTGAAACAGAGGGACAACTAAATCTCTTTAGTCTTCTGAAAAACAAATACTTCTTTCCTTTTATATTGATATATCAAGGGAAATTGACAGTGGAAAAATCCATAAGACCACAGAGGCTTGTATCATCCATCCAGAATTTAGAGCCAGAAGGCATCCCAAATCAATCTGACCATAAGACAGCCATATAGGACTAATGAAAATTTACAACAGATAAGCCAAGCATATGTTACAGAGACCTGAGAAAGGAAGTGAAGCCTGTAGGAGATCCAGTGATGAAGACATGCCATCATTTATAGGGATTAGCACTGCAAATATCCAGGAGGAATTCTATTGTTAACTAGCATATTTTTAAGGCCTTCCTAACTTCAGAGGTTTATCCATCATGAAATGAAATATATAGGCAGGTTTAGATCTCAAGTTGCATGCATCTCAGTAGTTTATCCATCATGAAATGAGATGTATAACCAAGTTTAGATCTAAAGTTTCAGATGAAAATCAAGTTGTATGCATCTTTTGCTGACTTTACTCAGGCCTTTCTCTCCTTCCATCTCTCTTCTCACCACTTGGTGACATTTTCTCTTTAAGGACTTAAACGTTGTTAGTGAATGGAATGTAGGAGCTCTGATCTGCAGGATTTTCCTCCTTTCTTGACATACAGTGCTGACCTTTCATATTGACCTCTCTAATAAAAACAAGCATTCAGAATGTTTTTTGAAAGCTCAATTTTTCTACTATTGCATGAAGGCAATGTGTCCAAATCATGATGTCAGTTGACTGATGTATGCAAAGGTAGGCTAGACCAGATTCTGGAGGGCTATAAATGTCAGGCTGAAAAATTTGTGCTTTTCTAAGCACCAATAGGGGGATTCTTAAGATTTTTTAGCATGAGAATGAGAACCAGAACCAAGCTTTTGGAATATTGTTTTGATAGCTCTTTGGAGGATGGCTTAGAGAAAGGAAAGACTGGAAATGGATAATACAATTAGAAATTCTTGAAATAGTTCATGTCAGGGCATGAACTAATATGGTAGTTTTTTTGAGTGGTAGAAGATGGATCTGAGAGATGTTGAGGAAATAAAACTGATGGTGCTTAGATACAGAGAATGAGATAGAGTAAAGAGTTGAGAATGGCTGTAAGGTGGCAAACATGTGTGACTGGAAGGCTGGTGGTACTCTCAATAAAGGTGAATAATTTTGGAAGAGAGGTTAATTCATGGGAGAAGATAAATGAGTTCTGTCTTGGATATATCAAGTTTGAGATGCCTCTAGGACATCCAGCATGTTAACTAGCCATTCCAGCTTTTTTGTCTTCTGAAAATTTGATAAGCATGACTTCTATATCTTTATCCAAGTCATTAATACAAATGTTAATAGTGTAATGATAAATATGGATACTTCAAGTGCTAGTTTCCAAAATCACATAGAAGCACTTATAAGTAATTTTTGGGTTTAGTGACTGAACCACTTCAAATTAATTCCCACAAAATTGCATGAGTCACTTTATTAAATGTCTTGCTAAAATTTAGGTAATCTCTGTCTACCACATTGTTTTCATGTAACAGTTCAGAAGGGATAGAGACTTTAATTGGTATAGGAAGTTTCCAGTGAAGAATTCCCAATACCAGTGCTGGTCAGCACCTTTTCTGCAACTTAGGGTCTTAGAGAGCTGCCTACACTATTGAGGTATTGAGTATCTTGCCAAGCTGACCAAGTGTGTGTCAGGCTGGACTTGAATCCAGTTAGTCCTGGATATGAGCCCAGTTCTCTCTATTCACTACTCCATGCTGTCTTCCTTCTTTTTAATAAGAAAATTAAAATAGGTCATACTGATAATTATACCAATATTAATCATGTACATGTTATTCCTTTTTCTTAGCATTTCTAAGTTATTACATAAATCTTAGTCAATTAGGGCTTTCCTACACAGTAAGCAGTGTTACTAAGGAAATTTATCATGCTATTAATTATGAAGGAGGATTCTTATAAAATAAATACAAAGACTTTTCCATGTTCTGAAAAATTCTAATAGCATTTCATTCTTATGATAATGGTTGATCCAGAATTGAGTAATACTCTTTGTGAATTTTCTTATATGATATTATTATTTACCCCAAAATGGTGCTTGACAAAAACTTTTGATCCCAGGAGTAAATTTGTTACCAATTTGAAGCCTAAAGTTAAAACATCCATCAAAGACAAGCTATCTCTGCATTTTACATACAGGTTGAAAATGAAGTGTTGCATTTTGGATACTATTTGAACTAATATGATTAGGTAATAAAAGAATAAGACAAGATGGTCTGTTCAGGCTAAATGATCTAGAACTTTTTTTTATCCCTCAGTAAAAAACAGTAAGGAGTGATTAAATGAAGAATATTGAGAATATATTTTCTCTATTTCTCCTTTGAATGTAATAAATGTTTATTTAAGCTTTGTAGCCTGGTGAAGAGGAAAGGATATTCAATCTTGAATAAGAAAGTCTGAGTTCAATTTCTAGGTCCGTCAGTTCCTAGTTGATTCATCTTGGGCAATCCATATACCTTTTTTGAGTCTTTATTTCTTCAGCTGCAGTAAGGGGGTAAGGGATGCTTGAACTACCTTCTTCAAAGGATTGAGGTGAGGGTCAAGTAAAGTCATATGTGTAAAAGCAATTTCTAATAATGAAGCATTATATATATGCAGAACTGTTATCATTTTTCTTTAAAAATTAATTGTTATTGTAGGAATTTCAACTTAAGGATGGCTTTCTGCATCTACAAGTTAATATTGGAAAATGCTACTAAGGAAACAAGAGATTTCTTTATTTACACACACACATATTCTAAGGATGTGCATATATTCTCTGAGTTCTCAAACATTTATTAAATACTTGCTATGTGCCAGGCATTGTGCTAGCTGCTGGGGTACAAATACAATAAAAGAAGCAATTCTTGTTTTCAAGGAGCTTTCATAAGATCAGATGCAATCTTTCCTGGAGATGGAAAGAGGAAGAAGAAATGTTTGGTTATTTCTGAATTTCCTCCTATATCTGAGTTGCTATGAGCTAAATGCCAAGGATGATATGCCTTTTCCTGTTAGGAAAAATGCTTACATATAAAAACGCAAATGAGATCACCATAAAGCATATTTATTATTTACTTAGAGGTGTTCCAGCCTGTTTAATAAAATATATTTATTTTTGCTAAGATGACAGTGAAGAATTGTTAGGCAAAGAGGTAAATATTTATGAAGATAAAGCCCAATAATATATTTACTATAAAGAATAATAAATTTAAACTCACAAAAGTGGCTGATAATTATGTATATGCACATGAATATACATATACACAATCATGTGTATATATGCACATGAATCATATATTCCTATAACTTCATACTAAAGTTCCATCAAATTCAATTCAACGAACAAAATTGATTGAACTCCATGCTATGTGTAAGGGATTAATAATACATGAGTACAAGTGTGACTTTAAAGTAATGATTTAAAAAGCAAAATCAAACTCTCCAAATATGCATCTTAATTTAAGTAACTAGGTGAATAGTTTTCCTTCAAAGTACACATCTAAGAAGGTATGTACTTATTTTAGTGAGGCTGCCATTTAACAAAAAACACTTTGGGGATTTCCACTTAGGAATTGCTTTCAGAGCCTGAAGAACAACAAAATTTTCATCCTTTGAGAGTAGCTATTTTTAAAATGCTTTATTTTTTTTAATATGAACTTAAACATTAGCAAACATGAACATTTAAATATACAAAGAAAAATAAAAATGATGAGATTCTGAACTTTTGTTATGCATAGATTATTTCCTCTTCATAACAAACAGCTTTGCAAACAGTTCTGATTTGTGTATCATCATTATTATCATCATCATCATCATCATCATTATCATCACCATCATCACCATCATCACCATCATCAAACATTTGTTAAATGCATACTATGTGCCAGGCACAATGCTAGACATTAACGATAAAAATAAAATTAAAAAACAAAACAAAACATGATCCTTGCCTTCAAGAGGCTTACATTCCATCATCATGGGTGATACAGCATGTAAACAACTATGTGCATAGAAGATACATACAGTGTAAATGCAGGGTAATATCAGGGAGAAAGCACTATCAGTGGTGGGGAAAGAGGGCTGAGGTGGGGTGAGGCAGAAGAGTAAAGGCTTCTGATAGAAACTGCAATTTAAAGTGAGTCCTGAAGGAAGCTTGAGAAGCCAGTAAATGGAGGTAAAGAAGGAGAGCATTCCAGGCATTGGGGCAACTAGTAAAAAGATCCACCACTGCCCTCCTTGTTTGTCTGTGTCCCTTTCTGAACTTCCTTCTCCTTTCAGCTGTTTATTTTAATGATCCATTAACTTATTTTCTCCCCTTTTCTATTAGTCTCTAACTCTGCCCTCCCAAAAAATGAATTCAAAGGCCTTATAGCAAGTATAGGTATGCAAAACAAATTCACATATTGGTTCCATCTGAGATTGTATATCTCAGTATATACTCCTAGGTGAACACTTCTACGCTAAGAAGAGAGAGGTATGTTCATCATCACCACCATCATCATTCATTCACAATGATAGCACTCATCTCCCAGGGTTGTCTTGAGAATAGAATGCAATAATAACTATAAAGCTTAGCACAGTGCCCTGTATATGGTAAGTGCTAGATAAATGTTAGCTATCATCATTATAAATTGTTCTGGATCTGCTTACTTTATGTAGTATCAGTTCATATAAATACTCCCAAGTTTCTTTGAATTGCTTCCTTTTGTCATTCCTTACAATATGATAATATTCCATCATGTTCATATTTACTTCTAGTTCTTTACTACAACAAAAACTACTGTTTTACTTTTGTATGTATGGTTCCTTTTCTTCTTTCTGTGATATCTCTGGGATACACGCCTAGTGGTGGTATTTCTGGGTCAAAGGATTTGTATGGTTGAGTTCTCTTTCAGTGAGTATATTTGGAAATTGCTTTCCATAATGGTTGAATCATTTCAGAACTCCAGCAACACTGCGTTAGTCTGCCTCTTTCTACAGCCCCTCCCCCAACAATTGTCAGTCTCTACTTTTTTCATCTCTGACAGACTGGTGTGAGGTACATTTCTCTTAGTTAGTTGGAAGATCTTTTCATAAGATTGTTGAGAGTTTGCTTTTCTTCTTCTGAGAACTGCCTATTTATAGTTTGGACTATTTATCTGTGGGGTAATGGCTTTTATCCACATTTTTTTGTATCAATACTTTATATATCTTGGGTATCAGACTGTTATTAAATAAATCTTTTGTGTAGATTTTCCTAAGTTATCTGCGCCCCTTCTAATACTAACAACATTGATTTTTTGTGTACGTGCAGAGACTTTTCAATTTTATGCACTTAAAATTATTAATTTTATCTTCAGCAATCATCTTTATCCCTTGTTTGGTCAAGATTTATCAATAGGTCTTGGCTGTAAGATATATAATAAATTACATAATGACATAGCCATAGGAAATGATACATCCTAAATGATATATCCATATCATTTCTGTATCTATGTGTGTGTGTGCGCAAGGTTATCTCTTTCCTTGTTGCTCTAATTTCTTTATGATATGATCTTTTGTATCTAAATCTTGTATCCAGGGGCAGTGGATAGAACACCAGCCCTGGAGTCAGGAAGACCTGAGTTCAAATCTGGCCTCAGACACTTACTAGCTGTGTGACCCTGGGCAAGTCATTTAACCCCAATTGCCTTTAAAAAACCCCATAAACTAAATCTTGTATCTATTTGGTACTTATTGTGCCATATGGTATGAAATTTTAGTCAAAACCCAATTTCTACCAGACAGATTTTCAGCTTTCCTTGAAGTTTTTGTTAAACAATAAAAGTCCTTACCCTAGTGGTTGTACTCCTTGGGTTAATTGTTCATCACAGTACTGTATTAAATTAATTCTTAGTCCTATGTACATAATATTTTCCACTGATAAACTTTCTATTTTTAAACTAGCACCAAATTTAGTTTAGGTAGCTTAGATAATTACTGCTTCACAATATAGTTTGAGATCTGGTACTGCCAGGCCGCTTCCTTTCAACTTTTTTGTTATTTCCCTTGAGATTCTTAATCTTTTTTCACCTCCAGATACATTTTATTTTTATTTCACCTAGTTCTATAAAATAAACCTTTCATATTTTATAGATATGGAACTAAATCTCTAAACTAATTTAGGTAGTACTGTCATTTTAAATTATATTGGCATGAAAGAATAACAAGCAATTACTATTTCTTTGCCTTTTTTAAAGTAAAGACTATTTAGCAGTTGTATTTATGTAATTCCTGTGTGATAGTAGCTGGACTCTGGAGATTTTATACATTATCTGGTTATATTTATTTATTCAGGCAAAAAGCATTATACGTGTTGCTCTAAGTACTAGAGATACAAAAGAAAGGTAAAACATGGTTCCTGACCTCAAGGAACTCATATGCTAATGGAGGAAATAACATGGAAAAAATTGTAAGAAAGACATGAGAGAGATATGTATATGGGGTGGGGATGAGCAGAGTAATCCAGAAAGGCTTGCAGAAAGTAGGATTTGAGTTGAGCTTCCAAAAAATCCAGGAAGTGGAGGTGAGAAAGAATAGCATTACAGGACTAATGGAAACACAATGAAAAGACTTGGCATCAGGAGATGGACTGTAAGCTGCAAGGGATAACAAGAAGGCCATTGTAGGTGGATTATGGAATATATGGAGGGGAGCAAAATTAGGAAGACTGGAAAAGTAAGAAGGGGAAAGTCTATAAAGGGCTTTAGAAGCCAATCAGAGTATTTTACATTTAATCTTGGAGCTATTAGGGAGGTATTTATTATAATATAGGTATTATAATAACTATAAGTTATTATAACATAGGTATTATATAAGTATTATAATAATATATGTATTATAATAACTATAAGTTATTAAGTAGAGGAGCATCATGGTTATCAGACATGAATTCAGGTGGATTGGAGTGGAAAAAGACTTGAGTCAGGTTGTTGTAAATAGTTCACTTGTGAGGTAATAAGCATCTGCAACAAGATAATGGTTGAGTGTGTTGAGAGAAGGGGCTTTAAAGGAAAGGTTTTGTAAAGGTAGAAATGGTAAGACTTGGCAATAGATTGGATGCTGGTGTTTGAATGGGGAACAGTATGAGGTAAGTTTGTGAATCTGGGGGATTGGGAGGATTTTGGTGCTTTCAACAATAATAAGGAAGATTGGAAGAGAAGAGAGTCACAATTTATTTTTCTTTATTTTCCTGCTTATACACACACACACACACACACACATGCACACATGCACACACACATGCACACTCACACACACACATATAGTTCAGTCATTTTCAATCATGTCTGATTCTTGGTGGCTACAGTTGGGGTTTTCTGAATAAAGATACTAAAGTAGCTTGCCATTTCCTTCTCTAGATCATTCATCTGTGTGTGTGTGTGTGTGTGTGTGTGTGTGTGTGTGTTTGCATGTACACACACGCATACATGTGTATGATCTTTGCGGGATTTTAAAAATGTTCTGATACTTTAGTGGAGTTATTTCAATTAAAGTTTAGCTGATTCTATATGGTTTTCTACATCATCATGTCATATGGTGATAGTTTTGTTTTTTAGTTGTCTATGTTTGTTCCCTCAATTTTTTCTTGTAATTTTTAGCATTTCTAGAAATGTATCAAATAATGGTGAGGAATTCTGGCGTTAGTGGCAGTGGGCATCCCTGTTTTATACTAATCTCACTGGAAAGTTTTCTGGAATTTTTCCATCACAGATAATGGTAGCAAATGATTTTAGATAGATACATTTTTCATGTTAATAAATGATATATTTACTCCTATGGTTTTCATAATTTTAACATAAATATGCATTGCATATAATCAAAAGTATATTTTGCATCTATTGAAATGAGCATATGACTTTAAATCATCTTTGTTATTAGGGTGGTAAACTATTTTTATAGCTTCCCTAATATTAAAACAACTGTGCATTCTTGGAATTAAATACAACCTGGTTATAATATATAATCTTTTTAATATATTGTAATGATAGAACTCATTTGCAAATCCATCTGATTCTGGGATTTATCTTTTAAAGAATTTCCTTAAGGCTTATTGAATTTCATTTCCCAAGATTGGACTATTTAAATTAAATATTTCTTATTCTGTTATTTTGAGTATTTTATGTTTGTAAATATTCATTCATTTCATTTTCCAGATTTATTAGAATGTAATTGGCTGAAATAGGTTTTAAATAATTTCCTTTATTTTCACTTTTTGTCAATTCTTTTTCATTTTTTTTATATTGGAAATTTGGCTTTCTTTTTTTTTTTTAATCATTCTAATGATTCACCTATTAGGTAAAAGTGATTCTTATTTTATTTTTAAGTTCAATGGAATTATTTTACTGTAAGTTTTGTTAATATTTAATTTTTAGACTTTATTTTTGTGTTTAGTTGAAGTTTTGACCTGTTGCTTTCCCAACTAATTTAGTTTCTTGCTCAATTCATTGATTTGTTTCTTGACCTAAAATATTTTATTAATATCTTTTGTTTTTGCATATTCCAGATTGCTCCCATATCTCTATTTTGTTTTTCCTGCCTGGCAAGTCATTGATCATAAAAAGGACTTTTTAAGTTAAGAAAAAGAGAGAAAGAAAGGAAGAAAAAATACTGTAAAATTCACCAAAACATAAAAAGCTAAAATTACATTCAATATTCCACACCTCTGGACTCTCCCCTAGTATTTGCAAAGGAGTGGGGAAGAGGTGTGTATTTTCATATTTCTTCTTTGGGCCCAAACTTATTTTTTATAATCTTATTACACTGATTTTCTACTGTTATGTGGTTGTTCTTTCCATTTATATTGCTATACTTGTGCATATAATTTCTCTGGCTCTGCTTCCTTCATTTTGCAGCAATTGATTTAAGTCTTTCTATGCTCTTCTATATTTGTCATTTCTTATAGCCCAATAATATTCTATTACATTTATGTAACACAATTTGTTTAACCACTATCCACTCAAGGGACATCTACTTACTTTCTGGTTCTTTGCTACCACAAAATATGCTGCTAGAAATATTTTGGAGTATATTGGGACTTCCAAAGACCTCTTTCTGTAAAGCACTTTGCAATCCTTAAAGTGTTATATAAATCCTATTATCACTATCGTTGTCATGTATCTGGTGATAGAATCCCTACATCCAGTGGTCTGATCTTTTTAGTTATGTTATTTTCATAATTTCAAGTGCCTTTCCAGAATGGTTGCACTGATTCACAGCTTTACTGAGAATATACTTGTGTGCCTATCTTCCCAGAATGCCTATAAAATTGATTATTCTTATCTTTTGATACTAAATTCGGTTATAAGTTAGAACTTGAGGGTTATTTTTATTTTTTGTTATTAGTGATTTGGAGCATTATTTCATATAGTTATTAATAGTTTGCAATACATTTGAGATTTTCTTCCTTGACCACTTATTGGGGAATGGGTTTTGATTTTCTACATTTCTATTAAATTTCTTTATATGTTGATACCAAATCACTATAAGAAAAGTTAAATACAAATATTTCCCCTAATTGCTTCTCTTCTTATGCTATATGCATTCATTTTGCTTATGAAGAATATTTTTTAATTTCATGAAATTAAATGATCTATTTAAACTTTTAAAATTACCACTCTCCCTTGTTTGGTTAAAAATTAATCTCCTGCTCAAAGCTATGAAAAGGATACTAATTTCTCTTCTACTAAATTTTTATGTCATGATATTTATTATTTAAATTACTTATCATTTTGAATTCATTGTGGAATATGGTATAATTTTTTGATCTAAGCCCAATTTCTTCTAGATTGCTTTGTAGTTTCCTATGAAATTCTTACCAAGTAGGAAATTTATTCCTAGGACATTGTTGTTTTGGGATTTATTATAATTGTTGAATTCTTTCTGATTCTACTTTGCCTAGTCTGTTTTGTTGATCTACTTTTCAATTTCTTAACCAGTATCAAATGGTTTTAATGATTGTTGTTTTGTAATATAGTTTGAAGTCTGGATATGGTAGTCCCCTTTCCCCCATTTTAAAAATCATTTCCTTTGATAATCTAGATCTTTTGTGTATCTGCTCTTTCAGTGCATTTTGTTATTATTTTATCAACTTTTCTAAAGTATCCCTTTGGTAGTTTGGGATATATTTCTCTCTTTTGTTCATAAAAGTGTTTAGTGACAGATATTTTCCTCCCCAAATTTTGGTATATTATTTCATTATTTTCTTTAACGAAATGATCATTTCTATATTTTTTTCTTTTTTCCTACCACTGCTTTAGGATTAAATTATTTATTCTCCATTAGTGTGTCATTTCTTTTTTTAAAAATTTTTATTGCTGTGTTTTGGGGGCAGCTAGGTGGCGCAGTGGATAGAGCACTGGCCCTGGAGTCAGGAGGACCTGAGTTCAAATCTGTCCTCAGACCAAACACTTGACACTTACTAGCTGTGTGGCCCTGGGCAAGTCACTTAATCCCAACTGCCTAAAAAAATGACTGATAAGATTTTTTTTGTTTTTTCCATTACCAGTATTTTCCCAATATTTCTCCCCTATCCTCTACAAGAGTCATACCATACAATAAATAATACAGAGGAAAAAATGGAAAGATGAAAAAAATTAACAAAATTCATCGTCTGTAAAATGTGCAATGTGCCACATGGACCTCCCACCTTTGCAAAGGAGTGGGGTTGGGATGTCTTCTTATCTCTCTTCTTCAGTGTATCTTTGTTCTGTCATTTGCAACATTCATTGTGATAGTTGTGTGGTTGTGCTCTCCATTCATTTTTTTTTTGCCAAATAAAGTTGGATCAATACCCCTAACTAGGCAAAAGCTTCCAAAGAAGTTGAAGGTAGAGGGAGAATACTTTTTTGACCAAAAAAAGTCTATACATTTTTTTCAAGTGGTCCAAAAACCCCCCAAAAACAAAAACAAAAAAACAACCCCAGGAAAAAAGTGAATGTCAATAGAAGACTAGCTAAAGAGTGACATACCAATGTCATATTATTGTGTCTCTGTCACCATTTTTATCAGTCTATATCAGTTCTACATCTATTTCATGCCTGTGCCATTGTTGTCATTGTTGGTAGTATCATAATCATTGATATCACCATTCTCAATTATCTTATAGTATTGTTATTGCTATCACTATCACTATCAATGACATTGGTATTACTATATTTTCAGCATTACTATATTTCTACAATATTACTATATTTGTGAAATTTGTAAATTTAGCATCAGTATTGTCATCACTACCATTGCTTTGAAGAGTGTCAGCATCAGAATGATTATCACTATCCCCCAACTTCTTTTTAGAATAATCATCATGGCTACCACCATTGCTGGAGTTACTGTCATTATCCTTATCCTTTATTCTACTGTTTCTACCACCATTATTTTTTTTTTATCAAAAAGGCTGTCACCATTCCAATTTTTGTCTTCACCATTGTCATCAGTCCTGTCCCCAACACTGTTGCAGGTAACATCGTGGTTCTCATCAATATTCTATCATGGTCATTAGAACTTTTATCATCATCATCATGGTTGTCAGTACCCTTGCTGCCATCACTATAATGGATGTCACTATTAGTGTTATGGCCCTTTTCATTTTGGCCATAACCATTAACAGCTTCTTTGGTGTTGTCATCATGGTTATCACCATCACTGTAATTATCATTGTGGCTATTACCATTTTAATCATCCTTATCCTGGAATTTACAATTTTCTTGCATATCAGCAACATCCTTATATTGGTTGTTATTATTGTCAGAGATGGTTTCCTCATTGATTTCACCACCATTATCTTCACTGCTGTTGTCTTCACTTTCATCATCTTCAGCAGCCTTGGATGCAGATGGGAATGTGGAACACACAAAGGAGTCTTACTTCTTCAAATTGTCCTTGGATAATTTGGGCTGTGAAAGGAAGCTCAAAGAAATCTTCATTATAACTAAATTGATATGTACTGCTATTGGTGTCACTTAAACATGACATGGCCAGATCCTGGGCCAGAAGGAAGCCTGATGGTATTGCTTCATTATATTTGATTTGGCTTCTTGATTTAATCTCTGTCTGCAGTTCTTCTTTCTCTCCCATTTCCAAAATGTATTTGCTTCTTTCTACCACTTCTCCAGGTGTTAGCTTCAACATAGTTTCCAGATTGAGAAAGTGGAGACAACCACTATGTGTTCTTTTTTCTCCAGGAACTAGACTTGGATATCCTGGTAGGAGGTTTCTCAGTCAGGAACACAGCTGCAACTGGAATCTAGACTCTGAGTAGAGACTCGAGTCATTTCTTCAAAGGCCCTTTTTTGATTATACAGTTTATTGTGTTATAATCAGTAATAGGCATATTTTACTTTTTGGTTTTACTACAATTTTTTTTTTGAGGCAATTGGGGTTAAGTGACTTGCCCAGAGTCACACAGCTAGTAAGTGTCAAGTGTTTGGTCTGAGGCCACATTTGAACTCAGGTCCTCCTGACTTCAGGGCCAGTGCTCCATCCACTGCACCACCTAGCTGCCCCTACTACAATTTTTAAATGAAGTTTTATGTCCTAACATGTGGCCAGTTTTTTCATAAAAGTACAATGTACAGCTGTGAAATATTTACAATGATTTCTATTCCCATTCAATAGTATCTAGAGATTTTTCATATTTAGCTTTTCTGAATTTTTATTCTCTTCTTCCCTGCCTTTCTCTTCCCTCTCTCCTTTCTTTGTTTCCTCCCTCCCTCCTTCCTTCCTTCCTCCCTGTTAGCCTGCCTTTCTTTCTGTTTGTTGTATTTGCCTAGGTCTGAAGGGACACATGGAAGTCCCAACTATTTTAGTTTTACTGTCTATGTCTCCCTGTAATTTAATTCTTTCCTTCAAGTGCTTGGAAGCCATGCCATTTAGTGTACACACACATGGACACACATACACACACATATCTGAAGTTATTTTATTATGGTAAATTTAAGAATAATGTAACTTCCCTGCTTATCTTTTTTAACCATGTCTATTCTTATTATACCTTATCTGAGATTATGATTGCTACCCCCTGCTTTTTTTAAAAAATTGTGCAAAGCATAATAAAATTACACTCTAGCCCCTAATAAATGTCATGCAGGACATGACTGAAAGATTTTTCCCTCTCTGTATTCTTACATTCTAATTTATCTGGACAGATTTCTTTAATGATTTCTTGTTTTGAGATTTTGGGTTTAGGCTAGTTCCTCCTGGCATTCTTGGATGGGATGGTAGGCTTTTTTTTATTCTATCTTTTCTGTGTTCTGGATGACATGGATGCTGCTATTCCATATGGGGTAACTGGTTTTAGACCCTGCCCTTTGTTTCAGTCCCTTCTGTATCACCTCCTGGTAGGCCATTGAGGGTGCTGTCATCAGCTGGACTCTTTGTTCTTCTTGCACAATTCCCAAATGAGAGCAGGAACTGCATCATTATTGAGCTTATTGGTACTTTGGATATGACCCGGGCCTCATACCTCGTGCCAGGGCTCTTTGATTCTGGCACCCATTTACTGAGTTGATTCTGTCTCCTCTGTGATTCCCAGTGTTCTGAGGATTGTATAGCCTAGCCTTGTCTACATTGGTACTGATTCATGAGCACTGGTTTTATCACCTCTTCTGGCTGAATAGGCCCGGGTTAGGATCTGACTTCAAGTACCTGGATACTGGAGCTCTCTCCACACATCTCCTATATTTTCCTTATCTCCACTTTTCAGATTCCTTATTTTTCTTCAAGGATCTGATCACCTAAGCTGAGTGCGTTTTCTCACTCTTTAGATTACTCTAGAGACTTTTTTTTCTGGGTTTACAACCGGCTTCTTTTACCTTGCATTATACTTGTCTCTTCTCCTCTCTCCTCAGTCAGTTGAATGTATGTTCTTTGAGGGCAGAGTATGTTTTAACTCTTCATCACCATATTCCTAACACCTAGCATAGTACCTTGTCCATAGTATGTGCTTAATAAGTACTTGAATAGAATCGAATTAAAAATGCACCCATGCCTTTAAGAAACTTCTAGTCTAGTTCAGGTGTCTACACACACACACACACACACACACATATTTGAAGCCTCTGAAGAGCACATTTTGGATTAACATTGACAAGTAGAAAGGAGCTTGATACAACCTGGATTTATAATTGTTAGGTGGGAGACAAGTATTAAGTCAGGTGTAGCAATCATTAATGGAAGCTGAGAGGAGTTGAGCTTTGAGCTGGGTTTTGAAATAGATAAAGGGCCTAGATTTGCAGTCAGGGATGAATTCTAGGTAGAAGAAATTGTATATTAGTGACTTATGTGCAAGACACTGTGCTAGGCACTGGAGGTGAAAAAAAAAAACAACAAAAGAACATAATACTTTGACTCAAGGAGCTCCTGATCTGGTTAAGAAGATAAGATGATCAGAAAAAAAATTCCTGGATTTAGAATTAAATAAATTAGAAACTGATTAATTACACAGGAGCAGACCAAAAGGAGTAGCCTGAGAGATTTAGTGAGAGGAGGAGACACTTCTTCCTACAGGTATATCTTATTTTATTGCGCTTTGCTTTATTGTGTTTTTTTTTTCAAATTGAAGGTTTGTGGCAGTCCTGTGTGAAGCAAACCTATCAGCACCATTTTCCCAACAGTAGGTAGTCACATAATGTCTTTGTGTCACATTTTGGTAATTCTCACAATACTTCACACTTTTTCATTGTTATTATATCTGTTATGATCATCTGTGATCAAAGATCTTTGATGTTATTACTGTAACTGTTTTGGGGTACCATGAATCATTCCCATAGAAGATGGTGAATTTAATTGATAAATGTTGTGTGTGTTCTGATTGCTCTATGGAACAACTATTCCCTCATTTCTCTCCCTCTCCTTGGGTCCCCCTAGTCCCTGAGACACAACAATATTGAAGAATATTATATAAACTTAGTTAACAATCAGTGGCTGGGTTTGAGAGGATTGACTCCAATTTTGAAAAAAGTTCTACTGTGGGTAAAATGCTATCAAAAAGCCTCATATGCTACAGAGAAATTTTTCTTGAAAGGAAGAGTCAATTGATATTCCAATCTTCATTGTTGTCTTATTATAATAACCTGCCACAGCCATCCCTACCTTCAGCAATCACCACCCTGATAAGTTTGTAGCCATCAGCATTGAGGCAAGACTCCCTACCAGCAAAAAGATTATGAGCCACTGAAGGCTCAGATGATGGTCAGCAATTTTAGCAGTAAAGTATTTTTATTTAAGGTATTTACATTTTTTACGCATAATACTACGGTATAAACATACCTTTGATATGTACTGGGAAACCAAAAATTTGTGTGACTTGCTTTATTGCAATAGTTGCTTTATTTTTTTTTTCTTTTTTGGGTAGGCAATGGGGTTAAGTGACTTGCCCAGGGTCACACAGCTAATAAGTGTTATGTGTCTGAGGTCAGATTTGAACTCAGGTCCTCCTGAATCCAGGGCTGGTGCTGTATCCACTGTGCCACCTAGCTGCCCCCAATAGTTGCTTTATTGTGGTGATCTGGAACTGAATCCACGATATCTCTGAGGTATGCCTGTATAAGAGTTGGGGGTGGGGTGGGGACAAAAGACAACATCTTGTAGGAAGTAGTACCTGAACTGAACCTGGAAGGATGCCCCAGCACATAGCACCCTAGTTAATGTTAGGAGCTTAATCAATATGTATGTAATATTTAGCAATTGTTGAAAAACAGCAGTAATTTCAATGGACAGAGATGGAGTGGTGAGAGGGAGCCCATTCTAGATGAAAAAAGACTGTTTTCAAAAAGTCACAAAGCACAGAATGAGACTGTGGAGGGCTAGCTGTTCAGTCTCACTGAAATGTTGAATGCGCAAAGCACAGTTGTCATGAAGTGAAGTTAGGAAGGTAGATTAGAATCATATGGCAGAGGACCTTGAATGCCTGGCCAAGGGGTTTACGCTTTTGTTCATTGGCTATGCACGGCCATGGAATTTTTTTTAGTGGATGAGGTAATAATCAGACCTGTAAGTGAATGAATGAATAAAAAATCACTTATTAAGTACTTAATATGTGTGAAGTGTTATGGTAAACACTGGAAATAGAAATACAGACAGTCTCTGCGCTTGAGGAGCTCACATTCTAATAGGGAAAGACAATATACATATACAAGCGTTCAGCTGCAGGACAGATGGAAAGACTCAGTGGTGCTGAGGGTATAGTGGTAAAGCACATGGTAATACCACTTTTTTAATGTTGTTTACTCTGATAAAATCACATCAGTTTCTGATATTGAATCAATCATTTGACAGTGAACATTCCTTTGGCAATGCTGTATATATTAGATTGGAGGAAAGAAAGGCTAGAGGTGTGTTTCTCTACATATGGTTCAAACTTTAATTTTTAAAAATTGGATTTCATATTTATGTGTGTAATTTAACACTTCTAGACTAACAAGGTCGGTTCTCATAAATGGAACACAGAGTGGCTGATTATGAATACTGTACTTTCATACAGCTTCTAACCTGTCATATGTAGGGAAATCTCCTGCCATTTAATTGAGTATCATACTAAAATGGATTTAGAAAAACTATGCTATGGTAATTTCATTGCATCCAGTTGCTTAATGAAGCTACTGGCTTAGGATATATTGAAGACTTAATTACTACATGAGTATTCTTAGGTAACAGGAGATTGACATGAAGGATAAATTATAAAGAAATAATCTACTTGGGTAATGGTAGAGCTGAAGCTATGACAATACAATATAGGAACCTTCCTGGCAGTCTGGATCAATTGAATATGTTCAAAATACAAGAAATATTGAAAACGTATGTTTAAAGCTTGAGTCTTTTAGAGTTTTTATAAGTTGGGAATGCAGAGCTAAAGAGAGTAAGGTAACCGAAGAATGATAAAGTATAGTGAAGGAATATCCTTAGAGCTGTAAAATTTTTGAGTCAGAAGATGTCTTTTCATGATTATATTATCAGATTTCCTCATTTTGTGGGAAAATGAGCCTAGAGAGAATTGTGTGCACAAGAGCACACAAGTTAGAAATAGACTAGGGGCCAGGAGTCTTGTCTTCTGGTTCTCAGATCAGTGCTTTTCCTACTACAACATTGTAGTGGGGGTTGCAAAATGTTATCCCTCCATGGCACATGGGTAGCTACCTAAGGACAAGCTATTGTTAATCTTAGCTACCTACCCTTCATACTTGTTTTGCTAAATGTTTTGGGAAGTAACTGCAGGACATTTGAATAATCCAGTCCAACTCCTTTAGGGAAAGATGAGGGATAGAGGGTTGCTATGTGTTTGTCCTTTGTTCTTGAAGAGCACCATGACATCAGGGAGGTGATGACATGACTTGCAATCCTGTGCAAGGTCACCAACCTCACTTTCTCCTGCAGAGCCATCTGGGTCCAGTGGAGAGATATTCATCAGTATGATTGGAGATAGCCCAGGATGCAATAGGAGACTCTGGCCTTTTAAAGCTAAGGTCTTTTCAGGTTCTCTCTCTGAGTAAGGTAATGCCCATTCAGTGAATACGCTATGATATATATTAAGCTATGAATAAGCCTCTTTAAGAAGTGAGTGAAGGGATGTCCCTTTTTATTAAAAAAAAATTGAACTGGGAGGGGAATACCCTCAGGGTTGCTGGCCAAAAGAGAAACAGTTACTATTTACATTCCCTCTGAGCAAGGAGGGCCCAAAAATAACCATGAAGTTGTGCTTGGGCAGAGACCTATTGTACAACCATGAGCTCCAGAGTGAATTGGGTTTAAGGTTTGGTCTTTGAGAAAGAAATCTAACCAGCAAATCTGAGATAGGGAGAGAGAGGTGAAGGGGAGGGAAAGGAGGAGAGGGAAGGGAAGAAGAGGAGGATGAGCTGAGTTACCCAACTGGAACTGGCCAGCTGGGTCCCTATTCAGGCAGCTTGGACTACTCACAGGTGGTGTTTGTCCTTTGTTCTCGAAGAGGACAATGACATCAGGAAGGTGATGACATGACTTGGAATTGACTTTATTTGAGTGAAGAAAGGCTGTGCAAGGTCACCAGCCTCACTTTTTCATCCAGAGTCATCTGGGTCCAGTGGCCAGATATTCATCAGGATGACAGTCAGAGAAAGAGCAGAACTGCTTCTTCAAACCTTGAAACTCTATAGGAAGTACTAAGGCATGTGGGAAATATGTTGCACAAATGTTGGGATTAAAGGAGGCAAACCATACTGATTTACCACAGACTTGTGTAACTCTGGTGTGTGGAGTGTCTCCATCCTCAATGAGGTACCTCACAGCCTCTTTCACAGGGTATGTAGATGCCTTATATTTGCTCATTCACTCCAACGTCCTTTCATACCGGCAGGTGTGAGGTTCCCAGAGGAATGTGACTATTACAAGATTATATTTGGGGATTAGTATTCCAATTTTCCCACATCTTCTCCAAGATTTATCATTTGCCTTTTTTGTGATGTTGGCCAATCTGATAAGTGTGATGTGGTGCCTCAGAGTTGTTTTGATTTGCATTTCTCTAATCAATAGTGATTTAGAGCATTTTTTCATATGACTATAGATGGCTTTAATTTCTTCATCTAAGAACTACCTGTTCATATCCTTTGACCATTTATCAATTGGGGAATGACTTGTATTCTTATAAATTTGACTAATTCTCTATATATTTTAGAAATGAGGTCCTTATCAGAGACACTGGTTGTAAAAATTCTTTCCCAGTTTTCTGCTTTCCTTCTAATCTTGGTTGCATTGGCTTTGTTTGTGCAAAAAACTTCAATTTAATGTAATCAAAGTTATCCATTTTGCATTTTGTAATGTTCTCTGTCTCCTGTTTGGTCATGAATTCTTCTGTTCTCCATAAATCTGATAGGTAAACTATGCCTTGCTCTCCCAGCTTGCTTATAGTATCAGTCTTTATATCTAAATCATGAACCCATTTTGACTTCATTTTGGTATATAGTGTGAGATTTTGGTCTAGGTCTAGTTTCTGCCATACTCTTTTGCAGCTTTCCCAGCAGTTTTTCTCAAATAGTGAGTTCTTATCCCAGAAGCTGGGGTCTTTGGGTTTATCAAATTGTAGATTACCGTAGTCACTGATTACTGTATCTTGCATATTTAACCTATTCCACTGATCCACCACTCTATTTCTTAGCCAGTACCAAGTAGTTTTGATGATTGCTGCTTTATAATACAATTTAAGATCTGGAAAGGCTAGGCCACCTTTCCTTGCATTTCTTTTCATTAGTCACCTTGACATTCTGAACCTTTTGTTATTCCAAATAAATCTTGTTATTATTTTTTCTAGCTCTATAAAATCATTTTTGCTAGTTTGATTGGTATGGCAAAAAGTGAATTTTCTGCACATTTATTTCATCAGTAGCTCCATATGAAAAGCAGTACTTAAAAATGGTACCTTAAACATGTATGGGGTTGAAAACCAAGGTTCTATTGAATGGTACAGGAAGAAAGAAAGGCTTTGCTATAACCCTGCAAGAAGCCTCATGTACAATTTAGAGTTATAGGGATCATGTATAAAGTAAAACTTAAGAATAACAATGTTTTGGGTTTTATTTTAGTTGGAAAAATACATGCCTTCAGAGACTTGTGCCAGTGTTAGAGAGCTGGTCCCCTCGGGAGGTTGACAGGTGCCATATCTTGGAGAAGATCTAACCTTCTGAACCGCAGATAGTAAGAAAATGGAAAAAGCCTAGTGGTGGGATGCTGGGAGATATAAGTACCCTGATGAATAAGAGCTAAACTTCACATGAATCTGGAAGAAGGGACAGAGGAAGGGAAAGTGAAAGGGAGGGGAAAAAAGAGAGAACAAAAATGTTAAAGATGGCAAAAAATCTTTCCTTCTCTCTTCTGTCCTTCAGTGCATTGAACAAGAGCAGAGGCTAAGACAGGACCTTTGGTAGTACTGGTGGTTTGGGGAAGGCAAGTTCTGTTAGCAGAGTCATTTTATATGGACCAGAAGTAAATTTGAGAATTTACATATATTCTTTTTTTTTTTTTTGGTAAGGCAATGTTGTTAATGAGTTGCCCAGGGTCACACAGCTAGTGTCAAGTATCTGAGGGTGAATTTGAACCAAGGTCCTCCTGACTCCAGGGCCAGTACTCTGTCCACTGCTTCACCTAGCTGCCCTGAATTTACATATGTTCTTTGAAGTAATGTTTGTGCTTTCAGTGGTCTCCTTCTCCCCCAATCCCCACCTTTATTTACCAGCTGCACAATCCTAGGTAAATTATTTAATATCTCTCAGCCTCAATTTCATCTGTTAAATTAGGGGGCTGCACTCATAATTTCTAAGATCTCTTCCAGCTTTATAATCCTATGATTTCAATAAAGTGTTTTTTTTTCTGTAAGATTGTAAATAATATGTTGCAAATTTGGTGAGGGAATAATCAATCAGCCTTTGTACCCTCTCTTGCTCACAAATCCAATCAAGTACCGAGCCCTATTGATTCTACATCTACGGTCTCTCTTCTGTGTGTACTTTCTCTCATTCACATGATTATCACCCTAGTTTAGACCCTCTCTTTTGCCTGAACTGTTGCACTGAACTACTAATTGCTCTCCTATAACCATTTTCTCCCCTGTCTAATCCAAACTCTACACTGCTACCAAAATAATACAGCTCTGAATGTTACTCCCTTGCTCATGACACCTCAATTGTCTTTCTGTTGCCTCAAGAACGATATTATAATAATAATGACTAACGATGATGTGCCAGGCTCTGTGCTAACTGCTTTATAGTCATCTCATTTGATCTTTACAACAATCCTGGGAGGTAAGTGCTATTATCATCCCTATTTTTTACAGATGAGAAACCTGAGGCAAACAGAGGTTAAGTAACAGGGTCATTCAGCTAGTAAATATCCAAGGCCTGATTTGAATTCACCTGACTCCAAGCCTGCTGATATACAAATTTCTATTTGCCATTTAAAGTCTTTCCACATTTTAAATCTATCCTATATTTTCAGGCTTATTTCACATTCTTCCCCTCTATATACTTTGTATTCTAGTCAAATTGGTTTACTTGTTCATCCCTAAACTTGTTTTTTATCTATCCCTTCTTAGCCTTTTTAAAGGCTGTCTTTTCTGCCTGGAATGGACTTCTTCCCCTCTTCCTCTTAGAAACCCCAGATTCCTTCATGATTCAGTTCAGATTCTGCTTCCTTTTCTGACCTCCCTAGTTATTATTGGACTGTTCTCCCCTTTTGTATATTATCTTGCATTTACTTATATGGTTGAAAGTTATATTCCCTGGTTGAAAGCAAGCTTCTTGAGAAAAAGGTCTTTTTGTGGCTTTGTCTTCATATCCCCATTAGCTAGCATGGTACCTTGCATATGGTAGTTGCTTGGAAATGCTTATTGAGTTGAATGAATAAACATCACTTGACTTATTTAATTGAATTATGACTTAGTTTCATTTGTTGTTGAATCATTTTTTAGTTGTGTCCAAGTCCTCGTGACCCCATTTGGAGTTTTCTTGGCAAAGATGTTAAAGTGGTTTGCCATTTCCTTCTCTAGCTCATTTTAAAGATGCAGAAAAAAGGCAAACCAGGTTAAGTGACTTGCCCAGGGTCACACAGCCAGTAATAGCCGAGGCCAGATTTGAACTCACCAAGATGTGTCCTAATTCCAGGCTTGTCACTACATCTACTATGCTACCTAGCTGCCCCATTAGTTTCATACAGAAGCACATTTTTTTTTTCAGGAGAAGGGGACATTTTATGTGGCACAGGGGTAGTTTCTAGGGTGTTTTCTAGCATTGTAGCATTTCATAAAGTAATAACTGTGATGGGGCACACTAATAATTGCTTATTAGTATAGCCATGTTTAATCCATTAAAGCAAATTGTTGATGCTGAAAAATGGGATATTGATAAAAGTAAATAAAATGATTTTAACATTCTTTTTTAGAGATATTTAACCACTTAATGTCTTCAGCAAGAGAAATAATAAAAGCCTGCCTGTTTCCTTTCTTGTGGGCTATTCTATGGAAACTGTTCCTAGATTCCAATGAACAGATAATTTTATAAAATGACTTTATAACAACTGACTTTGACAACAATAAAGTGACTTTACATTTTAAAACGTAAACTACATTATAGTAAAACTACATTATAGTAAAATATTATCAGTTTCTTTTTTTTTTGACGAGACCTGTGATTTTATCAGTATAGAGAGAGATCATAAAGAAACTCCCATTCCCAAAGCAGACCAGCACCTATCTATAACTTCGAGTTTTAGAGAGATGCATTGGGCTACTGAGAGGTTCAGGGTCAAACAGTCATTATGTGTCAGAGGCAGGACGTGTACTCAGTTTGCCCTGACTTGGACGCCAACTCTTTCTTCACTGAACCATTCTGTCTCTCCAGCAGAGTATTAGCACTTTGCAAACTGAATTCTATTAAATTCAATGAACATTTATTATAGTTTTGCTAACCTTCATATCCCTAATTATAGTCAAACGGTTCTATCATTAACAACAAAAAGTGATCACATGTGTTATCACTAATGGACATCTAATGTAAACTTCAAAATCTGTAAGATGTGGTCTTTCATTAATTTTACTTAAATATTTCAAGCATCATGAGAGAAACCACAATCTCTCCATTTCTTTAATTCAAGTGTTCTTAACCTTTTTTTTGTGTGTGTTATGGATCTCTTTGGCAGTCTGGTGAAGCCTAAGGATCCCTTCTCAGAATGCCTTTGAAAAAAATCATAATTGAAGAAAATGCTAAATTTGATTGAGAAATTAGTGAAAATACAGTAATTTTTTTCCCTTCCAAATTCATGAGCACCATGAAGTCTATTCATGAACCCACTGAATTCCTGCTTTGGTACATAGTCCTCAAGGTTTTCTTGAATTCCTTCTGGTGTGTGATGAACCTCTCCAAATTTAGCCAGCCATGCTTTTGATCTGTAGCTACCTGGGTCCATTGCTGGGTCTATATCTAGCTTGGTAGGCCCATCCAGAGTTTTGTATTGGCAGAGCTTCAGAAACCCAAAGTCACCTTCACAACACAAAGAGGCATCAGAGGAGGAATTCTGAGGACAAACCTCTCATTAGAGCCTGTTTATCTTAAATCTTACAACAGCAAATGCAAATCATCATTCCATGGGGTGATAGGCATTTTGGAAATCCAAGTTTGATTGATTTAAACAGGAGAGCGTTTCTATCCAGCCTCACCCTTCTTGCATGTATAAATGATGAGGCAGATGCACAAAGGTTAGCCATCATCCAGAAGGCTGTTAGCTTCCTTTTTGTAACTCTGATTCTGTGCCCAGGTTAAAATGAAGTAGCTAAAAACTGCCTAGAAATTTTTGCTAGGAAAGGACAAAATGACCCAGGAAACAGACCAGAACCTTGGCAAATGGCTAAGGAACAGGGTGTTTGCTTATTAGACTGAATATTAAAGCTTACTTCCAAATACTCCATATTAGAGTGAGCTTTTTCCAAACAAGTTTTCAATGACTCCCTGGGGGTATCCTGCAAGCACTGTTAGGCTTTAGGTGCTTTTGTTCAATTGCTCTTTTTTTTTCTTTTTGCAAGTTTGTGTATGGATATTACTTCTGAATTCAACTGCTTTCTCTACTGTCTTCAAAGTATTTTTGGTTTCTTATCTTCACCCTGTAGCAGGACATTTGTTCCCAAGTGGCAATCAAGGACCATACCTGAAAGGGACCAACAGAAGCTTTAGTACCTTGGAGTAGAAGATGTGTTATCTTTGTTTTTTCTATGGGCCAGATAAGGAAGAATAAGAACTCTCAGATAAGAACTCTCAAAACTACCATTCCTGCCACCTCACCCTAATATTTGACTAATCATAATTTCAGACCCTCTCCAACTCTTTTATCATGGCTGACTAATTACAAACCAACATATATTTTGCTTTGCCACGATTTACTTTATATATATAATATATGCAAATGCATACACATTTATCTACATATCATTTATGGGTTTAGATATTTGCACACACACATATCTAGTTAAAAGTTTGTGGCTAAATCTAAATGCTGTTGTTTTTAATGAGAAGTTTCTTGGACTTTGAAAAGTTTTTAAACATCTGCTCCACTATTGCTTCAGTAACTTATGGACTCTATTGTTATTCAGTCATTTAAAATCATATCTGACTATTGGTGACCCTTTAGGGGTTTTCTTGGCAGATATACTAGAATGGTTTGCCATTTCCTTCTCCAGCTCATTTTACAGATGAGGAAATTGAGATAAACAGGGTTAAAAATTTGTCCAGAGTCACCCAGTTAGTAAGTATCTAAGGCCAGATTTGAACTCATGAAGATGAGTCTTCCTGACTCCAGGCTGGGTACTTTATCCACGGTGTCATCTAACTGCCCATTTATAGTCTCTAAAGGAAAGATCATTTAGAAAAATAATCTCCCTATTATCCTTTTCTTTTATAATTTACCTCATTTGTAAAATTGTGAATAATAGCACCTATTTCAAAGGGTTGTTATGAGATCAAATGAGTTAACATATGTGAAATGCTTTCCAAACCTTAAAATGCCGTATACATGCTAGGTAAATGTTCTCCTTCTCCTCCTCCTCCTTCTCCTCCTCCTTCTTTTCTTTCTCCTCCTCCTCCTCCTCCTCCTCCTCCTTCTTCTTCCTACTTCAATACATTCTGAACTCTTGGGAAAGGTCATTCATAGTAATGATTTTCCTATTTTCCCTGTATTTTAAAATTTGGTGATCCTACATTTGCCTTTAACCTTACAGATGGAAGCAGGCTGGGTTGAGAGCCCACTCGGTCCAACTTGTACCTGACTAGGAACTTCCTTTATAACATACTGGCTAAGTAATCATCCATCTTTTGGTTAAGGACCTCCAAGCATGGGGAACATGCATCTTCTTGATTCAATATACATTTCAAGCAAGTGGTGATATGGATAGAGCTTTTTTTTTTTTTAGCATTCTTTTTAAGCATTTTGAGTTTTGGGGCCTGGGATCAGGAAGACCTGAGTTCAAATTTGCCCTCAGAAACATCCTAGATGTATGACCTTGAGTAAGTCACTAAACTACTGTTTGCCTCAGTTTTATGATCTGTAAAATAGGGATAATAATGCCTCTACTTCCCAGAGTTGTTGTAAGGATCAAATGGGATAATAATTGTAAAGCACTTAGCATAGCACCTAGCAGATAGTAAGCGCTATATAAATGTTAATTGTTGTTGCTGCTGTTATTTCACAATTCAAATTGTTAAGAAGTTTGTCCTTAAATCACGCCTAGATTTGCCTCTTTGTAACTTTGTAGTTGCTCCTACATTTGCCTTATGGTGCCATGCAAACTAAGTCAAGACAGCTGTTAAATTTTTTAAGGATAGCTTAATGATGTACCCCCTGCATCATCTCTTCTCCAGGCTAATGTCTTGATTTCAAGGGATTTATCGTCTGTATAAATTTCTCCTGTCCACTCACCAGTTTATCAGTTTCTTTTCTAAAATGAAGCACCTAGAACTGACCATGTTTCCGCAGTTAGAATGTGAACTCTTTAAGAGCAAGGACTGTTTTTTTGCCTTTTTTTGTAGCCCCAGCCTTAACACAGTGCCTGGCACATTTATTGTTGTTGTCCTTCAGTCATTTTTTTTCAGTTATGGCTGAATCTTCGTAACCCTGTTTGGCGTTTTCTTGACAAAGATATTAGAGTGGTTTGCCATTTTCTTCTTCAGCTCATTTTATAGATGAAGAAACTGAGGCAAACAGGGGTAAGTGGCTTGTCCAGGATCACACAGCTACTAAGTGTCTAAGGCCAGATTTGAATTCAGAAAGAGTATTCTTCCTGACTCCAGGCCTGGCACCCTATTCACTGGGTCACCTAGGTGTCCAGCACAAAACAGGTGCTTAATAAATGCTTATTGACTGACCCTTCTCTTTTCTACAATATCACTGACACTAACTGAAGAAACCTTTATGTGGCCTTAAATCCTCCCCAGCTTCAGCTCATTTTGACTTCTAATATTCTGTTTTTATTCTTAAAATACTATTCCACATTTTTGTATTCATCCTTTCTTACCTGACCTTGATTTAATTCTTCTGCATGTCTTAAAAATGTGTTGCTTTATGAATTATTTTTATACATCCACTTTTCTTTTCAAACTCCTCCCTTTTTTCTCATTGGGATTATTCCCCTTTGTGGATTCAAAACTTTATTCTTTGGAGCTTTTCAGCCCTCCTGGGCTGACTTCCCCTCTAGAATTTTCATCTCCTTTTTCTGAATCCTTTTTAATTAGGTTTACTAAAATCTCAGTTGAATGAGAGAATATGCCTAACCTTTCTCTCCCCTATGACAAATTCTAAGTCAGAGTAGTCACTTCCCCACTACCAGTTCTGCTATTTGAGTGAGAATTAGATCCAGTATAGAATTGTACTTAGTTGTTTCCTCCACCTTTTGAGGAATGAAATCATCATTAAGGCAAGTAGAGAAATCTTTATTTTTGCTTTTTGTCAAAGAGAAACCTCAGAATATAAGTGTAAACGTGAAGTTTCCTGTCATTACTCTATGATGCCTGTATGCCAGCTTATGATATTTCCCGAAATCTTACTTCATTTCTTCTTACTTCATTTCTTTAATGATGATGTAGCTTCTGTTTTTATCTCTGTTCAATCAATAAATATTTATTAGGAATTTACTATGTACCAAGGACTGTTCTGGGTCCTGGTGATGCAAAGACACAAATAAAACAGTCCCTACCCTCAAGAAGCGTATAGTCAATGGGGAGAACAAATATATACACATATAAATAAATACAAAAATCTATATCTATCTATATCTATATCTATATCTATATCTATATCTATATCTATATCTATATCTATATCTATATCTATATCTATATCTATATCTATATCTATATCTATATCTATATCTATATCTACATATCACAAATATAAGGTAACACTGGTATGTGGGAGAGGCATTAGCACTTGGAAGGGAGTGTCAGGAAGGGCCTCAGGTAGGAGGTGGTTCTTCAGGTGAGCTTTTAAGGAAGCTAGGGATTCTAAGAGTCGGAGGTGAGGAGGGTATGCATTCCCTGTGTGGAGTGCAGCCTATGAGATTACCAGTGAAGAATGAGAGGTGCATTTTTTTCAGCTCTGTTCTGTAATCCAATTTGGTCATGGTTACAGTGTTCAATTTTAAAAATTGTTTCTGTTTTTATATTACACTAATTTTGTAAACTTTTTTCTGATTCTGTTTGTTTTATTTTGCATCAGTTTACATTTCTTCCATGATTCTCTGAATTATTCATATTCGTAATTTCTTATAGTGCCATGATAATCCACTAAATTCATGTATTGCAATATATTTAGATATTCCCCAACTGATGCTACTTAATTTATTTCCAGCTTATTGACAACACAAAATGATGCTATGAATATTTTGAAATATATGGAAGTCTTTTCTGTTTTTGCCCTTCTTTAGGGTATATGCCTAGCAATGTATTTTTGGGTCAAAATATATGGATATTTTAGTCACTTTCTTTGAACAAATCCAAATTGCTTTCCACAACAGCTGGAAAAATTAGCTGTTCCATTTTCAGTATATTAGTGTTTATATTTTCTCATATCCTTTCCAACATTGGATATTTCCATCTTTCATAATTTTTTGCCAAATTGCTGGTTGTGAGCTGAAACCTCAGAGTTTTTTTTAAATTTGTATTTCTCTATTATTAGTTATCTGGAGCAATCTTTCCTATGTTTGTTAATAGTTTATAATTCTTTGGAGAACTATATTTCATATCATTTGATTATAGTCCTTTATAATGGCTATAATGACAGCAATTATATATAAATGATATAATTGCATTAATTCTATATGTGTAGCACTCTGATTATTTCACCCCACTTGTACTTACATTCATGGTTTTAGGGCACCAGAAAAGGCCTTACATAGGAGATGGCATTGAAGCTGAGTTTGTTATTTCTTCCCTCTCCTCCTCATTCTTAGTTCCCAAAGTAAATCAGGTTGGAAAGTCTCAATATAGGAATCCAGGAGAATGATAGTAAGATTGAAAAGGCTGTTGTGCCTCTTAAGCCAACTGAACTCTATGATACATTAAACTAAAAAGCAAACACAGGCAATGAGGTGATTTCCATTGTACTCTTTTCTATGCTATACTCTGGACTTTCTCTATCATACCCCAGAAACTTCCTCCCTCTGGAAGCTCTCTCTAGCCTTTGAGGTCACACATTAGAAGTACTCTCTTCCCATGTGGTCTCTCCTGATAATTGGATGGATCCTCCCAGTACCTCCATGTGAAAAGGGTGCCCAGGACAGCCCTGTCTCATTCCTCTCCAGGCTGTACTCTGGATTTTCTCTACCATGCCTTTGGGCCAGGTACCCAGTCCCCCTGCCACTTGCAACTTCTTATTATGTTTTGTCTTTTCCCATTAGAATGTAAGCTCCCTGAGGAGACTGTCTTTACTTCATCATATTTGTTTTCTTAGCACTTAGCACAGTGACTGGCACATACGAAGTGTTTGATAAATGCTAGTTGACTGTTTTAGGATCTTAGTGGCAAAATGAGACAAATGCAAATTTAAATAAAGAAGAAACCAAAATGTAATATTGTATCTTTTGAAATTAAGAATTTGTGAATAACTTGGAAAGGTAAGTTTATGTAGTGTCATGCAGAAAATATTTGTCAGGATTGGAGATAAAATGGATCTTAACTATAGGATCATAGCTTCATCCTGAAACCAGTTGTAGAAATTAAGCTAAGATTGACTGAAATCAGGTTGCATAATCCACAAAACCTAGCTCTCTATGATGAAATACATGTAGTACTCAAGAAAGTACTGTTTGCCCTTTCAGTGAATGAATAGCTTCAATTTTCAATACTACAATGATGGTAAATGCTATTCCCATGTGTCTCCCCACTCTATTTTAGAAAGGACCAGGAGGTTTCCTGTCCTAAAAGTGCCTCAAATCTCCCAGCTATGTGTTGTGCTGGCCACACATCTTTAAGAAGACTGCCAAAAAGGGTTAAGGGTGCCTGGGACACCTGGTCACAGGATTATACTCTAATTTATTATAGATAGGCTACGTAACAGTCATCAGACAGCAGTAATTCATGGCTACTTTTGGCCTTGTCTTGAGAGGAATTGTTGACCTATTGCTTCTAATTCCATTACTAACTTCCTGGAGCCTTCTGCTGCCTACAAGTGAGTAAATTTAAAAACAGATAATATAATGAAGATGACTAGTGAGGCAGGGATCCTGAGAACAGTGTCTGCTCAGGCCAAAGATCACCCTCCTTCATTACAAATAATTGGCCAGACTGTTGCCACTAGGGTTTATCGTTCTTTTACTAATTTGGGGGAAAAGAAACCAATTAGTCTTCCAAATATTACCCAGAAACAATTTTTCCATTTCCTGCCTGCACACAGGAACAATACATCAACCAGCTTAGGGACAAAATATCTTTTCAGAATACCAAATTTGTTTAGTTTCTGTACAAAGGCTCACTAGTTACTAGAGCTGCAAGTTAGTGAAGGAAGTAGTACTCTGTCTTGGCTCCTTTGTATCAGGGTACAAAGAAGATAGAAGCCATATTCATACCTTTGTGCACCATTGACATTTTCTTTACAAGGACAGCCAAAGAACCACCAAAGAGCTAACTTTCAAATATATACCCTTCTCATTGACTCCTGACAGTTTATCAGTCCTGGCCACCCTTTATATATAAAACCTGATGACTGGAAAACTCCTGAAAATACATTCCCAAATACCCTTGATAAGGATGGCAAGTGGAACTTGGTGTGACAATCTCAAATTCTTGAAGTTTATAGCTGCCACCAAAAGATTATTTAGGCTTTACTGAAATAAAATAGACCTTTGTTAAAAAGATGAAAAAAGGCATATATTCTACATAATTTGAAAGCAATCCACTTTCCATTATTTTGCATTGAGCATAGATGGTCTCCACAGATGACAAAAACACTACAATGCTTTTTGGCTACTAAGATTTAAATATCACAGTATATATACACCTTACCTACAACTCTCTGGTACAAAACTTTATAATGAAATTCAAATGCACTAAAGAATGTTTCAGAGAATGACCTACTTCTATTTATAAATGAGAACAAGAAATATTGATCTATTTAATGCTATCTGTTATTACCGGCAGTTCTGATCAATATGACATCCATCACTACAAGTCTGGCATGATGAGGACTTTTGATTTTTTAGAGCCTAGGATTTCCTCAACAAAAACAATAATTAGCCTTAGAAAGATTACCTCCTAGTCAATATTCATTCAATACATACAACCAGTAGTGTTACCATAACCTTTGGGACAAAGCTTCTATGTCATATTATTAAAAAAAAAAGATATTGAGTACTTTGTACTAACATTTATGTTTTATACAGTGGATAAATTGACTATCCAATCAGTTTTATTAAGCATTTGCTATCTGCTCGGCACTGTACTGATGGGAATATGATTGTCTTGTGGTTGCGGTTTGTACTTCATTCTTGAAGAGGACCATGACGTCAGGGAGATGATGACATGACTTGCATTGAATAGGATTTGAGTGAGGGAGGGCTGTGCAAAGTCACCAGCCTCACTTTCTCCTCCAGAGCCATCTGGGTCCAGTGGCCAGGTATAGAACAGGATGACTGGAGATGGCCCAGTGGGAATCAGAAGACAAAAGTGATTGCAGTCTGTGAACTCTCAAATACCTAGAAAAGTGCAAAGCTCTTAGAAATACAAGAAAGATCAATAGATTTGTTGTTTGAAGATATATGTTCAAGTCTTGATGTAGACACTTAATAAATTATTATTTATGAATCATTTAATCTCTCCGGGTCTCAGTTTTTTCTCTCATAAAATAGTGATAAAACTTACTGTATCTACCTCACTGATGAAAGTATTTGGTAGACTATAAAGGGCTATGTTATTCTAATTTTAGTGATTTTGATATACTTCCATACTTTGTTTTGTCTGTGATCTTATTGATGTGTATACTACCATCTGTGGTAATGATCGTAATCCATCCGTGCTTTCTTATCCCATCCTCCTTGACCATGAATTCTTATAAATAGACCCTTAACAAAATCCATTCAAAGTGCTGAGAACGCTTCTCTTGATCTCTTGGCACTGCATGGATCTCACTGGTGCATGATGACTGTCTACTGGTTATCCCTCATGCTTACTATATGACTCACTATTCACCAGCTCTGAATGTTGTTTGTCATTCATTCTTGACGAGGACTGATGACATCATGGAATGATGTCTTGACTTGTGGGTGAATTGGATTTAAGTGAGGTAGAGTTTCACAAAATTGCCAATCCCACTTTCTTCTCCATCGAAGCCCAGTGGTAAGACAAAAGTCAGGATCATTGATGGTAGCCTAGGATGCAGTGGATGACCTTGGTATCTTCAATATCTGACCAAGCTCTAAGTGCTCCACAACACTTGCTTTAGTCACCTTCATGGCCATTGAAATTGTTCTCATCCTTTCATTCCACTTGGGGAAGTCTTCACATGCTTGGGATAGACATTTCCCTAACTCACCAACAGGTTTTTGGCATGTTGCTTACCCTTGACTTGGTTTAGCTCAGAGAATCTGTGGCCTTGAGGCCACATGTGTCCCTCTAGGTCTTCAAGGGCAGCCCTCTGACTGAATCCAAACTTCACCAAACAAATTCTCTTAAAAATAATCAAATAAATCCTTAAATAAAAGGATTTGTTTGGTGAAGTTTGGATTCAGTCAAAGGGCTGCCCTTGAGGACCTAGAGAGTCACATATGGCCTAAAGGCCACAGGTTCCCCTTAGCTCATCTTCTGAGATGGTTTTACCAGGACATGGCAAATACACATTTAGTGATGAGGTAGGAATTGCTTGACCAATTCATCACTGTTAGTTTTTTCTTGTTCTAAGGAATCTGATTTTATAATCTTTTGGAGGAAGATTGACTTTATAAATTTTGTTACAATTTTGTTTTGGTTTTGCTCTTTGAGAATCTAAAAGATTTGTTTCAGACCACAGTCTACAGATCACAGTCTACAAAAAGGAGACAGGCATGTGGACACTGCTTCTTCTCCTAGGCCTTCTGGGATTCCCAAATGCCTCTTAAATCAAATGAAAACTGGCCATGTCTCTTCAATATTCTTTGAAAGCCAGTGAAGAAACTGTCTTTCAATGCCTTTCTCACTTTCCTGCTTGACAGGAGCAGGAACCTTGCTTATAGTCAGTGAGTCAATAAGCATTTATTAGGGGCCTACTGTGTGCCAGGCACTGTGCTAAGCTATGGGGATATAAAGAAAGGCAAAAGACAGTCCCTAGTCTCATGGAGCTCACTATCTAAAGGGGGAGATAACATTGAAACAACTATAAAAATGAGATATAGATAGGATAAATTGGAGATAATCAATCAAGAGAGGGAGCTAGCATTAAGGGGCAATAGGAAAGGCTTCTCATGGAAGAGAAGATTTTATCTGGAACTTGAAGGAAGCCAGGGAAACCTGAAAGCAAAGAGGAGGAGGGAGAGCATTCCAGGCATGGGGGATGGCCAGTGAAAATGCCTGGAGTGGAAGGTGTAGTGTTTCGTTTGAGAAAAATGGAAAAGAAACAATGGGTGCTCTAGTCTAGAGGAACTCTCATAGACAATGCCACAGAAGCTGGAGAAAGAAAAGCAAATGAGATAGATGAAAAGAAATTTTGTTTCTGGTTTTCTGTGGCATCCTTAACACAAATGCTTCCTATTCAGAAGATGTGGCACTAGGCCAGGGCCTACTACAGTAGCAGCCAACTACAGATACCAGGTGGTTAGAGCTAGTCTGACATTTAGTGATGTATTGCACTATCAAAATCTCAAGGCTTCAGGCTTCAGGTTCTGGGGCATTGCAAATTATAGTAAGCTCTCTGAGCAAGCCAAGACCCTGCCTTTGTCTGGTCACTGTTTTTGATAACCCTATCTTTGGCTTTTAGCTCACAAGTGTCTAATAAGCAAGCATTCTGCTGCTTCCCTCTGTTCCTTTTTGGTCCCACCCCTCTGTTGTGGGCTCTTATAGAAAACCTGCTATCATGCTTCCTTCTATTTGTTAGATATGCCTCTGTCTCTCACCTTTCCTGGATTCTGTTTTATGGTTCCCCAGGCTGACCACTGTACTTGGTCCCAACCTCATGACATTGCTGCACCATGTCAGACTTCAACTGGAATCATGGAAGTCTACCCTTGACTTCGGTTCATACTACTCTTTAATATGAAGCTTTTCCTGATTACTTCCTCCCTTTTTCAAGTTGCCTGGCACATAGTAGGTTCTTAACAAATGTTTGTCGATTTGAATAGAAGTAAAAGGCAGATTAAATAAGTGAAGAAAAGGTTGGAAAAGAACCTTAAAAACTATGACCAGTTTTTTTTGGATTCATGAGGCAACTGGGAACTACTGAAAATCAGAGATGAAACTGCTGTGCCCAATACAACTTTTGGCAGCAATGGTTAATGCCATTGTTGGTAGGATTGATCAAAATAGGTGAGATGATGTAAAAATGAATAAAGATGGTGGCAAAAATTTGGTAGTGCTTAGACTAACTCTTTGGCTTTGAAAATATAGAGGGCTGGACAAGGAATCTACAAATGTTCATGGTATAGAATACTTTTCCTCTCAGAAACAAGTGTAATTGAAGTTACACAATTTCAACTACAGAGCTTAGTATCAACTATGAAGCAAGTAGTATGTATTATGTATATAGTATTAACAATGCAGTCAGTTCTCAAAGACTTCAAGTTTCAAAGCAGGGGCTAATCTGCATTAGTAGAATAGTTTCTTCAATAGGAACTCCCTATTCCAGTGAAATTACAGGCAAAGACAAAATAAGAATTAATAATGATAGTGATTCCAGAGATACGTATGTATGTATATTATATATATATATATATATATATATATATATATATATATAATTTGTTAATATAGCTGTCATTCCTAGCAGTTTACAAGTGTTTACCCCACAACATTCCTGTGAAGTAGAAGTGGAATTATTATTATCCTCATTTTACTCAGCTGACAAAAGGCACACAGACCAGAGGCATAAGCAATTACACAATCCAGAGGCTTACACAATTTACTAAACCAATTACCAGAGGCGCATAGCACGGAGGGGCCAAATTACAGTGTCCCATCCACTAACTGAACTCTTTTAGTCTGCGGAGGGGCTGAAGATGGAACAGAGGCAGGTAAGGGGGACCCTGGGATTTTCCTCTCAATGAAAAGGTAAGTTCAATCAAGGGTGAGCCAATAATGGAGCAGGAGTGAGAACAGTGATCTTGCCAGAGGAGGAGGGTCAGTCTAAGGAGAAAGCTCAAGTGGAGCCCAGTTTGTCCCCATTTGTATTGGAAGGCTCCAAGCTTCACCTCCAAGTCCACCCTATGAACTGCTGCTACCAATTAATGTCAACAGATTTTTGAATGTAGTCCAGACTGGACTCTAACCTGGAAATGGCCCGAGCCAAACAGAGCAGGTTAGAGGCAGGTGTGTCAGGACATCAAGTAGCAGCATGATTTGTTTCAGAGTGAGGAAAACAACTTGCAAGCAAGGAAGCCCTTATTCCTGAGAAGGATGGCTTAACATGTTGGGGTCCAGGCAGTGCTTATACACATAAGTGGGCTAGACTATGACATAATCATTCTTAGGTCTTGAGTAGCAGTTTCCCATGGCAAGCTCATGAATGGGCAATGCAGGCATTCCTGGGTCCTATGGGAACAGTCTCCAAGTTGATCATTTCATAGTAGGGTACAGTACCTGGTTGGGTTCACTTGGCTGTTACAAGGAACGGGGATTGTGAGCAAGTCAAGCAAGGTTATAGATGGTTCTGAGGTCCTTGGGAAATAGGGGGCAGTGAATACCTGGCACTTGGTTAAAGCAATACACTTTGCCAGGGAGTCAGATCATCCAGAGCCCAAAGGATTGTTGTTATGCCAAGCTCAGGGCACAGCCTGCTTGCTGGACTTTAGGTCTGGACACAGGGTGTCTCCAAAATATTTTGACACAATTATAGTTATTTCTGCTTTTGTTTCATCTCCCTTTAAAGGTCCTTGAGGTCTATGATTTTTTTAATCTTTGGATCTCCCTTCACTACTAAACTAGTGTCTCTCACACACAGCAAGCGTTTATAAATGTTTGTTGAATGAATATTGACTCAGTCTCTTGAGCACTCTGGGCTTCAGCTCCTCTCTTTATGAAATGTGGATATGACTTACCTGCTAACGGCTCCATAGGAATTTTCAGGTTTAATTAATGTCTGAAAGATGGATCTCCTTTGAGAAAAGTGCTATGTTGATATATCTTGTAGTGCATGCACATTTGCATGATCTCTTTAAAAAGTTTTTGACTGAGTTTCGCAAATCAAGCAATCAATAAATATTTATAAGCCACTAAAACGTCACACAACTCTGGATATAATAAAAGGATTAAGAAGTCAAGATTCCTGCCCTCACAGAACTTACAATCTAATTAGAGAAGGAAAAATCACTCTTAGGGGACAACTAAAGGACTATTAACAGGACAAGTTACTCTACTTAAGTGCTACATTGTGAGGCATAGACCAGAATAATTTATGGGTGTTTTAATAATAACAATAGCTAGCATTTATGTAGTGCTTTAAGGTTGGAAAGAGAGACTTATAAACATTTCATTTGATCCTCACAACAACTCTGGGAATTAGGCGCTGTTATTAATGCCATTTAACAGATGAGGACACTGAGGCAGACAGAAGTTAAATGATTTGCCCAGGGTCACGTAGCTACTGAATATATGAGGTCAGATTTGAATGCAACTTTTCCAGACTCCAAGGCTCTATTCCCCTCACCACATAGCTGTCAAAGAAGGGAATGATCATAGATTTAAGAAATCTCAAAGGCTATCTAGTCAAAACACTTCATTTTGCACTTGAGAAAATAATTAATAATAATAACAACAGAAATAGTAACAGCTAAAATTTATATAGGACCTACTATGTGCCAACCCCTTTCTTAAGCACTTTATAATTAGTATCTCTATTAATTTGATCCTCTCAACAACCCTGCGAGATAGGTGCTATTACTGATCCCTATTTTACCAGTGAGGAAACTGAGACAGACAGAGGTTAAATGATTTGCCCAGGGTCACACAGCTAGTAAATATCTGAGGCTGGATTTGAACTCAGACTTCCTGATTCCAGGCTGAGGCCAAAAGTCACTTAGGCAGTGCTGGCAGGGCCACAGTTTGAATCTGGCTCCTTACACTACCCAAATTTATCTGGCATTTATTTTGAATATACTCATTTGTGTACGTGTTGTCTTCCTTGAAGTTATGTATGGAAGCTCCAAGAGGCAAAGATGTGCTACATTTTTCCTTTGCATACTTAGCATCCAGCACAGGCCTGGTACATAGTAAGATTTTAATATGTTCTTATTGGCTGATTTGATTGAATTCAGGTTTAAATAGCTGGAGAAGGTAGTCTAATTTTAAGCTAGTTAGAAAGTACCTCATTGATCTCTAATGTAATAAAGTGAAGGGGGAAAAAAAAATCATCCTTTAGATGAATACCTAGCTATTTAAGTGCTAAGTGGGATCTGATTTTTTTTCTCTCTCTCTCTATATCCCGTGGTATTTTTAAATTCTTTTTAGCATGTCCTCTATTCCCAGAAAGACAGAAAGCAAGACAATTTAATAGTGCTCAGAGCCTGTTGTGTCTTCATCAGTCGTTTTGATCTGCCTCTTTAGTTTGCCATGATGGATCTGATTGTTCTAAGAAGAGGCCAGCAGGGTCAGAGACGAACACAATTGGTCATGCTCAATTAAGTTTGGAACTTAAAAAGTAACAAAAAATAAAGAAAATCAATTTTTTTTTTTCTTTTTGGTGAGGCAGTTGGAGTTAAGTGACTTGCTCATGGTCACACAGCTGGTAAGTGTCAAGTGTCTGAGAAAGGATTTGAACTCAGGTGGTCCTGACTCCACGGCCAGAGCTCTATCCACTGTGCCACCTAGTTGCCCCTAAATTTATTTTTTTTAATAAGGCAGGAGCACAGCCCCCCACTCCCTACCTTTCCCATCTAGGATAGCAAGTTTAACTCTAGATGAAGATCTATTTAGAGTATTCATGTTGCCCATAACTCTCCCCCTAAATGTAGGCACTGTGCAAATTAAATCTGTCATGGCTTTTCCAATGGCTAAATTTCCAGGAAGATCCTGTTTGTTATAGAATGGAATAGGAACTTTTTGTAAAACTCAGGATTCTTGCATTAAGTTGGACTACCTTGGTATGACTTCATTAATTCTCTACCAAGAAAGATGGGAGCAATTAGTTGGGTAATTACTCTCGTCTGAGTTAATCTTTGCGTCTGCTCCTGGTTTTGACTTAATGGAGGCAGAAAAATCAGCTGGTCTGCTGTACACACTATTTGTTCCCCTGATACTGACTTTGGGGAAGAGAACATTTCCTCTTCTCTCCTCATTTAGAAAAGCACTTTTTCCCAAATACTCTCTCTCTCACAAAAAGGATTCTTTCCGAGTCTCCTTGGTGATGAGCTGCATATAGTATGAAGGTAGGATCATTTGTCATATCACATCATGGGTAGCTATCTACCTAGTTCAACTCGTCCCCACTACTTATGCCTCCTTATCTCACCCACAATCTTTCTCAGTCCCTCTCTCTCTCTCTCAAAAATTATGTTTTCTTTGCATAAAGGACAAGATCTTTGTAAGGAATTAAAGCAAATACCACCCCTTGCTTAGGAAGCAGCTTTGACTCACAACTTCCTACCTTGTCCATTCTTTAAGACGTAGCCAAGGAATCCAACATGAGTATTGAAATCATGAAGAGGCCTCCTCTGAAGGAGGGCAGGGGCAATCCTTTGCCATCTCCTGCAGTCTTTGCAAATTCTGATTGCTTGAAAATGCAGCTGTCTAGGTTACTGTACAAAATGAACATAATCAGTTTTTATTTCCCATGGTAAAACACCAACAGCTTCTTTCTCCTTCTAATAGTTTACAATTCAGTAATAATAGCTTGGTTCAGTTTAGTTTATTGAAGACATAAAAATACTTGGCAGTCTGGGGGCTGAAATACATAGTTTTAGAGAACAAGATGCCGACAGGGACCTGAAGACCATTGCACAGGATATGGATCTGCCCAGCATTTAGCACACAGGACTTCGTCAGTTAGGGAAAAGCAGTAACCCATAAATATGATCTATGTAATTAGTGGAGAGGGAATTGGGCCAATACAGTTACGTGAAAAAGTACTGCAGAATCTTGTTGCCTGTCTTACCTTTCTAATAACTTCCTCTTTTGACTAGAAATATTCTAGCTCTGTATTTCTCAGGAGAAAGTTAATTTCAAGGTTTTTCTTTTTATTCCTCTAAAGAAATGAAAAAAACAAAACAAAACAAAACCCTTTTGTTTCTTAACAAGAGTAAACCTAGAACTTAGGCCTTGCAAATGTCTATAAAATTAGAGAGCACCTCAATTTTATCTAAATATCTTAAATTTTAAGGAATATGAGATATCATGCAAAGAACCATATAGTTTTTAAGACTATACCTACATGTTAATTTAACTGTTGTTTCTCCAAGTGTATTATTTGTCTATGGTCCAATGAATTTATATGCTAGTGAAAATGAGCTCACTAAAAACAAAACCAGAAAACGTAATGGCATTTTAACTTCCAAATGGAAGAATGCCTCATAGATTCTCTTTGAAGAGAACAAGTGTAGGAGTTAGTAGTTGGTTCCTGGGGTGCTTAATCTTGCTTTTCATTGCTTGCTATGGGCATTAGGAAAAAAAAAAGACCACCATGAAAAGTAATTGCAGCATATGTGATGACACAGGATGAAGAAGCAGGGAAATAGTAAGATGAACATAAGCTACTCAAAACCCAGTCAATATATGCCTTGATACTTGGTATTTTTTAAAAAAAGCTATATTGATGTGTGTGTTTGTATTTTCCATTCATACTTTTACAGATTGCTCCTACTTCATTAGATGTTCCTCATAACAAAGTAAAACATTCAAGTAAAACTAATAATACAATGGCCTCATCTGAAAGTATGTATGTCATTTCACATCTGTAGCACACACTCCACTTCTCAAAAAATTAAAAGAAAATTGATTTTCTTTCCCTCTCACACCTTATTAAAAATGAAAAGGAAAACAACCAACATGACTAGTCAACAAAATGAATTCCTTCAAAGGTTGTATACTATCTATATCTTTATCCATATATATTTATCTATATTTGTATCTTTCTTTTGCACCCTAAATTTATCATGTCTTTGTAATGAATAGTGTGTTTCATCATGAATCCTTTGGAATCATGAATGGTCATTGTATTGATCATAGTGAATAGAAAGGGAGAAACTGAAAAAAAAATTGAAAATATAATTAAAAATTAAAATATAAAACAAGTCTCTAAACATGTATATTATGCAGAATGTTTATGATAGTGTATTATAAACAATTTCATCAGTAACAGAGAAAGAAGGCTTTGGATACATAGAACACTAAACAACATTGTTAAAAATGGAATTGACTACACATGAAAGGATAGGAAATTGCTAGTTGTTGGTAAGAAAGTAATCTCCAAATTAGTCCACCTGGGTGCATTCAGATCAATGAATTAGATCATAGGTAAAGAATCAACACTAAATTAGAAAAAAAAAGAGGCAAAGTTAAGTGGAAGGCACTGAATCCAATTTCAAGAGTTCTATATAACCTTTTCAAACAAACTCATTCCCCCAGGTGGGAAATGGATAAAGTTAAAGACATTGTCTCTGATTATTATTTATTTTAAGGCATTTAACTAATGAAAAGCAGTTACTTTTGTGAGACCAAATGAGCCTGACAACTGACTCAACCAATAAACCTTAGATCTCTCTGACAAATTGAGGGAGAGAACAGCCAAGAACCAAAATGGTTTTTGTTGCAAACGCATTTTCAAAACCTTATGGATGAATGTATTTGAAGATTATGTGCGGCATCACTTTATAAAATAGCAAAGATCAGGAGAGTATTGCTTGACAAGAAACTAAGCTAGGCCTTATCATCCATAGAACATTCACAGATGAACCTTGGAGAGCCAAAAAAAAAAATTTAAAAATTGAATAGATTTACTGTTACTTTTTAGAGCCTTTGCTTATCATTTTGGTTTTCTTTCTTTTTTTTTTAAGGAGGCAATTGGGGTTAAGTGACTTGCTGAGGGTTACAGTTATTAAGTATCCGAGGTCAGATTTGAACTCAGATCCTCTTGACTCCAGGGCTAGTGCTCTATCCATTGTACTGCCTAGCTGCCCCTGAGCATTTGCTTATCGTCATGATAACAGCATAACCACCACATCTAAACCCAATACCACCTGAATGATATGAGAAAATGGAAATAACAATGAAGAAGTAGAAATTGGAAAATCATTTAGTAAGCATTTAGTGATATACATTTTCCCCTAAGTACTGATCTGGCTGCATCCCACAGATTTTGGAATGTTGTCCCATTGTTGTCATTCTCTTTAATGAAATTATCAATTCATTCTATGATTTTTTCTTCTACCATTTTATTCTTTAGGATTAGATGATATAGTTTCCAAATAACTTTTCATCTATACTTCCATGGTCCTTTATTAAATACAATTTCAATTGCATTATTATCTGGAAAAGATACATTTAATATTTCAACTTTTCCGCAGTTGGTTGTGAGATTTTTTTAATGCCCTAATACATGGTCAATTTTTGTGAAGATGCCATCTATAGGTGGGAAAAAAAATCACTCCTTTCTATTCTCATTCAATTTTTTTCCCCCAGAGGTCTATCATACCTAACTTTTCTAACCTTCTATTCATTTCCTTGACTTCCTTCTTATTTATTTATTTTTGTTAGATTTGCCTAGTTCTGAGAGGAGTAGAGTCCCCAACTAGTATAGTTTTACTGTCTATTTCCTCCTGTAATTCATTTAACTTTTCCTTTAAGCATTTGGATGATATGCCATTTAGTGCATGTATGTTTATTATTGATATTACTTCATTGTCTGTGACTCCTTTAGCAAGATTTAGTTTTCTTGTTCACCCCTCTTAATTAGGTCTATTTTTGCTTTTGCTCTGAGATCATGATTGCTTCCCTTGCCTTTTTTACTTTAGCAGAGACATAATAGTTCCTGCTCCAAACTTACTTTAACTCTGTATGTATCTCTCTGTTTCAAGCGTGTTTATTGTAGACAATATATTGTTGGATTCTAGTTTTTAATCAACTGCTATTTACTTCTTATTTATGGGTGTGTTCATCCCATTCACATTCATAATTATCATTAGTAACTCTGCACTTCCCTTCATACTATTTTCTTCTTTTTATCCTGTTTCTCCTCTAAAGTCTATTTTGCTTCTGACCACTGCCTTCTTTTATCTGCTCTCCATTTTATCTCCTTTCTCTTATCTCCTTCCTCTCCTTCTTCCTAGTTGGGTAAGATAGATTTCTATTATCAGTTATGTGTGTATGTGTGTGTGTGTGTGTGTGTGTGTGTGTGTGTGTGTGTGTGTATGTGTGTATTTCACCTTTTTGAACCAATTTAGATGTGAATGAAGTGCAAGCATAACCCTCCCTCCTCACCCCTTCCATTGTAAAGGCTCTTTCTTGTATCTCGTTTATGGAGAGAATTTTCCCTATTCTTCTTCTCCCTTCCCCCTTCTCCCAGGGTATCTCTCTTTTTTGTTTTCCATTTTTTTTATACCATCCCAACATAATCAACTTACTCCTACACCCTCTTTCTATGTAGAATCCTTCTAACTGCCTTAATAATGATAATGTTATTAAAAGGTACATAATTTTCACTTATAGAAAGTTACGCAGTTTAACCTGAATCCTTTATGATTTCTCTTTAATGTTTACCTTTTTATGTTTCTCTTAAGTATTGTATTTGAAAGTCCAAAATTTTTATTCGGCTTTGATCTTTTCCTCAGGAATGCTTGAAAGTCCTTTATTTCATTAAGTATCTATTTTTCCTTTGAAGGATTATGCTATTTTTTAGGGGAAATTATTCTTGATTATAATCCTAGCTCTTTTGCTTTCTAGAATATCATATTCCAAGTGTTCCACTACTTTAATGTGATAGCTGCTAAATCTCACGTGATCCTGATTCTGACTCCATGATAATTTAATGGTCTCAGTCTGGCTGCTAGAAGTATTTTCTCTTTGACCTAGCAGCTCAGGACTTATCATTTTGGGATCTCTTTCAGGTGGTGAAAAGTAGATTCTTTCAATTTCTATTTTATACTCTGGTTCTAGGATATCAGGGCAGTCTTCTTTCTTGAAATGTGATATCTAGGCTCTTTATTTTTATAATGGCTTTCAGGTTATCCAATAATTCATAAATTATCTCTCCTTGGTCCATTTTCTAGGTCAGTTATTTTTCCAATGAGAGAGTTCACATTTTTCTTCTATTTTTTTCATTCTTCTCACTTTGTTTTATTATTTCTTGATGTCTCATGGAGTCATTAACTTCCACTTGCTGAAGTCTCCTTTTTAAGGAATTATTTTTTTCAGTGAGTTTTTCTACATCTTTTTCTATTTGGTCAGTTCCGTTTTTTCCAAAGTGTTATTTTCTTTGTTTTTTTTGTACCTCTTTTACCATGGTGTTAATTATCTTTTCGTAATTTTCTTCCCTTGCTTTCATTTCTTTACCTATTTTTTCCTCTACTACTCTTGTTTGATTTGGAAATTCATCTTTTAGCTCTTCCAGGAATTCCTGTTGGGCTTGTATCCAATTCACATTTTTCTTTGATGCTTTGCTTGTTGCTATTTTGACTTTACTGTTTTCTTCTGAGTTTGTGTTTTGATCTTCCCTGTCACCATAGTGGCTTTTTATGATCTGATTCTTCTTTTGTTGTTTACTTATTTTTCCATATAATTTCTTGATTTGGAACTTCACGTTGATATTGGGCTCTGTTCCTACTTTGGGAGGGGGGTGTTAGCAGGCGGAGGCACTTTGTCTCCAGCTTCAGACTATTTCACACTGATTTTTTTCAGAGCTAGTTCTATGAGTTTAGAATTTTTCACTGCTTCCAAGATGGTGTGATCATTCTGTCTTCAGAGCTCCTGAAGCTGCTGCTGCTTCTTTCACCACCACTTAATCCCACCTTTGGTATTTCATTCACATGGACTCTTGGCCAGCCCCCTCCCCTGTTTCATGGATTTCTCTTTCTTTCCTCCTATGTTATTTTGGGTTGGTGTTTCTGACCTTTTGCTGTCTCTGTCGTTCCAGAATTCGATTTGATATATCATTTTAAAGTTCTTTGGAGTGGAATGTTGAAAGAGATTAGGTGAGTACTTCTCTACTCTACCATCTTGGCTCTGTCCCTGGAAGTGGGCCATATGGTTATTAGTCACAGTCTCTAAGCAACTAAAATTGTGACTTACCCAAAGGACAAAGAAGATTTTCTTAGTCCCCTCTCTCAGTTGTCAGCATTCAACATTTCTTGTTTTTACCTATTTGCTTACATGTTGAATTTCCTAATGTAAGGTACTATTTTTTCTTTCTTCTTTCTTTTTTCATATTTCCAGTGACCATCAAAATATTTTGGATTTAATAGGTATTTAATAAATCTTTGTTGAATGGAATTTAATTATTTGAGTAACAAACGGTGAGCATAAGTAGACTACAGCATATTGCCAATAGTTGTTTGTGCTTAAGAAGTAGTGTAACATCATGAATGAAATGTATGGGTAATAACTAGGAAAATAGATAAAATGCCAGATGACAGAATCAGATTTTTTTAAAAAAAGATCTTGACAAATTAGAACATTGGGCCACAATGAATAAAATAAAATTTAACTTTAACAGGAGATAAAAGACAAAGAAATTATTTTTAAAAATTCTACTTCATAATTACAAGATGGAAGAAGCATGATATAATTAATTTGAAATAAAGATCTGCAAGTTTAAAATGAGCCAATGCTATGTAAGTCTCCTCTCACTTAGGCCTCTCCTCCTTTGCATGGAATAGGGTGTCATTCGTTACCTGGAAGAGAGTTAAAGAGGAAATGAGCAGGCAGAAGTCAAGAGGCATGGCAGCAAAATAGATGTGCCACTGGAAAGGTCAAAGACTGTGATGGGGTGCAACATACCTCTGAGCAATCAGAAACTTGAACTGAAGGGCTCAAGATTAAAAATACCAGCATTGAATAATATTGGGCACACAATGGGCTAGTCATAGCAAGGAGAAATTAAAGGCCTTTGTCAGCAACAGGATACTGAATGTACTTCTAATGAGAAGCACTAGTCTGTGCTATGTCCTGAATCCATGTCTTTATGTTATGAAAAGAAGTCAATCTTCAGTCTTCATCAAAAGACTGACTCTGCTCAGAACAGGAGCCAAAAATAATGGGGGATATGTATGTTTATAGCATTCTTTTTTGCTTGTTTTTTTGGAGTAGTAGCCATGGGAACTAGAGAAACTGAATGATTTCCTCCCTAGAATTCCTGAGTTCAGATAAAATCTATAGATTGTGTAGTGGCTATCTGAGCCTGGGAGAGATTGTAGGCCTGCAACTGAGGTAGATGTTTTATTAAGTGTTATTTAATTCTTTTGTTTTTACTATAGCAAAAGTAAGATACTATGTGCAGCTGAGAGTGTTCTATTGTCCTCATGGGGAGCAATGATGTCATGCCAAGGTAACAAAATTAAGGTACTATAAAATAAAGCAAGTACATAGAAAGGGTAGGGAAAAGCCAGGAAGGGGAGGATCAAAAGCAGGTTCTGATGGGGTAAATCCATACCCCCTAGATGGAGATGATGATGACCTCCTAGGAAGGTGGATCTGACAATACAAGGCCATCTAGTCTCTGAGAAGTTGGCACTCCTCAATGCCATTCTCAATGGATGGGGAGCCATAATCATCAAGGGGAGCCATAATCTTCAAGGTGGTAACCATGAGACTTTCCCAGCACATTCTTTCCTACAGAATAGGATCTGCTTAACAGCTAGTAGTGCCACCTTGTGGTTACAGATGTAACGTGGAAAGAAGGAAGGAAGGAAGGAAATAAACATTTATTAAGTGCCTACTCTGTACCAGGCACTGTGCTAGGTACGTTACAGATTTTATCTCATTTATTCTTCACAATAACACCGAGAAGTAGGTGCTATTATGATCTCCATTTTATAATAGAAGAAACTGAGGTTGACAGAAATTAAGTGAATTGTCCAGAGTTACATGGCTAGTAAGTATCTGAAGCCAGATTTGAACTGAGGCCTTCCTGACTCCAGACCAAATGCTCTTTCTACTGCTCCTCCTAACTGTCCCTATGCAGCCAGAGAAAAAAAAAAGCTTGTGATATTTTGCTAATAGAAGGGATATAACTTCCAGGAATTAGGACTTAGTAATTCTACCCATCAGTAAATCTGTAGAATTACTGGTAACAATATTATTTAGAATATTGTGTTCACTGGGGTTATTGCCTTTAAGAAAGCATGTTGATAAATCAAAGAAGGCCCAGCAGAGGGCAACCAAGATAGTGAAGGGCCTTAAGTCCAGGCCATATGAGGATCATTTAAAGGATATGATATTTATCCTGGAGAAGAGAAGATTTATGATAGCCATCACATATTTAAAAGATAGCAGTGTTGAAGACAGATTAGACTTGTTCCATTTGTCCCAGGAGGGAAAAACTGGGATCAACAGGGGAAATTGGAAAGAAGTATATTCAGGCTTGAAGTAAAGAAAAGGGCTGCTAAGGCAGATAGCAGGTTCCTTCTTCATTGGAGGTTTTAAAGTAAAGGCTGGCTCATGACTTGTCAGTCATTCTGTAAATGGAATTCTTTTTCAGGTTTAGATTGAACTAGATAGCCATAAAAGTCCTTTCAAACTCTGAGGTTGTGTGATTCTTTGAAGTTGCAGAGTCAAGGAGAAGACAATTTGGACTATATGTTGATAACATGGTATATTACCATCTGAACATAAAAATGATATCCTTAACTCCAGTTGGACATTTCTTTATAGTTGTGCTGGTGGATTTATATGAATACTTACTAAATCAGTCATGGTGTTAAATTCCATCTTTATATACCCATCACCTAGGAGTACCCTCTACAATGTAGGTATTTAATAAATATTTGTTGAATTGAATTCATCCCTATTCTTCATGTTATGAATGACCAGTGACACAAACTTGTGAGATTAATTAGCTAGAAAATGATGATAGAATAAGAAATGGGCCTTAGTTCCAGGTATGCCACTTAATGGTCTTGTCATCAGAGGCAAATCATTGTTTTAGTATATTTGATCTTCAGTTTTGTCATCAGAAAAATAGGGATAATGATTGTTATATCTATCCCAGACATTGTTGTAAGGATCAAATGAGGCAAGATTTGTGAAAGCACTTTGAATATTGTAAAATAATACAAACTAAAGGCACAGTCACACCCCTACTTAAATAGGCTGATTGGCTGTGCAAAAAATACCACATTAGATGAAACAAGATTTTCAGAAACAGGACTGATACAAGAGGGAATTAATGCTACTGGGGCTAAAAGATTGGTTTACGTCATTAGCAACCATTTGATTTATGTCTTGACCCAACACTGTTACAATGGAATTATCAGAAATTATACTGAGTACAATGAATTGATGATACTTTTGCCAAATGATGTTGCTTAGGGCAGCAGTATGCAGGGCATGCCTGTATTATCATAGTCATCATGTGAATTTTTTTGCAGCTTTAAATGAAGATAAAATGCAGTTATTTCCCAGTGGAGTGAATACTGTATTGTGGAGAAGATAATATCTTCTGTTTGTATTCTCTAAGAAATAGCTTTCAATATATTTGTAGTAAATAAAATCTGTAATATTTGCATAAAATTTAGATAGTTCTATGATGATTTCATGTTGTGATTTTCTCCTCTGAACATAATCTTGCTTTGTGAATGAAAAGTTAAGTATGGAGTTTACAGACAAACAATGGAGTCATTATCTCTCAGAATGTAGAATGGTGGATTGGGAGACAATAGATTCCATCTCTCTAGTCTGCATGATATTGAATTAGAATAAAAATGCTTTGGCTAAAATAAGAAACACATGTTGAGATGTTGCCTTCTTCAAGAAAACTCAAATTCAGAAGCGAATACTTACAAAAGTGATAATTTATTATAAATATTTGCTTTCAGAAGGACTCTTCTTTTCAGGACCTTCCACTAGGGGTTCTTTTAAATGTCAATCATATCTGTATGAAATAACAAATGCCTGACTGACTTGGTGTGGCAACACACAATAATAAAACTAAAGGTTGCAGATAATTCAGGGGAAAGAGGCATTTGTAAAACGTTCATGTGAAACTGGATGAAAGGGCCAGTACAGATAGGAAAGTGTGAGATTATAAATTCTGCTTGCATAAATGTGCTAAATTCTCGAATACCTTAAGATTTTCACCTACAATTCTCTTGTATGAATGTTATTGTCAACTTGATCTATTGTATATTGTCATAAAATTCACTATTGGCATTCAAAGATATTTATCAGTTAGAATGGGAGATTGCTTGTTCAAGTAAGATATTGTTAATGTCAGGCCCATAAATTTTATAGCTGTAAAAGTGTTCAGATTTATAGCCTGCTGCTTATATTTTATTTTTATTGAAAATACACTTTTGATTTTTTCATAGAACATTTTATACCAAAACTTTGGTATTAAGCTTATCTCCTTCCCCACCTCTCCTACTTTCATGAGGATGAGTCAATATTAGTGTTTTTAAAATTCTTCACTACATTTGCTTCTTTATTTGTGATTTCTACTACCCATAATAGTAATGGAATAGATGTGTCTTAAGTAAATCAAATTTGTGAACATGCAGATCAACACAATAAAGTATGGGATGATTTTATAGGGGAAAAATTTCTACCTACAAAGTGATTCACACAGATTTTATTACAGAAGACTTTTCAAGATGAACTATAATGTGATTTGTTTAATGCATGCCTTCTTTGGAAAATGTTTAAACCAGGGGTGCTTAACTTTTCTGTGTTATAAACCCCTTTGTTAGTCTGGTGAAGCCTATGGAACCATTCTCAGAATAATTTTTTTGAAGTATAAAATGAAATACATAGGAATACAAAGGATATCAATTATAGTAAAATAAAGATGTAATAGTTTGCTCTTCAGGTTCACAGACCTACTTAAATCTATCTGCAGACCCATTGGTGGGTTCAGGTTAAGAGCCTATGATTTATTAGATACAGCCAGCTAAACCCCATACTTCTACACTCTGATGAATCTGTGACCTTATCAGTATGGGCGTTCACTCCAGTGATGCAAATTATCATCAATCTGTGCCTTCCCATTTTGTGCATCTCTTGCCCACATTCCTATACGGGATTTATATCTCTTATAAGGGATTTATCTACCAAACCTGCTGGGGGCTTTCCTCTAGCTTAATGGTGCTAAACTCAAATAGAATTGAGGACCATTATACCATACATAAGGATCTTTGTGGACCACACATTGACTTAGAAAACCACATATTAGCATTATCTATGTTCATTGTATTTTTTATTTATTTTGTTAAATATTTCCCATTTATATTTCAATCTGGTTCAGACCACAGTCCATATTGTTGCTGGCTGCAGTGTGGCATGTTTAACATTTCTATGCAGACAATTTGTCATTTTGTGGATGTTAGAGAAGTGCATACTCTGTCCATCAACTATCCCTCACTCTTATCATACAACTGACCTACCTTCTGTTTCCAGTCACACCTCTCTCTGTTGATATTCTTTGTGTTATTTATTCTGTACAATCCTTTCTTTGGTGGAAATGTGATATAACTTGCTTATGCTCATCAGGTGCCTTTCCATTGCCTTTTTTTTTTGGGAGTGGGACTGTTAATTTCTTTGGAGACTCTAAAATTCCTTGACTAACAGCCATACAGCATCACAAAAAAATATCAAAAAGATAGGTCCTGGGTATTTACCAGGGAGGAGCTTGGATGGGTGGGGGGCATTCATAGCATTATCCAACTTTCATGTTTTTCTCTCTAAACTCCTAATTTGGCATCCAATACCACACCCATCCACAGTGGCTCTCCAGAATCTCTGCTCTGATGTACAAGCTCTATGACAAACCTCTACCTCTTTTTCTCTTTGCTATATCTAATTATTAAATAAAATAAAACTTTTTTTTTGTTTTAGGAGGAAGATTTGTTTTTGGAAAGGGGAAGAAATTTGTTTTGAATAGTGTAACTAACTATATTCTGAGCTTGGTTTTGTATATACCCATTCCCCTCACACCAATTAGAGCTATAAGCTGTCTTATAGAGAACAAAGGGCCTGAGATAATCTTTTATGTCTATGCAAAAGAGTTAGGATCTTTCAAAATGAAATCCAGGTGACCACTGTAATAAACTCAAGACTCTCAATTAGCTATCTCAGAATGAAGGAATAGATTAACTGGGTTGTACTGTTAAAAGCCCATCAATTTATTTTAGACTCCTAAGCTCAACCATTAAAGAGCTTTTCTCTATCTGAGAACCTCCCCCTTCTCGTTTGGGGAGTTAACAGCATCCTATGTATTAAGTGAAGGAACATTTCACTATAAAGGTTCTAAATATATGTCTGATTCTTGCATTACTCTCTCTCCAGATTTTCAGCAAAGCTTGGTTATGAAAATTTATGAGTTTTTCAAGTCTAAATGATTGAAATCTCCTTTCATTACTTTAAATCATTTGCTCTTACAGCAGGCGCAATAACTCTCTCCCTGCTTGGCACCCATAGACAGAATCTCCTCTTCCCCCAGTAAGGCTATACATATTCAGACCCTTTAGCCTTTCTTCATATGTCTTCTCCTTAGCCCTCAATCATCTCCACAGATCTTTTCTGAACTGTCTTCAATTTGTCTGCATCTGGCATTACCACACACTGAATTGCGGGTGTGAAGCGACCATCAGTCTTTTGTATGTTTGCACTCAGGGAGTCAGCCTGCTGCAGGAAGTATAGAAAATGTTTGACTTTGTTACAGGATCATCCCTGTCTTTTAAAGCATTCATTCTCCAGAAGTACACAAACTGCTGGCTGTTTTTTATGACCATTGTTCTTAGACTGAAACTGAGAGTGAGAATACACACACACACACACACACACACACAACACACACACACACAGCACACACACACACATTGTATAAATAGGGCATCTGACATTTGCCAGTATTTTAAATATTGACATATTAACATTAATTTATTAAGTAAATTAAATATTTAAATATTGAAAACACATAAAACATAGATGAGGCAGTCTAGGGCATTAGACAGAGATTAGTCTTCAATAAGAAACAGCTGTGTTCAGGTCCTATTTCTGACACATACTGGTTATATGACTCCAGAGGGGTTATTCAACATCTCAATATCCCCAGGCAACTCTCTAAGACTAATTTTCAGAGCTGATATTACCCTGAATTACTAGAGGTCATTGCCTCATTGAGAGTTGTCTACAACACTGAAATTATGGTTTGGTCCAAAAAATAAGTAGATAAGGGTTATCTAGAATTTTCTCAAATTCTGAATATGAAAGCCATCACATGTGTGTGTACATAAACATATTTATTTTGCAAATAAATGTATATACATTCATATTTTAAATATAAATATTCCATTAATGGAGGTTGCATTCCATTTATTAAGCCTTTAGGACATAGATTTAGCAGGAAGGGAATATAAAGATCATCTGATTCAATCTTTTCATTTTATAAATGAAGTAGATGAGGCCCATAGAGGTTAAAAAACCATGAACCATACAGTAAGTAGCAGAATTCAATCATTACACTAAATCCAGTACTCTTTCCATTGCATTATTTAGAACTTGGTGACCAGAGGGAGAAATTGGGTAAGATGAGTATATTCCAGGATATACATTCCTTCCTAAGTGTGCCTCAGCAGAGTACTCCCCCCTGCTTCTCCAAGGTAAGGTGTGCTAATGGTTTCCAGTCCTTTTAGCCTAAGTAAGTGATGTTCTCATCTCTCTTGGATTGTATGCGTACGGCTGTGAGATTGTTTTGTCTTCTCCATGACAATGATCTTTGAATTCTGGTTATAAGGCCCTACTCCTTCAGGTATTGGCCTTGTATCTGGAACTGTGGTAGTATCAAACTCAGATAGAAATGGTGCCATTAAACTATATCTAATGATCCCTGATGGTACATATTGACTTAGAAAACCACATATCAACATTGTCTATCTTTTATTGTATTTTTATTCATTTTGCTAACTATTTTCCAGTTACATTTTAATCTAATTCCTGCAGCATGGAGGAGTGTTTCTATACCTCTATGGTATAGGACAACTGATCTCAGCACCTTAGACATTGAGGCCACTGATCCATGTTAAGGAGAACAAAATTTTTCTAACTTCTCTCCATATCAAGATAAACTTGGTTAAAAAAATATATATGCATAAAAATTAATGCAATTAGGAAGTGGATAAGAAGCTGCAACAGATAAGAAGACATAACTTCTTTTGCATTTATTTTTCCAACTTTGTTTAAGCTTGATCTCTAAAGTATATGTTTCAGCAAGATTTTTTTTCTGTAAAGTTTATTTGCTTTCTGAAATATGAGCTGTTTCTCCTATTAGCCTTTTCCAGAAGACCATACATAACACCTTAAAGAGGCAAGACACAGATATCCATTCTCTGAGATCTGGTCAGATTTAAGAGAAGGTCCAGTCTTCCAGACCTTGTACTCACCCCTTACTCAATAAACTCCAGTGGCTCCCTATTGCCTTCAGTATCAAATACAAAATGCTCTGTTTGGCATTTAAACCCTTTCATAACCTAGCCCCATCCTACATTTCCAATCTTCTTGCACTTTATTCTCTATCTTCTCCCCCAAGTACTCTTCCATCCAGTGACATTGGCCTCCTGAATGTTCCACGAACAAGACACTCCATATTTCTTCTCCCAGCATTTTCTCTGGCTGGTTCCCATTCCTGGAATGCTCTCCCTCTTCTGTTATGACTACTGACGTCTCTGGATTGCTTTACAAGAGGTTTACAGGAAGCTTTCCCTAACTTCTCTTAATTCTAGGATCTTCCCTCTGTTAATTATTCCTGGATTTGTTTGCATGTTGTCTTCCTCTTTAGCTTACAAATTCCTCGAGGGCAGGGACTGTCTTTTGCCTCTTTTTGCATCCCTAGAACTTAGCACAGCACCTTGCACATGGTGAGCACTTAATAAATATTGTTTAATTGAGAAAATGGAAAATAACAGCAGAGATCTAGCTATAAGTTGGATTTCAACCCATTTACCTTATTCCGATATGCAGAAAACCTCACTTACTACACTGAAAGGGAATTGTAGCTTATACTGGAACATTGTCAAGTATCTATTTTTTGGAGATCAGCTACAACTATGATGAGAAACACCAAATAACAGGAGGAAAAGTAACCTGGAACAGAATCCCTTGGCAAATAGAGTCAGCAGAAATAGTAACAAAAAAAAACTAAGGATCTTATTTTTTGGAAGTCTCTCTTTCTCTCTGTCTTTCTCTGTCTCTCTCTCTGTCTCTCTCTTCTCTCTGTCTCTCTCTGTCTCTCTCTGTCTCTCTGTCTCTCTCTCTCTCTCTTCTCTCTCTCTCTCTCTCTCTCTTGTCTCTGTGTGTGTGTGTGTGTGTGTAGTTATATTTCAGTGATCTGATGAGATTGTGCTAAGCCTCTATTTCTGCCCATGCCAAGTAATCACTATAGGATTGAAATCATTCTCACATGAAAGGATTGGAAAAAATGTCTTTCTACTTTTCTTTTTTTTTAAGCTCATCAGGGAGAATTCCTTGAAAGAATTAGATACAAAATAATTTAAGACAAAAACAAATAGATAAAAGAACCCCAAAAGGCAGAAGGGATTTGGAATCTGTGTTAGGAGGTTTGAGGGTAGAATAATGTGATAAAATGAAGGAAAGAAAGGAGGACAACTCAAACTCTCTCTCTCTGTATCTTGGATATTGGATATTTTTTAGAAGTATTTAAAAAAGTATTTGATGAAAAATAAGTTTTTTTTCTTTTTTAGAGTTTTCTTTCCTTATGTTTTGTTCTTCCATATCAATTTTATTATATTTTCTATTTCCATGTTGTATGCCATTGGTAGTTTGGTCAGTATAGTATTGCCTATGGATTAATCTGAGAAATATTTTTATCATTAGTTCATTCAGCTAAGTTTAACTATAAATATTAATTTTTTGTTTTATTTTTAAATATTGTTTTATAGTTAACTTCATATAAATCCTGTGTATGCCTTGGTAGGTTAATTCCCAGTAGGTTAATAGATGTTGTTGTTATTTTACTTTGCATTTTTCTTTCTACAACTTTTTTCTTTCTTTTTTTTTTTTTCAATGGCAATATTACAACTAGAAGAGCTGAATTTTCTAAGTTTGTTTCCTGGGTGCATGATAGTGGAGTGAGTTGAATTACAAGTTGAGAAAACATGGGTTCAAATCCTGTTTCTGATCCATACTGGCTAGATAACCCTTAGACTTTAAGCTCCTTGAAAGCAGAGATTATCTTTTACCTTTCTTTGTACCCCTAGAACTTGAAGCAATGGATATGTCACAAAAAGGAAGATATTGGCTCCATGTAGGGGAAAACAAACAAACAAAACAAAAAAAGAACCCGATCTTCTAAGAATTAGAACTATCCCAAAATATGACGATTTGCTTTGGGAGAGAACAAATACGTGTTGTTTAGTTGATTAGTAATGTCAGACTCTTTGCGGTCTCATTTGGGATTTTTTTGGAAAAGATGTGATAGCTTTTCTGACCCCTTGATCTTCTACACATTACTAGAAAGAAGAAAAAATATCAATGCCATTATTGGATACTTTATTCATGCTTACTTAGATGAGCATAAAAAAGACTATGGGACCTATTTCCAATTAGAAAAACATATGCATGAACTGTGTTTAGCACTCTGGGGTAGATAAGTCATGGGAGCCACAAGCAGAACAGGGATAGCTATCCAATAACTGCTGGCCTTAGTGTATACCTGTCAATTTGGCTTAGCAAATGAGAGGGCATTTAAGAACATTTTAACAGGGATCTCAACATCAGAACTAAAAGAGAGTAATCAGAGAAAGACTAATGGAGGCCTGGCCTCTGGGACCTGGGCCAAAAGAGTCTAATGTTAGTTTAGGTCCACAGCTCAAGTAAGAAATGTGTCTAGCAAGATGAAAGTTGACTGTTCCAATACAATTCAGAGAATTTGTTTCATGGTGCTTTATGTGATACAAACCCATCTATCTCTAATATAGGAAACATTAACAGTGGAGTGAATAGGCGTGGGGTGTAAAAATAGTCAGAAGTGAAGCTCAGGCAAATTATCAGGAAGGGATGAATGGAGTAAATCCCAAACTCAGGATGTGAGAGTGGTAGTAGCATTGTTGTATGAAGAAAGCCAAATTACAAAGTATTCCTTTTGGATAAGCTTAAATATATGTAAATACCTGGTTACTTGAATAATTACATGACCTTCACCATGCATTGAGGCCTTGCTATATTTCTAGACTCATATTTTCTAATGGTTTGGATTATGACATTAAAGCCAAAGCCCCTAAGTGTCTCAAACTCAAAGAAAAGTGTTGAATAATACAAAGAGAAAGTTGAAAGAGATTTCAGAAGTCATCTAATTCAATCCATACCTAACCAGAAAGTACCTCTATCATATTTCCTATCTGTGGTAGTCCAATCTACACTTGATTGTTTCCCACGATGGGCCTGGAGTCAGGAGGACCTGAGTTCAAATCCTGGCACAGATACTAGCTGTGTGACCCTGGACAATTCACTTAACCCTGTTTGCCTCTGTTTCCTCATCTGTAAAATGTACTGGAGAAGGAAATGGGAAATCACTCCAGTATCTTTACCAAGAAAACCTCAAAAGGGTTTTCTCACGACTGAAGAACAACAACAAATAACAACACTTTCCTCACAGGATTCCTATAAGGAAAGAGATTTGTAATCATAAAGAACCATAGAAATATATCATTACTTTTTCTAAGATGCTAGTAATTTCAATTGGAAAAAATAAACTGAAATGATCACTCAACAAACATTTATTAAGGACCTACTTACTATGTGCCAAACACTGTGATAAGGATTAGGAATACTAATATTAAAAGAAAATCCTAACTCTCGAGGTTAACATACTACTATTCTTAATCATCACCTTTGTAATGTTTAGCTATATGCAAATTGAAATTAGCATTCATCTTAAGAATTCTCAACCAGCATTGTCACTTTTACATTCGAAAATGATTTCAGCTTGAGTATGGTGAGTGTTTGTGGGAAGTTCTTTCCCATCCTTTAGGTTGGATCAACAGTTTTATGGACCAGACATTGCTAAGTTTGCTTCCAAGTGTGTCAAGTTGGCAATATATATATATATATTTTGTCCATGAAGTTTCATGATAGTTCTATAATGAGCCATCAGATTTTATGGCTAATGGAAGCATCTAAGTAGCATCTGTCACCTCCACCTAAGAGAGGCTCAGTAGGGTTCAGTGATTCAGATTTCTGCATACAGTAGCAACTCTATCTTATGTCACAGGGATGATGCCTGGGATAAATAGTAGACTAAATTTAGTATGAAGGTAAAAATGGGAGTTGTACAGAAATGGTAGGGGAGGTAGTACAATACTTTGGGGATCTACTCATCATTCTCCTGTGAGAGCACTTAAGATTAAAAGTAGAGCTGTAGTAGATAGAAGTCTAGTCTTAAGATTCAAAATATAACATTCAACTGGTACAATTTGAATTTGATGCTATGGAGAATTCCATTGCACAGACTGAAATTATTTAGAGGTTGGGTCCAAGCTTCGGGGGTTGAGAGGAATAGGGAGTGTACCCTTTATAAGATGTGAGGATTTCAGTGGATTGGTTTTAAGCTAGGACCTTACTTTGTGATGACAAAGACTTGGGCTAAATGATATGCCTAAGGATATTTATGGAACATTAATTATTCATTTACATGGAATACAAAGAGCAACAGTGTGTAAAGCAATGTCACACCAGGGCATGGTTGACAGAGAATATGATGATCATCACAGATCATCACAGTGGCCTGTGTCAGAGGTGTATTGGTAAATGTTTAACAAAAACTGGTTCTCTGAAAAAAATGTAGGTGTGACATATTTTTTCAGTTTAATTTGTATTATTAACATTCTCCCCATCACTGTCTCATCTAGGTAATGACAAAATGCAATAAATCGAGTCCAGAATGGTAGCACTTGCCTGATGTTCAAAATGTAAATGCTCACACAGAAAATTTAACAGTTGGCCCTCATGAGCATGCATAAGCCAGCTCCAGCACACCAATGCCTGTGCCATGATTCTGATTAAACAGAAGGTGGGTAGGGGGTAGCTGATGCCACAGGTGTATAGGGTGGTGATGATTTGAGGCTCAGAGGAACATAGGAAGGAGCCATTTAGTACTTTAGATCCAGGTAAGGAAGCACTTTTCATAATTTGAGGGGTCTGCTAGGGTTGAGGAGAAAGAGGAAAGTTTTGTGGTCTTTGTGACTTAACAGTGATGGTTTTAGTGAACGGGGTCGTAACTTTCAATCTCAAGGCAAAAGTGGTTTGCTCCATACTTCAGCTTTATGCTCTCAGTTGTCGACAACAACAGCAAATATATAGGATGTCTCAAAAGTCTTAATGAAGTTTTAAGCTTCTAGTATTTAAAACTGCACTAAGACTTTTAGGACACTCTGTATATTAAGCTCTTGTCATATACCAAGTACTGTGCAAAAAAAAAAAAAGACAAAAATGAAACAGCCTCTGTTCTCAAGAAGCCTACTTGAGGAGATAACCCATGTACCCAAATAAGTATAATACTGTATCAGGCAAGTTAAGGAGGGAGACAAAACACTAATTACTTGAAAGCTTATAGAAGAGGTGATATGTGAGCTGAGGCCTGAATGAAGACAAGGATTCTGAGACTCAGAGAAGGGGAGGGAGTGGTAGCTTCATCTACATTATATTCTACTCAACTACCATGTATCCCTGGGCACATGTTTCTGTTTCTGTTTCTGTTGAGGTTATTGTGATATTAGGTTAATCAGTATCTAGAGATAGAATGCACCAAGTTATGACCTTTTGACTTATCCTTTGACTTTTTGACTTTTGACATAACTCAACTTTTGAGCCTCAAAAGTTCAGAAAAGTCAAAAATCTACTTAGCAAAATTGAATAGATAGTAGACACCACCAAAACCTAGAGCATTAGTAGCTGAATCTAGTGAGGATCCAGGTCTAAGAAGCAGCCTACTTTACTAAGACCAATAATGGATTGAACCATTAGCTGAGGCACCTCATCCTGTAGGAAGCTAGCTCAGATGAGCAAAGGAATGACTCATCCATCAATGTATGCCATCAGTAGTAAACTTGGTGGTGACTTTGCCAGGGAAGAAAAGTGACTCTGGATGAAGGAGCAGTGAGACATCTCTCAGCAGGTGTTCCCTACATTTGTTCCTTGCTAATTGTGAATCTACTCTTACCAAAGGGGTGTGTGTGTGTGTGTGTGTGTGTGTGTGTATGAAGCAGGGAAATGTGTTCTTAAGTTATGGAAGCAATGCATCCTACTAATCACTTTAATTTTTCAACCCATTCTCCCCAGAAAACAAATGGTATAAAGAGGAAAGTGCATCTACTGTATGGGAAATATTTTCATAACTTATTTAATACACCTTCTCAATAAATGTCCCTTTCTAAAAGCTAATTGATATGAATTGATTGATATTTGGGGGAGCACACCTGATGGATGCTTATGAGTGATATTAAAAATCACAACCCTTTAGGGTTACCTCTTGAAATCTGAGAGTAGGAATAGTCAATTGCCTTCTGGATACCCAATTTACAATCATTTACCATAACTTGTCTACCCATTCCACAACTGATGGGCATCTTCTCAGTTTCCAAATCTTTGACACCAAAAATGGAGTAAGTAACATCCTTCTGGTCATCTGGTTGTTTCTACTGCTGTTTTCTTGTGTGACATATAAAAAAATTCAAGAGACATGATTTCTGGGTAATTAATCATTTTATTAATTATGGCTAGTGAGTAATTAATAAAAGGATGGTCATTCTCTCACAAACCAAAGATAGATCATAGTAGCCTATTGATGCTTATATACCTTTGGAAGAGTGGGTGTTCCTGACAGATGGCAATCAATTTTGATTAGTTAACAGTGAGAAAATGAATATTATAATGAGAGGTAGACCTATTCTAATCAGGGGTTGGTGGATATGACCACCCCCCAGCCTTGGACAATCTAGACAAGAGAGCTACCCTTCCCCCCCAAAAAAAAAGCGTGAGTAGAATACAATAATTCACCTGGATTATATTCTTTTTACTTTTTAATCAGAACTAATCTTCCCTAGTTGGGTGGGTTCTGAGCAAGATTGAGGAGAATGTCAAAATACAATTTCATTATCAGCCCTATTCTTCAGGGGCTGATTTGACATAGTAAAGAATGAGGACATAGGAGGGAAAAATCCTGAATCTCCCAATATTAACAATTGTTTATTAATACAAGAGAGAAATAGTAATTTCTCTTACTTGACACTGGTCCTGTGCAAAAGGCTTTTCTACCCCTTGCTAGTTATTTATTCTTCAACTTCATTTCAGCAAACTTTCATCAATCCCCTCGCCCTTCATTATCTTTTCAATGGATTATATTAGAGCCTTTCAGCACTTAGTAACTCACCTTTCACTTACAAGGTAAAAATGCACCCAATATCCCCTATGAAATCAGCAGTCCTTCTTAATCATTCCATAATTTGCAAATAGTTATATGGATTTTCTTTTAATTTTGTGAGTCTTAGTATCCTGTTCCTTTCTTTAGGTTCCAGCTAAAATCTCAGTCTCTACAGGAAGCCTTCTGTAACCCCTCTTAATTCTAGTGCCTTCCCTTTTAAAAAAAATGATTTTCTATTTGTCCTGTATGTAGCTTGCTTTACATATATTTGTTTGCATGTTGCTGTCTACCCCGTTTGATTGTAAACTCCTTGAGAGCAGGGACTGTCTATTGCCTCTTTTTTTTTTTATTCCTAGGGCTTAGCACAATGCCTGGCATATAATAAGACCTTAATAAATGTTTATTGAATGAATATTGAATGAATAAAAAATAGCCATATGTAGAGGAGCTGAGGGATCACATTCCCATGCATCTTCAGCCATTTCATAGTTTTCAAATATGTCTAACTTAAGTCTATGTCTCTGCCAACTATTTTGCTATATTTGAATTTTAGTTTTTAATAAGTAAAAGTTCTTTCTCTGATCCCTTAAGACCACTATATTTTGCGCATACAAAAGTAGCACTACTCTATATGCTTTACAAGATGATATGTCTTTATACTTATGCTACAATTAATTTTTTTGCCCCAAAGTGCTTATATTACATTTCAAGCTATTTCTTGACACATAGGTATTAGAAGTTTTTATGAAACCAAAGCTCTTTTATTACTCCTTTAATGCCCTAAATTGTACGCTTCTGAAATAGATATTTTACATACTTTTCCAATTGACTTAATTGTTTTTCTTTATGCAAAAGTACTTTTTCCATTATCATTTTAGCACCAGAGTTCTTCATATGAAAGAACAATATCTTAAAGGGACAGCACCTTATACTGAATAGAGGCCAAGAAATATGCCAAATTACCAACTACCAATAGTAACTTTGGAGAGAATAGTTTCAGTTGCAATAGAGTCAGGAGCCAAACTGCTAAGGAATGAGAAGTGAATAGTGGTGAAAAACCAGGGAGATCAAATAAGGAACTATTGCAGTCATCCAAGTCATCCAGGTAAGAGATAATGGGAGACTGAAGTACAGTGGTATTTGTTTGAGTGGAGAGAAAGGGATGGCTATAAAAGATGTTGTAGAGTTATTATCAATAAAACTTGGCACCTGATTGGCTGTTAAGGTAAAGGTAATTGTTGGGGTAAAGTTTAAGTTGATTTTGCAAGTTTAAACCTCAGTGACTCTGAAGGATGCCCTTTGCAGAAATTTAGATGGCATAGATATGAGCATGTGTGTAAGCAGCAGGGAACAAATTAATAGTAAGACAGAGGTTGAAGATGAGTGAGATAAAAGAAAGATTCATTGGGCAAGAACATGGAAGGGCATGGATAGAGAGAATAACTAACTAGGAGGAAGGTTACCCCTTCTGCAGAGACAGGAATAAGAGAGGAGAGGATGACTGAATAGGTAAGAGAGTTTTGATGTGTGGGCAGGGAAGATGAAGGAGGTCTATTTGCAGAGCCTGATTTTCTCACCAAAATAGGAGATGAAGATGTCTGCTGAGAGAGGGGTTTGGAGGTGGTAGTTGTGAGTTTAAGCATAAAAGTGAAGTAAAGTATGGAGCAACTTCTGAGGGGAGAGGGGCAGAGAATCAATAAATGAGGAGATAAAAGACTTGCTGTGCAATGCCAAAGGCCCAGTTAAGAAGAGATAATGTGACTATGTAGTGGTTACAGTTTGTATAATGGTGTTAGATGTCATACCATCAAATTTATAGATTATACAAACTTGGGAGGGATAACTAATACACTGGATGAGAGTTAGGAACCAAAAAACCATTCAGATTGATCTAATAAAATTAAATTTAATAGGGACAAATGTAAGCTTGCATTTGGATACTGAAAAAAAAATCAACCTCACAAGTATGAGATGTGATAGGCATGATTAAACAACATTTATTCTTAAGAAGAGCTCAGAGTTTTAGTGGGCTGTGAACTCAATGAAATGAGCAGTATGATATGGCAGCCAAAAAAACAAGTGAGATCAACTTGGGGCAAGCTGTCAGGAATTATATAGTAATAGTCCTGCTGTATTCTTCCCTCATCAATCTGCACCTGGAGTATGACTTTCAGTTCTGGGTGCAAAAGTTTAAGGAAGACATTTGAGATGAATGAAAAATCCAAGAGACAGAGTTTCTGGGTCATTAATAATCAATTTATTAATTAGATTAGCTGATAATCAATAAATTGATGGGCAGTGGTTTCTCTTGGTAACCAAAGATGCCTAATAGAGACATTGAATGCCATACACACACACACACACACACACACACACACACACACACACACACACACATTTTAAAGGGAATGCTCCTGAAGGAGAAATCAACCCTGATTGGTGGACATTTAAATGAGGAGGTAGGCTAGAAGTCTTCTGCCCCTCCTGCTGAGAATGTGGCTTGATCATGAAACTCATCCACCTCTAGCAATCTGAACAAAGGAATCTGTCTCTACCCTGACCACTCTGGTTGATTTTCTCCCTCATGAACTGGGTCACCCTAAGCTCCAATGGAAAGGAATAAGGACATGGACTTATTCTCTCAGGGCAAGAATTTACCTAGGTTAGATTCTGTTTACATTTCAAACAGAAGTAAGGTCTCCTAGTAGTGGGGTCCTGTCCCAAATCAAGGAGCATATACTCCAGGGATTAGGGCAATCTCCTCTATCAGCCATGCCTTTCAGACACTACCTGACTGACCTACTTGGGCTGGTCCTTGAATTACTAAATCAAGCCTGGATCCTAATTAATAATGAGTGATCAATATAGTAGAAAATACATTTCTCTCACATTGGTAAGATGGAGAACATCCAGAGGAGGGCAACCAGGATGGTGAAAGGCCTTGAGTCTAGACTTATAAGAATCTATTGAAGGAACTGTGTGTTTATTCTGGAGAAAAGAAGACACAGGGAGAAAGACATTTGTTTTTTGGAATTTGAAGGGCTGTCATGTGGAAGATGTTCTGTTTGATTTCAGAAGGCTGAACCAGGAGCAATATAGCTTAACACAGTGACTGGCATATGGTAGGTTCAAACTACTAGTTGACTGACTGACAAATGTCAAATATCACTGACTGACAAATAATGCTAGTTGATGGACTGACAAATAAGTGGCAGTTGCAGAGAGGCCAACTTAAGCATGATATTAGGAAATAACTTCTTAATAATTAGAGGTGTGCAAACCTGGAATGGGATGCCTCAGGAGGGAAGGAGTTCCCCCTCCTTGGAGGTATTCAGGCAGAGGCTGGATGACCACTTATGAGTTATGTTACATGGGGGACTAGATTGCCACTAACGTCTCTTCTGACCTCTATGTCTTTCCCAACATGCAGAAACAGAGAAAACAAATAGCATAGAAGATAATCCAGGATTGAGGGCGAGCAGCGTATTTCAGGTAAGCATTTATAACCAGGGAAAAAAGATCCCTATATATGCTGATGGATAATGATTCTCACAGGGACATTGGTCCAGACCTTCTGAGGGGTTCTTACACAATTTCTGTTTTCTATAGGACAAAGTGAGTATTCTTGCAGTGCAGCTAAAACAAAGACCTATAATTTGAGGGTGAAAAAGGCAATTTGGGAATGCCTATGAGATGCATATTCTCAACTACAAGTTTTAGATTACAGTGGGAATGAAGTGACAAGGCATTTTCCTACAATCTAATTAACCCAAACTTGCTATTTTTCTCAATACATGACACCATCACGTGTCTATGCCTTAGCTCCTGCTGTTCCTTCAAGTTGGAAAGCCTTTCTCCTCTTTTCTCACCTCTGCCCTACCTGTTGAATTTCTACCCATCCTCTAAAGAAAAGATAAAATGTGACTTTCTATGGAGCCTTCCCTGATCTATGTCTTATATGCCTCCTCCTCACAATCCCTTAAGTATAAGTGATCATGATGTCTTCATCTTTGATACGACAGCACTTTGTCGCTCTTATGGCAACTTTATGTTAGAATTTGTACTGCAGTTACTTGTTTTCATGTCTAATCTCCTTTATTCACTAGTGAACGCTACTCTTTTTATCTTCCCATATTGCCCAACAGTTCCTCATCCTAAAGTCTCACATGAGCAATATTCATTACAAAAACTAAATGTATGCATGGATGATTGGATAGCTCCTTGTCAACCCTTGGCTTTGTGGGGTTGGGTGAAAGAGAAGCATATTGAGTGGCATTCTCTCAGGGTGAACAATGTATCAAGAACTTTCAAATATTTTTGTCAACAATTTGATCAAGGTACTTATTAAGCTTGTTCATGATACCAATTTGAGTGGGGACATCCAGCACCCTGGAAAAATAAGATTAGAACTCAAATTGATTTTGACAAGTTTAAAATCAGACTGAAATTAAACAATTTGAAATTTAATAGAGGTAAATTCACTTGATGTAAAAGAAAGCAAACATCATAATAGAATTTCCCATTTATGTAATAGATTGACTACAGTGATATGCAGAAAAAAGACATGGAAATTAGGATCAGGGAGACTCAGTTATTAAAATTCTGCTGTTTTTTAAAAGCAATCAGGATATGAGAATACATTTTAGCAATAGAATAATTGCATGTGGAAATTGTGTTATGATGTGAGCACTGCTTCTGAGTTTTGAAAAAAAAAGATTAAGGAAGTTTATTGCATTAATAACTAATCAGACAAATTTTTCATCAAGATTGCTGCTTTAATTAAATTATCATCAGGATTGTTTTTAATGAATAAAAAGCATTTATTAAAGTCTTACTATGTGTGAAATGCTATTCTATATGTGAAGCATAAAAGTGAAGCTGTCTTTGCCCTCAAGGAGCTTACATTCTAACAGCAGAAGAAAACACATAGAGGAGAATGGTGGGCAGGGAGGCATGATTTTGGTCTGAGAAGTCACAGGATGGTGAGTGGAATCATAGTGGAGTTGATCCATATGCTCTTTCCAGTAGCTATGGCAAGTACTTCATTGATTATTGTTTTTTAGAGATAGCAGGAGAGGGGAGTAGAAATGTGAAGCACTGCTGGGGCTGTCTAGCACTATGATTGCACTGATTCCCTAACCAACTGGGGTAGCAAGAGGCCCATGATGGGATAGTTGCTTAATAGATTAAGTCAGTAAGACATCTGGAAGTCTCTGGAGATGCAGTGTTACAGAGGGTATAGTGATATGGAGGGATTCAAGAAAGTGACTGGGGTTGATGGGACAGTGAGATGGAAGCTCCCCAAATTATTCTCAAGACTTGAGGTATATCTGGTCCTTCAGAGTAGATTAACTGAAGGAGTTTACTTTCCACTGGACTTTCTAAGGAACAATCAAGATATTTATTTAGACCTACTAAGTGCAAGACATTGTAGTAGGCGCTAAAAAATTATAAGATCTAGTTCCTGACACCAAGAAGCTTACAATATAGCTGGGGAGGTGACATACGCACATGAAAAGATACCTCACATATGAGGCAGGGTGTCATCACTGTCCAGTTAGTGACAGAAATAATAATACTATAGAAGATCACAGGAAGGAAAGAATGATACAGGCTGTAATGATTGGGAAAGGTCATCTTGGAGGAGGAGGTGGGACTTGAGCAGGCCATTAAAGTAGACTCAAAACTTCACAAAATGCCATGTCTTCTAGAAAATATGTAAATGATCGTTGATTTCTACAGCATGGACAACTCCTGATTTGGATACTAATTTCATAAAAGCAGATTACAACCTGCCTATGATTTACTTAATAGTTAAATCCTATTGAGTTATCAGAGGCCAAGCTAGTAAGATTTAGATATGGGATTTGAACCCATATCTTTGTGATTCTGAGTCTGATACTCAGTTCACCATAATTTACTACTTCTTTAAATGCTATAGCCATGTATTACAAAAGTAAGATTTTTTCTTTAGGACAACCTTTACTATGACTAGTATTCTCTCCTGCCACTCAGTCTCATATCACCAACTGCTTATTGGACATCTTAAATTGGATATCTTGTAGACATCTTAAATTCAACATAATCAAAATTTAACTCATTATCTTTATCCCTAAATTCTCCTCTCTATTCAGCTTCTCTGTTGCTGTCAATGGCACCACCGTTCTTCCAGTAATCCAGGCTCTGAACCTAGGTGTTATTCTTGACTCCTCATTCTTATTTCACTCCACCATACCCAATCATTTGTCAAGTTCTATTGTTTCTACATTTGTAATATGTCTAGTGTATGTTCCCTTTTCTCCTCTGATAGTGCCACCTCCCTGGTCTAAGTCCTCATTGCCTCATATCTGGACTCCTGCAATAACCTCTGCTGGTTTGTCTCCCTACCTTCAAGTCTTTCCCCACTCCAGTCCATCCTCCACTCACCTGTCAAATTGATCTTCCTTAAGAACTGGTCTGACCATGTCACTTCCCTATTCAAACAACTCCAGTGGCTCCCTGATACCTACAGGAACAAATACAATATCCTCTGTTTGGCTTTTAAAGCTCTTCATAACCTGCCTCCCTCATACATTGCCTGCTTTCTTATAATTTTCTCCCCTCCATGTACTCCAGTGACACTGGCCTACTTACTGTTCTTTTCATAATATACTCCATCTCCTTAATTAATGCATTTTTGCTGGCTGTCCCCCATTCCTAGACCTCTCTCCTACCCCATATCCACTTCCTAACTAACTTGGCTTTCTTCAAGTCTCAGCTAAAGTTCTCAGGGGAAAGGGAAGGAAATAAACATTTCTATAGTACCCACTATGTGTCAGGCACTGTGCTCAGCACTTTTACAAATATCTCATTTAATCTTCACAGCAACCCTTGTGAGTAAGAGCTATTATTATCTCCATTTTATGGTTGAGGAAACTGAGGCAAATAGAGATTAAATTACTTGCTAAGGGTCACAGAGTAAGTGTCTGAGGCCAGATTAGAACTCAGGTATTACTACAGCAGTAAGCCTTTCTCAATTCTCCTTAATCTTTGTACCTTCCCTCTGAGACTATCCCCTCAATTTATCTGCATGTATCTTTTTATGCATAGTTGTTTGCATGTTGTCGGTGAGCTCTTGGAGAGCAGAGTCTGTTGTTTATCTTTCTTTGTTTTTACAGTGCTTAGTATGGTATCTGGTACAAAATAGGTGCTTTAAACACTTGTTAATTGATTGGTTGCTATTAAGTAGTATTCAGATGTTTCACAGTACAATGTAGTCCAGTAGTGATAGCCTTTCCTCTCAGCTTCAATACATCTAACTTTAGTCTAGCTTGGAGTCATAATGATTAGCATCATTCTATCCATATTTACCTATTCCTTTTGTGGTTTTTCAATACAAGAGCTCTTTGCTATGTTTGTACCATGGGCCCTTTGACAGCCTGGTGAAGGCTATGGACCCTTCCCTTTTAGATACATAAAATAAAGTGCACAACACCACAGATGAAACCAGAATATTAAATACAGTTATTAAACTATTAAAAAAGTTCAAGGACTCCAGGCAGAGAACAATTACAATAGTACCTATAGGGAAATTCTGGGAAGGAAGGAAAATAACATATATTGTACTCTGCACCATAGAAACAAGTATCAACTTTTTTTATATGGTTGACTAGGGGCTTTTATAATCTATCATCTTTGGAAGGTTGTGCTATTGATGAAATCTTCCCAAGTGCAAAGATGTGGTGACAATGAATACTCAGGAAGTTGCTTCCACGCTGGCTGTTTAAATAGGCTTTCCTTTAGATAATGACTGCAGCTGCTGCCTGTGAAGGAAGTTGTTTCATCCCCTTTGTCTTCAAGTCTCCAAACTGTGGGATGCTTGGGCTGCCACTGAGTCACCCAGTTCCACCTTGTTTTGCAACAGCCACAGGCTGTCCTCAGTTGCACTTTTTACTTATTTCATCAAAGTATTTGCTAAAAAACAATTGCCTGTATTTGTATTGCTTCTGCTATTTCAAATTGTACTTCAGTGAATCCTTAAAGCTTCCCTTCCTTCCTTCCTTCCTTCCTTCCTTCCTTCCTTCCTTCCTTCCTTCCTTCCTTCCTTCCTTCCTTCCTCCTTCCTTCCTTCCTTCATTCCTCCCTTCCTTCCTTCCTTCCTCTTCCTCCTACCTTCCCCCCTCTTCAGTCTACCTTTTGTAGGACTGTGTACTTTAGTTTGCTGATCAGTCAAACCTTGGTAATATGTTGTCATTCATTTTGAAAATATGCCTTAGTCACTTCAGCTTCCGGGAGCCAAGATGGCAGAGTAAAAAGGTAGTTGCTGTCACACTCCCCTATAACCTCTGAAAACCCAGAAAATATCACCCCAGAAAAAAAGAACCCTGGAACAGCTGAACTAGAAGAAAGACCAGGAACAGCAGTGCAACGACCCAGCAAACATGTCTCCTCAGCAAAAATAAGGGAAGCAGCACTACAAAGGGCCCCAGGCAGATAAACACCTGCAGCACCCATCTAAATGGAGCTGAAGAAAGCTAAAGGAAAGGAAAAGCAGGCAATCTAGAATTGCCTGAAAGTTCCAGCCTTGCTAATTGCAGCCCAACACAAGGTAAGCTGACAAAACCCTGTAGCCTCCAATTGCCAACATAAGAGGCCCCCAACACACGAAGCCAGGGACCAAGACCTAGGCTCCCAACACAAGAAGCTTGGGTCAGTGCCCTCTGTTCCCCAGCAGGAGAGCTCAATCTCTTTAAAGGCCAGGGAATAAAGAAACCATGAGTAAAAAGAAAAATACCATAGATTCATATTATGAGAAGAGTGAAGATCAAGACAGAAATTCTGAAGAGGACAACATTGTCAACAAACCCACATCTGCAACATCAAAAGGGAATATGAACTGGTCTGAAGCCCAAAAAGCCTTCTTAGAAGAGCTCAAGAAGGATTTTAAAAGTCTAATGAGAGAGGTAGAAGAGTCCTTAAAAAATACAATTGGCCAATTGGAAAAAAAGTACACTGAAGAAAACAAGTCCCTAAAAACACAATTGGCAAACTGGAAAAAAAGTACACTGAAGAAAACAAATCCCTTAAAATAAAATTGGCCAATTGAAGAAGGAAGTCCAAAAACTAACAGAAGAAAACAATCTGTTAAAAACTAGAATTGGACAAATGGAAACTAATGACTCTATGAGAGAGCAAGAATCAGTCAAACAGAAACAAAAAATGAAAAAATAGATGAAAACATAAAATACCTCATCAGTAAAACAACTGACCTGGAAAATCTATCCAGGAGAGACAATTTAAAAATCATTGGACTACCTGAAAATCATGATGAAAAAAAGAGCCTGGACAGTATCTTTCAGGAAATCATAAAGGAAAACTGCCCTGAAGTCCTAGAACCAGAAGGTAAAATAACCATAGAAAGAATACACTGCTCACCACCTGAAAGAGATCCCAAATTGACAATGCCAAGGAATATAATAGCAAAATTCCAAAATTACCAGATGAAAGAGAAGGTGCTGCAAGCAGCCAGAAAGAAACAATTTAAATATCATGGAACCACAGTCAGGATTACACAGGACCTTGCAGCTTCTACATTAAAAGACCGCAGGGCATGGAACATGATATTCCTAAGGCAAAGGAGCTTGGATTGCAGCCAAGGATCAACTACCCTGCAAAAATGAGCATGATTTTTCAAGGGAGGAGATGGATATTCAACAAAATAGGGACTTCCAAACCTTCCTGATAAAAAGACCAGAGCTCAACAAAAAATTTGATCTTCAAGTACAAGATTCAAGAAAGACATAAAAAGGTAAATGGGACAGAAAGATACAAAATGTTGTTAATAAGGGTGGACTGTTTACATCCCTACAAGGGAAGATGACACTTGCAACTCTTGAGAACTGTATTGTTATTACACCATGTTAAAGGAGTATACATAAAGGGGTGGATATTAGTTGACTTTGATGTAATGATAAAAAAAAATCTAATCAAGTGTTAAATGGATCCAAGTAAGTGGATTAGTCTGATCTTAGAAAATGTACTGAGAAAGGAGGAGGCAGACAAGGGTAAATTACATTACAGGAAAAGACAGAAAATCCTATTACAGCAGAGGGAAAGAAGGGAGGGGGTGAGCATTGTTTGAACCTTACTCTCATCAGATTTGGCTCAAGAAGGGAATAACATAATCAGTTAGGTATAGAAATCTAACTTGCCCTATAGGCAGTAGGAGGGAAAAGGAGAAAGAAAAGGGAGGGGGAGAGAAGGGAGGGAAGAAGCAGTAAGGGCAAAGGGAAGAAAAGGGAAAGGGATAATAGAAGGAGGAGAGACTGAAGGAGGCGTGGTAGTCAAAAGCAAAACACTAGTGGGGGGGAAAGGAGAAAGGAGAAAGAAAAGCATAAACAAGGGGAAAAAAGGATGGAGAAAAAGACACAGATAGTAGTCATAACTGTGAAAGTTGAATCACTATCTTTTTTTTCTCTTCTGTTGAGTTTTGTTTCCTCTTCCTAATAGTTCCTCCTATTGGTTTTAATTTTTACTTACAACTTCACTAATGTGAAAATATGTTTAATAGCAATGTAAATGTATAGCCTATATCAGATTGTGTGCTATCTTGGGGAGGGTGGTGGGGAGAAAAGGGGAGAAAAATTTTAAACTCAAAAGCATATGGAAGTGATTGTCGATAAATCAAAATAAATTAATAAAAGAAAAGAAAAAGTAAAACAACCCCCCCCAAAAAAAAAGAAAATATGCCTTAGTCAGGGTAGTTGAGCTGTAAGGAATATTGCTTTTTTGAGTGCTAGAGTACTCCTATACTCTTGCTGAGTGATAGCCATGGTGTAATGGTAAGAGTTATGGCTTTGGGGTCAGGAAAACAAAGGTTTGATGCTTACTGGTCTGTGCGAACACAGGCAAGCATTTAACCTCTCTGTGCTTTGGTATCTTCATCTATCAAATGGGGATAATGCCTGCAGCACCTTCCTCATGGGATTATCAAGGGGCTTAAATATGATAGTGTATCTTTGGTACTTTGTAACCTTGAGCTTTAAATCATTATTTAAATGCAAGCCAATGATGATTGTTAATGGAGACTGGTAAATAAGTTGCCATGTGATTCTGCATATGGAGTTTATTGATTGAGACTATACACTTATTTTATTTTAGAAGCTTTGCACTGAGATGTCTTAAGAGGCAAGAGACTAACATTGCTTAAACATTTTGATTCAGCTAAGTCACTAACAGGCAGAATATTTGAGAGAATGGATTGATCATCATGAACTTAGGGGAAGGAAATGTGGCCAGATAATAAGCAGGAATATGGATCAAAGTAATACAGCTACAAATGGAGAGCTCAGGAAAGAAGGTTTCTCCTAGTTCATTGCAGAAATGGACTAGTTAAATAAGAGACATCATGCTATTTGTTGTCCTTGTAAGTAAACAAAATAAAATCTACCATCAAGCAATAAGGCACTTGGCTCATAGTTTATCCTCTTTGAAAATAACATACATTAAAAAAAAAAAGATGATAGAAAGCAATACCTGGTGATTGGGGAATGGGAAAGAAGGATAAGATTAATACATCTGAATGCAGAAATGAGTTATTGAGGCAAGAGAGATCATAAGCAGCTGCATGCAAATTCTTGAGGGGCACAGGTTAATCAATACACTGTACTAACCTGCAGTTTCTTTGGATATTCTACAATCACATGTTTCAACTGGCACCTTGAAGATTTTACAGTAATCAGTCTGCCTCACAGTATGGTAGATAATCCTTAGATTTAATGAGGACTGTGGAACCAGGGATGTGTGAAACTTTCCTAGTTATCCAACCTGACTTCTTTCTTTTTTTCTGACACATTCTGAGAAAAAAACACCCTATCTTTGTTTTCCTTTGTCCACCCACATACCCCTCATGTTCTCCCACCAGATGTATATCAAATCCCTGTGACCTTTCTGCTTCTGAACTTCTTTGTCTGCTCCCTCTACTATTTGGGAATAGCTCTGAGGGTTAGAATGCATGTCTCTATAAGGGACTGCGTTTTAATTGGGCAATACTACATAATAATATGCCTGGCAGGGTGAGGTATGTACATCTTTATGTTGTCTAGCTTGTATTTGGAATGATTTTTTCCCCTTTAAAAATAACTCACTGAACCAATTAGCTTTCCACAATCAAATTAACCTAACAGCATTCAACAAGCTGACAAACATAATCTGCTTGTTTTAAGACAGAAGTGGATTAGCCAACAGAATTGGGTCTCTAGTCAAGTTCAAATGGGTTATAAAATCTAACCAAATAGTATGGGCTAGAATAAGACACATTATCAGAATGTATGGTCACATTGACTAAAAATTTAAATGATACAGGTCTTTGGGGATTTGGATATATGAGTTTGTATTACAACTAAAATTCCTGTTTGTATATGTGCAAGTATTTTTTAAAACTGGGATATATGTGGGACCCCTAGAATTTAGCAGGTTTTTTTGGTCTAGACCCCATGATTTTATCAGTATATGTGGGACACAGTCATTTAACCTCTCTGATCCTCAGTGTGTGAATATACACACATATACATATATGCCCATTATAAGTGTTATTTTAACTTTTTAAAATCTTTCATTTTTCCACCATTTTAAATTTTCAAATGCATACTTCTCTTCTGCCCATTTAAGCATTCTTTGTAACAAAAAGAAATAAAGAGAAGAAAAAGAAGCACTTCAGCCAAACTAGAACATGAAATGAGTCCAACAGTGTATACAACAGTTCATATCCATTGTTCCCTCACCTCCAAATAGAAGGAAGGGGAATTTTCTCCTCATTTCTTTGGAATCAAGCTTAGATTACACTTCATTTTAGAAAATAATTTATTTGGAAAATTTTTTATCACCTACATTACCCAACGTGTGTATCTTTCTCCTATTCCCTCCAGTAAAGCAAAGACTAAAAGAAGGAAAAGAAAACCATTCAGCCAATTAACCTGCATTTTGAGAAAATCTGGTATTCTATGCAGTATTTCATTTCTGTAGTGCATGGAGAGGCATCTTCTCATGTTTCTTATTTAGGGTTAATCTAGGTCACCATAAGTTTTTAGCATTTAGTTTTGATTTTTTTGTTAATGTTATTTCCATTAACGTTGTTATAGTCATGTATATTGTTTTCTTGGTTTGGCTTATTTTATGAACATTGCATCAATTAATATAAAATTCTCTACATTCATGATGTTCACTGTTTTTAATGCACGGTAATATTCCATTACATTCATGTACCATGAATTGTTTTGTCATTCTTCCTTTGATGAGCATCTATTTGGTTTCTACTTCTTTGCTATGATTAGAGTACTCCTACAAGTATTTTTATGTGTATGGGGCTTACCCCCCACCCCCAGCTCCTATATTTTGACCATGATAAGTAATCATGAGTAAGCTGCATTAAAGTCATTTTGCACTGCCTTATTTTGGCATAGGGATGCTTCTTGGACTCTTAAACACTATAGTGGCAGAGAGTAGGTACAGCTAGGTCCCATCAGATTTTGAGAATGAGTTGAATGATGGGTGGTATATTTGTTATCCAAGTACCAACATAATTAAGTTTGAAGAAGCATAACATTTAGAGAGTTAGCCCCTAGGTGAAAATATTTTAGTATTTAGGAGCTAATTATTGGTAAAAGTTCATGAATCTCTATTGGGAAAGGAGATACACCCCAATGAAATCAAATATCCTTACAAATATAAGTAACACGAGTAAGAATATATGTAAGAGAACATAGATATATAAATAAGAGATATTTTAACCAGATAACTGTTAAACACCTTACATGTGACATCATTTTGTGCTGTTCCAAGAGAAAGGTCTTCATTGCTCAGCTTTGTATGTTATTGCCAAACTTGACCTTGTATATAGGTTTTGACTACTTGTTTTGATGCTTGTTTTCCAATTAAAACACCACATAGTTTATAGGAAAATTTGTCATTCCTTTTAACTTCAACATTTTTTTGTCTTTTTTGACATTGTACCCCAAATGTCCAGGATCAACCCCTGGAGGTAAATTTCCCTAGATAATCAAGTTCGAGCCCTTACAAACTAAAAACAACAACAATAATAACAACAACAAAAAAGAAAAATGGCCCCTGAACTATGCCTGATTGCTTTAATTCTACAATAGCTTGTTATAAGGAAAGATGGTGATTCAGTGGAAAGAGGGCTGGATTTGAGTCTGAGTATCTGGGTTCAACTCCACTTGTCACTTTCATGACTTTATTCTAAAATAAGGACTAGATGAACTTGCTCTAAAATTCTCTGAAGCAAACTGTATACTCTGTGTATAGCTTGTATGAATCTCATTATTTACATGTTATCTCTACCATTAGAATGTAAGCTTCCTGCGGACCAAAAACAATCTTTGTCATTTCTTGTATCTTCAAAGTTAGCATGGGTCATATATTAAGTGCTTAACTTACAGCTTAGAGGACCTTAGGTACCCTAGGGAGTTGACCTTAATAATTATTAAATGCCAGTGGCCACATCTGGTTTGGAAGATTTAGCAGGAACCAGCAGACAAAGGATGGACAGTTGTAAGCCGCTACAGAGTCACAGGTACCAGAAAACCTACCTGACAATGGGAGGCAGGCATAGTTCTCCCATTATTTAATGAGTCACAATATCACAAGAAGGGGAGAGAACGGGTTTGCTGTCAGAATAGAAAAACATTACCCTTATCAATAATCTTAATGAATGTGCCCTTGTTGCTACTTAGTGTAAACATTAAATAATAAGCCCAGCAAGGAACAACAGTACCAGTGATGAGGAATGGGTTTTCTGGCCTGTGTGCTTTGAAAAACTTTCATTCTCTTCCAAGTTAGGTCATCTGAGGGTTAGTCTTCCAACTGGGTTGACCTCATGAAAAGGGAACAATTTCAAAATGGGAGAATCCACACCAGGAAAAGAAAACCAATTGTTCTCTTCCAGAACCAAAACTCTGAATTCAAGGATATCCTTTAACTAGAGGAGAAAAGGTTTATTTAAAAAAAAAAAAGATTAAGATGGTAAAATTTGTCCTAAATGTGAATTAAAAGATATTGATAATTTATGACTATTAATTTTCCTTTCATTTTAACAGTTCTACAGCTTGATCCAAGGGAAATTGTATAAACTTTATTTCTACATTCTATGACTTAATGTAATAGGGACTCAAGACAGATAACATGGTGAGCATGAATTTTCATTAGACATATGGCTGGTCTGTAGTAGTCACATTTATTTACATTTCTCCTTGCATAGAACTGAGCATCATCTATGCAAAATTCAGCTTGATGCTTTGGATTAGAAAGTAATCAACTGTGTAGATTTAGACTAGAATGTGGACTTCATAGTTATGTTTCTTAGATACTTTAACTTTTGGGCATTATCTCATTAGTTTAATATATCCAAGGAAGGAAATAAGTCAGATTTATGCATTATAACCAGAGAGATCATTCACACAGATAGGTACACACACACACACACACACACACACACACACACACACACACACACAGACAATACTCAAATGGATGTGGATATTCCTTGCAATGATGCAGATTGCAGCATATCCATGTCTATCCATCCTACATGACTCTTGTCTATGAACATATGTAATATTAATCTGAAAACACATATCTACATATACATTAGCACATACATATAAGTAGTGCAGTGGATAGAATGTCAGGCCTGAAGTCAGAATGACTCATCTTCCCGAGTTCAAACCTGGCCTCAGACACTCACTAGAAGTGTGAACCTGGTCAAATCACTTAACCCTGTTTGCCTCAATTTCCTTATCTGTAAAATGAGCTGGAGAAGGAAATGGCAAACCACTCTAGTATCCTTGCCAAGAAAACCCTAAATGGGGTCATGGAGAGTCAGATACAACTAAAACAACCAAACAAAAAAAATACATACATATATGTGTAAGGAATTTTTAAAATTTTTTTTTCTGAAATGCGCTAAACACTTAAAGACATTAAAAGGAATAAAATTATGAAATGTAAGGGGCAACTTTCAGGAAAGGAGGAAATTATAGTTGGAAGCTTGTCTGCATTCTACGTCAGACAAAACAATGTCAAACCAACTGAATTAAATCAGCTTCTATGTCTATACCAATAAATCATATGGCTTATTGTTTAATCACCAGGCAATTGTTTTTCTCATCTCCTTTGTTCATCCATGTGGAGACAGATGGAACAGGAAAGGCCTAAGAGTCAGGAAAGCAGCTCTGTGACTCACTAGGTGTGTGACATTAGACATTAGCCTTTATAAAATGTTGATAATGCTAAGCTACCCTATCTCATAAAATAGTTATGAGGCTAGTATCAGCTTTGACTGAGATTGCTAGGAAAAAAATAATTGGAGAAAAAGAAGGATACTGAACACCTATTGGAAATGTTGAAATAATTCAAGCAGGTAGACCAAGGGGAGAAATGGGCAGAGTGAAGCATGTGAACATGTACCCTGAAGAACCTGGTTTTGCAGTGGTATCCCATTCCAGTTTAATCACTGAAACATCTTCACCATGCACCTAACATAGGTGAACAACCTTCCACTGTTAGCTACCAGGGTCTGTTTGTGTCATAGGGATATCTATGCCTCTGAAGTGTCTCTTTCATGGAGCTTTGCTTACCAGTCACCACAGTTTAATAATGCATTTCTCAGGTCATGTTACATTAGCAAAATTTAAAATATGAGTCATGACAAGTTCCAAGGAAATTGGTGAGCTCTTGAGAGGCAGCCTCTGCAGCAGCTTCTGTGTGATGGGTAATTTATAAAATACACGTGTGGAGAAGAGAAATCAGTATGTCTGCTTTGTTGCAATCACATCTCTCTCTTATGGCATAAACCCACCATTATCTTGGAAAAATAAATTGCTTCTAAATTGCAAATACATCACTAAAACATTTTCATCCACTGCAACAAATGGAATTTTAGAAATAAGACAGTTGGCCAATCAGCCTGGATGAAAAAATCAGCAGAAATGACAACATTTCACTTTAAAAGAGAAAACACAATCCAAAATTAGGAAGAGGGGGTAACACATTTGGAAAGCTACTTCTCAGACTTAATTCATCATACAATACATTAAATTCTAAATGGAATCATAGATTAAGAACTTGGGGGTACCCTAGTAAGCTAAAAGCTCAACCCTTTCGTTCTTCCTTCCTTCCCTGCCTGTTGAAATTACAAGAAATTTTAAGCCCTGATCAGATAATACATTCTCTACGAATCCTTCCTGGGTCCATCCGGTTGATAATTATCTTTCCTCCCTTTGACCTCACAAAGCACTTAGATAGAAAGTGGATTTAGAATGGGTTAAATTATTGAGCACAAAGTGTAGTCCTTAACAGATCAGTGTTCATTTGAAGGGAGACAATTAACTAGCTGCCCGTCTCAATGATTTGACCTTGGCTTTATGTTGTTCAACATTTTTTTTCAGTGACTTAGATCAAGGTATCAATGACATAATTCTCAAATTTTCAGATGATGTAAAAATAGGAAAGTTGATATATTGATGACAGAGTCAAAATCTAAAAGGATTTTGACAGACTAGGACAATGTGATAAATCTTGATAGCAAAATGGGCCTGTGATATCAGTAATGTAGATGTTCCATTCAACAATGTAGATCATAACTTAACCACGTATTCACATCTTATGCATTCTCATCCATCGCATCCATGTCTTCCCATAAGTTCACAGTGGATCCACCCAACACTTTGGGGAACCTCATTGCTTTCACTTGATATTGCAAGGATATTGGTGTAATATGGAATACACATTGATTAGTCCTTGCTCTTGTCATATGACTAGCACATTATCTCTTTTCTCTGCCAAGATGGACTAAATAGGCATAGCAATTCCCTTCTGGATTCAGTAACTCAACAAACATGAATTGGAGGGCTGGGGCCCCAGAGGAATGAATAATAATTCTAGTGGTGAGCCTGAGGGTTGTGGCTTTCAATACTGTCACTGGCAAGCTCCCATTTTGTGTATTCTACCCTTCCCCCATATCAATAAGTAGAACTTCATTAGCTTCTAGAAAAAGGTCATTTACTTAAGAATGTTTAACAAGAGCAACAGTCACAAAACACTTCTCCCAATCTTAGGCACACTTTGTTCTTGCGCACACACAGTGTCCCTGGGGAGAGTGGGCTCCAGTTTAAAATAGCATGAGGATTCAAAATTATAGATGCCAAGTGTGACCTCCTGATTCTTGGCTTTGAAATCCCTTATCTCTCTTCATGTAGTTCTTTGGCTCTCTTCAGGCATAGCTTTCCACAGGGCTTGGTGGATCAATACCTTTGCAGAGTCCATGGTCAGCATTTCTCTTCATCAGAGAGAGATATAATCCCTGAATGAATCTGCTTCCATCCTCCAAGGACTGTCTTTCCATCTCTGTCCACAGAACCTTCCTCTGTTGCCAGCCATCATGACTCCACTGTACTAGGCTATCAGCTTGGGTTACTGTCAGAACCTCTCTGCTGGTTTTAGTCAATCTCCCAAATGCACTAACTACTTGAACATTTGGCTTTTGGAATACACTTTCACTTAAGATCAGGAAAGAATAAGCCCCAAAGAAACAAGTGATGTCAGGCAGGTTGGGGAAAAGTAACTGTTTCTCTTAGCCTGGAAGCTCAAAGCAATCAATCTTCCTCATTCACACACACACACACACACACACACACACACACACACACACACACACACTCAGTTCTGGGCCAGTCTCTCCTAAGTTGCAAGTCCTGTCTCTGAAGTTAAAGAGAAAGCTTTTCATCATCATATAAGATTAGCTTCTCAGTCATTCATGGCTGGAAATTGGCTCCCCAAAGTTCCATGTATTGGATTGTAGCTAGGCAGGAAAAAATTTACACAGGCTTTATAAAATCTACCAGGAAAAGTTGGCTTCTCATTGGCCATTTCCCTTTTTACATAGTGATAAATGTAAAATCCTTTACTGGCATTCAGAAAATCAGCATACAAAAGGAAAGACTGGAATATATATGGCTTTTATGTGAAAAAAAATCTGGTGGCTTCAGTATGTTTCAAGATCACTATGACTCAAAAGTGGGCCATAACAAGCCCCTCAAAGGCCAATGTAATTTCAGGTGGTATTACTAGAGATATAGTTATCTAGAAAGAGGGAGGTGAAAGTCCTGCTGTACTTGTCTCTTGGGCCACATCTGGAGTATTCTGTAAAGTTCTGTGTAGTCAAAATTAGAGGAAGAGTATTGACAAACTGAAGCATGTTCTGAAGGAAATAAAATTAGGGGAAATGAGAGGATTGGAGACCATGTAATAGATTGGTTGAAGGAAATATAAATGTTGCTGACTACTGTAGACTAGAAGTGATGATGTACTGAATTAGTTGTGTGAATGGAGAGAAGAGGGTCAGACGGAGAAATATAAATTAGAAATGGCAAGATTTGGTAACTGATTGGATATATGAGTTGAGAGAGAATGAGGAGTCCAGGATAATGCTGAGGTTAAGAACCTAGGAAACTGGAATGAAGGTGGTGTCTTCGAAAGAAATAAAGAAGTTTGGAATAGGTAAGGTTTAGGGAGAAATATAATGAGTTTAGTTCCATAGATGTCAAGATTAAGATATCTCCAGGACATTTAGTTTAAAATGTTCAGTAGGTAATTACTGATGTTGCACCATGGCTGGATAAATAGAACCAAGTGTCATCTGAATAAAAACAATAGTTAAACCAATGGGAGCTGATGAGGTTACCAAGAGAGATGGTGTAGAGGGAGAAGAGAAGAGAGCCTAGAACAGGACCCTGTGAAACATCCAGACTCAGGGTAGATGTAATATGGATGATAAGCTGTCTCAATAAAATAAAGGAGTTGTCAGACAGGTAGAATACCTAGAGAGAAGGGAGTATCCTGGAGAAGAGAGGGGTCAATAGTGTCAAATGCAACAAATAGGTCTGAAAGGATTACAACAGAGAAAAGACCACCAGACTTGGCAATTAAGACATCATTGGTAACTTTAGAAAGAGAAGTTTCAATTGAGTGATAAGATCAGAAAGGGCTGAAGAGTGGGTGCGAAGTTAGGATATAGAAATAGCAAGTACAGACAGATTTTTCAAGAAGTTTGCTGAGAAAAGGAGGAGAGATATAAGGTAACAACTTGAGGGGAAGATAGGTTTTAATGAAGGATTTTTTTAAGTATGGAGAGATTTAAGTATGTTAGAAAGCAGTAGAGAAAGAACCAGTTGAAAGTGAGATGTTGAAGATTTAAGAGAGGGGGATGATTGAGGATGTAGTCTGCTAGAAGACAGGAGGGGGTGGGACAAAGTCACATGAAGAGGTTCACCTTGGCAAGTTGAAGGGCCTTTTTGTTAAATACTGGGGGAAAGAAAGAGAGAGACTGGTATAGGATGTCCAGGGGTTTTGACAAGAGAATGGGAGAAGTAGATTATATTGCATGGTCTCTCTCTTTGTAAAAATTAAAATAAATATGGAAGCCAATGACTCTATGAGAAATAAAGAAATTATAGAACAAACCCAAAAGAATGAAAAAAATAGAAGACAATGTGAAATATTTCATTGAAAGAGCAACAGACCTGCAAAATAGATCCAGCAGAAATAATTTAAAAATTATTGGACCACCTGAAAGCCATGATCAAAAAAAGCCTAGCCATCATCTTTCAAGAAATTATCAAGGAAAACTGTCCTGATATTATAGAACTAGAAGGTAAAATAGAAATTGAAAGAATCCATCAATCACCTCCTAAAAGAGATCCCCACAGGAAAACTCCTAGGAATATTGCAGCCAAATTGCAGAGTTCCCAGGTCAAGGAAAATATATTGCAAGCAGCCAGAAAGAAACAATTTGAGGACTGTGGAAACACAATCAGGATGATACAAGATTTAGCAGCTTCTACATTAAGGGATCAGAAAGTTTGGAATATGATATTCCAGAGGGCAAAGGAGATAGGATTAAAACCAAGAATCACCTACCCAGCAAAACTGAGTATAAACCTTTAGTGGAAAAAATGGATATTCAATGAAATAGAGGACTTTCAAGCATTCTTGATGAAAAGACCAAAGCTGAATAGAAAACTTGACTTTCAAATACAAAACTCAAGAGAAGCATGTTAAAGTAAACAGGAAAGAGAAATCATAAGGGACTTCTTAAAGTTGAACTGTTTAAATTCCTACATGGAAAGATGATATTTGTAACTCATGAGACCTTTCTCAGTATTAGGGTAGTTGGAGGGAATACATCATATATAGACAGAGGGCCCAGGGTGAGTTGATTATGAAGGGGTGAGAGAGGATTGCATTGGGAGAAGGAGAAAGGGAGAGGTAGAATGTGGTAAATTATCTCACATAAAAGAGGCAAGAAAAACCTTTTAAGATGGAGGGCAAGAGGGAGGAGGTGAGAGGGAATAACTCTTATTGGATTTGGCTTAAGGAGGGAATAACATACACACTCAATTGGATATGGAAATTCATCTTATCCTATAGGAAAATAGGAGGGAAGGGGATAAGAGAGGGGGATGATAGAAGGGAGAGCAGATTGGGGGAGGGGGTAATCAGAAGCAAACACTTTTGAGGAGGGATAGGATCAACGGAGAGAATAGAATAAGTTGGGGGGGATAGGATTGAGGGGAATATAGTTAGTCTTTCACAACATGAGTATTTTGGAAGTGTTTTGCATGGCTACACATGTATAACCTATATCGAATTGCTTGCCTTCTCAATGAGGGTGAGTGGGAATGGAAAGTTTTAAAAGTGAATGTTAAAAATTGTTTTTACATGCAACTGGGAAATAAGATGTATAGGCAATGGGGTATAGAAATCTATCCTGCCCTATGGGAAAATAGAAGTGGAAGGGGGTAAGAGAAGTGGGGGTGATAGAAGGGAGGTAAGATTGGGGGAAGTGGTATTCAAAATGTATGCCATCTTGGGGTGGGGGAGGAGAGAGATGGGGAGAAATTTGAAACTCAAGATCTTGTGGAGGTAAATGTTGAAAACTAAAAATAAATAAATTAATAAAAAAGAAAAAAATTAAAATAAGCAGCAAGATATTGGCTAAGAGGGGAAGTATGGGAAACTTAAGGAAAGAAGAACAGATTTAGAATAGTTTCTGTGGGAGTAAGACAAAGAGTCAAGAATTAAGAAAAGGACTGCTTTGCTGAAGTGAGGGCCTAACTGAAGTCATATAATAGAATTTATAATATGCCCAGTTAGCATGATTGTAAAACTTATTAGTTTTATCAGTGAGATTTATCAGTTTTTGAGCAGGAATATAAAAGACAGATGTGGAAGTAATACAAGGCTCAGTTTTGACAAGAGAGAAAAATGGGAGAACAAGAGGGCAAGGGATTCAAGAGCAGAAAATAATGTTGAATTGAAATGGCTAAGTTGGTTGAGCTTAGAAATGGAAGAAAGTGAAATCTGAGCAGGAGTTAGCTTGATAAAGAACTATGAGGGTGAAAGAATGGGGGGAGGGTCTCTGAGGATGAAGAATGGGTTTTGGAGAGGTGAAATACAGAGAAAAGTGGAATTATAGGAGGTGAACTAAGGAAATGATATCATTTCTCATTAGGGAAGTGTGGGCAGGGAATTGTGGGTAATATCTCCTTAAGAACAGAGGGAGAAAGACCTGTGGGGTGGGTACAGTATCCTATAGCTATCATCATTTTGATTAAGTGGAGTTCCTAGAAGTAAAAGTTTCTGAGTGAGGGAGGTAAAGGGAGAGTATAGAAGTGGCAGTGGGTTGCAAGGAATATTATAACTGCTTTTCCTGAATCAGTGAGTCAGGTGATATGAGAAAAGGTAAAACCAGTTCTAGAGAGGATACTTGGGAACATAGTGAGGTCTTAGTGAGGGTTAATAGATTGAAAGAGTATGAGAAAAAGCAGTCCAGGTTAAAGGAATTTGTTCATTAGGGAACAAGGAACTAGGGAACAGAAGGCACAGAGGAAGGGGAATGCAGACCTGAAGTAGGTGGACTAGGATTGAGGGAGATGGGGATGAGAGAATGGAAAGAGTTACGGACAGTTTTCTCCTACAAGTTTGGTGACTGATTACTACAGAAATAGGTAAAGAAACAGAAACCATAGAAATAGTACTGAGAAGCAGATGAATAGCAAAGCTCAAAATCTCAAACGGGTGTTATAGAGGCAGCTAGGACAGGCTGGATCTATTCTTTTACTTAGGTGGCTGGTGAAGAGGGTTGGTGGCTGACATTTGAATGATGCTGTACATACATACATGCATACATACATACATGCATGCATAGACACACACATCTCCCCTGTTATGGCACATGCTCCTCGAGAGTGGGGATTGTTTCATTTTGTATCTCTATCATCTAGCACATTGTGCTTAATAAATGTTTGTTGATGCAATTTTCCTATTGATGACAGATAGTTTACATTTCAATTAAGTTCGATTGATTGCTATAGTCCCTTTTAACCCTTTCACCTGCCTCCACCCCAAGGAGGGAATACCCTCCTGCTCACCTGATGTCTTACATTAGGTACCTCACTTGATCTTTGCACAAATTAGGGTCTTTAATAGCATCTAAATTTAAGTTCATTGAATTTTTCGGGCAAGTAGAAATCATTCCAATGTACTGACCACACAAAGGTGTGGTTATAAATAGTGAGTAAATTGAGGGGGATTAATGGGTAAGATGTTCTGCATCATTTATTTTATTTTTCTTTGTTCACAATGGAATTATGTTCCTTATTTCCCAAAAGCTGAAACTGAAGGGAAGAGTACCACTTTTTTACAAATCAAGAAGACAGAAACTGAACTTTTCAATGGATCACAATTTTGCAAAGATTTTCAACCTCTGATACACCATTTCATTATTTAAGAAAATCTTTAAAAATTAATGACATTTCTGCAGAGCATTTTGAACTCCTGAGAGAGGCTCTGTATGATGAGGTGGGCTCATGTAAGCTTCTTGCTTCATTTTTTAGAATCTCTAGTTTAATCTTGTGACCTCGTAGTGAAGCCAGAAGCCTTCAAACCTGGGAAGACAGCTAATGTCAGAACTCATAAATTCTTCTCTTTAATCAGCTAAACACTGTTCAGATATATGGCAGAGCAAAAACTAAAGGTCTGAATACTGAGTGTCAGATGTTCTAAGAGTAATCTCAGATCAGGAATTTTGAGGGAAAGGCTAAGTAAGTGAAAAATTGGGTACCTCTAAATTTAGAGGGAGTACTAATCAAAAATATCTAGGGAGGATGCTGACGAAACTTTTTGGGAAATGATGATGAGCCTTTTTTATATCCTATTTATTGCTTAATTTTAAATATAACATCCATAACTTCAATTTTAACTTGTAAAAATAGAACTACAAAAGGGAAATCTTGGAAATGTTGCTATCCTTCCAAACTATACCTGGCAAACCTCAAACATGGCATTTTCATGTTCCTTTCTTATTCCTTTTCTTAGTTTTCCTTCACCAATTAAGAAATTTATAGGAAGAATGAGTTCATTCCCCTTACTCCTTTAAGCTGATTAATATAAGTACCTCACATTTTTCTTCTATGAAAAGAAGAATTATTATTTAAAGCTTTCCACCCCCCTCCCCCCGGGAAATAGCTCAATGAAGATTTCTTAAACACACTTACAGAATCTCTTTAATGAGGTAATTATTTTGTCAAATGTTGCTCTAAGAGGTTTACCATGTGTGCAGCATTGACTTAAATTGGTGCCCAGTAGATATAGTAGTAGTTTATTAGATTTGATCCTCTGAAATATTTTACCACTTAGCTGTGAGACTTTGAATTTATTTTAATGAATATAAGCCTTTATCAGCTACTCCTTGAAAACCAACCCACTTCATACATTGGCCATTAACTGAACGTGGGATAATGGTTAATAATTTTTCTTATGGTGGGTTGCTATGAGCAAAAAAGGAATCCAGACTACCAAGTTACTTTGGCTTAAATTTTTAAAAAAATAAAGATGGTTAGTTAGAATAGGGAAAGTCACTTTATAATTATAGACATTTTTAAAAATAGGTAATGTGTACTCTGTAGAATGTCACATAGAGATTGTCAAGGATTACATGACATGAGGTTGGTTCCATTGTTGCAATGGAAAGAGTGCTGGCTCTGGAGCCAAAAGACCTGTGTTCAAATCCTGGCTCTGATACTTACTACCTGGGTAGTCTTACGCAAGTCTGTAAAATGAAGGAGATCGGCTGGATGATCTCGAAAGCCTTCATGCTCTAGCTATAAATTTATGATCTGTGTTCCCCTCTGAGAGAAAGGATTGTTTCTTTTACTGCTGTTATTGTTGGCTTTATTAGCAAAAGACCAATTATCAGAGTGTTCAAATGATTGGATTAGAAAGTAGAAGATTAATGTTAGATTCTCCCTCTGAGAACCGTGTGTGTGTGTGTGTGTGTGTGTGTGTGTGTGTGTGTGTGTGTGTGTGTGTGTGTGTATGAATTTGTGAATTTGTGTGGTAGTTCGAGCTGAAATGTCAAAATTTTTTCTTTTGTTTATAACCCACTGGATCAAGGATGAAAGTATAGGTGCCCAAGAAAATTGATTGACTCACATGCAAAGGAAAAGGATTATTTTTCACCTGTTGATGCAAAATCTTATTTGTCCCCAGCAATGAGCATGGAAAGCAGTCGCTACTACTTATTTTGAGTCTCTGCATGCTCTGTGGGGTCTGAATTGTCAAGGGTCCCCGGAACCTAATAATCTAACGTCATGTTAAACGTTCCAGAAGGAAATGGCATGGAATTATTTTCTAAATAGACCTCAATTAACCACCGGAACCACTGTCTTACAGTTAATCTCCTATAGCAAAGGTGTGTCATTGCTATTTGTCTTTGGAATATCAGTTCTTTTGAGACTTTGTTAGATCATGAACTGGTAGACTGAGTGGATCTTTGCTTGTTAAAAAGATAGAGTGCCCCTGCAACCAGATAAGCTTGTTATGGCCATGAAGCTGAATAGAATCTATCTTGGCCTCTGGTAAGGATTTGGCCACTGCTGTTTTTGAGCCAATTTTTTCAGCCTCTATGCTAATGAATTTAAACTATCTCTTGAGGGAAAAGCAGCATTAGTAAAATAAAAATAAAAGATAAAAGCAAGCCTAAGCTTATACATGATTACTTGCTGTTTAGCTGGTGAAGAAATAACTAGATGAATATTTGTTTTCTTGAGTGCAGGTAATGCAATATTTCGTTCTGATTATTTTCTAAAAGTAGAATTCCCTTTCTTAATTCAATTCAATCCAATCCAATTCTACAAATCTGTTAAGCTCCCACCCTACACGGGGCATTCATACAACAACATTTGTTGTAGGGGGTACAGAGATAAATGAGGCATGGCCCTAACCTTGAAGAATTTAAACATTAGTGCTATAGAATAAGAAAATTACACATTTAAAATCTGAAATGAAGAAGAAAGTACATTCATCAACAAAATGCTTGTAGAATTTGTGGAATGCAAGAAAGTAAAAATTAGTTTTACACATAGGGAAGATGTAACTCAGAGAGAGTAAAAGATGCTGTGAAGATCATAAATTATTAGCAATCATATTATGGAAACCCCAACAGCCAAGAACTCTGACAACCAGGGGATATATTCCTAAGATACATGAGATGAACCTCATAGTTCCATGAAGCATGGTCTAAATGGAGACTGAAAATTTGAGTCTGTGCTGCCTTTACTGATCGTCAAGGGCTTAAGGCTTGAGAAGTACTTGTAAATATAAAAATTGGACCATTCTTTGTTTCTAGAATATATCTTATGCTTTTGTGTCTCCTTAGCTTTGCAAAGGTCATCTTTTCTGTGTCTAGGATGTCTTCCTTCCCTATCTTTGCTTGTTGACCACTTGACCTTCCTTCAAAGCCCAATTCAAATATTATCTGCTCCAGAATTCCTCAGATCTGATTCAATTTCACATGTAGCTCTTTGATTTGTACCTCTCTGATGCACTTCTAAGTTTTATTATATATTATAGTGACCTTTAAATGTGTTTCATTCCCCCTTCTAGATTTTAGGGTCAAAAAGGGCAGGGACCGAATTTTATCTAAACTTTGTAGTCTTACTAGAGCTTAGTACTATGTTCTGTGTATAGTTCGTATTTCATGAATGTTAGATTTACTCAACTGAAAATACCTACATTATCTTTGACATCATTAAGAATGTATGGAAGCTACCAGAAATAAAGCTGAAATCCCTGAAGGAGATTTTAACTATTTCACTGGAATTTTCATTGTTGTAAGTCTGTGATGCCCTTATTGAGCAGTGCTCGAAGATTTAAATAAACAAATAGATAATCACAGAATGAGAAAATTTTAGACTTGGGAAGAATTCTTATACGTCATCTTTTCTCTTTAGAATACCAATTCCTTTGAGACTTTGTTGTTGTGCAACTTTGTGTCAACGATACTCCTGCTATAGGGTTTCCTTTATTATGTTTCCTAAAATCCATTTTCTCATGGCTATTATTAATAAACAACCACTTGAAACAAAGATTATTTAATGGGCATCATGTTGTACTGCTATAAGTGTTTACCATTCCTTGTATGCTTTAATTACAAAGCCAGAGACTGCAACTCCCAATTACACATTCAAAATAAATATAAATTCAGTGTGTGTTTTTGTACAGAAAACATGATGCATTTAATGTATGTGTGTGTATATGTGTACATATGTGTATGTGTTTCTGGAAGAAAGAAGAACAAAAGCTATCACTGACAGAAATATGAAATCAAGAGGCATCATAGCCACAGATCACTTTATTTTCAGTCAGATAGGGTTGGATATCTGGCTATACATATACATTTTGGAATTCTGTTGAATAATCTCAGAAAGATTGCCTCCACTCCTGATTTCTACTCCCTATCTCCCTAGCAATGTTAAAGCTAAAGTTATATGATTTTTTATCAAGAAAGGAGAAAAAAATAACTGGTCAGGGAGTATTTTCCTCACTTGCCCATATTGAATTTTCTCTCTAATGACAATTTCATTTCTTCCATTCATAAGAGAGTTGTGTAATTAACCATCAGTAAGTCAAAATATTGAATTTTGTCCAATTTAAATTCATAGAGTTTAGCTTAAGTGTGCATTTCATGCAAAAGAAGTCTTTTATGGAGTTTGAGAGAGATATATCAAAATCCTGAAAACATTCCTCATTTTACCTTGAATAGGCAATGAACTTCAGGGTGGGTTGCCTGGATCCCCTTTAGAATGATGAAGCTGCTCCTTAGGTTTAAGTATAGCTATGTATATGATACATAATGGTACTAAATTTAGATGCTTCAAAGTCTGTGGAAGAACTACAGGGTCAAGTAAAAAAAAAAGATGGTGGCACGTATACATAGATCCAAGTGGTATTTGAAGAATATTCAAAAGGTTGTAGGACCTATAGCTACATTATTTCTCTGACACTTTCCACACAGTCCAAGTATTACAAAAGTTAGGCCTAGAACTGAGTCTAAACTCTCAGTCACTTAAACCTTTTCCTATCTTTTTAGGTTTTCTATTCTATAACACTGCATTGTTTTGCTCTATGCTTTAGAACATTTTCTAACTTTTCTCTCTCTTAATTTTTTTTTCCAGAAGCTCTCTGGATAATACCTGACAAATATTTTTCTTTGCTAAAGAAATGAAGGGCTGTTGAAGATCTTTCCAAGAACACCATAGTCTGACCCAAAAAAGGGAAATATATTTTTACATTTATAGATGTTTATAGGTTTATAGGTTTATAGATATGTGACATTGAATAGAAAATGATGTATAGTTAGATTTGTTGAAAGAGTTTATTTTTAATTCCATAGCAGGGATTTTGAAAAGCATTGCATTTTTATCTTCTTATACATTATCTTTTACAATTTTCCTCAGTGGTTGACTTCTTTCTAATTTTTATAGTTGTAGCAAATTTCACAACATGAGCAATAACAAGAATAACAATATCCCCCCCTTACCACCAACTCCAAAAGCCTAATCAATCATCCATGTGTTGGAGATGAAGAAGAGGAATGAGGTGCACAGTAGCAAAATCAGACAATACTAGCCTGAATGATAGGTAACAGGAACTCTGTGCCTCAGGAGACTGCTGGTTGCTGCCAAGATTTATAGAAGGAACTCTGCAATACTGACCAGTTGATCTTTGTGGTAGCACTGACTGGGTTAGCTCTTCAGCCAGTGTGATATCACTCCCATGAATATAAAGTATAGATCTGATGGCATAGAATTGTAGAGTGGTCCGACTCAAAACTATCCCTCTGATAGGATTAAATGGAAGACAGTAGAGACAAAAATGCTCTTTTGTGTTTTGGCACAACAAGAAGGTGAGGTACAGCAAAAAAACCCCTCAGAAATACCAATAGCCCACCTGCTGGAGATGGCAGTGGGCACTAAAGAGATTATCAGTACGCATAAAATGCGCTAGAAGTATCAATGCTTTATTATGCATCATAACAAAACTGGAAACAGATCATACTATTACATGCAAAACACTGTTTCTTTTTTCAATTGTGTCCTTAGTCCTAAGTTGTATTACACTGTAATAAACATTAATGCAGGAAAATTTTAAGAAATATGTTAATTCATTATCCTGATGTCCTTTAGCTGGTAGCCATATAAAAACAACAGCAGAATATTGAGGTTAAAAGAAGTTTGTTTCAGGGAAAAGGGGAGGGATATTAAAAGAATCATTCATTCATAAGTCCACTCTTTCCTTCTTCTCAGATCTGGGGCATTTATAATGTCTGTGCAACATATTTGTGCTAATGGATAAGCTGTATATGTTGTCCATCTAACTCCATTGATAATAAACCGTTTTCATTTACTTGGTTTTTCCATGTGAATATTTCAGTCACTCTCTTTTGAGTGTCTTAGGAGTCGATGCAATGCTTTTATTATCCTCCTCTTTTTCACATGCCTTGACAATATTTTGTTTAAAGGGACACTCACTGAAGGAAGAAAATTCTCTTATTTCTACCTAATTAATTCTCGATTCCATTCCATACAGAAATAATTTTAAATCTTATTTTCTTTCCTCAAGCCCAGTTGCTATCCATCTCTAACTTTACTGAAAAAATCAAGGCCATTTTCTGTGACTTCTCTCTCCTCCCCTGTTCCCATCCTCTTCATCTCAAAGCCTCTTGATATTGTTCTCCACTCTCTCTTCTTTCTCAACTATTTTATAGTGAGGTGATGGGACAAGAGGTGCTGTGCTGGAGTTAATTTTGTCATCATTGTTATCTCCATCATTATTCTGATGGATGACATTTAAACAGCACTTTAGGGGGAGAGACTAGACTGGTGAGTTCATTTGTACAGGAAATTCCCAAATGAGAAAACTCACTCTACCAATGTAGGTCAGCACTTTCTCTGCAGATTAAAATCTTACGGCACCAAGAAGTTAAATGACTTGTCCCGTCACAGTCAGTATGGGGTTGAACCTAAGTCTACCTGTGTTAGAGGTTATCTCTCTATCCAGCATTTCAGTTTGCACTCCTAGAGTTGAAAAAAAAACCAACATCAACAACAAACTTTCCTCACAACATCCCTAAATGGGAGAGAATTATTAATGTCTCTATTATACAGATGAGATCAATAAGGCCATAGAGAATAAATGACTTGCCCTGGGCCATATAGCTATGAAGTGTCCTACTCAGAGATCAAATACAGGACACTTGACATTAAGGTCAGTTCACTTCTCTCTTTCTCTCCCATATCTGGCATCTGTGTTTTACATGATTTAGGAACACTGTTTCTTTTCTATTTAAAACAATGACTTCATTGTAAAGTAGTTCTTTCCTCCAGAAATTTTACAAGATGGATAATATAAAAAAACCTGAAAGATGGAATCTTAATATTTAGATTTGGAAGAGACATTAGAGAGTATTTAATTACAGATAAGGAAACTGAGGCCAACTGTCAATTTAAGTGATTTGATCATGCTCCGGCAGGGAATAAGTGATATAAGTAACAGAGCCAGTCCTGGAATACAGGTCCTCTCTCTCTCTAGTGTTTTCTCCTCTTTCCACTATACTTTGCTGCTTCATAAACACTGTGCTATATAGGTATATATCATTCTCTGCCATTCAAACATCTCCCATGTTGGTCCTGAAAGAAGGATTTGAGTTGTGAGATGAGGTGAGATAGCACACTTTTCTGTTGCATGGGAGTGGAAGGGCACTAAAGCCCTTTGCTGCTTTTTGCTCATTTGAAGTACAGAACAAGAGGAGGACTTTTCCTCATCATCCCTCTCTTTTCCTGTTATCCTTACTAAATTTTCCCAGAGATGATTTTGGTAGAAAATTATTAGAGTCAGTGCTATTGTGAGAGGTGGATAAAAACGGAATGTTTCATACACAGATTCTAGAAGTGGAGCAAAAAGACTTGTAGGAGAGGATTGTGGTATAATTTTTAATAATATAAGTTCATATTCATATGGGGAGGCAACATGTATTCCTGGAATGAATAGAGGTTTAGATTGTTTTCAGGAAGAAATGGATTCAATTACTACCTCAAGATTTCACTAACTCTCCTCTTCAAACCTCAGTTTCTGCATTTGTAAATTGGGGATAATAGCAGTACCTAACTGCTAAGGTCATTCTGAAGGTCAAATGAGATGACAAGGGTAAAATGCTTTGCAAAATATAGGTGTAGTGGTATGTGTGCATGACTTAGAGGATTGGTGCCTAGCATAGGTGGATATAGGTGGTACAATGAACAGGTCTATATTGATGGCTCAGTGGATAGAGCACTGGGCTTGGAATCAGGAAGACTCATCTTGATGAGTTCAAATCCAGCCTCAGACACTTAATAGCTGTGTGACCCTGGGCAATGCACTTAACTCTGTTTACCTCAGTTCCTCATCTGTAAAATGAGCTGGAGAAGGAAATGGCAAATAACTCCAGTATCTTTGCCAAGAAAATCCCCCAATGGGTCATGACTATAGTTGAACACAACTGAAGAACAATAACAACAACAACAAAAACTGCCAAGGTTGTATTGAGGGTCAAATGAGATAACAAAGGTAACAAGCTTCCAAAACTTACCATTGGTGTTGGTTCAGTCAGCATGACTGGACTCCTCTTCTTTGCTCAGGCTGCTTTTGTTTCCAAGTTCTGAACATTGTTGACCTCCTCTTCCTTTTCCTCCTTCTCCTCTTCTTCCCTGTCTTGCCTTTTCTCCACCCGGCTTATTTCAGAACGAGGGCTGGGATTGCCCATGGATCCTTTGGAAGAGGTCAAGATGCAGATCAATATGACAGCTGTCCTATTTATTAAATATTTAAGACTTTTCTTCCTTATTGAGTATTTTTCCTGGTAATGAAATAGGCTCTGGATGATATTTGATTAGTCTTTTTCTTTAGTTCCATTTGTGTCTAAACTTTCATAAGTTTATTTTGCTTTTGAAAATAAGTTTATTTTATCTATGATGAAGAAACACTGAAATACAATAATGTAGAGTTTTCTAATGTTTTAAAAGTTATAGATATCTTTCCTCACCGAAGACCTGAGGCCAAGGAGTGTGACAATTATACTTGAGCAGTTCACTATGTCTATGATATAATCAATGTCCCTCCACCAGCAGAGATCACAATCCATTTATGCCTTTTCCTCCTGAGTGACCTTGAACCCAAGAGTTTTGAATTCTAGTTCAATATTCTTTATGCTTCATCATGTTGTAGTAAGTTCTTCACTGACCTCATGCTGAAATGTCAATAGAAATCTTATTTTATCTTTCCTTCTTTTAGAATAGAACTATTGTCTGTTTCTTTCTCTTTTATGTGTAAAATCTAGAATAGGTTTTATTAAACTATAACCAGCAGGCCAAATCTAGCCTGTCTCCCATTTTTGTGGAGCTTGAAAGCTAAGAGTGGCTTTTAACAACTATGGCCCATCGGCTTTATTTTTCCAAATACTGATTAGAGCTTTCTTAAGTTAGAGAAAAGATGCATTCCTTACCTGAATGCTTTTTCATTTAAATATGCATAAACATAATAGATGAATAATATGAATAATGAAAATTTAAAAAAAACCTTTTTTACTAAACCTAGGATTATACTCAGCAATTTAAAAAGTTATATGAGAAGTATGCATATTTCTTCCCTAGGTATTTTTCTATTTAATTTCATTTTTACTGATAATTATAGTTTTTGTATTTAATATTCTTGTGTATTTTTATTATTATTATTATTATTATTATTATTATTATTGGCTAGGCAAAGGAGTTAAGTGACTTGCCCAGGGTCACAGAGCTAGTAAGTGTTACGTGTCTGAGGCCAGATTTGAACTCAGGTCCTCCTGAATCCAGAGGCGGTGCTCTAGCCACTGCACACCTAGCTGCCCCTGATTATTATTTTTAAAGTGCCTTATTGGTTGCATACTCCCATGATATTATTTTGAGGAGGCATGTCAGTGTAGAAAGCACTGCATTGTATTAGTTGTTTCAATGTTATTCTTAATTGTTAACTTTATTCTGAGCTATTTTTTATAAATTATTTGGGATCTGATATTACTGACTAAACTTTGTCCCCCTGAATCTCCTTTGGTTAATTTATACTCTAGCTTATCAAGATTAACTGTTAAATGATATCTGTGAAATCGTTGGCACAGCCTAAGAACTGTTTAAACAAAGAGATACTTAGAGAAGCAAATCTTAAAACACCATGGTGGGGAGGTAAAATGCAGTAACATTTGTTGGACTATTTTATGTCACAATTCTGTATTAATATTACCTGAGGAGGATAAGTTTAGAAAAAAGGCTGTTGGACCATGCTGTTTTGATCTCTGTACTAAAAAAAACAAAAACAAAAACAAACCAAAAAACAAAAATAGCTCTCTCTCTCTCTCTCTGTCACTCTCACACACACACACACACACACACACACACACACACACACACACTATGCATATGGTTTCTAAGCACCATTGGGGCCTATCTGAATGGAAGCAGAGAGGTAACAAATCTGCAAGCCTTCAAGGCAACAATCAAGTGAATCTGGGTAGATACATTGGGACTGAAACAAGTCCTTTGCTCCCTCCCTTCCTTCCTTCCTTCCTTCCTTCCTTCCTTCCTTCCTTCCTTCCTTCCTTCCTTCCTTCCTTCCTTCCTTCCTTCTTCTTCACTTTCTTTCCTTAGGACATTGCTCAGAAGTACTGCAGTATAAAATAGTTGGGGGGAAGGGTGGGATTTGCTCCCTTGTGAAAGGGCTGCTTTCATTCCATATCTATGCTGGAGACCCTTAGGAGATGTGACAATTTTGAGTTAAGGGAGCTGCATTTTGGAAAGAGTAAAGGTGGCCAGAAAACTAAATCAGCATGAATACCAGGTCCTATAAATCCTGAAAATCTGTATGAGTCAGAAACTATTTGTGCATTTAGTTTCCTGTAGTGATTCCCTTAGGGAACTTGTCTGCACTTGAACTTGAAAAATCTCAGCAAATTCAGATCTCCCCAAACACTTAATACACTTCCCTAATCCCCAAAGAAGGAAAGAAAGGGCTGTAGTGTGACTGAACACAACAAGCAATGACTTTGGTCTTCTGGCCCTCTATGTGTTTATCATTAATAATGCATCATTTTGGGGGAGCCAAGATGGTGGAGTAAAAAGGTAGTCACTCTTACCTCCCCTATCAACCTCTGAAAACCCAGAATATATCACCCCAGAAAAAAAAAGCATGGAACAGCTGAACTAGAAGAAAGATGGGGAACAGCAGTGCAGCAGCCCAGCAAACGTGTCCTGCAGTGCCTCAGCAAAAATAAGGGAAGCAGCACTACAAAGGGCCCCAGGTGGATAAGCTCCCTGCAGCATTCATCTGAAAGGAGCTGAAAAAAGCAACCTAGAGTCTTCCTAAAGTCCCAGCCTTGCTGATATCCAGTTCAACACCAGGTAAGCTGTGAGAATCTTACAGCCTCCAACTGTCAACTAGAAGGAGATCCTGAAGCCCAGGTGGTAGAGCAGGCAAACACCAACACCTGGGCCTCCAAGCGCCTCAGTGAGGGCAGGGGAACTGGTGGAAACCAGCTTAGAAAACCACCAGGTGCCTTGGTGCTCTACCTCAAAGGAATCTCCCAGTGCATTAGCAGAAACAATGGAGGCAGCATTGCAAGGGGCCCCAGGCAGATAAACATACTGTAGCACCCATCTAAAAGGAGCTGAAGAAAGCTAAAGGAAAGGAAATTCAGGCAATCTAGAATTGCCTGAAAGTTCCAGCTTTGCTGATTGCAGCCCAACACAAGGTAAGCTGACAAAACCCTACAGCCTCCAATTGCCAACATAAGAGGCCCCAGAACACAAAGCCAGTGACCAAGACCTAGACTCCCAACACAAGAAGCTTGGGTCAGTGCCCTCTGTTCCCAGCAGGAGAGCTCAATCTCTTTAAAGGCCAGGGAATAAAGAAACCATGAGTAAAAAGAAATACCATAGATTCATATTATGAGAAGAGTGAAGATCAAGACAGAAATTCTGAAGAGGACAACATTGCCAACAAACCCACATCTGCAACATCAAAAGGGAATATGAACTGGTCTGAAGCCCCAAAAGCCTTCTTAGAAGAGCTCAAGAAGGATTTATAAAATCTAATGAGAGAGGTAGAAGAGTCCTTAAAAAACAATTGGCCAATTGAAAAAAAGTACACTGAAGAAAACAAGTCCCTAAAAACACAATTGGCCAATTGAAGAAGGAAGTCCAAAAACTAACAGAAGAAAACAGTCTATTAAAAACTAGAAGTGGACAAATGGAAACTAATGACTCTATGAGAGAGCAAGAATCAGTGAAACAGAAACAAAAATGAAAAAATAGATGAAAACATAAAATATGGTAAAACAACCCTGGAAAATTGATCCAGGAGAGACAATTTAAAAATCATTGGAGTACTAAAAATCATGATGAAAAGAAGATGCTGGGCACTATCTTTCAGGAAATCATAAAGGAAAACTGCCCTGAAGTCCTAGAACCAGAAAGTAAAATGACCATAATAAAGACAAAAGAGAAAGTGCTGCAAGCAGCCAGAAAAACAATTTAAATATGGAACAGTCAGGATTACACAGGACCTTGCAGCTTCTACATTAAAAGACCGCAGGGCGTGGAACATGATATTCTAAGGAAAAGGAGCTTGGATTGCAGGCAGGATCACTACCCTGCAAAAATGGCATTTTTTTCAAGGAGGAGATGGTATTCAACAATAAGGGACTTCCAAACTTCCTGATAAAAAGACCAGAGCTCAACAAAAAATTTGATCTTCAAGTACAAGATTCAAGAAAGACATAAAAAGGTGAATGGGACAGAAAGATACAAAATGTTGTTGGTAAGGGCAGACTGTTTACATCCCTAGAAGGGAAGATGCCACTTTCAACTCTTGAGAACTGTATTGTTATTACACCATGTTAAAGGAGTATACATAAAGGGGGTGGATATTAGTTGAAGTTGATGTAATGATAAAAAAAAATCTAATCAAGTGGATTAAATGGATCCAAGGAAGTGGATTAGTCTGATCTTAGAAAATGTACTGAGAAAGGAGGAGGCAGACAAGGATAAATTACATTACAGGAAAAGACAGAAAATCCTGTTACAGCAGAGGGAAAGAAGGGAGGGGGGTGAGCATTGTTTGAACCTTAATCTCATCAGATTTGGCTCAAAGGGGGAATAATATAATTAGTTAGGTATAGAAATCTAACTTGCCCTATAGGCAGTAGGAGGGAAAAGGAGAAAGAAAAGGGAGGAGGGAGAGAAGGGAGGGAAGAAGCAATAATGGCAAAGGGGAAGAAAAGGGAAAGGGATAATAGTAGGTAGGAGAGACTGAAGGAGGCTGTGGTCAAAAGCAAAACACTTGTGAGAGGGGAAAGGAGAAAGGAGAAAGAAAAGCATAAATGGGGGAAAGGGATGGAGAAAAAGACAGATAATAATCATAACTGTGAAAGTTGAATCGCTATCTTTTTTTTCTCTTCTGTTGGGTTTTGTTTCCTCTTTCTGATGGTTCCTCCTATTGGTTTTAATTTTTACTTACAACTTCACTAATGTGAAAATATGTTTAATAGCAATGTAAATGTATAGCCTATATCAGATTGTGTGCTATCTTGGGGAGGGTGGTGGGGAGAAAAGGGAGAAAAATTTTAAACTCAAAAACATGTGGAATGATTGTTGATATATCAAAATAAATTAATAAAATAAAATTTAAAAATACATATAATTTGGCATCATTTGGGTTTTAAAGTCCTTTACTCACTGCACCGTGGCTGAGCTCTCTATTCTCCCAGCTCCTTACCTCTTTTTTGGTGGGGATACTTAATGAATCCACATATTTTATTTCAGCCTTTTGATTGATTTAGCAAAATTTCTGCCCACATATTGATTTTCCATTTTGTGAATTGCACAGAGTTCTGACTTCTGCTTACTCTACTTCTGGCCTTCAAGATATCCATTTCTTTTTAACATTTCTGCCAGAAGTCAGGAAATGGGGAGAAAAAGGAAAAGAATTTCCATTTCACTAAGTTTGTTAATTTCTAGGAGTTCTTATAAAAAGAAAGGAGGAAAACAGTATGGTGTTGTAGATGAAGCACAGGTTCTCAGACCAGGAGACCTGGGTTTAAATCCTGCTTCAGATACCTATTGGCTATGTGGCCCTGGGCAAGTCATTCAATGGAGTGCTCTAGGTAACTTTCTAAGCCTATGAATAGCAGAGAAAGTGCTATAGCTGTGTGGGCAGAAGTTTCCTCATCAGAGAAATTTCCTATTACTAATGAAGTCAAGAGTTCCAGTTCCAACACCTAAAAAACTGATAGATTAATTGTGATTTTCATTTATCCATATTCTCTCTGAATCCACATTAGGGGCTATATATATATATATATATATATATATATATATATCTAATATGTATGTGCACATACATACATACAGATACACACATGCATATGTCTGAATTATATATTTAAGAATTTATATATGTATATATTTGTGAAATTATTTAGCTCTCAAATGAGAATTTCCTTATACCCCAATAACATATAGCATTTTCAAAACTGATAATTTAATCAGTAAAGTCAATAGCAATGTCTTTTTAAGACCTTCTTTTGGAATTTGACTAATATTTTTTTTATTTTTAATTAATTCTTTTCTCCCAAATGAAAGCTCTTTATTTTACTTTTTATGTTTCTATATTTTCACCTCTTTAAATATCCTGCCAGGCAAAATATAGGATTAATTGGAACAAAGTCAAGTAGATTTATTTTAGGTGCAGTTTTAAATATTCTTTCCAGCTGCTAAATGTTAGGCAATGAAACATAAATAAAGCAGTTATAGGAAAATGGGCAGAGTGATATATCACTTGTCAGTTTTACTTTTTGAAATTTATCACTGATCACAGGCTTCATCCCTTTCTTCATGGGTGTTACATCAGATTCTATCAAGTACTCTTTGAAAAGAATCCATGTCAAATCTTCCATCAGTCTTTTGACTACATTTTCGTGTGAAAATCAGGTCCTGGAGTTTAAAAAAATTTAGAGACTATCCATTAATATTAAGAAATGGAGTCTACAACTTCTTTGGGAAAGGAATAAATAGTTCTTTATCACTATTCTTCTGTCAGCTAAGGAACCACAAGATTATGAGCAAAGACAGGTCTTACAACTATTGTAATGTCTAAATTTAGATTGTGTGCAGAGGGACTCTCATAAAGAAGTAGAGTTCCCTTTCTCTTTCACATAGGAGGAAAACTTATTTATCCAAGTGCCTGTACCATAATAGTGAATATATGCTTGATGATTGACTTGATTGGTTAACATATCCATGTATGTAAACATGTGTGTGTTGAACATGTATAAACCATGTGCAGCCCATGTATAAACATGTATAAACCAAGAGGGACATTGATTGGTAGTGCTTACCTGGACAGATATACAAACCTTCAAATCTTATTGCTACTGGCTCATTTCCTTGTTAAGTCTGTCCCAGGGTCAGAAGCAGTCTGAGACATGAATCTCTCAGAAATTACTAACATTGTAGAAAATCTCTATTTGGCTCTTCATCTCCTATTTCATTCTGAGATGAGGAACATGTGGTTTCCTTCATGAGTCATTTTCCCCTCTCTAAATCCCAAGCCACAGAGATGGAAGTTTGGACACAAATCATTGTAAACAACACCATTTCATAAGAGTTTTAAGCAGCAAGTAATCTGTCATGATGAGTATCTTCCTCCCACAGTGAAGGTTCCTACAACTGGCTCTGGCTGCTAGGCCATTGCTGTCCTTGGTTTCAGGTAGGTCCAGATGCCATGCCTGCTTCTTTTTTTAAACCACTGTCATATTATTGCCCTTTTTCCTGTCTTTTAAGATATTTTTCTATCCACTACATCATACTTCTCTCAATAGATTATTAGCTAGAAATAACAGAAGCAGTGTGCCCAGAACAAGAAAAGGCTTGATTTTCTCTATCCTGGTTACAACAGATCTAAATGTTATATTTGTTCTGTGTCCCAAATTTTAAGAAGAATATGTAGAAGAGAGTGACCCTGATAGTGGGGGGATTAAAAACTTTTACATGCTGGGACTGTTTGATAAAATGGGTGATGGTTAGCCTGGAAAAGAACATAAAATATGTGGAGGACTATTTTAAGTATCTATAAATATTTTCAGGGTATCAAGTTGAAGCAGAAATAGATCATAGGATCATAGATTTAGAAATGGAAGAGACCCTAGAAATTCTAATCCACCCTTCCTCCCCATTTTGTACATGGGGAAACTGAAGCCTGAAAAAGGCAAATGACTTGCCCGAGGTTGCACAGGTTGTAAGTATAATAGCTAATCATATAAACCCAAACCCGTTACTCTTCACAGTATAATGTATTAGTTATACTTACTCCTAAGGTCAGAACAAGGAAGAACAGCTAGAATTTGCCAAAGGGTAATTGTCTGGAATAATTTAAAACTTCCCAAAAAGCAAATGGGTTATGTCAAGAGATAGTGAGTTGCTCATCACCAAATATCTTCCATAGGACTCTAGATGAACACTTATTAAGCATTGTAGTAGTTGTACTAGTAGTAGTAGTAGTAGTAGCAGTAGTGGTGGTGGTGGTGGTGGTGGCAGTGGCAGCGGTGGTAGTAATAGTAGAAGTAGTAGTAGTAGTAGTAGTAGTAGTAGTAGTAATGGTAATAATAGTTTTTATATTGCATCTGCTATGTGATAGACACTATACCAGTGCTTTACAAATGTTATCTCATTTGATCCTCACAACTTCCCTGTGAGGTAGGTGCTATTATTACCTCCATTTTGCATCTGCAGAAATTGAAACAAATAGAAGTTAAGTGACATGACCAAAGTGACAGAGCTAGTAAGTATCTGAGACTGGATTTGAACTCAGGTCCTTCTGATGCTAAGCCAACTCCTTCTTACCATGGTGACACCTAGCTGTCCAGATGCCTTTGAAGTCTCTTCCAATCATAACATTTTGATAATCTATGAAGAGATACTTCAAAATAGAAAAACATATCTAGAATGAACAAATAATTCTAACTTCTATGAAGAGGTTGGAATAATGTGACACAGACAAGGAAGGGGGGGCAGAAAGCTGCCTTTTGGAAGATTAGTAATAGGTATGAGGCTTATCTAATCTGTCAGGAAGTAGATCTGGCTTGGGTCAACAGGAAGCTTTTTTTTCATTTCAAGGAATGATGATGTGGATTTATAGGTATTGTTGGAGGAAAAATCCTTCAGGAATGGTAAGAGGAAGAAGGGAAATGACTGTTTGAAAAGAACATGAGCAACAACTGCTTCCTAACAGAGGCATGTATCTGGCTCAGAGTGACTATATAAAGACTTGTTAGCCATGATAATCACCAACCACATCTGGTGACTTATGTGAAGACAAATGATACTATGAGAAGTTACCTAGAGAATATAGTTAAACATTGTCAAGTCCAGGTGGTTGATTGGTCAGTAGCATCTTTTTGCCTCTTTCTCTCCTTCAAAATCTATGCTTTGAGGTTTTTGAGAGCAGTAATTAGTTGAGGAAGATGAGAATATGGAACTGGAATGTTCTTCATTTCATTCAAGATTGACCCAGGAGGGGGATGTGGAAGACCTTCTCTATGATCTCAGGTCCTATTTGTCATGTAGCCTACATTTATGCATATTTATTAAATTATAATTGTAGAAACAAGTAAGTAAAACCATCAGACCATATACATATGACTTAAATAATATCCCTCATGAATACCAAGTGGTGGTGATGAATAGATTTAAGGGATTAGATTTAGTAGATAGACTGCCTGAAGAACTATGGACAGAGGTTCACAATATTTTCCAGGAAGCAGTAACAACAGACATGCCAAGAAAAATAAGAGTAAGAAAACAAAATGGCAGCCTGATGAAGCTTTAAAAATATCTTCGGAAAGAAAAAAAGTAAAAGGGATAGTCAAAAGGGAAAGATATACCCAACTGAATGCAGAATTCCAGAGAATAGCAAGGAGTGACAAGGCTTTCTTAAATGAGGAATGCAAATCATAAACAGAAGAAAACAATAGAATGGAAAAGACGAGATCTCTTCAAGAAAATTAGATATATCAAGGGAACATTTCATACAAAAATGGGCATGATAAAAGACAAAAATGTTGGGTACTTAACAGAAGCAGAAGAGATTAAGATGAGGTGGCAAGAATACATAAAAACTATAATATGAGAAAGATTTTAACACCACCAATAACCGTGATGATGTGGTTACTGATCTAGAACCAGACATCTTGGAGAATGAAGTCAAGTAGGCTGTAGGAAGCATTGCTAACAATAAGGCTAGTGAAGGTGATGAAATTCCAGTTGAGCTATTTAAAATCCTAAAAGATAATGCTGTTAAAGTGCTGCACTCAATATGCCAACAAATTAACAAAACTCAGCAATGGCCACTGTATTGGAAAAAGAACAGTTTATGTCTCAATCTTAGAGAAGGGCAATGCCAGGGAATGTTCAAATTAGTGAACAATTGTACTCATTTCACATGCCAGCAAGGTTATGCTTAAGATATTGCAAACTAGGCTTCAGCAATATGTGAACTAAAAATTGCCAGAAAAACAGGCTGGTTTTCAAAGAGGCAAAGGAATTAGAGACCAAATTGCCAACATTCACTGGATTATGGAGAAAGCAATGGAGTTCCCGAAAATAATCTTCTGTTTCACTAACTATATTAAAATTTTTAATTGTGTGGATCACAGCAAAATGTGACAAGTACTCAAAGAGAGGAGAGTACCAGATAATTTTCCTTGTCTTCTGAGGAACCTTTACGCAGTCCAAAAGCAACAATTAGAACAGACCATGGAACAACTGCTTAACTTAAAATTTGAAAAAGAGTACAATAATGCAAAAATTGTCACCTCATTTATTTAACTTGTATGCAGAGTACATCATGCAAAAATTTAGGTTGAATGAATCAAAAGCTGGAATTAAGGTTGCTGAGAGAAATATCAACAATTTCAGATATGCAGATGATATTCTGATGGCAGAAAGTGAAGAGGAATTGAGGATCCTCTTAATGAAAGTGAAAGAGTAGAGTGTAAAAGCTGGCTTGAAGCTTCAAAACCAAACAAAACAAGTCAAAACCCTGAAACCCAGTGGGAACTGATCCCATCACTTCCTAGCAAATAGAAGAAGAAATGGAAGCAGTATCAGATTTTGCATTTTGTGGCTCAAAGATCACTGCAGATGGTGACTGCAGCCATGAAATTAAAAGATACTTGTTCTATGGAAGCAAAGCTATGGAAAATCTGGACAGCATATTAAAAAACAGAGACATCACCTTGCCAACAAAGGTCCATGTAGTCAAAGCTATGGTTTTTCCAATGGCAATGTGTGGTTGTGAGAGTTGGACTGAGGAAAGCTCTGTGCCACAGAATCAATGCTTTCAAACTGTGGTACTGGAGAAGACTTTTGAGAGTGGAGGTGATGGAACTGAACAACAAGAAGATCAAATCAGTCAATACTTTAAGATATTAATTCAGGCTGTTCACTGGAAGAGCAAATACTGAAGCTGAAACTTATACTTTGAGAAGATGGGACTCATTGGAAAAGAGCCTGATGTTGGGAACAATTGAAGGCAAAAGGAAAAGGAATGGCAAATGATGAGATAGATTGTGTCATGGAGACAATGGACATGAACTTGGACAGACTTTGGAGATAGTGGGGGATGGAAGGGCCTGGCATGCTATGGTCCATCGGGTCCTGAAGAGACAGATATGAGTGGTTGATTGAACAATAGTGACAACAATTGAGGAAATAATCAGAGACCTCAGCTGGTTTCAAGGTGAAAACAAGAAGCAATTAAAACTATATAAAGAGCCAGTTAGGAGGGGCATGAGTTTTCCCCAGGAATCCTGCCTCCTCTTTAGTGCCAGGAGGATAGTTTTCAGGAATTAATTAAGGATTTTTCCCTTGGAATTCTACATATGAATGCAAATTAGATATTCTAGAGGAAAATTAATATGTCTCCAATGCACAAAGAATCCAGCAGAGAGAAAAACCTTAATTATTAATGTATTATAGCGATATAAAAATGTGTTTATGCATGTACAATGGAGAGACTAGCTAATGAGTCCAGTAGTCCTTCTAGCCACTTTGCAACATATTTGGCTTATATAATCCCCGCATAGTCTGTCCCCATATAGATTTTGGAGCTCAGAGTTCTGTATCTGGTTATGGTCCATTAACCGCTTGATGATGAGGGGCTTTTTTGATTGACTATGGAGCCAGAACTGGGGAGCATTTAAAAAGCACCAACTAGCTAAATTGAGTTTTTTGGTATATCTTTTCCCAGCCTGATTAGTCTTGGAGTAGGGTGAGTTGCTGAGGGCCTCCAGGTTGGGAAGAGGCCTTGGTCTTTCTCACCTAGTGTTGGCATGAAGCTGAGAATGCATAGCCCTGCCTTTTCCTCTGTTTCTTTTGTTACCATTCTTTATTGCTTTTAAGTAAAGTAATTTTAGAGATGATTGATCTTGTGCATTTCAAAAGGTCAGAAGAGCAAGACACTAGAATTCTGAAGCTTGCAGTTCGTGATAGGATTTCCTAGAAGCTAGACAGTGAGGAGTGACTGGCTTGACTTAACCAAGCAATAACTGAGATACAATCTCATCCATCCAAAGACTGTGCCATATTTGAAAGTCAATTTGATGGTATTGACATTATATAGAAACTGCTTTAAGTTTGAGTCAATTCTTTCCCAAGGGACTAAGGTGGTATATGGGAGAGTTTACTTGAGGTATTGGGAGAAACATTTGTGCCTCTGTTCTTGCTATATCTTACAAAAGCTAATCATTATTAATTGGCTAGATAGAACTGGGAAGGCAATCATTATTGTTCAACAGTAGGCAGAATACACTGGAATAGGGGTTAAGCTGTTTGAGGAGTTGTAAATTATAAGAAGCCTTTCAATAATATTATTTAAGAAGTGGCAGTAGTAGTCAAAGATGGTACCTTTACTTTTATCCATTTCTATTTTTCTGAGATGATAGCTTGCTTATATGGGTTAGGTTGAAGCTACTATAATGGCACAGTATGATCTTTTCATCTTTATCTTTACTTCTGGTTCGGCATTGATTTTGAATTTTTTTTAATCAATCAATATTTTGACTATATACAGACATTTGATTCTAAAATGACTGCCACAAAATATTTGTTTCTATTAAAGTATTGCCAATTTCATCTTTTGCCATGTTGTGCATGCTCACTAAGTCCATTGTCTTCTAATGATCTTGAAAAAAACATCCGTAGTGTACTGATGAGAAGTTCTTTTAAATTCTTTAATTTCTTGATGTTGAGATATATTTTCCAATACAGAATTCAGTATCCTTCCAATGCCAGCTTTTGCTTTGAAATTACTGTCAGGTTAAATATTGACATTATGGATGTTACTTCCTCCAGTAATGAACATCTTATTGGTTATAAGGCAAAGAACACTCATTGAGAGACAATAATTAAATTAATGGTTATAAGCAGTCTGAAGAATTTTCCAGTCTAAAATTACAAGGAAGGTCTAAGAATTGCATAGTTTTTGGTACCATATCTTCTTTCTTTTACCTCTTTGCCATTAATAATTACCCTTTTTTGATGTGATCTTTTCTAAAAAGTGCTACTTATTTGCCTTCTTTAATAAGGTATAACAACTGAGGTATATTCTTTTCTTGCAGATTCATGTTTATAATTATGAATATTCATTATTGTACTATGCTATAACAAAGTAATATCCTTGGGGGCCATTGAGGGGTATAGCATAATTAGCTCAAAGACTAATTGATCTGAGATTATTGTGCATGACCTTTGGATAAGTTAGATATTATTGTAGTAGTTTGCATGTTTGTCTGCTGTTCATTTGGAGTGTCTCAGTCTGCATGATTGTTGCTTGATTTAGACTAGAAAGTTTGCAGAAGTTAGACATGTCAGCCATTTAAGCTATGTTTCTAGCATTTTATACATTTCCATCTGGAGAGAGATGCTTAAGTGAAAGTTACTTCTCTTTCAGTAATAGTAATGAAGGATACTTTTTGAGGAACTATGTGAGCTAGGATTTTTGCACTGAAGTCCAAGATATAATTTTTGATTCTAACTGAATCTAAATTCAGTCTAAACGAAGCTAAATGAAATTGGGGAATGACAGGCAAGTGTTGGTATTGATATCTGAACCAATAACTAGTTGTTGATTATTGCCATGAGGTCCTTCCTGGATCTGTCTCTATGAACTTGTAATCCTATGTAGTTTTTTTTTAAAGGGACCATTTGGTCACTTACACATATTGTAAACACACAACATTATTTGGATGCTTTGTAGAATTTTATACTCTCCACAGAGTATTTATGTTGAGGCACTGTGACTCAGTATATAGTGCTGTTAGGTGGAGCAGTGAATAGATTCAGGAAGACTTGAGTTCAAATTCTACCTCACACATTTACTACCTGGGGTATCCTGGGCAAGTCACTTAATCTCTGTTTTCCTCAGTTTCTTCATCTATAAAATATAGATATAATAATAGCACCTACTTCCCAGGGTTTTTGTGAGGATAATCTGAGGTAATATTTGAAAATATTTTGGAAACATTAAAGAGCAATTTAAATGCTAGCTATTATTATATTAAATTGAATTAAAAATTTTATTAAGGACTTACCAAGTTCTAGGTTTGTAGGATCATATAAAAACTGGTTCCAGAATGCAGAACAAAGGTAAAAATGATAAATTTAGGCATAAAATACTTAAATATATCTAACAAAATGAACATCATGCAAGCTAGTGGGTGATATTTCTCTGTTCTTTTAGAAATTTGACTGACCTTAAAAAAGGGTGATACAAAGGCAATCCTGGAATCACATTTATCTAAAGGTCATTCTTGCATCAAAGATTCATAGTATTTCCTTAAAATTTATCTTTTATTGTAAGTGTTTTAAATTCTTCTTTAAAATTAATAATCCTCATGGTGTTTGCAATTGATTCCAGCCTGCATTATAAATGCATGAAAGGAGTGTGATTAAATTTCATCTGGAATGGTAATCGAACACTCCCTCTAACCATCACATATAACAAGTAGAAAAAAAAGGGGGCAAATGAGACACTCAATAAAATGGCAATCAATACTGGCATCCTCATATTTCATGCACGATGCTCTTTAGAGTTTTGGTTTCAGTTTTCAATATAAGTTTCCTAAGTCTAAGAAAGACATTGCTAACCAAAAATGAATGTTATATTGATAAAAGGCAAATCCTGGTTCTCCACTGCTAATTATACACATCAAGAGATCATAGGAACATATATTAAGAGCTCAAAGGACCCTTATAATAATGTAGTCCAACCCATTCATTTTAAGGATGAGGAAGCTGAAGCACAGGGGTTAAGCAAATTGTTTAAGGTCACAGAGGTAAACATAAGATGACAAAACCTGCCTTTTGACTCAGGTCCTCTGACTCTAAGGTCAGCTAGGTAGTGTAGTACACAGAGTGAGAGGCTTGGCATCAGGAACACAAAATATGGCCTCAAACACTTACTAGTTGTGTGACTCTGAGCAAGACACTTAAACCTCTTTGCCTCAGTTTCCTCATCTACAAAATGAACTGGAGAAGAAAATGGCAAACCACTCTAGTATCTTTTGCCAAGAAAACCCCAAATGGGATCATGTAGAGTTGGACATGACTGAACAACAACAACCTCTCGCTGTAAGTACAGTGTTCTTTCCACTGCATAAAAGGCATCTTGAGAGCTTTTTTTCTGATGAGTTCATACTCAGGTCAGATAGACAGTAATATTGGTTGTTTCTGCTAGGAGATGGCTAGATTAAACACATGTTGCTTAGCAAGATAACATGGTTGTGGCTTGCTGGAGTCTATATGAAATTGGAGCATGACAGACAAGAGTTGGTATTGATATCTGAAGATATCAACTCACTATCAGATTATACCATACATGTAACAGTCTACTTAAAAAATACACACACACACACACACCACACACACTAACACACACACACATATTCTAGGTATGTAAAAGGTGAAGGATGACAGAATTGGAAGAATATTTCCATAAAGTGTTCCCCCTCTGAATGATCTATAAAAATTCAACAGAGATTTGGGTCTGGCTTTTTTTTGGGGGAGGGGGAGGGAAGGGCAAGGCTCTGGTTTCTTCATCCCCTTGTAGCCAATTGGATGAGGAATAGCCTATTTCCTCCTATATTATATAAGAAACAGCAGAAAAAAACCATCATAAATAAGATGTATGAATGGAAAAGGAGGTGATCTGGTCATGTAATAATATGGAGAATTTTTTGCTCCATTGGTGCTCACATAATGGTAGGAGAACCAGAGAAAGACCCCAACTACATTGGGTACACTTCTATATAGTAGAAATGAATAGGCTAGGACCATTATGATTATAAAATATATGTGTTATGATCTCAAATGCAATGAATTCATAAATTTGGAAATAAGTATGCATTCTATGAATGTACAAATGAGAAACTAGTTTCTAAGGTAAAGCAAGGTAATCACTTCTCTAGTTATATGTCTTAGAATCTATGGTTGGTTTAAACTATAGGGCAATTGAATATTTGTCCTGTAGCCTATTGGGTAATCTATAGGGTTTTTTTTTGTTTTGTTTTGTAGTGTTGATGTGGTCTTCTTCCTCTAGAAACTCTGTACAGTTTGCCAGCATATTGGAAAACTGTCTGAACAGATTTGAGAAGCCATACACACCATGCCATAGTTCTTGGGCAGATCTAGCCACTTTGGCTCTCAATAACTTTCAATGGCTTTCACTGCCTGCTCAATTAAATCTAGACTCCTTAACCTTCCATTTTACCTGAATGCAATGTAAAAACTTCAACCTAATTTCATATGCATCCTTTTCATGTTTTTATGCTCCAAACTACTTAATGTTCTTCAAATTTATCCTGTCCTTTCTCACTCTGATACCTTTACTCTTAACATTTTATATGCTTGGAAAACCCTCACCTCACATTTTTATTTATTGAAATATTTTTCATTCTTTAAGGCTCAGTTGAGGTACTATCTCCTCAATTCAATTCAATTAAATTAATTCAGTTCAACACACTTTTATTCCTGATGAGATGCAACATAGGGTCCTAGGATAATAGATTTAGTGCTAAGAGGGGCCCCAGATTCTATCTAGTTCTATTCTCTCACTTTATAGATGAGGAAACCAAGGCCCAGAGAAATTAAGTAACTTTCCCAAGTTCTCACTGGTAGTCATAAGTTGTAGGGGTGGTATTTGAATGCAACTCTGTGGTCACTATATAGACCTAACACCCACAAATAAGTAAATGTAAAGTATGCACCAACATTCAAAAGTGCTTTTTAAGACATTTCAGATGCCTACTGTTCCTGAAATTCTATTTTCAGTAGAGGAGCATTTTTATTATCATTTTTGTATTCTACTTTGTGGAACAATTTGGAATTATTCCATTGTTAAGGAAAGAAACTAAAAGTGTACATTTATAATCTTTAAAATAGGGGTAATAGTCCTTACATGACCCAACTTACAGGGTTGCTGCAAAGAAAGCACTGGGAAAGGGTTTTAATACTGTTACTCTAAAAATAACTCATAGATAACAACACAAAAATAACAATTCATAGATGCTTTAAGGTTTGCAAAAATGAATAGTCATTATAAGTCTGGAGAAGCACTATAATCTTGTGACTTAAAAATCAGTGTGGTTTAACTAAGTTCTCTGTTTCAAGGACAGCTGAATTACAGTTTGAGGAATCAGTGAAACTGTGGAAAGGGCATAGAATTTGGAATCAAATGAGCCAGGTTCAGCTCTCAGTTCTGCCACATATTACTCATGTGAAGTCGGGGCAGGATGTCACTTAACTTCTCTGGACCTCAGTCTCTTTATCAGTAAAGTGAAAAATTTAGCTGCTAAACTTTCAAGGCTCTCTCTGGCTCGAAGTCTATCTCCTACAAAGCTATTTCTTCCAATTAACTCACATGGTGAGCTTGGTCTAATGTCTTATGCCATCTTTGATTCCTTCATCTTCAGAAGGGACAAATACTAACATATACATTATATATTTATGTATAATATCTACATCTATCTCTATCTCTATCTATCTATCTATCTATCTATCTATCTATCTATCTATCTATCTATCCTTCAAATCATGGATGCAAAGCACTATTTCAAAAGAGTTACAAAGCCATTCCTTGGCTACATTTGAGTATGTCTGGCCCTTTTCTGTATCCCTGTGGTGATTTTCCAGCATATTTCACATTTAATCTTCATTGTTGGTGTTTCCTTTTCCTCCCCTCATCTTCCACTTACTCTTCCTTCTAGCTGAAACTGTTTAGCTAAATATATTAATATATATTCTGGCAGTTATGTTTACAAACAGTATAATTGCCTAGCAGTGTGACTTTGTTATTCCTGAGGTTGTCTTGCTAATTAAATAAGGCATTAAAAAATATAAAAACCTGAATATAAGCATTCTGCTTCATTGCCCTTCCTACAAAAGTAATAAATAAATCACTCTCATCATGATGTACTAGACATTTTCCTTGATCTTTTTGCCAAAAGTATTGGGAAAAATATGGGGAAAAAACCCTCCTTATCCATTTGTGATTTTGACAGATGTCACTGTCCTCAGACACCTTTTTCGATATATATATATATATATATATTTGGTGAAATTTTAATGCATCAAATTATTACTTTACAAGTAGCATGGTATATTAGAAATATTTAGAGTCCAAGGACCTGGAGTCAGATCCCTGGGTTCTTACAGTTTTTGTGGCTTTGAGCAAATCATTAAACTTTTCTGGGCGACTGATTGAATATGTTGAATGAAGCAGAGTGATGAATTAAGGGTAATGCCAAGATTAGGAACCCAGAAGAGTAGAAAGACAGTGGTGCTTTCAGGAAACAAGAAAGTTTTGGGGAAAATAATGTAAGCTCTTTCAGCTCAGAGATGGTTTCATTTTTGTCTTCCTGTCCCGATCACCTGGAATGATAACTACCACATAGTAGGCACTCAATTTTTCAATTGTTTGTTCAGCTGAATTGAAAACTTTCTTATCAAATGACCTTTGTTGTCAAATGATTTTGAATTGTGGATATTACATAAGGACCATTACTCAGTAGGTAACAAAGAAGGCATTAAACTATAATCTGAGAATTGTGTTTCTGGGAGCAATAGATATTATGTATCCTCTACTATGCCAGACCCCTTCACCCATTGGTGATTTCCTCCTGGGTCCTCCATTTTTGGGAAAGACCTTAGGACACCAATTCTCATTAACTTCTCAGCTATAAATGAATGTGATTTTTCCAGACTTCATATCATTCCCTCAGGCTGAATACCCGACCCTCTCTCCACTTTTCAGCTATCTCTTGTATGTTGTCTTCTTTCTTTAGAATGCAAGCCCCTGGAGGGCAAAGATTATCTTTCTTTCTACTTGTATTTTTATCCCTGGTGCTTAGCACAGTGTCTGCAACATAGTAAGCCCTCAATAAATGCTTCTTTCCTTGCCCTACTACAGTTGCCTCATCTACAAAATGAAGTGGATAAAGCAGTTGACTTCTAAGGTCCTACTCGGTTACAAAACTGTGATCCTTTCACTTTAAATAATCTTGGTCTTTTGGTTGTCTAGAGGTTGAATCTTCTGGAAAGAACTCTGTGGTGAAGAGGGTTTAATTTTTGGAGTCAGGTATAAAAATCATATCCAAAGAGATTCTACAGTAAGTCAATTTCACTCCTCCATGCTTTCCTTCCCTTGTAGATCTGCTCCAAAGGCTGTTATTTACTAGTTTATATTGTCAAGTTGTAAGTGCTTGAATTATAAGGTCTTCCACCATGTATTTTCCTGCATACGCTACCATTTTGTGATGTGCTAGCACTTTTTTTATTCAAAGATGACATTTTTGAGAGAACAATTTCCTGAAAAGTTGTACACCTTACTTTTTGCTCCAGGGTACTTTTCTTTCTCTATTTTACCTTCTATGGTTAGAATTTTCCCATTCTGCTCTGATTTAAACCCAAAATCAGTTGTTAAAGATTTTTTGTATGCCCATCATGTCTGTCTGATCAAAACTAGTTGAAAGTGTTCAGCCTGGAGATATTTGCCTGTTGGAAATCCTTTTTTAGAAGAACTCTGTGGTATGAGACAACTTTGGTAATGAGCCTGTTTACTTAGTCTAGATTCACAGAATTTTAGAACTAAAAGGGATTTAAGAGAACACCCAGTAAAAATTTACATGAGGAAACAGGGGACCTAAAGTAGCTAGTTAAGTCCTTTGCCAAGCCAGGATTAGACCCCCTTGTTTGCTTCTGCTATACCACACTGTATAAATACAAACATATTTTCTAGGTCCTCGATAATCTAAGTATTCTCCCCAGGTGTGGAAGAAAGGACACTTTCTTAAGAATTTAGATAACAACTTTCCCACTTATTTTATATGACCACAGCCAAGTCACTGTGTTTCTCTGGGTTTTAGTTTCCTCATATGTAAAGTGAAAATGATAGTACCTGCCTCTCTTATCTAATAGTGATACAGATTTTCAAATGAAATGAACTAATAGATTTGAAACATTTTGAAAATTTTTTTAGGTCTATATTGATGTAAGGTGACATTTTATGTGTATCAAGAAGATACAGACATGGCATGTGAATCGGTAGCCAAAGTCTTCACATTTTTCCTTCCTATCTACACCTGTGACTCTCATTGACTGAAGATGTCAAGGAGATTTTTGAAAGTCTGCCCTATGCTCCCCCTGATTTTTATTTCATTTTTTCCAAAGGGTTTAAGTTTAAGTTTCCAAAGGGTTTAAGTTCATTTTTTCCAAAGGGTTTAAGTATGATTGGCTTCCCTTTTATGATTCTGATTCTAAGGGAGAAGGGGCTGATGCCAAATTTTCCTGATTAAAAATAGGAAGCAGATCCATAATTCTTTGAAGACCTGAAAGGTGTAGGCTAATTGTGAAGGTTGAAGGGAGGCCAGAAAGACCCTGAGAATGTGTATTGGGAAGGTAGGACTATTCATTTGGACAGCCTCTGTTCTTTGAGGACTGACAGTATCTACAAGTCCCTGTTTGTCACTTTTTATGCTTGTCATTGGGTAATTAGCCCCAAGGCCAAGCTGGATTCTGCCACTGACAATTGTGGCAAGACTTCTCAGATGGTAGTAAAGTAAGGAGTGCCAGATTGTATTTGCTTTCATCTGAATGTGTTCTTTCTCCTAGCTATAGATAAGACTTCTGTTGTCTCTATTCTTATAGACTTTTTTCATATTGCTGTTCAATACTGTTTGCAGCATTAGATTAGTCAAGACCTTACACATCCACTCTGGAGAACACAGTCTATACATTCTATTTTAAATAGAGTTCAAGTAAGGTGCCTCTCCTTAAGGCTTTAGATTATTTTTGTATTTATATGTGTATATATTTATCTATATCTATGTATGTGTATAGCTATATATATGAGATAACAAGGTATGTATATGTATTTTCACAAACACATGCATATGTAAAGTTTTTTGTGATTCCATTGGCATAGGTAATTCTCAATATTGAAAATTATTCTACCAAAGAGATAAAGGACTCTTCCATAACTTAACATCTTAGAGAGTTTCCTGCAGTACCCATTGTTTAAATGCCTTGTTCAGGGTCACATAACTATTATGTATCAGAGCCAGGTCTCAAATCCAGGTCTTCTTGACAATGATGACAATTCTATGCTTACTACATCACAGCTGCCTCCTGCATATATTCATTTTTATGTATAGACAAATATCATGTGTGATGAAATAATTATGTAATGAGATAAAATGTGACTGGGAGTCTGAAGACCTGAGGTTTTATCTGAGGTCAGCCATAAACTGTGTGTAACATTAAAGCAAGCCATGCAAAATTCTTGGAGATTTAGTTGTTTCATTTTTAAATGACAAGATGTAGAATAAAGTTTCCAAAATTTTTTTGATTCTATAATTAGAAATAGGTGTATTCATGTGCATACATGACTCCTTGTAGAATACATACGTATACACACATGCGTATGTGAAGCCTCTGTGATTTGTGAGTGTGAGGAATGCCAATGTGGGAACTCCACAGTTTGTGATTTACTAGATAAGTCCTAGGGAGTTGACTGAGGCATATAGAGGTTAAGTTTTTTATCTGGGCTGGGGGTGGGGTAACCCACCAGTTGGTAGGTGTCAGAGATGGGATTTGAACTCAGGTCTGTCTGATCCCATGATGCCCTCTAACTACTATACCCACATCAAATGCACAGTTGTAGATGTAGCAATATCTAAAGCACCTTTCTTTGCTTCTTGCCTTCTTTTTGTTTCTAGATGATAGGAAAACATAAGCATGTAATAAGGATGCTAGAGCTGATTTTTGAAAATTACATTTGGGATACCTTTAGGTGTTTAGCAAATTGAGTTATGGTGCAGATACCATATGTTAAGAGGGTTTAGGCTCTGCTTAGCTCAGCACTGACCTCGTTTTCTGGTGTGCTACCACAGTCTTTAAGAATATCTAGAGACCTATTTCAGATGGTCTGTGGAAATGAAGATCAAGATGTTAGAGAAAGCACTGACTCCAGAGGGTCACTTTTTTAAAAAACAGAATCTAGTTTTAAGTTTCTCACTCAGATGCCAAAGACTGCAAAACCTGTAAGGCATTTGTGACAGGGAATGTTTCAGTACCTTGGAAACCTTGTTATCATCTTTTCTTCACAATTCTCTTAAAAACTGGCCATTTCAAAAGGAAAAATGTAAACCTGGGCAGAGCCTTTTAATTCTCTTGGGATGATTTCAGGGAAGGGTATGAAATAAATCTAACAGACAAACAAATGCTGTTCTAAGATGTGAGCTGGAAGGAGAACTTGCTAAAAGCGTGTTTGCCTCAGTGCTTAGATATCAGGTAAGTTTAAGGTCTGTGAGAAGGGGGAAAAAAGGATTATTTTAAAACTCTGCTAGTAATAACTCCACTTGAAACTTCAGTAAAAAGGTATATAAAACACTCATTATTGGTTAAATATTAGTGGGAACCCATTAATACCAACCCATTCATTTGATGCTGGAAACTCTCAAAGAATGCCCTTTCATGAATTCATTTATTTATTCAGCAAATACTAAGTACCTAAAATAGATGGTAAGTTATAGGAATTAGTACTGGATCAGAAATAAAATTAGACAAGGCATGATCCTTGCCTTCAAAAAGCTTATGATTTAGCTAGACAGATGATATGGATATAGCTGTCTATAAAACAAGATAGTATAACAAATGCTATAGGAGTGATTTAAAATAACTCCTGTGGAAGAACAGAAGAGGCCTGGATAATAAATGAAAGCACTGTGAAGGAGATAGACTTTGAAATGGCCCTTCAAGATGAAATTAGGAGTGAATGAAGTGGGCATGTCCAGCAGAGAGAAAGAAAGAACTCTAAAGGAAGTAGGTATCTATTTAAAAATCTTGAATAGAGTTTTGATACTAATCTTAGCAACAACCTGCAATGAAGTGTGTAAGGGGATATAGGGAGAGTTTGGAGGTAAGAAGACATATTAGGAGGCTTCTAATCACCTCTATATGAGGTGATTAAGATATAAATAAGGATTGGAACAGTGGGAATGGAAAAGAAAGGAAAAGAAAGGAATAGGAAGTTAGATTGAAGAAGGAAGGATCAATCAGAATTCGTTTTAGTAACTGATTAGATTTGGGAGGCAATGAAAGGAAAGAGTGGAAGACACATTTAAAATTTTTAGCCAAGGTGACTGTTAACAGGAGTAGGTAAGTTGGGAGAAATATCAGGTTTTGGGAATAAGATGAAGAGATGAGTTTTTAGGCATGTTTAAAATATCAACAGGACATGTGGACATGTTTATCTGGCAATTGGAAATGCAAAACTGGAACTCAGTAGAGGTTTGGGCTGGTGATAAAGATGTGGATGTCTTTGCTACAGATGTGATAGTTGAAACTAGAAGGATAAGTGCTATCTCTGAGGTAGACAATTCGTAGAGGAAAAAAAAAGAATTAGATCAGAAATTTGGAAAAATGCGTGTATGAAGAGAAAAGGAATACAAAATGCCAGCAGAAGAGACACAGAGAGAAGTAATTGAAATAGGAGGATGACTAAGAAAGTGCAATGATACCTGAGCCAAGACAGAAAGCAACTTCAAGGAAGGAATGATTGGCAACGTCCAACACTACAGAGAGATCAAGGTATATATGAGGACTGAGAAAAACCTTTGGATTTGGATTTTAAGAGTAGTATAAAATGGTAGAGGTGTAAATCAGATCAAAAGGGGTTAAAGAGTGGGTATGAATTAGGTACAAGAGGAAGAACTGACAGAATTAGATGGGGGAGGAGGGCTGGTAATTCTGGTAACCTACTTTCATCAGGAATGGGTTTAAGAGAGAACAATACATATATCTGGAAGAGTATAAAAGTCTTCTAAATTCAGAAAGAAACATAATGCTAAGGGGATAGGGAGAGGGGAGAGGATAATGGAGGGATCTCTAGAGGGGAGGGAGAGGGAATAGATTAAGCGAATGCATAGAAGGTTGTTTAGATTTATGGGAATGGGAAGATAAGGGATGGGTCTTTGGAGGGTGGGTAGGTTAAGTAATAGGAAGGCAAGATAGTGGGAAGAAGTGAAGTAGAGGAGTCAGGAGGGATAGGAAATAAGAGATACACACAAACATAAAACAAAGATCAGGAGTAGAATTTGTTAGGGAAAGTATATGTTTACATGTGTATGTATATATTTATATCTACATTTAAATATATCTATGCTTAATTGTAGCCTTCTGGGGTGGTGGAGGGAGGAAAGGTGGAAAAATAAAGGAAAAAGTGCACAGCAGAGAACAGAGAAAACTTATAAGGAAGCAAAGAGAAGATGGATAGCTCTCAACACAACACACAATATTTATTACACAGGCTTTCTTGAAATGGAAATTTATTGCTATACATTTTGAATTCTCTCTTACCTTCTGCCATGCACATGACATGTTTTATGTTTTTTTTTCTTATTTTGTATATAGGTTTTAATATTTGTTCATAATATTTCTTTTTCTTATTGTGTGTTTTAGTTTCAGAAATAAAAATAAAAAAAGTAAAACAAAACAGAACAAAAAAAGAGTAGATATGGGAACCACTAGTATATATTAACCATTTTAATTAATCTTGCAGTTTGGTCCCTAATTTAAGGCATTTCTCCAGCCATCCCAGCTATTACCATAGTTTATTACCTAACTCACAGGGTTGTAGTGAGGAGAGTTAACTATGGCTGCATATGTAAAGTGCTATATAAAAGTACTAATGGTAATCATAAATTTCAACTTCCCAAATTCAGGCTGGCAAAAGGGATCCTAGAATATTCATTAAAAAGCTAGCTTTCTAATTTTCCAAATGGTTTGTTAGTATATTTGAATCATTTAAACTTATCAAGGTCGTCAAGATTTCTTTTGTGATACTGATTTCAGGTACTCAATTCAAATCAACAAACATTTATTGAGCTTCTGTGGAGTGCATTGTGTACTGTGAGAGATGCTAACATAGAAACAAAGTTTAGATAAGACATAATCTTTGTCCCCATGGAGTTTACAATTCAAAATTCATCCTCTATGCTATTTGGTAAACATTATTTTTTTTCTGCTTTGGACTAAAATCAAACAAAAATATTGCCTGGAATAAAAAGTAATTTTACTTATGTTGAAAATTAGTGCCTGATTTTAGGATTGATAAGGAAAGACCATTCCATCCCTTATTATAGTCTCAGTTTAAAGCTTTATCCAGAGCTGAAGCTATGACTGATTGAAAGCCTGTCAGATCTTGTGTCTAAAATATGTTTTATTTGCCTTTTTTGGTTTTCTTGGGAGATGGCTCCATTTATTTCTAATGTAATTCAAAGCTATTGCTATTTCTGCATATCAAATAGGTATGCAGTATCATGTTTTTTTTTTCCTTTAGAAGTAATGGAATATTTTGATTACTCCTCTCTCAATTTCACTGTTGATTCAGGCCTCATGTAATGAACCATATAGCAGCATCCTGGCTTCCATTGCCAACTAGTGAGATGAGCAGTGGGTCTAACAGAGTTATGCATCTCACCCAAATGTGCCTCCACAGGCTCACGTGAAGGAATACCCAGACACATCTACCTATGCTAGTATGAGTTTTGAGGACTTATGGATACAAATGCATAATGGAACATTGTGATAGACAACCATTAGGGCACAGGCAGAGCAAATGTTATGGTATTAAAACCCAAGACTGTATGGGAACTTTTCAGAGAGGCGTCAATATCCTTAGCTTCATGAAAAATTGCTACTATAAGCTAGTCAAGACACAGAAGAGAGGCAATATGGTAGATAGAGGTGAGAACTTGGAGTCAGAAAGACCTGAATTCTTATCCTGCCTCTGGCACTTACTGGCAGGTAGCTTACTAACCTCAGTTTCCTCATGTGTAAAATGGAGGGGTTAATTTATATGGCATCTGAGGTCCCTCCCAGCTCTTAATCTGTGATTCTGTGACTCCTGCTTAACAATATATCTCACCGTCTTTGAACTGCACTTATCTTTTCTTCCTTTTCCCTAGCTTCTAATGATTTCATCAACTATTCATTATGCATTCCAATGAAGTACTGTGGTCTAATGAAAAGAGCATCTACAGCAGCCTGGAGTTCTTGGTTTGAGTCCTGATTCAGCCGCTACACAGCCGTGGTTAGTCACCTGTTGAATGAGTATAACACAGTAGAGTGCAAAAGCTCACCTCATGTGGACTTATTGGACAAAGTTTCCAGTCCCATCTGTGTTACTTACTAATTGTATAACTTTAGACAAGTCAAGTAAGCTTTCTGGCCTGTTTTATCATATGCAAAATAGGATTTGGACTAGATTACTAAATACTTGGAACATAGTAAATGCTTAATAAATTCTTTATCTCTTTTCCCCTGTCATCTTCAATTCATCCATCCACCTTTATTTATCTTCCAATTCTAAATTTATAAAATTACCAAACAGAGTAATTAAGCTTTTCTTACCTACCCTGGAGTATTGTACAAAAAAAGCAATTGTATATGCATATATGTATAAAATTATATATACAAGGTGTTCCAAAAATCTTAGTAACGTTTTAAGCTATTAAAAATTTCTGAGACTCTCTCTCTCTCTCTCTCTCTCTCTCTCTCTCTCTCTCTCTCTCTCTCTCTCTCTCCCTCTCTTTCTCTCTCTCTCCCCCGCTGTAAAAAACTTAAACATATTCAATTAGGCAGTATGGCATGATGAAAAGAGAACAGATTCTGAGGTCAGAGGATCACAGAGCTTCAGAATTGGAAGGGATATCAGAGGTCATGGAGTGGGAAATGGAAATATCTCTAGGACTTACCCAGAGGCTGTTTATCCAGTTTTCACTTAAAGATCTCTAAGGAAGAATCTGCTTTGTCTAAATCTACCACAATCCTGCTGGTCCTGGCTCTTTCCTCTGGCACCAAGTAGAACAAGTCTAATGCCTCTTTTAGATGACAGCCTTACTTTTTCCTTTTTAAAATTATTTTTATTTCATTAAATATTTCCCAGCTAGTAAGTGTTATGTGTCTGAGGCTGGATTTAAACTAAGGTCCTCCTGACTCCAGGGCTGGTGTTCTATCCACTGCACCACCTAGCTGCCCATTCTACATTTTTCCAAATATTTATCCTTTTAACTTAGGTTGTCAGGTTTACTGGTATATAATTGAACAAAATAACTCCTAATAATTGTTTTAATTTCATCTTCATTGGTGATGCATTCACCCTTTTCATTTTTGATCGTAGTAACTTGGTTTTCTTCCTTCTTTTTTAAATCAAATTAACCAACTGTTTTATCTATTTTATTATTTTCTCATAAAACCAGCTCCTAGTTTTATTTATTAGTTCAATTTTTTAACAGTCAATTTTATTAATCTCTTATCACTTTCAGGATTTCCATTTTGGTGTTTAATTGGGGATTTTTAAAACTCGTTCTTTTACTAGTTTTTTTTTTTTTGGTTGGGCAATGGGGGTTAAGTGACTTGCCCAGGGTCACATAGCTAGTAAGTATTATGTGTCTGAGGCAGGCTTTGAACTCAGGTCCTCCTGAATCCAGAGTGGGTGTTCTATCCACTGAGCCACTTAGCTGCCCCCTTTACTAGCTGTTTTTTAAGTTGCATGCCCAAGTCATTGGTTTGGTTTTTCTCTCTTTTATTGATGTACACATTTAGAGATTTAAAATTTCCCCTAAGTACTGCTTTGGCTTTATCCCACAAATTTTGGAATAATGTTTAATTGTTGTCATTCTCTTTAATGAAATTATTGATGATTTCTATGATTTGTTCTTTTTTGGATTAGATTATTTAGTTTCCAATTAATTTTAACTTATGCTTCCACAGACCTTTATTAAATGTAGTTTTTATTGCATTATGTTCTGAAAATGTTGCATTTGATATTTCAACTTTTCTACATGTAGCTGTGAGGTTTTTAATGCCTCACTTTTTTTTTTGTAAATGTGCTCTGTAGCAGCTGAGAAAAAGACACACTCCTTTCTATTCCCATTCAGTTTTTCATCATACTTAACTTTTCTAAGATTCTATTGATCTCCTTGACTTCTTTCTTATTTATTTTATGGTTAAATTTACCCAGCTTTGAGAGGGGAAAGTTGAGATCACCCACTAATATATTTTTACTGTCTATTTCTTCCTGTAATTCATTTAACTTTCCTTTTAAGAATTTGAATGCTATGCCATTTGGTGCATATATGTTTAGTATTGATATTAACTTCATTGTTTATATTTCCTATGTTTGTGAGAGTATCAAGATGCAGAGTGATGGAGAAGAATTAGACAATTCAAAAGCACTTATGAATTACCTGCTATGTACAGGACACTTAATAGCTGTGTGACCTGGGACAAGTCACTTAACCCTGTTTGCCTCAATTTCCACATCTATAAAATGAGCTGTAGAAGGAAATGGAAAACCACTTCAATTATCTTTACCAAGAATGCCAAAAATGGTATCACAGAGAATTGGACACAACTGAAACAACTGAACAACAACATATACAAGACACAAAAAAGTATTGCAGGTATGCTGTCTTTTGTACCTTAAATGGAAAAATTACTTTGCACTACACTCTCATACAGATTATATCTAAATAATTTTAGAAGTCATTGTTCTTCTACTCTGTGCCCTTTTATTTCATTTTTCAATTAACAAGTATTTAAATTCTCTCCTTTTACGCAAAAGTTTTGGGGTTTTTTGCCTTTTTTTCTATATTCCCATGAAAACTATAAAACTGGAGATATTTTAGGTCAGCTTCTTCTTTGGAGTTTCCAGATAGTCAGCTTCTTATTTATGCTTTAATTTACATTATCTTTGTCTTAGAAAAAATGAACATATTTTCTTCTACAACAAACTCCACTTTGGATGGTATCAGCTGAAACAAGTCTCCTTCTCCAATATAGTTCCCTGAAGCAAGTCTGTGCTTCTGAATGAAACAAGTTCTCTCTCTAGGCCTGTTATCGCAGTGAATCCCCTCTTTGAGCTTTTAGATAGTAGAGGCCTGTGTTGCTTAGTTTCAGCTGGATCTAGTCTGCTTTTCAAATTCAAGGCTGTAAATAAACGTGTAAATTGGTTTTTATAAAGGATCATATGTATTATGATACTGAACCAACATGTCACATTAAGTCTAAAGCATCTAGCAATTATAGAACATCAGATTAATTCATACATTTGTACTTTGCCTTTCTCTATAAATTTGAGAGTAGAGATTTGTGATACTATAGTGTTCAGTTCAAAATAATCCAATTCAACAACAATTCATTAAGTATCTACTATATGGCAGGTACCTATAAGGTGCTCTGGTTAGACAAAAGCAAAATAATCTCCACCCTCAAGGAGTTTATATTCTACTGGATGAATGGGTAGGGAGTATGTATACAAACAAATAAATACAAAATGCATATAAAGTCATTGTAATTCAGGAGAAGGCAAAGGACTAATATTTGGAGGTAGAACAGGAAAGGTCTCATGTATAATATAACACTTAGCTGAAAAGAAAAGAGGTGAGAGATAAAATGTTATGGACAGGGAACAGAAAGTGGGCCAATTTGTCTATAACCTAGACTGCATGAAAAGAAAGAATGTTAGATCAAACTGAAATGATAGGTTGGAACTGTCAAATGCCAAATAGAGGACTTTGGGTTTTATCCCAGTGACAAAGGGAGCTGCTAGAGTTTGTTGAGAAGGAAGTGACATGCTCAGACATGTGCTTTAGGAAAATTGGCTTAGCATCTGAGTGTAAAATAAATGGGAAAAATGGAGAAACTAGAAGCAGAAGTACCTATTAGGATAGGAGGCTATTACAATAGTTCAACAACTTAAACAATAAACGATGAAAGTTTGAACTAGTGTGGTAGCTGTGGGAGTGGAAAGAATAGGATAGACATATGAGATGTAGTGGATGTAGAACTGACAAGATTTGACAACTGATTGGATATGGTCAAGGGGGGTAGGGAAGGAGATAAGCTAAAGATGCCTTTGAGGTAGGAAAAATGGGTGACTATGAAGATGATGGTTTCTTCAACAAACATAGGGATATTCAGGAATAGGGCAACTTTATGGGAAAAATAGTGCGTTCCTTTTTGGAGCTGTTGCATTTAAGATGTTTATCAAGCATGGAGATTTTTATCAGGCAGCTGATGTTGTGGAACTCGCGTTTAGGCCAGATAACAGGCCTAGCTGTATAGATTTTGGAATTATCTGCATAGAAATGATAACTGAATCAACGAGGCTTTATGAGATCACCAAAGGAAACAGAGTAGAGGAGAAAAAAGATTTCCCAAGATAGAACCCTATGGTATGACCAGATGTATGAGGCAGAAAATAGATGATGATGTAGGAAAGGAAACTGGGAAGGAGTTCTCAGAAAGGTAGGAAAAGGTAGGGTCATGAGGTTATGAAAAAGGAGACAGCATATGCCGGGTAAGTTAAGCCACGGCCACTCCCTTGACTACCATCTCCCCTTGGATCCACTTGCAGAAAAAACAAGGATCCTGAACCCAACAGCCTTAGGAATGGACACCTCAGTGCCTTCTAGCCATCATCCTGGGAAGAAAACTCTGTCAAAATGAAACCTAGCTATTGTTCCTGCAGGTGCTAGAGCCACATCTTTTGGAGACTTAGAAAAGACAATTTTTCTACCAGTCTTTGGCACTGTCAAATAGCTCAACTGATAGGATTGTATCAGTGGAAAATAACATTAAAGAAGTATTATTGCCATCTGCTTTGCCACTGCACCATAAAGACTACAATTCCTTTCCATCTGACTGGTAGCTGAAACCTTCCATATGTGTTGTCTGGAATGTTAGCTCCTTGAGACAAGGAACTGCCTTACCCTAGCACTCAGCATAGTGCTGGCTCATAACAAGAACTTATAATAAGAACACATTATATGGGGTGTGTAGGAGGGAGTCAATCAAAGAAAAATAATAGGATTGATGTGCAATCATTAGGGCCCAGGTAAGATAAGATAAAAAAAAATGTACTGAAACTAGTCATCATGGTTGTATAAGGTCTCCAGGGGCATTCAACATATTGCAAGTAGGAATCTGAATGGGAGGAAGTAAATCCAGGATTAGAGTTTGGAAAAAGGATGAGTGGGATTAGGACATAGGAGCAAGGGATGCAAGGATAGATTACAGTGTATTTTTTTTCTGCTGTTTAACTGTGGAATCAATGTCATGAATGGGAAAAAAGTGAGGTTAGGCCATAGGTGATGGACTAAGCAAGTAGGGATGGGTCAACAATTAGAAATTCTTGTGAGGATAAAGGAGAGATGAGGCATATATGAGATGCAATGGTAGGAGGTTATAGTCAGATACAGGAATTTCAGAATTCTGGATGATGGAGGCCAAATGCTTGTAGGTGTTGAGAAGAGCAGGAATATTACCATTAATTTATGTGCCTGAGGTGGAATAAAGGTGTGGGCCATGGGATTTAAGGTTAATGGAGTGGGAATGGAATATGTTTGAGGAGATATAAACATGTGTATCACTGGAGTCTTTAAATGTAAGGTCGGGAGCTAAGGTGGAAAGGCGGATTTAGCCAGTTGCTGAACTTTTTTTTTCAGTTGCTGAACTTCTTAAGAAAGGAGTTATGTATTGGAAGCTAATAGATAACATCACCAGAATCTGGATTGGCTAATCTATTTGGATGTTTAAAAGAGGAGAGGTTGCTGAGTGGTAGGAGCAGGAGCAGAGTCTGGAAATGGTAGTGAGGCATAAGGAATGTTCTTGGCTATGTCATTTAGCATCTTTGGATTCCAGGTTCCTCACTGGAAAAATGGGGTATGCAGTTAGATGATCTCTAAGTTACTTAGAGCTCTAAATCCATGATTCTAGGATCCTATAATCTCATCATGTTAGTTTAGTGTTTTGTGATTCATACAGTTTTTGGAAAGGTGACCATGTATTCTGTCTTCTCTTTTTGGATACAAGGTCCTTGAGAACAAGGACTATTTCATTTTCATCATTATACCCTCCAGTGTCTGAATAGTGACAGGCACATAGAAAGTGTAACAAATGCTTGTTTATTGATTGGGGCCAGGTTTCTGTCAATGCAGGAAAATACAAGGCACGTGGAAAGAACAAATCTAATATGAAATGAAATTTGTTAAAAATAGAATAAGGATTTATGATGGTTCAATGGAAGTGGGGGGGATTAGAGTAAAATGGAGATTTGGGAGAGGTAAGGCAGGGGTAGCTGGAGGGAAGGTAGAGGGGGAAGAGGCAGTCATAATAAGGGAGGGGAGGATTCCTCCAGTCAGTCTTCTATTCTGAATCAAAGTTTGGTAGATAAGAAGAGATTTGAGGAGTGGAAAGTTTTGAGGTAACTATGAGGATGAAGAAAAGGGTTAGAAGTTGTAAGGTAGAGTGTAAGGTGGAATGACAAGAGGTTATGAGTAAATAAATTTCATAGTTCATAAACATGGAAGTGGAACACCCATAGATGATGGCAAGATCATCTTTTGCCATCTCTGTGTGTAGCTGAGGTAGGGTGGAGAAGTAGATTTTAGAAAATGAGCAAGTTGTAAGTCAGTTAGGATACTGAGGGAATAACAATATGTATGGTGAAGTCCCCTATTATGAGAGCAGGAATTGAGGAAGAGAAAAAGACTATAAGCCAGACATTAAACTCAGTGAGGAAAGAAGGAAGGAGTTCTGGAGATTGGTGATGATAGCTAGTAGAATCTTAATTAGATGATAAATATGGGTTGAATGTCCCTAAAAAGAGGAATGATTACTGAGTGATAGTGTTAAATGGATGGCAGATTCTAACTCCCCAAGCATGATCAATGTGTGTGTGTGTGTATAAGTGAAAGTACAAATAGCTCTGGAAAGGGTGATCAGGGATGCTGTGTCATTTAGAAGGAGCCAGGTCTCATTGCGTGCATGCAAGAAGATGGAAGGAGTAAGGAAGGAGTAAGAAAGGAAAGAGTTCAAGATGAAAGCAAGTTTGTTACCTATGGAGCAAGCATTCTAGAGAGCAGAGTAGAAGGGTGGGTAGATATGTGTGGAGGATGGTTTGAGGGAGGTGAAGAAAAATCATTGGTGAGTGGGAACTGGGTTTGTACAATGTAAGTATGGATTGGGAAGGATATGATGCAATAAAAATGTGGTAATCACTGGGGAATGAGTTCAGGTTGATGATCATTGTTTCCTGGAGGTAGATAGCCAATGTATCTGAGTGTATCTGAGCAGAAGGTGAGCACAAGACTGCCTTACCACTCTCCTTCTCAAAAACCTTCAATGGTTCCCCATCGTCTACCAAAAAATAAATACAGACTCCTTAGCCTGGGCTTCGGAGTACTCCACAATATGATTTTTGTTTTCATTATTTCATATTATTTCTGCTCTCTTGCCGATGTGAAACACTAGCCATTCCCTATTCTGCTTCTGTTCTCTTATGCTTTCTGGGCTCTGTGTATGCTGATCCCTATGCCTGGAATGGATTTCTTTGAAAGGAGAAAATTAATACCCTCAATGAAGAGAATTATGGAATTTCATGAAGACCAATGGCTTCCTATTAATAGTGGATTTTCTCTCTTTTAGTTTCAGCCAAGCTGAATGGATAGAAAGGCAGCAATGTGTTCTGAGGAACAGGAGCACTTTTGACACAGTGACACAGTCTGTGACCATCAAGCAGCCCATTAGGAAAGAACTGTTCCAACGTATTTAATATCTGGGGAAGTTGCTAAAACTTGGAATCCTTAGCCTTCTGGGGCCCTAACTCTGGATTCATAGTGAGTTGCCTTTTCTAACTGCGTTAGTGATTGGCAATACTGCGCAATGTCCATGCTTCCATATTTTAATAATGTTTTATTTTTGGGAAAAAAAAAGCATAATTGAATGGAAAAATGTGCAAATTCTCCGTTACTCTTTCTTGCCTATGGGAAACTCAGCTGTTCATGCCATGAGGCTAAAACAAAGATACACTGTCTATCTGGTGACACAGTATGTCTTAATTCCTGCGGAAGTGGCTGGAAGCAAATAAATACCCTCCTAAACTAACTTGCTTTGTGAGTTGTAAAAGAAAAGTGATGGTGAGAGTCATATCTTCTCCTCTACCTATCCCAACAAGAACACCTTTCTCTTTGGGGAACAAGATAGGAAGAATAGAGACACATGTCATTTGAGGATGATGTAAGAATTGTTATAGTACACAGGAAGGAATGTGACATTTGGAGTCAGGAGATCTGGGTTCTCCCATGCTAGGCATTAGCCATGTGACCTCTTCATGGCATTCAAAACCTTCTGAAATTTGGTTCCCATCTATATTTCTTTTTGGAGAGCACGTCCTATTTTCTAGAACGATAGTTCTAGAAAACAAACATATCCTTAAGAAGTATGTGAATAGTTTTCAGAGGGTCTATACATTTAGATGTGAAAAAAAACATTTTAATTTTCACTAACCTTTAATTGAAATTTAAAATCTCCTTCAATTATGAAAGTAGGCAAAAAACATTATTCTGAGGAAGACTGCATAGCCTTCACCAGATTGCCAAAGAGCATAACAAACACACAAAAGATAAGAATCCTGGGTTCCAAAAGGATTTGGATGAGGATCTTGAAAATCTTTCTGTTCTGGGATTATGTTTGATTGCAATGTCATCCCTGGTGAATTGCCTAAATATTAATTTTGATTGGCTTTAATTTAATTATTGAGTGTTTGCATTGAAACCAGGTGTTTCTTATGCATGGTACAGAGAAAAGAACATTGGTTTTAGACTCAGAAAACCCATCTTTGTTATTTATTATGTCTGTGATCTTGGGCAAGTTAGCTAATCTCCTTGGGCCTCAGTTTCTCATCCATAAAATAAGAATGTTGTATCACCTAGACTCAGAGGTCACTTCCAACAGGAGTTGAATGAATCTATGAATCCTTTGCTATGGGAATGACTTGGAAAAGTGGCCAGTAATCTCTTGTATATTTTCCACATTCCCAGAAAATAGTTATCAGTATTATATGACAATTGTTAAATTCTTCTTGTGAGAGTTTGATACAGCTTATTGAGACAGAAAGGTTTCTTGGAGGCTGAAATTTGATAATAAAGCTCACACTGAGAACATACTTGTTTTGTTGCATCACTGTATACAAATGTAGATTATGGCAGTCTAAAACAGGACCTGCAACTTTATGTCATATCTCTAGTGACTAACATAGGCAAAGATAGACAATAAGTATTTATTGAGCTCTTGCTATGTATCAGGCACTGTGCTAAGCAATGGAGATAAAAAGAAAGCAAAAAGTCCCTGCTCCTACTCTCAAGGAGCTCACAGTCTAATAGGGGAGACAACATGCAAATAACTATGTATATATGTATACATATATTTCTATATGCACAAATTTATATATGTGTGTGTAAATGTATGTATAGATAGATAGACATAGACATATAATAAATTGGGGAAATATGATTATGTATCACACTTTGTATCTCAGAAAATTTTTCTGGTCAATAAGACTTACAGAAGGCTCGTTGGTGTTAGAACACACATGGTGACTGAGATATTTTGAATTATTTTGGGCACTTTTTCAATCATTTTACCCATTGTGATTGATCTGTGTCATATTACAGTCTAAAGCCAAATGAGGATTCTTGGAATTCATGGCTCACAATCCCAAGAATACATTGACTTTTCCAGTGAGACTCACACAGCTGTGGGAAAGAATATTGCGATGCCTTGAAAATAGTGGTAGTTCAAATTTTTGCCTTTCTTATTGAAGACAGGGATGACAGAGAGATCTTGTTCCATCTATTATATTCTTGCTAATTTCCAATTTCCTTAACGTGATTACTATTCCATAGCACAATTTGTCTTTTCTAAGCACATGCTGCATTTTGCTCATGACTATAATTCTCTTTATTTTAAAATAGATCGTTCTTCCTTCAAACTTTAGTTTTCTAATTTTTTGGGGGGAATGGAAGTAAAAATAATTTCTAAGATCATTCCTTTTGTCCTTTTTAAAAAATTATGCCAGATTGTGGGGCAGCTAGGTGGCACATTGGGTAAAGCATTGGCCCCGGAGTCAGGAAAACCTGATTTCAAATCTGGCCTCAGACTCATACTGAACAAGTCGCTTAACCCTGTTCCTCCCCATCCAAAAAAAAAAAAAAGAGAATTATGCCACATTGGATTTTTCCCTCCTAAACATTTTTAGCAGCAATAATGGAATAATGGACAGAAAGTGGGTCTTGAATTTAAGAAGAGCTAGGTTCAAGTCCTGCTTCTGCTGCAAACTGGTTGTGTGACTGTGCGACACACACATATCTCACTTAACATCATAGAAATACCACAAAGAATAGTCTTCGTATTATTATATTTAGTTAGTATTATAATTCTTCCCATTAAAGTATGAGTTTCTTGAAAGCAGGAGTTTCTTTCATTTCTTTGTATCCCTAGAACTTAGCACGGTGCTTTTCACATAGTAGGTGCTTAATAAAGGTTTATTGACTGACTACCTGACACTTTTCAGGTGAAGAAATTGAGCCTAGGAGCACTTAACTAGCCCAAGGTCATAAATCTAGTGAGCAGTACTAACAAACCTTAAACACAGAAGTCCAGAAAAGCTCTATGGAATGGGCAAAGGGAAAGGAAAAACACATTTTTGACTCAAACCTTGGTATCTTTCCAGTGGTTGTCACTATGGTTTTATACCTAGTTTTTGGGTATTGAATAAGGACACTGGAAATCTACAAATGGAATTCTCTGAGATGTTGTAACTGAGGAAAAAGATAACTGAAATAGTTGTTTTTAGTCACAAAATAAATTCTGAAGTGAGATTATATATGCAAAAGATGTAAAGCACCTTTTAAATCTAGATTTAATATTAGTTCATGGTCATTGCAAAAAGAACTTGAATATGCACCTTTAATTGACATGGAAATGAGGAGATTCTGTCCCTTACAACAAATGAAGAATCAAAAATTCATAAGCCCCTGCGTAATAAACCTAATCCCCCAAACACTTAAGTCCCTTATGTAATAAAACAAGAATATCATGCATGGAATACAAGAGTCCAATTTTAATTAAAAAGTCAGTTGAGAAGTCCATTCAGATTCATAATCTGCAGAACATGCTACCTTTGAACTCTTTTTTTGAGAAATTTTAATGAGTAGAAAGACATCTGCTGAAGGCTATTTAGGAATCAATAGGACACATTAGCTGAAGGCAGTTCAGGCTGCCCCAGCAGCAGATGGTTGTGTGAGAGTGCATCCTTATAATGGCTTATTAATGATAGCATGCATCTAGTGGGGAGTGGAGCTCTTGTTTTACAACTAGCAAGGATCAAAATGGAGAAAAGTTCCTACTGGTCCAGATAATGAGGGCCTTAGAATGCAATGCTTATCAAAAAGTCATGATGTGATAATAAAATAAGGTCTTTTTAAAAAAAATGAAAAATGACTTCCATAAAGCAATAAATGAGAAAACACATAAATCCCTAAATCATCCTTTAAGACTGTACACAGAAAAAGACACAGAAGACTCAACTAGATAGGAAATCTTTAAAGGTAATAAAAAATTGAATAGAATAAAATTTCAGAGTAACTAAAGCAGTCCATTTTATCCTTTAATATATTACATTTCAACATATATAGTTAATGATTTAATAATTGGCACAAATTAATCATTGTAACGTATCATTTGACTCAATTCAGTAGTCTAAGAATGTCCCATTTTGTTTTAAGGCTGAAAGGCTGAGTAGCAATTTTTCTCTCCATAGATCATTTCTGAATGCTATATTATATTACCTATGTTAGTTAAGATACTTTGAAAAATTATGTGAATGAATGTATTAAAAGTCCTGAAATATTCAGCTTTAGAATATCTAGAATAGTTTAGTAAATTTGGGGCTAAGTATTGGTTTGAAGGTACAGTTCTATGAAATAAGCTTTGAACTTATTGATTGCTAATTAAAATTTTCCTAATTAACAATGTGACATCCCCCTAAATTGATCACTCTGTGCCTTAATTTTCCCACCTAACAAGTGAAGATAATGCCTGTATACCTATGTTTAAGGGTTATTCATAGGCTCAAATGAGATAGTATACATAAAATATTTTGCAAATGTAAAACACTATATAAATGTCTGATATTATTATTTTATTTTATTAAATTTGTATGATCACAAAGTACTTGCATGGTTTGATTTAATTCATCAAAAGTTTATTAAAGCAATAAACAATCAAATGTATTGTGTTAACAGGAATCACAGCATGGTAACAATCACTGAGCTTTTCTAAATATTATCTCAAAATACATTTCTGAAGTCAATGGTCTTTTTATATCCACAATACACTGGGTTTCTCTTACTGCTTTTCTTTCCCACCTTACCAAGGTTTCCTTCAAGGCCTTAGTCTTATAAAAGAAGACCAAAAGATAATAGCCAACACTTCAACAGTTGCCCAGAGAACTCATCTAGACTGCCATAATAATGATGATGATGATAATAATAATAATAATAAAAAATCACTAACATTAATCAATTATATTAAAGTTTACAAAACATTCTGCATATATCATTTCACTACATTATTATAACAACCTCATGATACAGTTCTACTTTTATACCCGTTTTACAGGAGGGGAACTTATAGCTGGAAGATTTTAAGTGACCTGCCCAGGGTCATACCACTAGTAAGTGTCTGAGGCAGTATTCAAACAGATCTTCTCAACTCTGATCCAGGAATTCTTTCCACCATGCCTCCTATCTCTCAGTTATGTTACATTACTAATAATACGTAATAACTTCTAATGATTATCAAGGGATAGTTCTCTTATTTTCTTGGTTCTCCTGAGCCCTGGGCTTGTCCTAACTCCTTTAATCAATTACTAGTAATAATATTTTGTAGTCAGCTTACCTCTACTTTAACAAAATTCTATCCTCTCCTTTTTTTTGGGGGGGGAGGGGATTATGGTAGTGGTGGGGATAGTAGAGAAGTAGGTCTGGATTTGTGATTACATCAGAGTAGGGAAGTCCCCATGTGGAAGCATCCCTGAATTGATACTGATCCAACATTGGTCGTCTTATTAGGGCACTGAGAGTTTAAGCAACTTGCCACAGTCACCTGGCTGGTATATGCCAGATTCAGAACTTGAAACAGCATTGTCATGATTCAAGGGATGATATTCTAACTGCTTTGCCGTACTGTCTTTCCTGTCTTTTACTACTATGAAAAAAAGTATATTACCTCTGTCCTCCTCACCAGAATCTTACATAGATTACCTGCAGAATTTGTGTGGTGAGAACTACAAGTTTTCCCCCAAAATTTCACAAGAATGTTTTTCTTTATGATAAGCAGTATTTAAGAATCAAACAAAAACTCTAGTAGTGCTCAGTAGACAAACTAGCACTAAAGATTAATAATTAGGCATCATCATATCTTGCCCAAATTTGATTTCTGTGCAGCCCAGAGCCTTTGAAATGGCATTTTGCTTCCTGATATTTTCATCTGCAGGATCCTCTCTAATGTTCTATGTTTTCACTTTTATATTGTAGAGTTTAGTAAAGAGGTTGTCTTGTTTTTTTTTTTTTTTAAAGAAATAGCATAATGTAATTTCTCTCTCAGTTTCCTTTTGCCTAGAATAAGGGAGTTGTATAAGATAATCTCTGAGGCCCTTCAGCTTTAAAATTCTATGATCCTCTAAGAAACTGGTCCACAAGTGGTTAAAAGAAGCATCAAGTATTAACCTCTGAGATCTAATAAAACATTTGCAGCCAGCTCTGTGGCCCTAGTGTCTGAGACCCATTGATCCATTCATTATTATGTACAACAGCTGGTGAGCAGCCTTGGATCACGTCCCACTTTCTTAGCCTTCATGAACATATGTGATAGTTATGCTGGATAGTTAAATCTTTTGCATATTTGCTGACAGAAGAAAAGAGATAATTTAAAAACTAGATCTATGAAGAATTCTCCACCCCCCCCTTTTCTTAAAATGGGAGCTACCAATGATCAGTTCCTTCCTCCTTGAGTTATTTTATATTCATTTTATAAATCTTTATAAATTTACATATATACATAGTGTTTCTTCCAAAAAATGTAAGTTTCTTGAGAATAGGGACTTTTTTTTTTGAGAGTAAGGACAGAGACTCTTTTGTCTCTATATTTCAGGTGCTTAGCACAGTATCAGGCACACTGCAGACACTTGGCCCAAAATCTGACCAGAGAAATAGTAAGGAAAAGTAGCAATGGCATATGGTTTGGGCCTGTTTACTCTATGAATAAATCTCTTCAATTTGGAGTCTTATCACTTCCTGATACACGATCTGTTATGAATGACAGGCTGTAGTCCAATTATTTTGATATTTAGTTATTTCCCTTTTAAATAAACACTAGAGTTGGGTCAAGTCCCCTTTAAGCAAACTATAGCCTGAAAAAAATTTTTTAACCTTTTTTAATTCACATTGGAAAGCAATGTCTTGTTTAAGATCTTAATGAGTTCTGTTCACTGTGTAGCCTATGATAAGGCCTGGGATCTGAAGATCAAACATGAGGAAGCCAGAAAATCAAATTGTTCCAGGGACATTTCCCTAACTTTATCTGCAGAGGAAATACATAACTCAGAAGGAACATTATTTCTATCTAGTTCTCCAGACCAAACTGCCCAGCTGGTGGTTTTTGAACAAGTTTATTAATCCTGAGAAACTGAGGAATTCCCTAAGACCTCTTAGACAGCAATGTCTGTAAGTGCAGTTATTGGAATATTGTCTGATTCTACTTATGGAAAGCACAGCTGTTGAAGGAAATCACTCTCAATTGACATTTGTGATAATTACCTGCACAGTCAGCCCTCTCTGGTGGCTAAAATCAGTCTGGTTTCGGTCAAAACTAATTTGAAGAGATGGCACACGTTTCTATATTCAGTACTTGAGTAAATTGTTTTTCCTTCTGCGGTGAGTAATAAAATAAGGCAGGACCCATCTAATGAAAGGCTTGAGACTAAAGGCAGAGAGGGCCCAATTCTTGCATTAGTTTTTCTTTACACAGTAGCAGTTTTACCTCAACCGAAAGATTTGACCATCTCAGCGTTGATGTAGGTATTTGCCTAAATCTGGGGGTAGGAGTAGAGAGTAAAAGTCACATTATAAAGGCATTGCCCATATGCGCATGTCTGAAATCAACTATCTGAATGGTGGAAAAGTTGTAATGGCAAATAGTAAGGAAGGATTTTTAACCATAAAAATAGGTTGTCCTTTTGGTGAGGAGATTTTTTTTTTCTTGAGAAATTTTCAGAATCTGCATGGATCAGATAAAATAAATCTTGGATATGGTGTTTAGAAGAGTAGAACTGCAGAAATTTCTGTCAACAAAGAAGCCAGTAAATTTTTTTTTCCAAAATGAGAACATTGTAAAACACTTAGTAATGTCATCTTTTTTTTAAAAAAAACCCAACATATTTATATTTCATTAAATATTTCCCAGTTACATGTAAAAAAATTAACAATCATTTTTTAAGATTCTGAATTCCAAATTCTCTCCCTTTCTCTGTCCTTTCCCACATCTTGAGAAGACAAGCAATTTGACATCAATTATACATGTAAAATCATGCAAAATGTGTTTCCATATTAGCCATGTTGCAAAAGAATACACAGACAAAAATAAAACAAGCAAAATAAGTGAAGAGAAAAATATGTTTCAGTCTACATTTGGAGTTCATCAGTACTCTCTCTGGAGGTGGATAGCATTTTTTCATCAAGTGTCCTTTGGAATTGTTTTGGATAATTATCTTGATCAGAGTAGCTAAGTCTTTCATGGTTGAATGTCCTTGTGATATTGCTGTTACTATATACAACATTCTCCTGGTTCTTCTCACTTCACTTTGCATCAATTTATATAGGTTTTTTCAAGTTTTTCTATAACCACCCCACTCATTTCTTACAGAACAATAGTATCCCATTATAACCATAAACCACAACTTGTTCAGCAATTTCCTAATTGATGGATGTCCCCTTGATTTCCGATATTTTGCTACCACAAAAAAAGAGCTGTTATGAATTATTTGTATACTCAAAGGTCTTTCTCTCTGTCTCTTTTCTTTTTATCTCCTTGGGATACAGACCTAGTAGTGGTATTGCTGGTCAAAAGGTATGCACAATTTTATAGCTCTTTGGGTGTAGTTCCAAATTGTTCTCCAGAATGCTCTGACTAATTCACAATTCTACCAATAGTGCATTAGTGTCCTTGTTTTTCCACATCCTCTCCAGCACTTGTCATTTTCCTTTTCTGTCATGTTAGCCAATCTGATAGGTATAAGATGGTATCTCAGAGTTATTTTAATTTGTATTTCCCTAGCCAATAGTGATTTAAAGCATTTTTTAATGTGACTATTGATAGTTTAATTTCTTCTTCTGAAAGACTTCATATTCTTTGGCTATTTCTCAACTGAGGAATGGTTTTTTAAAAAAAATTGGTTCAATTCCCTATATATTTGAGGAATGAGTCCTTTGTCAGAGAAACTTGCTATCATTTCCCCTCAGTATCCTATTTTCCTTCTAATTTTGGTCGCATTAGTTTTGTTTGTGCAAAAGCTTTTAATTTTAAGTAATCAATATCCACTTTAATGGATATAATGTAATATAACCAATATACATTTTACTTCCCATAATGCTCTCTAGCTCTTGTTAGGTTATAAACTCAGATCTGATGTGCATTTTTCCATGCTCCCCTATTCGCTTATGAAATCATCCTTGATGTCTAAATAATTTATCCATTTTCACCTTTTCTTGGTATATAGTGTGAGATGTTTTTGCCGAATTGCTTTCTGGTTTTCCCAGAAATTTTTTTAAATCAAATTTTGAATTATTACCCCGAAAGTTTGGATCTTTGGGTTTATCAAATACTAGATTAGTATGATCATTTATTGTGTGCCCAATCTATTCCACTGGTCCACCACTCTATTTCTTAGACAATACCAGATTGTTTTGGTGATTACTTCTTTGTAATGTAGTTTGAAATATGAAACTACTAGGCCACCTTTGTTCACATTTTTTTTTATTGATTCCCTTAATATTCTTGAACTTTTGTTCTTCTAGATGGATTTTGTTACTATTTTTTGAGGTTTGTAAAATAATTCCTTGGTAGTTTGCTTTGTATGGCACTGAATAAGAAAATTCACAGGTAGAATTGTCATTTTTAGTATATGAGCTCAGACAGCTCATGGGCAATGAATGTTTATCCAGTTGTTTAGATATGACTTTATTTGTGTGAAAAGTATTTTATAATTGTGTTCATATAATCCCTGGGTTTGTCTTGGCTGATAGACTCCCAAGTATTTTATATTGTTTACAGATATTTTAAATGGAATTCCTCTTTTTATCTCTTGCTGCTGGGGTTTTTTGGTAGTAGATAGAAATGTTGATGATTTAGGTGACTTTATTTTATATCCTGCAGTTCTTCTGACATTGTTAATTGTTTCAACTGGTTTTTTAGTTGATTTTCTAGGATTCTCTATATCTACATCTACAAAGAGGGATAGTATTTTCTCATCACCTATTTTTATGCCTTCAATTTCTTTTTCTTATTTTATTACTATAGTTAGCATTGGGAAGACTTCAAGTTTATCTCCATTACAGATGATGCTTACTCTTGCTTTTAGATAGATAAAACTTATTATTTTAATAAAGACTCCATTGATTCCTATGCTTACTAGTATTTTTTTTAAACAAGAATGATGTTTGTATTTTGTCAGAGGCTTTTTCTTCATCTATTAATTGTATAATTTTTATGGTTTTTTAATTGATATGGTCAATTATGCTGATAGCTTCCCTAATATTTAAGTAGCCCTACATTCCTGGTATAAATCCCACCTAGTCATAGTGTATGATATTTTTGATATATTGTTGAAATCTCTATGCTAGTATTTCATTTAAAAATATATTCATATTTATTAAGGAAATTGGTCTACAGTTTTTTTCTTTGAGTTTGATCTCCCTGGTTTAGGTATCAAATCCATATTTGTGTCATAAAATGAATTTGGTAGGACTCCTCTATACATTTTTTCAAATAGTTTATGTTATATTGGGGTAAACTATTCCTTAAATGCTTGGTAGAATTCATTTGTAAATCCATCTAGCCCTGGGGATTTTTTTTCTTAGGGAGTGCAATTATGGCTTATTCAATTTCTTTTTCTAAGAAAGGATTATTTAAGTATTCTATTTTTACTTCTGTTATCCTGTTTATATATTTTTATACAGTTCATATATATATATACATATATAAAATATTCATCATTTCACATAGATTGTTAGGTTTATTTGTATATAATTAGGTTAAATAGCTCCTCTAATAATTGCTTTAATTTCCTCTTTATTGGTCGTGTATTTACCCTTTTCATTTTTAATACCAGTAATTTGCTTTTCTTCTTTCTTTTTTTAAAAATCAAATTAACCAATAGCTTGTCTATTTTTTTCATAAAACCAGATCCTAGTATTATTTATTATTAGTTCAAAGGTTTTTTACCTTTAATTTTATTGATATCTCCTTTGATATTCAGAATTTCTACTTTGGTGTTTGATTGGATATTTGATTTAATTTGGTGTTTGATTTAATTTGTTCTTTTGCTAGTTTTTTTTTTCATTCCCAATTGATTGATTTACTCTTCCTCTTTCTCTTTTTTTGGTATACGTATTTAGAGAAATAAATTTCCTCTAAGTACTGCATTTGCTGAATTCCACAAATTTTGGAATACTGTCACATTGTTGTTATTTTCTGTAATGAAATTATTGATTGTTTTTATGATTTGTTCTTAAACCACTCATGCTTTACAATGTAACTAGTTTCTAATTATTTTTGAAGCTATGCTTCTACAGTCCTTTATTAAATATAGTTTTTATTGCATTGTGGTCTGAAAAAGGGTACATTTAATTTTTCTGCTTTTCTGCATTTGATTGTGAGATTTTTAAACCCTAAGATATCATCAATTTGTGTGAAGGTGCCTGGTATAGCTGAGAAAAAATGGTATACTTCTTTCTTTTTCTATTCAATTTTCTCCAGAGGTCTATCTCCTAACTCTGCTAAGATTCTATTCATTCTCTTGACTTTTTTTCTTATTTTTGGTTAGATTTACCTATTTCTGAGAGGGGAAAGTTGAAGAGCTCCACTAATATAGTTTTTCTGTATTTCCTCCTGTAATTCATTTAACTTTTCTTTAAGAATTTGGATGTTATGACATTTGGTTCATATATAACATTGATATTACTGCATTGTCTATGGTTCCTTTTAGCAAGATATAGTTTCCCCACTTATCACTTTTAATTGAGTCTATTTTTACTTTTCCTTTGTCTGAGATCATGATTGTTACACCTGCTTTTTGTACTTCAGCTAAGCACAATAGATTCTGCTCCAGCCACTTATTTTAACTCTTGTGTGTCTCTCTATTTCTAGTGTGTTTCTTGTAAACAACATATTGTTAGATTCTGGTTTCCAATTCATTCAGCTATACGCTTCTGTTTATTGGTGAGTTCATCCTATTCACATTCCCAGTTGTGATTACTAACTGCATTTCCCTCCATCCTATTTTCTTTTGTTTTTCTCTCTCTCTTTTTATCTTATCACTTCTCAAAAGTCTGTTTTTCTTCTGACCACTATCCTCTTTCATCTTCTTTCCCTTTTATCACCCTCCCCTTTCTCTTATCTTCTTCTCCCCCTAACTCCTATTTGGAAAGATAGATTTGTGTTGCTGGTTTTACACACATGCACACAGATATATATATATATATATATATACACATATATATATGTATGTATATATATACATATATATGTATATATATACACATATATATGTATGTATATATATACATATATATGTATATATGTATATATATGCATACATATATATGTATGTATATATGTATATATATATATACATACACACACACATATATATATATTTCCCCTCCTTTTTTGCACCAATTTAGATATCAGTGAGGTTCAAGCATAACCCATTCCCACCATTTTATCCTTCATTGTAAAAACTCTTCCTTGCCTGCCTCTTTTATGTGAGAATTTTTTTTTATTCTTTCCCCACTTTCTCCTTCTCTCAAGCCTTCCCTCTTTCTCACCTACTCATTTTTTTTAATAATCTCAACATAATTGAATTATTCTCATATCCTCTTTCTATGTAGAATACTTCTAATTGTCCTAATAATGATAAAATTTAGAAGATACATGTGTCATTTCCCCTTATAGAAAGATATATGGGAATGGTGGTGGAGGGGCATGGCCTCAAGCTTCAGGCTTTTTCTCACTGCTGTTTTCAGAGCTAGTTCTAGGGGTTTGGAAGGTTTTTTTTTTTGTGCTTCCAAGGTGTTGTCATCTGGAGAAAGGTGTGGTCACTGCCTTCTTAGTCTGCACCGTAGTCCTTACCCAGGAAGGGCTTCTGATCCCTTTGGATTGCATTCAATACTTGTCATCAGGGTCCCTGATACCATGGCTCTTCCGTGAGTTCTTTCTGGGCTTGAGACCACTTCCCCATTTTTCTTTGGAGTTTTGCTCATAGGTGTTTTGACATTGTTGTCCTCTTCTGAGTTTGTATCTCGATCTTCCCTGCCACCATAAGAACTTTCTATGGTCAGATTCTTTTTTTTTTAAATCTTTTTCCTTTCTTTTAAATTTGAGCCCTGCTCCCCAGGGTAGAAGGGGTACTGTCTCAGGCTTCTTGTGCCAGGAGCTACAGGCCCCATCAGTTTACCTGGTGCTGCACTGATGTTGCACTGAGGTCTTTTGGGGGGGGCTCTTCATGTCTGGTACAGCCCTGAGGGAGTGGGGTAGGGGGTGCTGGAGGCTCTAGGGGTCTAGCAGCTTACCTGGTACTGAGCCAGCATCCTAGTACTGGTGTCTGGTTGAGGCTAGTGGAGTGTTTCTGCCCTGGGGCTATGATGAAGCACATGGCAGTCTGGCTGTGGTGGCTGTTTATTGGCCCAGGGCAATGCTGAAGCAAGAAGAGGTCTGGTTGCTAGAGGTTTCCTGTTTGCCTGTGGCTATGCTGAAGCACTTGGCAGTTCTTGGGGCTGTAGTCTGCCCATTTCCCTGGCTATGCCAAGGCATGTGGGGAGTCATGGTGTTGGCATTTGCCTGCTCCACCACACCGTAGCTCAGGATCTCCTGCCTCCCTGCTACTTTGGGACTGGAAACAATACTGTACCTCAGGGTCCTTGAACCCTGGTTACCAAAAACAATACTGTCCCTCAGGGCTTCTTTCTGACCAGTTGTCAGGCCCCCTACCACATGTAGCTTGAGAACTCCCAAAGCTGCTGCTGCTTCTGTCAGCACCACCTGATGGGTGGCCCTTCTGTAGTGAATTTATGGGAAGACATGAACAAGAATTATGTAAGATAAGTAAATACGGATGTGTTATGATCTGCGTTATTGGAGGGAATATTCCCATTGATGGTTTTCACAAATTTATTGCAATATTGAAGAATAGGTGATTGGCTGTAAGGGCATGTGATACAGTGGAGAAAACATTGAACTTGGAGTCATGAGAACCAGATTCTAATCTTGCTTTCCCACTAACCAGCTGTATGACTCATGCCTCCATGCATCATATTCTTCATTTGGAAAATTGGGCTTTTAGTCCTAGTTTTCTGTACTTCCCAAGATTGTTGTGATATTCAAATGAGAAAATGGTTGCAAAATGCCATTATTACTAATAGCTTCCCTCCTTTTTGTTTTCTTTAAATTTCTAGTTACTTATAAATGCCAGAGAACACAGTCTGCTTTCAAATGAGGTCCAAATTAGAAGAAAAAGTATTCTGACAATGATTTTTTAAAACACTTTGAAAAGACTATTTTAACCCTATGTGTTTATGAATCTGTTATTCAAAGTCAGAAAAAAGATGTGAAATTAGAAGTCTTTGAGTAGCTAATATGGGTCTCTGAGACTTTCCTGGGATGGAGATTTTGTACATGTCATCAGTTTGGCTGATGTACACTAGGAAAACATGTGACTGTATTAGCTTCTGATGAGCCAGGTGGTATGTGGGCATTTATTCTGGCAATCCAAATATATCGGTAATTGAGTTGGTCAGCATGGTTCCAGGCTGGGCGCTTCTTGACCCATGAGGAAACAAACCCATTGACTTGTCAGCTCACTTATAGAGAGCTGGTTATTAATCATTATTTCTGCATAAGCAACAATAGGCCAACATAAAATTGGCCTCCTTTTATATAGCTGGCCAATGCCCTTTCACCTTTCATTCTCTTTTAATAGGTCAGGGATGGAGTAAAGATTGAGGTGGGGATTGGAAGAGGAACACAGACAGATGGGCTGTCAGCCCTCATACTTAACAATGTATACACAGGCCTAATGGTCCTATCTTTTAGTAAAAGTCATGCTTATGAGGAAATAATTTAGAATTTGCATATTCAAGATGTCTTGGAGATCAGTTCACTTTCCATCTGTGCTATGACAGCTTGTAGATGATCATCCTGTGTTTTTAAAAACAGTTCACTCATTACACATAATGCATATCCATGTCTCCTGAAAGCTAAAAATCTTTTAGATCATCATCAGCATCATTGGAAATCTATTCTTACTTTCCTATGATTTAGTCAGAGAGGTCTGATCTTTCTTTCATGTAAATCTTGGGAAATTTCTCTCTCTCTCATTTGTTTCTAGCTAAATCATAGGAAGTCTTTGTGGTACTTCTTTTGGGAAAAAATGATGCTTAATGACCTTTAATACTATGTTAATGCTATTTAATTAACATGCTTAATAATAATATTAAGTAGGCCAGAAATTATTATTTTTTTAGCTTCCAATGTGCTTATTTTGTCTGTGTTTCAGATGGATGCTGAAGTAGCCTTGTCTTTCCCTATTGCCATAAAATAAAGTCATAAATTTAGAACTAGAAGAACTCAAACATCATCTAGTCTAGCCCTCTTACAAGTGATGAAACTGAGAATCCAAGAGGTAAAGTGACTTGTCCCAAGTCACACAAATGGTTAGTGGTTAAACCTTGAACCCAGGTTCATTGACTCCAAATCCATTGCTCTTATTCAGCAAAGTCAGCATTTTTCCGTTCTTCTCTGAAAATGATGAAATTAAGAGACTGAAGACCTATGCCAGTAATGGAGCCAAAATTCAAATAGAGGTCCTTTGGCTTCAATCCATTGTTCTTTCAAGGTCAGTAGCATATAAGATAGAAGACTGGACTTGGAGTCAGGAGAACTTGAGTTCAAGTTTTACTTCAGATACTTACCTGGGCAAAGATAAGTCATTTAACCTTTTTCAGCCTCAGTTTTATCATCTGTAAAAAGGGGATAATAGTGTATAACTCTCAAGGTTGTTTTGAGGATCAAAATGAAATAATATGTGTAGAAAACTTTTCAAACACTGAAGCTTATAAAAATGTTAGCTATTTGTATTTTAAAATATTATGGATATATTAGCAGTTTAAATAACTGAAAAATAATAGCAGCTTAATTTATTGTAGATGATTGCTAAATAGAAGCATGTGTATAGTTATGAAGTTAAGATTTACCAAAGAATATATAAGCTAGATTTTTTCATTATTGAAAGTTTTACTGAACATCAAGCCAGTTGATTAAAGCAATAGTACAGAAAACATTCAATTTGAAAAGATCAAATTGATTTCAGGAGATTCACTTTTCATTTAACAAATGGAATTTATAAATAGCACTGGGTCATATGACAAATCTACTTAAAGAAATTCTTAAACTTTGTAGTACAATGTTTCCCAAACAGTGGTCTATAAAAACATGGCAAATAAGGCTTATATTGATGCTGGACGATTTCCTTCTCTTCCTTCCTTCCTTCCTTCCTTCCTTCCTTCCTTCCTTCCTTCCTTCCTTCCTTCCTTCCTTCCTTCCTTCCTTCCTTCCTTCCTTCCTTCCTTCCTTCCTTCCTTCCTTCCTTCCTTCTTTTCTTGACAAATTAAGGTTCCATGCGAAAGAACACACACAAAAAATTCTTACAATTAGAGTTATCCCAAAGTAGAATGGTCTGCCCCAGGTGAGAGTAGGTTTCCTTCACTAGAGGTCTTTAAAGTGAGGCTGGACCTTTATTAGCTGGGCATGGTGTAGATGAGATGCTTGTTGAGGTAGAGGTTAGACTAGATGGTCTCTGAGGTTCTCTCTAATCTTGAAATTCTGTAATAAAAATTTACCTGGGGCACACCTGTATTTGTAAAATTACTATGTGAACTTGAGTATTTTCCTCCTCCACTTTCATTGTCTTCATATCCCCTCACAATTTCCTCTGAGGTGGTCAGAAAGCAAATGAAAATTGTTAAAAGCAGGTTCTTTTATACTCAAATGTGGCTATTTTGTCTTTGCAACTTATGGCTCACCTGTTGCCCATCTTTAGAAATTGAATAGCCAATGCCAGAGTGGGGATTCCAAGCTCTTTGTTTCAAATGTTGTTCTATGAATCAGCTCAGGAGAAAAATTATAAAGAAATCATTTTTTAAAGTTGGTTCAGAAGATTCAGGAGCAGCAAGTGGGATCTTTTCTAAACCTTTCCATGCAGTGATAGAAGTGAAAATGCATTTTTTACATGGTCCTTTTAATATGTCATGGAGTGGTGGTGTTCCTCATCCCACAGAATTTACTGTCATGCAAGGCATCAGTTGAAATTCTGAGAGCAAAGCCACCTTTAATATCTCTTCTCTTAATCCTTTTTTCATGTGGTAAAATACTTAAACAGCATGTAAACTGTAACTCTGAAGGCCCTGCCATCTTCAGTCAATCAATGAAGAAATATTTAGTGAGTGTTTACTTTGTACCCAGGACTATGTAAAGTGCTATGGAGGATACAAAGGAATTTAATTCAGTTTTGGAAAAGAAGTACTGATTGTGTACCATGTATAAGGCACCACCAATAATCTTCTGTTTCTATTGTGGGCAGGGCAATGTGCTGTTTTCCATTCAACAGTCTACAAGGGTTTCCGTCTCACTCCAGTAGGGCAAAAGGCCCTTTGTATGCAAAAAAGTTCCAGCTCACTACTTACTCCTCACCAGTACTTTTGGCTCCTTATTCAATTAAGAAAATTTTGTCATGCTGCACTATCAGCCTCTTAATTAGATGTGGTTAAAAATAGGCTTTCCTCAGTTTTTTCATCTAGCTTCTTAGAGAAAAACCTGACAAAGAAATTTCTATTCATCCTTTAAGGACAGTGCACTCATTACCTCATCTACCCCATATTTTATCCTGCTGAATCTCTAAATTTTTCTAGCTTTCATATCCTAACCCCAAATACCAGGTCATGTTCTCTCCATCATTTATCAGACTAAGAAGATATAGGGAAGCTCCATCACATTAAATCTCTTAGGGTGAGGAACACCACTTCATTTTCCATTATGTTTTATCTTTATTCACATGAGGTATTACATAGTAGAAAGTAAAAAACAAGAACTAAAATACAGAATGAATGAAGTTACTGAGCATAAAGAATGTTATTCTAAGATAATTCTATTCTATCTGAAATGGCCTCCTTAAGTAATTATTTCTAAATTACCTTTTATGTATTTGGAGTTGATTTTTACAAATATGTATATTGAACAAACTAGCTCTCCTGGCTAGAATGCAAACCCCTCAAGGATAGGAACCATTTCATTTTTGTCTTACTATCCAGCTTAATATGTTGCTCTTTCCCCATACACCAAAATCTCCGTTGCTAACCACCTTGATCATATATAAAGTCCTTTGATACTTGAAGTTTGTCACAACCTGGACTCTTCCTCTTTTTCAGTTATCCTACCCTTTACTCCCCTTCAGGTACACTAAAATCAAGCTACCCTGTCTGACTTGTCATTCCTCACACGTGGCACTCCCTCTATGCTTTTGCACCAGCTGTTGTTCATTCCTCTCTTCACCCATCTCCTATCTCCATGTCTTTGCATTGACTATCTCTTGTGTCTGGAATGCACTCTCTCCTCACTACTGCCTCTTAAAATTTTTGGCTTCCTTCAAGATTTCAGTCCAATCTCACCTTTTATAGGAAGTCTTTCCTGCTGTCCTCAGTGGCTAGGACCCTTCCCTTGAAAGTTACCTTTCATCTACTCTACTAAATATATATCTCACATGCACTTAATTCCATTTTGTCTTTTCCATTTGAATGTAATCTTCTTGAGGGCTCCTTATGCTATTCTTGCTATTGTCAATGCTTGGTCATAGCAAGCACTTGTAAATCTAGTTTGAGATTGCAATTCCATATCCCAGTCTGTGATTTACATATTTCTGTCAATTGTGCAGACTGGAATTCTGGTAATAAAATATATTCTGACAAGAAATATTAAGAACACAATAGAATATCATAAATTGCATTCTTCATTTTTCTCTGTGCTTGTAATTGTAGCCAAGAGGCAAGGCTAATATCATTTGCAGCTTGCCCTTCAGGGGATTTGGGTCTTGCTTCCATTACCTCTTGCTGCAGCTGAGTCTCATTGTCTTGATGAAGGAGAGGGAGAGCAAGAAGCAGCTTTATTTTGATGAGGACAGGAGATCTAGAGAGAGCAGGTGGCTGCCCCATTAATATTCCAAGTAGACATATTGAATGTGAGGAGCTAAGGAGTTGAGAGGTTAGAAGGTTGAGGGAAATTGAAATGTGAATCTCAAAGGACCTAGTGGGTGTTTATATCTGACATTTCCCACATGGATGATACAATGGGATATGGGAAAATGGATGGCTGATTGGGTATCTCCATTGTTCACAAACTGGGGAATGCTATTCTATTTTTCTAGGTCTTGAAAATCAGATGATAAATTCTTGTCAGGATATCTAATATGCAAATTCTTTGTAATTACATGCCACGTCTCCCATTCTCTCCACTCCTCCAATTAACTCATGTTTTCTAATACAATTCACTATTTTCTGGGAAATATGATGCTTTTATTCCTTCTCTAGCTCTTATTTGCTGTGTCTGGGACCATGTCCAGTCATCTTGTCACTGGACCCAGATGACTCTCTGGGAGAAAGTGAGGTTGGTGACCTTGCACAGCTCTCCATCACTTAAATCAGATTCACTTGCAATCCATGATGTCATGGTCCTCTTTGAGAACAAAAGACAAACAACAACCTGTGAGTAGTCTGAGCTACCCACTGGGACCCAACTGGCCAGTTCCAGTTGGGCAACTCAACTCCTGCCTCCCCCTCCCCTCCCCTCCCCTCCTCTCCACTTCCTTTCCCTTCCCTTCTTCCTCTCCCTCTGTCCACATGGGGCACCATGCCCTTACTTGACTGTCTGGCCAAAGGAATATAAATTTGGAGGGCTGAAACCTAGCAAGATATCTTGGAGTTTACTGGTTAGATTTTTTTGAAAATCTAGATATCTAGAATTAATTCATTTACAGAACAGGGAGTATTTAAATTTTTTTGTCTTTGTTTCCCTAGCATGTAGCACAGTACTTGGCACATCATCTGTGTTTTATACACATTGACGGAGTTACCACAAATTAAATTTTTTCTGAGCCCCAGTTTTCCTAATCTGTAAAATGGGAAGATCATCCTGGTTCTTTTGCCATGACATAATAGAATAGGTAAGGTTAAAACATATAAAGCCATATGTTTATTGCCTTTCATGGCATTTTCTGAATACCACAGACAAGACTACCATTTTTGTGAAAAATCTGCAAAATAATCAAATCCCATGTATCCTTGTATATGTATATATTGTGTTTTCTGACAAAATGTAAGCTCCTTGAAAATAGGGAATTTTTCATTTTTATTATTTTTTGTCTTTGCTTAGCCTGGTAACTGGCATACAGTAGGGACTTAATTAGTACTTGTTGATTGATGAATTGATGAAATATAGGGGCCATTAAAAGTAGACTTATCTTCCTCCTTCCTGTACTAGTAATCATAAAAAATCTGTGTGCTTTAAGAAGCAACATTTTAACAGCTTTAATTAAAAAGAATGTTTGGCTCTTAAACTCACATGCAAGTAAGATCATAAAGTCTCAGGAAAGCCCTTTAAGAGGCCAGACTTCATTCCTTTCTTGATTCTAAGATCTAATTACCAACATATAAACCCTAACTCATGCTTTCTGCATTTACAAATGGTTCCGTTTATTTTTCCTCCAGCTCATAATTTTACCCAGATGCTATCTATTTCTAAGAGAGATTTAGTCATCCTAATCCTGCAGTTTCCAAAGATAATGATTTCCCAGAGCAAGGAAATCATTATAAATGAGTCCTTATCACTTTACTCTGATATCTTACTGCAGTTAAAATGAGGTCTTATACTAATGGGAATGAAAAGTAAACTTTCTGAGGCATTACAAGTACTAAAGCTTTACATAGACACCTTCCTTCCCTTTTAGTGGGAAGGGCTGTTTAGAAGGAAAGCAGTAGTTTCTAATATAAATCTATCATCAAATTAATTTATTAGCAAGAGAACTCTATTGAAGCTATCAAAGTCATGCCATATATTTGCTAATTTCACTAGAGCTGATACAGATCAAATGCTTCCATTACATTATTATAAGAAGAGCTACTGTTCTATTGACCCTGGCATAGAAATATGAAATCTGAGGAGAGAAATTTTTCACTGCAGTAAGCTGAAAATTCATGAGAGGAAGAAAAAAGCAGATTGAAAATAAAGAGAATAATGTATTCCTCATGTATATCATAAAAACATGAGCTGAGTGCTTAACAAAGAAGGAGAACTCTGGGGGCAAGTTGGCTTTTGGGAAGGTAGGAAGGATGCTACAAAAGCTTCTCAGTCATAACTACTGCTCAGAATGATGCAGAGACTTTTGTGTTCCCTATTTATTTGTTATTATTTTGTATACAAAACAGCATTTTTACTTTTTGGAAAAAATAACATCGAATCAAATTTTGTCATTGTTCAGTTTCATAGAAAATTAATGGCATGTTTTCTGTATTATTTGTGGGCCATCACCAATATATAGAACCCTGTAATAATAAATAATACTCTGATTTATTAATAATGATTCTTTACAAAGCCTTGGTGGAAAGATGGTATGATGCAATGGAAACCTGACTAGAATAGAATACTCATATTGATTTTGCCACTTATATCTATGCAACCTTGGTCAAAGAATTTAAGTTCAAACCTCAGCTCCCTCATTTTTAAGACTGGTTCTGTTCATCTCACTTGATTGTTTTAATGTCAAGTCAACATTTATTTATAATGATTTATAAACCTTAAATGTCAACATAAATGTTCTACTACTACTACTACTACTACTACTACTACTACTACTACTACTACTACTACTTCTAGGTACCTGGAATTTGAGATTCAGAAGAAGCAGAGATTGGCTGCGTCTGCTGTCTAAGGCTCAGTGTAGCTAAGCATGGAACATTTCCTCACCAGGTAATGCATTTTTTGGTTGTGGTAGCCCAAAAATAGAGAAATGGCTTTGGCAAATGACTTAGTCCTATTTAGGACCCTTCCTTGGAGGTAAAGTGATAGAAAAGGGGATAGGGTGATAAGGATCACATTCAGATTTTCCAAAAGCATTTGAACTAATGGTACTCTCAATATGAGACGTATGTCCAATGGCCAAGATAATAAGCTGCTCTGTAGAAACTAAAGCATTAACATTTGTGATTTAAATAAAATGAGAAAAATTTTAAAAAAATTGCAGCTGAACATAAGGAAGGTTTGTAAATTCTCCTGAGAGAAGGAAACAAAGGAGTGTTGATTTCATCATATACCCCAAAGCAAAAGAAATATTATTTTGCAATACTGGGTCATATGCTGAGTATGAGCAAAAATTCTGCCTTGAATGTTATTGCTATTTATGTGGTAATATCTACTTTGAAGGGAAGAAAAGAGAAGAGAGAGGAAAGGAAGAGAAGGGAGAGAGGAAGAGAGAGAGAGACAGAGAGGCAGAGAGAGAGAGAGAGGAGACAGACAGAGGCAGAGAAAGAGACAGAGAGAGAGACAGGGAGAGACAGACAGAGAGACAGAGAGACAGAGACAGAGAGAAATTCTGCTGGCTTCAGGCTTTCTTGAGACTTTAATCCCTGGTTATTCAGCTGCTTCAAATGAATCTGGCTTCTAGCTTCAAGAGAGAATATAGACAGTGTCAACCCCACTTGGAAAAGACATGAAAGAAGCATTAACATATACTTTTCCATTATGCCCTAAGATCTATTGGATTTTTCCATTTGACTTGCAGCTGAAACCTTCCACCTGTTGTTTCACCCATTGGAATGTGAGCTTCTTGGGAGCAGGGGTTATCTTAATTTCCCATTTGTATCCTCAGTTCTTAGTACAGTGATTTGCACATGGTAAACACTTAATGAACACTCTACTCACTCATTCATTAATTTGAGTTGCAAGTTGGAAATTGAGTTGGTAATGTCCAATAAATAGATAAGAGATTGAACTGAAAAGTTTCAAATAAGCTTTTAAGAGGACAAAACAGATCTTAATGAAACTATGTGCAAACCTGAGAGCAGTAGAATTTAGTATTAATCAATTCAATGATTCTGTGGGTCTGTGAAAGGAAAATTTCAATATTATGAGTATATGTAAGGAAAAAAACTTAGTCCAAGAGAAAAAAAGCCAGATGATTTTCAAGTGCATAGACCACACTCTGTTTACACTGTACCTTTATTAATTGGAAAATGTTTGGTTTAGGGTACTAATGATCAGGATTATATAATATAGTAGTGACAAGAAGGCTAGGATAAAAATTATTTTACTAATTAGTTCTCTTTCAAAGGAGTCTGTGAGATGGTTTCTGCATCACTCTTTAACATGAAATATCAATAAAGTAACATCAAAGAGGGAATAGAGGTGCTTTGTTGCACCATTGCTTGAATTTAACCTAATGCCATTCACAAATTTCTCCTGGTGGATTGAAAAAGACAATCTTGAAAGAAGACTCATCAGGGGCAAGAATGATCTAGAATAGAGAGGCTGTTTTATGATTGTAATTTCCTCATCTGTAAAATGGGGATGACAGAAGTACCTTAGATGGTTAGGAACACTAAATAAAATGATAAAGCTCCTTGGAAAATCAGAGATTCAACTTACCTAATACTATACAAATGGTACAAAGTATATTATTTTATTTGAAAAATTATAGGCTTATTATCTCACTTGTGTACTTGGAAACTAGCATAAAGATGGAACTTGTGTTTTTGTATCCCCACTTCTTAGCCAAGTGATTATCACATAGTTCTTAAAAAAATCTTTTAATTCACTAATTATGTATGTATGTTGCTCATAATATTTGCATGAGCATAATAGAGCATAATGGAGGTAATTATAAATAATGTACTAATCATTGTTGCAGAAAATGTAGAAGCAGAGAAAGTCTATGAAGAACAGGACAAGATTGTCCAAACCAAATAGAAGAAAGTGATAGCAGTTGAGAAACAAACAATATTTTCTAAATGGACATTCCATTATGGATATAGAAGTTTATTCAGTCTCAAGCTTCACTCTCCACAGAGCACCCTCTTGTTGAATGATTTACAGAATTTGGAGCTATGCAATTGAATATATAGATGCCCTACCATATGGTACAAGGTGGCAGAAAGGTTTACCCAAGGTCTATTCTTCCATGGCTGTGAAAGCACCCCGTAATGATTATTGAACTTGATCCAAGAGAATGTTATGGAATTGGTGTAAGTAATATTCTATTTGCCTAGATGGTGGAAGATGACACAGATGAGACATCTATGTTCAATGGGTTCAAATGAGAGTGCTATTGACACATGATGCTTATCTGGAGAATGTAAGTACCAGCAAGTTTTTGGAGCTTTATGTGTATAGACTATCTCTCAAAGAAGATATGAAGAGCAAAAGTAACATCCCACTAGTGACTGATCCTTTCACTGTTCTGGTCTGGACCTGATTTGGGTTAGTGCTCTGGTTTAGGTGTGATACTGGAACAAAGTGAGCTACTACTAGATCATTCAATAAGAGAGGGAGAGGGGCAGGGAGAGGGAGAAAGAGAGGGGGAGAGACAGACACACAGAGACACAGAGACAGATAGAAACAGAGAAAGTGGTTGTGGGAGAAAGAAACATGGGAGAGGGAGACAGAGACAGATAGGCAGAGAGACAAGAGACAGACAGACAGACAGAGACACAGACACACACACACAGACAGAGAAAATTAGTCAGAGAAGGAGAATATTCAACAAGGTTTGGCATTGAGAACCCCTTGAGTTGATTCAGTTGAAATAAACTTCCATTGCAATCCAGTGGCCAAACATTTAGCCCCTCCAGCTCCTTGTGACTACTATATACTCAACTGATAAAGAAGTGGTGTTGATCATCTTAGCCCTTAGTCTCCCGAGTCAACCAAGTCTCTAGGAATGTTTCTTCTTTTTAAGGATAAAGCCAGCCTAATCTACATGGGGGGTGGGAAATATTAGTGCTACTGCCACTTGGTCTGCATAGGCCCATCCAGTCAGGACTCAGACATCATCTAGAGTAGACAAGATGTTTTGGATAAAATATTTTTCTGTGTCTTTCCTGGCTTTAGCTATTCTTATCAAGGTCAAGATGTTAAGAGTGGCTATTAGGAGGAGTAAACTATACCTTATCACCCTCATGAAAACTCATAGCCAGAACATTTAAATCCTACATTGCCAAGCATGCCTCAGGCACTGAGGTTGGAATAGGAGATAGAGTGGAACTGACATGTGACTTTCCTATTTTATGTTTATAATAATCCCCCCCTCCCCCACCAAATGCCTCAGAGTTTGGTCCATGCCTATGGAATTTGGGCAAGAGCTATACTTACCTATTGATCTATGCTATGGAGTCTCAAAAAATGGAGAATATGTAGAAATTTGCAACTTGTACCTCTCAGCTGAGAGATCAAGTTGGAGGAGATCTATCACCTGACTATAACTAGTCAGAGGATTTTTCCTGTTATGAAATCTTGGTGTTTAGAGAAAACAAGATGGCTTACTTCTGGGGAAAGCCATCCCATAATGAAGTTTGCAAAAGATTAAATGATCTGTCAGTTTACGAAGTGGTCTTGGCTCTGTCAGAATGATTCATTACAACCACCTGCTGTCATTAGGAGAACTGGTAGAACCCTTTGGAAACCAAGATGACAGGACTGATTGGGGGGTGGGTTGGGAGCCAGGAAATGGGCTCTGAAAAGGCCTGACCACCAGTTAAAGAAGGACATTTAGTAGTAGACGATAGTTCATATGGAAAAGATATAGATTCTGACTCAGACGATGAGGAAATTACATGATTATGTCTTCTTGAGGGTCAGAGAAGCCTACCAAAATTGCTCTGGACTGAGGGCCATCTGCCTGGATACGGGAGAAGAGTGTATCCAGATACTGCTAATTTTCTGACCAGTTCTCTAGTTATAGAAGTTTCAAAGATGCCATCTATTTCATTAAAAGTAGAGATAGGAATAGCTACCCTGGCCTATTAACAGAGCTGGGATTTAGGTAATGGGATTGGGATTTAGGTAATGAGAATTGTACATGTAAATACTAATGGTGCAGAATGGACAGAAGATGTAGCAGCTTTAGGTTAGGCTATCTAAACCTAGAAAGGTGATCTGTTTCTTGTACTTGTTTTCCTTCTTAATCCAATGGGTGTTTGGTGAAGATTACTACCACATCATTAAAAGTGAGAAATAAAACATTTCTATTGATGTTTATTGAAGGATATAGCATAATTTATTTAATATATTTTAAAATTTATTTTTTTAATTTATAGATAGAACAAGCATTTCCATAACATAGTACAATAAAAAAGATGATTGCACATGCTCATCATTTTTTTATAGCACAATAGGATTCAATTATGTTCATATACCACAACTTGTTCAGTCATTCTCCAATTGATGGGCATCCCCTCAATTTCCAATTTTTTGCCACCACAAAAAGAGCTGCTATGAATATTTTTGCACATGTGGGTCCTTTTCTTTTTTTAAGATCTCTTTGGGATACAGACCTAGTAGTGGTGTTGCTAGATCAAAGTGTTTGCACAGTTTTATAGCCTTTGGGCATAGTTCCAAACTGCTCTCCAAAATGGTTGGATTAGTTCACAACTCCATCAATGATGCATTAGTGTTCCAATTTTCCCACATCTTCTCCACCAATTATCATTTTCCTTTTCTGTCATATTAGCCAATCTGATAGGTGTGAGGTGGTACCTCAGGGTTGTTTTAATTTGTATTTCTCTCATCAATAGTGATTTAGAGCATTTTTTTTCCCAAATGACTATAGATAGCTTTAATTTCTTCATCTAAAAACTGCCTGTTCATATCCTTTGACCATTTATCAATTGGGGAATGACTTGTGTTCTTATAAATTTGACTTTGTTCTCTCTATGTTTTAGGAATGAGGCCTTTGTCATAAATACTGGCTTTAAACATTGTTTCCAGCTTTATACTTTCCTTCTAGTCTCGGTTGCAGTGGTTTAGTTTGTGCAAACCCTTTTTAATTTAATGTACTCTAAATTATTCATTTTGCATTTCATAATGTTTTCTATTTCTTATGTGGTCATAAATTCTTCTCTTCTCCATACATCTGGCTGGTAAACTATTCCTCCCTCTCCTAATTAGCTTATGGTATCACCCTTTATGTCTAAATTATGTACCTATTTTAACTTTATCTTGGTATAGGGTGTGAGATGTTGGTGTATGCCACATTTCTGCCATACTATTTTCCAGTTATCCCAGCAATTTTTGCCAAATAGTGAGTTCTTATCCTAGAACCTGGGAGTCTTTGGGTTTATAAAACAGTAGGTTTCTATAGTCATTTACTACTATGTCTTGCATACCTAAACAATTTCACTGATCCACCACTTTATTTCTTAGCCAGTACCAAATAACTTTGATGACTGGCACTTTATAATACAATTTTAGATATGGTATTGCTAGGCCACATTCCTTTGTATTTTTTTTCATTAATTCACTTGATATTCTTAACCTTTTATTCTTCCAGATGAATTTTGTTATTATTTTTTCTACCTCTATAAAATAATTTTTGGTAATTTCATTGGTATGGTGCTGAATAAGTAAATTAACTTAGGTTTATTTATATCCAGGAACTTTGCTAAAGTTGTTAATTATTTCAAGTAGTTTTTTAGTTGATATTCTAGGATTCCCTAAATATTCCATCATATCATCTACAAAGAGTGATAGTTTTGTTTCCTCATTGCCTATTCTAATTCCTTCAATTTCTTTTTCTTTTCTTATTGTTAATGTTAACCTTTCTAGTACAATACTGAATAACATGGTGATAATGGGCATCCTTCTTTCACCCCCAATCTTCTTGGGGATGTTTCTAGCTTATCCGCATTACATACAATGCTTACTGATGGTTTTAGATAGATACTGCTTAGCATTTTAAGGAAAACCCCATTTATTCCTATGCTTTCTAGTGTTTTTAATAGGAATGGGTGCTGTATTTTGTCAAAAGCTTTTTCTGCTTCTATTGAGATAACCATATGATTTTTTTTCAGTTTTTTATTCATATGGTCAATAATGCTAATAGTTTTCCTAATATTGAAACAATTTTGCATTCCTGGTATAAATCCCACCTAGTCATAGTGTAGTATTCTCATGACAAATTGCTGTAATTTCTTTGCTAATATTTTATTTAAAAGTTTTGCATCAATATTTTTTAGGTAAATTGGTCTATAATTTTCTTTTTCAATTTTGGCTCTTTGATATATAGTGTTCTAAGACCTGTGGTCTTTTAGTGTCACTGCTGCTAGGTCTTGTGTGATTTTAATTGTGGCACCACGATATTTGAATTTTTTTTTCTTGTTGCTTATAGTATTTTATTCTTAAGATATGGGTTTTGGAATTTGACTATGATATTCCTGTGGGTTTTCTTTGTAGGATCTCTTTCAGGTAGTGATCGGTGGATTTTTCTATTTCTGCTTTCCTTTCTTGTTCTAATGATAATTTTCTTTAATTATTTCTTGTATTATTGCACCAAGATTCTTTTTATGATCATAGCTTTCAGGTAGCCTAATTACTCTTACGTTTCCTTTTCTTGATCTCTTCTTCAATTGAGTTTCTTTTCTTATGAGATGTTTCACGTTGTCTTCTATTTTTTTCATTCTTTATATTTTGTTTTATTATTTCTTGATCTCTTATAACTTCACTAGCTTCTCCTTGCCCAATTCTCATTTTCAAGGAGTCATTTTCTTCCTTAAGATTCTGGATCTCCTTTTCTAGTTGGTTGATTTTCTTTTCATAATGTTGTTTTTCTTGAATTGTTCTTTTTTTTTTTTAGTTTTTCTACAGTCTCTCTCATTTGATTTTTAAAGTCTTTTTTCTTAAAGTTCTATGAATTCTTTTTGGGCAGGTGATCATTCAATGTAACTCTTTGGGTAGAAGAGGGTTTCGTTGCTTCAGTATCTTCCTTGGAAGATGAACCTCAGTCTTCTTTATTCCCGTAGTAATTCTCTGTGGTTGGAATTTTTCTACTTTGTTCATTTTTTTTTTAAATTTGTAGCAGCTTAGTTTTTGTAATCACTTCTAGCACTGGGGTATGGGGTATGGTGCTTCTGGCCTCAAATCCTCCTTCAGTTCTCTCCTCTGGCCTGGAACTGAAACTAAGACCTCTAGCCTCCTGTAAGTGCCCCCAGCCAAAGGTATTCCTGCTCCACTGCTTCTGCACTCACTGGGTGTGTGCTGGTTCCTTCTCAATGTAGTCATGTCCCCCGGGAACAGCTGGGTCTGGTGTTCCTTGTCAGCAGAGGCTCCATCAATCTTCCTTAGCTCAGACACTAACTCCTTTCCTTATCTTAGGGGTAAAAGTTCCTGTAGCTTGGGCCAAGGCAGCCTCCCAACTCAGGTAACTCCAGGGCTTGCTGCTTGTTATTTAAGCAGACTTAGTCTGAAGGTGATTACTCTTCACATGGACCAAATCTCATCCTGGGGTTTTTCTTCAGATCTTCTCCAATTGTCACAGGAGGACCACTGTTCTGCCCCTACTCTTATTTATTTTTACCACTCTATGTTTGCCCTCATGTGCTATTATCATCCTATTTGTGGGAAAATCTGGAGAGCTCAGAATTTTCTGACCTACTTCATCTTGCCAGAATCCTCTCTGTGCATATCCCTCTGCTTTAAATGTTTTTTTTTTTGTAAACAACATAGCACAGGATTCTTGTTTTTAATCCACTCTGCTATCAACTTCCATTTTATATTCCATTCACATTCACAGTCATGATTACTAACTGTATATTTCCCTCCATCCTGTTTCCTCCCCTGTTTATACTTTTTTTCTCCTTTCACTCTGTCCCTCCTCATCAGAGTTTTGCTTAGGACAACCACCTCCTTCAATTGGCCTTCCCTTCTATCAGCCCTCTTCTTCCCCCTTTCCCCTCCTACTTCTGCTCTCCCTTTAATCAGTCCCCCTTTCACTTTTCTTTCCCTTTTCCCCTCTTACTTCCCTATAGGGTAAGATTAATTTCTATACCCAACTGAGCATGTATGTTACTCCTTATTTGAGCCAAATCTGATGAGAGTAAGATTCAAACATGGCTCATCCTTTCTCTTCTTTCTCTCTATTGTAATAGGTCTTTTGCACCTGTTCATGAGATGTAATTTACTCTATTATGCCTCTTCCATTCCTCTTCTCCCAGTAAAATCCTTTTTTACCCTTATTTTTCATATCATCATATCCGTGTCAAGTTATACCCATACCCTCTGTCTATGTATACTCCTTCTAACTGCCTAAGAGACATAGTTCTCAAGAGTTACAAGTATCACTTTCCTGTGTAGGTAAAACAGTTTAAATCTTATTGAATAACATTTTTTTCTTTCCTGTTTACCTTTTTATGCTTCTCTTGAGTCTGGTACTAGAAGACTGAGTTTTCTGTTCAGCTCTTATTTTTCATCATGAAAGTTTGAAAGTCCCCTATTCCATTGAATATCCATCTTTTCTCCTGCAAGATTAAGTTCAGTTTTGCTGGGTAGCTGATTCTTGGTTGTAATCCAAGCTCCTTTGCCTTCTGGAATATCATATGCTTAGCTTTCTGATCCTTTAATGTAGAATCTGCTAAATCCTGTGCAAACCTGACTGTGGTTTCTTAATATTTGAATTTCTTCTTTCTGGCTGCTTGCTGTACTTTTTCCTTGACCTAATAATTCTGGAATTTAATAAAATGTTTCTTGTAGTTTTCATTTTGGGATCTCTTTCAGGAAGTGATTGGTAGATTCTTTCAATGACCATTTTACCCTCTGCTCCTAGGATATCAGGGCAGTTTTCCTTGATAATTCCTTGAAAGATTCTGTCTAGTCTCTTTTTTGATCACGGCTTTAAGGTAGTCTAATAATTCTTAAATTACCTCTCCTGTACCTATTTTCCAGGTCAGTTTTTTTCCCCAGTGAGGTATTTTACATTTTCTTCAATTTTTCCCCCATGTATTGATTTTATTTGACAGATTCTTGATGTCTCATAGAGTCATTTGCTTCCACTTTCCACTTCTGATTTTTAAGGAATTATTTTCTTCAGTTAGCTTTTGTACCTCCTTTTCCATTTGGCTAAATTCCATTTTATACTGGGTTGTTTGCTTCAGTGTATTTTTTCCCTCCATTTGACCAATTCCATTTTTTTAAGGAATTGTTTTTTTAGTTAATTTTTGTGCTTCCTTTTCTAAGCTATTGACTATTTTTTTCACAATTCTCCTTCACAACTCTCATTTCTTTTCTCATTTTTTTCTTCTACATCTCTTACTTGATTCTTAAGATCATTTCTGAGCTCTTCCTTCAGTATACTTTTTTCCATTTTGCCATTTTTTAAGGACTTGTTTTCTTTTTTCTTTTTTTCCTGTACTCTTCTAATTTTATTTTTTTATTAGCTTACTTATTTTTAGTTTTTAACATTCACTTCCACAAGACTTTGAGTTCCAAATTTTCTCCCCATTTTGTCCCTCCACTCACCAGAAGATAGCGTGCATTCTGAATAACATTTGCCCTAATCTTCCCTTCCTTCTATCTCTGTCGCCCTTCTATTATCTCCTTCCGCTTCCATTTTCCTGCAGGGCAGGATAGATTTCTATACTCCATTGCCTGTATATCTTATTTCCAAGTTCCATGTGAAAACAATTTTTAACATTTGTTTCTAAACTTTGGGTTCCAAATTTTCTGCCTCCCTCTCTCCCCACCCACCCCGTTGAGAAGGCAAGCAACTTGATACAGGTTATACTTGTGTAGTCATACAAAACACTTCCATAGTAGTCATGTTGTGGAAAACTAACTATATTTCCCTTCATCCTATCCTGCCCCACATTTATTCCATTCTCTCTTTTGAACCTGTCCCTCTTCAGAAGTGTTTACTTCCCTCCCCCAATCTTCCCTCCCCTCAATCATCTCCCTGCTCTCTTATCCTCTTCCCACCTATTTTCCTGTAGGGTAAGATAGCTTTCCATACCCAATGAGTGTGTATGTTACTCCCTCCTTAAGCCAAATCCAATGAGAATAAGATTCACGCAATCCCTCTCACCTTCTCCCACTTCCTCTCCACTGTAAAAGCCTTTTCTTGTCTGTTTTATGTGATATAATTTACCCCATTCTATTTCTCCCTTTCTTCCAGAATAATCCTCTCTCACCCCTTAATTTTATCCTCCAGATATTGCCCTTTCATATTCAACTCACCCTGTGCCCTCTATCAATCTATCTATACATATACATACATATAATTTTTTCCCTCAAACTACCCTAATACTGACAAAGTTCTCATGAGTTACAAATATCATCTTTCCATGTAGGAATGTAAACAGTTCAACTTTAATAAGTCTCTTAAGATTTCTCTTTCCTGTTTACCTCTTCATGCTTCTCTTAAGTCTTATATTTGAAAGTCGAATTTTCTATTTAGCTCTGGTGTTTTCATCAAGAATGCTCAAAGTCCTCTATTTCATTGAATTTCCATTTTTTTCCCCTGAAGCATTATACTCAGTTTTGCTGGGTAGGTGATTCTTGGCTGTAATGCTATCTCCTTTGCCCTCTGGAATGTTATAATCCAAGTCTTCAGTCCCTCAATGTAGAAGATGCTAAATCTTGTGTTATCCTGATTGTGTTCCCACAATACTTGAATTATTTCATTCTGGCTGCTTGAAATATTTTCTCCTTGAACTGGGAGCCCTGGAATTTGGCTACAATATTCCTAGGAGTTTTCCTTTGGGGATCTCTTTCAGGAGGTGATCGGTGAATTCTTTCCATTTCTTTTTTTCCCTCTGGTTCTAGAATATCAAGACAGTTTTCCTTGATAATTTCTTGTAAGATGATATCTAGGCTGCTTTGTTGATCATGGCTTTCAGATAGTCCAATAATTTTTAAATTGTCTCTCCTGGATCTATTTTCCAGGTCAGTTGTTTTTCCAATAAGATATTTCTCATTGCCTTTTTCTTTTTTTTATTCTTTTGGTTTTATTTTACAATGTCTTGATTTCTCATTAAGTCAGTAGCTTTCAATTGTTCCATTCTAATTTTTAAGGAAGTATTGTCTTCAGTGAGCTTTTGGACTTCCTTTTCTATTTGTCTAATTTTGCTTTTTAAGGTATTCTCCTCTTTGGCTTTTTGGACCTCTTTTGCCATTTGGGTGAGACTATTTTTTTAATGTATTATTTTCTTCAAGTATTTTCTGGGGTCTCCTTTAGCAAGCTGTTGAATTGTTTTTCATGATTTTCTTGCATCACTCTCATCTCTTCCATGGCCTGGGACAGATTCATATTTTTCTTGGAGGCTTTAGATGTAGGAGCTTTGACTTTGTTTTCTTCTGGTCGTATGTTTTGATCTTCTTTGTCACTAAATAAAGATTTTATGGTCTGAGTTTTTTCGTGCAGTTTACTCATGTTCTCAGCCAATTACTTGAGTTTTAAACTCTTTGTTAAGATAGGGGGTCTGCTTCCAGTATGGAGAATATACAGTCCCAATCTTTGGGGATTTAGTGCATCTGTTTTCAGAGATACTTCTAAGGACCTGTAAATTTTCAGTTCTTCCAAGGTGGTATGGTAAAGGGGAAGGTGTTTACTCCTTTTCTGTCCTGTGCTCTGGTCTATGAGTGATCACAAGCATTCTTTTCTGCCTCTGAACTGTGAGGAGGATTATCTCCTCACTACTACTACAAGCTCCACCACACCAGTGCTTCTCCTTGTCCCAGGACTGCCACCTAGAACTGTGACCCAGCTCTAAGCATGGGAAAAGCAAGAGAATCCTGCCTCAGCACCAACATAGAGATTCCTGCAATCCCCTCTGATCAGCCACTGAATTCCCCCTCATTCTGTGGGTTTAGAGCTCTGGAAGTAGCTACTGTCCCAGCACTGTGTGAGACAGGGGCTGGGACTGAGCTTCTCTCTCACTGTAGTCACAGACTTTTCCTACTGAAGTTCTAAGTTGTCTTTAGTGTTTGTGGGTTGAGAAGTCTTGTGATTCAGTCCTCTGAGGCCTTCTTCAGGTTTGCTGAGGCCTGGTCTTTGGCTAAACTGTCTTTCTCTCCCACCCTGGTGTGATAGACCTTTCTAATTAACCATACAAGTTGTCTTGGGCTAAAAATTTGTTTCACTCTGCCTTTTTGTGGGTTCTGCTACTATAGAATTTGTTTAGAGTTGGTTTTTACAGGTATTTGGAGGGGTTTGGTGGAGAGCTCAAGCCAGTCACTGCTTTTACTCTGCCATCTTGGCTCTGCTTCAAGGACTTGTTTTCTACAGTTAATTTTTGTCTTTCCTTTTCCAAGCTATTGACTCTCTCTTGCATACCTCTCATTTCTTTTCCCAATTTTTCTTTTACCTCTCTTATTTGACTTTTAAAATCCTTCTTGAGCTCTTCCAAGAAGGCTTTTTGGGCTTCAGACCAGTTCACATTACCTTTTGCGGCTTCAGATGTGAATTTGTTGACAATGTTGTCCTTTTCAGAATTTCTGCCTCGATCTTTACTGTCCCCATCATAAGAATCTATACTACATTTCTTTTTGCTCATGGGGTTTGCTTATTTCCTGGCCTTTAAAAAATTGAGCTCTCCTACTAGGGAGCAGGGGGCACTGACCCAAGCTTCTTGTGCTAGGAGCCTGGTGCCTGGTCACTGGCTTTGTGTTCTGTGGCCTCTAATGCTGGCAGTTGGAGGCTGTAGGGTCTTGGCAGCTTGCCTGGTGTTGGGCTGGAATAAGTAACACTGGAACTCCAGGGGTAGGGTTAGGTAGTCTGGCCCCTGGAGTTTGCTTGCTCACCTGGGCCTTTCCTTTCACTTTCTTTGGCTCCTTTCAGATGTATGTTTTGCTGCTGTAGAATGTTTCTTTACCTGGGGCTTTCCCTTTTGGAGTTGTGCTTCCCAGAATTTTGCTGAGGCACTGGGAGACCCAGTTGCTGTAGAATGCTGAGGCACCTAGTGGTTTTCTGAGCCAATTTCCACTGGTTCCCCTGTCATTACTGAGGCACTCAGGGGTTCTGGTGTTGGTGTTTGTCTGCTCCACCACCTGGGGTTCAGGATCTCCCCCTGGTATGTTGAGGTGGGGCTTTCCCCTAGCTTTCTGGGACATCTCCCATTCTGTACTGCTCCCCCTCCCCCCAGCAAGAGGGTCCTTTCCCATTAATCCCTCAAGCTTCCTGGGCTACAGGACTGCTGCACCCTGTCTTCCTGCTGGTTCAGCTATTCCAGAGTTTTTCCTATAGCTATAATTTCTGGGCTTTCAGAGGTTAATAAGGGAGGGTAAGAGCACCTTCTTCTTACTCCACCATCTTGGCTCCCAGAAGCAGAACGTCCTTTTTGAGCTCTTCCAAGGGAACTTTTTTGGGCTTGAGACCAATTCATATTCCCCTTGAGGCTTTACATGTATGTATTTTGACATTGTTCTCTTCTGAGTTTGTTTTTGATCTTCTCTGTTGCCCTAGTAGCTTTCTATGGCTAGGGCCCTCTTCAGTTCCTTACTTATTTTCAGACTATTTTGAGATTTTTCAGTTGAGCTCTGCTCATGGGGTACAGGGGGCACTATCCCAAGCTTCTTATGCTGGGGGCCAGGGGCCTAGTCACGAGCTTTCCAGGGCCTTATATGCTTTCAGCTTGCCCACTGTGCTGAGGGTGGCCTGGCCTGGTTGTGCCAGGGTTCCATGGCTTGTAATTTGCCTTCTGTGCTGAGGCTGGAGGCCTTACTGTTAGCTTGCTGAGCCAGGATTGAGGGGCCTTGGTTGGTAATCTCTGTTTTGGCTAAGAGTCTTCTGCTGGTTTGCCCAGACACCATTTGCACTGGGCTGCCCTCTCCTTTTACACAACTGAGACAGACATTTCCTCAAATTCTTCTAAGTTATCTTAAGTTGGAAAATTGTTTCTTTCCATCTTTTTATAGATTCTGTTTCTCCAGAATCTGTTTAGAGGCTTGATTTAACATTGTTTCTGAGGGAAACTGGGGAGAGCTCAGGCAACTTCCTGGCTTCTCTCCTCCATCTTGACTCTGCCCAAGCTCTGCTTAAAAAAATGGTTTTGTTAATTTCATTAAATGTTTTTCAATCATATTGAAAAAAAATACCATTCATTTTTTAAAAGTTTGAGTTCCAAATTCTCTCACTCTCCTACTGCCGGGAGCTCCTGCGTCCTTGGCTGTGGTCTGATGCCAGCAGAGTGTGAAGAGACAAAGAATCACGGGCCAGGTGAGAGCAGTGAAGAACAAACTCTGTTTATTGATCTGAGGGCTCAGGCTTACATAGTACTGGATCAAGCAATAGTAACATTATTATTCATGAAAAGTACAAATCTAATTAGGTGATTTCCTTACTTCCTTGTACCTTGTCTGTTACATTCTTTCCTGCGTCCTGTCCTGTACCCCATCCGTTTCCTCCCTTCCTGCGTCCTGTTCTCAAGAGATGGAACAGGGGGGTGGTGAGCCGACATCCTGAGTTTCACAGCTGTCAGGCTTAGTACAATCTGCAGGTAAGACCCGGGCTGGCCTAAGACCTCCAACTCCCCAAAGCTGGCCCTCTACATCCTGCCATCTGAGAAGACAAGTAACATATCTCTTATACATATGCAGTACAGAAGATATTTCCATATTAGGCATGTTGCAAAAGAAAATGCACAAAAAGGCAAGAAAAATGAAAGAAAAAATATGCTTCAATCTGCAATCAGAGTTTATCACTTCTCTCTCTAGAGGTAGATAGCATCTTTCATTATGTGTCCTTTGGAATTGTCTTGGATTATTGTCTTGATCAGAGTAACTAAGGTTTTCACAGTTGATCATCTTTGTTGTTGTTCAGTTGTTTCAGTTGTGTCTGGCCCTTTGTGATGCCAGTTGAGGTTTTCTTTGAAAAGATGCTGGAGTGGTTTGCCATTTCCTTATTCAGCTCATTTTCCAGATGAGGAACTGAGGCAAACAGGGTTAAGTGATTTGCCCAGGGTCACATGGATAGTAATTGTTTGAAGACAGATTTGAACTCAGATCTTCCTGATTCCAAGGCCAGCTCCACCTTGCTGCTTCACTGATTATCCTTACAATGTTGCTATTACTGTGTACAATGTTCTCCTGGTTCTGCTTACTTCATTTTGCATCAGTTCATAGAAGGTTTCCCAGGTTTTTCTGAAACCATCCTGCCATGGAAAGATCTTTATCCACTACATCATGCTGCTTTACAATCAACTATTTTGGAAAATTGAAGTCAAGATGGGACCAGAAAAGAGTCCATGAATTGTGGCTTCTGTAATAGTATATCTGAAGTGTGGGATACATGTGACTCCTGGATTTGTGAACACCTATTTAGAGAGATTCATTGCATCCCACAAAATACTTGATAGTGCACATAAAGAAAAATACTTAGATGGTTCTTGATTGTGGAATGTGGTGTGGACAGCAGAGAATCTGCTATGTATACATGCAGTGAGACTGAAAAGAACACATTGATTATAGACTTTATTGACAAGCTAAAGCAGAGTTGTAACTAAATGCCCTCCAATCTGTGTATACTTTCCATTGTCTCTGCTGTAGACAAAAATTGACCCATGTGTTGTGTGAAAGTGAATATAGTTGTGAACGTTGATTTGTAATGAGCTGGGTCTTCCTGACTCATAGGACGCTAAACAGCATATAAGATGGGAAGTCAATTTATCTTAGAGGAAGCAGAGAAAATCAGGGAAGCAGCAAGAGTAAGAAGGAAAGAACAAGTCAATAAAATATATTACCATCCCTATTTTCTGTTTGCTCAATGTCCTTGCCATTAGTGGAGAGGTGACACATCTTAAACTGACAAAGACAAGAATGGTGAAGAAACTGCATAGCTTTAGCACCTTGCAAATAGTAGGTGCTTGGTAAATATTTGTTGCATTTATTCTGAGACTATATTTTAAAACATTAAATTCCAGAGCTAGAGGAATCTTGGGAACCATCTCAGGATGACAGCCCCTTTCAACCCACTTCTCTTCTTTGGGATTTTCTGGTAAGACAACAGGATGAGGAGTGATTTTCCCTTATGCTCTTCCCTTATTCTCTGCCATCCTTCTATGTGATTATTTGTTTTGACTCTTTATGCAGTGTCCTCCTATGAACTTTGTTCTGTTCATCAGCATTTCTTGATATTGCTGTGCATAGATAGTTGTTTCCAGAACCAGGAATATAGAATTTAAACAAGCCTCCCAATTCTGTGTCCCATGAAGTCTCTACAGTACCATCCACAAAAGTTTCTAGAAAACCTTGGTAAATCTGACCCTGTTATATGATGGCAAATAGGCCGTAGGACAATGACAAAAGCAGACAAAAGAACCAGTAAGGTGTTGGTATAATTCTGTGGGAAGTTATTCTGGGAAGGATGTTGACCAAGGATTCTTACAGCTACTCTGAAGTAAGAAAGAACAAGAGAAAATGAATTTCTGCAGGAGGTATTCATGGTGAGCATAAAAAAAAAAATCATTCCTGACTGTGAGGGTTGTTAAATTCTGAAATGAGTCATTGAGTTAAATCAAACCACCTTTTCTCCAACAGAACTTTAATAACAGGAAGGATTAAGTGCCCTCTTTTATGGAAGCTGGAGGATGGAAAGGATTACTTCTAAAGTTTACTTCTAGGGCTGTGATTCTCAGCCACATCTAGCATGTTATCATGAACTTAATAAGTACTCAATGAGTATTTACCGCTGCTGCTGAAAAGATTTAAAAATCTCCAGTTGCACTGATATCTGGGGAGAAAAGGTGATGATAACCTGATTCATTTAGAAACACAATATTGATTGGCAGCTATAGCCCAATGTTACTCAATAAATATACCTTGAGTAACTGGCCCACTGTCATGTTCTCTTACTCAATCCTCCCTTTTTTCTATTTCTGGTGGATGCAAAATGGAAGAAATATACTTGTGTCCTAAAGCTGTGTGTTGGGCCAAATATATTTCTGTGAAGGCAAGAAGACCAAGTCCCCCATTTTCCCTTGCCTATTTAAATGTCAAATAACCCTGAATGCCTACTGTCCCATTTGTGTTTATTGGTGCCCATCTAGGCTGGTATACACCTGTGGGCATACCTGGAAAAATAGCTTTTCAACTTGATGCTTTGAATGGCTTTTTGTCTGTGGCAAAAATGTAATTTTAAGGAGCAAATTTCAAAATAAGTACAATATATGTAGTAACCTATTATTTAGATGTCATACCCTGGTGTCTAAAATTCACACATCTGCTAAGCCCATACCTGAAGAATTATATAAGGGTCTACAACAAGTCATGTAGAACCTGGAGAAATAATATGCCCCAGCTCCAGCAAACCAAGATGCACGAATATAAAAAGCATAAAATAATTAATGTTGGAGGTATTCTGTGCTTTTTATATTATATTATTTTATTTTACTTTATTTTCACATATTCAGATTCAGGGCACCAAAAAGACGAAACACTACGTCTATATCCCAGAAAGTAAGGTATTGCCCTGGTATTAGAAATAGCACTTTTATACAGATCTCATTTGAGAATACAAAGGGAAAACAATAATGCTGTTTTTTCTTTCTTGTTTTTAAGTTATTCACTGGATAAAGCACAGAGACTTCTTGAAGCATTTTTTCATACACTTTCTTTTTCTGAGAATGGCTGAGTCCTAAGCACAGTTGCCTGTGCAAAAGGTAATACTTTTTCATTTTTCAAAAGTTTTGGATGATGCACACAGCGCAAACTGCTTACATTGTGAACAAGATGACAAATTACAAGAAAGAGGAATATTTGTGAGAAAGAAGATAAAAAAAAACTATAAAGAGCAAAATTTGGAAATGTGTTCCTTGAGTTTTACTTTAAAAGCCTTTGTCCAGGAGTATTCATTGGATATTTTGCTTTGAAGTATTTCTCCTAAAGGTTTGAGATACATAATACTGTAGAAAAAGATCTGAGGCACGCTGGAGGGCACATATCGACAACCCTTCTAAACTGTCTGTATATAATAGAATAGTAAATAACAAGAAGGCACTCTTTCAGCAACTTCATCTTTCCATCCATTCATCTTTCCATACTTCCATTCATTCATTTACTAAAAAGACTGGGAAATATATAAACAAAAACATGTGAGACATGGTCTCTGTCCTCACTAAGCTTATTGTTTAGAGGTGAGATATAAAAATATTATCATAACGTAGAATAGAATATAAGATCAATAATACAATTTCAGATGCAGAAGAGGTTGTTAGCCAAGGACTGTTGGCAGATAAGTGCTGACCTTGTACAAGAGGTGGTAATCAGGGGAAAGGCCATTTACTATGCACTAGAAGTCATAGCTACCAACTGCCAGTCCAATATTCAGAAAGCAGATGAATAAAGGAAATCAAGAGTATATTAATATTGAAAGACTAATCTAATAGGAATGTCCAAAGTCCAGATACGGATCAACTAGAAGATCCTAGTAAATGTAGGAATAGAGATAAGAAGTTGAGTAATCAATCAAGAGTGAAGAATTAATAAAAGGGAAGGAGTTGAAGTGGAGTAAGAAAACATTTACTTTGCATTAGGAGCAAAGGAAGGATTTGGTACCGGAACCAGTTTTCAACCTTAATTTCTGCTACCTTTATATTCCCTCTTACTTTGGAGAGAACCAAAACAGACTCAACCTTTCCTATAGAGATGATGATGATGATGATGATGATGATGATGATGATGATGATGATGACAACGATGATGACAACTGGCAGGAGATTGAGTCAGGGAGTTGGAAACAAGTAGGGTCATTTGCATGCCAGCATAAACAAAGGTTGTCTCAGAGGAGAAAAGTTGGATGATTCATTGGAAGGAATATTGGCTTTAGGCTCACAGGATCTGGGTTCAAAACCTGTCTCTGTTACTTGCTGTCTGTGTGATATTGGACAAGTTACTTAATCTCCCTGGACTTCTGTTTTTAGAATAAAAGGGTTGGACTAGGTGACCTTTAAGGTTGCTTTCAGTTCTAAATCTTTGATTCTATCATCCTTCTGAGCTCCAACAGGAATCAAGATCCTAGAGCACTTGGAAATCCTTATTCTACTGTGGAATAGCTTTTCTTTTATCTTAGATCTTTTCCCTTAACATTCCTTATCTTTTCTACTCTGAGACAACCATGGTCTATCCCGGCATGGAAGTGATAACCTGCTTCCAACATTCCTCTGGATGTCTCTTACTTTGATCATCATCCTTTCCCCTATCTTTAATCCCTATTTATATTGTTACTTTATTATTTCCCACAAAGATGTCTCCCATCCTTGTGGAAACCTAGCTGCCTTTAGAAAACACATATCCAGGTCAGCCTCTCCAGTGTTCAATGTTCTTTCTCTCATGGCCCTGACATACTGGGTAAAGAAGAGGAATAAGTACACTCCATGTTTTTCATTGTCATTTATAGCAATCCCTGCTGCTTCCAAGCTGAGCAACCTCTCATCCATTGAGGTTCGCTTTGTCTTTCCATATGACTCTATCCATATCCTGGTTGCAGACATCCTCTAACCCCCAGTTCATCCTTCCTTCTTTCTCAGAAAATTCAGCAGCTGACTCACAGTCTTGCTCTTCTCCCCAAACCCTCCTTTCATATTGAGGGTCATTAGTATTAATGTTGATGTTCCATCAAACAGTCTACCTTCTCAATTCATCTGTGTCTTCAAGTACCAAGCCCTACAATTCAGACTTATTACATCTCAACTACATATAGATGGATCATCCTTGCCTTGTTCTCATCATCACCTATTGCTGTCCAAGCTCTACAATCTGGAAGTCTAATCCCTCTCTCATAACTACATCATATCTTCCCATTTCTTCCTCTGTCTTATAATCTTAAATCAACTCTGAAAATACTATCCACATCCAAAGAAAGAACTATGAAAGTTGAAGCTATTTTTTTCTCTTCTGTTGAGTTTTATTTCCTCTTTCTGATGGTTCTTCCTATTGGTTTTAATTTTTACTTACAGCAACACTAATGTGAAAATATGTTTAATAGGAATGTAAATGTATAGCCTATATCAGATTGTGTGCTGTCTTTGGGATGGTGGTGGGGAGGAAGGGGGAGAAAAATTTTAAACTCAAATGCATATGGAAGTGATTATTGATAAATCAAAAGAAATTAATAAAAAATTTTTTAAAAATAAAAAAATAAATAAAAAATTAAAGCTAAAAAAAGAAAAGATGACATAAAAAAGAAGTAAGAATTGATTTTAGAGTTAATACAGTCACTTGAATTTATTGATTATGGACAGATTTATGCTTTAGTAAAATCACTTTGGCAACTGTGTAGATTGGACAGATGAGATATTGGAGTTAGGAAGAATACTTATTTCTGACACATGAATCTTTTTCCTCCCTTCTTTACAAATTCCCTACTACAACCTAGGATACCTGCATCTTCTCATTCACCCAGGCTCGAAACCATGTTGTCATTCTAGAATCCCCACATTCATTTTTCCCACACATGTAATCCTTTGCCAGATCTTGTCCTTTTTACTTTCATAGCATCTCTCATATCCATTGGTATCTCTCCACTCACACAACTACCAGCCTAGTTAAGGCAATCACCATCTCCTGCCTGGACTATTGTGATAGCCTTGGTGCTTAATAAATGCTTTTACATTAATTGATGGATTCTAGGCATGCTATGGCAATCTTTAGAAAGTCACAGTGACAGGAGATGGAAGATTTCATAGGAACAGAAACAAGAGGATGAGTTTGTACAAAAATATAAAGAAAAGAGAAAAAAAGAAAACTTTATACTCTGAAAATATAATGATCAAATGAATTAAATCCAGGAATATATGATATAAAACTCAGGTATGCATGTAATGAGGAAAAATATACTTGCTCTTTTGGGGGCTATTAAAACTGAAGGTTTAGGGGAAAAGAGGATTAATTTTAAGTAATTTCATTTATAGCCTACTTTGCTAGAATATATCTATTTTATAAAGCAAAGGACACTACTATACTCAATGAAGACCTACATTTCCTAGCTGCCTTAAATCAGAGAGCTGTCTAAGAGAGAAAACACACCTTTGGTCAGAAGTCTAAAAGAGAAATAATATATTTCTGCCATTAAATCAAGCTAAGACATTTTGGCATCTCCTCTCATATGCTAAATATGTCATTATTCTCCCACTAAATCACTAGGAGAAAAGCTGCAACTACATTAATTTATGATTTCAATGTAGTGGCAAAACTGAATGAAACTTATGAATACTTTTAGGTAAAGCTTCAAGATCTCTCAGAAACTGGTATAAGTTAAGCATTGCCATCAGTATCAAAGTGAATTTGATGTCAAGGAAAACAAAAGGAACCAGTCTCTACTACTCAAATGAGCCTTGTTGCATCCTTCTCTGAACATACTTTTTTTTTTTTTTGACTGCAAATCTCCTGGCTCTGTCTCTCTTAGCCCATAACATTGCCATTTGGGTGGATTTCATCTTGACTTGATTAAGAATTTCATCAGTAAAAGAGAGCGTAACTAAACATCTTAATTAATTGTATAGCATTTCTTGTGATTCATTGCCCTCCATACCTGTCCTCTACTTTTATTTTTCAACCTGATGGCTCCCATCTTTCCCTTTATTTTTCTTTCTAGTCTGCTCTTTCTTGCTTTCTCTTATCCTTTCTGTCCTCAAATCTTTTCCCTTGCTCATCTTCATTTACTTTTTCTTCTTTTAATTTTTTGTTCCTTATATAGTCTTCTGGTTTCTGAAGTTAGGAAGAAACATTTAAAAAAGAATTCCTTTTCTAATTTAATAATAATAATAACAATAATAATAATAATAATAATAATAATAATAGTATAGTAATAATAACGATGGGGCAGCTAGATGGTGCAGTGGATAAAGTGCCAGGTCTGGAATCAGAAAGACTCATCTTCCTGAGTTCAAATTTGGCCTCAGTGACCACAGGTAATTCACTTAACTCTGTTTGCCTTGGTTTCATCATCTGTAAAATGAGCTGGCAATCCCCTCCATCATCTCTGCCAGGAAAATCCCAAATGGAGTCATGAAGAGTCAGACATGACTGAAACAATTCAACAACAACAACAACAACAACAAAATAATAATAATGGAACATTTAGTATTATTAAGGTTTGCAAAGTGCTCTACAAAATTATCTAGTTTTATCTTACTATAAGCCTGAGAAGTAGGTATTATTAGTTTTATTTTACAGATGAGGAAACTGAGGCAAACAGAGGTAAGTGACTTGTTCAGCTTCAGGACTCCTAATAAAGAAGGGGGGGAGGGATACCAGGAGCTGCATGGGGGAGGGAGGGTATAGCTGGAGGAGGAAGGGTGTCCTTTGGAGGGGGGAAGTAAATGGGCCGGGGACCACAGCGCCAGTGAGTTGGGGGAGGGGAACATCCCAATTTGTGCGCCTGCAGCGGTGGTCACAGTGCCCGGGGGAGAGGAGGGGCTCCAGCCTTACAGTAGTGGGCCCCGGCTGCACTGTTGGCTCTTTCTGGCTCTAGCAGACCTTGCTGATATAAATAGACCCGCCATAGAGCAGCTGAATGTCTGAGGACACACTCAAACTCTGGTTCAGCACTCTAATGTGCCACCTAGCTGCCTATAATTTTATTTATTAAAGTTCTGGTCAACTCTATCTTTTGTTGACAACTCTCATATGCAAACCTATGACTATCTTCCCTCCCCCAGCAAACTATAAGATGCACATTGAAATGATTCCCTCAAGTAGTTTGTGTATTAGTAGTTCCTTCACTAAATTTAAAAAGCTACTGATAAATGTTCTCTTAAAAAATGGGAGTTTGTGTTGCTATTCTAGCCAAGATAAAATCTACCCAAATGGCAAATATTTCTAGCCATGCCAATTTAAACCTAAATTCTAAAGTGAAAAATAAAAAGCTGTTCTCAAGCTATGAACACAACAAAAACATATCTTCTAATACCTAAGTTACATTTCAAAAAGCAGTTTTCAAGAGACACCATTACTTGTCTGATACCCATTAGTACACTGATAGCCTTAAAAATATTTGCTTCACCGCTTTGTTCCTATTTTGTAATAGTATGCACTTTTACAGGCTTTGTGATCTCAGTTGAACTGAGTTGGTTAAATGATGTTTCAGTCATTAACCAGGCAATTAATTGAATAAGATAATGTCTAACATTATGAATGGATGTAGAATTAAGGAGGAACAGTTACAGTCATGTACCTTGAATTGGAATTAAAATAATCTGCTTACCACTGAGTGTGTGGAGAATGGAGCCTTCTAATATTCTATTATGTAAAGCCAACACTAATAGCTCAGGAGTGCTTATTAATTTAGTTTCTGAATTGGAATTAATTCAGAAATTTCAAATAAATGAGATCTCATGTCTGGGTACCACTGCCTCAGTTTTTTGCAATCCATAGAAAGACTGGGAGCTCAATAGTTGATTTTTTCTTTTCTTTTTTTTCCTCTTGTGGGAATCCTAGTAAGCAAAGCAAAGGGAAAAAATGAAACAAAATTAAGCCCACTGGGAGCAACATGTAAAGGGGCTCAATGGGCATTTATTGACAGTTGCCAGTATTTTATAACACTTCTAAAATTCATTTCGTGAAGTGGTCAGCTGCCTCAAAAACACAGGAAAAAAAACAGCAAAAAACCTTTGAGTTGCTGCTCCAATTTTGGGCCCTCTGAATAGAATTATAAAATTTCCACTTCATGGATACTTAAAATGGTCTCTGTTTCTTGTTTAGAAGTCCATGGAGTGAACTAGCTCACCCCTCATTCTTCCCCTCTCCTAACTTGCCACTAGTGTGCTCAGTTTGTGATTAGGGAGTGGTGACAGGAAGGGAGGAGAGACAACTTTGTCAAAGAGGTGCTGAACTTAGCTGAAGTTCAGCAGCAAAGGGGACAATAGAGCCTTCAATGATAGACTGGCTTTCTCCACAAGCCTCTGAATCCATTCGCTCTGCTCTGTGATGGCTTATTTGGGACCAGAGGACATAAGAGGTCCCCAGTAAGTGATCAAACCATGGAGACCAACGGAAGAACCAATCTTCCAATTCAGGCTGTTCATAGTCTATTATTCCTTAAGTTGTGAGTCCCAGTATTACAGTTCATCAGAATTTTTGCCGCTTCATCTAGTGAGTTGAGATTCTTGGGTTCTTGGGTCCAGAATGATTCAATATCTGGAGGGGATTCTAGGATTCAGGAAAGAAGTGGGCTGGTGCAGTTGGGAGGCATTTTATATAATTACTATGCATTTTTCTCTGGATTATTCTCTGAATTATTTATTTGTTTACTGATGCTATTCTAAGAGTAAATGCTGCATATTGTATCTAAGCAAGTTTGTCAACTTCTGTGTAAAGAACATCCCATTGTGCCAAGGTCACAGGTTTAACGTTCAGTGAAATGCAGCAATTTTAGAAAGAAGGCAGGGTTAGCCATTGGGTGATGACTTGGAACTAAGTTCATAAAATCATAGAATTGTAGATGTAGGATTGAAGGAAACCTTAGAGACCTTCTACTCCTACCCTCATTTTAATAGTTGAAGAAATTGAGACCCCAGAAGGTTAATGACTTAATCAAGGTAAGAGAAATAGTAGGTTTTAGGTGCAAAGTTTCATTTCCATTTTTTATTTTTTTGGCTAGGCTTTGGGGGTAAGTGATATGCCTAGGGTCACACACCTAGTAAGTGTTATGTGTCTGAGGCTGGATTTGAACTCAGGTCATCCTGAGTCCAGGGCCGGTGCTCTATTCACTGGGCTACCTAGCTTCCCTTTCATTTCCATGTCATTTCAGTTAGTGCTCCTGATAATAGGTAGATCCACAAATATACATGCCCTTGACAGTGACTTGGGAAAACACCTTAGAGAAGAATGTAACTAAGAGATGGAAGAGCTAGAGAGATAGAAGGTCACAGGCTCAATGGCAACCATAGAAAACACAGTATTCATACAGTATTATTGCTCCAGTAGGGCATGTGAAAGCAGCCAAGGTGACTATGGGACTTCCTATCATATGTCTCTATTACCACCAACAGGTAAGGTTAAGCAGGCAAACTGACAACAATGGGCATACAGAGAAGAATTTCTTTCCTAAACATTTCTGCTTGCCATGAGCCACTGGTTTTCTTTATACCTATGATGGAGGGATTGTAGCTTTAGGTAACAAATACTCATGTGGGCTATGGTTTCATCAGAAGCCATGCTTTGAGTTAAGAGCAAGCATAGGTAAATAATGAAAGCAGTAAAGTAATCCAGAAGGAAAGAAAATGTTTGCCTATTTCTTTTTATTTTTTATTTTGATCCAGACAACAGATACCTTTTTTGTTCTTGACATTATACTTCTATTCATTCACCAAACATTTTTGGGGTGCTAACTTAACCTGCTCTTTTTGCTCAAACTTTAGCCCCAAACTCCTTTTCTCGTGTCTTAGTGCTCCATTATTTCCTTCCTATAAAAAACTGCTCTCAAAAAAGGTAGTGAGATCCATTTAGACTAGTGTGTATATGATTGACAATAACATTAAGTGCTATGGTTTTCTGAAGGATTTTCACTTCAAGAAGTAGAGTTTGAATTTCAAAGGAAGAGTAGCATGAGAAAGGCTGGACTTCTTGAAGCCAGGAAATCAAAACACTTTTGCATTTTCCTGCTTTCCCAGCTCTCTGATGGTACACAGTAAGAAAAGGCCTTAAGCCCCAAGCCTTTTACAACTGGTGAGCTTCTGCAGGCTAAAACCAAGCTAAGTGTTTCCAAGATAGCTAGACATCATTGATTCACTTAAGGTGCATGTGCAGTTCAAATATTAGTATTCATTTCAGACAAAGTGAGGTTTAAGGGTAATAGTATATTCCTGCGCACACTGGCTGTGGAACTTTGGGCTGGGTCACTCCAATTTTCAGTGCTGGAGAAAATAGACTATCAGCACTGGTAAAAGTTTCATCACCAGGAGTTCCCTACATAATGAAATCTCATGATGAGATAAAAACAGACAAACAAACAATCAAACAAGGCAGGCTTTGAGGAACTGAAGGAAAGGCCTTGAAGAGAAAACAGCCCAAGAGCTGGTCTGATACTTTCATCATATTTATTTTTTTCATGCCACTTTTCTTATTAAACCACTTTCTAATGTCATCAAAAAGGACAACTTGACTTGCCTGGATTTCCTTCTGTAGGTTGTTAGAAGTGTGAGAGGCAGGAAAGGACAAAACACCGCATGAGTGGAAGAATATCAAGACTTTTCTTGTATGTCAAGAATTTTCAGGCATTTTCAAGTCTTCTCTTATTCATGCTATATAGTGGCATGCCGAGGTTTTTACAGTTATACATTTTTAAGTGTGTAAGTCTGTATAGTTAGGAAATAAGAACGACGTTCTTAAAATTTATAACTTCAAAAATATGTTTTATTGATCTTTTGTTTCCATTCTAGCTACACTTCCCCTTATTACTCTCTTACCCTCAGAAAGTCATTCCTTATAAGAATTTTTTAAAAAAGAATTAGGAAGAAAAAACCCTATAAGATAAATTAACATATCAAAAATTCTGATATTATTTTTACATGATGATTCACACCTCTGGACCTTTAATATCTGTAAAAGGAACTAAGGAGAGGGAAGGTGTCTTCTGGCATCTCTTCTTTGGAGACAAATCTGGTCATCATAATTTTGCAGTTTCTTTTTAAAAAGTTATTACATTTTTTTTCTCAATACCAGGTAAACAAAAATTTTCAAGATTCATTTTTTTAAAAATTTGAGTTTCAAATTCTCTCCTTTCCTCTTCTTTTCCCTCCTTGAGAAGGCAAGCAAATTAATATGAATTTTAAATGTGCTGTCATGTAAAATATTTCCATATTAGCCATTTTGCAAAAGAAAATGCAGACCAAAAAACCCTCAAGAATAATAATCTCACAGTTCCAATTGTCTTGTGGGTGTTCTTTCCCCTTACAGGATTGTGGTCATATATCTATAAGGTTTTCCTGATCCTGCTTACTTCACTTTGTATCAGTTTATGTGAGACTTTCTATTTCTCCATATTCTTCATACCCATTGTTTCTTGCAGCACAGTATTAAGATTCCATTACCTTCATGTAACACAACTGAGATGAGATGTATAACATTTTAAAGTGCCTTCACAATTGTGTGATTTGCTCATCACTAAAGACTCAAATTTAAAAGGAAACACAATTCAGTGCTTGTCATTTTTGGCTTCAGTCTGAACTCATTTTCCTCTAAGATGTAGAAAAATGAAAGAGGACAAAGAATATGAGACAGTGTTGACACTGTGATGGCCTGTCTGTCCACAGCTCAGTTGTTTTTTTTCCTTTCTCCTAGCTGTCCTCACAATTAATTATGTCCAATCTATTGGCCCTCATAGTCTAAAAGACCTACTAAACTACAGACAATCTGAGCCCCTTTCCTGATATTTCAGTCTTATAAACATGGCTTGGAGTGAAAGAAGGTAATGCGTAACTGATTTGTTTTTATTTTATTGATTTTTCCCTTTGGATACCACATATTTTGTGAGCTGATTTTTTTTTAAAAAAATCACAGAAAATCATTGAACTATACAGGTGGAAGAGGCCTTGGAGATCATAGAGTCCAATTGCTTCATTTTTTGAGGTAGATGGTTATATTTTTGCTTTTCTATAAAATGGTTATCCAGCTAGTTAGTGAACATCAAGACTAAGCTTCAGGTCCCTCCTACCCAAGACAGTTCCTAGGATGGCATCAATACTCTCTCTTCTGTGCTGCCTGAATATTGGAAGCCTGTTGGACCTATTCCCAAAATACACTCTGAAATTAAGTGTTACAAATGTGCTAATAATCTTGATTGTTGCTCGTATTTTACTGAAAATTCTGACTTATGTTCACAAAGGATGTGAGAAGCTGACAAAAATATTCTTATTCACACTTTAGGAAATGAGGAAAAAAGCCTATTTACACATTTTTTTAATGAATAATCAACTTCTTGTTTTTCTAATTGCACACAACCAGGTGTTTCAGGTAATAGCATCTTGTAATGAAAACAAATCATTTTTCACTATTTACGTGACAAAGTTTAAATTGAACAAATACCCAAAAGGATAAATACAGAGTCAACTTTGAGTTACTCTAGCTATAAGCAGGTTCCTCTCCACCTATTCTCCACTAACAGCTAGACTCCTAACCTAGCATGGACTATTTCCGGGTTTCTCCAATTCTTGGTATAGAGGGAAAAGCATCTATCTTGTCCTACATCAAGGCCTGAAAATGCAGGTCTTTTGGTCTTGGAATCCTTTGTTCTGGACCATTTCCTTGCTTGGAAGCATCACCCAACTCTGTTTTGTGTAGCCACAAAAAGCTACATCCCTTTATTACCACTAATTATCCAGACCACTTGGAGCTTTCATTAACACCAGGTCTGTTGCCTAAGCATTTTATTCCTCCTTTCTTCACCACTGAACCTAAGTAGAATCTAGCTCTCTATTCAGGTATTTCTAGATAGAGGATCTGAAATCTTTCTTTTTGTTTATCATGTAAAGGTTCTGTGCTGTGTCACAGCAAGCACTCAGGATCTAGGTTTGCTCCAGAACTTATTGTCACATGTGGAAGCGCTACATTTTTCACCCTTGAATGCCTCAATTCTTCATAACCATTGAGTATTCAGATGTCAGGCATCTTACCCCCCAGATCTTGGTCAAGAATGGGACCTCATATCATGGTCCCAATCAAGAGCCAAATTCTTGCTCCAGGTATCTTCTGACTGTGCATCCTTTTATGCCATCTTGGAATGAGATAAAGGAGGGACCGAGGGTTAAACACAAGTTCATTAAGATCCTTGGGTATTAGGTCTACAGGTTCTTATTGATCTAGTAGTCCTTCTTTCCTGAAATTTGAGAAAGAACAAATTGATGCCATATTCTATCCTCACAAGACATTAAAGAGGAAGAAAAACAAGTATATGTCAAGCACTTACTAAGTGCCAGACACTGTGTCAAGTGCTTTACAAATATTTACACAACAATCCCGAAGGTAGGTGCTTTTATTATCCTGATTTCACAATTGAGGAAACTGAGGCAGAGAAAAGCACTCTACTCTTGTTCAGGGTCACAGAGCTAATAACTGTCTGAGGCTATATTTGAACTCAGGTTTTCATTATTCCAGACCTGGCATTCTATCCACTGTACTACTTTGTAATCCATATCCTATTATTAAGAAACTTCCCTGAATCATAGACTTCTTCCCCCAACAGTCTTACTATTACGTTGCATGCATAAACTCTGAGGACAATGGATTCATTGTCCTTCTTCAGTTTTAGATGTGCCTTCTCTTATGCCTCTCATTCCTCTAATACATTGGATTAGGAGGAATGTGAGTATTTCTTATCCATTGCTACCTTGAGGATCTCTATCTTTCAATATTATTCAACAGTATCTCTTCTTTCGAAGTTTACTTTGAGGTTCAACTGTCTATATCCCAATGTACTGATCTTTAATGTAGCTATTATTGACCCCTACGTCCCTCTCCCTCCTTTCTCATCATTTCTCCAAAGTGCTCTACCTCTACAATCTAGAGTTTTGTAATTATCTTCTTGGATTATAATCTTTAATCTTTCCATCTCCCCCTGTTCCATTTTCCCCTTCTTAGCTCATTTTTTGGTTCTTATTGTGACTTCTACACTTCCTTGTTCTACTAATCTATAAACTTCTTTGGCCTGTTCTTTCTACCCTTCATATTCTTGACTTTATAATTAACCATTTAAATGACATACTATCCTATATTCTTTAAAAATATTTTTATATTTCAAATAAATATTTTAAAAATCAATCTATTGTTCCTATTACTCCATCTCCATAAAGCAAATCAAAAGAAACAAGCTAACAAAGATGTCAATACACAAATGCACTGCCCAGCAATAGAAATTTTCACATAAGCCATATCCAAAAATGCATTGTGCTATTTGCATTTTAACTTTGTCACTTCTTTCTCATTAGGTAAGTAGAGTGCTTCATCTTCATTTTTGGGGGACTCATAGATTATCATTTTGTTGATCAGAGTTCTTAAGTCTTTCTTAAGAGTTCTTAAGTCTTGTTTTTCTCTAAAATATTAACATTGAGGGCAGAGTAAAAGTAGTGACCTGCTTGAGCTGTCACCCAAACCCCTCCAAATACCTGTAAAAATGGCTCTAAACAAATTCTAGAGGAGCAGAACCCACAAAAAGACAGAATGAAACAAATTTCCAGCCCAAAACAACCTGGATGGTTGATTAGAAAGATCTATCATGCCGGGCTGGGAGAGAAATGCAGTTCAGCATGGGTGCCCATGCAAAGACCAGGCCTCAGTGAACCTAGAGCAAGACTCAGGGGACTGAATCACAGGCAGCTGTGGTGATTTCCAGACTTCTCAATCCACAAAGGCCAAAGACAACTTAGAAGGTCAGTAGGAAAGGTTTGTGACCATAGTAAGAGAGGAGCTCTGTCCCATCTCCAGTCTCAGTGCAGCTCAGGGGCTGTGGCTGCTTCTGGAGCTTCTGGCCCACAGATTGAGGGGGAATCAAGTGGCTGATCAGAGGGGGATTGCAGGGATCTCTTTTCTGGTGCTGAGGCAAGATTTTATTGCTTTGCTTGTGCTTGGATCTGGGTCATAGTTCTGAGTGATGATCCTGGGGCAAGGAGGAGTGATGGTGTGGTGGAGCTTGTAGTAGTGGTGAAGAGAAAATCCTCCTCCCAGTTCCAAGGCATAAAATAGTACTTGTGGTCTCTCACAGACCAGAGCACAGGCCAGTAAAGGAGTAAACACCTCCCCCTTGATCATACCACCTTGGAATAACTGAAAACTTACAGATCCCTAGAAGTATATATGAAAATAGCTACACAAAACCCCAAAGCTTGGGACAGTACATTGTCCACATTGGAAGCAGACCTCTACCCTTACAAAGAGTTTAAAACTCAAGTAATTGGCTGGGATCATGAGCAAACTGCACAAAAAAGTCAGACCATAGAATATTTCTTTGGTGACCAAGAAGATCAAAATGTACAACCAGAAGAAGACAACAAAGTTAAAGTTCCCACATCCAAGACCTCTAAGAAAAATATGAATCAGTCCCAGGCCTTGGAAGAGATCAAAAAGGATTTTGAGAAGCAAGTAAGAGAAGTAGAGGAAAAACTGGGAAGAGAAATGAGAGTGATGTGAGAAAATCATGAAAAACAAGTCAACAGCTTGCTAAAGGAGACCCCAAAAATACTGAAGAAAATAACACTTTAAAAAATAGTCTAACCCAAATGGAAAAAGAGGTCCAAAAAGCCAATGAGGAGAAGAATGCCTTAAAAAGCAGAATTGGCCAAATGGAAAAGGAAGTCCAAAAGCTCACTGAAGAAACTACTTCCTTAAAAATTAGAACAGAGCAATTGGAAGCTATTGACTTCATGAGAAATCCAGACATTGTAAAACAAAACCAAAAGAGTGAAAAAATAGAAGACAATGGTGAAATATCTCGTTGGAAAAACAACTGACCTGGAAAATAGATCCAGAAGAGATAATTTAAAAATTATTGGACTATCTGAAAGCCATGATCAAAAAAAGAGCCTAGACATCATCTTTCAAGAAATTATCAAGGAAAACTGCCCTGATATTCTAGAACCAGAGGGCAAAATAGAAATGGAAAGAATCCACCAATCTCCCCCTGAAAGACATCCCAAAAGAACAACTCCTAGGAATATTGTAGTCAAATTCCAGAGTTCCCAGGTCAAGGAGAAAATATTGCAAGGAGCCAGAAAGAGACAATTCAAGTACTGTGGAAACACAATCAGGATAACACAAGATTTAGCAGCTTCTACATTAAGGAAGCAGAGGGCTTGGAATATGATATTGTGAAGGGCAAAGAGATAGGATTACAATGAAGAATCATGTACCCAGCAAAACTGAGTATAATCCTTCAGGGGAAAAATGGAGAGATTCAGCGAAATAGAGGGCTTTCTAGCATTCTTGATGAAAAGACCAGAGCTGAATAGAAAATTTGACTTTCAAATACAAGACTCAAGAGAAGCATTAGGGGGTAAACAGGAAAGGGAAATCATAAGGGACTTATCAAGGTTGAACTGTTTACATTCCTACATGGAAAAATGATGTTTGTAACTCATGAGACCTTTGTCAGTATTAGGGTAGTTGGAGGGAAAAAAATTATATGTATAGATAGATTGATAGAGGGCATAGGTGAGTTGAAGATGAATAGGTAATATCTGGAGAATAAAATTAAGGGGTGAGAGAGGATTATACTGGTAGGAGGAGAAAGGGAGAGGTAGAATGGGGAAAATTATCTCACATAGAACAGACAAGAAAAGACTTTTGCAATGGAGGGGAAATGGAGGGAAGCTGAGAGAGAATGAGTGAATCTTATTCTCATTTGATTTGGCTTAAGGAGAAAATAACATATACACTCAATTGGGTATGGAAATCTATCTTACCCTACAGAAAATGGAGGAGAGGGGAAGGGGACAAGAGAGCTGGAGGATGATAGAGGAAAGGGCAGATTGGGGGAGGGTAATCAGAAGCAAACACTTCTAAGGAGGGACAAGGTCAAAAGAGAGAATAGAATAAATGGGGAGCAGGATAGGATGAAGGGAAATACACTTAGTTTTTCACAACATGACTACTATGGAAGTGTTTCACATGACTACATATGTATAACCTGTATTGAGCTGCTTGCCTTCTCAATGAGGGTGGGTGAGGAGGGAAGAAGGGAGAAAATTTGGAACCCAAAACAAAAGTTAAAAAAAATTGCTTTCACAGGCAACTTGGAAATAAGATATACAGGAAATGGGGTACAGAAATCTATCCTACCCTACAGGAAAATTGAAGGAGAAGAGGATAAGAGAAGGGGGGAGATATAGAAGGGAGGGCAGATTAAGGGTATTCAGAATGCATGCCATTTTGGGGTGGGGGGGAGGGATGAGATGGGGAGAAAATTTGGATCTCAAAATCTTGTGGAAGTGAATGTTGAAAACTAAAAGTAAATTAATTAATTAAAGAAAAATAAAAACAGAAAAAAATACTATCATTGAGAAAATTGCTTTACTAGTTCGGCTTACTTTACTCTGTATGAATTCATAAAAGTCCTCCAAGATTTCTCTGAAATTTCAAATTTCATAATTTTTTACAGCACAATAGCATTCCATTATATTTGTATACCATAATTGGCTTTGTATTGCCCAATGGTGGAAACCTTCCTAACTTCCAATTTTTGGTTATCACAAAAATAGCTGTTACATTGTTGTTTATCCTACCTTTTAGAAGAAAACCAATGGCATCATAAGGGTATGTCTTGACTTCTACATGAATTGGATTTAAGTGAAGCAGTACTGTGCAAAGTCATCAACTTCACTCTCCCTTTCAGTCAACAAAATCCAGTAAATATATTTGTACATTTGAATCCTTTGTCTTTTACCTCTTGGAGTTCATAACTAGTAGTGGTTTCACTGGGTCAAAGAGTATGCACAGCTTAGTAACTTTTGTTTTAAGCATGGTTTGAAATTGTTTTCTGGAATGGCTGGATCGGTTCATAGCTCTAACAATGCACTTGTGTACTTGTTTTCTTACAACACCTCTAACATTTGTCATTTTCTTCTTTTGTCATCTTCACCAATCTTATTGGAGTGAAGTGAGGTCTCAAAGTTGCTTTAATGTGCATTTCTGTAATTGTTAGTGATTCAGGGCAGAGATATCAAATGTGCATCGTGACCCACAATACTCTTGACTGTAGCTTAACCACATTAAATGTAATTGAGAAATTAAATTAAAATACAATAGAACATACATAATATTAATATGTGGTTTTCTAAGTCAATTTGTGGGCCTCAGGATCCTTATATATGGTTTAGTGGCCCCATTTCTATTTGAGCATGACAGCACTAATTTAGAGCATTTTTATGGATTTCTTCCTTTGAATACCACTTGTTCATATCTTTTGACCATCTATCAATTAGGAAAAGGTTTTTAGTTGTTTGAATTTGAATCAATTCCTTATATATCTTGAATAAAAGACTTTTATCAAAGAAATTTGTTTCTAAGATTTTTCTTTACTGGTTTAACTCTTTCCCCTCTAATTTTTACATTACGTACTTTTTTACATTTGCTTTGTTTTTTTATTTTATATAATCAACATTGTTCATTTTGTCTCATAAGATCCTCTTAATCACATATTTAGTCATGAACTCTTTCTCTTTTCATAAATTCATCTTTGCTCTACTAATTTGCATATCTTTTATATCTAAGTCATGTCACCATTTGGAGCTTAAAATGGTATGTGGTCTGGAGTTTTTCTCTAAATCACATTTCTGCTGTCTAGCTTTCCCAACAATTTTTTAATGAAATAGTGAGTTCTTCCACCCATAACTAGGATCTTTAGGTCTATCAAGCACTATGCATGTTTGTTTGCTCCAGCATCTTGGGTACTGAATCAATTCCATTGCTAAACCTCTCTCTCACTCACTGGTATCAAGTTGTTTTGAAGGTTACTGCTTTGTAGTACAGTTTGAAATCTATACTGATCCATCCTTTCCCCCTTTTTTACTTTATTACCTTTAATATTATTGACCTTTGTCCTATAAAAGAATTTTGTGGTTTTGTAGGTCTATAAAATATTTTGGGGGAGTTTTATTGATAAAGCAGTGAATAAGTAAATTACTTTAGATATTATTGTCATTTTTATTAAAATGGGTCAACCTGCCCATAGAAAATTAATGTTTCTCCAGTTATTTAGGCCTGTAGTTCTTCAAAGTATATTTCATATTTAAATTCATATAATCCATAGCCAAATCTGAAAAGAGTAACTGTCAAATATTTTATAGCTTCTAAAGTTATTTTGGTTAAAATTTCTTTTTAACTCTTTTGGGTGAGTTTTGTTAATTTTAGATGAGAATAGGGCAGCTAGATGGTACAGTGGATAGAACACTTCTCTGGAATCAGGAGGACCTGAGTTCAAATCCAGCCTCAGAAACAACACTTACTAGCTGTGTGACCCTGGGCAAGTCACTTAACCCAACTGCCTCTCCAAAAACAAAACAAAAGAAAAGAATGCTAATGATTTTTGCATATTTAACTTATAACTTTGCTGAAGTTATTATTTAAATTAAGTTTAGTTAACTCTATGTACATCATCATATTATCTGAAAAAGATAGTTTCGTTTCCTTTTCGTCTATGCTTTTCCTATCAATTTCCTTTTCTTGTCTTATTATTGTAGTTATATAAGATAGTATCTCTATTCTTATGTTAAATAGTAATATTTTTAATGGACATATTTGCTTTACCTGTGTTCTTATTGGAAGGACCTCTAACTTTTTTCCATTACATGTAATATTAACTTTAGGATTCAGATAATTTTTTTTTATTATATTAAGGAAAAGTACATTTATTCCTATGCTTTCTATAGAGTTTTTAATAGCAACTATTGTTGGATTTTGTTGAAAGCTTTTTTAGTCTTTATTGATACAACTGCATATTTTTACTATTTTTATTAGTAATTTTTTTTATTTTTATAATCTTCCTAATCTAGAACTAAGACTATATTCCTGGCATGAACTCAACTTGGTCATAGTGTATAATATCCTCTAATTTTTAATCCATTGCCTCTTTGTGACGTTGTTGCTTATACTTTACAAATCTAACCCTGTACTATCATTCATTTTCTCCAGTCCAATTGACGTTACTGAATAAACCTAAGAGGAAGGAATGCCACTGTGTCCACCAAAATTTATGTTATCTTATGTCAACTGGTCATTCAGTGCAGAGTAATAATATTTTATTCTCCCCTTGTTGACTTGTGATCACATACCCCAAAGCAGTTATTTTAAGGCTTATCTTGTCTCTTAATGTCCTCTACAGCAATCATCTCAAACTCAAATGGAAACAGGTATATTGGCTTAGAAAACCACAAATTAATGTTATCCATGTTTTATTTTTAAATCTTGTTAAACATTTCCTAATTTCATTTTAATTTAAGCAGACTCTCCTGCTTATTCCATCTTAGAATGTGTTTTTACCTACTATATCAAAGAAATAGAAGTTATCAATTGAGAATTGCCCCTTCCATACTTTTTCTACTGGACTGAACCTCATGATGCCAAAAATATTAGAGGTCCTGTGCATCCTGAGACTCAAAACTTGGAAACTGAATACTTGTTCTATGTCTTCCCTATATGCTTCAATCCCTGCAATCTTGAAATGAGACTACAGTGGTCTAAGTATGAATTCAATTTCTCCTGGAGGACTTGCATACTGACCCAGATGCCTGAACCCTTGAACCCCATTACTCAAACCTGTCTCTCTCACTTGTAGCACTTACCCTAAACTTACTAAGCTTATTCCTTTCCTCCCTACACTAATGCCATGTTCCATCCTCAAAGAGCTTGTGTGTGTGTCTGTGTGTGTTTAATAAAATAATTCTCCCTCCATTCCATGGTAGGGAAATATCCTTCTACTCCTGCTCTCATCCCTGTTATTGTTACTCTTTGCTGATGTAATACATCACTTCCCCAACTACCTTTCCTTATAATCTCATTACCATCTACCTCAGCTATACCAGACGCAGTCCATATCTTCCGCTATGTCTCTGACATACCTACTCTATTACAAATCCCCTACTGTGCCAGCTCTCTTTACCTTTTACTTTATCTTGCAGAACTAACAGAAAGCTAGCTCTCTTTTTAGAAGGTACTACATTTCTGGTGGGCACCTAGATGGTTTACTGGATAGAGCTCTGAGCCAGGAGTCAGGAAGATCTGAGTCCAAACAGCCTCAGAGACTAGTTGTTTGACCCTGGGCAAGTCACTTAACTTCTATTTGCCTTAATCCACTGGGAGAAGAAAATGGCAAATCACTCCAATATCTTTGCCCAGAAAACCCCATGGACAGTATGGTCCACAGCGTCACAAAGAGTTGGACATGACTGAATGACTGAACAACAAACATTCCTGGTTATCTTGTGAGTGCCTGCCACTGTAACATATAGAATCAAGAAGAATATTAGGTTCAGTAGTCTACAGGTCAGTGATCCTGACTGATTTCTTTAAAAATTCTAGAATGGTTTTTTAAAAGAGGAAGTTAATGAACATCTTGAAAAGGAAGCAACAATCACAAAGAACCAGACCATGGCTTCATCAAGAATAAGTCATATTAATTACTGGGAAAACTGGAAAGCAGTTTGGCAAAAATTAGGTATAGAAGAACATCTCACACCATATACCAGGATAAGGTCAAAATGGGTACACAATTTAGACAAAAAGGGCAGTATCATAAACAAATTAGGGGAACATGAAATATCTTATCTGTCAGATCTATGGATAAGGCAAGAATTTATGACCAAACAAGAGACAGATAGCATTACAGGATCTAAGTGAATAATTTTTCATTACATGAAATTAAAAGGCTTTTGTACAAACAAAAACAATATATATACATATATGCATATATATATATGCATATATACACACACATATGTATTCTATGTAGTTTGCCTAGGTTTTAATATTTTAATGAGGTATTTGATAAAATCTTTTATATTGTTTATATATTTAAAAAGAGATATGGACTTTAAAACAGTATAGTTAGGTATATTTGAAACTGAATGGCTGGACCCAACAAGTAATTAATGTTTTATTGTCGGCTAAGAAACAAGTACCTAGGAGAATGACCCATAGACTTATTTATGATAAGTAACCATTTTTTCCCTTTAATAAAGTCAGAGATAGTATGCTTATCAAGTGTGCAGATGAAATAAAGCTTGGAGGTAAAGCTAACACACTGGATAACAGAATCCATATCCAAAAAGTTCTTTACATGCTGGAGCATTAGGCTGATTTTAAGAACTTGAAATTTAATGGAGGTAAATGAAAGAGCCTTATAGTTGGGTTCAAATGATCAACTTCACAAGTACAAGATGGGGGAGGTGTTGTTGGATAGAAAAAGTTCTGAAAGTTTTAGGGAATTTCAGGTCCGGGATGAGGCAACATGCTCCATTAGGCTTCACTAAGAGGCATTCCTTTCCACAATAAGGTTGTAATAATCCCACTATACTTTACTCTGGTCTGACCTCAGCTTTATTGTTATGTCCTTTCCTTGGTGCTAAGGTTTAGGAAAAGAACTGATAATCTAAAGAGCAACCAATATAATGTAACCAATAGAACTAAGAGTTCATGACAAATCAGTTGAAGGAATTTGAGATGTTTCATTTGGAAAAGAGAAACTATTTTCAAGTACTTGAAAGGCTGTCATCTGGAAGACGAATCAGACTTCCTAGAATCACAAAATTTTTTTAATTGAAAGGGAGTTTTCTAGGCCAACCTTACTATAATAAACTTGATAAGTGGAATCCAGTCTCTTTTTGAAGTCTCTCAGAAGAGGAGAAACCCACAGCTTCCAAAGGTAGAATTTTAGGAAGATCTTTTTTTCAATATCAAAACCAGATTTTCCTCTTTTTTGCCTTCTACCCAATTGCACCTAATTTTCTCCACCTTGTCCAACTAAAACAAGCCTAGATCTTCTTTTCTTTTTACATTCTATCACAACAGTCTGATCAATTCCCGTGGGTTCAATGATGTTTTCTATTAAAAATAATTTTAGAACCTAATATATAAAACCCTAGCCTCTTTCCTAATCTCTTGCCTCAGATCACCAGCTGCCTAATGGAAATATCCACCTAGGTATTTCACTAATGTTGTAAAATCAAAGCATCCAAAATACTTACCTCTAAAATTTACTTATTCTCTAAATTTCCCTCTTTCTCCTTAGGGTACCATCATCTTTCCCAGCACTCAACTTCAGGGTCATCTTTAACTTTCTCCTCTCTCCCACTTCTCCATAATCAACCAATTTCCCAGTTTTATTGACTGTATCTTTCTTAGCCAGCCCAGCCTCTCCATTCTTATGGCCACCATTCTAATTTATATTATTTTCTCCTCTCACCAGGATGATTAAGGTAGCTCTCCAAGATACACAATTCAGTTGTTGTCCATGCTTGCCATTCCTCTTCTCTCCAAAGCATTCTCTATGAGCTGACAAAATAACACTGTTAATATGAAGGTTTGAAAACAACATTCCTCTCCTCGTAATTCTTCAATGTCTCTTGGTACCTCAAATAAAATACCAAACTCCTCAGTATGACACTTAAAGTCTTTTATATTGTGGCTCCAATGCACTTTCCATAATTGCTTTGCATTTCTATTTGCCCACTTGGTTTTCCAGCAAACAGACATTTATATTCCTTTTCTTCCTTCAGAGACTTTGCATGCATTTCTCACATTCTTGGAATATGCTTCCTTCTTATCTTGACCTTTAAGAATATTTTACTTCCTTTAAAACTTAGTTTATGGGGCATGCCCTTTCAGAAGAACTTTCTTGATTTTCTTTAGTTGTTTTTGCTCTCCCCTCCCTCTTTTAAAATTGTTTTGTACTCACTTAGCTGTTTGTATATGTAGTAAAATCTCAGCCCCTGAAGGCCAAAGACTTGTTTTTTCTATTGATAGCATCAAATAATGGTAATAATAACATCTAGCAGTTGTATGGTACTTGAAGGTTTGTGAAGCACCTTATTTGTTAATTATCTCATTTGATCCTCACAACAACATAGGTATGTCTCCATTTTCTTTCATCAGCTCTGTTTGGTTTAGAATTCAGGGAACTTCATGGCTTGTCCTAGTACAAGCTGTTCACCTAGAATCCCATCACCATGCTGATGAAGTCAGTTTTTGATACTGAACACCTTCTCACCTTCCTCAGTTACCTCTCCCCTCTGACTGAAGTGCTGGAGGGTGTAGCAATAAATTCCTCCCAAAAACCTGCCTTTATAGAGGGTTTAGAACTTTCAAAACTTTCCAGGTAACTGTTCATTTTTCCTCAGCAGCTCTTCTTGTTTTTGACTCCATAGAACATACTCTCCAAGCCAGGCACCTTCTACTTCCCCCACTACTTTTCCAACTACCTCTTTTAGTTGTCTTCCCCATTATATTGTAATCTTTTTGAGGTCAAGGATTGCCTTTCTTTTTCTTATTTGTATCCCCAGTGCTTAGCACAGCATGTGGGACATAGTAGATACTTAATAAATATTTATTTAAATGAATTGAACACTCTGAGGTAGGTATTATATTATCCCCATTTTACAGATGACAGATGAGAGGTTTAGCGACTTGCCCAAGTTCATACAGCTAGTAAGTGTCTGAGGCTGGATTTGAATTCAGATCTTTCTGACTCCAGGCCCACTGCTCTATCCACTGTGTCACCTACCTCCCTTTTGTTTTAAAAATAAATTTAAAAGAAGAATAAAATGAAAATGCTCTGTCACACACATCTGTTTGAAAATGGTAGGAATATTTTACAAGTTTTCTTTCTGAGAGAAGGGAATTCTTTTTTTTTAAACTTTAGCAATCTAATCAATCAATGAAAATGAATAATTATAGTATAAAATATTTATTTTTCTACTGGCTAATGAAAAGCCCTGTATTAAATGATAAATGTATGTAAAGTTCAATTGCATATATTCCTTTTTGACAGTGTTTGTGTATAAACTAATCTTGGTTGGAAAAGAATCTCTTTCAGATGTGACTTTCTTCTCTTCTACCACTGGCTCACTGGCTATATGCTCATAGAAACTCTACTGAATTACTGACCAGTGTTGCCTACTAATTCACTTTAAAATCTACTAGATAGAAGAATAGTAACAGAAATAGAAGATACCTTTAAATAGGAAAACAGCCCTATAACTACAATGAGAGACTATAAAGGTGTTTCAGTGGAAGGCTCATGGTGGTCTCAAGATGGCTCATAATGCACTTACTAGTGATCATGATTTTTGGGCAGCTTGATATTTGCTCTGGAAAAACATAAATATGCTTAACATCTCAGACATGTGGTAACATAGCAGATGAGGAACAGTTACAGGGTGGCAGAGGGGACTGAGGGAACTGCACTGGTGCAATATACAGAACACAAATCAGAGTGTGCATGAATCTGACCATCTGTTGGGAATCAGTTTGAGCTGAATGTTGAATCTTAGTAGCAGTTTGGAAGCAATATGCTGATAGGTTGATAAACTGCAAAAACACATTGAGCTTAATCAAAAGCAGTCAGAATTAATGTAATTACTGTATAAGCACTAAAAACATTGTTTTCATGATCATGAGACTTTTGAATAACTGCAGAAAGAAGCCTATAATGCTTCACACAAGCACATGCTTGTTTTAATTGAGGAAAACAAAATAATTTAAACACATTTGGGAATTATTTCTTGCTTAAGGCAACATTAAAGAATTTTTAGCATGAACCTCCTGGACCATTTTCTTGAACCCCTAAGAGGAATTAAATGAGAACTACAGAACTAGGTGATCCCTTCCAGTTCAAAATCCAAGATCTTCAGGACCTTTACTGAACATATTCATTTTTCCAAAATCAATCAATTAATTAATTAATTTTTAGTTTTCAACATTCACTTCTATAAGATTTTGAGTTCCAAATTTTCTCCCCCTCCTTCCTCTCCTCACTCCCCAAGACAGCATGCAATCTGATATAGGCTCTACATATACGTTTATATTAAACATATTTTCACATTAGTCATCTTGTAAAGAGAATTAGAGCTAATGGGAGGAATCACAAGAAAGAAGAAACAACAACAACAAAAAATAAAGAGCAAATAATATCCTTTGATCTACATTCAGACTCCTTAGTTCTTTTTCTGGATCTGGACAGCATTTTCATCATGAGTCTCTTGGAGTTGTCTTAGATCCTTGCACTATTAAGAAGCGCTAAGCCTATCAAAATTAGTCATCACACCATGTTGCTGTTACTGTGTACAATGTTCTCTGGTTTTGCTCACTTCACTCAGCATCAGTTCACATTTCCAGGTTTTTCTGAAGTCCATCTGCTCATCATTTCTTATGGAACAATAGTATTCTGTTACTTTGAACATATTCATTTTTGTTTAATCTCTCAACTCATCCAAGGGAAGTAGAGTAACTTGAATCCTTTATAATGTTAAAAAAAAAGAAAGGTGATTTATTTTCCATTTGTCAAGTGACCCATTGTTGTTGTTTGTTGCTCTTTCTTTGTTATTGAAAAGGACCAATGATATAAGGACTTGAAAGTGACCTGTATTTAAGTGAAGCAGGGCTGTGCAAAGTCATCAGCCTCTTTCTTCTAGAGTCATCTGAGTTCAGGGGCAAGACATAGATCAGGACAACTGATGATGGCCTTGGATACAGTGGGAGACCCTGGCCTTTTTAAGCTAAGGTCTTTCCCAGGTCTCAGTTTGTCTGAGGTAGCACCCATTCAGTGATTAAAGGCTAGGTAAGAATTGAGGCAAAAGATGGCCTAGTTAGACTTCCCAAAAGAATCAATCAGAGAGGGGAAGACCCTCACAATTTTTGGTCAGAACAGAAATAATTACTATTTACAGTGACTCCGAGCCATCAAAATCAAACAATGAGCAAGTGAAGCTTGGGCTGGGAACTATTTTTGGTCAATCAGTGAGAGCCAGAGTGATTTGGTTTTGAAGGCCGAGTCAAGTAGCTCCATTTGAGTCCCAATGGCTTTATCAAGCCTAGTTTACCAGAACTATATTTCAAGAAATCATGAATGAAAACTATATGAGACAAAGCAGTTAATTGTCCAAGTGTTTTTTTAAACATTGACAGAATGAATAAATAAATAAATAGGAAAGAAAAAAAAATTCTAGCCCCCAAACCCCACGATATCTTGTAAAGTAAAAGCAACTAAAACCACAATAAGTATAAGACTCCCCATGTGGACAGAGGGAAGAAGAGAAGGAGAAAGGAGGAAGAGAAAGAAGAAATGGAAGCATTGCCCAACTGAAACTGGCTAGTTGGGACCCTGGGTGGCAGCTACTCTTACTCACAGATTATTGTTCATCCTTCTTTCTGGAAGAGGACCAATGACATCAGGAGGGTGATGTCTTGACTTGCAAGTGAATTGGATTTCTGGCTCATTGAAAAAATAATTTTGTCTCCCTAGCTTCAAGCCCAATAAACTATGTTTATCATAGCAAGGATACTTGATAATAGAAAGTGCCTCCCATGTATTAAGTTAATCCCTCTTCTTTTCCTCTGACCTATCCTCTTTTGCTCCATTAGTTCTTTGCTGGATCTGGTGCTTTTTGCTGAGACTGTTAAGGCCAAATTCCTTTGCAAAGATTTTATCTATATGCTATGATTCTGGCATCCTTGGGTGGCCTTAAGATTATTTTTTTTCTCCATAAAAGTGTAGTTTTACTGATAATCTATTATATTTATTTGAAACAATTCCCATTGGGTATCACCTAGGTGCCCAGTGGGCAAGTAATACATATCAGTTTTATCCTAAGAACAATTAGAAATGGAGGTAAGTTATCCTTGAGTTTATAGCCGAGGTTTTGTGAAACTATTATAAACTTTAATAAATTATCTTGGCTTTATTCCATTCCACCTAAATCCTGATTTTTTCTCTCCAAAATGGTCACTGAGAGGAGGTACTGCATAGTGGATAGAGAACTGATCTCTGAGCCAAGTCAAGTCAAATCAATCAACATTTATTAAGTACCTATTATACGCCAGGCCCTATACTAAATACTGGGAAAACAAATGCAAACAGAAAGAGAGCTCTCACCCTCAAGGATATTACCTTCTAATGGGGAAAGACAGCACATGAAATGGGACTGAAAATCCAGGAAGGATGGAAGAAAGGAGGTACTAAGCATGTGAGAGTTAAGAATAGAGCTTGGAAAGGAACGAGCACATGGCAGCTTGGGCCTCTTTAAAATGGAAGTTGTCAGAGGAATTGCAATCAAAGAGAGTGGTGGTCATATGACCAAAAAGTATTTCCAGTGAATGAAGTCTGGGGGTGGAAATGAACTTCCAGAGCAAAGATATTTTTTTTAGAAATTAGGAAGGCCATGTCACATAATGCTATATGACCCTAGGGAAGTCTCTTAAACTTTCAGTGCTGTATGCATCTGTCTATATCTATACATTTATAGAAGATGCCAATCTGTATTTGTAGAGGGATTTTCCTCAGCTGGGATTACCCTATACAAATGAAATCACAGGTCTAGTCCCTGACCTTGTCTCTAAGGGATGATATCTTGGAAATCCAATAAATAAATATATACACTAGTGCAAATAGGTAGGAAATGAATTTTCCCATATGGGAGGTCTTTTAGTAGAGACTAGATTATCAGTTACCAGAGATATTGTTGCTGGAGTTATAGCTTTGTTAGGGTAAAGGAAATATATGCCAATGGGACATAGAGAGCCCTGCTTTTCCTTTTCAAGTAGCCTGAATTTTAGCAATGGATTTTGGTAGCCAACACTCTTGCCTTTTGTTATCTAATCAAAAGGATAACTCTAAAGGTGGTAACTTCAGAAGAAGTTGAAGTCAAGGTTAGGCAGGATAATTTTCACATCACACAGTACATATTCTTACTAGATCCTTTTGCTTTGTTTTCAAAGATGATCTTGGTTGTAGCCCAAAGTACAACCTATCAGACAATCAGGGCAGGGATGGAGGAGAAAGAACACATTGTCATAAAGGTTTGATGATGAGAGGAAACAGAAGCTGTTCCTTCTTTAGTTGGAACATATGCTCCTGAGAATCTTCAAGTATTTTAAAACATATATATTCATCAGCAAAACCATAGCATGAAGAGGGCAGCAGCAAGTACAAGTGTTATGTGTCTGAGGCCAGATTTAAACTCAGGTCCTCCTGAATCCAGGGCCGGTGTTCTATCCACTGCACCACCTAGCCGCCCCTATTCCATCTCCTCTTGATCCCTTCCTTCCCTTTTGTGTTCCTCTACATTCTTCCTTTCATCCCCATGTCTTTTAAGTAATTTCCTTTTTTATATAAAAGTCTTTCTGGTTCTTGACTACAATTCTTTTAAAAAAATTAAATTCATTTTGTCAATTAACAAATCAACTTTGTCTTCCTCCTTCCCAGGGGTTGGAGCAACAAAAGCAAAAAGAAAACCAAATCTCCTGTAAAACATGTAGGAATTGTCAAGCAAAACAAATTCCCACATTGACCAAGACTAAAATCTATATTTCTAAGTCTACATCCTGGTGCCATTACTTCTCTGTGAGTAGGTAGATAGCATGATTTGTCATCAGTCCTTTGGAATTGTGATTGGTTTCACTAAGTTCTTTGCCTTTATTTGCCTGGCAAGGATGGAGGTGGAAGGTGATGGAGTAGATAAAGACCATATTCTGATCAGCATATTCAACCTCCTGGGCCAGTTGCAAGGACTCTTCATCTAACCTATCACATTAAGCTTTCCTGATGTGAACCCTACCTTTAAAAGTGGCCTTTAGGGGCAGCTACATGGTGCAATGAATAGAGTTGCAGCCTTGGAGTCAGGAGGACCTGAGTTCAAATGTAGCCTCAGACACTTGAACTTACTAGCTGTGTGACCCTGGGCAAGTCACTTAACCTTGATTGCCTCACCAAAATACAAAAAAAAAGAATGGTCTTTACAAACCATGTGTAGAGTAAAAGAACTTGGTAGGGCCATCACACATCAGTCCCAAACTACATGAAGCCTATTTTGAGACCTTTGCCTATACCCTATTTCCTGAATCCTGCTTCATGTCCCTACTGTGAGGAACCCTGGACTTCATATTAATCCAAAGCAGATTAAATCTGTGTTCCTACTTTTACCCTTTTTCCCCAGAGAAGCATTTTTTGAGGGTCCAGATATTACATTGAAATCAGATTGTGATGCCCTCAAGCTCTCTTAAATAGATCAACCATGGATTTATCAACATATTTATGGATCATCTATAATGTTCAATATTAGTGATAGGAATTATGTGCATATAAGACACAGACTTACCAGTGCATACTCTAATATACTTTCTATTGCCCACTTTACTCCTACATTCACTCTTTTATCCTTGTTTATATTCTTTCTATATTATTTTATTTTCCTCTCTTCCACTCCTGAAAAATCTCTTGCTAATTTTCCATACTGTCTTTTCTTTGTCTCCCCATCTAAACTGCACAAATAGAAAACTAAGCTCATCATCTTCCTCATGCCCTCAGCTAAGACAGATGAACATATGGTAACAGTTATTTAAATGCATTTGGGATACAGATGGGTGGTGATTGGGTAGATTGAGTTCTGTTGTATATATCTTAGTTCAAGGCTGAGCAGTGGCTTATATTTGTAGGAGAAGCAATTTGTAAATTAAATGGGCTGAAGTTTTGTTTTTTGAAGAATAATTTTTTTTATATTAATTTCCCTTCCCCCTCTAAAGTGCCATCAATTAATTATACATTTCAGAAGACACAAATGTTGATTGAGCTCAGGCCCTTGCTGTGAAATGCAACATGGGTAAAATTCAAACTTATACAAATGAGTAACACTTCCATTTGCTCATAGGCACAAATAACTTTAATTAAGATAAAACATAACCAATGAATCAATCAACAAGTATTTATTAAATACCTAGCATGTTCTAGACACTATGCTAGACTTTGGGGATATCAACTCAATTAATGAAATGATCCATACTCTCAGAGAACTTACTTATAACAGGGAAGATGAAAAGTAGAAATAAAGAATAAATAAGGTACTAATGGGCTGCCATCTTACTATCCTCAGTTTACAGATGCTTAGGATAGACAATTGATTTTTATATTGGATTAAGGGAAATATGAGGTGGCCCTGAATTCTTGAAATTTGTATCAGGGGAAAATAAGTTCCAACAAGTTCTACCGCTATCATCTTAGAGGCAAACTGACTGTTGTATGAGTGTCAAAACAGTTAAGTATAGATAAAGAAACTCCTAGAATGTTGATCACTAGGTAACACATCTTTGGTGGTGGGGATTCATGAAAAAAAGATTAAGGTAGAAATGGCTATAAACATAGGCATGCACATCACATTTCATTGGAGGGGGACACACAGGGAATTTTAAAATTATTTTTTGAGGTAAGGCAAATATTTATTGACTATTCAGTCATAAAGGGCATTGTTTTCATTCATAAAACTTAAGAAATCCAAACAATTTAATTGCCTTTTAGTTAACTAACATTAAAAAAGTAAAAAAGTAAATGATACAAAATACCAATACATTTTGAGATTTTAGAGTGTGCTCAGTCACACTAATGACTATTCATTTTGTAGGCATATCTACATGTATAAGTCTCGTTCAGATCATTTCATTGCTGCTACACTGAAGGTAGCAGGGTATTAGAAAAGATTAAGAGGATACCAAAAAGAAGAGGTTATACACCTTTTATTAGCACATGATAAGCACTTTAATAATTGCTTGTTGATGTGTTAGTGATCATCCACAAATATTAATTAATCTGATGATACTCTAAATGTAAGACCTTTTTTGTAGTATAGGAACTGAGCCATAACTATTTCAAAATTCTTACTATACATTAAGACAGAAGACATAATGATTAATTTTCTGGTAGCCTTTCTATTCAAACTTAATTAGAATATAAAGCTTCTTCTGAAATAAGTTGGGAGTTAAATGGAAGGAGAACAAGGGAGATACTCTTAGGTAGGGGAGGGGAATGGGTGCTACTAAAGAACCCATATTGTGGAGTGGGAAAAGGTATGCCTGTGGTAAGAAATGTGGATTTTATAATGGAATTCATTTGGGGGAGAGATATATACCAGATGACACCTATCTCTGAGAATGAGTTGTATCTCTCAGAACTATATCTCTCTCTATGTGAGTGGATGTATTAATCCCCAGCAGAAGTTTTTGTTGCTAGAAAGTATTAGTCCCATCAAGTTCAAGTTCAAGACCCCATTGGGCTAACATCTGGAATCTTGGCTTTCAAGAGCTTCCTAATGGGCTGGCTATAATATCTAGCCTAGAATCTTGGGCTCCAAGATCCCCATGACTTAAGTTCCAAGGTCAGGGAATTTACTTCCTGAAACTAGAACTGAAAAGTACAAACGATAGAGACCGAAACTCCAAGTTGCTTTCTTGGGGCCATATGTCTTCAGGGGAGGGAGAGGTGGTTTCAAGACCTTCCTCCACTTATTTGAGGATGTCACTGATGGTGAGTGAACAAGTGCTTCACCCTTGGATCCACAGAAGAAGGAAAAAAATCAGCTGTGCTTAGTCAGGTAAACTTAAACACACAGTTTTGGCTACATAGTTAATGGAAAGAAGCTGCTTCCAAATATGCATTAAGCCAACAGAGAGTATCAACACATGCACCAGTCGTCCTGTTTCCTAGGAGTAGGTTCTAAGCAATTCTCACTTGGGTGACATCATTTTAAGTGTTCTGAGTGTATTCCAAACTGTGTTATAAATGTAATAACAGAAACGGGGTAGAGGAAGCTCAATTTTGGTATTGGTATGATAGTGACGTTGTTTCCTAATGAAGACCACAGTGAAAATAAATAAAAAGCAAGTAGAATTCAAAATAAAACTAAAAGGGAAAACAAGTAATGAAGAGTATCAAGCAGAGGAAAATTTCTGAGGAAAGGTTGCCACAGAAATGTTATAAAAAACAAGAAGTTGGAAGGTAATTGGAGAAGACTTAGGGAAGGTTTTACATCAATCACTCAACTGGGCATGGAAATAGAGTCAAAAGAGGGATACACAATATGTATAGATGTATATGTGCATATTATATATAATAGATGTTTGTATATGTTATATATAATATATGTGTAAATAGCTAACATTTATAAAGTGCTTTAAGGTTTGCTAAGTGTTTTGCTTATATCATTTCCTACTCAAGACACTCCTATGAGGTAGGTTATTTTTATTTTCATTTTACAGAGGAGACAATTGAAACTGATAGAGAATAAATGTGTGTATGTGTGTGTGTGTGTGTGTGTGTGTGTGAAAGAAAGGGGAAGAGTGAAAGAAAAGGAGAGAAAGAGAGAGCTAGACAGACAGACACAAGCACAAAGAGAGATGGACAGACAGAAACAGAGACAGACAGTGAGACAGAGAGAGAGAGGAATGAGTAAATGGATAAATGTAAATGTGAATAGTAGGAGACCCTAGCAGAAGAGAGTGGCATCAAATTAGTGTAAAAGAAATACTATTCTTTGGGACAAAATACTGATATAAAAAAGAAAGGGGATAAAGATAAATACAAAGGAAATAAAAGAGAGAAAACACAAGCTTTACAAACATAACTTTAAAATGTGAATGTATCAAACAGTCCAATAAAGTAAAAAATCATAGCAGAATGGATTAAAACAGTATTTGCTGAATACATGAAATACATGATTTTAAAAGACACATACAGAATTTTAAAAGATTAAAATAATTTAATCTTTAAAAGAATTAAAAGATTTAAAAGATTACTTAAAAGCTTCATACCTGTATGTCATGAATAATTGTTTAATATGAAGAACAGAGATTGAATGCAATGAGCAGAGTGAATACCAAACAGTGCAAAAATGAAATCAACTTGCTTCACCTCTGTAAAACAAATGGTTACTGAACTGGGAGGCATTTCAGATTGAGTTACTTTGGTTAGAAGAATGAGCAAAATTAATGATGAATTAAAAGAAGGAATAAAGCTGAGAAGACACTATACAATTGAAACAATTCTAATCCCATCCATTTAAATGAGTTATTCACTCTGAAAAATGTGAACCAAATACAAAGGAAAGGCATTGACTCTAATAATTATGGGTTGGCCAGGCTTGCTGAAATAGCAAGATGCAGAGAGACAGAAGGTAGTCAAACCACTGCTGTCACATCAATTACTACCTCCCATCAGATCCTGATAGAGATAGCCCAGGACCCCTAGTGCAAAAGACCTGGGAAGAAGACTCCCTCCCACTCCCACTCCAGAACACTGGCTCTGTTTCAAGGCTATCTACTACAGACACTATCCAGGGAAGTTACCCTTATGGAGAAGAAATCTGAGAATTTTCTGTGCAGATGCCACCATAATTCCAGTCTCATCAGCAGCCATGGTTACTGGAAAAGTGGTAAGAAAAATTCTCATCACCAAAGACTGTGACAAATACTGCCCCTAGAACCAGTGCAAAAAAAAAATGCCCAGGGTGTTATACACCATAGGAACAGTCTTGATCCTCGGATTTGTCAAATGATCCAACATCAGAAAGCAATATGGTTTTATCTGTGGAAATGACACTCAAAAAGATGCTGGCCATCTGCTTTTCAGTGTCACCTTAAGGACTTCCCAGCCTTTCTATCTGATTTGCAACTGAAACCTCCCATGTTGTTGTCTCCCCTATGAAAACATGACCTCTTAAAGAATAGGGACTATCTTACTTTTCTTTCTCTATACTTTTAAGTTAGGATAATGCTTTGTATATGGTAAGTGCTTATTTTTCATTCATTCATTTGTTCTTTTTATTCATTTGTTCATACTTTTTATTCATTCATTCATGTATTCATTAATTCATTCTTCCATCTATCCATCCATGTATCCATCTATCCATCCATTCACTGATTATTATATCTTTGAGAAGAAAGCCCTTTGCTTTCTGGCTCCTTCCTACTTTTCAGGTCTTTTATACTTTACTCTTCTCCATATACTTTACCATACGGAGCACCAGCCTTTTTGCTGTTCTTCACATATGATATACCATCTCTCAACTTCATCATTTCAATGGCTTTCACCCATGCCTGGAATACTCTTCTTTCTCACTTCTGCCTCCTGGTTTCCCTAGATCTCTTCAATACTCAGCTCAAATCCTATCTTCTTCAAAAGGTCTTTTTTAGACCATGTCCTCCTTCCTTCCCACTCCAATCCCTCTAATGCTTTGTGTCTGAGAGTAGCTTTCGTTTATACTGTATCTTACATGTACATAATTGTTTCCATGTTTTCTCCCTCATTAGAATGTGAGCTCCTTCATGGAAAGGGCAACATTTTTGCTTTTCTTTGTATCCTCAGAGTTTATCAGGGTGCCTGGCATATAGTAAGTGTTTGTTAAATGCTTATTGACTAACTGATAGACTAATATAACGTAGCAGCTAGAACAGGGACCAAAATAATTCAGACATCTCAGACAACACTTAATCTCTGTCAAGTAGGATTTTCTGCTAGACAAAGTCAATACAAGTTTTGACTACAAACTCATTTGCAAAATTTTGTGGAAGAGGACTAAAATGACAAGCAATGACAACTTACAAAGAAGAAAAATAATGAAGGACAAGAGAATGTATAAAGCTTGTTGTAACACTTAAGCAAGTCAGACCATTTTAAGAGCATATACAGGATGACAACAAATAGAATGCACCTACCACCTACTTCCTGCACCAAAAGAGGTATCAAAAAAAAACTATAAGGATATGTACAAAATAGAAATGGCCTAGTCATATAGCAAGATGGAGGGTGAACCACCTGGCAGTGCAAGTGCTACATTTGGATTTTAAAATATAGATACCTCCAGCACATTAGCCTTCAATCTTTTGAATGTATCTCATGCCAAAGATTAATGGAAAGAAACATATAAAAATTGTGCAAGATGAAGGGTGGATGGTTCATAATTTTCTCTGATTAAGGAAGTGGCTAAATAAATAAGATCAATCAAACAACAAGAAATTTATTAAGTATTTTACAGGTGATTAAGGTGCTTAGGCAGCTATGTAGCCTAGCAGGTAGAACGCTGGTGCTACAATTTGGAAGACCTGAATAAATCCTGCCTCAGACACTTACTACTTCTGTGACACCGGACAAGTCACTTAAACTCTAGGCCTGTCTTAGTTTCATCATCAGTAAAATGAAGATAATAATAATACCTACCTCCCAGGGTTGTTGAGGAAATAACATATATAAAGTTCTTTGAAGACCTTTACATGTTTTATAAATAGTAATTAGTTATTATTATATTACCTGTTTCGTAGCAAGCACTGTGGTAGGCACTGAGGACATGAATACAAAAAATTAAATAGTCTCTCCTCTCAAGATACTTTCATTATTTCATAAAAATACATTTATACTAATATATACATACATATATATGTATATATACATACATATATGTGTGTGTGTGTGTGTGTATATATATGAATTTTTTGCTTTCTGGTGAGGCAATTGGGGTTAAGTGACTTGCCCAGGGTCACACAGCTAGTAAGTGTCATGCGTCTAAGACTGGATTTGAACTCACATCTTCCTGACTCCAAGGCCAGAGCTCTATCCACTGTGCCACCTAGCTGCCCCAATATATTTTGTTTTTACATGACTTAAATTTCCCAACATATTTCTTTCTTCACTCTTTCCCTTATAATAGAGTATCAAGAAAGGAAGGCCAAAAGTATTCCACAAAACTAAACATGTCTAAAAGAAGTCTGCCCTTATAGATAATATCCTATTCTCATCATTCCCTATGTTCCTAGATTTGTTTTTTTGGTAGGGGGGAGGGTGGCTTACTTGGTCATTATAATTCTCCATCTTTCAGTTTTGATTTAAACAATTATATTTAGTATTTTATTTTCCCCAGTTACATGTAAAGACAAATTTTAACATTCCTTTTTGAGCTTTAAGTTACAAATTCTCTCCCTTCCTCTCTCCCCACCCCCCAAGAAGGCAAGCAATTTGATATAGGTTATACATGTGCAATCACACAAAACATATCCATAATAGTCATGTTGTGAAAGAAAAGATAAACAAAAAATTAAGAAAAATGAGGAAATTTTAAAAAATGTATGCTTCAATCTGTATGCAGACACTATCAGTTCTTTCTCTGGGGATGGATACCATTTTTCATCATAAGTCCTTCAGAGTTGTCTTGGATCATTGTATTGCTGAGAATAGCTAAGTCATTCATGGCTCATCATCTTACAATATTGTTGTTACTTTGTATGCACTACATTTCACTTTGCATTCACCCATACAAGTCTTTCCAGGTTTTTCTGAGAGCACCCTGCTCATCACTTATTATAGTACAATAGTATTGCACCATAATAAAATACCACAATTTGTATGGCCATTCCCCAATTGATGCGTATCCCCTCGATTTCTAATTCTTTGCCCCCAGGAAAGAGCTGTTATAAATATTTTTGTCCATACAGGTCCTTCTCCTTTTTGTTTTTTATCTCTTTTGGGATACAGACCTAGTAGTGGTATTGCTAGGTCAAACTATGCATGGCTTTATAGCCCTTTGGGCATAGTTTTGCTTCTGACTATTCTCTCCCCCAACTGTGCTCCCTCCTATCACATTCCTCCACACTTCTCTTATATCCTCCTCCTCCTACTTTCCTTTAGGGTAGGATAGATTTCCTTACCCAATTGCATGTGTATTTCAGCCAATTCTGATGAAAAGAATGTTCACTCACTTCCCCTCACCTCCCATCTCTTCCCCTCCACTGTAAAAACTTTTTCTTGCCTCTTTTATGTGAGATAGTTTGTTTCATTCTACTTCTACCTTTCTCTTTCTACCAGTACATTCCTCTCTCACCCCTTAATTTTATTTTTTAGATACCATCCCTTCATATTTAACTCACACCTGTGTCCTGTCTACATACTCTTTCCAACTACCCTAATACTCTGATCTTTTCATCAAGGATGCTTGAAAATCCTCTATCTCATTGAATATCCATTTTTTCTCCTGAAGGATTATACTCAGTTTTACTGGGTAGGTGATTTTTGGTTATAATCCTAGCTCCTTTGCTCTCTGGAATATCATATTTCAAGCCCTCTGATCCTTTGAGGTAGAAGCTGCTGAATCTTGTGTTATCCTCACTGTGGCTCCACAATACTTGAATTGTTTCTTTCTGGCTGCTTGCAATATTTTCTCCTTGACCTGGGAACTCTGGAATTTGGCAGTCATATTCCTGGCAGTTTTCATTTTGGGACCTCTTTTAGGAGGCAATCGGTGGATTCTATACATTTTGATTTTACCCTCTGCTTCTAGAATATCAGGGCAGTTTTGCTTGACAATTTCTTGAAAGACAATGTTTAGGTTTTTTTTAAATCATAGCTTTCAGTTAGTCCAATAATTTTAAAATTACCCTTCCTGGATCTATTTTCTAGGTCAGTTGTTTTTCCAATGAGATATTTCACATTGTTTTCTATTTTTTCATTCGTTTGGTTTTGTTTTTATTGTTCTTGATCTCTCAGAAAGTCATTAGCTTCTATTTGCTCCCTTATAATTTGTAAGGAATTATTTTTTTTCAGTGAGCTTTTGGACCTCCTTTTGCATTTGGCCAATTCTACTTTTTAAGGCATTCTTCTCCTCATTGGCTTTTTGGGCCTCTTTTATCATTTGGCCTGGTCTTTTTTTGAAAGTGTTATTTTCTTCAGTATTTTTTCCTGTCTCCTTTAGCAAGCTGTGGATTCATTTTTTAATTATTTTCTTGTATCGCTCTTATATCTCTTCCTAATTTTTCCTCTACCTCTCTTACTTGATTTTTCAAAATCCTTTTTGTTTTTGATCCTGAGAACAATTCATATTTTTCTTGGAGGCTTTGGAGGTAGGAGCTTTGACTTTGTTTTCTTCTGAGTGTGTGTTCTGATATTCCTTGTCACCATAGTACTTTGTATAGTTAGATTTTTTTTCCAAGTTTTTGTTCATTTCCCCTGACTATTACTTGACTTTAAACTCTTTGTTAAAGCTGGGCTCTGCTTCCAGGGTGGAGGGTGCACTGTCCCAACCTTTAGGGATTTTGTGCAGCTGTTTTCAGTAATACTTCTAAGGACCTGTGAGTTTTCTTCCAAGATGGTAAGATCTAAGGAGAAGTGTTTACTCTTCTCCTGGCCTGTGCTGTGGTATGTGAGTGACCACAAGCACTCTTTTCTGCCCTGGAACTATGAAGAGAGTCCTCCTTCCACTCTTGTCTCAAGCTTTGCTATGCTAGTGCTCCTTCTCACCCTGGGAGTGCCACCCAGCACTGCAATCCTGATTGGAGTATTGGCAAAGCAACAGAGACCTGCCTCAGTGCTAGCAAAAAGACCCCTCCTGACCAGTATTTTAACCCCCTTATCTTCCGTGGGCTGAGAGCTCTGCAAACAGTCACTACAGCTGCTGCTGCCACTGCCATTGCTGATTCAGTCACTGTCAAGGCCTGTTCCCAGTTTGCTGTGGCCGGGGCTGTGCTCCACTCTCACTTAGGTGTGACAGACCTTTTCTGCTGATCATTTAAGTTGTCTTTGACATCTGTGTCTTGAGAGGTCTGGAAACTGGCACTGCTGCCATGATTCAGTCACTCTGAGGCCTTCTCTGGGTTTACTGGGGCTTGGTCTATGCTGGCTTGGCCTGCTTTCGACATGCTCTTCCTACCCTGGTACAACAAACCTTTCCTGCTGATCGTCCAAGTTGTCTTGGACTAGAAATTTCTTTCACTCCATCTTTTTGTGGGTTCTCCTGCTCTAGAATTTGCTTAGAGTCATTTTTAAAGGAATTTGGAAGAGTTTAGGGGAGAACTCAGGCAAATCCCTGCCTTTACTCTGCCATCTTGGCTCTGCCCCTTCCCCCCAACTCAAATTTTGATTTTTGATTGCTCTTTTTTCCATTTACATTGTTATAGACAATAGTATATAATTTCCTAATTCTACTTACTTCATGTTTTATCAGTTTGTGTGTGTTTTCTTCATTCATTATACTGCTATTTCTTGTAATATCCCATTACATATATCTATCATGATTGATTTGCCCATTGAATCAATAAACATTTACAATTGCTTACTATGTGACAGGCAATGTTTTAACTGCTTTTTATACATATCTTCATGAGTGCTTTAATACCCCTTCTGGCATTCCCAAATCAATGGGCATCTATTTTCTTTCCAGTTCTGTGCTACTCAAGTGGAACTCACATTCTAATGGGGGAGATTATATCCTCCCTGAGTAAATACAAAATGAGGATAAAGCAAATAAATACAAAAAAATACAAAGTAGTTTAATGCAAGCTAGTCTAATATGCCTAGCAGTTGCAGAGATCAGGAAAGCATACATGAAGGAGATGCTTGAGTTGCTCCTTAAAGGAGACATCACATGTGGTATGAGTGACAAGAGAGAGCTTTCTGGGCATGGGGATTAGCCAATACAAAAAGCATCATGAGAGCAGATGGAGTGTTACATGTGAGAAATGAAGAGAAGGCCATTTTGGCTTGATTGCAGAGTGTGGGAGGGAAAGTGATATACAGTGAGGCTGCAAAAATAGGTTGGGGCCAGTTTGCTTAGGATTTTCAAAGCTAGAAGAGGAATTTTTGTTGTACGGTACAGATGATAAAAAGCTAGTGTAGTTCACTGGGTAGAGGAGTGGAATGGTAAGATCTTTAATTAAGGAAAATCACTTTTTCAGTGATGTGGAAGATGGTCTAGAGTGGGAAAAGACTTCAGGAAAAGAGACTGATTAGGACACTGTTGCCTTTTTTTAAAAATCTAGGTAAAAATCAGAATAATAAACTGTCTTCAGGAAGGAGAGTGTAAGTCCACAAAATTTCCATACTTGGTAAAGTTAAATGCAAGTTATTTTGAGATTCTCAGCTATTTGAAGATTTTTCACACCACTACTTCCCTCTCTTAGCTCAGATAATCCAAAAATAACTATTTCATGTTAGAAAAGCACCTGTCATGATGCAAGTCAATTAATGGATATACAAGTCATGTTTCCTATAATAAGTTGAAACTAACTACAATAAGTTGTCCTTAACCATTGTTGTATGGCCAAGTCAGTGGCATTCCACAGTCAAGAACCAGGGTGAGAGTTACTAAATGCTGTCGGGGCAAGGCTGAGTTTAGAATGAATGTGAGGGCTGCTGATAAAGGAAATCCTGGAGGCCTCAGAAGAGAACTTAGGCCAGAGCCCAAGCCATGGAGGAATCAATAACTAGTTTCAACAGGATGTGGGAAGTAAAAGGGAGAACATTTGCAGTGGCTGGCATGTAGTAATTCTTGTCAAAAGGGGCTGCTTTTATGTATGTGTGTAGCCTCATTCTGCCTAGTAGCATGAGCAGAGTAGAGAGTGATGGTTTTGGAGACAAAAGACAAATCCAAATCTCGATTCTGCTACTTACTACTTGTGTGACCTTGGGCATACTGCCTATACATACCAGCCATTTCCCTTATCTATAAAATGAGGAAATTGGACCAGGGAGGGTGTTTTTAACTTAGGTTCAATGGATCTCCAAAGGGTCTATGTATTGATTTTATATTCATAAGTTTACCTGCTCTATACCTGCTATGTAAGGATTTGTTTGCTTATTATCTCTCCACTATTAGATTGTGAGCTCTTCTTTGTATCCCCTACACTTAGCACAGTACCTAGCACTTTGTAAGCACTTAATAAATGCTATTGACTGACCATGCCAGACTACCAAAGGGAACATGACACAAAAAAATGATTAAAGGATCTTTAAGACATTTTCCATAGGAACCCACACAATTCTGGTTTGGGATCATGTATTGGACAGACTGTGCATGGACAGTGAGCTGGGCCCAGAATTGAGCAGGAGGGAGGATGCAGGCCGGATTGCCTTTGGGAAATTGTGAAGAGCTTTTAATTATGCTGGCTTTTCCCTGAAACAATAGTCCATTTAAAACACACCTACACCTATGCGCACGCGCGCACACACACACACACACACACACACACACATACACAAACCCAAACATCAGTATTTCCTGATGATCATGTTTGACTCAGAATCTTGCAATGATACAATCTAAAGAACTGAAATTGCAGGTCACTCAAGGGACCATGGAGGTTTGATGGTGGATGTGAATATACTGTAGTACATTGCTACCCAAAAATAGTTCAGAGGAGCAACATAAAGGATGTCAATGAATATACATGAATAGAAAAGAAGATGAGCAGTTTATGGATACCTTCATATATCATCAGTATGCATGCAGTGGTTCAGAGAACTGGAGGCAGGCACCAACACATTGGGTAGACCACTCTACACACATAATCACACACGTAATTTATACAGGAACACAAACACAGCAGATTTATAGGAACACATGGACAAGAGATGGACAAGACAGGCAAGCACATATGAGTTGCCATCTACAATAATGGAAAGAATACTTGTGTCTGAGAATACTTGTATCAATCAGAGTTTTGAAGTACCACCATCAACACAAAAGGGGAAAACAAAAAAAAAAATAGAATAATTAAGAATCTGTCAGGAGAGTTACTATTTTTCAGGTGATTTCTTCTGATAGTTCATGATAATGGTACATCTTTGTTTTTTTTTCTCCTTAATATATCATCTGTCTAGTAATGCCCAGTAGCTACTACAGTATTCAAAAAGCAATCAATATCATTTTCCCAAGATTTTCAGTCTAAATTTATTATTGAAGTTGTTCTGTGTCCTCAGGGTTGGGCATCACCATTCTGTGTAATTATTTTATATTAGTCTTCATTAAATCACATTAAGCAACAATTCCCAATTGGGAAAAATGCCTCTTTTGTTAATATATTCCATGTTTTAAAGGGAAGCAAATATCTTTAAGAAACATTTTACTGGTAGAAAAATAGAAACATAGGTTTTGAAATAAAGCAGGTCTCAGAGGAACAGGACTGGGAATATCTGTCATAAGGGGATCATAAGCCTCAACTAACTAGACTATACATATACCTCTAAGACAAAGGTGGAGGGTACATGGCAGCTTTCACCTTCCTTCTTCCTAGAGGAAAACCTATCATAAAATGAAGCTTTAGTAAGTTAAATCAAGAATAGCAATTGCTTTCCTGCCCTTGAGACTTAGTCACCAGTGAATACAGACTTATTTTAAAGGTGAAACCTGAAAGAAGGAAGCCAAGTATTGATCTATATTTTCCCTAGAAAGTGAGGAATAGTTAAGAATAAGATATCTATCCTTGTATAATCTTGTACTCTGTGATATTTACTTTCATGTTATAATTTAGGGTTCATAAACCTTTTGTTTTAAATAAATTACTGGATCAGCAGTTATCAATTAAAAAACAGAGAGCTGTTCTACTTCATAGTGCCTCTTTCTTGATATTTTTGTTGTTGTTTAGGTGTTTCGGTAATGTCCAACTCTTTGTAACCACATTTGGGTTTTCCTGGCAAAGAAGCTGGAGTGATCTGCCATTTCCTTCTCCAGCTCATTTTATAGATGAGAAAACTGAGGCAAATAGGGTTAAGTGACTTGCCCAAGATCACACAAATACCAAGTGTCTAAGGCCAGATTTGAACTCAGGTCTTCCTCACTTCAGGCTCAGCACTCTATCTACTACATCACCTAGCTGCTTTTATATTTGAAAAAAAAAACCTAAGAGATGAGATATAATACAGCCCATTTATTTTACAGATGAGGAAATTGTGGCCTATACAGGTTAAATTATTTTCCTAAAGTCACAGAAGTAGCAAATACTGGAACCTGGAATCAAACCCAAGCCACCTGATTCTAAGTTCACTGTACCATGCTAATTCCATGTTAGAGAAGAATCCTAGTATCTTTTGATGTTAAGAACTGGTTATTAATGTCTCTTCATGGAAAAATTCATGAAGGTGAAGAATTGTGATTATTGGATAGGCACCTAAAGGACCAATGATAACAAATAGGGTGTTTACTTCTTGCTGAAGTCATGATGCTGAAAGAGAAAGGAGTATATGGGGAAAAAAGCATCTGACTATGAAGATTATGAAGTGTCAAAGAATAGAATTTGTTTTTATGGTTACTATTTAAAATACTGGAATGATGGGATCCCATCAAAAGTCAGAATATAGCCTTGTGGTCACCAATTTGATCTCATGGGACTTAAACTGAAATTTAAGGGAAAAGATGGGTCAGAGGGAAGATAAATACCCATATAGTGACAGAATTATGAACAAAAGTGAAGCAAATACCTACTAAATATCATGAGGAAAGACTAAGCTGTATAGAACATTATTTTTATCCCTAATACATCCATTCACCAATGAACAGAGAACAGTAATATTAAATAAAACTTGAAATTTTAGTGTGGCAATCTCAAAGTTAGGCGTATTAGATGAGACTCACGTCTATAAAATAACAATATATAGGTATTTCAGAAGAAATACTAACTCATAAAAGAATTTTTCATTTGAGGACTAGTACTATACATCAAGATTGTATACTTTTTTTGTGGGCATACAGGATTCTAAATATGGGAACAAACTGGCTATAGCTGAGGAAGGATAAGTGGAGAGGAAAGAGAAAAAATGATGGTACAACATGGGAATAGAGCACTCAATCACATGGGAAATATGAATGAAGATCACCTAATTCATAACACAAAATTCTTAGACAAGATGTAGTTGTAGTACTTCTCTTGGTATCTTCAGGATGTCTCACTCTATTAAAATCAGAGCATCCCACTAAATTTTCTGATGGCTTTCTGTAAAACAATGCTCTAAAAACAGGCTCTAAAAAGGGTAAAAAATTGGAGGTTCAGTTCTATGATATTCTGATGTTGCACTTTCATATAATCCTAATGTGATTGGAAAGCAGGAGATGTCTAAAGAGATCAGTGTGCCCATGTAGGTAACTTGACTGATAAGCTCAAATTCAAAAAGACACAAGTACAAAAGATGGAAGAAGGGAGAACAAACAAAAGATTGACTCTAGTACAGAAGCATAGTATAAAGAAAGCCCAATTTCCCCGAAAACCCTTGGCTTGAGAAAAATTCAAGGACCAATTTTGAAAAAGCTCTTAAACATTAAATCTCTGTGGGACCAAGATGAAGCAAATACCAGTGCAAGTACTGCTGACTGGGGAGAGGAGAAAGATTAGTATTTGTGGGCAACAACAAAGATCAGGATTATAATACTAAAGGTGGTGGGTTCAAATCCTAGCCTTGCTACTTTCTACCTATGCAACCTTGAACAAGTCACAACCTCCCCGGGCCTCAGTTTCCTCATCCACAAAATGAGGGAGTTGTATTAGATAACCTCTAAAGCTCCTTCCAGCTCAGAGCATCAGATCCTCTGATACTATTTTGCATTTGATTTCTCTATCTCCAGGAATAAAAGAAACAAAATGGCCAAGAAGGAATCAAATCTCAGCGTAAAGAAGAATGCAATAAAACAAAAATTTAACCTCCATTAATGTGCCCAAGGCATGTATTACTGATAAATATTTCTTTTTATTTTCCAATTATTATATGAAGAAAATTTAACATTCATTTAAAAAAAATGAGTTTCAAATTCTCTCCCTCCCTCCTTCCTCTGCTCCACTCATTGATAAGGTAAGCAATTTGATACAGATTATACATGTGCAGTCATGAGAAACATATTTCTATCTTAGTCATTTTGTAAAAGCAAATACAGACCTAAAAAAGTCCCCAAGAGAAATACTTTTTTTTTAAAAAAAAATATGCTTCAGTCTGCATTCAAACTCCAAGAGTTCTTTTGCTGGAGGTGGATTGCATTTTTCTTTATAAGACTTTAGAATTGTCTTGGATCATTGCATTGCTGAGAAGAGCTAAGTCATTCACAGTTGATCATTGTTACAATATTGCTGTTACTATGTTCTCCTGCTTCTGGTCGCTTCACTTTGTAACTGTTCATGTAAGTCTAGGATTTTCTGAAATCATTCTGGTCATTTCTTATTTCCCTATTGTATTCCATTACAATCACATACCACAACTTGTGCAGTCATTCCCCAATTGATGGGCATCCCCTCAATTTCTAATTCTATGTTACCAAAAAGAGCTGCTATAAATATTTTTGTACATATAGGACATTTTCCTTTAAAAACAACAACAACAAAAAACTCTTTGAGATACAGAACTAGTAGTGGTATTCCCAGGTCAAAGGTGTGATAGCCTTTTAGGCATAGTTCCAAATTGATCTCCAGTGTGGTTGGATCAGTTTACAACTCTACTAATAGTGTATTAGTGTCCCAATTTCCCCACAATACCCTGCAACAGTTGGCATTTTCCTTTTCTGTCATATTAGCCAATTTGATACATGTGAGGTGGTACTTCAAAGTTGTTTTAATTTGTATTTCTCTAATCAATAGTTATTTAGAGCATTTTTACATATGACTAGAGATAGCTTTGATTTATACATCTGAAAACTAACTGTTCATATGTTTTGACTATTTATCATTTGGGGAATGGCTCTTATTTTTTAAAAAATGTTTGTCTCAGCTTCCTACATATTTGAGAAATGAAGCCTTTATCAAAGAAATTTGCTGTAAAATTTTCTCTCAGTTTTTTGCTTTCCTTTTAATTTTGGCTGAATTGGTTTTGTTTGTGCACAACCTTTTTAATTTAATGTAATCAAAATTAACAATTTTATATCCTGTAATACTCTTTATCACTTTTCTTCATTTTTTTTTTTGGCTAGGCAATTGGGGTTTAATGACTTGCCTAGGGTCACACAGCTAGTAAGTATCATGTATCTGAGGTCAAATTTGAACTCAGGTTCTCCTGACACCAGAACTGGTATTCTATCCACTGTGCCACCTAGCTGCCCCCCCATCTCTTATTTGGTCATAAATTTTTACCTTATCCATAGATCTGATAGGTAAACTATTCCATGCTCTAATTTGCTTATGGTATCACCTTCTCTGTCTAAATCATGTACCCATTTTGACATCTCGATATGCAGTGTGAGATGTTGTCTATACCTACTTTTTCTGCCAAATGACTTTCCAGTTTTCACAGCAGTTTTTATCAAATAGTAAGATTTTGTCCCAAAAGTCTGGGTCTTTGCATTTATCAAACATTAGATTACTATGGTCATTTTTACTGTGTATTGTGTGCCTAATCTATTGCACTGATCCATCACTCTATTTCTTAGCCAGCAACAGATTGTTTTGATGATTACTGCTTTGTAATAGTTTGAGATCTGGTATGACTAAACCACCTTCCTTCACATTTTTTTTCATTATTTCCTTGATGTGCTTGACCTCTTGTTGTTCTAGATGAATTTTATTATTTTTTCTAGCTCTCTAAAATAACTTTTGGTAGCTTGAGTGGTACGATTCTGAATAAATAAATTAATTTAGGTAGAATTATAATTTTTTGTATTGAGTCAGCTTGCTCATGAGTAATTAACATTTTTCTTATTGTTTAGATCTGACTTTATTTGTGTTGAATGTATTTTGTAACTGTGTTCATATTGTTTCTGGGTTTTCTTTGACAGGTAAACTCCCACATGTTTTATGCTGTCTACAGTTAATTTTAAATTGGATTTTGCTTTCTATCTCTTGCTGCTGGACTTTGTTGATAACATGTAGAAATGCTGATGATTTATGTGACTTTATTACACACACAAACACACACAGACACACACACCCTTAATTGACAAAGCAAGACAAAGGATTTTATTAGAGTACCTATCATCCCATGGTATCCATATTCCTTAAAGAAGCTAAGATCCATGGTCCTCACATAGAATTCATCATTTAACATAGACAATAAGACATCTAGAAACATGAGACTCATGGATCTGGCACCTGACATCTCAAAGCTCGGTGGGGGAGAGGGGAAGCCAAATGTCTGCAGTAGATGGTGAGTAGGGGGTAACTTTGTTAAAGTCTATTCTTTCAACTAGTTTTTCAATTGATTCTTTAGGATTCTCCAAGTATAACATCATATCATCGCCAAAGAGTCAAAGTTTTGTTTCCTCATTGCTTATTCTAATTCCTTCAATTTCTGTTTCTTCTCTTATTGTTATAGATAGCATTTCTAGTACAATATTGAATAATAATGGTGATAGCTGGCACCTTTGCTTCACTTCTGATCTTATTGGAAAGGCCTCTAACTTAATTTCAGGTAACGCTAGCTGATGGGTTTAGATAGATGCTACTTACCATTTTAAGGAAAGCTCCATTTATTCCTATGCTTTCCAGTGATGCCTTTTTTTTTAAAATAAGAATGATCATTATATTTTGTCAAAAGCTTTTTTTGAATCTATTGAGATAATCATATGATTTGTGTTGTTTTTGTTATTGATATGGCCAATTATGCTGATAATTTTCCTAATATTGAACCAACCCTGCATTCCTGGTATAAATCCCACATGGTCACAGCATATGACCTCTGTGATACATTGCTGTAATCTCCTTGCTAGTATTTCATTTAATTTTTTTTGCATCAATATTCATTAAGGAAATTGGTCTATAGTTTTCTTTCACCTTTTTGCTCTTCCTAGTTTAGATATCAGCAACATATTTGTGTCATAAAAGGAATTATGTAGTATTTGTTCTTTGCCTATTTTTCCAAATAATTTATATAGTACTAGGATTAATTGTTCTTTAAATGTTTGGTAGAAATCACTTGTGAATCCATCTAGTAATGGGGATTTTTTTCTTACAGAGCTTATTGATAGTTTATTCGATTCCTTTTTCTAAGACAGTGTTATTTAAATATTATATTTCTTCTCTTATCTTGGTGATATATATTTTTGTAACCATCACTTGCACTTTAATCATTAGATTTATTTGCATATAATTAAGTAAAATGGCTCCTAATAATTGTTTTAATTTTCTCTTCATTGGTGATGAATTTACCCTTTTAATTTTTGATACTGGTAATTTGATTTTCTTCTTTCTTCTTAAAATAAAATTGACTAATAATTTGCTTTATTTCTTTTCTCATAAAACTTGCTTCTAGTACTATTACTTCAATAGTTTTCTTACTTCCAATTTTATTAATCTCTCCTTTGATTTGCAGGATTTCCAATTTGTTGTTTAATTTGGGATTTTTAATTTGTTCTTTTTCTAGTCTTTTTTTTAGTTGTATGACCAATTCATTGATCAGCTCTATCTCTATTTGATTGATGTAAACGTTTAAAGGTAATGTATTTTCCCCCAATTTCTTCTTTGGCTGCATCCCATAAATTTTGAAATGTCTCATTTTTGACATTGTTTTTAATGCAATTATTGATTGTTTCTATGCTCTGTTCTTTAACTCTCTCATTCTTTAACATTAGATTGCTTAGTTTCCAATTAAATTTTAAACTATGTTTCCATTGTTATTTATTGAATGTAATTTTTGTTGCTTTATGATCTGAAAATTGTGCATTTAATATTTCTGCTTTTCTGTACTTGGTTATGTGTTTTTATGCCCTAAGACATGGATCAATTTTTGTGTAGGTGTCCTGTACTGAGAAAAAAGGATGTATTCCCTTCTATTACTATTCAGTTTTCTCCAGAAGTCTATCATGTCTAACTTTTCTAAAATTCTATTCTTAATCACTTTCTTGTTTATTCTTTGGTTAGATTTATCGAGTTTTGAGAGAAGAAAGTTGAGATCCCTCTCTAGTATAGTTTTCCTGTTTATTTCCTTATATAACTTATTTAACATTTTCTATAAGAATTTGGATGCTCTATAGCTTCATTAGATGTGCCTTTTAGCAAAATGTAGTGTCTCTGTCTAACTCTTTTAATTTTATATACATACATACATATGTATGTATGTATGTATGTATATGTATGTATTTGCTTTTGCTTTGTCTGAGATCAGGATTGCTACCCCTGCTTTTTTTTTTTTTACTTCAGCTGATGCATAACTTCTGCTCCAGTCCCTTAGTTTTATTCTGAGTCTCTCTGCTTCACCTGTATTTCTTATAAACAACATATTGTAGGATTCTATTTTTTAATCCACTATGATATCTGCTTCCATTTTATGGATGCATTCATTCCATTTACATTTACAGTAATGATTTTTAACTGTGTATTTCCCTTTATCTTGCTTTTTTCTCCTTTCCCCCCTTCTCTTTCTTCTCTCACTCTATGCCTACTCAAAAGTGTTTTGCTTCTAACTACCACCTCCTCCAATCCACTTTCCCTTCTATCTGCCTTTCCCCTTCTCTTTACCCAATCCCCTTCTATTTCTTTGTAGGATGATATAGATTTCTTTACCTAACTGATTGTGTATGTTATTCCCTTCATGATGAACCATTTCTTAGAGAACTTAGAGAATTTGGAGACATGATTATGGAACTTGTTAGCCATCCTCAAAGACTATGGATAATATGAATACTGTGATATGTTGAAACACTAGAGACATGCAAATATACTGATTTCCAAAGTCATGGAGTTGAATTCCTCAACTCTTAGCCTGATGTGTGTAATGTCCATCTGATAAAATTCTAAAATACATTATCAAATGGAGATTTTATATGAAATCAGGTGGGACAACTCAAAGCTTGTATAAATTTATGAAGAACAGGTCACTCCAATATTAATTTTTTTTTTTAAAAATTTTGAGTTCCAGATTTTCTTTCCCTTTTACTCATCACCCACCCATGGAGAAGGCAAGCAATATGATGCTCATTGTATATGTGAAGTCATACAAAACATTATTTTTTTCCATTTTTTTTTAAATTTTAAAGAACAGGTCATACTGGAGTCACTTCATTCTGTTTTTGACAGGGTTGTTAGACTGATATATGTTACAAAAGCAAAGGTGATCTTGAGTTCTTGAAGGCCATGAGTTGAACAAAAGCAAGAGCTTCTGAATTTGGAAGGCTTAAAATATGATTATGAATGGCAGATTCTGTCCTTTCTCTGAGGATCCACTTAGATATGTATGAAGAGGCTCATCACAATGCAGTTGTTCATCAGGTGATAAATTCTTTAAACATGGTGAAAACACATGAAGAAAAACTGAGAATGACACAATACTGTATTCTCTCTGCTTCTAACTTCTAGTATGATGTTGGGTAATTAATTTAACCTCTGGGCCTCAGTTTCTCCACCTGTAGAATGAGTCAATTGACTAGAAGACTTTGAAGATCACTTCCACCTCTAAATGATCCTATGTTCCAACTCTTATAAGCATAGGGTAAAGTAGTATAAAGTGGGATTTAAGACACTAATAATCACACACTCCTCCATAAACATTGATTTAATTGTCAATACTGAATAAGTTATATCTTTTTCTAGTGATCAGAATGTAAGACTTTGTATTGTATTGTATTATACCACAATATTTATGTTCTCACTATAAGTGAAACCAGAAGCCATTAAAGAAAAAAAACTATACCTGAAAGGTGATGGATCATTGTTAACCCCCAAGAGGAAAATTAAAGAGTTGTCAAAATTGGTTTTATCATACACTAAAAGGCCATATGATTGTGGGGGACTTTTGGTCACCTTGTCTTGATGAGATGATGAGCATGAAAACAAAAGAGTATCAGAAAGATAATTACAGCTTATATACCAACATCTCTTGTGGAAGATAAAGAGGTAGAGAATTATAACAAGGAAATTGACTAAATTTTCCAACATAATACAAAGTATACTTTGAAATTTAGTGTCTACAGTGTAAGGATAGGGCCAAGAGTGGGTATCATAGAGAAATTCTATGAAAATTTCATGAACATCATTCAAATGAGACTACCTAAGCTAGCAAATACTCAATTTTCTTGTCAAATGTAAAGTTATGGGACACTAAGGTCAACACTGATTAATTGTATATACATGCTCATTTACAAAATTGATGGGATATGATGACAACAGGTTATTAGCAGCATTCTCCCCCCCCAAAAAAAAAGCAATTGAGAGGAAAGTACATCCGTAAAATGTTTGACATGATGTTCAACTAAGCCAGCTCTTTTCCAGAGAATTTTTAGATAAAATAGGAAAATAAGAAATTCCACAATGGAACAGATTTGACAGTATTTTTTTAAAGAAATCTCTTTTTATTGATATCAGTGGAATTATGACATTTGGGACCCTAATGCTTTAATACCTGATGGGCATGCTCCATGAGGAGATGGAAATGACAATTTGAAAAAATGAAATCGTGAAAAGTACCAGACCAAGTGTACAAGGAGCAAATCTGTGCTGGAGGCAACATAATTTTCAGACACTTAAACTTGCAAGCTCTTTCATAGGCAACCTTATAAAACAAAGTTTAAAAAAATGTAGACAATGCTATTATTCCCAAAAGGCAATTGAGATGATATCAGCAACTGTTGATCCATATGCCTGTTGTTCATCTCTATAAAATCTTTATAAGACTGATCTGTTCAAATTTTTGGTGTCCTTGATAAAACATGAGAAGAGAAAAAATAGGTTTTCACAAACCTAAAGGACAACATACGAAATGATTACAAAAATGCAAAAGAAAAGGAAACTAAAAGGAAGCTGAAATCTATGTTATTGTAAAAGGGAAGAAGGAATAGAAAGAGAACAAAGCACCTACTACGTGCCAGGAACTGAACTAAATTCTTTACAAATATCTCATTTTATCCTTCAAACAACTTCATGAGTTAGGTGCTATTATTATTCACATTTTACAATAGAAAAAAAAACTGAGGAAGCAGAGGTAAAGTGACTTGACTAGTTAATAAAAGTCATAGGACCCATTTGAACTTGAGTCTTCCTCACTTTAGGCCCAATATTCTATCCACTGTGTCATCTTGTTGCCTCTTTGTTGTTATTGTTCAGTTGTTTCAGTCATGTGACCCCATTTTAGGGTTTTCTTGGCAAAGATATTGGAATGGTTTACCATTTCCTTCTTCAGCTCATTTTATAGATGAAGAAATGAGGTAAACCGAGTTAAGTGGCTTGCTAAGGGTCACAGAGCTAGTAAGCATCTGAGATCAGATTTGAACTCATGAAGATGAGTCTTCCTCATTCCAAGTCCAGTGCTGTATACGCTGCACTACCCAGCAGCCTCTTACAGTATAGTAAATACAATGCAATATTATAATATTCTATTTCAATGTCACAGCATTGTCTTATAATATTATGCTATATTACAATTTTTATTGTAATTGTAATAGTGTTACAGTGTTATAATATTATAAGAGTGTTACAGTATTACACTATTGGTAAAAAAATCAGTATTAGTCTCTTAGAGAACATAGACTGAAACATACTTCCTCCATCTTGGCAGAGCGATAATATTATGCAAGGCCTAATGTCAAATTCTTTATCAGCTATTATCCCCATATAGTTTGTCTTTCCAGAACTGATCATTTTTGTTTACAAGGGAGGATTCAGGGTGGGTTAGATGGTATATCCAAAAACATCTTAGGTGAAAAAAACACATTAATAGCATTTATTAAAAATAAAGTATATTGAAAAAAGAGGTGAAAATTGCTCCAGCTAATTTGTAAAAAAATTTATTAAACTGCTCATACCCTTAAATCAGTGACCCCTCTCCTGTGCTGATACCTTAAGGATGTCCACAATAGAAAGAAAGGTGCCATATGCACTGAAATATTCAAAGAAACATTCATTGTGATGTCAAAAAAACCAAACAATATATGTGGCCACTAATTGGAAAATGGCTGAACAGATTGTTGCATAAGAATTCAACAGAATAATATTGTATTATTTCAATTACAAATATGAAAAATTGAGAGAAATATGGGAAGATTTCTATGAAAAAGAAAATATTTTCTATAAAAAGAAGTACCAGGAGAACAATATAAGTAAGTATAATAATGTAAATGAGGAGAACATAGTTCAGATCATATATAATGACTGATATTTGTTCCTTTTGAGAGATCAAGAATCTATGCCATTGACTAAAAGATAAGCAAACTATAGACTGATATTAAAACATTCTCCCTCTGTTTTGTTAAGAAATTGGAGTACTACATGCAATGAGTGCTACATGATCTGAAAGTTGCAAACACTACAACACTACAAGAGCTGGTTTTATTTAACTTTTTAAAAGGTAAAATATAGTAATTGAGCACACATTGTCAAGTGATTATGTCAAAAGAAAATGTACTAATAAGGATTTTATAAAAAAATAAAAAGAAAACATTTCGGTAAAAAAAATGCAAAATGTTCTAAAAGTCTTAGTACAGTTTTAAGATTTAATAACTCCAGGAGTATAAATGCTATAAGCTTATAAACATAATTATTAGAAAACACCTACACAACAATTGACCATGTATTATATTAGGGCATAAAAACCTCACAATCCAATGAAGAAAGGCTGATATATTAAATGCATCATTTTCAGATCATGATACAATAGAAAATACATGTAATAAAAGGATATAGAAAGACTAAAAATTAGTTGGAAACTAAATAATCTAATCCTAAAGAATGAGTAAGTGAAACAATAAATCATAGAAACAATCAATAACTTCATCCAAGAGAATGACAATGAGACAACATACCAAAACTTATGGGATACAGCCAAAGCAATTCTTAGGGGAAATTTTATTATCTCTAAATGCTTACATGAATACAATAGAGAAAGAGAAGATCAATGAATTGGGCATGCAACTTAAAAAGTTAGAAAAAAGTAAGTTAAAAATACCCAACTAAATACCAAATTGGAAATTCTAAAAAAATCTAGGGAGAGATTAATAAAATTGAAATTAAAAAAAACTATTGAATGAATAAATAAAACTAAGAGCTGGTTTTATGAAAAAAAAACACAATAAAATAGGTAAACATGTGGTTAAATTGATTTAAAAAAAAGAAAGAAGAAAACCAAATTACCAGTATCAAAAATGAAAAGGGTGAAATCACCACCAATGAAGATGAAATTAAAACAATAATTAGAAGCTATTTTGCCCAACTGCATGACAATAAATCTGATAATCTAAAGTGAAATGGATGAATATTTACAAAAATCCAAATTGCCTAGAATAACAGAAGAAGAAATAAAGTACTTAAATACATCCATTTTAGAAAAAAAGAAATTGAACAAGCCATCAATGAACTCCCTAAGAAAAGAACTTCCAGGGTTAGCTGATTCACAAGACAATTCTACCAAGCATTTAAAGAACAAGTAGTTCCAATATGATATAAACTATTTGGAAAAATAGGCAAATGAGTCCTACTGAATTCCTTTTATGACACAGGAAGAGCCAAAACAGAGCCAATTTCCCTAATGGACATTGATGAAAAAATTTAAATAAAATATTAGCAAAGAGATGACAGGAGTTTATTACCAGGATAATACACAATGACCATATGGCATTTATACCAACAATGCAGGGATGGTTCAATATTAGAAAACTACCAGCATAATTGACAATATCAATAACAAAACTAACAGAAATCATATGATTATCTCAATGGATGCAGAAAATACTTTTGACAAAATAAGCAACCATTCCTATTAAAAACACTAGAGAGCATAGGAATAAATGGAGTTTGCCTTAAAATGATAAGTAGTATCTATCTAAAACCATCAGCAAGCATTGTATGTAATGGGGATAAGTTAGAAGCCTTCCCAAGAAGATCAGGAATGAAACAAGGATGCCCATTATTACTACTATTATTCAACATTATACTAGAAATGTTAGCTTTATCAATAAGAGATGAAAAAGAAATTGAAGGAATTAGAACAGGTAATAAGGAAACAAAACGTTGACTCTTCAGCAATGACACAATGGTATACTTAGAGAATCCTAGAGAATCAAGTAAAAAATTACTTGAAATAATAAAAAATTTTAGCAAAGCTTCAGGATATGAAATAAACACATGACTCATTAGAATTTCTATATATTACCAACAAAGCCCAGCAGCAAGAGATAGAAAGAGAAACTCAATTTAAAATAACTGTAGACAATGTAAAATATTTAGAAGTCTACTTGCCATGATGCACCCAGAAATCATATGAACCCAATTAAAAAAAAACACTTTTTATACAAAGTTACATCTAAGTAATTGGAAACATATCAATTGTTTATGTGTAAGCTGAGCTAATATAACAAAAATGACAATTTTACCTAAATTAATTTATTTACCCATTTTCATACCAAACTACCAAAAATATTTTATAGAGCCAGAAAAAATAATAACAAAATTCATCTGGAAGAATAAAAGGTCAAGAATATTAAGGGAATTAATAAAAAAAAAAGCAAAGGAAGATGGCCCAGCTATACCAGATCTAACACTGTATTATATATCATCAAAATTGTTTGGTGCTGTGTAAGAAATAGAATGGTAGATCAGTGAAATAGATTAGGTACACAATGACTATCATAATCTACTATGAATGACTATCAAGTATATATAAAAAAAGATGAGCAGGTAGATTTCAGAAAAACCTAGAAAGACTTACATGAACTGATGCTGAGTGAAGTGAGCCAAAACCAAGAGAGCACTGTATACAGTAGGAGCAACACTATGCAATGATCAACTATGATTCACTTAGTTCTTCTCAGCAATGCAGTGATCCAAGATAATTCCAAAAGACTCATGATGGAAAATGCTCTCCACATGCAGAGAACTATGGATACTGAATGCATATTGAAACATACTATTTTGATTTTTTGGTGGCTTTTGTTTTGTTCTGTTTTTCCTTTCACAACGTGCCTGTTGTGGAAATATTTTTTACATGATAGCATATATACATCCCATATCAGATTGTTTGCCCTCTTGGGAAGGAGGGAGAAAAAGTTTTGAAACTCCAAATCTTATAAAAAATGAATGTTGAAAACTATCTTTACATGTAGTTGGAAAAAGCAAAATACTATTTACAACAAAAGTTTCTAGATAACACTTTCTCTTACTAATTGATTATCAAAAAGTTCTTATATATATCAGTACCTCATTCTTTAGATGATTTTAATTAAAACTAGAACTACAAATACAATCCTTTCAGTCACTGAGCAGAAGCTGATGAACTCTTTTAAAATCCAACAGTAGAGTAATGCATAGCACATGGTGGTTATATTTAATTTTAATAGGAAACATGAACATTTAATATGTTAAATAATTAGTCTTTCAAATTTAATGTTTTCTCATAAATTGGTAGCTTTTATGATTCTGAAGTTATTAAAGGTTAACACTGCACGAAAATTTCTTTTGTTGTTATTCCTTTGTTCAGTCATGTCTGACTCTTCAGAAACCCATGGATCATAGCACACCAGGCCAATCTATCCTCCCCTACTTCTCAAAGTATATACAAGTTCATGCTCATTGTTTACTTAACACTATCTATCTCATTCTTTGCTGTTGCCTTTTCCTTTTTTTTTTCAATCTTTCCCACATGAGGGTCTTTTCCAAGTCTTGTCTTCTCATTATGCGGCCAAAGAATTTAAACTTTTTTGGGACACTGGATATATGATAAATAAATTGCTATACTCTTAGATGAAAGGCTAATTGGCCTAGGCAGGGAGCTTAATTAGCTCATTTGGATGTCACTGCCCTCTAGAATCTGAATGGCTTTGTATAGCTCTCAAATTCTGTCCTGCTACCCATAGTTAGAATCATATTTGGGGGCTGCCATGAGGATACTTGTAGATTCAGAAACAAAAGTGACAAAGGCACTGATCAATGTATAACACTGGAGTACAAAGCTCTGGTTGAGGAAAGGAATCTAAGAAACCAGGGGAAGACTTCTTTACACCAAAAGAGCATGAACGAATGGCCTAGCACAGTTTCCACCGACAATAATGTTCATCACTAAGATAAGAAAGGACACCATTCAGATCTACAGTCTTGGAGAATTACGACTGGCATATGTGCAAAACTGGTTTCATGTTTCTCCATACCCTATGTTCACGTTTCCTTGAGGTCCTTCAAACTGTGTTGGTCTAGTTTGCTGACTGGATATGGTTTACTTGGCAGTATTGTTGGTAATGGTTTCAACGGACCCATTAGCAAGGCTCTTTTTATTCTGCAATGTATCTGTGGTTCTGGCTCTCCAAGCAAGACTTCTTCCTTTTGACTGATCCAGGATCTAGCACGTTGATGTTCTCTCCCTCCCCTTTTCTTCTTCCCTCTCCTCCCTCCCTTCCCCCCTTCTTTCCTCTTTTACCTTCCTACCCCAAACCTCATTCCAGAGAAGAATTTATAGAAAGGCAGGTACACTACAGAAGACAAGAGCAAGAATAAGAGAAAGGCAAAGGGTGAAGGCCCAGTTTGTTGTGTTTAGAAAAGACAGATTAATAGAATGTTTGATTGAAGTTTCAAATCACCTACAAAAACAGTGTGGGAGTACAAGAAGATGATAGTTGTCTCTATGCTGTTATATTACATAGATTATTGTTATTTTGACAGGGGAAACAGAGTTCTTTGCCAGAAATATTCATTTAGACTGCTATTCATTTTTAATGAACCAGTCCTGTAAACATCAATGTCTTTTGATATTTTCAATATCATATCAAAGAGACATGAAAAAATACATGAATTAATTCAGAGTGAAGTGATCAGATCCAAATAACTAATTTATACTATAATATCCTATTATAATAATTAATAGCTTTTAACAGCTTAAGAATTCTGATCAACTAAATGGTCACTGTGATTCTAGAGGACTGATTTATTGATTCTGCCTACCTTATGATGGAGAGATAATGGACTAATATGCAGAATAAGAAATACATTTTTGGCTATGATCAGTTAGAATTTGTTTTGTTTGACTTTCCTTATATGATTCAAAGATGTTTTTTCTTTCTTTCTTTCCCTTCCTTCCTTCCTTCCTTCCTTCCTTCCTTCCTTCCTTCCTTCCTCTTCCTTCCTTTTTTCTTCTTCCTTCCCTTCTTTCCTTCTTTCCTTCCTCCCTCCCCCCTTTCTTCTTTTCTTCCTTCTTTTCTTTCCTTCCTTCATTTCTATCTTTCTTCATCTTTTTGCTTTTTAGTGGGTGGGAGAGAGAAAAAAATGAGTGTTTGATAATTGAAAAGAACACAATTAAAAAAAACAATTCTTAGTTGATTACAATGCCAATGAATTTATCCTTGAAAACAGAGGTAAATACATTTATTAAAAATACAGGCTTAAAATGCGTATTGATGAATTTGTAGACAATTAAGCTCAAAAAGAAATATGATCACCTCTCAAAATATTTCTTTCCATAGAGGAATTTGTACTCAAATACAAATACAAACTCAAATACAAACACCAAAAGAAATAGAGCTGAATTATACTTCTGCAGAGTGCATGTGGACTGTTTGGACAACTTATCTGAAGTTCAGCAGCCCAGAGAGAGTCTGAGTTGTTGCCAGGGCTAGTGGAAAATCCTCCAGTCTAGGCAAGTGAGGAGCACACACCTCACATTTTCCAAGATATCTCCTGACTGGGAAGAATATCTCAATCTCCTTCTCCCAAAGCTTAGAATTCAATCAGTTTGAAGAAAGAATGCTTTTCACCATGGTTTAGAAGATGATGTCACTGAGTTCCTAAATTCTCTTTCCAACCAAGAGAATAAGAAGAGAATGAGATGGAGAATAAATAGGAGCAGTGTCTTAGTTGAATAAATGATCTGAACTCCAAATGTTTAGAATAATTTCTAAACATCGTTAAGTTGCCTCACCAGTAACTGGAAGCCACCAACTCCCAAAGACCTGTTTTAAGCAAAGAAGAAAGAGAACGAGCACATTTAGCCTTGAAAAGAGGTTTCCCATCAAAAGGCCTTCACCATCCTTCTTCTACTGCTTTAGTCTTCTTTCCTCCACTTGACTAATACCCACAGCTGTTGTGAACTAAAGGTTCCATCTACCCCTATTATTTCCTGCCAGCTTCTGGTCCACTTGCAGTTCACCAAAGACTACATATGTCTGGGGCACAAAGATGAACCCTTCTGCTCTTTTGTGATGTCCATAGAGGTGTAGAAAAAGGGGAAGTGCCTTTGTTCTTCTCATCATGACTTCACTTTCCTATCACTTCAGTTCCCCACTCCAACATTTCCAGTACCTCCTCATTTGAAGTATATGAATTTCAATGCATATTAATATCAAGGTTAAGTCTACCATGAGAGAAAGAAAGGAGGCCAGTATAGTGTAATGGAAAGGACATTTCAAGGATGTTACTTCAATTCCTATAGCTGATCATTATTGTCTATGTGGCTTAAGGCAAGTCATTTAACCTCCTTCATCCTATGGTTCCTCATCATTATAATGAACGAGTTGGATTAGGTGGCTTCCAAGGTCTTAATTCTACAGCTATGATTCCTTAAGAGACACTGATGAACTCAGGTAATTCTTTTGTGTTATGCACTATATATACTCCTATGATCCTGTCACCCAGATCAAGCTTCCTCCCTCCCAAATAAGAACTGTGTTACAATAAAGCATTCATTAGTTCACTCCTCATGCTAAATAGCTTCAGGTCACCTGTCACCTCTCTCTCTCTCTCTCTCTCTCTCTCTCTCTCTCTCTCTCTCTCTCCCCTTATTCCCTCTCTCTCCTCCCTCCTTTACCCCCTCTTTCACCTTCCTACCCCAAACCTCATTCCAGAGAATTTGTCAAAAGAAATGGTGATATTTAGCCTAGAGAACAAAAGATTTAGAGGGCACATGATAGCTATCTTGCTGTTTTCAAATATTTGAGAGGTATTCCATGTCAAGCTGTCTTAGAGATGACTTGTTTCTCAGGTCACAATGGAAAGACTGAATTTGGAACAAGACGACCTCAGTTTGAATCTTGACTCTGCCATTTATCATCTTTGTGAATATGGGCAAATAATTTAGCCTCTCTGAGCTTCAGTTTCCTCATCTGTAAAATGGACTAGATGCTTTCTAAGATATTTTTCCAACTTTAAATCTAGTGACTCATGAGTCAAGAGTGGAAAGAAAAAAAACAAATCAGTGAAAGCTGAAGAGAGAAGGATTTAGGCTAAACATAAGGAGCAACTTCCTAACATTTAGATTTTTCCCATAGTGTCTTGAAAGGTAATTGTTTTCCCCTACCTTCAATGAGTAATTTGAAGTAGAAATAGAATGATCATTGGAGATGATATTATGAGATTCAAATTGAAACTTATACTTAGCACAATAACTGGCATATAATAGGTGCTTTAAAAATGCTTGCTGACTGACTATAGTCTGGCCACTGAGGAACCTTCTAAATCTGAGATTCCTTCTTTCTCTGATCAATCTCCTTATTCATCAGACGTATCTATATGGCTTTTGTCTACTTTAAAATCCACCCTTGTGAAAGAAAAAAATAATAATTGATACTATGCTCTGCACAAGTTTCTTTGAAGCTATTTTCTATATAATCTGGAATCATTCTATATCCAAGCATTTACAGCCTAGAGAGATGTCCAGATTGGCACAGTTTCCCCATTTCTTTGGATATGTCCCTTCACCTCCAAGATAATTTGAGACAATATCTATAGAAATAGATTTCTTTGAACAAGAAAAAGGTCACAATATGTTGACATAATATTTGGAGCTAACATTTCAGAAGAGATACTTTAAAATGGTCACTGTCTCATCCCTTCCTTGATCACTCTCCAAATGGATTCAAAGGGGCTCCTTAATACTGAGAATCTCTTCTGAATACTGTAAGAGGGCGTAGAGACCACTTCCCTTGGGCACTTCATAGGGCAAATGCTCCAGGGGATGGAAAAGGCAAGAATTAAAAGAAGATAACAGGTCCTCTTTGTTAAAACTTATTTTCTACCCATAATTCATTTTCTTATAAAAGGGGAAGGGAAATAGGTAGTTATATAGCACCTATAGTGTTCCAGGCACTATGCCAAGTCTTTACAAATATTTTCTCATGTGATCATCACAGTAACATTGAGAAATAAATGCCATTGCTATATCCATTTTATAGTTGAGAAAACTTAAAGAATTCACAGGTTAAGTGACTTGTCCATGCTCATACAATAGTGTCCAAGGCCAGCTTCAAGCTCATGTCCTCCTGAATACAGGCCCATGCTCTACCAGTGTACTACCAGCTTCATCCAACAGCAAAAGGCTTTTTTTGTCTTCTATAGACCCATCCCATCACCAACTATTCCTAGAAGGGCAAGTCTGGAAAAGGCTTAGACCATAGAAAATATTTTCTAAAAAAATTTTCAATTTTACTAAAAAGGGTTTTTTAAAAAATATGATTCTGCAAGAGAACATATCTGCCATCTTTGAAGACATTTTTTTAAAAAAGAGTTCCTTAGACTATGAAGGTGATTCTAAAGCAGTTGTGAAGAGTGGCAACAATGTTTAAATAGGTATATAACCTAGAGTTATTACTTTGAAGGAGACAGCATTCCTTTGAACATACATGGTCGTTTACATTTTTTAAAAGTCACATTATGTTATAGTAGGCTTGAATCATTATGTAACAAATGTTCTAATGAAGTTGATTTTGAATTGTTAATTGTTCATTTAACAAAACATTATTAAACATAGTTCATGTATTCATGACTTCATAGTAATTAACTTGGATATTTTATATACCAATTGTGAACTTGGTGAACTTTTCTTGTCATGCATGAAACTTCTTTAACTATAAAACTGATCCTCTCAGTTCAATGTGTAATTGAAAAAATCTGATTTAACTTTCAAAATGCGGTCTGCCTCAAAAATGGAATAGATAAAGCTCAGTAATAATTGTCAACTGTTGAACAATATGACAAAACTTCACATACAGCTTATTTCTTGCCTCTTCTCCACCATCCTAGTGAGTCATGCCCAGGTTACCAAGCCACTAGGTAGAGCATACCCAAGGCAACAGCTCATGTTTTTTCTTATTCTACCATTTCGAAAAAAATGCAAAAGGCTTAGATTACCTTCCATGAGACCATGAAGATAGTCAATTTCCCTCTAACCTTACTGAATTAAGTTTAGTTCACTTCAATAAACATTTAACAATTCACCATGCTGTGTGTGAGGAACAGAAAGACAAAACGAAACAGTTACTACCCTCAAGGAGCTTACATTCCACTGAGGAAAAACTCAGACTTCAACTCATTGACTTTTGTCTATTCTGTCTATTCATGTTGTTCCACAGATCCTTTAATCCTAGAATCATTTTCTGATAATTTTACCACCTTTTCCTTGTCTTGGGTTTCATTTCTCTTAGGAAAATGTTCCACTCTTGAAGCATATGTGGTGCTCTGTCACTTTTTCCTCCTACAGAGAAGACATCACTTAATTTTGTTGAGTGTAAAGTGAGGGTTCTGGGCAACATGATCTCTAACTTTCCTTCCAGCTCTAAATAATGTGCTTTTATTGCCCTATGTAAGCTTTCTTGTTTCACCACACTTACTTCCCTGAGTTCACATTGGGTACTTTATATTTGACAAATCTAATGGCCTTTTCTCAATCCGCTTCTGCTTGACCTTCTTGAAGCCCTTGCCACTGTAAATCATACTTTTCTCCTTAATGTTTTTTTCTCTCTCTAGGTTTTCATAACACTTCTCTCTCCTACTCTCCTCCTAGTTGTTTGACCACTCTAAGTTTCCTTTGCAGGATCTTTATTCAGGTCATGCCCATTAACCAAGAGTGTCTTCCCAAGACTCTTCTGGTCCCTCTTCTCTTCTCCCTTTATGCTATTTTGCTTATTGAGTTCATCAGGTCCCACATATGTAGTTATTATATCTTTGCTTATGCTTTTCAGATCTACTTACCCAGCCTTAACCTATCTCCTAACCTTCATATTTGCATCTCCAACTGCCTATTGACCATCTCAAAATAGACGTCCCATATAAATCTTATATCAGCAAGTCCAAAACTAAACCTGTTATTCTTTCCCAAGCCCTCCCTTTTCATCTTTTCTCTCACTGTCAAGTACAACATTATCTTCCCATTTACCCAGACTTGCAACCTAGGTGTCATCCTTGATCTCTCTCTCTCTCTCTCTCTCTCTCTCTCTCTCTCTCTCTCTCTCTCTCTCTCTCTCTCTCTTTCTCTCTCTCACACACACACACACACACATACACACACACACACATTGAATCAAATCCTGTCATTTCTTTCTTCATAATATCTCTTATTTAGATTCTTTTTTTTCCTTTGACACCACTACCCTGGAGGAAACCCTCATTGTGCTTGGAATATTGCAATAGCTCACTGTTTGGTTCCAATCCATCCTCTACTTATATATCAAATGAACTTCCTAAAGTACAAATATGACCATGTTGCCATCTCCCCTCCCCATATTCAATCAATTCCAGTGGCTCTCTGTCATCTCTAGGATCAAATATAATATCCTTCATTTGGCTTTTAAAGCCCTCTATAACCTCACCCCTTCCTACCTTTCTGGTCTTCTTAAACCTTATATATCCCTACTTAGTATGCAATCCATGACACCAGTTTCCTTGCTGTTGTTTGCACATGACATTCCAACTCCCTACTCAAGAATTTCCCCATGCCTGGAACTCTTCTTCACCTCTAACTCCAAGCTTGTATAGATTCCTTCAAGTCTTACCTAAAGTCCTACCTTCTATCAGAATTATTTCCCGGTCCTCTTTAATCTTAATGACTTCCCTCTAAAATTATCTCCAATCTAATCTGTATGCTTTCTATTTGTGCATAGCATTCTGCATGTTGTTGCCTCTCTTAGACTGTGAACTCCTCAAGAGAAAGGATTATTTTGCCTTTCTTTGTACATCTAGAACTTATCACAGTGACTGGCACTTAGTAGGTATGTAATAAATGTTAGGTGACCAATTGGCTGCTTTTGAATTTCCCCCGGCAAGGTGCTTTTTCAGCAAGGCACTTTTTACATATTCAGTTAGCTTGGCCTCCTTCACTGAACTTTCAGATGAGCAATTTGGCCAATTCTTTAACTAACTTAAGGAACAAAGATGGCAGTCACCTGAGAATCACTTGCCCACATTCCAGTATTCTGCCTAGGATCACAGAGGAACCAAAACAAAAACAAGTCACCATCAAGGAGCATGGCAGGAGCTCCACCCTGGAAGTTTCTAACTGGGAAGGCTGCATTTCTTACTTCTGTTGTCAAATGAAGCATTTGGAAGAGGTAAGTTATTATTGCAGTCAGTGTGCTTGGCAATAAGGTGCCTGAATGAATTGCTGGCAATACAAGTTGCAGTTTCATATTCTCATAAGGCTATAATGGGGACATGCATGCCGTCAGTGACTGATCATTTTGGGAAATCCTGACAGGGAACAGAAATCTTCCTTCACTTTTTCTTGCTATAATGAAGTGAGTAGAAGCTGAATGAATAAAGTTGTTTCATTTATTATGCAGATGACTCATCTGCTTTGTGACTCATACAAGGAAAATCATTGTGCTGCTACCAGAAATATGCCATTGCCTAAGAAAAATGGTGCCCTATTTCCCTTGTGGAGGATTTGGAATGTTGTGATGGTGTTCACTGATGCTCTTTTTCACCTGGGCTGTGGCAGTAAGTCATGTGACTGTAAGATGACCTTCCTTTCTATAGATAAGCCTTTTGGATAATGGGGCTGTTAATCAGCCATGTCCGTGACATCATTAAGTTAATGGTCACTGTGGGGAAGTCACATATTAGGTCCATATCATTCTTGGGTTTAAAAATGCTTTTGCCCTTTTCATTTTCTCTGCTGGAGTGAAGGTACAGTGGAGAAATCTTCTTTCAGAGCAGAAACATACCTAGTGGGACCCTTTGAAATGGTATATAGAGTTGAACTTCCTGGTTTCCTAGGGTTTTTTTTTTTCGTCTCTAATCCATCTGCTATTCAGTCTTATATGAGCATCGGCTATCTTTATTCCATCAGGCTTCTTTTGAAAGCCTATGAGTTTTGGGAATTTGCATAGAGCATGAGTGGAGGCAAAAATCTATTTGTGTGATAGGATTGTAAGACTTTTCTCAGCTTCCTATTACTGAGGATTTCTAATTTTACCCACAGGAAAAAAAGTATCTGGGTATTCTTCCAAGAACATGTGTAGGTGAACTGTTCTATGAGCTCTTTCAAATTCTAAACTAGTGCTGCATTAACATTTTTATGCTAAAACTTGATTTTCTAAAGGAATTTATAACATTACTGTCAAATGTTCCTCTGAGCATGCAACTGGGTATATACTTTGGGAACTGAAAGCTAAGTAAAATTTCTATGTGCAAATTTCAAATATTTTCTTTTCTTTTCTTTTTTTAGTCTTCATTTAGTGGCTATAAAAAATAGCATCTACATAAAGGGGCTTTTACTTTTTTGTATTATAGACCCCTTTGACATTCTGATGAAGACTGTGGACAATTTTTCAGAATAACATTTTTTAAAATGTATAAAATAAAATACATAAAATTACAAAAAAGTCCATATTGAAATAAAATCCTCAAAATAATTAAAATATAAGTTTGCAGATGCTTGGCTAAAAATCATTGATGTACATGTTTTTACTATTTTTTAATCTTCCAAACACCCCTGCAATTTGAATATAAACTCATGGTGAGTGGAGATTTTTGATTTCTTGTACTTATACCTACCGTAGTACATGGCACAAAACAGGCACTTAATAAATAGTTGTTCATTGATTGGTAGTAATAGGTATGTGTTATTGTTTTAAGGGTCAAAAGTCCAAGGTTTACAGCAAGTAATAGAATGACTTAATGAAAATCACAGGAATATCCTCTCTATGCCACTTACTAATTGCATGACATCAGTATTATTACTGGTTTTCTAAGCCTCAGTTTCTTTATCTGTAAAAGGAAGGAGTTGGCTTTCCATTTCTAGATCTGTGATTTCCTTTATGGAGAACTAATAGAGGGACATAGATAGCAGCCACACAGAATAAGCAGAAATGTTAGAGATTCTCATAATAATACTGGGCACTTACATAGTATATTAAAGTTTAGAAAGCATTTTATATACTTTACCTCTCAATCCTCTCAAGAAAAGTAAGTGATGGTCTTGCCCTTATTGTGCAGAAGAGGAAACCGAGGCTGAGAAACATGAATTGACTTGCTCAGGATTGCATCTATCAAGGATAAGAGTCAAGGCCAGGCTCTCCTGACTTCAAGTTCTGTACATTACACATGAGACTACATTTCCTCTTGTGGGGAGTGAGGAGCAGACACTTCAACACAGGCTTTCATACATCAAGTTGGATATTACATGTTACTAGTTTTGAAGAAGAAGAAGAAGAAGAAGAGAAGAAGAAGAAGAAGAAGAAGAAGAAGAAGAAGAAGAAAAGAAGACGAAGAAGAAAAAAGATGAAGAAGAAAAGAAGAAGAAGAAGAGGAAGGAGGAGGAAGAGGAGGAGGAAAAGGAGGAGGACAGAGGAAAAGAGAGGGAAGAAAAATACTATCCAACTCTAAATAGGTAACTGATGAATTCAGAGTGAAGACTGAATCACATTTTCTTTCTTTCTTTCTTATTCCACCCCCCCCCCCAGGACTAATGCAGAAATGTGTTTTTCATGACTTCATATTTATAATAGGTTTTGTATTTCTTGCCTTCTCAATGGGTGGGGGAGGGTGAAATGGAACTGAAATACAATAAAATTGAATTCAAAATGAGGGAATGGAATGAAATGGTCTCTGATATCTCTTTCCCCTTTAAATCTATTATCTATGTTTTTACCTTTAGCTGTATCCACAACAGTACAGTGCCTGGCACATAACAGGTGATTAATAAATGCTTATTGATTGACTAACCTCATGTGTATACAAGACTTTGGCTCAAGGTGACACATGACTGGTAGATATTGGAGGTGAGAGGGAGATGACCATTTTGGTAACCTACCTTCTTCAGTACTGCAAGCCCTTTGAAGTTTCTTCCCACTAAATGTATCAACTTAAGTTTTGTGAAGATGGTAAGCTTAGAGGGTATTTGTAGTTATAACTTGTGAGTTGGAGAATAGACAATTTGTGCACAAGCACTTAGAGTAGTAGATATATGAGCCAATTAGGACTTAAATAATGGCTTTTCTTTAAAAAAAAAACAACCTCATGGAGTCACTGACAGCAATACATGTTTACTATGCCTATAGAGTTTTTTGGGATGGGTTGAGGGGGGAGCAATCTGAGATTTCATTCATGAGTAGTGGACTTCCCAAGTGAAAACTCTTCCCATCAATATTATTGATGGAACTTAGCCACTTTTTGTAATTTATCTTCATACAGAGTTGCCTAAGTGTGTTAAAAGGTTAAAAGAAGTCACACAGCAATATATATCAGAGGCAGAAATTGAATTTAGGTCTTCCAAGGCCTTATTTACTACATAATGCCTTTTATAGGCTGCACACAAATGTACATATAGGCATCCATATATACATAAGGGGTTTGATAAACTATAAATGGTATTTTATTTTAGGGATTCTTTTAAAATAATTCATGAATATAGAATATTTAAGGACTGGAAAAATGGAATAGATGAAGAATAGGTGAATGGAATAGGTGAAAAATAATTTACTTTAGGCACTAGGCTACAATGAGCAAAATCAAAAACTGGCATCTCAAGCTATAAAACAAATCCAGCCCAAATAGAGTGTTTTTTTCATCAATGCCTGGTATTTTTTAAGTTGACTTAGATGATTTGTGTGGTTCCATCAAGAGTGAATAAATTCTATTTATTTTCTATAGCTCAAGGAAAAATGCAGAAACATGGAGTAGTTATTATACCTTTTCCCAAAGGGACCAGTTCTCCTTTGAAAAATAAACTTGTTTTTAAAAGGTGATAAAAATTTAGACTTCTGTAAACTCATATCATTTTATGATGCCCCATGAACTTTTCAAATTGGTTTTCTGCCTTTATAACTATAGCAGAAAAGACATTCTATAGGACCTATCAAGTCACTGGATACAACTTGCACTCTTTCTAATTGGGAAGGCAGCATAATACTAATGATAGTAGCTCGCTGGCGCGCGCGTGTGTGTGTGTGTGTGTGTGTGTGTGTGTGTGTGTGTGTGTGTGTGTGTAATTACTTCGTTTTGCAAGGCATTTTACATACATTCTTTTATTTGACCTTCATAATAGCCTGGTGAAGAAATACTCAAGGAGAAGATATCAGCACAAAATAGAAGAGGAAAGTAATGTCAGTGGATGGCATGGATAACTTCCTGAGAACTACTTGAGGAGGGCATCAACATGAGACTTGAATTAAACCCTGTTTAATCTGTACACCTTGAAGTGACCATTCCCTCCTTAAATCTCTTCTTCTATATTCTTTTACATCTTTTATGCACTTAACCATACACTAATTTGTATTATAGTTACTTGTGTACATAATATTCTTTACTTGTAGTGGAGTGATTTGTATTCTAGTAGCTATAACTATGAGCAGTTAGGTAGCACAGTGCATAGAATGCTTGGCCTAGAGTTAGGAAAACTCTTCTTCATGAGTTCAAATCTGGTATTAGACATTTAGTAGCTGTGTGACCTTGGGCAACTCATTTAACCCTGTTTGCCTCAGTTTCCTCAAATGTAAAGTGAGTTGGGGAAGGAAATGGAAAACCACTCCAGTATCTTTGCTAAGAAAACCCCACATGGGGTCATGAAGAGTTGGACACAACTGAAATGACTGAACAACAAAATTAGAACTATCCATTAATAAAATGAAGTGCTTTAGGAGGAAGTGGTTTCCTTCTTACTGTAGTCTATCAGGTAGACTCAATGTTATAAAGCAGTGATGTCAAATTCAAATAGAAATGGGGCCAGTAAACTATATATAAGGATTCCTGCTGGCAACATAGCAACTTAGAAAACTGCATATTAACATCGTCTATGTTCTATTGCATTTTAATTTTGTTAAGTATTTCCATTTCCCAGTTACATTTTTTTCCAATTGGGGAAGCACAGGTCTAGTGTTTGACACCTCTGTTCTAGAGGTTTTTTTTTTTTACAGAAGAATTTGACTAGTTGTTCTCTAAATCCTTTCCAGCTTTTGATTCCCTACTATTCTATGATTCTGTATATCCTCTCTAATAAAATGTAAGTTCCTTGAGGGTAGGTACCATGTCATTATGTCTTTTTTTTATTTTGGAAGAATAGATGAAACTTAGAAACACTTGTGAAGACCTCATAGTGGAACTAGGGGAGATAGTATGAGCCCAAGCCCTGAGTGATTCTAAGTCATTATCTTAGTAGTGAATTGAATTTGCCATTCTAGTGAAAAAACTGTCCTAAAGTAAATAGTTAGATCAGAGGAACCTCTGAAAGCAAGATTAGTTATCTTCTATTTTCATGATTTCTGAAATTTGTCTACAATAATAGATAATATTTATGTAGTAATTTACTATGTGCCAGCCACCATGTTAAGTGCTATCTGATCATAATCTGTTATCACTCCACCTTTCATTCTGCCTTGCAACCTTGAACCCTATTTTTTATCCTCATCATCACCTAGGATCCCCAATCCCTCAGTTTTCTTTCAGACTATCAGTCCTATACTAGGAGAACTCCCATGGAACTCAAGAGAAAAGGATAGTATAGAGGTGAACTAGTTCATCAAAGGGTCAAAATGGGGAAATTTCTTGCCTCCTTATCAATTTGCCCTACCAAGCCCAAGTCTTGGATTACTGTTACTATCACCTTCCTTCAGTCCTATTCATAAGCTGCTGAAAAAAAAGCTGTAGAAAATTATGAAACCTTGCTGACTGGGTTCACCAATATTTTGCCACATAATCTAAACTGGGTCTTGATTACAAGGAAATCTTTTTACATCTCTTAATTGATTCACTATCTCATTCACAACAGTGTGTTTTACAAATCTTTTCATCTTTACTCCATTTTTCTCTGGCTTTGCCTCCCCTCAACTCCTTCCTGGAGAACCTTGCCTCATATTTCACTGAAAAATTGAGACTATTTTTCTCTTCTCCCTCCTCTTCAGCTTACATGACTCAAATTGTCTTCCCCAATTTTGTTCTCTACTAATTGTCTGTTTTTTCTCTATATATACTGTTTTGCTTGGTTATCTCATCAGCTGCTATGGATGCATTTATCACTTTCATGAAGACGATTCTCAAAATGCCTTATCCAGTCCTAACTTCTCTGATGGCCTCCAGTCTTGCATCTCCAACTGCCTTGCAGACATTTTAAGCTAGTTGACTCACAGATATTTTAAAGGCAGCATGTCCAAAACTAAATACATTATCTTTCCTCAAAACATTTCTCTTCCTAACTTCCCTATTACTGTTCAGGGCTTCACTCTCCTTACAGTTGAGAAAAATGATTATTTCTCTTCTAAATAACCAATTATTGAATTAAGACCCCTTTCCTTTTCTTCTTTTAGAAATCAACCTCTGTAGGCTATTTAGATAATTTTTGAAGTACAGTGCTGATAATGAACTGAAAATTTGGGTGAAACTAATCCAACTGGAAAACTTAGAACTGATCAAAAGGTAAAGAAATTCTGCTTTACATGAATTGGTGGATTCCAGCCCATTGTGTTTTAGTCAGACAAGTCTGAGGGGAAGTGGATTCTCCCTTTTATTTAGAGTACCCTAGATGGGGTGGTATAGGTATTGATTGAGTCTCTTTGACCAAGACTGAGGGATCAAAGTCATGTCCCCCAGATGTCTCATTAGAATAGATCCACCTCTCATTATAATACTCATTCTCTCATTATTTGTTAACCAATCAGTTGATTTTCTACCCTCTGGAACACCCACTCTTCTAAGGGTATCTAAGTATTGAGTGCATTCCATGAGGGATCTTTGGTTTAGGAATAATGGCTAAGTGGCTATCCTTTTATTAATTAATCACTAGCATAATTAATAAAATGATTACCCAGAAACTATGCTTCTAGAACTTTTTGTATGTCACACTGTCATCCAAGTTCACAACTTAGCTGTCATCCTTGACTCCCCACTATTTCACTCCTTCCATAGTAAATTTGTTGCTAAGTCCTGTTGATTCCACCTTCATAGTTTCTCTAATATACTCCCTCTTTTCTCTTCTGACATTTCCATGATCCTGGTGTAGGCCCTCATTATCTCATGCTTAGACAATCACAATAGCTTTCTAGTTGGTCTCCTGGCCTTGAATCTTCCCATTTCAGCACACTCAGTTGTCAAAATTATCTTCCTAAAGTGTAGGTCTGACAATATCTTCCTCTCTGCCACTCTAAGTGCTCTGAAATACAATTACCCTGGCCTCCTTGTTGTTCCTGGAATAAGATACTATCTCTTGACTATAGGTATTTTCTCTGGCTTTTCTACATGTCTGGAATAATGCATTCCTTGTTTTGTGTGTTCCTTCAAGTGCCAGCTAAAATCTTCCCTTCTATAGGAAGCCTTTCTTGATCTTCCATGTCTTCTCTCTTTTGATTCTTCTCCAATTTACCCTTTGTATATCTTGTTTATGTATAGCTATTTGTACTGCAGTTCATCTCTCTCATAAAACTGAGGTCCTTGAAACCAGGGACAGGTTTTTGCTTTTGCTTTTGTCTTTCTTTATATCCCTAGTACTTAGCAAAGTGCCTGACACATAGCAGGTACTTAAAAAATGCTTGTTGACTGCCTAGTTGCACAAAAAAAACTATTCTAGAAAACAAGAAAACAAAGACCCAATGAGGTTTGGTAATTTTGGATATGGTCAATATGACCTCAAAAAACTTCAGTAGCTCAGGTGACATGATTCTAGTGTTGATGGAAGGCCAGATTGATGCACTACACTTGCCTTGAGCCTATGTCACAGACATGATATATCAGTCCATTATATGACTCCACTTTAAAAGCTGTGGATGTGAATCCACAAATTTGATCTATGCCTTACTAAAATTATTGATTAAAAAAATGTTGAACAACACAGAGCCAAGGATATATATCTCAGGAGCTCCATTAGAAATTTCTGTCCAAGTTATCATCAAATCATTAATGGCTCACTAATTGTTTCATTGAGTTTGATCATTCAACTAATTCTGAATGTATCTAATAGTAGTAAATCCATTGGAGCTACATCTTTTCACCTTATCTAAAATGTATTTTCAGAGAAAATTTTTTGCTGAAATACAGATATGATGCAAATGTTACATAACCATGAGTGAACAGTTGACAACCTTGTCAAATAAGGAAATGAGGTTAAGCCTGGCATAACCTGTTCTTGATGCAAGAATGCTGGTTTTGTGAATGGAAAATTTTAGTTGCCCAATTTAAAAAAATTGGAAATTATCTCTTTAATAATAATTTTAGATTTTTTTTGTCTAGGAATCTTTTCCTTGTTTATTGACCTACAGTTTCCAAATTGTACCTTCTTCTTGCCTTTGAAACTCATGATAGTTGTCTTTTCAGTTCTATGGTGCCTCTCTTGTTCTCCATGATGTTTAAAAGACAGCAGTGGTGGATAAGTCCTAACAACCCTCAATTCTCTCAGTATCTTTGGAAATGTGTTTTTTTCCTGGACTGGTTAAATAAATAAATTGAACACATCTAGGTGCTCTCTTACTCTCACTACATTTGCTTTTAAATCCCTATTGGCTACTTTTGTTCTATCCTTCTAACTCTTTCTTTCATAAAGAAAACAGAAGTAATTTCCTGAAAACAGTTGAAACTCTCTAGTAGTCAGAGAAATGCAAATCAAAACAACACTGAGGTAGAACATAACACTTAATCAAATTGACAAAGATAACTAAAATGTAGCTATGAGGAAACTGATGTCCTATCACTCTGTGAGTAGGGTTGTGAATTATTTTAACTTTTCACTAAGTAATCTGGTAATGTACAATAAAGTTATTAAACCTTCAATACAGTGATCTAGCTGTGAAGTTTATATTCTAACCATAACAATATTATTAAAAAGAAAACAAATCTTGCTATATAAAATATTTATAGATACTCTACTTGTAATATTAAAAAATGTGGAAACAACTTATATGCCGTGGTGATTCAATGTAATAGGATATTATTGTGCCACAAGGCATGACCAAGATGAAAAATACAAAAAAGCATCTAAAGACTAATATGATGTGACAACCAGTGAAGAAAGTAGAACTGGAATAACATACATAGTGACTACAGCCATATAAAATAATTATAGTAACCAAATCCAATAATATACTCAGGAGGAAAAGCTAACTGAAGGGAACACAAAAGTAGATGAAATGTGATTTTTATTTGTTGTTATCTTGTTAATTTTATAATATGCAGTTTTTAACAAGAAAACTTTTTAAAAATGATGAGGGATTAAAAAAAACAAGGAGTATAAGGGATCTTAATAAGCAGGAGAAAAAAGTAAATATTTGGGGCTAAGTAATGTGAGATAGGAAGCTCCCTTTCTGTTGAAGAGATAACTGTAACCCTTTGAAGATGATGAAGTTGTGTCTCCTCCAAGGTATGGTGGTATGAATCCATAGGAGAAAGAATTAGAAATGGCTTTTGGAGATTTCTTGCTGTGGGGCCTGAGTCTGCTATTTGTTGACCTGATGATAGCAAGAAAGAGATAGATCTAATTCCTTCTAAAGGCATATATCCAAGATATAATGGAAAATCTCTCAAGATTTGTCAAACGTGATGACTACCTCCCATTTCTGAATATTTCTATGGACACAAAGGATACTTCCAGAATGAATTAGGAAAAAAAGTAGGGGAGGAAAGAAATTTATTATGTAATGGTAACACAGCCAGATGCCATACAAAGCCATGCTAATAAAAACCCAGGGACTAACAGGAGAAAAGGTCCTACTAAGGAATTAGCAATATAATCCATGGTCTCAGATATCATATGCAAATGTGTGATGCATGAGGAATAAGTAAGGTGAACTAGAGATTCCTACATAGGGAGCCAAATGAAGTCATTTATACATCACTGAGCTTTTAGGCAATAAGACCCATGACTTCAAAGGAAGTATGGTATGTTGGAAAGAATATTACCTCTAGAGTCATAGGACCTAGGTTTACATCATGCTTCTGATGCTAATTATTTATGTGACTTTGGGAAAGTCCCTTGATGTAAAATTAGAGGGATGCACTTGATGGCCTTTGAAGATTTTTCAGCTTGAGAGCTATGATCCTAAAAGCATATCTTATTCAAAAGGAAGTGAATGGATAAAAATTAGAGTAGACCAGCATTGTGTATTAAGGATATGGACCTTATATGAAGAAATCAAGAAATTAGATTGAACAAGCATTGTGGGGTAAACATATGGGTAGAAAAGTAGTTCACTTTATTAAATATTTATTAAGTACTTATGTTCAAGAAGCGAGGCAGCATGGAGTAATAGATAGGGATCTTTCCTAAGAGTAAAAGGAGAATTGGGATCAAGTCCCACCCCTGAAACATACTAAACTTATGAACCCAAGCAAGTCTTTTAACCTTGGAATTCTCTGAGGTATCATCTCTAAGATGATAAATTTCAGAATGGTTATTGCTCTGTTTTGGTAAAGGGAGATTCCTACACTGAATAAAACACACATCTGACCCTTTCTAACCTCTCAGCACCGCTCCCTACCCCTGAAAGTACAGTGCTAGGCACTTGGGATAGGATTTAGGGACTGAACCTCTGATTTCATTGGTGTAGTGAACTCCTAGATGAAGAAATCCCTTCTTTTGATGCAGTTTAGAAACTTTGAAACAATTTAAGATTGACCTAGAAAGAAGTGCAGTGACTTGCCTAGTTACCATCATTATGTATCTGAAGAGGGTCTAAATTATTTTTCTTGATGATGAGGCTCCCTTTTTGTTCTACTCTACAAAATTATTTCTCAGGCACTGGAAACACATAAAAAAATAAACCACCAGTCATTCCTTTGAGTAGATTGCATTCAAAAGGGAAGAAACAGAAATGATACTGTTGTTGGAGTGTATTATGGTATACCTTGACTGAAATGGGAAATAGATGAAGAGTTCAGGAAAGACGTCTGAAGTTGGGCATAGAGACATGTTATAGAATTGATAGGAAAATTCATTTCCCTGTACACATATTGAAGCTCTCTTCATGCCAAGTGGAAAATAGCTAACACTTTCCTGCCTTGTATTAACAGCAATTTCATCCTTCAAAGGGTAAAGGATATAATGAAGGGAGCTGTTGTTTTAGACCTAATTCTTACCAACAAAAAGGAATTGTTTAGTTATAGAAATGATGGAAACTCATTACCCATTAGGTAAATGGTCAAATGATTTGAACAAATAGTTCTCAAAAGACCTACAAAGTATTCACAATCACATGAAAAAAATGTTTAAAATCACTAATAATAAGAGAAATGCAAATCAAAACAACTCTGAAATTTCACCTCACGCTCTGAAAATTGCCCAAAATGATAAAAAAAATAATGACAGTCAATGTTAGAGGGTTTGTGGAAAGATAGGCACATTAATACATTAGTGGTGGAGCTGTGAAATGGTATAACCATTCTGGGAAGTAATTTGCAATTATGCAGAGTAAAGTCCATACATTCTGAACCAGAGACTCCAGTGTTGGGCTTATACTCTAAGAAAGACTCTAATAAGAAAATTTTCCATATATTCCAAAATATTTATAGCGTTACTTTTTATGATTGCTAAGAATTGAAAACAAAATAGATGCTCATCAATTGGGGAATGGCTAAATGAATAGTGGTACCTAAATGTAATAGAACACTACTGTGTGATAAGAAATGATGTGTAATGAATACAGTGAAGCATAGAAAGATCTACATGAACTGATGCAGACTTAAGTAAGCAGAACCAAGAAAACAATATATACAGTAACTTCTTTTTCAGTGATGTCTGATTCTTCATGACCCTGTGGACCATAGCATGCCAATACTGCCCATGAAGTTTTTATTTTGTTGTTGTTGTTGTTGTTGTTTTTTGGCAAAGATACTAGACTGGTTTGCCACTTCCTTCTCCATTGTATTAAGTCAAACAGACATTAAGTGGCTTGCCCAGGGTCACACAGCTAGGGAGTGTCTGAGGCTGGATTTGAACTCAGGTTTTTCTGACTTCAGGCCTAGTGCTCTACACACTGAGTTACCTAGCTGCCTTTAACCACTTAGCTGCCTGTTGTACTTACATAGTAACTAGAAAAATGTAAATAAAAAGGAAAATGACACACCAAAAAATAAAAAAATAAATGTGACAAAATTATAAAGATCAAGTGGGGCTTTAAGGAAGAAGTATGGATAGACAACCCTGAACTCCTTTGTGGAGATGGGAGATTCACAGATACTATACATTGCACATATTTTTGTGATAGAGGCAGGAGAAGCTGGTTATAACCTGATATGTATCCAAGATTTCAGGAAAGTAGATGGCAAAGACTTCAGATAAAGGCTAGTTAGGATTCCACAGTCTTTAATTCTATAGGAGAAATCATTTCTGAGGGAAAAGTAACCTCTGAAGAATGAAATCTTGAAGACAAAAGAGAACTACTTCCAATGAGGAGAAAAAGGGGCATTGTTTAAAAACATCAACATGGATGCACAGAGAATTTAGTCTTAGGTATTACAAAGACTAAAATCAGTGGTTTCAAATTCAAATAGAAACAGGGGCCACTAATCTTCAAATAACGATTCCTGAAAGCCTTATGTTGACTTAGTTTTAAAATGTTATGTTGTCTATGTTTTATTGCATTTTAAATTATTTTGTTAAATATTGCCCAATTACATTTTAATGTGGTTTAACTGCCCCCAAAGTTAGCCTTGCAAGCTGTGTGTATCCCTCTGTTGGTGTATTTGATACCTCTGACTGAGAGGATACAAAAAATAGCAGGCAAATGAGAACAAATATAGAAGTTTTAGGACTATTACAGTTCAGAATGGAATAAGGCTGGGGAGGAGTGGTGAGGGCAACAACAGGTATTTTAAGTTATTTTGTAGAAAACAGGAGAATCAAAAGATGGATAGAACCACTGCATAGGGTGGATAAATTCTTATGTATGGGGGGTAACAAATAGGTCACTTGTGTTGGAACAGAAATTGTGTGTGTGTGTGTGTGTTAGTATGAAATAAATCTGGAAATACAAGTTGAAATCAAGTTGTGAAGGACTTTAAATTCCCTCCAAAGGACTTTTAAAACAAAATTACTAAACAAACAACGTGGAGTCCCTAAAGCTTTTTAAACTTTTGACCGTAACATGGTTAGAACTGTACTTTAGGAATATCAATTTGGCAGCTGTTGCAATAGTACAGTTTACAGGTGATGAGGCTTGCACTGAGGCTTGGGGTGGGTCCATGTAAGTGCAAGGAGTAGGATAGATTGTTAGAGGTACTGTGGATCTATAATTGACAAGGATCAGCACTCAATGTGGTGATCACAGAGATCCATCTTGGCTTCATCAAGAACTAGTCATTCCAAACCAACTTTATTTCCAACATTCCCCAGTGGAAAAAGTCCTATCCCTTCCCACTAAATTTGAAGTCATGGGCTCTAGCTTCCTTTAAGGCGAATACCTTGTGTCACCTCCTATGGGAAACCATTGCTGATCCAACCCTGTCTAATTATTCATGTTCTCTCCCTTCTCAAATTATCATGTACACACTTATCTGTTAACAGGAAAAAGAATGCAAAGCTCTTTGAGGGAATTATTGTAATACTTTTTGTCTTTTTATCCCTGAGTACTAAGACAAATGTGTCACTTGTACATAGTAGGTACTTAAAAAAGGACTTTTGGGATTATATTTCGTTGGATAGTTTTATGTGTAGAGAAGTCACAGATGGGATCTCAAGGTATGATTTTTATAACTTCTTCTTTTGATTCACTTCTGTGATTTCATCTCTCTGTGTGTTATTTCCCAGTGTGCAAATTCCCCCTTCCATTGCAGATAACATAACTCATGTGTAACATAGCCTTAGAGAATTGCTAGAGCACTGAGTTAATGTGGCATGCTTTTGATCATATAGCTAATGAGGAACTTAGATCTTCCTGCCTCCAAGGACGGCTCTCTGTCTACTACACCATCCTCTGTCTCATTTGTATAACTAAAATTTCCCTGGTCAAAATACCACCTGACCCTTGGGAGAATCAAGGACTCTTGGAGTTCAATTGCTAAAAACAGAAACAAAACAATAAAAAAACAAAAGCCAAAAAAACCCTATCACTGATAGACCTGGAAAGTAACTGAACCGTAGTCACATAACTAGTAAGTATAAAAGTCAGGATCTCTACTCAGCTCTCTTGACTTCAAGCCTAGGACTCTTGCCACCACATCATAATCCCTGTTAACAACAAGATGAAGAAAAGGTAAATATTTTCATTGCTACAGGCCACAGACATTCTCAGAATGAGGTTTTCTATCTGGCTATGTATCAGTGTTATGGAAAATGATGCTGCAGTAAGTAACTATATCAAAATCTGCTTTCCAACTATATAATGCCCCAAGGGTCCTCAATAGCTTGAAGAAGCAATGACTAGTGCTTTTTTTTTTCCAAGCTACCATTTATGAAGTGAATGTCAAATAGGAAATCTATGGTGTCAACTCAGGAACATTAGTTCCATCAGTATGTAAATTTTTTTTCTTCATTAAATGACTGATTCCAGCCAATAAAAATGATGATAATATCCAGCATTTATTTAAAATTTTTAACATATAGTATCTAAGTTGATCCTCACAACAATCCTGTAAACGCATTATCTCCATTTTATAGATAAAGAATCTGAAGATGACTGATGGATTGTGACTTCCCCAAGACTGAAAAGTTATTAAATTGTTGTTAGGACTTGAACTCAGGTCTTCCTGATTTCAGTCTAGTATTCTATTATGTCAATGGTACTCATGCTGCCCTGTTGATCCTACGCTTATGCAAAAGTTTCTTGCTTTTTCTTATGACTACATCATTGGACATTATAGTTGTCTCAGAAAAATATATATGCATATATTTATAAGCATAGAAATATATGTAATTTTATATATTATACAAATTATGTAAATAATATCATATCATGTTATGTTTATTATTAGATTATATGAAATATATGTGTGTATATGTGTATGTGTGTGCATCTGTGTGTATACATATTTGTACATATTTGTAAACATGTGCGTTTATGCAAACATGCATACACACATATATATACATATATATATATATACATATATATATATATGTATATATATATATATGCATATATAGCTGTTGTTGTGAGCAGCTAGGTGATGCAATGGGTAGAGTGCTCGGTCTAAAGTCAGGAAGACTCATCTTTCTGAGTTCAAATTTGGCCTGAGACACTTATTAGATGTGTAACCCTGGGCAAGATATATCTAGATCTAGATATCCATATCTATATATGTGTACATATCTATACATAAATGTGTGTATACGTAGATATACATAGATGTATGTATGTATGTATACATGTATCTATCTGTCTGTCTATTCCTCCATCACCCCAGGATAATGTTTCTCTGTTCAACAATCTGTCTGTTCCTTAGTGATGTCCCCTTCATGCCTCTCCTTTCCTTTTCCCTTGTCTTTCTTTGGAACATTCTCTTTATTTGGAAATTTCTGTACTTAGGACATGTTAGGCAAGAAATGTGCAGTTTTTGAATAGATTGGTAGTTTATAAATTCAGGGGGTGAGACAGCAAGCAGACCTTTCTCATTTGAGGAGGAGAACCCCTTCCTTCCATATAAAAAAATCTGAGTGGCCGTGATCTGGGATCAACAGTGACACCTGAGCCAGTTCAGAAGCTGCACCTACCCTAAGCTACTTGAACTGCTCCAAAGCATGTACCCAGGAGTCCAATGCCATTTTGGGCTTCTTCATATTGCCCTGGCTTCAAGACCACCATGCTTAAACCTTGCTGGTGACATTCCTGGTGATATACCTTCCTTGACTCTTCCTAATCTCTCTTATGATGGGCTTACCTTGATCCCAGATGTGTGCTTGAGTGAGAGTGTAAGGATAGAGTCAGTCAACTACCCTAGTTTGGAATTGTCCTTCTCAACACTATTTTTAAAGGGTTTAAGGGACTATCCTAATTTGGGGATATTCCTCTTTACCCCCATCATTAAGGGAGGGGAGAAGGATTGACAGACTACTCTAATTTCAAGATGTGGTCCTGACCCTAGCATTACAAAAGCAGTCAATGGGCACTGTTAGCACCTTTTCCTGCCTCCCACTCTCTTGGATGTCTCTATTTAAGCCTTACATTTTGGACCTTCCTTGAAACACCTTAGATGAAAGGTCCTATTTCTTTCAGCATTGACCAGCTCCTCGAATTCTTCTGCAAAGGCCTTTTAGTTCCAGCAACAGACTCAGACAAGTGTGCAGTTGGTTGTCTTCAACAATAGAATATGATAGCTTTGAGGAAGTGAACCACCATAGGCCGTGAATATTATATACAATGATACCAACTAACTAGGCAATTACAGGAGGAACATGGAGAAGTTACAGAATAAAGCATCATGCTCAGTGACTACCTAGGTGGTTGAGTAGGTAGAGGGGTCTATCTCTGTTCATGTCTTAAGGAACTGGCTCTTTTTTGCTGAGGTCCTACAGAGGTGGGTGCTAAGCATTTTGGAGTTACATTGACTGCTACTGTCCTTCATTGACTCTAGATCCTCTTTGGACTATTTCCGTTTCCAAAGGATGCTTTCTATATGCCTGATACTGTTTAGCCATTACCAAGCAATAGTAATAGAAGCAGGTAACAGGATGGAGATGTGGTTCCTTTACATCACCTACTGCATGTCTTCTTGCAGGTTGACTGTAGAAAAACCTTTCATGTACAAGTGTAGTGCCTTCCTGATGGTTTCTCTGCAAATCCTGGAAAACTGTCAGATTGGGCACTTGGAAGAAACAGGCCTCTTATCAAGGCAGTGTGCTGCATTTTTAAAAAATCCAACCATCATTAGCATGATGGCACCTCAGCTTTTTTTTTTATAAAGGTCACACTGTTGGGCATAATTCTTTTGTGCACAACTTCATTCATTTAAAGACAGGTATGCCTGAGAAGGAACGAAGTAACGTAACAGCTCCAGACAGATATATTTATACATATATTTGATGTGTAGTTGAAAATGAAACCAAAGGAAACATCAATACTAATCCTTTTATCTTTCATTTGAACAATCCTGGCTGTTGTATTTGGTACAGTTGTAGAAGGCTAAGGGGAAGAAAATAAGATTAGCAGGAACCAGTTTGGAAATGTGAGAAAATCTACTTGATTATAATCCCAAACCTTAGATGCCACTGTCTATACGATCTGAGGGCATGTCACCTAATATTTCTGGTACTCAGTTTCTTCAAGAGTTAAAATTAAGTTTCGAGTTCAATATATACTTCCAAGTCCCTTTTAGCTCTAAAATTCTAAGTTTCAGTCCTTAGCATAGTTTTGGAATTCCTCCAGGAGTGGAGGTAGGTGTGTTTGTAGTTTAAACTGATTAAAAATATTTTAAATTACTTCTTTTATCAGTGGGTGGCCGTTCTCTGTAGGCTGTTTAGAATCCAAAACAATGTTGCTAGCCATTGTTACTTTTAATTGGAGGTTCACATACACCAAGTTCAATTATGGAGAGCTTTTCTGACCAACTCGCTATGCTGCCTCTAAAACCGGCTTTATTTCATGCTCTCTCAACATTTAGAAATATGTTTTGTTATTGTATTGGCCTTATTGGCCAGTCTTATAAGGCCTTATGTGGTCTTATTGTAGCCCAGTCTTGCATGGGTTCAGTTTTATGCATTTAGAAAAAGAGTGGAAACAAACAGAGCTCTAATGACCAATTTAATATTTGGAGGAAGTCCTACAACAAGGAACAAAATGTTCTTGGTGTATGTAACTTAAAAAGTTCCTCCAAGTCTCCTTTTAAAGACAAATTCAGGTGAAGGGATGGGCAGAGACCTTTGAAAGATGCTTTGGCTCATAATCCTCCCTGACCCCCAACCCTCAGACACTGGGGTACTAGGAGGTTGCCCCCGGAGAAGCTTCTGCTGGGTGAGAAGCAGGGCAAGGCCAGGGCAGGTAGGAGCTAAAGTGAGGGGCTGGCCACCGGGAGGAGAAAACTTACCATCTAGTAGCTTATTTTAATTAATAAGGCAATAGGCATATAGACCAGGAAACTTAGATCTCATGAGTATAGGGAACTCCCAGGTGAGAAAACTCCATCTACCAAGACAAGTTGCACATGCCCTGAAATGTATAATTTTAGAGAGCTGCCTGGAAGAGTGATGTTGTGACTTGGCCGGGATCACATAAGCAGTATATCAAAAGAGGGACTTGAACCCATGTCCTTCTGCCTTTGAGGCCACCTCTCTCTTCTCTACTCTATATTGCTTCTCTAATTTAACAAAATTATTCCTGCTATATTGGTTCTAACTTCAATAATTTGTACATGCTGAAGAACCATAAGTACTGTCACTTCCTTCCAAAGTGTGGTACCCTGGCCAGTGCCACCAATGCACCTGTCTGGTTGTAACTTTATGTGGGAATGATCCAATTCTTCTATCTTACTATGTCTCACTTTGCACTTGCTGCTATGACCATTTCTCTGTAGCTACATAGATGTTAGGCAACTAGATGGCTCTGTGGATAGAGCCCTGGCCTAGAGTCAGGATGATCTGAGCTCAGATCTAGCCTCAGATGCTAGCAGGGTGACCCTGGACAAATCACCTCTCTTTGCCTCAATCCACTGGAGAAGGAAATAGCAAACCACCCTAGTATCTTTGTCAAGGAAACCACATGGACAGCATTGGTGTGCGATGGTCGTGGGGTCCCAAACATTGGACACAACTAAACAACAACAGCAATGCATAGCTGTTACAAACGCTGACATAGTGGGACTAGTATTGGATTTGGAGTCCAGAGTACCTCTAATTCAAATCCTTTCTTTTTATGAATCTTGTGACCACAGGAAAGTTATTTAATCTTTCTGAGCTTTAGGCAACTCCATAACACTTTTTTGGATGAAACATGTGCTTTCATCAGCGTAAGATGAAGATGATCAGCTGCTCTGCCACTTAATCACTTAGAGAGATGTCTGGTACACTAGGAGGTTAAGTGATTTATCTATGGTCACACAGCCAGTATGTGTTAGAACTTGAACCCAGATCTTTCTGACTTGGAGACCTTTCTGTCCATAAGCAATGTTACTTCACCTTTCACATTTAGGGAAACAATAAAACACTTTTATCTTTAAAATGCATATTTAAAATGCACAATTACTTTTTGCTCTTTTGAAGCTCATTCTGGAAAGATGTATTCAAATGTTTCTTATGTATAGCTAATTAGGCTGAATTCTTGAAGTGGTGCTATACATTTTATGTGAAGAAATAGATATAGCTTTGAAGAAACAGCTTTGGGAAGAACAACTAGACCAAGCTAACTACACATGGAAGAAGTTTGTGCTGGAAGTGATATAAACTTTACAACATTGAGCATCATTTTATGATGTGATTTATGGAGGTAAAGAAATATGATGTAGTGCAGTGATTCCCATCTCATGGTTCAAAATGCCCTTGGGGTTCATAATGCTGATCCAGGAGTTTGCACTAAAAATCATTTTGTGGTGCCTTAAGTAGTAAATAATTGTCCAATCACATTGCAGATATTTTCCTTTTTACAGTAGGCATGTGCAGGCTTGCATCACTATAGATTTATTTCTTTGGTGATTAGAAACTATCATAATTATGACTACAGATATTTCGGTGTTTATGCAGCAATTACATCGAATCCATACCACTTCTGAGTAACACAATGTATTCTTGAAGTTTCTCAACTTGCCATCAAACGATTAACAACTTGCCATTAGAATTCATTTAACGTTCAAGAGCAAATTCCCAAAATATGGTCAGAAGCATGTACTTACCCTCATTTACTTTCTGTATACTGCATCAGGTAGCCCCTCCTTCCCCTCTGTTATCCTGTAATCATATCTCATCAGCTGTATAATCACATGAGCAAGATGTGATCTTTTGTGTTCTTGAAGCAAAAAATCAGGCTATTCAAAATTATTATGTGCATTATGAACCTTTTTTGAAACCATCATAGACCCATCCCAAATGTTTTGCAGAAATAAACCTTATGTTGTCTCTCATTGCAGTATTAAGACCACTTTTCAATATAAATTTAGCCCTCCACTTATGTGTTAGATTGTTAAATGAAATGGCTGACGATACATGTCAATTATTCATCAGAATTTCAGTGGTTTAGCTAGTAGTAAAGAAGGTCATATCAGAAGAGATTCCTTCCTTACAAATTTTAACTAATATATAAACTTTATTGAAAATGAAGCAAGAAAAACTGATCTGGAAAACAGATCAAGGAAAGATAATATAAGAATTCTTATTTTTTTTTTAATAAAACAAGCATTTCCATAACGAAGTATGATAAAAATTGTGATTGCACAAGAAACTGCAAATCTACTATGTACAACTTGCTATTACTTTCAAATATAAAACAAAATTGTCATGTAAATTTCTTTTTTATCTTCCCTCCCCCACGCTGTTCTAGAGATGGCTACCATTAGACACAAACAGGCGACTAACTGAAAGTATTGATCAAAAAAAGAATCTGTTTACAATATTACAAGAAATTATTAAGGAAAATTGCCCCCAAATTCTAGAGCAAGAAGGTATAGTAGAAATAGAAAAAATACACCAATTACCACCTGATATCCTAGAAAGAAAACTTACAGGAATATTATAGCTAAGTTTTGAAATTCCCAGGTTAAAGAAAAAATACTTCAAACAATAAGAAAAAATATTACATACTGTGGAAAAACAATCAGGATTTCACAAGACCTAGCAGCTTTTCCACTAAAAGACTGTAGGTCTTGGAACACTATATTTCAAAGAACAAAGGAGCTGGGGTTGCATACAAGAAGAATTTATCCAGCAAAGTTGCATATAATCCTGAACAACAACAACAACAAAAGAACATTTGATGAACTGAAAGATTTTCAGGTATTTGTGATAAGAAGAACAGAACTCAATGGAAAATTTTGTATAAAAGGTCCAGAAGAAATGTAAGGACATCATTAAAGACTAATTATAAGGCACTGATTAAGGTCAAACTATTTACTTACGATATATGAAAATGTTTTTAATATTATAATTATTAGCTATTTTTATAGTAATAATATTCTTAGAACTTACCATTTCTAAGGTAGTTTGAAAGAAAGGTTGGGACTGAGGTGATTCTAAAAATTAAAATTAGGTAGGAAAAGGTTAAAAGGAAAAATTTTCTCATGAAAAAGGGTTATGAAAGGAAAAACTAGTGCAGAGTCGGGGTGGAAAGCTAGTAATATTGGAACCTTACTCTCATGTGGGTTGCAGAGGAAACTATTTAAATTTAGAAGATTTCTGAACTCCTAGAGAGGTGAGAAAACTGGGGGGTAGGGTGGGGAAGAGACTCTTAGAAAGGTTTATTGATCAAGATTAGGAGGGTGGGGCGAATAGATAAGATAATAATAGATAAGGAAGGAACTTTGAGAGGGGTGGGTAAAATAAGGAATAAGAAGGTAAAGGGAGAAGATAAGGTAATAGGGATGGGGTGAAAAGAGAACTCAGAAGGAAAATAGTGAGTAAAAATAACTGAGCATAGACCAATATATTACACCATTTTCCAAGATAAGATCAAAATGGATACATGACCTAGATATGAAGAGAGATTTTATAAGAGAATTGGAAGAACGTGGAACATGTTACTTATCAGTCTTATGGACAGGTAAACAATTTATGAATAAACAAGAGATAGAAAGTAAAGTTAGGTATAAAATAGATAATTTCAATTACATGAAATTAAAAAGTTTTTGTACAAATAAAATGAATATAGCCAAGATCAGAAGGAAAGCAGAAAATTGGGGAAAAATCTTTATAGATAGTTTGTAAGATAAAGGTCTAATATCTAAACTAGATAAGAACTTTGTCAAAACTATAAGAATATAAATCATTCCCAATTGATAAGTGGTCAAAGGATATGACCAGGCAGTTTTCCAATGGAGAAATCAAAACAATTTTTAGTCGTATGAAAAACATGCTCTAAATCATTAGCAATTAAAGAAATCCAAATTGAAACAACCTAGAGGTATCATTTTATACCTTCCAGACTGGCTAAAATGATAGAGAGGGAAAGTGAAAAATGTTGGATAAGATATAGAAAAATTGGGACACTAATTTGTTGTTGGTAGAATTGTGGATCTAACCATTTTGGAGAGCAATCTGGGATTCTGTTCAAAGAGTTATTAACCTACCTGTACCTTTGACCCAGCAATGCTACTACTTGGTCTATTTGGAAGATAATTAGGGAAAAAAGAAAAGAACCTAAATGTTCTAACATGTTTATAAACTTTGTGGTAGCAAAGAACTGGAAATTGCAGGGATGCCCACATCAAATGAGGAATGGCTAAACAAGTTGTGGTCTATGATTGCGATGTAATACTACCATGCTATAAGAAATGATGAGCTCAATGATTTTAGAAAAACATGGAATAACTTGCACAAAATAACAGAGTGAAATAAGCAGAACCAAGAGAACATTGTAGTTCTCTTGTAATAATTCTTAGTAACAATTAAGAACTATATGGTACTGTGAAGGACATATATAAAAAAAGATACTATCTGCATCCAGAGAAAGAACTGATAAATAGAAGTATTTATAGAATAATTTTGCATATATACCTTTTTGTGTCTAATGGTAGCCATCTCTAGAACAGGGTGGGGGAGGGAAGAAAAAAAAAGAAATTAACATAACAATTTTATTGTATATTTGAAAGTAATAGCAAGTTGTGCATAGTAGATTTGCAGTTTCATGTACTATCATATTTTTATTGTACTATGTTATGGAAACTCTTGTTTTATTTAAAAATAAAAATTAATTAAAAATGGAGCAATATATCTATACTCATTTGAAAAAAAATACTCTGAATCATTATTGATTAGAGAAAGGCAAATTGAAACAGTTCTGAGGTACCACTTCATGTATATCAGTTTGGCTAATCTGACAAAAAAGAGAAATGATAAATGTTGGAGGGGTTGTAGGATAATTGGGACACTAATGCATTGTTAGTGGAGTTGTGAATTGATCCAGTCATTCTGGAGAGCAATTTGAAATTATGCCCAAAGTGTTATAAACTGCGCATACCTTTTCATCCAGCAATACCACTACTAGGTGTATATCCCAAAGAGATTTATTTAAAAAAAGGAGGAGGGAAGGGTCCTACTAGTACAAAAATATTTACAGCAGGTCTTTTTGTGCTGGAAAAGAATTGGAAATCAAGGTGATGCCCATCAATTTGGGAATGGCTGAACAAGTTGTGGTATATGAATGTAATGGAATACTATTGTGCTATAAGAAATGACAAGCAGAATGATTTCAGAAAAAATGTGGAAAGATAACATGAGCTGATGCAAAGAGAAGTGAGCAAAACTTGGACAACTTTGAATACAACAGCAATATTGTAAGCTGAAGAACTGGGAATGATTTAGCTGTTCTCAGCAATACAATGATCCAAGACAATCCCAAAGGACTTATGATGAAAAATGTTATGCCCAGAGAAATAATTAATGTTATTTGAATACAGACTGAAGCACACTATTTTTCAATCTTTTCTTTCTTTCTTTCTTCCTTTCTTTCTTTCTTTCTTTCTTTCTTTCTTTCTTTCTTGCTTGCTTGCTTTCTTTCTTTCTTTCTCTCTCTCTCTTTCTTGTTCATTTTCTTGTATATAATGACTAATACAGAAATGTTTTACATGATTGCACATATATAACCTATATCAGATTACTTGCCATCTCAGCCAAGGGGAGGGGGAAGGGAAAGAGGAAGGGATAGAATTTAGACCTCTTAAAAAAAGTTAAAATTATTGTAATGTGTAATTGAGGCGAAAGCAAAATATTATTTTTTAAATGAAGCAAAGTATGCAATTGAAGTTTAAGCATATTTATCATTTAATAGAGTATTTATCATTAGCCAGTAGAAAAATCATTGCAAAAGTAATTTACAATTTCATTTAACTTTTAAAAATATCAACTAGTTATTCAGTTTTGTCATTTGGTTAAAAAGCTAAAATTAAAAAAAAAAAGGAATTTCTCTGTAAGAGACCTTGTAATATTCTACTACTTTTAACCACATAGTGGCATGAAGGAATAATTTCATTTTATTTTGTTTTAAATCAAAATCCATAAACTCAATGTGGAACCGCATTAAATATTGTTTGGTGTTCAACCAAATATTTCAAACCTTTGTTCAAATAAAAAAATCACAGCATCAAAATTATGTTTAGATATGACTATTATATTATGTGAAACATTTTCATCTCCCAAGTTGTAACTTATTTCATTAAAATATTATTTGTACTTGACAAAATTTGTAAAATAAAAGAATTTAATATGAATTCTTCCATATAATAGTAAGCATATGAGGCCTTACTGGATTACTTCTTTTAATCCTTACATAAAGTCCTACCTAATATATTTCTAATTACTTAATAATTATTTTTCTTATCATTTTACATTTATAATTTTAATAATTATTGAGAGAACAAAATTTTATATTTTATATGATTATAATTACATAATATCCATTTTAATTTGGAACTTTTTTGAAGCGACAATTAATTTTATAGTTTTGTAAGCACTTAACGAAATGTAAAAGAATATTATGATTAATATGTTAAAATATCCTGGAGGCTCACTAACCATTGTTTTGGTTCAAAGGAGTTTGTAACAAACAAAAAACATTTGCAACCCCTGATGTAGGGGAAGTGCGCTGAATGTAGAGTTTGAAAACCTCAGTTCAAATTCTCTTCATGACCCCTGAGCAAGTCACTTATCTGCTTTGAGCTTCAATTTCTTATCAGTAAAATGAGGACATTGTATTAAATGAGTTTTGAAGTCCCATCAATGCTTAATGTATCCTACTAGGATTCTGCTGCAGACAAATTACCCCATTATTATTATTATTATTTGATTACCAAAGCAAATATTTGACTCTGTGTGTTGGAGACTTATCTTGACTGAAAAGAATGGGACTCCTTGGGAGAGGTTTACCAGTCATCTGGGATCTTATGATTATGGGGCAAAGATAGGAGACCAAACTAAATCCAAAGAAATGTATAAGCGTGCTAAGAAAGGCTGCTCACTGATTACAGTTTCAGCTTTTTAGGGTACTGACTGATTTTTAAATAACTCTTCAGGACCTCTTAGACTACACAGCCAATCAGCAGCATTTTGTGTTAACTTAAGGTAGATGAGTAAAGCCCTGTACCAGAGAGGGAGGAACAGAGGAAGGGGAAATCAAGTAAGGAAAAGGTTGGGGGGCGGGAATCCTGAGGGAATATTTGCCATGCATCTGGCAGGGTTTGTTATTAGAACACAAACACAGTCCTTGTTTAAGGGCAGGTGACAAGATGAGGTGACCAAATACTTTTATAGTTTTTAAAGAAGTCCATTTAACAAAACTGCAGGTGTCTCTTATCCAAGGACAATAAAAATTTGTTATAGTAGAAGATGGAACCATCTGCTTTAATATGTCCTTGCATACTTTGTTGTATTTTATTTCTCCTTTAATAACCATTGGGGAGTTTCCATTCCTAGGCCATCAGGGGTTTGGGGGATTAGGCTATCAGGATATTGTGAATGCTTGTGGTTCCTAATCTTCCACACAAGGAAGAAAAGATAATCTTAAAGTCTTACATATATTAAAATCACAGACTCCTTGATAAATGCAAACAAAGATGATCTGATTCAGTGAACTCTGCTTATTAATGCTAAGCAAGGTAAAAAATATTGGGAAATGTATTCTTACTAAAGGTATTCACGGCTTTTATGTCCCCTGCAGGGTCCAAATGGAAGAGGCTTTCCTTAAATCTATGATGGGAGCCTTCTCCTGCTTGTGCATGATTTTGTGCTTATTGCATTGAGACCCAGAACATTCCTAGGTCTCGCCAATGAGATTCATGTTTACTCAAAAGATGTATTATATAGAAATCCAAACAGAAACTATATGATCCAGCATTCACTCATGAAACATTCATCATGCAAGGCACTATGCTAGATGTTAAAGACACAATGACAAGAAATAAACACACAATCTCCTTCTCCAAGGAACTGCATTCCATTGGGGAATCTATGATCCTATGAAATGCTGAGGCTTTACAACAAAGGCTTGTCCAGTTTAATCACTGCTTGAACATATAAGTTGGATTATTTGTCCATCTTCACCATGTAGGGAAGAAGAATGAGACATACACACACAAAAACAGAAAATTGCTTGAAGAGCAAGGTGCAATTGAATGGTGAGGGCAACAAAAATCTGGCCAAGGGCTTTTTGAAAAATTGCCATCAACCTTAGTATTTGTAGGTTATTCTATCTTTGGAGAGAGGGACAAGTAGCACATTGTTTTCCAAATACTGTTTCCAATCATTAGTAGTTATATCTTTTAGGCCAAAATGTCATTCTTCATTTTGGTCATTCCCTAATTTGCTGCAATTTATAGCTGGGGAATTAGTTTCAGACATTCATCTCAAGATCATGATTAGAACCACAACACAGTAAACAACTTTACCTTATTTCTGCACAGGTCCAGTTTCTTTCAGATAATGATAAGTGATGTGAACCTGAAGCTATTGCACTAATTGACAGAGTCCATGGGAGTAAACTGATTATGCTACTTTCACTTGCTTCTCTCTTTTCAGCTAATCCTATCTTGAACATGGCCAATGATGTCATGGCATCTAATTTTGTGCTTTATCTATAGGCACAAAGACCCTATTTTGCAAGCTCATTTCGAGTAGGGATTGTTTCATGATTCATACCTGTATCCTCTGCATCTAGCACGGTGCCTGGCACATCATGAGCACTTAACAAATATCTTCTGAATGGATTAAATATAGTAAGGAGATAGACCAGGAATCACAAACACTTCCATGATCAGATTATACCCCCTAAAAAGCTGTGGTTAGTCAAAAAGTAAGTGGATTCCATTTCCCATATGATATTGAGGGAACAGGTAGGTGACCCAAGGTAAAACAATTCTAGAACTTCCTAGTCCTACCAATATACTAATCCTCTGTGCAAATCACTGAATAATAAACTCACAGAGTTGGAAGGGACCTCTGATGACATCTAGCCTCACCCACAGCTGAAGGAAAAGAATCTCTGTAGTAACATATAAAATAAATAGCCATCCATCCTTTGATTCAACTCCCTCCAAAGGTTTATTTCTTGGACAAGAAAAAATACTCTTTCCAAAGTTACCAATGATTTCTTAATGAGGTGCCTTTACCTCCTTTCTTCTCACTCTCTTTTTAACTCTCTATAGTCTAGCTTCTAACCCCATCATTCAACTAAAACTGCTCTCTTTGAAGTTACTGGTGCTCTCTTAATTGTCAAATCTAAATGGCTTTTTCCATTTCTCATCATTCTTGATCTCTATGCAAGTTCACACATTATCATTCACCCTCTTCTCTCTAGATTTATCTGCTACTACTCTCACCTGGATCTTTTCCTATCTGCCTGGCTCCTCCTTCTCAGTTTCCTTCCAGATCTTCTAGATGTTTTTCCAGGTTCCATCTACAACCCTTAGTGTCCCCTAAGACTCTCTCTTTGGCTTTCTCCTTTCCCTCTGTATTATTTTGATTGGTGATCCCTTCATCTCTCATGGATTCAGTTATCATTTCTATGGAGATGACCATTAGATACATTTATATAGCCCTAACCTCTTTCTTAGCCTCCGGCCTTGCTTCTCCAACAATTAATTGGACATGTTGAATTGGATGTATTGTATCTATCTTATACATAAACTTATTAATTCTCATCCCGCTTCCAAAAACAGAAAAAACAAATAACAATCCTACCCTCTTCCAAACTTCCCTATTACTGCCAATGCTACCACTTTCCTCCTAGTCACTTATGCCAGCAAACTAGGTGTTATCCTTGCCCTTTACTATCTCACCCCATGTAATCAATAGCCAAGTCCAGTCAATTCTATCATTATAACATCTCTGGTATACGCTCACTTCTCTCCTCTAACACTGCCACCACTCTGGCCCAGTAACTATTGAAATTGCCTCTTGGTTGGTCTGCTTTTTCCACTCCATTTCATCTCCACTTGGTGACTGACATAATCTTCCTAAAACACAGTCTGACCATGTCATTCCCCTAGTCAGTCAATTCCAGTGGCTACCAATTCCCTCTAGGTCCAAATACAAAATCCTCTGAGTGGGCTTAAAGCCTTTCATTATCTGGCCTCTCCCTACCTTTCCAGTCTTTTTATATTTTACTCCTCCCTTCTCCAGTCTGCTCTTTAATCCAGTGTCCCTAGCCTCCTTGCTGTTCTTTAAACAAGACACTCCATCTTGATTCTGGGCATTTTCACTGGTTGTCTCTATACCTGGAGTGCTCTCCCTCCTCACCTCTGCCTCCTGGCTTCCATAAATTCTTCATGTCTCAGATAAAAGAAGGTAACTCTTCTATCCTTTAAACCCTTCCCTTTTCTCTGACCCAACTTGTGATACCCTTGATACCATTCCTTCCTTACCTATTCCCCCAAATGTCACTTGTATAATACTCTCAGTGAGTTCCTCATAGCATTTTTTTATTACAATTTGCCTGAGTCTGAACAAGCCCAATTAGTGATTGGTTTCTGTTACCAGAATGACAACTTAAGGGCCTGAACCTCATTCTCTAGCTTCATCCTCATTTCAACTAATAATTATTATATCTGGGCCTGTTTCCTCTTTCAGAGGTCCACATTCCTTGTCTGTAGTTTATAAAGTAACTTTCTTTTTCAAGGAGCCTCCTCACCCAGAGATCTGAATGCCTCATTTTTAGTTGGAAAAAAAAAACCACCTTCTTTCCTTCATGATATAAGACAACTTTAATCTAGAAACATTATTCTTACCACCCAAAATTTAATAGTTATTTTTTACCCTTCAGGTTTAACACAATTTATTTGTCTCAGGTTAGTGTTAGCCATGTTAATGCCCGTTTCATTGTAAGCCCCACCCTGACCCCTTAGTGTCCTCAGCATTTTTTTCTTTAGTTGCCATCCACATAATAGTCCTCTGTATAGTCAGCTTATATAGTGATAATAATACTCCTTTCAATGCACTCTCACCTTTAGAATTGTATCCATAAATCAGAGGAAGTGTTGAAGAGTTATACTAAGAAAATGCATTGTTTAGAAAAAAAGAGTGATTTTTTTTGTCTTGAAAATGCCATTTGCAGGAAAAAGTGGCATCCTTTAAATCTGACTTTGAATTAAGGCTGTAGAGAGGAACATAACTGTCATAATATATATTTTGATCTTACCCAGTAAATGTATGTTTTTATCTGAATATACTCAACAAATTATAAGCCAACAACCCTGGATCCTGGACATAAAAGTCCAAATTTTTGGGAAGATCCTGTATCAGTATACTAATGTTTCCTTTTCGAATTCTTTTCCCTTGAAATGACATCCTTGTGTGTTACGTTACCTGTGGTGTGGAGCTATCCAACTTTCCTTTTTTATTTTGGAGTTCTATATGTTTTCTCTAGAATTCAAAATTCAAAAGCCCAATGTAATCAGCACCACCAGCTGCAAAGTTTGCTGCAATCCCACTTAATATGATTCTTCCTGATTCATGAAAGGCAGGAATCACTGGGTATATTGTAGCCTTTGCTACAAAGATCAATGGATTAAATTGCTAGAACAAATAAGGTGACAAAAGATAATGATGAGTGGCAGGAACAAAGAGAGACCCATGATTTAGGAACTGATATCATCATTGCCCTTAATTACACAGCAATAACTTCATAAACTATTAGGTTCCTAATTAGAAATGTCAAAATGTATGGGTGTTTTTATGGCTGATGAAGAATTTTATCATTCTCTATGGTGAAATTAAAAGGAAAGTATTTTATTTAGTATTTTACTTTGAAGGAAAAAAATGGGATCCTCCTATTTGCATCAGAGTACTAGGAAATTGCTTAGAATGTTGAGCTGGTTAGTTGGAACATTTTCCAGGAAAATGTTTCATTTTGCTCTTTAGCTTTAAAAAAAATCAATTACTGATTAACAGAACTGTTTTCTGAACAAAGAGTCCTTGTTGACTCTTATGAGAGCTGTGTGTTAAAGACCTGACTTGATAAACAATAAATACTTTTCTGACTTGATTTCAAGCCCATGAGTCCTTGCAGAGCAAAGAAAACTCCAATTTTGAAAATAGATACCCATTCTGAATAAGAAGAAACTGTGCTGCTAGGAAAGGAGGGAGGAAAGAAAGGTGGAAGGAAGGGAGTGAAGGGAGGAAAAGATTAAGGGAGGGAAGGAAAAATAGGAAGAGAGGAGTAAGGAAGGGAAAGAAGGAGGGAATGAGAGAAGCAGGAAGGGAAGTAGAGAGGAAGTAAGTAGATAGTAGGAAAGAACAATGGAAGAAAACAAGTATTTATGAAGGAAGCAAATAAGCATTTTTAAAGCACACACTATATACAAGGTACTATGGTAAGTATTTTACATATATTTTCTCATTTCGTAGACACAACAATCCTGGGAGGTAGGTACTCAGTTATCCCTATTTTACAATTGAGGAAACTGAGGCAAACAGAAGCTAAGTGACTTGCCAAGAGTCACATAGCTAGGAAGTGTCTGAGATCAGATTTGAACTCAAGTCTGATTGACTTCCAGGCTGGCCTTTCTATCCACTATGCTGATTAGCTAAAGAAGTTGATATTGCCTCTTAGCTCTTGTGCCTACTGAGGCTCTCAGGACCCCAATATTGTTTATAAATCTCTTTACCTTTTTTTTTAAGGAGGTGGAATTTTTTTTCCTTTGATATCCTGATATATAATTAAGGGTCAAGAGCCTGGGAACCAGTAATATGGACAAAATCATAAAATCTTTGATTTGGAATAGCTCTCAGAGGCTATTGAGCCCAGTCAATGCTTAAATTAGAGCATCCTATCTTACATAGCTGACAAGTGACCATCCAGTTTCTGATGGAAAACTTCTAATGAGTGGGTATGTACTACTTCCTAAAGCAGTTCATTTTACTTGTGGATATATATAAGCAGGGGTAGCCTGGTAAATGTTTAACAACCAGTTCACCCCCCCAAAAAAAAAGTATTCAGAAGACATTGTTAAGTTTAATCTATAGTAGTTGATCTGATTTATTAACATGTTCTCCTTCATTTTAAATCTAGAAATCAACAAAATAATAAAAAAAGAAGCCATGATTTATAGCGTGTGCTGATCTCTGAGGTGTAAATGTTCTCACTGAAAATTTAACATTCAATTCTTGTGGGGTGGTTCAAATTGACTTTAATATATCTCAATTTTAAGTATTCAGTAGTTTTTGTTTTCTTTAAAAGCAATTATTTCTCTGAACCTTCTACTCTTTGCTCAGAGTTTTGATTACTAGGCCTAAAAAGTAGCTCAAATAGCCTAGTAGTCCTTTTTTTTACCCAATGACGAATCTATAAACAGCTATGGTAACTTTTAGCAAAATGTAGTATCTCTGCTTATCTCTTTTAAATAGATCTATTTTTTTTTTGCTTTTTCTGAAATCATGATTGCTATCCCTGCTTTTTTTTTTTACATCAGCTGAAGCATAACAGATTCTGATCCAGCCCCCTTTTTTATTTTACTCTATGTGTCTCTCTTTGATTCAAGTATGTTTCTTGTAACCAACATATTGTCAGATTGTGTTTTTTAATCCATTCTACTATCCATTTTTGTTTCATAGGTGAATTTATCCCATTCACTCTCATAATTATGATTACTAACTCTACATTTCCCTTTATTCTATTTTCCTCCAGTTTATCCTCTCTCTTATTTTATCCTGTTCCTCCTCAAAAGTCAGTTTTGCTTGTGAATGCTACCTCTCCTAAACCACCATCCCTTTTATTACTGCTCCCTTTTCTTCTCTCCCTCCTTTCCTTTTTCTGTAAAGCAAGATAGATTTCTATATCTAATTGATTTTGTATGTTAGTCCCACTTTGACCAATTCCAATGAGAATAGTGTTCAAGAATTACCTGCTACCCACAATCTTTCTCTTCGCTGAAAAAATCTTCCTTTCATGCCTTTTTTATGTAAAATAATTTACTCCATTCTACCTCTCCCTTCACCCTTCCTCCAGCACATTCTTGTTTCTCACCCCTTAATTTAATTTTTTTAATGTCATCTCACTATAGTCAATGCTCACCTGTGTTTTCTGTTTATGCATGCTCCCTTTAACTGTTCTAAAAATCATAACATTCTTAGGAGTTACAAGTATCATCTTTCCATGTAGGAATGTCAACAGTTTAACCTTATTGATTCTTATGATTTTTCTTTCATGTTTATCTTTGTTTTTATGCTTCTCCTGAGTCTTGTCTTTCTTGTATTTGAAAGTCAAATTTTCTATTCAGCTCCAGCCTTTTCATGAAGAATACTTGAAAAGCCTTCTATTTCACTGAATATTAATTTTTCCCCTTTAGGATTATACTCAGTTTCACTAGCTAAGTTTATTCTTGGTTGTAATCTTAGCAACTTTGCCCTCTGGAATACCACATTCTTTAGAAGCTATTAAATCTTGTTTCATCCTGACTACGGTTCCATGATTTTTGATTATTTCTTTCTGGATGCTTGCAAAATTTTCTCCTTGACCTGAGAACTTTGGAAATTGGCTATAATATTCCTGGGAACTTTCATTTTGGGTTGTCTCTCAGGAAGTGATTGGTAGATTTTTTTTTTCAATTTCATTTTACTCTATGGTTCTAGGAAATCAGGGCACTTTTATAATTTTTTGAAAGATGATGTCTAGACTCCTTTTTTGATCATAGCTTTCATTTAGAACAATAATTCTTAAATTATTTCTCCTCAAGGTATTTTCCAGGTCATTTTTTTTTCTAATGAGCTATTTCAGTCCTTCTATTTCTTCTTTCTTTTGACTTTATTTTATTGTTTCTTTATGTCTCATGGAGCCATTAGCTTCTACTTGCCCAATTCTAATTTTTAAGGAATTATTTTCTTCAGGGAAATTTTGAAACTCTTTTTCCATTTGGTCAATTCTACTTTTTAAGAAGTTCTTTTCTTCAGTGAATTTTTGTGTCTCTTTTATCATTTTGCCAACTTTATTTTTTAGGTGTTATTTTCTTCAGATTTCTTTTGTGCCTCCTTTACCAATCTGTTTACTCCTTTCATAATTTTCTTGTACCATTCTCATTTCTTCTCCCAGTTTCCCTCTATCTCTCTTATTTGGTTTAAAATTTTTTTTTTGAGCTCTTCCAGGAATTCTTTTTGGGCATGTGACCAATTCACATTTTTCCCCTGAAGTGCTTTTCATGTAGCTGTTTTGACTTCATCGTCTTCTTCTGAGATTATGTCTTGATCTTCTCTGTCACCATAGTAACTCCCTGCGGCCAAGATCTCTTTTGTTTGCCCATTTTCAGCTTACTTCTTGACATAACTATTTTAAAGTTGTTCTCTACTTCTAGCATAGAACAGCACTGGCCTAAGCATCTGGCCTTTCTTGCTGCTGTTTTCAGAGCTAGCTTTGAAGAAGTGTAGGTTTTTGGTTTTGCCAAGATAGTATGATCACTTCTCTCCTGGCCGGTCTGTAAGCAATTGCCAGTCCTCTTCTCCACCCTGATATGTGACCACGGCCTCTGCACCTATGTAAATGCAAATTCAAGTAAGGTAATGTTCCTCTTACCCTCTCAGACCCAGAACTGTGTATGGGCAATGCAACAGAGTCCTGTATACAGTGCAAAAGGTTCCCTATATTTTCCTTTTGACTGGCTGTTCTGATCCTCTTACTCTCTGTGAGTTGAGAACTCCTAAAGCTGCTGCTGCATTGATGAACTGCCTCCAAGGCCTGCTGCAGGCGCCCTGTCAGCCTACACTGTATGGTCTGCTCCAGTTCCAGCCACCACCCTGCTAAGACAGACCCTTTTTTCCTGACTCCTAAGCTGTCTTGGGCTGGATAATTGTTTCACATCTACCTTTTTTGGTTCTCCTGTTCCACAATTCAGATTGGGACATCATTAAAGTGTTTTTTTTGGGGGGGGGATTTGGGAGAGCTCAGGTGCAGCTGCCTTTATTCTACTATCTGGGCTGTGACTCCCCATCCATTGCCTTTTTTTCCTCTTTTTTTTCTTTGTTTATTTGCTACATTTTCAGCTCCAAGTTGTCTACCTCCTTCCCTCCCAACTCCTCACTAAAGAAGGCCAACATTTGACACACATATACATGTGAAATCATACATATACACTTTTTATATATCAGCATTTTAGACAACATCTTCCCCCATAGGTTCTTCCAAAAACTGCCTGCTCATATTGGTTGCCCATTTATTAATTGGGCATATATTCTTATATATTTGACAAAGTTTTCTATATATTTTAAATATGAAACCCTTATTTGAAAAAAACTAACTATAAAAATTTCCCCCAAATTTTATGCTTTCCTTCTAAGCTTGGGTACATTGGCTTTATTTGTACAAACTTTTAAAAAAAAATTTAATGTAATCAAAATTTTCCATTTTACATCTCACAATGCTTTGTATTTCTTAATTATTCATAAATTCTTCTATTATCCATAGATCTGATAGGTAATATGTTTCATTGTCTACTAATTTACTTATGCTATTTCCCTTTATGTATAGGTTATGCATTCATTTTGTCCTTATATTGTTAAATGGTATAGGATCTATACCTAATTTCTGCCAGACTAATTTCCAGTTTTCCCAATAATTTTTGCCTAATAGTGAATTCTTATCCCAAAAGTTTAAATGTTTACATTGATCAAATACAAGGTTACTATGGTAATTTACTACTGCATGTTACATATCTACACTATTTCCACTGATCCATGATTATTTAGACAGTATTATAGTTCTGGTAATTACTGACATAACAATTAAGATTTGATCCTCCTTCTTCTAAATTTTTTTTATTAATTCCTTTTTATGTTCTTGGCCTTTTCTTCTTCCAAACGGATTTCATTATTATTTTTTCAAGCTCAATAAAATCATTTTTTAGCAATTTAATTGGGATGGCACTGAATAAGTACATTAGTTTAAATAGAATTGTCGTTTTTATTATATTTATTATATCATCCCACCAATGAACAATTAATATTATTTAAATGTGACTTTATTTGTATAAAGAAGTGTTTTATAATTATGTTCATATAGTTCATGGACTTGTCTTGGCAGGTATACTCCCTTATATTTTATATTGTCTGCATTCATTTTAAATGAAATATTTCTTATTATATCTTCTTGAAGGGCTACGATGGTGATACATAGAAGTGCTGATGATTTATGTGAGTTTATTTTATATACTGCTACTTTCTAAAATTGTTGTTAGTTTCAATTAACTTTTTAGTTGAATCTCTAAGATTTTCAAGTATACCATCATATCATCTGAAAAAAGACATAGTTTCATTATCTTACTGCCTATTTTGATTCCTTCAATTTCTTTTTCTTCTCTTAGGATTTTTAGGACAATATGGAATAATATTGATGATAATAGGCATCTTTGTTTTACTCTTATTATTATTACCAAGGCTTTAGGCTTATTCCCATTACAGATAATGCTCACTGATGGTTTTAGGTAGATGCTTCTCAATAATTCTGAGCAAAAATCCACTTATACTTATGCTTTCAAGTATTTGTAATAGGAATCCATGTCACATTTTGTCTAAAGCTTTTCCTGCATGATTTTTGTTACTTTTGTTATTGACATAAAGAATTATGTTAATTTTTTTCTTATATTGAACCAGCCTGAATGCCTCATATAAATTACACTTGTATAATTTATATATATGCCTAGTCTTTGTGATATATTGTTGTAGTCTCCTGGCTAGCATTTTATTTAGGATTTTTGCATCTGTATTCATTAGTGAAAGTGGTCTATAATTTTCTTTCTCTGTTTTTGATCTTCATAGTTTAGGTATCAGCAACATATTTGCTTCATAAAAGGAGTTTGATAAGACTCCTCTATTATTCCAAATAATTTATTTAATACTGGAATTAGCTGATCTTCAAATGTTTGGTAGAATTCACTTATAAATCCATATAGTCCTGTTTTATTTTTTCTTGAGAAACTAATTTTTTTCTGAAATATTTACATACTCTATTTCCTCATCTGCTAATCAAGGCAGTTTATATTTTTGTAAATATTCTTCCATTTTGCTTAAATTGTTAAGTTTATTTTCATATAATTAGGCAAAATAGCTTCTAGTAATTGCTTTATTTCATCTCCATTAGTGGTGTATTCACCCTTCTAATTTTTGATACTAGCAATTTGGTTTTCTTCTCTTTTTTTCAAAATCGCATTAACCAATGTCTTATCTATTGTATTTCTTTTAAAAGTAAAACCAACTCCTAGTTTTACTTCTTAAATGGTTTTCTTAAATTCAGTTTCATTCATCTAACCTTTAATTTTTAGAACATCCAATTTGGTGTTTAGTTGGAATTTTTTAACTTATTATTTTTCTAGTTTTTTAACTTGCATGCCCAGCTGATTGATTTGTTCCTTCTCTATTTTATTGATATAAGCATTTAGAGATATAATTTTTTCTCTGATTACTGCTTTTGCTGCATTCTACAAGTTTTGGTATTTATATCATTATCATTCTCTTTATTAAAATTATTTATTATTTCCATGACTTGTTCTTTAATATACTGATTTTTAAGATTAGGTTAATTTGTCTTCAATTAATTTTTAATGTGCTTATTTAATCATTGTTCTTTATTAAGTATAATTTTTATTGCATTATAATGTGAAAAGGATATAATTATATTCTTTCCTGTATTTAACTATAAAGATATATGGTCAATTTTTGTAAAGATGCCGTGTACCACTGAGGAAAAAAATATATATATTCCTATCTATTCCCGTTCAATTTTCTCCAGAGGTCTACCATATCTAACTTATCTAAGATACTATTAATTTCCTTGACTTCCTTCTTATTTATTTTTGATTAGATCTATCTAGTTCAGAGAGGGAAAGGCTGAAGTCCCCCCACTCCTATAGTTTTGCTGTGTATTTCCACTTGTAATTCATTTATCTTTTCCTTTAAAAAATTGGATGCTATAGCATTTTGTGCACAAATGTTTTATATTGATATTACTTCATTATCTGTGGTACTTTTAATATAATATAATTTCCTGTTTTTCTCTTTTAATTAAATCTATTTTAGCTTTAACTGAGATCATGATTGTTACCCCTGCTATTTTTACATTAAAGTAAAATAAACTCTATTCCAGTCCTTTATTCCAGACTCTATGTGTGTCTCTTATTTTTAAATATTATTGTAAACAAGATGTTTCTGGTTTTTGAGCCACTTTGCGATACATTAACATTTTATTGGTGAGTTCATCCATTTATATTCAAAGATACAATTACTACTTCGTATTTCCCTCCATTCTATTTTTCCTCATTGCCTATCCTTCTCTCTGTCTCTCTCCCTTCCTCTCCATCTCTCTCTTTCCCTTATATCTTCAGAAGTCTAATTTACTTATAGCCACTGCTTTCCTAATCTATACACCCTTCTAAGCATCTCTTCCTTACCTTGTGCCCTTGTCCTCCTATTTCTCCTGATTATCTCTTGCAGTTAGGTCCAATTTTGATTTTGCTTTCTTTTTGAAGTCATGATTGCTACTTCTGCAGTCTTCACTTCAGCTGAAGCATAATAGACTCTGCTCCAGCCCTTCAATTCAAATCTGTGTGTGACTTTCTTTCTCAAGTGATTCTATTATAAATAATATATTGTTAGCTTCTGATTTCCAATCCATTTTTCTATCCACTTCCATTTTGTGGGTTAGCTCATCTCATTCACATTCATGGTTATAATCCCTAACTGTGCATTTCCCTTCATCCCATTTTCATATGTTTAACCTTTTTTATTCTCTGTCCCAACTCCAAAGTCCATCTTACTTATGACCACTGCCTTCTCAAATTTGCCCTCCTGATAATCTCCACTCTCATGTCTGTTATCTTCTTCCCTTCCTAAATCCCCTTTTGGTAAGATAGATTTTTATACTCAATTCATTGTGCATATATATTTTACCTCTTTAAATCAATTTTGATGAGAATGATATTCAAACACTGCCAACCTCCCCATTTTACTCTCCACTATAAATCATCTTTTTTGAGTACCTCTTTATATAAGAAAATTTGTCCCATTTTACTTCCACCTCCCCCCATCTGCTAGTGGATTCCTCTTCCTCACCCCAATTTTTTTTGGAGATCATTCCAACCTGACTCACACCTATGCCCTCTGTCTATATATACTCCTTCTGACTACCCATATAATAATGAAATTCTTAGGAGTTACATGTATTATCTTCCCATATGGTAAATGATTTAATTGCATTGAGTGTCCTGAGTTCTCTTTCATGTTTATCTGTTAATGGTTTTCTTGAGTCTTCTGTTTGATTATCAAATTTTCTATCTAGCTCTGGTCTTTTCTTCAGTAATACTTGAAAGTAATCTCCTGAAGGATTACACTCAGTTTTGTTGGATAGGTTATTCTTCATTCTAGTCCTAGCTCCTTTGACTTCCAAAATATCATATTCCAAGGGTCTGCTCCTTTAACACGGAATCTGGTAAATCTTGTGTGATCCTCAATAAGCTCCACAATATTTGAATTGTTTCTTTCTTGCTGATTACAATATTTTTGCCTTGACCTAGGAGCTCTGAAATTTGATTATAATATTATTGGGAGTTTTCATTTTGGGATCTCCTTCAGGAAGTGATTGGTGGATTCTTTCAATTTCTGTTTTACTCTCTGGAGCTAAGATGTTTGGGTAGCTTTCCTTTACAATTTTTTTTGAAATATGATGTTTGGGCTCTTTTTTTGGTCATGGGTTTCAGATAGTGAAATAATTATTAAATTATCTCTCCTTGATCAATTTTCCAGGTAAGTTGACATTTTTCTTCTATTTTTTCTTTCTTTTGACTTTGTTTCTTGAAGTATCATGGAGTCATTAGCTTCCACTTGCCCAATTCTAATTTTTAAAAATTGATTTTCTTTAGTGAGCTTTTGTATCTCTTTTTCCATTTGACTGATGCTACTTTTTAAGGAGTTCTTTTCTTCAATGAACTTTTGTTCCCCTTTTCCATCTGGCCTATTCTGCTTTTAAGAAAGTTCTTTCATTGGTGAATTTTTTTCTTCCTCTTTTACCATTTGGGTAATTCACCTTTTTAAGGAGATAGTTTCTTCAGTATTTTTTGTGCCTCCTTTGCCAAACTGTTAATTCTTTTTTCATAATTTTCTTGCATCACTCTCATTTCTTTTCCAAATTTTTCTTCTACCTCCCTAATTTCTTTCTTTAACTCTTCCAGACATTCTTGCTGGCCTTGGGTTCTATTAGCCTTTTCCTTAGAGGCATTTCTTGTAGGTATTTTCACATTGCTGTCTTGTTCTAAGATTACGTCTTGGTCTTCTCTATCACCACAGCAGCTTTTTATAGTCAAGTTCTTTTTTTTTTTTGGTGTTTGCTCATTTTCCCAGCTTATTTCTCCACTTTGAACTTTTGTTAAAATTGGGATCTGCCCACCTGGGGATAAGAATGCATTGTGCCAAACTTCAGACTTTTTCATCCTGCTGTTTTCAGAGATACTTCTGGAGGCCTGCAAGTGTTTGGTGTTTCTTTTTTTTTAAAATGTATTTATTTTTATTTTTATTTTTTAGGCAATTGGGGTTAAGTGACTTGCCCAGGGTCACACAGCTAGTAAGTGTCAAGTATTTGCTCTGAGGCTGGATTAGAACTCAGGTCCTCTTGACTTCAGGGCCGGTGCTCTTTTCACTGTGCCACCTAGCTGCCCCAAGTTTTTGGTGTTTCTAAGGCGGTGCTATCATCAGGAAGTTGTGGTCACTGCTGTCCTGGTCTTTACTCTCATATTTACCCAGGAACAGCTCCTGTTCCCCTACAGTCACAAGTGCTAGAACTCATCTTGACCCTGAACCAGTGATGAGGGTTCCTGAACCATCGTGACAGATGATAAGTGCTCCTCACTGCCTTGGTATTCTGACCCAGAACTGCTTATGGGCAATAGAGTTTCTGATCAGCACCAGCTGCACCCAGTGCCTGCTAAGAGTCTGCTGTAATTTCTTTTTGACAAATATTTTAACTCTGTTACCATCTCTGAGCTGAGAAATCCTGAATATGCTACTTCTGTTTGGGCTTCCTCCAAGACCCACCACTGATACTCCTGCCAGCCCTGGGTCTGTACCCACCCCAGTGCCACAGACTTCTCCTGCAAATCTTTTAAGTTGTAGTAGACTGGAAAAATATTTCCCTTTGACCTATTGTTGGCTCTGCTGCTCTAATACTTGATTTGAAGCATTGATTTAAAGTTATTTGGAGGGGACTGTTGGAAAAGTCCAACTGGGTCCTGGCCTGTACTTCATTGTCTTGGATCTTCCATGTTATTCATTTTTATCAATAATTTGCATATAGGCATTAATAGCACAATTATCAAATTTTCAGATGACATAGAACTTGGAGATATAATAAACGGAACAAGTAGCACAATACAAATAACTCAATAGGCTTTTATAATAGGTAAAACATGATGAGATAAAAGTTGGTAAGGATACATAAAAATTATTATACAGTGCAAAACGTGGAACATCATAGTTTATGAAGAAATAAAAATGGACAGGGCAATGGAAAAGCTATAATGGGAACTTCATAGAAGAAGAGGAGTAAGGATGTCATGAAGGAAATATGTATAAGGAAAATAAGACTGGATGGTCACTTGACAAAGGCAAAGAATCACAGTTGAACAGACTGACTATCTTTATGTTATCAGGAAAAGGAGCCGTCCAAATATAGTGTGATGTGGAACTGGCCAATGAGTGTTCAGTTTTAAAGGATGTGTGTACATGCCATTTCTGGTGGATTATCTAGAAAATGATTGATATTCTCTGACTTCTGGACAATCACATAGAACTTTGGGGAACAAGCTTCTGTCTACAAGTGACAGAGAGGCTGGTGCTAGGATGTGATGCAGAATTTTGCTTGCTTGTTTGCTGGGCTTTAGAGCTCCCAAAGGACTTATGCCAGATCCTGAAATGAATTAGTATACTAAAGGATGGACATGCACCTCTCTTAACCTTTTTCATGTTTCTTATTCCCTGATGTCTTTCAGGTGAGGAGAGAGAAGTACTTTGGGCCTCTAGGTGGAGAATGACATCAGGCTTTATATATTACCCACCTTCCATATGTTTGTAAAAGAGTGGCACTTCTGGTTTTTTTCCATTCTTTGTGTTTATTCTTTTGGAATCCTACATAAATGGCTCTCCAGAGATGAAACAGACCACGTTATGACCTCGTGAGCTTTGAAAGGTCAGAAGAACCATGAGAGGTGCAGCAATTGGATTTGGCTCCTGAAGCTACCAGCAGATGCTCTTCAGATGGATTTTCCAAACTTCTGAAGTTCAAGAGGTTATAAATGGATCCATTCTATCTCTGGTTATTCATTTATCTAAGATTCAGAAAGAATAAACACAAAAGGCAAAAGAAACAGAGGCCCCATGCATTCAAAAACCCATAGTGGGATAGGGAGCTAGGAAATGATGCTCTTCCCTTACTAAGTCCCATAGAAGTTATTCCTCTATACTTAAAAGTCTCCAGGGAAATGAAGCATGTTGATCTTTTTGTATTCTGCCTAACTTCTGGCTCTGCCATAAGTCTTTTAAAACCTAAGAATAAACCCAGCCAATCATGACTACAAGCTATCTCTCTGAAATTCTGTATGTTGAACTGGATGCAAATGGAGAATATTTCTGTACACCCAACAGGACAATATGTCCTGGGATATGCTAAAGACTCTGTTTTTACTGGCCAGTCCCCAATTATAGAAGAATGAATTGCCTTAGGAGGTGTTGTTCAGTTGTTCAGTCATGTCCAAGTTTTCATGATCCCATGGACTACAGCACACCAGGGCCTTCTATCCTGCGCTATCTCCCAAAATTTGTCCAAGCTCATTTTTGTTGCTTCCATGACACTATCTGTCTCATCCACTGCCATTCCCATTTCCTTTTGCCTTCAATATTTCCCATCATCAGAGTCTTTTCCAATGAGTCCTGTCTTCTCACAAAGTGACCAAAATATATAAGCTTCGACTTCAATATTTGACTTTCAAGTGGTTAGCCTGAATTAATTTAAGTATTGATTGTTTTAGCCAATTACACACAGGTAATAAATACTAGAGGCAGGATACAAACTCAGATTCTGTGACCCCAAAGTTTCTGCTTTTTCTATACCAAATAAAAAATGGCTGGAATAATGAGATGTTAAACTAACTAGAAAAATATGACCATTCTAAGTCATACTTTTCTTAGGTCAAATAAGTCCTATGTATGAATCAGAAAGGAAACAACTCCACAGGATGAAAACTGATATTCACTGCCATGAATCATCTCCTGTGCATCCACTCCACTTTGGAGACAACTGGATTAATGACCTCTGAGGCCTAAATCTAAATGCAGTTTTAAATCTAAGACCCCATGATCTGTTTGCATCATTGATTTCAGTTGAATAAGAACAACAAAAGACAATAAGGATTTTTTTACTATTTAAATATTTTCAAAGTATTTTACATAGATTATCTTATTTGGACCATTGAAGAGACAATACATTATATTGAAAGTTATTGAAGGTGAGTTCCACTGAAAACACCAATAATTTGGAGGTACATTTTTTATTTCTTATATAAGATCCCCTCTCCCCCCAAAAAGAAACACACTATCATGAGGATTTTAAATCCACTTTACCTGAACATCTTGGAACAGTAACACTGGCCCAATGACTGAAACATTTTAATTTTGAACCTGCCAGGTGAGCAGCCTGTGGCTTTCTCACACTGTAGAGACCACTCTGTTAATATATTAATGCATTCTAATGACTCCAAATACTGAAATCATTTTCTTCAAGATGCACACACCACAAACATTTCCACTCATTTCTTTTCTGCTTTGTGTTTATCCTCAGCCTGCTAATTCTCTTTTGTCAATGTGTTGGAGTTACTCATAAGGTATATCTTGTTTTTATTGCTTTTTTTTTTTTTGGCAATTGGGGTTAAGTGACTTGCCCGGAGTCACACAGCTAGTAAGTGTCAAGTGTTTGGTCTGAGGTTGGATTTGAATTCAGGTCCTCCTGACTTCAGGGCTGGCTCTCTATCCACTGCGCAACCCAGCTGCCCATATATCTTGTTTTTATGACATCAGGTACTTTAAGCAACTACAGTTTGTCCTGAAAAGGATAACCAGGATGGAAGCAAACCTGAAATTATGCAGCAGAGGATTAGGGATTTTTAATCTGCAGAAGAGAAAACTTCCTGGGTGCATAATAACTGTCTTCAGATATTTGAAGTGACATCTCATGGCAGTTAGGTGACACAGAGGATAGAGTGCCAGACCTGGAGGCAGGTAGACAGATCTTCTTGAATTCAGATCTGGCCTTTGATACTTACTAACAGTGTGACTCTGGGGAAGTCACTTTACCCTATTTACCTCAGTTTCCTCATTTGTAAAATGAGCTGGAGAAGGAAATAGCAAGCCATTTCAGTATCTTTGCCAAGAAAACCTCAGATGGAGTTACAAAGAATCAAATATAACTGAAATATGACTGACCATCAACAGTAATGTAGAAAATTGGTTAAGCTAGTTTTGTTTGGCTCAGAAAGTCATAAAGATGACTGAAAAGGAGCTATAGGGGCTGCAGATTTCAGCTCAACAAGTGGAATACTTCCTAACAATCAGAGCTGTTAAAAAATGACCCAGGCTGCTTTGGGGTATGGTGAGATCCTCATCATTTGATCTCTTCAAGCAGAGGCTGGATTACCACTTGTCAAGGATGTTGCAGAGAGGATTTCTGCTGAGATAATAGTTGAACAACATGAACCATGAAATCTCTCCCAGATCTAAACATCTACAAATAGAATCTGATCCATTTATTTTTGATCTTCCCAGAACCAAATGATGCACTGAATAACAGAATTTCAAAGTTACAAAAAAACTAAGAGGATATTTAGGGTAATCTATGCTCCAAGAAGATTTCCTGCCACAATATATCTGATTAACGTTCATTTAGCCTTTCTTTGATGTCTTTCAGCCAGGGGGCAATCTGTTGCTTCTTTAGGCAATTTATTCTACTTTTGGATAGTTCCCAGTGTCTGTTGATTGCTTGAGTTTGAGATCAGTATGGATCACCCCCCAACATGAATATGCATATAGCATTCTTCTGCCTTCTCAAAGCCTGCTACCTAAAACTGACATTATTGGGATTAAAAACAACAACAGCAACAAATGAGTTTCAAGGACATGTAAACACCAGTATGCCCACTGGGAATTAATATATCATCTATTTTTAGATGTATTGCCTAGGAAACCCCAGTTCTCATTTTGCCACAAGCTGAGTATGTCAAGTTTTCTCTTGAGGTATAATTAAATTCTCAAAAATTCTCAAAACAAAATTCATTTTAATTAAAAAAAACCCTGTAAGTTCCACATGACACATTTAAGAGGGGAATGATAGTTATGAAATTTGCCAAGAAACGATAAGCTGTCATAGCTTAGATATGATGAGGAATCATAAGCAGAGGCATTAATCTAGGTTTTATTTTTGTATGTGGATAATGGAAATTGCCAGTTAGAATTCAGTTGAAGTATGAAGAATGATATTATCATTAAAAATTTAGATCATGGAGTCTTTCTGAAAAGAAAAGGAATTTTAACTTAGTTTTATAAATGTACTACTAAGTGCCTCTTACATGCAAGTCTCTTTATGATGGTGACATAGTAAAACAAAGCCATCTTTTGTCCTCAAGGAACTTGCATTCTACTCAGGAGGAGTGAAGAGGAAGTGCCCAAGAGGGAGATGTATATGCTAATAGGGTTGAATTTAAGTTGTTGGAGTCAGGTTCTGAAGGAAGTAGAAGGAATGGAGCTCAGATAAGAAGGGTGAAAACTTTTTTGAGGGGCTTAGAGGGGGAAATGATATGATGGATAAAGAGAAAGTGATATGCTGAAGTGAAAGTGAAGATAAGTCTATGCTGAATGATCTCACTTGATCATGTGGTAGGTCCTAATATTTGTTTTCAATTAAAAATTTCCACAAAGTTATAATCAAAATCATTTATTGAAAATGAGAATGGGGAAATAGGAGATTGACGGCATAAGAGATCTAGAATAGCTATGGGAAAAATTCTAGAACTAGAGATGAATGAAAGGTCTTCAAGTAAGTACCAGAGGATCAAGTTGAGGCTGGACAGCAAGGGTGCTAGGAGAAAAATTGTAGTTGGCAATCTAAGAATATGTATTCTCATTGTGTGTTTTTAACAAGGATGTATTGGTAAGGACGTATGGAATATGTCTTAACTTTAAGAGGATAACCACTAGTACTGATGTACAGAAGTGAATAGAATGGTTGATTGTGGTTAGCTAAGTGGAGGGATGAAAGATGACAATACCTGTTATTTTTCCTCCTACTGATTCCTGATTGATGGAGATGTATCTTTATAGGATCATACATTTAGATTTATGACCATGGAGTACATGCTTAATTTTATCAGATGGAAAAAGTGAGGCAGAGAAGTTAAGTGACTTGCCCAAGGTCACACAGCTTGTAAATATCTGAGGTGGGATTTCAATCCAAGTTTTTCTGTTACTAAATCCATTGTCCTATTCAAAATACCATGCTGCTTCTCATGATATATTTCTAGTTCAAGTATCAGAGCTCTCCTCCTTTTACAGCTTAAGTTGCTTTAAGTAAATTTGTGTACACAGATAAAATGAGGTTAACATCCTCAATTTCCCTAAGTTTTATAGTCATTAGAAAGCGATTGTTTCAAAAGCTTTAAGGGTCATGGCATTTCAGGTGATATACCTAATGTAAAAGAAGGAGCAAAGCAAGAGAGTATGGATAGTAAACAAGTAAGGTTGGGCAGAACAGAGATGATACACTCCAGAAAAAATGGGGAAGGAGCACCGACTCTGGAGTCAGGAGGAGGAGCAGAGTTCAAATCTGGCCTCAGACACTCACTGGCTGCGTGACCGTGGGCAAGTCACTTAACCCCGATTGCCTTGCCAAAAAAAATGGAGAAGGAAAGATAAGTGAGTCCACGTTGCCCTCAGTCTGTTAGCCAATTAACATTCAGACTTAGAATCTAGTGGCATGTATCTTTTTGATACTTCACTGAAGTATGTGTAACCCCTTCTATAAATGATATTTTTAAATATATAAAATAAAATATACAGATTCTTTTTAGAAAGCCACATTTATTGAAAGACAGTTAATAAGCCAAATCAGAACAAACCCCTCAATTCAAACAAGTTCATAGGCCCTGGGTTAAGAAATCCTGTTTTAGAGCCATTTTATTCCCATCACATCCCTCTCCTACAGAGCAAGAGTCCTCTATGAGGACAGGAGCCATGCATTATATCAACTTTATATTTCCTCTCCCATACAAAGTGCTCAATAAATATTTATTGAATTAAACTAAATTGGGCTGGCAGAGGAACTTTGTAGACTAGGTGAAGAGGAACAACATAAATATTTTTGGGGTGGTGTGGTTATCTGTATGCAGTGGAGTGGTAAGTTCTTGAGCTTCTTCAGGGTTCAACACATTCCACTCTTGTGCATCTTACTCTGTATACACTTTACAAAAAATCAAGAGAGCTTGCAAACTTTCTACTTCTTTCCATTCTTACTGTTTCATAATCTTTTCATTAAATTTCATGAATATACTAACACAATCTGTTGTTACACACATCATTATGTATACTATATATATATACATATATATATATATATATACACATAATATATATATATATATTATATATATATATATATATATATATATATTTGTAATTGCAGAAATGTTAAGAATTTCTTTTCCTTCCTTCTTTCCATTCCCATATTTCATTTGTGTTTTCAGGACTGTCAGGCAGCCATGTCTATTATGCTTCAGATGATTTAAGTGTTTAATAGAAATACTTGTTTTCATTATTATTATTTTATCACTTTTTCCCCCAAGCAGGTTCTCTCCAAGAAAGCAATATAGTAAAGAAGACTACTCCATGACTTGTAGTGAGTCTTTCTGAATCTCCTTTTTGTGATACTCATAGGGTTTATTTATTACTCTTATATATAGATTGAAAGTAAGCATGTGATTTAAATGTATGCTTCTAATAAACTCAAGACTCTTTAGGGACATTATCTCTTAGGAATATTCTTAAAAGGCTGTAAGGCCAAAAAAATTTAAAAGACTTATTTGCACAGTAGAATCATGGTAGAAGTATGACAGAACAGTCTTTTCTTGACTCTAAGAATTAGTAATAAAATAGTGAAAGATGTATGATAGAAATTTTATAGAAATCCATCATTATTAGCCACAAGATGGGCTTGTAGTTAGGCTGATGGCAGGTAAAAATACTGCCTCTGGTACTTGCTATCTGTGAGACCCTGGGCAAGTCAATTAGTCTCTAGGTACCTGTAGCACTTCACCAGGATTTATCCACTAAGCCACTGTCAGGTTACAGTCTGCATCCTTCATGTATCATGTATGTCTTCTACAACTATTAAAATAAGAGGCCATTGTAATGTTTTGCATATTGTGGCAAATATTACTCAAGGGTGATGTAGTCATTATATATTTTTATGCTTCTTAGAGTTACATTAACTCCTTCATTAACTCCTTCAGCTTATCAAAATGTCACTTGGTTTGCCAGTACCTTACTACCAATTTTCTGCAGTACTCCTAGTGGCCCCAAAGAGGCAATATATTTTACTTTTCCACATCCTCCTGAGCTTCTTGGATATGATGAATATTCTACCCCTACATTTGGGGGTATTATCACTTGACAGAAGAACGTCAAGATTTACAAAATAGCAGAACTGTTCACACATGCTTGCCATTTCTATCTCCATTGTAACCAGCAGAATCATAACCAGCTATCTCCATTCTAGATCATTAGGTTATCCAAGAGCTCTTGGTTATCGAATTCCTATTCACATTTTAAGCCATATCAAATACCACCTTTTGAATGAAGTGTTCCCTAATTCTTCCCTTTCCATCCTCCATTACTGTAGTTGATAATATCCTTTTCTCCATATACTTCATAGACTTCTTTTTCCCTCTGATGGATGGATAGACAATTTATTATTATTTCTAATAATTATTTGTGTTTTTCCTATACTTAGCTCTATGAGAGGAGAGATTGTTTCTCATCCAAACTTTTTTTTTTGGAACTTAGTTGTCTTCTTTACACAAAGATGGCACTTTTAAAATATATACTGAATTTTCAACTTAATTTTAATCCCTTTTATCTTTGGCATCCCAGGCAACTATGGTTCCATTACATAGTTTCTTAGTCAGGTGGTCTATCCATTTTCTATTATTGCCCATTATCCTTGTTACATGACTAACTCAGTGTCTCTTTTCACATGACAAATATCCTTTGGACAACATCTAAGAGTGTGATATTTGTTGCAATTTCTTAAATGCATGCAGAATCATAAAATTATTGAATCTCAACATTGGAAGAGACCTCAGAGATCATCCAGTTCAACTTATGCCTGGAAAGAATCCTCTCAGCAATATTCCCAATATATGATTATGAAGTCTCTAATTGAAGACCTTTCATGATGGGGAACTGCTACCACTCAAGGCAGGAAGATGAATAAAATTGAAAACAAAAATATGAATATGTTAAAACAGAGAATATGTTTTTGACAAGGCTGGCAACAGCTGTAAATCATTATGTAACCTTATCTTTAAAAGAGAGGGAAATCAACTACAAGCTTGAAGGGAGAATGGTTCTTCACAACAATGTATAATAAACAAAGAAGAAATAGCTGTTAGAAGCTAATATATATAAAATTATATTCCAATAAATTTAAATGAAATGGATGACTATTCACAAAAATATGAAAAAAGTTGACAACATGAAAAGCAGAGACTATAAATAATCCAGTGTCTGAAAGATAAACTAACTATAAATAAATGCAAGGAAGAGAAAATTCCTAGACTGGATAGATTTATAAGTAAATTTCATGAAACAAGGAAATAATTTTTATGCTTCTTAAACTATTCTTTGAAATAGACAAAAAAGGGAAATCTGTCAAGTTGGGAAGGCATAAATAAAAAAATAGAATTATAGGTCAAAGTTATTAATGAGTATTGATACAAAATTTTAAAGAAATTTTTGTAAAAGAAGACATTGCAATATTCTAAAATTCATCTTGTCTAAATTTAATCCCATGCAGGAGATGAAAGGATAGCTTAAACTAAGCCAAATATTGGCATACTTAATCATCATTAATACCAAAACCAAAAACATCACAAGATGATAGAAAGATATAAAAAAGTCCTGGAAAAAATATAGTGCTAATTTATTTAAACAAATAAATAAAACCTCAAAAACATTAGAACAGATGGACTTTCCTCAATTTGATAACACATGTTTACTTAAGATATAAATATAGCATCTATTTATAATGAGCAAGTACTGGGACTGCTAGGTGGCACAGTGGATATGAAGGTCTGGAGTGAGGAAGGCTCAACCTCCTGTGTTCAAATCTGGCTTCAGACACAATAGTGATCTGACTCTGGCAAGTCACCTGTCTCTGTTTGCCTCAGTTTCCTCATCTATAAAATGCGCTGTAAAAGGAAATGGCAAACCATGTCCTTGCCAAGAAAATTCCAAATGGGGTTACAAAGAGTCAGACATGATTGAAAAATGACTGAACAGCAACAAGAACTGGAAACTTTCCTACTGAGATGATGTGTGAATCAAGGATGGCTATAAGATTTTTAAAAAGTGAATCTACAAAAATCTGTAGGACTTGTATATATCACTAGTAAAATTCAGGAAACATGGAAACAAAAAAATTCATAAATTTATCAACAAAGAGAAGACACAGAAATTTAGTTACAAAAGTATTTGCTTAGAAATGGGGAACATCAGAATCATTAGATATTTAATATTCATAACAGGGTCATATAAAAATGATTTTTAAAAAAGTTACCCCCCAAATTGTTCCATAAGTTTGAAGCTTATTAGACCCATTAACAAATAGACACTCCAAAGAATTGGATAAAATCATTACAAAATCAAGGCAGTGGAAGAAAATGTCAAGGACAAAAAGGGAAAAAAATGAAAAAAAAGTAGAAAAGCAAGAGGTATGCTATCACCAGTTCTCAGTATTATGAAGCATTAATTGCCAAAAATAAGGGACAATGAATCCAAAAGTAGATTAGTGGCATATATTAGATAAACAAGATCTGGAACTAAATGTGTAGGGCAATTTAATAAATCTCCCACCAGCAACAGCTGGGGAAGAGTGTCTTCATTAAGGACTATTAGCACTTTGATAGAAAGTAAGTCTAGACCAAAACATTACAATATAAACCACAATGAAGTCTAAATGTATGAAAGATCTGAATATACAATGGAACGTCATTAAAATATTGAGGGGAAAAAGAAAGTTTCTATCTTTTACAAAAGTGGAAAAGGGAAAATGTCGTAACCACTTGTGAAATAAATAATACAATAAAAGATAAAATAGGTGATCTTAATTTTATAAAAAATTAAATCAGCAAAACAATTTCCACTGGAATAAGAGGAAAAGTTATTCATTGAGAAAGGACCTTTTCATTAACTATATCTAATAAAAGTGTGACATTCAAAATCTAGAAGGAATTGACACATCTATAATGTCAAGAACAATTTCCCAATATGCAAATAGTAAAGATGTAAGTTTTTTAAAATGTGAGTAGCAGACATCTGAATAAAATCAGTAAAAATCAGGGGAAAAAAAGCAAATTGAAATGCCTCTGAGTTATCTTCTTGCATCTATCAAATTAAAAAAAAATGAAAAAATAAAAAAAAAAGCAACACTGGAGAAGCTGTGAGAAGACAGGCACATTGAATTCTTGCTGTTGGAGCTTATAAATTAGTCCAATTTGTGAGGAGAATAATTTTGAATTATGCAATGAAATTATTAAGCAACAAATGAAATAAAGTATATAATCAATTTGATAAACTTTAAAGTACTTTGTAAATGAGTTATTATTAGTGGACAGTCTCATCAAATTCTTAAAGAATAAATCTTTCCTTTTTAAGTGACTTTTTTCATGGCATGGTATATATTATCAGTTGCAATTATTCTTAGATGGTTTTATATGACTGTTGGGGGAAAGGTACTTTGATGGGATGCAATAGGCCTACAATCTGCCAGGGATTCTCTCTGTCCCCACAATATGAATTTGGTTTGTCTTTCTCTAAAATGTTGCAAAGTTTTAGTAACCTCTAGCAATTTTTACATAACTTCTTGGTCATTTGAGGGCACAACAAGGCCCATGTACACAGAATCAAGGCTTTTCTGACTTGTCAAATAGCTAAAGTCCATGTGAAATTGCTACAACCTCCTCTGTTAACTGCTCATGTTTTTATAGGAAGTGAGAGGGGCCACATCTACCTAAGCTAAGAAATGTGGTATCTTTATTGAATATCCTTTCTCAGCTACAGTTAAGTAAACATCCTTTTGTTAACTGTTGAATAATAATACTTGTTTCATTTTTTTCTAATGAAGAATATGAGACTGAATCAGACCTGATCCTGAGGAGGGACTTTGTTTTTACATTTGTTGGGATGTATCTGTTATGCTAAATGGAATATAACAACAACAACAAAGAGCAAATGTGGGTTTCCCTAAAATCAGAATCATTCAAATGTGAGATTTGGTAGAACATAGGTGACATTTTCTATTTCTTTTTTGCTTTCCCTTTTCCCCTTATAATATTCCACATAGAACTCATACATATAACAGTAGAAAGGCCATAAAATAAGGAAGCAGAAGACTTAGACTCCAGCTCTCAATAGTGGGTATTTGACCATCTGACTTAAGTTCTATGAACCTGTTTCCTCATTTTTAAAATGAGAATAATAACAATAATGATAATATTTATCCTGCTTTGCTTTCAGGGTAGTTGTGAGAATGAAATAAGATAATCAGTATGAAAATGCTTTGAGGGCAGAGCCAAGATGGAAGAGTAAAAGCAGTGACTTGCTTGACCTCTCCCCCAAATCCTTCCAAATACCTGTAAAAAAGGACCCTAAACAAATTCCAGAACAGCAGAACCCACAAAAAGACAGAGTGAAAGAAATTTCCAGCCCAAAACAATCTGGATGGTTGATTAGAAAGGTCTATCATGCTGGTACTGGGAGAGAAACACAGTTCAGCTTGGGCATACAGGCAAAACAGGCCTCAGTGAACCTACAGCAGGTCTCAGGGGACTGAATCACAGGCAGCTGTGCCAGTTTTCACACTTTTCAACCCACAAACACCAAAGAGAACTTAGAAGGTAAGTGGGAAAAGTCTGTGACCATGGTGAGAGAGAAGCTCAGTCCCAGTCCCAGTCCTGGCACAGCCCCAGGAGTGGTGGCTGCTTCTAGAGCTTCTGGCCCCCAACTGAAGGGGAATCAGCAGCTGATCAGAGAAGGATTGCAGGGGTCTCTTTGCTGGTGCTGAGGCAGGATTTTCTTGCTTTGTTTGTGCTTGGATCTGTGCCATAGTTCTGGGTGATGATCCTGGGGCAAGGAGGAGTGCTGGAGTGGTGGAGCTTATAGTGGTGGTGAAGAGGAAATTCTCCTCACAGTCCAAGGAAGAAAAGAATGCTTGTTGTCACTCATAGACCAGAGCACAGACCAGGAAAGGAGTAAACACCTCGCCATTGATCATACTACCTTGGAAGAACTGAAAACTTACAGATCCCTAGAAGTATCTCTGAAAACAGCTGCACAAAACCCCTGAAGCTTGGGACAGTACATTCTCCACACTGGAAGTAGACTCCTACCCTAACAAAGAGTTTGTAACTCAAGTAATTGGCTGGGATAATGAACAAACTGTGCAAAAATAGTCAGACCATAGAATCTTACTTTGGTACAAAGAAGATAAAAATGTACAACCAGAAGATAACAAAGTCAAAGCTCTTCTATCCAAAGCCACCAAGAAAACTATGAATTAATCCTAGGCCAGGGAAGAGCTCAAAAAGGATTTCGAGAAGCAAGTAAGAGAAATAGAGGAAAAACTGGGAAGATAAATTTCAAGAAAATCATGAAAAACAAGTCAACAGCTTGCTAAAGGAGACCCCCTAAAAAAATACTGACGAAAATAACACCTTAAAAAATTGCCTAACCCAAATGGCAAAAGAGGTCCAAAAAGCCAATGAGGAGAAGAATGGCTTAAAAAGCAGAATTGGCCAAATAGAAAAGGAAGTCCAAAAGCTCACTGAAGAAAATACTTTCTTAAAAATTAGAATGGAGCAATTTGAGGCTAGTGACTTCATGAGAAATCAAGACACTGGAAAACAAACCCAAAAGGATGAAAAAATAGAAGACAATGTGAAACATCTCTTTGGAAAAACAACTGACCTGGATAATGTGTCCCCAGAGAGAGAATTTAAAAATTATTGTAGTATCTGAAAGCCATGATAAATAAAAAAAGAAACTAGATGTGATCTTTTAAGAAATTATCAAGGAAAACTGCCCTGATAGTCTAGAACCAGAGGGTAAAATAGGAATGGAAAGAATCCACCATTCACCTCCTGAAAGAGATTCCCAAAGGAAAACTGTTATGAATATTGTAGCCAAATTTCAGAGTTCCCAGGTCAAGAAGAAAATATTGCAAGCTGCCAGAAAGAAACAATTCAAGTATTTTGGAAACACTATCAGGATAATACAAAATTTAGCAGCTTTTACATTAATGGACCAGAGGGATTGGAATATGATATTATGAAGGGCAAAGCCAAGAATCATCTACCCTGCAAAACTGCATATAATCCTTCAGGGGAAAAAATGGACATTCAGTGAAATAGAGGACTTTCAAGCATTCTTGATAAAAAGACCAGAGCTGAATAGAAAATTCAACTTTCAAATACAAGACTCAAGAGAAGCATGAAGAGGCAAACAGGAAAGGGAAATCATAAGGGACTTATTAAAGTTGAACTGTTTACATTCCTACATGGGAAGATGATATTTGTAACTCATGAGAACTTTGTCTGTATTAGGGTAGTTGGGGGAAAAAAATTATATGTATAGATAGATTGATAGATAGAGAGGCCCTGGGTGAGTTGAAGGTGAATGGGTGATATCTGGAGAATAAAATTAAGATGTGAGACAGGATTATACTGGGAGAAGGAGAAAGGGAGAGGTAGAGTGGAGTAAATTGTCTCATAGAAAATAGACAAGAAAATGCTTTTACAATGGAGAGGAAATGAGGGAAGGTGAGAGGGAATGAGTGAATCATATTCTCATTGGATTTGGCTTAAGGAGGGAATAACATACACACTCAATTGGGTATGGAAAGCTATCTTACCCTACAGGAAAATAGGTGGGAAGAGGATAAGAGACTGGAGGGATGATGGAAGAGAGGGCAGATTGGGGAAGGGGATAATCAGAAGCAAACACTTCTGAGGAGGGGCAGGGTCAAAAGAGAGAATAGAACAAATTGGGAGGGCAGGATTGGATGAAGGGAAACATAGTTAGTTTTACACAGCATGACTACTGTGAAGTGTTTTGTATGACTACACAAGTATAACTTTTTTCAAGTTGCTTGCCTTCTCAATGAGGGTGGATGGGGAGGGAGGAAGGGAGAAAATTTGGAACCAAAAGTTTTAAAAACAAATGTTAAAAAATTGTTTTCCCACCAATATCCACCTACCTCAGCTGGATATTGAATAATACCAGGGAGAGTTAAACCTCAATCTGGCTTGATTTTGGTTTTGTCTATAGAGCTGACCTATGTAGCAATTTATCTCCCCACATTTGGGGGTTGTAAGATCACATTGTACATTGCACATGAACCAGAGTTCTTATGCTAATTAACCAGATTCTGTTTATACAAAAATATTGCTTTTTTACAGCAGCTCACCCAGTAGTAATACTGCTGATATTCTCGGTACCTTGCTCACCAACTTCTCTTGATTCTTGGTGAGAATCAATTCTCACAGTACTTAGTTTAATGTTAGCAATGAGGAATCCTGAAAAGTGACAGCTTGATTTGGCCCTGATCCTTATTAACAGTTTTTAAAGTCTTGGCTGACAGTTATTCACACATTCCTGAGCATCAGAACTTCCTTATTCATCCTACCTTCTATGGATTCTTGACTATTCCCCTTGAAGTTTTGTGACAGGGGCCCCAGTTCATGGCCAAAATTACTGTAGAGTAGGAAGGCTGACCTAGTGTTGTTGATTATGTGTATGTAGATTGCCATTGCCTGTATCACTTATCTCTTTCAGAATGACTTCTAATCCTAGCTTTCACACTGATTTGGTGACTTTGGATAAGACATTCCACATTTTTTATCTCTGTTTCTTATCTAAAAAATGAAAGGGTTGGCTCAGATATTCTATTCTATGATATGATAGAAAGTTTTCATTTCTTAATTTTTCCCACTTAATAGCATTTTATTTTTCCCATTATATGTAAAGACAGTTTTCAACATTCACTTTTAAAAGATTTTGAGTTTCAAATTTTTTCTCCCTCTCTCCTTTACCTCCCCCCTCCCCAAGATAGTAAGCAATCTGATATAGGTTATAGATGTGCAATCATATTAAGCATATTTCCATGTTAGTCATGTTACCAAAGAAGAATCAGAACAAAAGGGAAAAAACCATGAGAATGAAAACTTTTTTTTAAATTGGAAATAATATGTAGCAATCTGCATTCAGACTCCATTATTATTTCTCTGGATGTGAGTAGCATTTTCCATCATGCATCTTTTTGAATTGTCTTAGATCATTGCATTTCTGAGAAGAGCTAATTCTGTTATGGTTGATCATTACACAATGTTATTACTGTGTACAGTATTCTCCTGGTTCTGCTCACTTCACTCAGCATCAGTTCATGTAAATCTTTCCAGGTTTTTCTGAAATCTGCCTGCTCATCATTTTTTGTGGAAAAATAGTATTCCATTACATTCATATGCTACAACTTGTTCAGGCACTCCCTGGTTGATGGGCATCCCCTTAATTTCCAATTCTTTGCCATCAGAAGAAGAGCTGTTATAAATACTTTTGTACAGGTGGGTCCTTTTCCATTTTTTATGATCTCTTTGGAATATAGATATAGTAGTGATATTACTAGATCAAAAGGTATGCACAGTTTTATATCCCTTTGGGCAGAGTTTCTTGTTGTTCTCCAGAATGGCTGGATCAGTGCACAACTCCACCAACAATGCATTAGTGTTCCAGTTTTCCCATATCTTCTCCAGCATTTGCCACTTTTCTGTTTTGCCACATTAACCAATCTGATATGTGTGAGTGGTATCTCAAAGTTGTTTTAATTTGCATTTCTCTAATCGTAATTTAGAGAATTTTTTTTATGTGACTATAGATAGCTTTAATTTCCTAGTCTGAAAATTGCCTGTTTATTTCTTTTGACCATTTACCATTGGGGAATGACTTGCATTCCTATAAATTTGACTCAGCTCTCTATGTATTTTAGAAATAAGGAATTTATCAGAAACTGTAGAAATTGTTTACCAGCTTTCTGCCTTCCTTCTAAGCTTGTTTTCATCATCTTTGTTTATGCAAGACCTTTTTTAATTTAACATGATCAAAATTATCCATTTTGTGTTTCATAATGTTCTCTATTTTTCATTTGGTCATAAATTCTTTCCTTCTTTATAGATCTGACAGGTAAATTATTCTTTGATCTCCTAATTTGCTTATGGTATCACCCTTTGTATCTAAGTTATGTACCCATTTTAACCTCATCTTGGTACAGGGTGTGAGATGTTGGTCTATGCATTGTTTCTGCCAGTTTTCCCAGCAGTTTTTGTCAAATAGTGAGTTCTTATCCCAGAAGCTGAAGTTTTGATTTTTTCAAAGATAAAAAGAATCATTTCTTTATTCTAATCTTATTAGGAATAAACCAATGTGATGGGCTCCACTATGTGTCTGCTATCCTGGCTGGTTTCAGCTTCATGGAACAAGATGGCCCTGCGACAGTGACTCCCTAGTGCCTCATTCCCTCCATTTCCTGCTTTCTTGACTTTCTTTGTGCTGTCTCATCTTTTTTAGGGCAAGGACATGTTTTCTTATTATTAATTGTATCTCCAGAGCTTAGCACAGTGAGTGGCATATAATAAACATGCCAACAATTAACAAATGTTTATTGGATTGGATTAGATCAGAGGTGTCAAAATCAGATTTATCTCTGGAAATAGATTAAAATGTAATTTGGAGGGGGTAGCTAGGTGGTGAAGTGGATAAACCACTGGCCCTGAAGTCAGGAGGATCTGAGTTCAAATCTGGCCTCTGACCACACACTTCACAGTTACAAGCTGTGTGACCGTGGGCAAGTCACTTCACCCCAATTGCCTAAAACAAAACAAAACAAAACAAATGTAATTTGGAAGTGTTTAACAAAGCAAATAAAAATAAAATACAACAAAGATAATGTTAATTTGTGTTCTGTATGTTAAGATGCAGCCCCTGGGATCATTTCTATTTGAGTTTGATGTCACTAGTGTGGATGGTCCCAAATTGAATGTGCCAATAAATCTCTTGTCTTTGGAACAGATAACAGGGCACCAAAGTCACTTATGCACTTCACTGGTAACCATAAAATGTCAAGAGAACATGAGAAGGGGTCTCAGCATGTTGTCTGAACCTCCTTTATAGAATGTAGGCAATATTCTCATAGTATAGGAAGGCATACATATCTGGAAATCTACACAATTTGTATCAATGAGATCACAGATTCATTAAACTATAGCGGAACTGTCTTTAGACTTTTTTGTTTGTAATTTCTTTTGAATGTGAATATCATGTTCTGGTAATTCCCAATGCATTTAAACTTTGCTAAAACATCCTAATATATTCTAATATATTCACATATCCTTTTGATTCTCTCCAAATGGGGGTATGGTATAAAAACAGCCTTATTATAACAGTATTTGGACTAGAGGGTACATAACACTTTTTAAGGAGAAAATTTTGTGTTTACATGTCTGGTTTCCACAGAAAGATTGTAAACATTTTGAATATAGGGACCTTTGAATTCTACTCCTTTTATATCCAGCAAAGAGACTGGCATAACCCCAAACATGTGATAAATACTGGCACTAAAGCAAAGTTACATTAAGGATCCAAAATAATTCAAACAAAATGCAATAACATTGTAAAGATCAGACTATCTCTCTTTTTCATTTTTCACTCTTGCTTAATGACCTCCTTATTCCACACTGGGAATGAACTACATTGCCTATCACAGCAATGCAAAGGACCATTTTTTTCTACCTTGGTAAGGCCAAAGCTTATTTGTAGAATCATCAATATTTGCCCAAATGTTGCCATACATTTTAAGTGGCTAAGAAAAAGAGTGTTTTATCTGGAATTAGAGGACCAAAGATGAAGTGTTGGTTCTGCCACAGATTAGCTGTGATTTTTAAAAAAATCATTTAATCCTCTTACCTTCAGTTTCCTACTACATAAAGATAATATTTTCACTATTTCACGGGTTGTTAAAAGGATTCTTAAATGGTGGTTGCACTGATTTATTTTAAAAACACTCAGCATATACTGTACTGTAGGACCTAAAATTTGCCAAATAGATTGCAGTAACTAGCCAACAGCTGATTTAAGAGCCAAGTAATGTGTGACAGAATCAAGAGAACAGTGAGTACTTGAAATAAAAACAAATGAAGTTAAAATCATTGCGGTCCCTACTCTGAGTATAGCTTACAGAGAAGTTAAAGAAGTGAACTTTAATATCCAGAAATCATGAGGTTAATGGGCCATTGGAATTCCAACACAAAGAAACCTTTCCTAATGATCTTGTGTCTTTTAAAGGTAACTTCCCTCCTCTAAGAAGGTAGGCTGATGATGGATCTTCATCAGACTTTTTAGATATCTCTACTTTTTCTTCCTCATCAGAATAATTTCTTCTCATGTTTAGTACTGTTTTCTTCTGACTTTGTTAAAATACACTCTCCCAGTTCCTTGAGTGTATGTTAGACATCACAGCCCAGATGAGCTATATAAGAGGAATGCAACTAAAGAAAACAAAGGAGGAGAGTATTCTGGGAAGATTTTGGAGTAGGTTAGAAAATTCCAAACTCTCTAGATTTCCTCCAGAAACAAAACAAAATAGTGCCTCAGGGTAAGTGTAAAGAGGCAAATATAAATAAGAGGTGGGGCAGAATGGTCCTCTTGGGACAACTAGAGAAGATCTGAAGAAGCATCCCAGGACAGCGGTTTGGACCTGGGTGAAGTGTAAATGCCTCCAGGCTAGCTCCACTGAAACAGCAAGCAGCAAACCCTGGGCACAGATGGTTTCGGAGATAGCCTGCCCTCAGCCACAGGAATTTTTACCTCCTAGAATATGGGGAGTTGGGTGTCTGAGCAAGAGCAGATTGAGGGAGCCTCTGCTGACAAGGGATGCCAGACCCAGCTGTGCTGTCAAGATTCAGTCCTAGGCTGGAAGGAATCAGCACATGCCTAGCAAGTGCAGAAGTAGAGGAGCAGGGATGCTGCTGGGGATTTACAGAATAGATGAGTTCTTGATCTCTGTTCCAGGCCAGAGGAGACAACTGAAGGTCAAAGCCACTGGAGGATGCTCAGGGAGCAATAGCATTTCCAGAATAGTAGGCCAGGGGCCCTGCTTGTGGGTTGGAGGGGGAAAGAACTGCAGAGGTTGGATCAAGGACAAATTTCAAAAAATAACAGCAAGAAGGACCTAAAAGCAGAGGCACCATCCCTCAAACCCTAGGATTAGAGGTGATTATAATAGCAAGCTGCTAAAAATTTAAAAAAAATAAGCAGGTAAAAGAGAAAGAGCCCAACCCATAGACAGTTACTATGGGAATAGAACTGGAGTTCATCTTCAGAAGAGGATATTGAAGCAAAAAAGCTTCTCCTACCCCAAAAAGTCAAATGCCCCCCACCAAAAAATTAATACAATAACTCAAAGAAGACTTCAAAATCAAATAAAAGATATTGAGGAAAATTTTTAAAAAGAAAGAACAATCCAAAAAAAATAAAAAGATTATGAAAAGAAAGTCAACAAACTGGAAAAGGAGATCCAAAATCTTAAGAAGAAAACAACTCCTTGAAAATTAGAATTGGAAGAGCCAAGATGGCAGAGTAAAAAGGTAGTCACTCTCACCCTCCCCTATCAACCTCTGAAAACCCAGAAAAATCACCCAAGAAAAAAACCCTGGAACAGCTGAACTAGAAGAAAGATGGGGAGCAGCAGTGCAGCAGCCCAGCAAACAGGTGTCTTGGTGCCTCAGCAAAAATAAGGGAAGCAGCACTACCAAGGGCCCCAGAAGAAAAAGTACCCTGCAGCATTCATCTGAAAGGAGTTGAAGAAAGCAACCTAGAGTCTTCCTAAAGTCCCAGCCTTGCTGATTCCAACCCAACACCAGGTAAGCTGTCAGAACCCTACAGCCTCCAACTGTTAATTAGGAGGAGATCCTGAAGCCCAGGGGGTAGAGCAGGCAAACACCAACACCTGGACTTCCAAGTGCCTCCATGAGGGTGGTGGGAACCAGTGGAAACCAGCACAGAAAACCACCAGGTGCCTCAGCACTCTACCTCAAAGGAATCTCCCAGTGCATTAGCAGAAATGAGGGAGGCAGCACAGCAAAGGGCCCCAGGCAGATAAATACCATGCAGCACCCATCTAAAAGGAGCTGAAGAAAGCAAAAGGAAAGGAAAAGCAGCCAACCTAGAATTGCCTGAAAGTTCCAGCCTTGCTGATTCCAGCCCAACACAAGGTAAGCTGCCAGAGACCTACAGCCTCCAATTGCCAACATAAGAAGCCCCAGCACACAAAGCCAGGGACCAAGATCTAGGCTCCCAACACAAGAAGCTTGGGTCAGTGCTGTCTATTCCCCAGTAGGAGAGCTCAATCTCTTTAAAGGCCAGGGAATAAAGAAACCATAAGGAAAAAGAAACATAACATAGATTCATATTATGAGAAGAGTGAAGATCAAGACAGAAATTCTGAAGAGGACAACATTGTCAACAAACCCACATCTGCAACATCAAAAGGGAATATGAACTGGTCTGAAGCCCAAAAAGCCTTCTTAGAAGAGCTCAAGAAGGATTTTAAAAGTCTAATGAGAGAGGTAGAAGAGTCCTTCAAAAATACAACTGGCCAATTGGAAAAAAAAGTACACTGAAGAAAACAAGTCCCTAAAAAACACAATTGGCAAAATGGAAAAAAAAGTACACTGAAGAAAACAAATCCCTTAAAAATACAATTGGCCAATTGGAGAAGGAAGTACAAAAACTAACAGAAGAAAACAATCTGTTAAAAACTAGAATTGGACAAATGGAAACTAATGACTCTATGAGAGAGCAAGAATCAGTCAAACAGAAACAAAAAAAATGAAAAAATAGATGAAAACATAAAATACCTCATTGGTATAACAACCGACCTGGAAAATCAATTCAGGAGAGACAATTTAAAAATTATTGGAGTACCTGAAAATCATTGAAAAAAAGAGCCTGGACAGTATCTTTCAGGAAATCATAAAGGAAAACTGCCCAGAAGTCCTAGAACCAGAAGGGAAAATAACCATAGAAAGAATCCACGATCACCACCTGAAAGAGATCCCAAATTGACAACGCCAAGGAATATAATAGCAAAATTCCAAAATTACCAGATGAAAGAGAAGGTGCTGCAAGCAGCCAGAAAGAAACAATTTAAATATCATGGAACCACAGTCAGGATTACACAGGACCTTGCAGCTTCTACATTAAAAGACCGCAGGGCGTGGAACATGATATTCCTAAGGCAAAGGAGCTTGGAATGCAGCCAAGGATCAATTACCCAGCAAAAATGAGCATCATTTTTCAAGGGAGGAGATGGATATTCAAAATAGGAGACTTCCAAACTTTCCTGATAAAAAGACCAGAGCTCAACAAAAAATTTGATCTTCAAGTAGGACTCAAAAACAAAAAGGTAAAGGACAGAAGATACAATATGTTGTTAATAAGGGGCTGTTTAAACCCTACAAGGGAATATGACACTTGCAACCCTTGAGAACTGTATTGTTATTACACATGTTAAAGGAGTATACATAAAGGGTGGATATTAGTTGACTTTGATGTAATGATAAAAAAATCTAATCAAGTGGGTTAAATGGATCCAAATAAGTGGATCAATCTGATCTTAGAAAATGTACTGAGAAAGGAGGAGGCAGACAAGGGTAAATTACATTACAGGAAAACACAAAATCCTATTACAGCAGAGGGAAAGAAGGGGGAGCATTGTTTGAACCTTACTCTCATCAGATTTGGCTCAAGAAATAACATAATCAGTTAGGTATAGAAATCTAACTTGCCCTATAGGCAGTAGGAGGGAAAAGGGGAAAGAAAAGGGAGGGGGAAAGAAGGAGGGAAGAAGCAGTAAGTAAAGGGGAAGAAAAGGGAAAGGGATAATAAAAGGGAGAGGACTGAAGGAGGCAGTGGTCAAAAGCAAAACACTAGTGAAAGGAAAAAGGAGAAAGAAAAGCATAAAGGGGAAAAGGATGGAGAAAAAGACACAGATAGTAATCATAACTGTGAATGTGAATGGGATGAACTCTCCCAAAAGAAGGATTGCAGAATGGATTAAAAACCATAATCCTACAATATGTTGTTTACAGGAAACACATTTGAAAAAGAGTGACACATACAGGGTAAAGGTAAAAGGCTGGAGAGAATATATTATGCATCAGCTGAAGTAAAAAAAGCAGGGTAGCAATCCTGATCTCAGAAAAGCAAAAGCAAAAATAGATCTAATCAAAAGAGATAAGGAAGGAAACTACATCCTGCTAAAAGGCACCATAGACAATGAAGTAATATCATTACTAAACATATATGCACCAAATGGTATACCATCCAAATTCTTAGAGGAGAAGTTCAGGAAGTTACAGGAAGAAAAAATAGACAGCAAAACTATAGTAGTGGGGGACCTGAACCTCCCCTCTCTGCACTAGATAATCTAACCACAAAATAAACAAGAAAGAAGTTAAGGAGGTGAATAGAACATTAGAAAAGTTAGGTATGATAGACCTCTGGAGAAAACTGAATGGGGATAGAAAGGAATATACTTTTTTCTGTAGTACATGGCACATACACAAAAATTGACCATGTACTAGGGCATAAAAACCTCACAATCCAATGCAGAAAGGCAGAAATATTAAATGCATCCTTTTCAGATCATGATGCAATAAAAATTATATGTAATAAAGGGCCATGGAAAGATAGACTAAAAAATAATTGGAAACTAAATAATCTAATCCTAAAAAATGATTGGGTCAAACAACAAATCATAGAAACAATCAATAATTTCATTCAAGAGAATGACAATAATGAGACAACATACCAAAACTATGGGATGCAGTGAAAGCAGTTCTTAGGGGAAGTTTTATATCTCTAAATGCTTACATAAATAAAATAGAAAAAGAGGAGATTAATGAATTGGGCATACAACTAAAAAAACTAGAAAAAGAACAATTAAAAATCCTCAACTAAACACTAAATTAGAAATATTGAAAACCAAAGGAAAAATTAATAAAATTGAAATTAAGAAAACTATTGAACTAATAAATAAAACTAAGAGCTGGTTTTATGAAAAAAAAACAATAAAATAGATAAACCTTTGGTTAATTTAATTAAAAAAAAGAAAGAAGAAAACCAAATTACTAGTATCAAGAATGAAAAGGGAAGCTACCACCAAGGAAAAGAGGAAATTAAAACAATAATTAGGAATTATTTTGCCCAACTATATGCCAACAAATTTGACAATCTTAGTGAAATGGATACATATTTACAAAAATATAAATTGCCCAGATTAACAGAAGAGGAAGTAAAATACTTAAATAACCCCATCTCAGAAAAAGAAATTGAACAAGCCATTGATGAACTCCCTAGGAAAAAATCTCCAGGGCCAGATGGATTTACATGCAAATTCTATCAAACATTTAAAGAACAATTAATTCCAATACTATATAGACTATTTGGGAAAATAGGTGAAGAAGGAGTCTTACCAAATTCTTTTTATGATACAAATATGGTGTTGATACCTAAACCAGGAAGAGTCAAAATAGAGAAAGAAAATTATAGACCAATTTCTCTAATGAATATAGATGCAAAAATTTTAAACAAAATACTAGCAATAGATTACAGCAACTTATCACAAGAATAATACACTATGACCAGGTAGGATTTATACCAGGAATGCAGGGTTGGTTCAATATTAGGAAAACTATCAGCATCATTGAGCATATCAACACCAAAACCAACAGAAACCACATGATCATCTCAATAGATGCAGAAAAAGCTTTTGATAAAATACAACACCCATTCCTATTAAAAACACTAGAAAGCATAGGTATAAATGGAGTCTTCCTTAAAATAATAAATAGCATATCTAAAACCTTCAGCAAGCATTATATGTAATGGGGACAGGCTAGAAGCATTTCCAATAAGATCAGGGGTGAAACAAGGATGTCCATTATCACCACTGTTATTCAATATTGTACTGGAAATTAGCTTTAGCAAAAGAGAAGAAAAAGAAATTGAAGGCATTAGAAAAGGCAAAGAAGAAACAAAGCTGTCTCTTTGCAGATGACATGATGATATACTTAGAGAATACTACAGAATCAAGTAAAAAACTACCTGAAATAATAAACAACTTTAGCAAAGTTGCAGGCTATAAAATAAACCCACATAAATCATCAGCATTTCTATATTACCAACAAAGCCCAACAGCAAGAGATAGAAAGAGAAATCCATTTAAACTTACTGTAGACATTATAAAATATTTAGGAGTCTACCTCCTGAAACAAACCCAGGAACTCTATGAACACAATTACAAAACACTTTTCCCACAATAAAATCAGATCTAAATAATTGGAAAAACATCAGTTGCTCATGGGTAGGCTGAGCTAAATAATAAAAATGACAATCCTACCTAAGCTAATTTACTTATTCAGTGCCATACCAATCAAACTACCAAAAAATTATTTTATAGAGTTAAAAAATAATAACAAGATTCATTTGGAAAAACAAAAGGTCCAGAATATCAAAGGAACTAATGAAAAGAAATGCAGGGGAAGGTGGCCTAGCAATTCCAGATCTTAAATTGTATTATAAAGCAGCAATCATCAAAACTGCTTGGTACTGGCTAAGAAATAGGGAGGTGGATCAGTGGAATAGGTTAAATATGCAAGACACAGTAGTCAATGACTATAGTAATCTATTATTTGATAAACCCAAAGACCCCAGCTTCTGGGATAAGAACCCACTCTTTGAAAAAAACTGCTGGGAAAACTGGAAAAGAGTATGGCAGAAACTAGGCATAGACCCAAATCTCACACCATATACCAAAATAAAGTCAAAATGGGTTCATGACTTAGATATAAACGCTGATACCATAAGTAAACTGGGAGAACAAGGAATAGTTTACCTATCAGATCTATGGAGAACAGAAGAATTCATGACCAAACAGGAGATAGAGAACATTATGAAAAGCAAAATGGATAATTTTGATTACATTGAAAAGTTTTTGCACAACAAAGCCAATGCAACTAAGATTAGAAGGAAAATAGAAAGTTGGGAAAGAATTTTTACAACCAGTCTCTCTGATAAGGGCCTCATTTCTAAAATATATAGAGAATTAAGACAAATTTATAAGAATACAAGCTATTCCCCAATTGATAAATGGTCAAAGGATATGAACAGACAGTTTTCAGATGAAGAAATTAAAGCCATCTATAGTTAAATGAAAAAATGCTCTAAATCATTATTAATTAGAGAAATGCAAATCAAAACAACTCTGAGGTACCACATCACACCTATCAGATTGGCCAACATGACAAAACAGGAAAATGATAAATGTTGGAGAAGATGTGGGAAAATTGGAACACTAATACATTGTTGGTGGAATTGTGAAATGATTCAACCATTTTGGAGAACAATTTGGAACTATGCCCAAAGGGCTATAAAAAAGTGCATACCCTTTGACCCAGCAATAGCACTTCTAGGGCTATATCCCAAAGAGATCATACAAATGGGAAAAGGACCCGCATGTACAAAAATATTCATAGCAACTCTTTTTGTGGTTGCAAAGAATTGGAAATTGAGAGGATGCCCATCAATTGGGTAATGGCTGAGCAAGTTGTGGTGTATGTGGAATGCTATTGTGTTATAAGAAATGATGAACAGGCTGACTTCAGAAAAACCTGGAAAGACTTGTATGGTCTGATGCTGAGTGGAGTGAGCCAAACCCAGAGAACATTGTACATGATAACAGCCACGTTGTACAATGACCAATATTGATAAGCTTAACCCTTCTCAGCAATACAAGGATCTAAGACATCTCCAGAGAAGATGGAAAATGCTATCCATATCCAAAGAAAGAACTATGGAAGTTGAATCATTATCATGTTTTTTTCTCTTGTATTGAGCTTTGTTTCCTCTTTCTGATTATTCCTCCTATTGGTTTTAATTTTTACTTACAACTTCACTAATGTGCAAACACATTTAATAGGAATGTAAGTGTATAGCCTATATCAGATTGTTCGCCATCTTGGGGAGGGTGATGGGGAGGAAGGGGGAGAAAAATTTTTAACTGAAAAGCATATGGACGTGATTGTTGATAAATCAAAATAAATTAATAAAATTTTAAAAAATAAAAAGGAAGAAAAAAAAGAAAATTAGAATTGGACAAAAGGAAGCTAGCAAAGTTATGAGACCAAGAAATAATAAAATAAATTATAAAGAATGAAAAAAATGGAAGATAATGTGAAACATCTTATACGGAAAACAACTGATCTATATATCTATATCTATCTATCTATCTATGTAGAGATAAATCTTTTAAATTCAGAAAGAAATAAGAATATAAAGGGATAAGGAGTAGGCAGAGGATAAGGGAGGGATACAGAATAACATAAGGTAGGGGGTGTAGAAGGATGTGTAGATTAATGGGAATGGGATAAAGAGGGAACAACATATTTAGAAAGGTGTAAATCTTTTCTACATTCAGAAAGAAATAAGAAGGTAAGGGTATAGGGTGGAGAGGATAAGGGAGAGATTCTTGGAAAGGGGTAGATTAAGGAATAGGAGGGCAAGATAGTGGGTAGAAGTAAAGTATAGAAGTGAGGAGGGATAGAAATGGGGTGAGAAAGAGTGAGGAAAATAGGAAGGAGGACAATATACAAGTAATTATAGTTTGGAATGTGAATGGGATGAATTTACCTATAAAATGGAAACTGATAGATTAAACATTTGAATTAAAATGCTGCTTTCAGGAAATGCTATAAAAAGGAGAGATACATACAAACATAAAATAAAGGTTAGGAGTAGAATTTATTATGTAAAAAAACAGAGATAGTAATTATCATCTCAGAAAAAGTTAAAGCTAAAATCAGATGTAATCAAAAGAAAAAAATCAGGAAACTATACTATATATCAGCCATATTAAGCAATAGTTTTAGACTATGTAAAATAACAGACACTATAAAAACATGAGAGTATACCTTCCAAAACAGACACAGGAACTATACAAATATAAACACAAAATACCTTTTATAAAAAATTAAATCTAAATAATTGAAGTAATATTTATTGTGCATGGGGAGGTAAAGTTAATATAATTTTTAAAACGATAATTTTGCTTAACTAATCTATGTAATGCCATCCCATTTAAATTACTAAAAAAATCTTGTTGAGTCATTAAAAATTATAATATTGTTCATTTGGAAGAACAGAGGGTCAAGAACTTCAAGGAAACCAGGGGGAAACGATTTGAAGGAACTAGATTCAGTAGTACCAGACCTTAAAACATATTATAAGGTGAGAGCAATGTTAAAATGTAAAGTGTATAATTTTTATTATTTTAAATTAAAATTTTCCTGTGTAAATAAAACCTATGTAACTGAGAATAGAGGAAATGCAGAAAATTGGGGGAAAACTGTCATATACAATCCTCTAGATACAATGTGATTGGGTCAGAATATTGTTATGGCTTAGGAAATGATGAGGTGGTGGATTTAGAAAACTATGGAAAGGCTGAACTTATGAAGGAAGATGCTATCCACCTTCACAGAAACAGATGACAAGTGGAAATAAGCATAATACAGTCTCATGTATATGCATTTGAGCATATATGTATATATGTGTATGTTTATGGACATCTATGTATATGCATGCATATATATGTGTGTGTGTATATGTGTTCATGCTTAATTGTAGTCTTCGTAGAGGGGGAGGGGAAAATAAAGTAAAAAGTGCAAATCAGAGGACAAAAGAAAACATAGAAAGAAGCAAAGATGGACAGCTTTGAAAATAATGTGCAGTATTCATTTTATAGGTTTTCTTAAAATGAAAATTTATTGCTGTATATTGAATCCACTCATATTCTGCTGTGTACATGGCAATTTTTTTTTCTTATTTTGTATTTAAGTTTAAAACAAATTTTAAAACTAAAAAAAGTTAAAAAAGGAAAACAAAGATTATACTAATTGCAATAATATTTATGTAGTGCTTTCTATATACCAGGCAATGAATTAAGCACTTGATTTTTTTTTTGATCCTCATGAAATCCCTAGGAGGTAAATTATTATCCTCATTTTACCAATGAGAAAGCTGAGGCAAAAAGATTGACTTTCTTAGCATCACATAAGTAGTAAGTGTCTGAGGCTAGATTTGAACTCAGATTTGAAATGAACTAGATTTGAATCCTTCACTCCATGTTAAACACTTTATCGCTGTGCCACCCAGCTTCCCCAAAAAGCCAGAGTACTAGACAAAGTAAATGCTGAAAAGACCCATCTTGGAGGTGATTCAATGTTGAGGGTATTGATGTATTTATTCTTAAGATATCTGAAAGAGGGTAGGATAACAAGTGCTTAGGAAAAAAAATCACAGAGATTATTGCTATGTAAAATGGCAATCTAGATAATATCAATAACTACCACCATATATAGCTACTTCACATTTTTACAAAAACAGTTATGAAACTGATATAGTGAAAGAATAATTTCATGTATCCAAGGTATCCCTGTGAAGTTATAAGATACATATAGTATAGCAGACTCTATTTTTCTGGTCATATAAACAACTGATTGAAAGCTGCAGAAAATCTAAGACCACACCATTCTTCCTTGTTGACTATAAAATGCATTTGATTCTACAGAGAAACAGGTTGCCTAAAATACTCTTCTCCAACAATGTTTCTCTCATTAATAAGTAAAAATCATACCCCACAATTTTTCCCTCCAAAATCTTCTCGTTGGATAATGTATACCATTAATCTTTTGGACTTTTATTCCATGACTCTCAGCCATCAGAAAAAAAATGTCATTTAAAATATGGGCCATTTCAAAGAGAACATTCCTTGAAAGACGCAATATAGATAACCTTTTAACCACTGAAGTGGTTAACTACAACTGTTTATTTACAAAATGTGTGTCACTATCATGAAGGATGTCTAGCATGGAGTCCAAATGGAAAAGGGATTCCCTGTAGAAAGTGAGGTCCTTTAGACGTTCCCATTTGCACATAATATTGTGCTTATTGTATCACACACCAGAATATTGTAGAGCATCCTGAATGAGATCATTTACCAATAAATTATTTTAACAAAACTATCCAAAGTGGAAGAATGCCTGTTGTCTAGACTGTGATATGCAGTTGGATTGACAGCCCGTAGAGTTGATCTATCAGTACTATGCAGTATATCCTAAAAGTTTTAGTGCAGTGTTAAGGCTCTAATAGCTTATTTTGTACAGACAATGAAGATTCAAATGAACTGAACCTAGAAATGAAGAGATGAAGGAGGAGAGTTGGCTGAACTGTCTTTGAGAGATTACGCAGTATTTTTAGTGAACCTAAGCTTCCCTCTGAAACAAAGGCCTATATTTTTAACATCAGTGATCCTTCATTGATACTTGACAGTAATGAAATGTTTGAAAATCAATTTCCAAAGGATTAAAGTTTCATATCTCCCAAAGAGCAATGAAGTGCCTTATGTTGGGCATGAATAACTGACATGATGTATTATCAAAAAAGAACTGTATAAAAGAGTGGCCTAAATAGCATTAGAAGGCTGTTGTTTATCCCTTATTTTTGAAGAGGACCAATGACATCATGAAGCGATGTCTTGACTTAACATGTGAATTGGATTTAAATGAGGCAGAGTTGCACAAAGTCATCAGCCTCACTCTGCCTTCAAGAGTCATTGACGTCCAATGGCAAGATAGAAGTCAGAATGACAGATGATGGCCTGGCATGTAGTGGATGACCTTGATATCTTCAATGTCTGATCAAGTTATAAGCACTCCAAAGTGCCTGCTTTAGCTGCCTTCATTATCCAAAAAGGAGGTATGATGATCACGTAATGAGCAAAAAGGATAACTGATAGACAGGCTCTGGAAACCACCCAGTACTAAGAGATTTAGAAGAAATCCCCAAGAATAGTAGGGAGGATCACAGTGAAGGATTTATAGGAAGGCATGGACAAGTGTCACACAGAAAGAAAACATTGATAGGCTGCAATTTGTAACACTGAAAGAAGTGCCCATACCACAGGCAAGTAGGTAGCATAATGGATACATTGCTGCATTTGAATTGAGGAAGGCTTGAGTTAAAATTGTGCTTCAGTCACATGCTGGCTGTGTGAGCCAAGAAAAATCATTTAAACTTTCTCTGTCTCAGTTTCTTTATCTGTAAAATGAGACTATTAATAGTACCTTCTTAATAGGGTTGTTGTGAGAATCAACTGAGTCGACGTGTACAAAGTGATTTGCAAACATTATGTGATTAGCAAACATTATAGCCAATAAATTCTAGTTGCAATCATTAATATTAATGAAATTAAAGTATCACAAACTGTAAGATGAAGTGATTGTTTCCTCCCTAATTTCACATCATTTCCCAACAATAATCTGTGCAAAAGAATGCTAGTCCATAACAAAGCTCAGAGAACAAGAGTTTGGTTGTCTTTCTTGTCCAGTATGCAATGAAAAGTATACTGTATGAAATCTCTTATCAGGATGACATGATAACTAACAGGTCGAAGTTATATTGGCTGTGATCTCTTTTGTGAAAAGACACTGTTTAGGTTGCATAGCAAAGACAATATCCTGAGGTAAAAACAAAAAACAAAAAAACAAAAAAAACAAAAGCTCCACAGTGTGAACTAATAGTGCACTGTTGGGTAAAAGGTGGAAACAGTGAGGATAATATCACATGTCTAATATTTAGTGCTTTTATAATTAATTACTTAATGCTGTGTGACAACAGAGTCAAACATAAATTACATCATCAGAGGGAAGGTAGTATAACAGTGAAGAGGAAAGTCTCATGATTTGGAGCCAGAAGACATGGGCTTGGTCTCTGCTTCAGTATTTATTACAAGTAGAACATTGACTAAGTTTTTAAACTTTTCTTGGTTTTAATTTATTCACAAGATGCAAATAGCACTGTCTATGTCTTAGAGCTATTAGGAGGAGCAATTGAGATAATATATGTGAAAGCCCTTTGTGAATTGTAAAGCTCTATACTGTCTATGGGTGTCTATTTTTCTGAAGTGCTGAATAGATGTGATTTCATATGTTGGGGTTTTTTTTTCAGCACTGAATATAGTGCCTGGAATGCATTAGGCACTTAATAAATGCTTTCTCATTTGACTTGTGCTAAAAAGAATAGGTATTTCTATGTTTCCAGAGAGAGGGAAAAACCATCTTTGTTTATGGAAGAAAAAATATATTATTCATTCCTCAAGTGACAGCCCCACTCTAGGTACCAATTTGAATTAGTGCTATTTGTCTAGCATCAAAGGATTCTTCCTTTAAATGAACAGAACACTTTAATTTTTAAGTTTGCCAACAAATGCTACATCAAAAGAGTGATTCTGTGATAAACCAAAGTCCACGCTAGAGAGAGAAAAAAGAAAAGGCCCATGAATTAAACTTAAATATGCAAATAAGCTTTGCTGAAGTAGATAGATATATAAATATGTGAACATATTTATATCTATAATCTGCATCAACTCTATCTCATCTCTAACCATATCTATCTATCTATCTATATGATTGACTGAAGCCTCGGAAAATCTGGAAACATTGGTGTTACAAAGCTCTAAGTCCCTCTTCAGTACAGTTTATGGATGAGGATGGAGAATAGGGCTAGATGGTATTAGCAGCTCAACAAAACTGACTTTCTAGTTTTCCTTTTTTGTATAAGGGAAGTGTTATCTATGTCATGGTCTAGTTAGTTTTCTTCAATTCTTAGGGGATTTAGCCCAATGGGTGGGCAAGGCATTATCTGTTACTTCTGCTCCCATATCTCTGCCTTAGAATCCTTGAGCATTATACTTGGGAGAAAAGGAAGAGGAAGTAGGTTCTGACTGATCCTATTGTTGGTTTGGGGTTTATTTTCATAAAAATGATGGGTCTAGTCTCTCATGGCCTGGATTGAACTTTGAGAAATTCTCCCCTGTTTAAGTGGTCAGAAGCATACGCAAAGAGGAAAAGGTGCTGATGTTTGTTTCTATTTAACTGACTCTCCTATGTCAATCTTCAGACTCTGATGCTATAAATACAGTAAACAGGGTCATATTTATGGAAGTATTTTGTTCGGTGGTTCATATAATGAGATTTCTTACATCTATCAGTTAGGCTATCAGATAATAAAGACTAGATGAATCCTGAACACAAACCAATAATTCCCTTCCTCTTCACTGACTTGCCCATGTAACCCTCCAACATCATTCAAAATAGTATCCTTGATTCCTAAAATCTGAACCATTTTTCATAGCCATTACATCATAATGATAATTATTTACTTCCTCACCCCAATTCTTTGCTTGTGACTTTTTCCTCTACTGGAAATGTCCTCTTTTGACTATTGAAATCCTTCCTATACTTCACAGTCTAACTCAAATACCAAACTGGCAACTTCATGAAGCTTTCTCTGATCCTTTCCTTTTGCTAATACCTCTTTTTTCTTTTGAAGTCTCAAAGCATTTTGATTAAAGTCAAGTCAAATTAACAATAATTTATTAAGCACCTGTTCTGTGCCAGACACCATGCTAAGTACTAGGGATACACAGAAAGGCAAAAATAGTCTGTGACCTCAAGGACTTTGTGTTTTAAAGAGGGCAACACAATTCAAACAACTATGTACACACAAGATACAGGGTAAATTTGGGGCAGTCTCAGAGAAGACACTGGCATTGGGGAAAAAGGAATTATTAAATAAGGCCTCTTGCAAGAGGAATTTGAACTGAGTCAAAGAAGCAAGAAAAGCCAAGACATAGAAAAAAGGAAAGAGAGAGTTCTAGGTGTTGGAAAATCAGTGAAAAAAGATGGAGTTAGCAGATGGAGTACCATGTGAGGGAAATGGAAGAAGACTGGTATTGCTGCATCAAAGAGTGTATGAAAGGGCTTAAGGTATATTAATAAGATACTTTAAAAATTAATGATACTTAATTTTAATTAAGTAAGATTGGAAAGGCAGAAAAGGACCAGGTTTTGAAGAGTTTTGAAAGCTAGAATATTTTATGTTTGATCCTGTAAGTAATGGGGAGACACTGGAGTTCATTGAATGGGGTGGGAGGTGACATGGTTAGTTTGCTGCTTTTGGAAGATGACTTTGGCAGGTGATAGACTGGTTTATACACTTTCTACATTCAAATTTTCTATATTTGTTTATGTAGATATCTATCTAAACAGGGGTTTGTTATGGAGCAAAGAGGATTGGTTTTGGAATCAGATGATACAGTTCAAATCCTGCCTCAATCTCTTACTACTTGTGTGACTTTGAACAAATTACCTAAGTTCCTTTGGCCTTAGTGTTCCTATGTGTAAAATGAAGGAGTTAGACTAGATGGCATCTGAGCTCTTTTTTTAGCTCAAAATCTATAATTTTATTATTCCAAACTAGATTGCAAGTTCAGTGAATGCAGGGACCATGTCCTAATCATCTCTGTATCCCCTATGGTACTGAGTACAGTCCCAATCAATCAATGTTTGTTTGTTGAAGAATTAATAAAGTCAGCAAAAGGGCTATCTAACAGACTCGTATGTGGCTGTGGCTCAATCTATTAGGCCCTTACAGCATATATTGTCATGTCCTTTCTGATTACTTTCCTTTGCCAGTTTCAGCCTATTGATTGCCCTTCTCCCTCCTGGTTCTCATTTTTTTTTCCACTTTGGCATAAATATATTATCTAAAGCTTAGGGAGTTTGACTCCTGGCCCACTCATCTACCAAGCATTTGTATTGGTAGTTGAAGCAACTGCCAGACTGATAAATGAATCAAGGGATGGGAAGGCATAGCTTGAATCCCTGACTGAATACAGAGAGAAATGTGTTCCTTTTACAGCCAAACTGTTGGAGACCAAGTATGATGAGGGTAGTTGGCCAAGACAACAAGAGCCTCTGTCTCAGTCACACCAGCCTGCCTCTTCTTTTTTGAGTCTCTTAGATGTGAGCAATTTCATCTGAATTACATAAGTGAATAATATAAAGTCTCTAAGAGCTTAGTTGTAGTATAAAGAAGGAAAATCATTCAACCCTGAGCTTATAAGGAGAAAGCTCTCCAGGCCCTTTTCTAGTTCAGTGAACAATTTTCCAAGTAAGTTCCAGAATTGTGCTATGTTCTGCTGTACCCGCTTCCTTTCACAATGGGAGACCAGCAGTATGTTCAGTTCAGTAACAATGCCTTATGCTGCACATTAGTCTCCTACTCCTGGTGTTTGGCATGTCTCTCTTCTCTTATACTTGCTAATGATAATTGTTGGCCTTACTTGGAGGGGCAGCTGCCCAGCTTGAACACTCCACATACCACTATTTTTCTTTGCCAATGTACTGAGTTCCAAAAAGTTCTCAGAGAATAAATAATACATTGCATTATACTGTAAGAAAAATAAAAAGAAAAGGAAGTATGAAGGCAGAAAGGCCACCCAGTATGTAGTATAAAGATCACTGAACCTAGAATCAAGAGAATTGAGCTAAACTTAAAGTTTTAATATATCTTAGCTTCATAAATAAGATCATGGAAAGTCACTTAATCTCCCTGAGGCATAGTTTGCTCTCCATCAAATGGAGATAATATATGTTTCATCTCTTTATCAAGGTTGTTGTAAGAAAAAAAAAAGCTCAGAAAACTTCATATAATATTATTATGCTTATATAACTAACAAATGCCTTCCATCCCATATTACTTTATACCATGATCATAGTTGCCACCTATCTCCCCTCCTACTAGAGTCCCAGGCTATGGGATCTGTTCTGATCACTCTTCCTCAACATTTGATTTCAGTCAGCAAGCTAAAGAGAGAATTGTTGATGAATTCTGGACTCATTAAAAAAAATGACTTGGTGAAGGGCCTTAAAGAATCAACGTCTCATGGAGGCTCTTTGGGATTTGGTGTATGAGTATCTCTACCTATTGCTTAGCACTGGTGTCCCTGAACTAGCAAGTTGTATTGCCATTTTGGGTAGGGTTTTTTTAGCCGATGATAGGCTCAACAGAGGTGAGATATTAATAAACCTTTAATTTTCAGATCTCCAGACCTTTAATGGGGACATGCAAACACTGGCTTACAATCTAGGATTTAGAAAGGAAGAATTAGTCCATGAATTCAGTTGGATAGATCAATTTAGTAGTTATTTGAGATAGTATTCTTAGAAATATAATGGCTTTGGCTTTTTTGAGGATCACAGAAAGGGGAAGATTTGGGTCTGTGACTTTATTAGTATTGGGAATTTGCAGTGTGTAGACTCCCTCTTCCAACATAGAAAAGCAACTCCTGTGGAACTGATTCAAATTTTTAAGTCAACAAAAATTTATTATCTACAATGTACTAAGCACTGTGGACACAAAAAAGACAAAAAAAACACCCTTAAATAAAACCAGCAACAACAATAGCAAAAAGAGTTCCTGTTTTCAAGGAGCTCATGGACTAATAAGGGAGACAACATGAAAACAAGTATGCACCAAAAAGATATATACAAGATAAATTGAACATGATTTTAGAGAGGAGTTACTGAGATTAAAGAGTACTGGGAAAGACTTCTTGCAGAAGATGAGATGTTAGCTAGGATATGAAGAAAATCAAGGGTGCCAGAATACAGAGATGAAGTGGGAGCAAATTCTAGGCATAGGAGATAGCCAATGGAAATGAAGCAATTCAGAATGTGGAAAGTTTTGTGACAGGAACAGCAATGAGGTCAATGTTTCTGAATTGAAGGATACGGGGAAGAGAGAAAAGGGCCCCAAAATTGGAAAGGTAAGAAGGAGTCAAGTGATGAAGGGCTTTAAAAGTCAAACAGCGCATTTCATATCTGATTCTGGAGTTGAGAACCCCTGGAGTTTATTGTGTAGAGATCTTACATGGTCAGATCTGTGCTTTAGGAAGATCAATTTGACAGCAGTGTGGAGGATGGATTACAGAAGGGAGACCTGAGGCAGGGAGAACAACCAGAGGGTTATTGTGATAGGCTAGGCACGGACACTTGTATCTTACAAAAGAGAAGAGGGTGGATACTGGAAATTCCATGAAGGCAAAATTGACTGGACATGGCAACAAGATATGAGAGAGGTAAGAGATGATGAAGAGTCAAGGATGATACCTGTGTGACTTGGGGGGACTGTGGTACCTTTTACAGTAATATGAAAGCTAGCATGTGTTAAAGACAGAACCAGAACCTAGGTCTTTCTGATTCACAAACTTGTTTTTTATCCATAATAAAGTGCTACCTTTCAACATTAAAAGGCCATGAGGAAAAAAATTGAACCATGTTGTAGCTGCTGGTAGTAATTCAAAATACCTACTGTTCATCATTATTACATGAACATTTACTTTCATCAAATAATCCTGCCTTCATTTGCAGGTATGCAAGTCTTTTCCCCTGTTTACCTCAGACCCTGTTTTCTATGTATTTAGAGGCAACTTTCAATGCTGATACTCCCTGAAGGATCTAGGAAATATGACATAACTTCTCTGGCTTCTGTGGTTTAATTTGTGAAAGATGATTATATGTGTTTCTTGTTTTCAACTGTGAGCCATGTGGAATATGCATAAAGTGCATTTCCTTAAGATAGGACATTTCTTTTAGAAAAATACAGCACAGACACTGTCTGCATTATTATCCTACAGGGATAGGAATTTCTATTAACTTAGGAAAAGCATCAAGAAGTAGAAGTCATCTATGATATTAACAATTTATAATATTTGAATGCTTCCAGAATCCCTGGTTTTATCTTGAGTGTGTACTTTTTTGACTAAAAAAATTCCACTCCTCCACATCTTGGTAATGGACTGTTTTCATGAGCTTCCTTGGTTAAAAATGAAATTCATCATTTGATAACCAATTTTATGGTGAGAGTTCTAGTGGAAAGAGAGTTGTATTTAGAGTCAGAGAACTTAGGTTCAAATTTGATTCTGTACTTACTTGTGTGACTTGGGTAACCTCTTTGGGCTTCAGTTTTCTCTCTATAAAATGACCTCTAATGTGTAATCCATCTACAATGCTATGACCTATTAGGAACTTAGCCTGGTGGGTTCTCAGAAATTGGCAATACAGTGCATCACTGCCCATGTGTGCCAGATTGATAGAATCTACCCAAGCTTTTCATCTTCTGCAGCAGCCTTTGAGAACTCCACACCAAGGCATACCATTTATCAATTAATAAGGAAGATACAAATACAGATGTCAATAAAGAGGAAACTTCCAGGAGCATGTCATACTCCTTGAATTCACTGGCATCAGAGGTGATATAAAAATGAACAAAATGCACTAATTGTGTTCCTGTTGATGATTCTTATTTTTAAAGAGGAAATGAGCAAACTGGCACTCATGGACTACCAAAAGCCAAATGAGTGGCACTGTAATCCATTAGATGATCCAGCTGCCTTAGCTTTCAAAATACAAATGCAGGGAATCGAGCTCGGGAGGACAGAGTCTGCCAATCTTTCACCACCAGAGACATGATTCACTTTCAGCTGAAGAGAAAAGGAAACTGGGGCTTTCAGAAATCTGGTGTATCTATGAAACAACACCAAGAATCTGGCTCCACTTTTCTCAGTTGCTGCACTAACAGTTAAGGGCTCTTCAGGGGACCCTGTTTTCAAACTTGTAAATTGACTTATTAATAGGCAAATGCCTCTATAACAGTTTTTCTAAAGATAAGCTCCAGGCAACTCCTCACTTTTCCCCCTATCTCCTCAGAGTTGTGAAATCAAGCAAACTCTGGCTTCCCTGAGGTGATGGGTAAAGGTTTTTGGCTGTTCCATCCCTTAGAGAGCTGGTTAAAATGTAAAGCTCGCCATTTGTTTAGACAGCCTCTTCTCACTTTCACCATAATGCTCAATGAAATGAACACTGGGAGCAGGTGTCTTGGCTCTGCTATAATATCTCCTACTTGCCCTGTTTACTTTGTAACCATCTGGTTTATTGGTAGCAATTTTCTCCCAGTTTCTTCATTTGTGTCCTATCCTTTTCTCTCTTGATATTGTGGCATCCCACATATCTTGGAATATAGATTAAATCAAGATTTCAAATATACCTACCCAGGAAATGTTTTTGAGACCTAGATATTTTCCAAACCTAAAAATAGAACTTCAGAAGAAGCACTTTTTTTGAATGATTTTTATGACTTCTTAGGATTTCAGTGTTTCAGGGTTAGAAATGACTCCCAATCCCTTCATTTTATAAATGTGGAAATAGAAGTACAAAATTTAAGTGACCAGCTTAAGGTAGAAACTAAATTAAAAGGCCTAGGCCCACTAGCTCCCAATCCTATTCTCTTTGTCTTGTGATATTTTCTATCACCAGTACTTAAATTTTCTACCAGGAGCTTCCCATTATCCATAGACTCAGAAACACAGGTTGGCTGACAGAATGAGAACCAGGGGCTTGGGAGCAGGGTAAAGGACATTGAAGGAACAGAAAGATGGAGTGCATATATTTAATAAAGGGAGATTTTCTGATAATAAGTACAATATAACGTAGAAAAATAATGCCAGAGATGTTAAAAACATTGGTCTATATTATGATGTATTTTCTGGCCACATTTTTCTCTTCTTCTCTGTATTTAGTGTAGGGCTCGACTTCTTAACTTCTTCCAGATTTATATAATTCTCTCTCTTTATTTGTTCTACAGATGTTATAATCCTCTCAGGTCCTTTGAAATTTCTTTTTTGTTCTTATCTAGGAACCATATCCCTTTATGACTTTAATTGCTATCCTACCAATAATGCTATTCTAACAGTTTACTGTGGGAAGCTGTAAGAGCTATTGCCTTAGAAAGCTGTTTAGGTGTATAACAGGTATGCAGACAGAAATGGCCAATTTGTCTGATCTGAGGTCAAAGACTCAATTGCATCTTACTAGGCATGCATAAATACAAAAAAAAGTTTAGTTGCTTAACAACTATGGTGTGGCTTAGTGCTGAACTTGGAGCCAAAAAGGCCTTGGTTCAAATCCATACTAGTTTTATGACCATAGACAAGTCACTTAGCTTTGATGGACCTTAATTTTGATGGACCTCAGTGTCCCCAAATGTGTGAATGAATGAATTCATTACGAGCAAGCTATGTGACAAACACTCGGCTAAGTGTTGGCGACATGGATACAAAAACAAGAAGGGCTCTGCTCTCATGAAATGTATTTTCCTTCTTTTTATGAGGTAAGGAAACGTATTTAGGGGGAATGGTGGCTAGGGGAAGGGTTATTTGGTCTGGGAAGTTATAAGGACAGCAAGTGGAATCTTAGGGCAAATAACTGACAGTCCTTTTCAGGAACAGTGTTGATTTGATAATTATTCTCAGGAAGAAGTAGAAAGTAGTAGGGGATCTAGAGTAGCATAGTGGTCTGAAGTCACATGGAGGGAGAGAGAAGAGAGGAAAAGAAATTAACATTCATATAGCATTTACTATATGCCAGGCACATTGCTAAGTGCTTTATAAATATCTTATTTGATTGATGCTTATAACAACCTAGACAGGTAGGTGCTGTTATTATCCTCATTTTACAGATGAGGAATTTATTTTTCTTATTTATGCATGTTTATTTATGGAAAAAAAAGAGAGAGAATGGGTGATCCTCTGTGTGTGTGTGTGTGTGTGTGTTACACACACACACACAAATATGTTTCTTGTCTCAAACCAGACCAACACACCATTTCCCTGCCATTTCCTTTTTTTTTTGTATTTTTAATTTAAACTTATTTATTTTTTAGTTTTCAACATTTACTTCCACAAGATTTTGAATTTCAAATTTTCACCCCATCTTGCCCCTCCCCCACTCCAAGAGGGCATGCATTCTGAATACCTCTTCCCTAGTCTGCCTTCTCTCTATCTCTCCCCCCTTCTCTTATCCCCTTCCCCTTCTATTTTCCTGTAGGGCAGGATAGACTTCTGCACCCCATTTCCTGTATTTCTTATTTCCCAGTTGCATGTGAAAACATTTTTTTAAATATGTGTTTTTAAAACTTTGGGTTCCAAATTTTCTCCCTTACTCCCACCACACCCACCCTCATTGAAAAGGCAAGCAACTCAATATAGGTTATACATGTTGCAGTTATGGAAAACACTTCCATAGTAGACATGTTGAAAAACTCTATTTCCCTTAATCCTATCCTGCCCCCCCATTTATTCAATTCTTTCTTTTGACCCTGTCCCTCATCAGAAGTCTTTGCTTCTGATTACCCCCTTTCCCAATCTGCCCTCCTCCCTATCATCCACTTGCTCTCTTGTCCTCTTCCCTCCCCCATTTTCCTGTAGGGTAAGACAGATTTCCATACCCAATTGAATGTGTATGTTATTCCTCCTCCTTAAGCCAAATCCTATGAGAATAAGATTCCCATTCCCTCTCACCTTCCCCTTTCCCCTCCACTGTAAGAGCTTTTCTTTCTGTTTTTTTTGTGAGATAATTTACCCATTCTACCTCTCCCTTTCTTCTTCTCCTAGTATAATCCCCTCTCATCCCTTAATTTTATTCACCAGATATGACCCCTTAATATTCAACTCACCCTATGCCCTCTATCTATCTATCTATGCATCTATCTATACATACATATAATTTTTCCCTCCAACTACCCTAATACTGACAAAGGTCTCATGAGTTATAATATCATCTTTCCATGCAGGAATGTAAACAGTTCAACTTAATAAGTCTCTTATGATTTCTCTTTCCTGTTTACCTCTTCATGTTCCACTTGAGTCTTGTATTTGAAAGTCAAATTTTCTATTCAGCTCTGGTCTTTTCATCAAGAATGCTTGAAAGTCCTCTATTTCACTGAATGACCATTTTTTCCCCTGAAGGATTATACTCAGTTTTGCTGGGTAGGTGATTCTTGGTTGTAATCCTATCTCCTTTGCCCTCCAGAATATTATATTCCATGCCCTGTGTCCTTTAATGTAGAAGCTGCTAAATCTTGTGTTATCCTGATTGTGTTTCCACAGTACTTGAATTGTTTCTTTCTGGCAGCTTGTAATATTTTCTCCTTGACCTGGGAACTCTGGAATTTGGCTACAATATTCCTAGGAGTTTTCCTTTGGGGATCTCTTTCAGGAGGAGATCTGGATTCTTTCAATTTCTATTTTGCCCTCTGGTTCTAATATCAGGGCAGTTTTCCTTGATAATTTCTTGAAAGATGATGTCTAGGCTCTTTTTTTGATCATGGCTTTCAGATAGTCCAATAATTTTTAAATTCTCTCTCCTGGATCTATTTTCCAGGTCAGTTGTTTTTCCAATGAGATATTTCACATTGTTTTCTAATTTTTCATTCTTTTGGATTTGTTTTACAGTGTCTTGATTTCTCATAAAGTCACTAGCTTCCAATTGCTCTATTCTAATTTTTAAGGAAGTATTTTCTTCAGTAATCTTTTGGACTTCCTTTTCCATTTGGCCAATTTTGCTTTTTAGGGCATTCTTCTCCTCATTGACTCTTTGGACCTCTTTTGCCATTTGGGTTAGGCTATTTTTTAAGGTGTTATTTTCTTCAGTATTTTTTTGGGTCTTGTTGACTTGCTTTTCATGATTTTCTTGCATCACTCTCATTTCTCTTCCCAGTTTTTCCTCTACTTCTGTTACTTGCTTCTCAAAATCCCTTTTAAGCTCTTCCAAGGCCTGAGAGTGATCCATATTTTTCTTGGAGGCTTTGGATGTAGGAGCTTTGACTTCATTGTCTTCTTCTGGTTGTATGTTTTGATCTTCTTTTTCACCAAAGTAAGATAATATAGTCTGACTGTTTTTGCACTGCTTGCTCATGATCCCAGCCAATTACTTGAGTTTTAAACTCTTTGTTAAGGTAAAAGTCTGCTTCCAATGTGGAGAATGTACTGTCCCAAGCTTTGGGGTTTTGTACAACTGTTTTCAGAGATACTTGTAGGGACCTGTAAATTTTCAGTTCTTCCAAGGTGGTATGAAAAGGGGTGAGGTGTTTACTCTTTTCCTGGTCTGTGCTCTGGTCTATTAGACCACAAGCACTCTTTTCTGTCCTGGAACTGTGAGGAGGTTTTTTCTCCACAGCCACTAGAAGCTCCACCATGCCAGCACACCTCCTCGCCCCAAGACTTCTGTCTAGAACTGTGACCCAGGTCCAAGCACGGACAAAGCAAGAGATTCCCGCCTCAGCACTGGTAAAGAGATCCCTGCATTCCCTCTCTGACCAGCCACTCAATTCCCCCTCAGTCTGTGGGCTGGAAGTTGAGGACGCAGCCACAGCCCCAGCGCCTGCACTCTATGGTTGGTGCTCTGTGCTCTGGACCTGGCTTTGAGACCTAGCTCCTCTCTCACTACAGAAACAGACTTTCCCCACTAACCTTCTAAGTTGTCTTTGGCGTTCATGGGTTGAGAAGTCTGGAATTTGCCCCAGCTTCCTGTGATTCAGTCCTCTGAGGCCTGCTCCTGGTTTGCTGTGGCCTGTGCGCCCATGCCACACTGCGCTCTGCTCTCAGCCTGGTGCAATATTCCTTTCCGATCAATCATCCAGATTGTCTTAGGCTGGAAATTTGCTTCACTCTGTCTTTTTGTGAGTTCTGCTGCTTTAGAATTTGTTTAGAGCCATTTTTTATAGGTATTTGGAGGGGTTTGGGGGAGAGCCCAAGCAAGTCACTGATTGCACTCTGCAATCTTGGCTCCGCCTCCTCCCTGCCATTTCCAAACCACACCTCCAGCTACTTACTCAGTGTCCCATTGCCACCCTTCCACCCTTTTCCCAGTTTATTTAAGTGTTCCTCTAACTGAAAGTAAGATCTTTTGAGGACAAACACTGTCTTGTTATTTGTATCTCCAGTCTTAGTATGGTGCATGGCAAATAGTATGCCCTTAATACATGATTTTTCATCCTTCCTGATGATGGTCTGATAGTGAACAGTGTCTCATCTAAAATTTATCCTAAGCTTCTTGTCAGAAACAGTTTTCTTTTTTCTTTTCTTTTTTAAATTATATTTTATTTTTTCTCATTTACATGTAAAGACAATTTTTAACATACATTTAAAAAAAATTTGAGTTCCAAATTTCCTGTCTCTTTTTCTCACCTTTCCCCTTACTGACACAGTAAGCAATTTGATATAGGTTATTCACATTCAGTCACGTAAGATATTTTAGTCATTTTGTGAGAAAAGACAGACCCAAAAAAAAAAATGAAAAAAGACAGTAAGTGAATAATAGTATGCTTTGATCTTCATTCAGACTTTATCAGTTCTTTCTCTGGATGTGGATAGCATTTTTCATTGTGAGTCCTTTCAAATTGTCTTAGATTATCGTATTCTTTAAAATAGCTAGGTTATTCATAGGTGATCATGGTACACCATTGCTCTTACTGTGTACAAGGTTCTACTGGTTCTGCTCAATTTACTTTGCATCAATTAATATATCTTTCCAGATTTTTTCTGAAATCATTTTGCTCTTCATTTCTTATTCCATTACAATCATGTACCACAAAATTGTTCAGCCATTCCCCAATTGATGGGCATCCCCTAAATTTCCTATTCTCTGCTACCACAAAAAGAGATACTATAAATATTTGTGTATAAATAGGTCCTTTACCCTCCTGTTTTTCCTTTTTGGGATGCAGATCTTATAGTGATATTGCTGGATCAAAGAGTATGCACAGTTTTATCACCCTTTGAACATAGTTTCAAATTGCTCTCCAGAATGGTTGGATCAGTTCGCAACTTCACCGACAGTGCATTATTAATGTCCCAATTTTCCCACACCCCCTCCAACATTTATTATTTTCCCTTTCTCTCAGATTAGCCAATCTGATAAGTGTGAGGAGTCATCTCAGAATTGTTTTAATTTGCATTTCTCTAATCAATAGTGATTTAGCACATTAGATAGATAGATAGATAGATAGATAGATAGATAGATAGATAGATAGATAGCTTGATTTCTTCATCTGAAAACTGCCTGTTCATATCTTTTGACCATTTATCAATTGAGGAATGACTTTTATTCTTCTACTTTTGAGTAAATCCTCTATATATCTAAGAAATGAGGCCTTTATCAAAAATACTGACTATAAAAATTATTTCCAGCTGTCTGCTTTCCTCTTAATCTTGGCTGCATTATTTTTTTTTTGGTACAAAACCTTTTTACTTCAATATAATCAGAACTGTCCATTTTACATCAAATAATGATTTCTACTTCTTGTTTGGTCACAAATTCTTCCCTTCTAGGTAGATCTGACAGGTGACCTATTCCTTGCTCTCCTAATTTGCTTATGATAGCACCCTTTTTGTTTAAATCATGTACCCATTTTCATCTTATCTTGGTATATACAGTGTTAGATGTTGATTTATACCTAGTTTCTACCATAGTTTTCTAGTTTTCCCAGCAGTTTTTGTCAAATAGTGAGTTCTTGCCCAAAATCCGGGGATCTATGGTTTTATCAAACACTACATTACTATGGTCATTTATTACTGAGTCTTGTGTATCTAATCTATTTCACTGATCCACCACTCTATTTCTTGATCAGTACCAGATAGTTTTGCTGACTGTCACTTTATAATATAGCTTGAGATACAGATGAGAAAATTAAGGTAGACAGAGGTCAAACAACTTGTCCAGGGTCACACAATCAGTAAATGCCTGGGGCTAGATTTGAACTCAGGTCTTCCTGATTCCAACCCCACTGTACTATCTTATCTACTCTACCACCTAGTTGCCTTTATATGTAGTAAAACTTCATTAATAGAAGCTTAGAGTGCAAAGTCAAAAGACAGGAAGATAATCAGAAGTGAACAGAGGTAATAATAACATCTAACTCTTGGAATTGTTCTGGATATCAAGTGAGATAATGCATTTAAAATTCTTTGCAAACCTTAGAACACTTTACGTGTATATGCACTGACTATGGGCAGATGATACTTTCATATGGGATATAATTCTTGGCCTCAAGGAACTTAAACTCAAGTAAGGAGATAAAATGTCAACATGGCTAATTGTAAGGCAAAATAATACATGATAGATGTAATATTAAAAATAAATAAACTGGTATTTGAGCTGAAAAGGGGTGCTTACTATCCAGGGGATCAGAGAAAGTGTTGTATATAGTAGGTTCCATGAAAGGATAGAAAAGAATTCAACTGATGAAAAAGAAAAAGGAGGGATTTTCAGGGACCAATTTGAGCAAAGGCACAAGGAAATAAAATACTGTGAATTAGGGTAGTTCAGTTTGGGTCATGGAAAGGAGTATTATAAGAAAATATGGAAAACATATGGTAGTTTCAGATATTGTAGAATGTTGAATTCTAGGTAAAGGAAGCTGAACTTAGGTGACAAAAATCCACTAAATAGTTTTGAGTAGACAATTTAAGGAGACATGACCAGATCTATACATACTTCCAAAATTCAAGGATTCATGGTGTTGCTACTTATCTACCAATACAGTAATGAGCCCAAGTTCCTTCTAACACTAAACCCATGATTAAATTATCCCTTTAGAACTTAGTGAATCATCTTTGAGAGTCAAGTCCATTAAGCATTACTGTGGCTAAACAACAACAACAACAACAACAAAATAAAACATGACATCTTATGACTAACAGGATGATAGATCTTTTTTTTTAAACATATCTAAGCTAGTCCTTTTACTAGGCATATAATTCATCACTAAGCTGGTATTGAATAATAATAGCATTTATATAGTGCTTTAAGCTTTAAAACTTTACAAATACTATCCAATTTTATCCATACTATAATTTTGGGAGGCAGGTGCTATTATCATCATCCCCATTTTTTAAATGAGGAAACTGAAGCAGGCAGAAGTAACACGACTTGCCTAGAGTCACTAGTAAATAAATGTTTCAAGCGCTATTTGGACTCAGATCTTCCTAACTTGAGGTTTAGTGGTCTCTCCACTGTCTTTCCATCTTGATATGACTTGCTAGAGCTTATACTTGACTGCTGTAGCCTTTAAGAAACTAGGATTGTCTCCACCCCACAGTGAGAAATGAGCAAGGGACTTTAACTGTAAGCTATGCTCAAGAAAGGTTATTCTGATAGTACTGTAAGGATAGACTGGAGAAGAGGCAGGAGGAGAACTTTTAGGCCAGGGCTTATTAACCTGGCTACATTTCATTGAGTCCATGAACTTCGATGGGAAAATATATCTTTATTTAAATATACTTGGATTCCTTTGCAATCTTCTTTATTATATTTTATACATTTAAAATCATTCTGAGAAGAGGATTGCTCATAAGCTTAACCAGACAAGGGGTCTCTGACACAAAAAAATTAAGATCCCCCTATTTGGAGAGAAAAACCTTTTTGGAGACTATTGTAATATAACAGGTAATGAGGGTTTTTGTTGATGGCAGCAGTAGACATAGAAAGGAGTGGATAAAAGCACAGTAAAATAGACTCTAAGTAGATCCTTGCTGAATAGGTGGAAAGTCTACTTCTAATTCTTTTCTGAATGCCTATAGATTTTTAACTGTAAATTCATGTGCTAGTCTCTAAGTTACAGATGGGTTGTAGTCCAAAAATGTGTTCCAAAGTTCAGTGCTTGAATTTAGCAATGTGTTTTCCCATAAAATAATGTTTTATTCTATGGTATATTTACAAGTTTTTAAAAGTAGAAAACATTGGTAAAGATACTATAAAGATAGGTTCCTTTAAATATAAAATAAAACAACTTAATATTTAGAATTACAAAGTCAATTAATAGCCAACAAACATTTAGTAAATACCTATGATGTGCCATCCTTGGACAATAGAAGTCATTTTAAACCATATTAGACTTGCAGATATGTTGCAGAAGGCTGATTGGAAAGATGAAATGAGAACAGGGAACCTGATGTAGCCATGGTTTGGTTATGTGCTTCACAGTAAAAGGTGAATCAGATATAGGTTGGGAAGGGTCAGCATTTCCTGTGATTAATGAAGCTTCAGTTATAAACCCTGCCATTGACTTTGTTTAAATATTTTTTTTCACTTAACAAGCATTTATTTTTCTCTTCCTTTCCCTTCCACCCTGTGGAAGGTAGGGAGGGGAAAAACAAATATGTAACAAATAGTCAAGAATAACAATATTGGCCATGTCAGGAAATGTCTTTCTCATTCAGCATATTTAGTCCATCACTTCTCTGTTAGGAGATGTGTAGCATTCTTCTTAACCAGTCCCCTAGAATTGGAGCTGATCATCACATTAATAAGAAGTCTTGCCTTTCAAAGTTGTTCATTTTCACAATATTGCTGTTATTGTATTGTTTTCCTGATTCTGCTTACCTTATGCTGCTCAGTTGATATAAGCCTTCCCAGCTTTCTCTGAAACTGTCCCTCTCTGAAACTGTCCCTTTTGTCATTTTTTTTTTTACTGCACAATGGTATTACCTTAAATTCACATGAGGTATTATGTTCAGCCATTCCCTTATTGTTGGATACCTCTTGGTTTCTAGTTCTTAGCCACCAAAAAAAAAAATCTAGCATCTATAATGCATACACATACATATACACATTTTTACTTTATATTTGAGTACTTTTCTTCTTTCTTTGATCTCTTCAGAGTATAGACATATTAGTATTCTTTCAGGGTCAAAGGGTGAAGATGTTTTAGTAATTTGGAGAGCACAGTTCCAAATGCCTTTCCAGAACAGCTGGAGGAATTGAGAGAATCACCAACAGTGCATTAATGTGCTGGTTTTCCTGCAACTCCTCCAACATTTGTCATTTTCTTGTTTTCCTCTCAAATTTGCCAATCTAATGTTTCTGTATTAAGATTTACTTTAATTTGCATTTTTCAAATTATTAATGATTTGAAGCATTTTTTATATGGCTATATATATAGTTTGTATTTCTTCCTTTGAGAATGGCCTGTTCACATACTTTGATCATTTATCACTTGAGGAATTTGCCGTTGACTTCTGAATGAACTGCGGAAGTTTGGGGACTGCTTGCCTTTACAGTTTTATCACATTTTTTTTCCAGTACTTTAATTAGTCTTTAAAGTATGCAAAGATTGCCAGAAGGTGAAAAGCACAATATACAAAACTGGCCGTGGAAACTAAAGCTACTGAAAATTTACATGTGTCATCTACAATTTAGAAGCCTGCAATGTTTTATCTCAACATCTGAATTTATTTTTCTCTCTCCTATTGCTGCTAGAACCGTGCCTTGCACATAGTATGTTCTAGGTAAATATTTCTTGAATGAGTATAAGGTAAGAGGGAGACAAATATTATAAAAGCATTCATATTTCATTGTAGGGAATACCTGTGTCTCAAAGAGTTAAATAGCTTTCCTAAATCACACTAAGTATAAAATCCAAAACTAGAATTGATGTGTTTTGACTAAGAAGCTGATGCCCTTTCTGTTAAATTATGCTTGCCACCTTAATAACAACATTTGTTTTCATTTTTTGTCTTCAGAAAAGCTCTTCTCATAGGATCAGATATTATAATATCATTCACTCATTATACAGTTTTAAATATAAAAGGAAAAACATTATCTCAAGCAAACTCCTAAATTAATTCTACTCCTTTCTATTTTGTTTTAGGATTGCCATTTAACTTTGCAAAATATCATGGGATGTAGTTCCTAGGAAGGTATTTTATAGCTTAGGAATGTATGATCTTTCCCCACCTCAGATGTGTCTATGACAAACTAAGAAATATTTTTCTCTGTCTCAGTAGAATAAATGATGTAATATTATAACTGTAAACAGTTTTTTTAATTTTCATGTATAAAATTGGTTCTCCAAACTTTTCATAGTTCTCTGAATCTGTCAAATTTTGATTATCTATTAAAGCAAAATAATTGTTAGTTGTAGGTTGTGGCTCTGAGAAAAAAAAGTTTCACAAATATTTTAGCCTACGTGTTGCCCCACTTGGATTCAGGTATAAATAGAGATTTGGGGGTTGTTCGTTCCCAGCTGCATACCCCATAATATTTAATTACATTTTATGTCCTGTTCTGCTTAAATAAATGAATGACCTTCATTAGAAACTCCCTAGTGCTTAATCTCAGCATATCTTCCTGTCTCTAAGTGTACTAAAATTCTGGGTAAAATTTGAATTTCATCATAAAATGTATTTTATATATTCTGTATACATTTACTTTTTTTCAGAAATGTTATGATCTGTGTTATTTCTAAGGGCTTTTGTTTAATCCTACACATTACCTTTATGATATTTGGAATTTTCTTAGGGCTTGTTATTTGTGTGTTTTAGTTTGTTTTCTTGCTTTAAAAAATTTTAAAAAAAGTAACAGTGCAATATTATACTCAGTGCAGTAAGCTAGCATTAGAAAACTTCTTTTCTGGGAGCTTACTTCTGGTAGGCCATAAGGCAGGGGCATTTTTTTCTCCCCAAGGCAACTGTTGGCCTTGTACCTCTCCTTGTGGTCCTCCAGTAACCTATAATAATCATCCTTAAGATCTTTCATGACTGTACTTGTGGTCAAACTGTCTTTTGTTTCCCTTCCATTCAACTATACATGTGAGTAAACACATACCTATGTGCACATATATGGATATGTATATACTTACATGTCTATGGATACATATATATGTGTGTGTATGCATATGTATTATGCCTATATATACATACTTATGGGCACACATATATTTCATCCACAGGTGAAAAATGGCTGAACAGTGTAGACATTGGCCTCTTTACTGTTCCTCAAACAAAACACTCAGTCTCCTGACTCTAGGCATTTGGTTTTCTGTCCCCTATACCTGGAATACCCTCTTTCCTCATCTCTGGCTCCTAGATTCCCTGGCTTCCTTCAAGCCTTAGCTAAAATCCTACATTCTACAAGAAGACCTTTCTGATCCCCCTTAATGCTAGTACCTTCCCTCTGAGATTAGCTCTGATTTATCCTATATGGCAGATGAAAAATGTAATAACTGAAGAAACAAAAGTTTGAGCTTCTGAGCATATTGATTTAGTAAACAGTGTATGCCAATTGTCCAACAAATTGGGACCAGCAGCTTACCTCAGCTTTGACACTGTACCTAAATATGGGGGGGGGCAGCATTTTATGCATTAAAAACAATCAAATAAGACCAATTAATTAAAATAACACAATTAACCAGCATATAAAATTGGGTAATCTGATTTCTGATTGGAGGAAATAAGGATGTCACAAGTGCAACCTTCAGCCTCTACATTAATGATACATTTGATGAGATAACCACGGTCACACAGCAAATATAAGCCAGATTCGAGATTGGAATCCAGGCCATCTTGATTCAGAGGCCAACTCTCTATCCACTATACCATTCAGCCTCTCTCATTTATTAAATTCATTTAGTTCCTAGGCTAGAAAATTGTATTATCTTTTCTTTACTTATGATAGCATTGAAAATCATCCTCAAAATCCCTATATAATATGTGTCTTAGGTGCTTTACAGGGTTGTCATAAAATAAAATGTAGGTAGAGCTATAGATATTACAAACAGATGTTTGCTTTTCTTAGTCTTAAGGTTACCCAGGAAATAGGATTTAAGTTATTTTTTTCTCAGTCATCCACACAGTGTTTCACACCTGACAATTTTTCTTCCAAAAATTCATCCTGTCTAAAACTCTTAGAGATTTTAGGCCTTTCCTTTTCTTCTATGCTGGATATAAATCTTGTACAGGTCTATTTCATGCTGCTATATGTGATCTTATGCCAATACTGTATAACCCATAAAATGGAAATATCAAGAATGGAGAGCAGCTTGGAATGAATTAGTCATATCTAAATATTCAAACTGTCTCAAAGTTTAATACCAAGAATGTATAGCCATCTGGACTCTCTTTCAAATTTAAGACACTAAAAGAAAGCTCCTAGCTGGCCAGTTCTCAGCTTCCCACAAAAGGAGTATTCATGAAGGGGAATAAATGCCTTATATTATTAGTTATGTTGAATTATTTAGAGGTCTACCACATGAGAACATAAGACTATGAGAGTGGTAGCATTGGCTGAAAACTTAGGTTTATCCAGTCCAGCATTTTTTTTTTCTGAGAGTGGCACCAGGAAATGTTGAATGGAAGGTTGTGGTAATGACATTTTTATTACAGGTGAAACACTTCCCTTGGTGAACCTCAACTTGACCTTAAAAACCATTAAACATACTTGAGTTTGTATTTTTTAGCCAATAACATATCCACAAAAAAGTAGCAAAAAAAGTGAAGTACTTTCAGTGGCATGATATGTAGAAGATGGATCCCAGCTATGGTTACTTTCAACATTCTCTGGTGTGTCTATAAAGAGAACCTTTTCTCTATCTGTTTCAAAACCCGAAAAATTACTCCTTTCCCTACAAGCATATAGATGAACAGGTAAAGTGATGTTGCTATTTTACATGTCTTAGTTCACCTATTTCTAGTAGCCGGGTATATGAGATTGACTTAGAGAGATTCACTGGCTATAGCATGCAAGTAGAATATTCAATCTTTTAGGCATTTTTAGGTAGTAAATTTTTCTCTTCCTTTAAGAAATTGCAGAAATTCCATTTTCTTTTCTTGTGTTTTCCAGTTGCTTTTTTTAAAACACATTTTTCTTTTGTCTTTCAGCCTTTTCTAGTTACTTCTACTTCCTGTGGGTCTCACCTTGATTTTTTTTAAGTCTTTATCAAAATCAAGGAATCTGCTTAAAGAATGTTTCTGAGTTCCTCTTTATAGGAAATCTTCATTAGGTTTCTTTTTGCCCTATTTGGCTGGTGGTTGAGAGAGGGCTTAGAGAATAAAATTCATCTAGTTCTACAAGGTAAGTCCAAAGCTCAATGATTAAGACCTGGAAAATGGAAAATAATAATTACAGTAGGCAATGTAAGAGTCTATATGGATGAAAAAGATATAGACAAACCACTATGATGTAACCACAGGGGCTAACTGAGGAATTAAAGAATAAAAAGAGAGGGGTAGATTTTTGTCAGGTGAGAAAACTACAAAAGTGCTAAGTAAAGAAAAGATAATATAATTTTCTAGCCTAGGAACTAAATGAATTTAATAAATTGAGAGAGGCTGAATGGTATAGTGGATAGAGAGTTGGCCTCTGAATCAAGATGGCCTGGATTCCAATCTTGACTCTGGCTTATATTTGCTGTGTGACCGTGGTTATCTCATCAAATGTATCATTAATGTAGAGGCTGAAGGTTGTACTTGTGACATCCTTATTTCCTCCAATCAGAAATCAGATTACCCAATTTTATATGCTGGTTAATTATTTTGTTTTAATTAATTGGTCTTATTTTATTAATTGTTTTTAATGCATAAGAAGCTGTCCCCCCCCCCTCCATATTTAGGTACAGTGTCAAAGCTGAGGTAAGCTACTGGTCCCAATTTGTTGGACAATTGGCATACACTGTTTATTAAATCAATATGCTCAGAAGCTCAAACTTTTGTTTCTTCAGTTATTACATTTTTCATCTGCCATACAGGATAAATCAGAGCTAATCTCAGAGGGAAGGTACTAGCATTAAGGGGGATCAGAAAGGTCTTCTTGTAGAATGTAGGATTTTAGCTAAGGCTTGAAGGAAGCCAGGGAATCTGGGAGCCAGAGATGAAGAAAGAGGGTATTCCAGGTACAAGGGACACAAAATCAAATGCCTAGAATCAGGAGACTGAGTGTTTTGTTTGAGGAACAGTAAAGAGGCCAATGTCTACAATGTTCATGTAGAGTACATGGAGGGGAATAAATTATAAGAATGGAAAGGCAGGAAAGTGTTGGGTTATTAAAAGTTTTGAAAGTCAGACAATTTTATATCTGGAAATATTTGGGAGCCACTTGGGTTTATTGAATAGAGGGATAACATTGTCAGACTTGTGTTTAGGAAGATTGATTTGACAGTTGAGTGAAAGATAGACTATAGTGGGAAGACCTGTGGTAGGTAGAGAGATCAACTAGAATGTTATTACAATAGTCTATATGGGAGGTGATGAGGACTTGAACCATGGAAGTGGCAGTGTCAGATGAGAGATGGGAGGTTACACAAGAAGTATAAGAAAATAGAATTGACTGGATGTGGTAACAGATTGGATATGGGGTGAGGGTGATAGAGGGGGGAAGTGAGGATTAGACCTAGGTTGTAAGCTTGAATGATTGGTTATATAGTTATAACCTCTATAAAAAAGGAAAGATTATAAGAGGAAAGGGCATGGGTGGAAAGATGATAAGTTTCGTTTTAGATGGATTGAATTTAAGATATCTATAGGACATCAGTTTGCTATGTCTAATAGACAGTCAGAGATGCAACAGTGATAGGCGGAAGAGAGAGTAAGAAAGTAGATATGAGAATCATTACAAGAGAGATGATAATTGAATTTTTGAGAACTGATCACCAAGAAAATTATTGTAGAAGAAGAAAAGGCAGCCCAGGATAGAGCCTTGGGGACATACCTCTTTCTTTAGCTGTTAATATCCTTGAGTGCAGGATCTGTGACCTGTTTCTTAGTATTGACAATGCCACACACAGTGCACAAATTAGGGTTCCATTTTTTCCCAGATCACCTGCAGCATTTGTCATTTTCTTTTTCTGTCATGTTAGTCAATCCGAGAGGTGTGAGGTGGTATCTCAGAGTTTTTTTAATTTGCATTTCTCTAATCAGTAGTGATTTGGAACATTTGTCATGTTGTTCTTGATAATTGATTTCTTCTTCTGAATACTGCCTGTTCATACCCTTTGATCATTTATCAACTGGGAAATGGCTCTCACTTTTTTCATAATTTGGCTCAGTTTTCTATGTATTTGATAAATGAGGACTTTTTCAGAACAACTTGATGCAAAAATGTTGTAAAGATTTTTTTTTCTAATTTGAGCTGCATTGGTTTTGTTTGTACAAAAGCGTTTTCATTTTATGTACTCAAAATATTCTATTTTATTTCCTCTAGTGTCCCCTGTCTCTTGTTTGGACTATTGTTTATTGTGCATCTAATTTATTCCACTGATCCACTACTCTATTTCTTAGCTAGTACTACATTGTTTTGATGATTACCACTCTGTTATATAGTTTGAAATCTGGAATTATAAGGTCACCTTTCTTAACTTTTTTAATGTATTCCCCTGATATTCTCGACCTTTTATTATCTCACATAAATTTTGTTATTATTTTTCCAGGTGTATAAAATAATTATTCAGTAGTTTGATTTGTATGATGTTGAATAAGTAAATTAATGTAGGTAGAATTGCCATTTTTATCATATCGGTTCAACCTACCCTTGGGTGGTTAATATTTCACCAATAGTTTAGATCTGTTTTTGTGTGAAAAGTGTTTTATAATTGTGTTTATGTAATCCCTGGGTTTGTCTTATCAGGTAGCATGCCAGGTATTTTGTGAGTCTGCAGTTCTTTTAAGTGGAATTTCTGTTTCTACTTCTTGCTGTTGGGCTTTGTTGGCCATGCATAGAAATGGTTATGACTTATATGGGTTTGTATTATACACTGAAACTTTGCTAAAGTTGTTAATTATTTCAACAACTTTTTAAACTTGATTTTCTAGGGTTCTCTAAGCATGCCATCATGTTGTCTGCAAAGAGTCATATTTTTGTTTCCTTGTTGCATATTTTTATTCCTTCAATTTCTTTTTCATCTGTTATTGCTATAACTAGTATTTCTACTATAATACCTGAGATCTGTAGCTTAGACTACTTGAAGGCAAATAGCTTATTATTTATTTTGAGTTTCAACATTCTTTCACTTATACTTGTTCTGTTCTTCCAAGTCTGAAGATCATTCTCTTTGGCAGAGAAAACATACGGAAAATGATTAAAAAATATTTCTACATTTTCCCACATTACCCAGTCTCTCTCTCTCTCTCTCTCTCTCTCTCTCTCTCTCTCTCTCTCTCTCTCTCTCTCTCTCTCTCTCTCTCTCTCTCTCTCTCTTTCTCTCTCTCTCTTTTATTTTTTTTAAAGGGAATAGGCTGTGATAGTAGAAGAATTGGATTTTGGAATCAAAGAGGCACATGGTCAAAAGCTGTGTTTGATGCTCAGCAATGCAATTTTGGACAAATCACTTAATATTGCAAAACCTCAATTTTCATATCCGTAAAAAAGGAACTATTGTAAGGATCAAACGAGGAAACACAAAGCATAAAGCCACTATATTAATGCTATATATAATTACTTTTAATAATAATGCTATTCTATAAGACCTTTTATTCTGATAATTCTGAATCCCATTCTATCAAGTCATCAATGATACTTATGAGATCAAAGATTACTCATTTTATTAGTATTTTTAGGTAACCTCATTTATTACTGTACTTTGTGCATTTCTGAATGAGAGTGGTACAGTGGAAAGACTGCTGGGTTTGGATTCAAGAGTATGGTCTTATCTAGCACAGGGTGGGAGGGAGGGAGATAGTTCAGAACTTAAAATGTGACAAAAAAATAAATTAAGTTAAATTTTTTAAAAAGTTCAGATCTTAGCTCTGCCACTTACAACCCATATGTTCTTGGGCAAGCTACCTCACATCTCTTTGCTTTAATTTCCTCATCTGTAAAATGAGGACGCTTGATAAGATAGGCTCTGAGATGCCTTCTAGCTTTAAATCTGTGATCATAGGTCATTTGAGGCCATGTGTTTTACTGTTGGAACAGCTCCTGAATTATTGATTTGCCCTACTTATAGTCTTATGTTCAATTTACCACTTTTTCCTAGAGGCTACCTCTAGAATCTGACACTTGTGAATGTGATTTTCCCTTTCCCTTCATTGTCAGATGAAATTGAATTTGATCAAGTTTATAAGACTTCATAAAATATATTTTACCAACACTTACTAGGTTTATTCCATTTCTGAAGAAGAGTCCATCATTCCTATATTTTAATATATGAGCTAGACAATCCCTTCCTTTGACACCATCCTCTTAATCAACTGCTCACTTTCCAAATTTGCCTTTCTCCTAAGAACCTCTGGTTCAGTCAGTAGCAGTAAAGAAAACACTTTTCTTCCCTGAAATATCAGCTTCTTACACAAAATCACTAGCTAACATCCAGTATTTTTGGATCATACATCTTATATCCCCAATCTTACATCCCCAAGTCAATCAGAGGGCATGGAGATTTCTCATTAGGTTCAACAAGTTTCTGGAGATTGCCCTTCACAGCCCAGATATGTTCCCTAAAAAGACAGCACACCTTTTTGTGGTTCATATCAAATGAACAGAGGGCTGCCTTATTAATCCTTGTTAGATTATCATTATTCATCACAACTGTATGGTCTCTCATGATTATTGGGTAACCTCTATTCTACAGAGCAGAAGTTGCTTCCTCCTCAGGAGGTTTATTTTCACCAACTAAAGGAGCAGCTTTATACCTAGGCATCTAGGTATTGTGCTGCCTGGGATGATGGACTGGGAATCAAGAAAATCCCAGTTTGAATCCTGCCTCAGAACTTATTAGGAATCTCACCATAGGACACTCAACTCAGCCTGGATCCTTCATTTATAAAATACAAATAATAATATCAACTGCCTTGCAGAGTAGTTGTGAAGAACAAAAGAAATTGTATAAAGCACTTTGAAATCCTTAATTTCCTATGTAAATATTAGGTATTATTACATTTCTATTACCTTCCAACCTCTTTAATAAGGTATGATGTACCTCTACCTCTTTAATGTCTTTTTACTTTACTTTCCATTGTTTTTGGGTGAGAGATGGAGGAGGCCCCATGGAAGTGTTTAAGAAGAAAGGAACAGCTGAGTTGGACCTTGAAATGAGAGAAAGAATTCAACAGATTGAAATTGTAGCATGGTTAGAGGAATATGGGGTGATATATGTTCCACTTCTGGAGGTTGGTAGAACTACCAGTGCAGTGCCCTTTGCATTATGCCACCTAGCTAGAGGAATAATCTTGTAGAGTACTTTGGAAGACGCTTAAATACATTAACATAAAAGTTCCACATGGATATGCTGTGAGATTATCTGATTATAATGTAAATGTTTATGTGGTAATGAAAAGAATGTAGTATAAAAAAGTTCAATTTTTTTCTTCAATCTTTACTGAAGACTATGTTAAGGCAATCCACGTCTGAATATCTTTAAAGATATAGAATATCTCTACAGATAGGTCAAATGTTTTAATTTGTCAAAAAATATTGGTTTTACAGTGTGTTTTAATAGTTCATTAATTACTAGTAGTTGACTGTTCATTATTTAATAAGTAGTTCATTAAAGAATAGAAATATAAAGACCGATTAAGATAGAGAAATAATTGAGTAGAAAGAAATTTTCTTGAGTAAGAGGTAACTAGTAATGGAGTTAAGACTCAGGATGAGTAGGTCCTATCAGCTTGTCCTTTCTGCTGCTTGCTTTTGTTACTGTTTTGGTTTTTAAACTGTGAATGGAGAGTAAGAAATAATCAAGTTTGACAGAAGATTACTGAGGAAAAGACTGTCATATTACCTCCATTTTCTTACCTTGTATGATTCTCTACAGCTCTTTTCTCTATGATGCAATGATTCTGGGTCACATTTCTATTTAACATTTTATTTTTTTATGATACTTTAATTTTTTAATCTTTAAAATGTATTTATTATTGATTTTCAACATTTACTTCCACAAGGTTTTGAATTTCAAATTTTCACCCCATCTTGTTCCTCATCCCACCGCAAGATGGCATGAATTCTGAATATCCCTTCCCCTAGTCTGCCCTCCCTTCTATCTCTTCCCTGCTTCTCTTATTCCTTTCCCCTTCTACTTTCCTGTAGGGCAGGATAGATTTCCATACCCCATTTCCTGTATTTCTTATTTCACAGTTGCTTATGAAAACATTTTTTTAAACATGTGTTTTTACAACTTTGGTTTCCAAATTTTCTCCCTTCCTCTCTCCCCACCCACCCTCATTGAAAAGGCAAGCAACTCAATATAGGTTATACATGTGCAGTTATGCAAAACACTTCCATAGTAGTCATGTTGTGAAAAACTAACTCTATTTCCCTCTATCCTATCCCCCCCCCCATTTATCCTATTCTTTCTTTTGACCTTGTCCGTCCTCAGAAGTGTTTGCTTCTGATTACCCCTTTTCCCAATTTGCCCTCCTGTTTATCATTCCCTTGCTCTCTTTCCCCCTTCTCCCCCTATTTTCCTGTAAGGTAAGACAAATGTCCATACCCAATTGAGTGTGTATGTTATTCCCTCCTTAAGCCAAATCCTATGAGAATAAGATTCCTCATTCCCTCTCACCTTCCCCATTTCCCTCCACTGTAAGAGCCTTTTCTTGTTTTTTGTGAGATAATACCCATTCTACCTCTCCCTTTCTCTTCTCCTAGTGTAATCCTCTCTCACCCCTTAATTTTATTCTCCAGATATGACCCCTTCATCTTCAACTCACCCTGTGCCCTCTATCTATCTATAACTATATATATACATACATATAATTTTTTCCTCCAACTACCCTAATACTGACAAAGGTCTCATGAGTTATAAATATCATCTTTCCATGCAGGAATATAAACAGTTCAACCTTAATAAGTCTCTTATGATTTCTCTTTCCTGTTTACCTCTTCATGTTCCACTTGAGTCTTATATTTGAAAGTCAAATTTTCTATTCAGCTCTGGTCTTTTCATCAAGAATGCTTGAAAGTCCTCTATTTCACTGAATGACCATTTTTTCCCCTGAAGGATTATACTCAGTTTTGCTGGGTAGGTGATTCTTGGTTGTAATCCTATCTCCTTTGCCCTCCAGAATATTATATTCCATGCCCTCCAGTATCTTAATGTAGAAGCTGCTAAATCTTGTGTTATCCTGATTGTGTTTCCACATACTTGAATTGTTTCTTTCTGGCTGTAATATTTTCTCCTTGACCTGGGAACTCTGGAATTTGGCTACATATTCCTAGGAGTTTTCCTTTGGGGATCTCTTTCAGGAGAGATCAGTGGATTCTTTCCATTTCTCTTTTGCCCTCTGGTTCTAAAATATCAGGGCAGTTTTCCTTGATAATTTCTTAAAAGATGATGTCTAGGCTCTTTTTTTGATCATGGCTTTCAGATAGTCCAATAATTTTAAATTCTCTCTCTGGATCTATTTTCCAGGTCAGTTGTTTTTCCAATGAGATATTTCACATTTTTCTAATTTTTCATTCTTTTGGATTTGTTTTACAGTGTCTTGATTTCTCATAAAGTCACTATCTTCCAATTGCTCTATTCTAATTTTTAAGGAAGTATTTTCTTCAGTAATCTTTTGGACTTCCTTTTGCATTTGGCCAGTTTTACTTTTTAGGGCATTCTTCTCCTCATTGGCTTTTTGGACCTCTTTTACCATTTGGGTTAGGCTATTTTTTAAGGTGTTATTTTCTTCAGAATTTTTTTGGGTCTTCTTTAGCAAGCTGTTGACTTGTTTTTCATGATTTTCTTGCATCACTCTCATTTCTCTTCCCAGTTTTTCCTCTACTTCTCTTACTTGCTTCTCAAAATCCTTTTGAGCTCTTCCAAGGCCTGGGACTGATTCATAATTTTCTTGGAGGCTTTGGATGTAGGAGTTTTGACTTTGTTTTCTTCTTCTGGTTGTATGTTTTGATCTTCTTTGTTACCAAAAAAATGAATGGCTGACACTTCTTGTGAGGTTTGCTCATGATCCCAGCCAATTACTTGAGTTTTAAACTCTTTTTAAGTTAGAGGTCTGCTTCCAATATGGAAAATGTACTGTCCCAAGCTTCGGGGGTTTGGACAGCTGTTTTCAGAGATACTTGTAGGGACCTGTAAATTTTCAGTTCTTCCAAGGTGGTATGATAAGGGGCGAGGTGTTTACTCTTTTCCTGGCCTGTGCTCTGGTCTATGAGTGACCACAAACACTCTTTTCTGTCTTGGAACTGTGAGAATGATTTTCCTTACAACACCACTACAAGCTCCACCATGCCAGCATTCTCCTCACCCCAGCACTGCCACCCAGAACTGTGACCCATAGCCAAGCACAGGCAAAGCAAGAGATTCCTGTCTCAGCACTGCAAAAAGATCCCTGCAATCCCCCTCTGATCAGCCACTAGATTCCCTCTCAGCCTGTGGGCTGGAAGCTCAGGAGGCAGCCGCTGTCCCAGGGCTGTGCTAGGGAACTGGGGCTTAGATGTAGCTTCTCTCTCACTGCAGAAACAGACTTTTCCCACTGACCTTCTAAGTTGTCTTTGTCATTCTTGGGTTGAGAGGTCTGGAAACTGCCACGGTTGCCTGTGATTCAGTCTTCTGAGGCCTGCTCCAGGTTCAAATGGGCCCTGCGCACCCATGCCGAACTGTACTCCTCTCCTAGCCCAGTGCAACCATCCAGGTTGTCTTGGGCTGGAAATTTGTTTCACTCTGTCTTTTTTGTGGATTATGCTGCTTTAGAATTTGTTCAGAGCCATTTTTTATAGGTATTTGGAGAGGTTTGGGGAAGAGCTCGAGCAAGTCACTGCTTTCATTCTGCCATCTTGGCTCCACCCCCCTGATTTTTATTTTCTATTTTCTTAAACAATATCCTAAAATAAATAGTAAGTACAACCATCCATCTATGGGCCCTTATCTAACTCATGAAGTTACATGCTTAGACATGTGAACAAGGTGTAGTATGTTAAGAATATATATATATATATATATATATAGATAGATAGATAGATAGATAGATAGATAGATAGATAGATATTTCAAGATTAAAGTTATTTGACAATATTGGATCTATCAACATTTAGTTTTCCAAGATTTCAAATATAATTACATCTCAATTATCTGCTGGTAGTTTGTTGGAGGCAGATCTGGCCATTCAGTATAATTAGAGTAGTTACACCAAAGCTTTAGGATGACAATATTCCTTGTTTTCTCACTTTCTCATTCAGTCAACAACCCAAAAGGAAAAGTATGAAACAAAAAATATTTGCATTACCCTCCCTTATTTCAGAGAAGGCATGCATTTAGAAAAGACAGCCCAGTTAAAGTTGTTTTCCTTCTGTTTGGAAGGCAATACTATCTATCTTAAGCAGAAAAAATAGAGAACAAAGAAAATTCTAAGAAAGATAACACAATGATAAAACTATACAATCCAATGTTCCAGTTCCCTTGGAGTCAGAACTTCATCTTAAGACTACAGTATTTCTGGTTGCCATCTTAAGTAAGGATCATCCTACCCAGTGCCCTCAATCGTCAGGTGAGTTGTCAGTGATCACACAGGTGGTAGAACTGATTCTAGAAAGCAGGTCTCCTGACATCTTGGACAGTGCTCATTACTTTATATTTTAATATTAATTTAAAATGTTTTGAGTTCTAAATTTTCTTTCTCTCTTAAGTCTCTCCCCCAGACATTGATAAGACAAGCAATATCATACAGATTATACATGTGAGGTCACGCAAAACTTAATTCCGTATTAGCCATGTTACAAAAAAAAGGAAGAAAAAATAAGTGAGAAAATATGCTTTAATCTGCACTCACTCTTGAGATGGATAACATTTTCCATTATGAGATCTTTGGAATTTTTGCAGATCATTGTATTGCTTAGAATAGCCAAGTCTCTCTCAGTGGATCATCATGATCATATTGCTGTTACTGTGTGCAATGTTCTTGTTCTGCTCACTTCACTTTGCATCGATTCATGTGAGTCTTCCCAGGCTTTTCTGAAACCACCCACCTCTTACCCTTTAGGTGTTGGAGCAATAAGAGTTCCTGGGTCTCTTGCTTCTGCCGTTGCTGCTGTAGCTGCCATAGCTTCCAAGTCCCACAGATAGTGTTGCCACCACCTGAGCTCTAGTACAGTTAAGGCTGGAAAAGTGTCTCCCCCTAAACTTTTGTTGGCTATGCTGCTCCAGAATTTGATTTGATGTATTGCTTTTAAGTTTTTTTTTTTAAGGGGAGTGATGAGAGATTTGCCTGGAATGTTCCCTCTACTACAGTATCTTAGCTCCACTCCCCACTGCTCATTGCTTTAAACATACTATCTCATGTTACTTTTTGCTTGAAGTGTTTTGAGTTCCAAGAACACTGGACACATTCCCTCATAAATATAAATAGCATTGCCCCAAAACAAGATCATTAGAATACAGTTGCCGTTGCTTTCTTTTTGTTTTGTTATTCTCCTTCGTTATCATGCAATCAATCAATAAATGTTTATTGTGTGTACTATATACTAGGCAGTGTGTTAAATAATGGCAATGCAGAAAAAAAAAAAAAAGCAAAAGACAGTCCCTGTCCTCAGAGTGAGCTATCCAGAGTGACTGATTTTTGATGATCAACAGTTCTGATTTTAGATTTGCTTTCAGTAAAGATCCTTCTAACTACTTGTATATATAGTGTAGAATTATGCAGGATACTTTTTACAGTAATTTTTTTCAGTATTTCAAATCTGAAAGATGAAATAGCTGACCATTTACGGTGCTGTGGTTTATTTAACAGATTACCTTTAACTTTAGGACACTGGTAATGCCCTGATAAACCAGGAGTCCAGAGAACCAAAGGGAAAACACATTATCTACCTCTTGCCAAAGAAGAAATGGGGGGGCCAGCTGGGTGGTGCAATGGATAGAGCACTGGCCCTGGATTCAGGAGGAACTGAGTTCAAATCCAGCCTCAGACACATAACACTTACTAGCTGTGTGACTCTGGGCAAGTCACTTAACCCCATTGCCTAGCCAAAAAAAACCCCCAAAATCAAAAAAACAAAAAAAAGCAAAAAAAAAAACGAAGAAGAAATGGGCTTAAAATGCAGGATGAGGCAAATATTTTTGTAAGTAATTCCCATATGAACAATTTGTTGGAAATGGGGGTTTTGGAGAATTTGTTTTGTCATACTATGAATATTTATTATGAGGATTTGATTTTTATTGTTCAATTGGAGGGCAGTAGGAGAGATAGTAAATGATTATAAAAAAGGACCCTCCTTACCCTTCTCCTGTAGTCTTTGACGTATTCTTCTGGCTGTCCAACTCCGCTTTAAGACTCTGGCATTTCCACTAGGCTTCTGTCATAAAACCTCACCTATTCTGCCTGGCATTATCACTCCTCACTTCTCTAATTTACACACACACACACACACACACACACACACACACAGAGAGATAGAGAGAGACAGAAAGAGACAGAGAGAGACAGAGACAGAGAAACAGAGAGACAGAGGGAGACAGACGCAGAGAAAGAAATCCTTAAATTCCTTATCATTGGGTTTTTTACATAGGCTCAGAGAACTGTTGATTTTCTGTTCTGTGTGCATTGGATAATGCTTTGGCATGTTAGTCTTTTCCCAGACAAATACATATTAAATTATATTAAATGTACTTTTATTTTAATGTAGAAAAATTCTTAATAAAAAATACTCTCAATATTTAAATAACTGAAAATCTTAGTCTTCTTTGGTATAGCTTTGACAAATATCTGTCATTCTACAAAAAGCCTAACTACTAAATGTGGCTATAAAACAGTATAAATATACTACAAAGGAAAGCTCTCTATGCTTCTTTCCTTTCTAGTCAGCACGCAATCCAATGAATGGCAATATGTGTCTCCTAGGTTTTATCCTATCTTCTAATCTCTTTCTATACCTATTTCCTCTTAGATTATTAGTTATGATTTCTCATTTTTAGTGTTACTAAAATGTGAGAAAATGAAATAATGGGTTTTATGTATACCACTGAAATTTGTAATGCTGCTTTGTAATTTTTAAAATGTAAAGGCAAATTGAAAATAACTTTATTATCAAATTTGTTGAAACTTTCAAACTTTAATCTTAAGTATGATTGAAATGGAATCATAGAATCCTAGGGAATTTGAAGGCCATCTAGTATACCCCTTCCTTGTTGAAACTAATTTGATTCTATTTTTCAACATCCCCTTTGAACATTTTCAATGACAGGGAACTGATTAACCCATAAAGGATCTTATTCCAACTTCAGATAGCTTTAATTGTTAGAAAGCTCATGCTTATATTGAGCCAAAATTACTTCTCCCTTTAACTTTCATTCTATATTAGAAAGATTATGTTGTATGTTAAATTTAAATCTAAGAATCAAACCTTGAGTTTCAAATCTTATTACCACTGTTTCAGTTTCCATGGTCCTGAAATCTCAAAGACATAGTTAGATTGTATTTTATCTTATCTTACTCATCACAAATAAATGGGTAGCCAAAAAATTATGTTAATTGAGTCTTAGATTTCAAAGGACTTAATCTGAACCTTAAAAACATTACACTAACAGAAAAAATATATGAAAAAATGCAACTTAGGTCACCTGGTCTGTCCTTAATGCTAATTGTTTATTTGCATCTTGGAAGAAGCACAAAGAAAACAAAAGAGAGCTCCACATTTACAAGTGTTAAATTAAGAGGGATTCTGTGTTCTCTCTTGAAAAGAACTCTAGGGAACCAGTCCATTTTAATTGGAAGGGAAGAACTATTCAAAAACTTGGACACAGATGCCATGCTATTTCTGGCTTCTCAGATAGTAAACATGGGGTACTTGGCTGTGAACAAGACCATATTTCAAGGGTGTTTATCATTTCAATGTTTGAATTAATCCTTTGCCCAGTGGTCAAGTGGGAAATTGGAAATTCAGGAAATGGATAAAGAAAACACTTTTTGGTGTCAGTAGTGACTGTTGCCATCCATGTGCTTTTAAAGAAGGTCACATACCACTCTTCTTGGTCTCTAGTGGCTATAGGACACAGAGTGCAATTGACTAGTTTGATTCTATTTGAAGTACGACATATTTTATAGTGGAGCATTACCATACCCCAATCATTACTGAACACTAGAATTGTAGATTTCAGAACTGGAAAAATATCATAGAAGCTATCTATTCCAACCCTCTCATTTTGCAGATGAGGAAACTGAGGCTCAGAGAGATGAAATGTCCTTCTCAAGGTCAGAGAGTAAGTGGCAGAGTCAAGATTTCAACTGTATTCAGCCTACTACAAATTTACCACTTTTCACTAGCATTCAGACCCTCTTACTATCATCACCTCCTATAGGCCCCAGAAAATATATTTCCATTGCAAGTGGAAAAATTCTCCTCTGTAGCTTGTCATCTCCCATATCTTGTTTTTCTCCACAATTATTCCCCCCATGTCTTTCCCATTACTTCTCACCATATTCTTCTGGCTCCACAACTTCATTTTAAGACTGCTCTTTCCACTAGGCCTCTACAATGCAAATTCACCTAACTCTGCCCAGCACTATCACTCCTCACCTCTGTATCTTCTTCTCATGCTTCCAAAGGAAAGACTTATTGAGTAAGACTAATAGTGTTTGTGTCATATACAGAATTTCATACCCAACAATGTGGTACAATGGAAAGAACAATTGATCTGAATCAGAAAACTTGTGCTCAAATTCCACCTGTGACATTTACTATCTGTATGGCTTTGGGCTAGTCATTTAACTTTTCTAGGCCTAGGTTTCATCATCTGTAAAATGTAGGTTATGTACTAGGTTTCTGAACTCTTTTTCAGCTCTATATTTATGATCACATCTCAAAAATAAGACAGAAGAAAAGAAATGGTGGGGTAGAGGAAGGAGAATGAGCTGAAGGTGGAGAACAAAACACAAAAGTATTTTCTATACTCTTTGTTACTAGTATAACTTTTTCCAAGGGAAAGGTAAGATTTCATTCTTTGTCATGTGTGCTTTTTTGATTGTTTATATTGATGCTTATTTAGTTATAATTTTTAAAAAATTAAGTTCTAACCGTGTCAAATGGCTAGAAAACTGGGCATACTCTCTGACTCAAAAATACCACTTTTAGTCCTATACCCCCAAAGAGATCAAAGACAAAGAAAAAGGACCCATGTACATATATATGTGTGTATATATATGATATATATATGCACATGTACATATATATATGTGTATATATATATATATATATATATACACACACATATATATATGTATACACACACACACAAACACATATATATGTTTATTTGTAGCAATTATTTTTGTGGGGGCAAATAATTGGAAACTGAGGGGATATCGTCAATTGCAGCATTATTGAACAAGTTATGGTATACGATTTTGATAGAATACTATTATCCTATAAGAAATGAGAAATGAATGGTTTTAGAAAGACCTGGATGAATTGATATAAAGCCAAGTGAGAAAAAATTAGGGGAACATTGTACACAGTAACAGCAATGTTGTAGCAGTGATCAACTGTGAAAGACTTAGCTACTCTGATCAATACAATGATCACTCATCATGAGTTCTGAGGGACTCATGAAAATGCTATCCATCTCCAGATAGAGAATTCATGAACTCTGAGTGCAGATCACTTCCTTTATTGTTCTTTGTTTTCTTTTCTGTCACTAATGACACCTAATGGGGAAATACATTTTGCATGATTTCTTATGTATAATGAGTATCATATCTCTTGCCTTCTCAATATGTAAAGTAGGGACAGGTAGGAGGGAGAGACTATAACTGCAAATTTATATTTATATAAACTATAAATTTAAAACTATGAAACTATAAATTTTTAAAAATGATTTAATTTTAAAAAATCCACCAATAGCCTGCAATTCAGGGCAAAATAATCTCTTCCAGAATTTAATGGCAAGACACTTCACGACAAGCAGGATTTGGAAGTCTTCTGGGAATGTCAACCCAGTGCTCAGGCTGTACAGAGAACATAAGAATGAGGCATATTATAATTCTATGAAACTCTTTGGGACAGAGCAAATCTAGAGAAGTTCTGGATGCTGGATTTAGAAAGGTTGTTGACACACTGGAACTCAATCACAGCTGGGCAACAGTCAGAAGACCTGAGGCCAAGTAAATAAGAAGGCCAAATAAAGGAGAAGTGACTTTTTAGCCTAGAAAAAAAAGTTCTAAGGAGTGTGTGGCCATGGGAGAGGGACATGGTATCTATCTATAGATATTAGAAAGTTTGTGGTGGGGTCTTAAGGGTTAGACTTATTTTATTTGGCCATAGAAAACTGAACAAGGAGAAAAGAGGTGAATTTCAGCTCAACTGGAGCAAAATCTCCTTAGCAATCTAGAGTTGTTCCAATATTGAAGGCATGCTGCAAGAGGTCAATAGTTCCCCATCAATCAAGAAGAGTATGAAATTATTATTTAGATCTTAGGTAAGCTAGATGAACTCTATGAGGCAATTTATAATTAATTAACAAATCAATAAACACAACTCTGATATTCCAAGGTTCTAAGTAGTAGGATATGAAAAGTTTTATAAGTTCCATAAATTCTACTCCCTTTCCTTGCAACTACTTCACTAATGTTCTAGGATGCCTAAAATTCCAAGACCTTTGGCTAATGGTATCATAAGTGAGAAAGTCCTTGTTGATACAAACATATTTTATCTGAAGTTCATCATTTTTCCCCATTTACTGTTTAAATTCTGAACTTAACATCAAATGAAACAAGAATTTTCAGATACATTATACAACAAGGAGGATTGCATATGAAACTATCAAACTTTATTACATAATGTTGCCATTTCTTTTAAAATATGTGATGAATTCAATGCATTATAAAGGCTCTGCTGCTTATCTGTAATTGCTTCTGTCCTTTCTTTTGCTTTTTTTTTATCATGAATTTTTTTGGAGAAAAGGGGTGTTATCCTTTAAGCTCCCTGTTTTTCCTCTACCATCCCAACAGAAAAAAGAGATGCAAAACTCTTATAATAAATATGAATGATCAAGCAAAACAAATTCCTGCATTGACTACATCCAAAATATATGTCATTTTTAGTCCATCACCTCCCAGTCTTGAGGTGGGTAGAATATTTAACAATTGCTTCTCTGGCAACCTCATTGGTCATTGTATAGATCAGAGTGAAATATTTCAAAGTTGATTGCCTTAATATTGTTGCTATTGCATATATTATTTTCCTTGTCCTGCACATCAGATTATATTAATCTTCTCAGGTTTCTCTAAAATTGTCTCTTTTGTAATTTCTTGCAGCACAATAATATTCATTATAACCATATACCATAATTTACTAGCCATTCCCAAGTTGATGGCTATTCCCTTAGTTTTCCTTTTTTCTTCTTTGCCATGCAGAATGAGCTACTATAGTTTTGTATGTATAGGACTTTCTCCTATAGATAGCTATGTAGCTCAGTGGATGGAGTGCTGGGCCTGGGGTCAGGACCTGAATTTAAATTTGGCCTTAGTCACTAAATAGCTGTATGACCCTGAGCAAGCATTTCATCAACTGTAAATGAGGATAACAATAGCATCTACAATACAGGGTTTTTGTGAGGATCAAATGAGATATTTGTAAAGCATTTAGCATGGTGCTTGGCATATAGTAGGTGCTATACAAATGCTTTTTTCCTTCCTTCTTCCTTTGATTTCTTTGGAGTATAAGAATTGGATTAGATGTCACATAGGCAGCTCAATGTCAACTTGTCCAAAATGGAACTCATTATCTTCCCTCTCAGGCACACACCTAAATCTACCTCTCTTCCTATTATTGTCAAGGTCACAGATATTCTCCAAATATTATCACCTTTGATAATATTATACTCACTCCATATATTCAACTGCCATCAAGTCTTATTTCTGCCCTCCCATATCTTATATACATCCTCTTCTCTCCATTCATATACCCTTCCGATGCAAGTCCTTATTACCTCACCCTTGAACTGTGGTAATATCTTTCCCTTTGGGATTTTCTGCTTCAAGTTTCTCTACACTCTAATCCATATTCTGTTAAGAAGCAAAATGTTATTTTCCTAAATGCAGGTCTTACCAGGTCCAATATTCTGTGTGCCACCTATCCTCTAGAATGCTTTTATAATACTTTACATATTTATATATTCATATTCTTTTCTCTCCCTCCCTCAACTTTGTGCACCTGAGGCAAGTGCTTCAAATGCTTTGTCCTTGTAGATAGAACCAGAACATCAAGTCACTGGTTGTAATAAGACCAGATTCTAGGAAAAGTTGTTTTAGTTTACCTCCTCCCATCTTTTATTTTCTTTTTATGTTTTTTATTTTCTTTTAATGTTTTTTATCCCTCTTTCTCAGCCATCAAGCCTTTCCTATGTCCAGGGTTTACAGACTGATACAGACAAAGGTGTTGCCTAATAACTGCAAGTCCACTCGTAATTTCAACAAATATTTATTACTCACCTCTCCTGCTCAGGAACTGAGGGAAATACTAAGACAGATAAAACAGCGTCCCTGCTCTCTGGGCATCTAGTGGAAGCATAATATGCAAAAGCATTTAACTGTAATATGTATTTCATGACATGGGTATTAGAAGAGCATAAAGCTAAGTTATTCAAGGTGGTGTGTGTGTGTGTGTGTGTGTGTGGTAAGACTAATGAAAAAGTTGTCATTAACACTAGTAAATAGGAAAGGTTTCATGAATGAGATATTTGTCTTAGGGCCAGTGGTGGGGAACCTGTGGCCTCCGAGGACCTTGGGTACAGACTTTTGACTGAGTCCAAGTTTTACAGAACCAATCCTTTTACTAAGGGGATTTGTTCTATGAAGCTTGGGTTCAGTCAAAGGGTTACCCTTGAAGACCTAGAGGGCTACATCTGGTCTCAAGGCCAAAGGTGCCCCACCCCTGCAGGCCTAGGCTTTACAGAATGTGTAGGGATTCAACAACTGAAGAGGGGGAGTAAAGGTGATAGGGATGGGGAACAGCCTGAGTAAGGGTGTAGAAGAGATGTAGAACTGCTTATGTCAGTAGGGCAGAGAGCAGTCTAGCTTGGCTGGAGTACAGGGTGCAGGGAAAGGTAAGCTAAAGATGGCTAATAAAAAAGTTTGTGGTGGTTCTTGAATGCTAGGCTAAGGAAGAAGCTACTGAAGATTTTCAAGCACAGAGTGGCATGACTAGATTTTTTTAGTGAAAGGTTACTCTGACATATGTATATGTGTATATATATATGCACACACATATATGTATATATGTATACAGATTATATATCCACACACATGTGCATGTATATATACATGTGTATATACATATGTACATGTGTGTGTGTATATATATATATATATGTATGTATGTATGCATGTATGCATATATATAAACACCTAATATGATGGAGGGAAATAGAAGAAGCCAGAAGACCATTAGAAGGCTGTTGTAGTAGCTAAAACAATTCCTAATGAGAAGCTTTGTTAGGTTGATTGCAATGGGAAACACTTAGGTGTAGGAGTTGGCTGGTTATATAGTGAATAGAGTGCTAGACTTGGATTCAGGAAAACCTGAATTCATATCCTGCCTTAAGCATTTACTAGTTGTGTGATCCTGGGCAAGCCACTTAGCCTCTCTCAACCTCAGTTTCCTTATTTGTAAAATGGGGACAATAATATGAACTAGCTCACAGAGTTGTTGTGGGGGTTAAATAAACTAATATATGTAAAGTATTTTGCAAACCTTAAACACCATATAAATACTAATCAATTAGCTCAGTAGCTAGCTAATGGTAGAAAGAAATGGATTTCATGTTGAAAGGGCTGGGGTGGAATCTTGGTTACTTATTAGCTATGTGACCTAGGGCAAGCCATAAACTTATCTAGATTTGAATTTCCTCATCTGTAAATTGGTGAATTAGGCCAGAGGATATCTAAGGTCTCTTCAAATTCTAAATCTTGCCAAACTAGGAAAGGACCAATATGGTCCTAAGGAGAAATTTTAGAGGTCCTTGTATTTTAATAAGGGAACTTAAAGTGATACATATGGTAAAATTTCTGTCCCATAGGGGAGATCCTTTTAGGTGGTGGAGTCTTCCTTTGACCCTACAAATTACCCTGTTTCACCTGCTTATAAGGCCAGTACTGAGGGCCAATGTATACCTTGCTGAAAAGCCAGTGTTCCCAGTCCAGTGTTCCTCCATAGCTATGCACAAATGATTTTTCTGAATCCCAGTTCTTACCATGTCCCTACCAATGGCTCCCTATTACTTTTAGGATCAAACACATGAAAGAGGGAAGATTTACACAGAGAATGTGCTATATTATAAACTCCTCTGCTGATCCTTTAAAGCTCTTCACAGCCCAAATTCCTTCCAGTCTTTCTACAATTCTAACATATTTTTCTCTTTCATTCATGCTATGGTTCTCCAGTCTGACCCATTTGCTATTCCTAACTCAAAAGGCTCCATTTTGTGTCTTCAAGCCCTTGCTTTGGCTTTCCCCTACAAATGAAATTCATTCCAAGTGGAGGCATTACGTAGTGAGCAGATTGCTATATTTGGAGTTAGGTCATTATCCTGGCTCACAAACTTACCAGCCGTATGAGCTTTGTTCCTCTTGGGGAGTTTGTACTACATGATGTCTAAAGTTCCTTCCAGATCTAATTTAGTGATGTGGTTCCCTTGTCACTTCCACCCCTTAGAATCCTCGAGTTCCTTCCCAATTCAAGTATTATATTCTTCAAGAGGCCTTGCCTTGTTTCACTGAACTACTAGGGACATTCTATTTGAGGTTATCTTGTATCTACTCTCTATTAGCTTATGAATATCTACTTATGCTCATATTGTCTTCATTATTAGAATGTAAGTCCCTGGAAGGCATAGCCTCCTTTTACTTTTTCTTTGTATCACCAGTACTTAACACAGTGCCTGGCACACAATGCTTACTAATTGAATGTTTCATTCATTTATTTCCCAGCTGGTTGAAGGTAGGGTTGTAGAGCAGGGTTGCAAGTTTCTCCTAATGTGAATTGACTATGTGTAATTTTTACCTACAAAGTGGAGAATCCCATACTTCTGAAAAGGTTTTATGATGATTTACTTTCTTTGCTGATGGAGTGCTCATAATTTTACATAATCATATGAAAGAGATTATAAACAAAGTTAGGTACCTACCTAGGTTACTGTTTAGATATGGTAGAATTGTTCCTTCTTTTCCTTTTAACTTGTCAGGCTATAAACACTGTGGATGACTGAGTTGTCATCCAAACCCAGAAATATTTTTAGTTGGGAAAAAATATCTGCTTTTCAGCCTATATTTCTTCTCCATCCTCCCTTTAACCATTGTCTCAATATTCTGAGTTTATTTCCTTTCAGCATGCTAAATAACATTGCTCTTAGGACTTATGACTTTCAAATCCCAAACTTCAGAATGTTACCGTAATGGTTTGCCATTACTTAACTGAACATTTCAGCATGCAGCTATTATCCATATTCTTGTAAGCACAATAGATCATTATTAATTTTGCACTTTAGTATAAATATTACCATGTCCTTTCACGTAGGATTAGTACAGGGCCAAGGAATGGTCCTTCTATAAATAAGCAAATAATAACAGCAATGACGGTAATAGCAGCACTTATATGGCAATTTGAGGTTTATAATATACTTTGCATGATAACCCCAAGAGGTAGGTGCTATTATCACTCACATTTTACAGATGAGGAAGCTGAGGCAGGCAAAAATTAAGAGAACTGCCCAGGATGACATAGCTAATAAGTGTCTAAGGCTGCACTGGAACTTGGGTCTTCCTCACTCTAGGCCCACTGCTCTACCCAATATACCACCTATCTGCCTAGTCAAAGAAGTTGATGGCTTACACCAGTGGCCACCCTGGGGTTCTTTAAATATTCATACCTTTTCATGACTTTGATAGGTAGACAATTTTCTAATGTGTCAATTATCTTAGAGTTAACCTCTATGTGAAGGAAAAGGACCAGAGTAAAATTGGCTTGTGAAAAACAGAAGATATACTGAATGGTTACTGGTTATTGTTCTTCATTCTTGAAGAGGACCAAAATGACATCACTATGCTAGAGTCAAGTTTCAGTGCTGATCAGACCAATATGAGCTTGGAATGTTCTACCACAGGTCGGGTACAAATAGTCCACGTAAACATTTGGGTTGGATTCTCTAAATTTGTTCCTCTTGCATTTCTTTTGAGTTACTTCAATTCTGCTTTGCTCATAGAGCACAGCACCTTCTCTGATGTGAATATGTCACGCTGAGTGGTTTGGGGCCAGTGTCTCCCACGTCACACAATCAATTCCAAAGTTCTTAAGACAGACCGTGAGAGTGTCTGTTTATTGCTTCTTCTGACCACCATGTGAACTCTTGCCATGTGTGAGTTCTCCATAAAATAGTCTTTTTGGCAAGTGTACATTTTGCATTCAAACAATATGGCCAGCCCATTGGAATAGTGCTCTCTAAAGTAGATTTTGAATGCTTAGTGGTTTAGTTTGAGAAAGGACCTCAGTGTCTGGCATCTTATCCTGCCAGGTGATCTTCAGAATCTGCCTAAGACAATTCAAATGGAAGCTATTCAGGTTCCCTGGAATGGCGCTGATATACTAACCAGGTTTCACAGGCATACAGCAAAGAGGTCACCACAACAGCTCTATATACCTTCAGTTTGGTAGTCAGTCTAATACCTCTTCTTTCCTATACTTGCCTTTGGAGTCTCCCAAACACTGAGATAGCTCTGGCAATGTGTGCATCAACTTCATTATCAATGTGTGCATCCCTGGAAAGTACACCACTAAGGTATGTGAAATTATCCACAGCATTCAAAACTTCTCCATTTGCTGTAATGACACGCTTGCCTGAGTTCTGAGTAATAGACAGTGCTCTCATGCTTTCTCAGTCACCAATACAGTGAAACAAGGCTGTGTGGTTGCTCCCATGCTTTTTAGCATGATATTTTCAGCCATTTCATCAAATGCTTTCAGTGAGGGTGAACGAGGCATCAAGGTCATCTCCAGCACTGACGGTAAATTCTTCAACTTGAAAAGGCTACAAGCCAAGACCAAAGTGGAGGGAGTGTTGGTGCATGATTTTCTATTTGCAGATGATTGTGCTCTCACTTCAGCTTCTGAAGCTGAGATGCAACAAAGTATAGATATATTCTCTGCTGCCTGTGGTAATTTTGGCCTGACAAACATCACCAAGAAAACACAGGTGCTCCATCAGCTACCACCACACCATTCACACATGGAACCATTGATTACTGCATAGAGAAGTTGAGAACCAGTGTAGGAGAGGATCCAGGGTATAGACTGCACATAACAATACAGATAGGTCCAATTTATATAGCATTATAGTTTATAGAGCACTTTTCTCACTATAACACTAAGGAAGGTAGCAGAAATATTGTCACATCTAAATATGAGGAAAGTGAGACTCAGAGAGCTTATGACAACATCACATAGCTCATGGCAGATCTGTGATGAGAATTCACATTTTCTATTTCATGTAAGCCCAACAGGCCTCTAAAAAATTGGTTTTCATCATAATTCCATTCTTTGTGCAACAATATATGTATTTCTGTATCTTTATGGTTATTGTTAAAATATATATTCTGATCTTTTTAAAGTCACTTTCAATCAATTAACCAGGGGCATAGACCTTGAAATCGTTAATCATTCATATTGGTATTGAACTAACTTTTAAGATCATTTGTATGTTTGATAAGATATTTTGATTTATAGATAAGCAAGGTTTTATAATTCAATTCACAATAGATAAAGAAATTACTTATTTCTTCCTATACAATTCACCTTAAAAGTTTTTGAAATTATGAATGAATGTAATAAATATGTATTGATCAATTATCACATGTAATTCACTGTTCTACGAGCTACAGATAGTGGACTTATTTACCAAAACAGCTTTGAAGCAAAGGCAAGTAACCAAGAATGGTGCCACGTTCTGGTTAAGAATAGAGTTTGGCACTCTAAAGCTCAGAATGAGTTGAGGCTGAGGAGGAATGATAAAAAAAAAAAGAAAAGAAGATTTTTTATTTTTAGCTATATCAGGGAAAGAGAAACATCAAAGAAAGGATAGGGCTGGTTTGGCGGTAGATGGAACAATAACAGAGGGAAGATAGTACTATTCAACTCTTTCTTTTCTCTGCCAATGAGAATAGGTTTAGGATGAGAAAAGGTTGTTTTTTTCAATAGTTCAGAAAATGTTAAAAACCCAAGATAAATGAAGAGGTCAGATTAGAACACTGAGACGCCTTCAGGGAATTTGAGTTAACAACCTTGGTTGAATTGCATTTCACAATTTGGAAAGAATTGACAGAGATGATAACTAAACCACTGACAATGGTCCTTAAAAGATCATGGAGAACAGGGGAAATGCTGAAGGATTAGGAGGAAGTGGCAAATGCCATCCTGATTTTTGAGAAATGGAAAAAAGTGGTCTGAAAAGTAGGGGCCAGTGAGCTTAACTTCTCATCCTGGCGAAATCTATGTATGTGTCATTGAAGGAATGGTTTATAAGTATAGGGAAGTTGTTATTTAGGCATCTACAAAGAGAGATAATGACCACTAAGAACAAATGTGGCTTTCTTAACAATGAATGATGACAGACTAAGCTCATTTTCTCTTCTGATTTGCTTACCAGACTTGTAGATCAATAAAATGCAAAAGACATAATTTGACGAGAGTTCAGTAAAATATTTGACAGGGTCTCTAATACTATCCTCTTGAACAAAATGAGCTGTGGGTTGACCACAGCAGAGTTAGGTAAATTCGGAATTGGTTGACTGATTGTATCAAAAAAAAATAGTCCTTAATAGATTGATATCAACTGGGGGGAGGTCTTTAGAATTGTAGTCTGAAGATTTGTGTTTACTCCCAATGATATCTAATATTTTAATCAGTGATTTGGGTGAACATATTTAGCATGTAATCTCTGAGAAATCCTTATTCCAATTCCCATTCTCACAGATGAGCCATGTCATCAAAGATCTTCCCCTTGATATTCTATAAGTAGCCCTGAAGGATTAGGAGGGGTCCCCTCTAACATCATTGGCCTAAGTCCTCATTCTGGTTTTGTATCCACAATATCTATCACCAATTGTTATTATCTCCCTTATATCAGTGATAACCTCTAGTGAAAAGCATTCTATATTATTTCACTGATTGACTTTTAGGAAAATAAATTGCTGAGAAGATATAAAGAACATTCCCCTGGACTGGGGGGCACATTCTCTCATATAGCACCTTGTTCCTGGGGAGAATAAGCTTAAATTTAAATGATTAAAGTGGTTGCTACAAATCATTTATCTTATCAAGTTGCTTTCCAATACTGCTTAAATACTGGGTAACTTATTGACTTTCTTATAAGATCTTATAATTTGAATGTAGATTCAATACACTTGTGGGCTTGGTCCTTATAACTTATCTGTACTCTTCTTGCAGACAAGGCTCAGCTGACCACAAACTTTGACCTAGACATTGGCTCCCAAGAAATCTCATGTTTCTTCCAGATTTTTGAAACTTGCAAGGTTATAACTTAGTTGGTTCCAATTTAGAGACTCCTTTTTCACCTTAGGTAGGAAAGAGTAAACATAACAGGGACCGAAAAAAGAACAGGGCCATTTGTTGATGACTTCGTGTCAATTTGGGTGGGAAGATAAGTAATTGACAGCAGGAAACTACTACTTCCCTACTACTACTGCCACTACTACTACTACCTCTCTCAGTGACATCAAGGCCATATATTCACTTGGTTTCATGGTGGCTTCAGGTGAATGAGGTCTTAAGACATGTTTCCTCCCTGGAGAAGAATATTGAAATTCTTGCTTATCAACAGGGATGTAAAATTAGACAGAAACATACAGTTAATGCTTTTTGTAAGCATTCTCCATTTCAGCTCAGTAGCCAATGAAAAGGTTCCTCTTCTTCTCATGATAAAAGGGGCAGAAATAGTCAGCATACTTGAGCATACTCTTAATCTAGAATAAGGACCCTTCCATTATGTATCATTAGAACTTTTGGATGTAGACTCCTGGGCTCTTCCATCCGGGTTGGCAGAAGGCAGAACTGCTGCCCACACTGTGAATATGGGGCTCCCATTGGCCAAGTCCTCATTATAAAGGCATAGAGGCATGTTTACCTGAATTTCAGATGATACAATACTGCAAAGTTTTTTCAACTGGTTAAAATATAGAAACAGAATTCCAAAAGATCTCAATAGGCTTGAATCAAAAGCCAATTTCTAACATGATAAAATTTAATAGGATGAAGGAAAATTTTATATTTATGCTTTTAAAATCTACTTCACTATAGTATAAGAAAAGAAATGCATGGCTTGACCCAAGCACCTATGAAAAGACCTAGGAATTTTACCCATGAGCAACTGATCCTTTTCCAGTTATTTAGATCTGTCTTTATTTGTGTGAAAGTGTTTTGTAATCGTGTTCATATAGTTCCTGGGTTTGTTTCCACAGGTTAGACTCCTAAATATTTTATAATGTCTACAGTAACTTTAAGTGGAATTTCTCTGTCTCTTACTGTTGGTTTTTGGTGGTAATATATAGAAATGCTGATGATTATTTGGGTTTATTTTATACCCTGCTACTTTGCTAAATTTGTTTATTATTTCAAGTAATGTTTTTGCTTGATTCTCTAGGATTCTATAAGTATATCATCATGTCATCTGCAAAGAGTGATAGCTTTGTTTCTTCTTTGCTTATTCTAATACCTTCAATTTCTTTTTCTTTTCTTATTGCTAAAGCTAATGTGAAACTGCAAAATCTGAAGAAAACAGCTGATACCCCTCAAACGAATGGCAGAGATGAAGTTAAAAATTCAAAGATGTAATAAAAATAATATAGCAATGTCAAAAGGCAGCAATATTGGAACCACCTTTGAAAGCTTTACAATTAAAAACACCTGTCTGGAAGGTGATATTAAAAAAGATGATCTATGACTCAGGGTTGGGGGAACAGGATGAGACAAAAATAATGACTACTATATTTTACAAGATTTTAAAAGAATCACAGGCTCGTAGATTGTGAGCTTGAAAACTTCATAATCTACCCCCCCCAGTAGAATATAGGTTTCTTAAAGGAAGTTTCCATGTAATTTCTCATCCTTATATCTCCTGCAATTAGTACAGTGCCTTGTATGTAGTAGGCACTTAATATCTCTGTGTTAAAGAGAAGAAGGTGAAAGATTGAACTTTTCAAAATGCTTATATTTAATATGTTAGGAAAGTGTACCACATTGATAAATGTGAGACCTTAAAATAGTGAAGTATTTCATTAACTCCCCTTGATGTTTCCTAGCTGATTTAATTTTGTAGTAATGTCATCAATATTTGATTAACTGTGACCAGATTATCCATAAAAATACTGCTTTCAAGTTCTTATTTATAACATTCAGCACCCACCATTTGTCATTATATTTCATTGTACCTGGTTTATATTCCTCCCAGAAAATTCTCTAAATCAAAACAGCCCATCATCTCATCCATCCACAAACAGAGAAGAGATGTAAAATAGAAATATAAGAAATTTACTGAGAAAGAAGGCTTCTCCTCTTATGCTAGCGCTTTGCTGTAGTCTGAGAGACATCCATATTCAGCAAAGTAGGTGAACAAGAGAGAGGTTTCTTACAACACAGGGTAGGGATTTGGATAACTTTTCAGTCCCTCCTTGGTCAAGTCTTTCTCCATCACTTTGTGTAAAATGTTGTAAAATCCCATGATACCAGATATATTCATATATGAAAACATAAACGAGATAACATTTTTAAAAATTATCTCAGCACTCATAAATGCTGTGATGTATTTAATGCCATTGCTTCTCATATTAATGTGGTATCAAAAGACCAATTTCCTTTTTTAATAAAGTCTACAATGCAGAGGTATAAACTGAAATTCCATTGTGAGTTAATCTTGTTAAGTCATGTGAAATCTATTAGATTTGTCTAATGTAATTTGATCTTTGTAAGACCACAATACTTACCATGCTTATTGCTTGTAGCATTATTGTACTCTAGTTGTTTATAGATTTATTGATTTTAATACTTTATTTCACCTATCCCCTTGCTAAGTATGAATATTAGTCAGGCTGACAGCATTCACCAGTACCAGGCTTCTTCAGGCTCATATTCATGAAACACATTATTCGTGTATTTATGTATTACATTTACATTTTCACAAGAGAACCTTTTCTATTTCTCTCTGCCTTCCTACCTGTGCAGTTATAAAATGTCATTGAATTTCAGGTTTTGTTATGAGACTAAGGCTAATTTGGTTTTGGCTCATCTTTCATTTGCTTTGTAGGTAAAGAGCATTACACATTTTTTTTCAAGTAAAGAGAAAATGGTATTTTATAAGACATTTTAAAAAAGAGATATAAATATTGGCAGCAGGGTAGCTAGATGGCACAGTACTGGGCCTAAAGTCGGGAAGACTCATCTTTTTCAGTTCAAATCTGGCCTTAGACGCTGACTAGCTGTGTGACCCTGGGTATATCACTCAATGCTTTTGCCTTACTTCCTGATCTGTAAAATGAGCTGGAGATGGAAATGGTACACCACTCCAGTATCTTTGCCAAGAAAACCCCACAAGGCTCACAAAGAGTTGCACACAACTGAAACAACTCGACAACAACAAAATAGAAGAACTATATAGACATGGTCAAACATATACATATACATATTCTTATACATGTACATACACAGTATATACGTATGTGTATCACAGGCCTGAACAACATAAAGCCTGTGGGACACTTGCAGCCTGCCAGAGGATTTCAGGCAGCCCACCACTGCATACTCTCTCGTGTTTGTCACATGACCTGTGGCAACCAACCACCATCAATCTATCATCAATCAACAAACAAGTATTTATTTAGCATCTGCTATGTGCTGAGTATTGTGATAGGTACTGAGGTTGTAAAGACATAAATGAAACAGTTTATGTCTTCAAGAGGCTTACCTTCTATAGAGTATGTATAAGTATACGTATAAATATGTATATATGTATGTATATGTATATATATGTATACACACAGAGATATGTATACATACATACATACATACATCAATTGGGAGACATGCATATGTGTATATATGTACATAAATATATGTATGTATATATATATGTGTGTGTATATATGTGTGTGTGTGTATATATACATATATATATATATATGTTAATTGGGAGATGAAAAGTACTAATGTTTGGGGGATTGGGGTAGGAAGTGGTGTTTGAGTTGGATTTTGAAGGAAAATGGAGAATCTAAGAAGTTATCTCTAGGTCGGGAAGGAGTGCGTTCCAGGCATGGGGAATAATAGTGTGTACAGAGGGAGAAGATGGAATGTCATGTATAAGAAACAGCAAGAAGGCTAGTTTGGTTAGATCAAAGAATGCGTAAAGGGTAGCAATGCATAGTAAGGTAATATAAGTAGTTTAGCATCAGTATGTGAAAGGCTTTAAATGTCAGAGGAAGTTTACTCTTGTGCTAATAGTGAACTATAAGTTTATTATTCAGGGAAGTGATATGGTCAGGCATATGCTTTAGGAGTATAACTTTGACAGTTGTATAAATGAAAGATTGGAGAGGTGGAGACTGTAGTCAGAATGATTAGCTAGCTATTGAAATGATTCAAGTCAATGCTTATAGGTATTTTGGCAAGCTAGTTGTTAAATATTTACCAGCACACCTTTACATGCATGGGTTATGTGTTCCCTACAATCATTAAAATACAGATCCGTGGAAATATGGGAGTATATTAATAACAAAATAGATTTACTTTTAAATTTTGAAATACGCATTTTAATACATTTTGTCTTAATGTTGCAATCTGATACGATGCATCTTACCATGAATTCTCTGTTCTATCACAGCTCTTATCTCCTTTTCTACTATGAGAAGGCAGTTACACTATTTCACTGGTTTTTCAGTTCCTCAGAGTTCAATTTTTCTTTTAGTGATCTATTTATCTCCATTGTTGTAGTCATGGTGTATGTTGTCCTCATGGTTCTGATTGTTTCATTCTATATCAGTTCCTTCAAATCTTATCATGTTTCTGTGTATTTCTCATATTCATAATTTTTCTGTGCAATGATGTTATTTTACATTCATTTAACATAGTATTTTTTTTTAGGCAATTGGGGTTAAGTGACTTGCCCAGAGTCACACAGCTCGTAAGTGTCAAGTGTTTGGTCTGAGGCTGGATTTGAACTCAGGTCCTCCTGACTTCAGGGTCTGTGCTCTATCCACTATGCCACCTAGCTGCCCCTAACATAGTATTTTTCAGTTATTTCCCAATAGATGAACACCCATTTTGTTACTAGTTCTTTGCTACCAAAAGTACTTCTATGAATATTTTGGTTTGCGTTGGACTCTTGTTTCTGTTAACTTCTGTTAGGTACAAGCTTATTAGTGGGATCATTGCACCAAAAGATATGGGCAGGAATTCACCTTTCTTTATAATTTTGAATTGATATCTAGAATAGGAGGACCAATTTCACAGCTCTACTAACAATCTAATACTGAGCCTCTCTTCTCCAAATCCCTCCAAAATTTTCTGTCACAATTTTTGTCATCTTTGCCAGTTTTCATTGTGTGGTGTGAAATGACTTATTTTGATTTGCACATTCTTTGTTATTCATGATTTGAAGCATATTTTCATGAAGCAGTTCATATTTGTATAGAGCTTTCCTCAGACTAATAGCATGAGGCAGGAAGTGAATTCATTACCTCCTCTGAACTTTGCAAAAGAGCAAATGGCATTTAAGAGACTAAGGGGCATTCCCAGATTCCGCTAATATTTGACGGAGCTGAGTGGCTTGGTTCCAAGTCCTGGTTCTTGCCACTATATCACACTGCTCCTCCAAGTCCATGGTTAGTTAGGCACTCTAAAGCAGGAAGCCCTTCCGTGTAATTTCTTTTCTTGAGAAGAACCAAGTTCAATGAACTTCATACAGTAAATGCTTAAAAATTGTTTGTTAATAAATGAAATAGTGAGACTGCTGCTCTCTTCTACTCCAAATCTATTTGAATTATAAACTTTAAGTAGGAGCTTACCCTTTTCACATTTCTTTCCATTACTCTGTAAATCCTGCTTATACATAGTCACTTACAATTCTTCCCCAATCTTAGAATATATATATTCTTTGAAGGCAGGGCCTGTTTTTAACTTATCTTTATATCTCCAGTGTTTTACATAGTGCCTGGCACTTGGTAAGTCCTTAATAAATGGCCTTTGACTGGCTGACTGTGTAGGATACAGCAAATTTGTTTCATTTTTGCAGAGGAAAAGGTAAGTTTCAGGTTCCAGAAATTTTTACTCTGGCAAAGCCCTCTGATTCTCTCAATGACTTTAGGAAAACAATCCCAACCCCCTTCACACCCATAGCCTTCAATTTACACCTGTGCAAAATTGAATCAAACATTTGTTCCATTCCTTATATTTGTCTGAAAATGTCTATCACATAGTCGATGTTTAATAAATATGTGTTGATTCATTATTTGATTGTTAGATGACTATTCATACTTTAGTATATTATTTGATTCTCACAAACATTCTATGAAGTAGGTGATATCATTATTATGCTCAGTTTACAATTGAGGAAACTAAGGTGGAGATATTAAGTGACTTACCCTAGGTCATTCAACTACTAAGTTCTCAATTTCCTTCCCATTTTACATTTTAAATAACCCCCAAAATATGCTTATTCCCATCCTTAATGAAATACAAGATACCCCAAATGTCTTAGTTCAACTTCATGCTTTTGGGATACCCAATAAAACAATATTAGTTAATTGTCTTTTGATTTTTAAGTTCACATCAGGGAATGCTGTGTTTTTTATGTTGTACAAAGAAGTCTATTTCATATTGATTGAAAATAAATATGACATTTTAATTTTAGGGCAGAGATATTTATAATCTCTTACTCAGACAGTCCAGTTAGCTCTTTCTTGACTGACAAATAGACCAGCAGGAATTTACTACTGACCTCTACATCCTAGCAATATAACTTATGGTGACTTTAACTGAGTGCCTTGAAAATGAGTAAGAAAATTTTTTTCTTGAAAGGTAATTTGGAAATCAGAATTTATGCATCATGTATTATGTTATATGACGCAATCTTAATGATATATTGAGTGTCATAGTTCTGTGGAGATGACAAGACGAGAGATCTTGGATTTCAGAGGGCCAATGGATAATGTGAAGGATATATGAGACCAACCAATAAAAAGCTGAAGTCTTACATATCGACATAGCCCTTTAGACTTAAATGATCAGGTCAGCTATAACTGGCAGGGAGACTGGTACCTATTCAATTTTTCTTGTGCTCAGGACATGAAAATTATCCAAAATTAAAATGCTTGTATTCTTGTTTAGCCCTTACAAATGGATAATTCTAAAGAGTATATCTGGACTATTAACAATACCTGCGAAGAATTATGAAATGTTACTTTATGGTCATACATACATACACACATATACACATACACTCACACTTTGTGTAGAAGGAAGCATATAATTTTTAGCCTTTTCTTCTTCTAGATAAAAAAAATCCTACATTTTGCCACATAAATTAATTTGCTGCTTACCATAGAAACTTCTCCACATCCTTCAGATATCCCAAGTCAATAGCAAGCCAGGTTCTGTGTTCCAGGAAAGTTTTATTAAATTCAGTTCCTGTGGGAATACCATCTCATGTTCTGCAATGTTAATATCATTTGTTTGAAGGAGAATTGCTGAGCTATAGGTATAAGCTTTATTTTTAGGTCAAGTTAGTTCTTCCTCTTCAGAGTCTTTGCTTACCAAGGTGCCATAGACAGTTAATGAAGCAGGGTGAACTGCTACAGTAATTGGGATACATGTGATATCATTGATAATAATTGGGTGTAATTAAGACTAGGCATGATAAAATGCCCCAAGTATGAATAGTAGTAAGGTTGGAAATGTCAGCTTTCAGAACATACGCTATGCTTAACACTGAGTTAGCTTACAGGGTAATGATCTTGCTCTAAGGCACAAAAGATGCCTCTTGAAGTAGGATGAATGCATTCTGCATTATAGTTTTGGAATGTTAGCCCTCTCCCTCAACCCTTACTAGTTAATAGAATACTCATTCTAATTGGGAAGATCTCCCAGTAGTCCTATAGCTAGAATAATTCAGTTTCACAATCAGGGCCTGGGTTCAATTTTTAATCAGGGAAGATTTATTTGAATATAGCATAGTAAGTGGGTAGGGTGCTAGATTTGGAGTCAGGGAGATCTGGGTTCAAATTCTATCTCACAAACAGATGTTTCAGTTAGTGAACAAGCATTTATTTAGTACTTCCTATTTCCAGATACTGTGCTAAGTGCCAAGAATTCAAAGAAAGGCAATAAAAAATTCTTGCTCTCAGAGAGCTCGCATTCTAATAAAGGGGAGAGAGCATGCAAGCAATTATGCACAAACAAGATCTATACAGGATAAATTGGAGATAATCAACAGAGGGAAGGCACTAACATTAAGTGCAATCTAGAAAGCCTTCTTGTAGAAGTTAAAATTTTATCTGAAACTTGAAAGAAGCCAGGGAAACCAGGAGGCAGAGTAGAGGAGAGTGAGAATTCCAGGCAATGGGGCCGGCTAGTGAAAATGCCCAGAGTGGGGAGATGGGATGTCTTGTGTAGGGAAAAACAAAGAAATCAATTTCTTTTGATCACAGACTAGATGGTTTGGGGTGGAGTAAGGTGTAAGAAGACTGGAAAGTAGGAGGAGGTCAGGTTCTAAAGAGCTTTAAACACCGAACAGAAGACTTTATCTTTAATCCTAGAGGTCACCGGGAGCCTTTGAAGTTTTTTGAATACGGAGGTGACATAATCAGACCTACACTTTAGAAAGATCAGTTTGATAGGTTAGTGGATGATGGACTGGAGTAGGGAGAAATTGCATAATGCTAGAGAAGTCACTTAAACAGTTCTGGGCCTCATCTTCTCATTTGAAAAAAAGGGTTTGAGTCATTGAACTCTAGGGTCCCTTTCAGGACTAAATTTGTGATTCTATGATTGATCAAAGGCAGGAAGGAGAAGGAGGCACAGTTTGTATCTCAACACTTTTTTAAAGTAAATTTTATTACATTTTCAGACCTTCATTTTCTCTCCCAAACCTTAACCTCAATTGAAAAAGCAAGAAAAACAAACACCCTGTTATAAACATGTATAGTCAAGCAAAGCAAATTCCTACAATGGTCATATCTACCCTTACGCTTCGTAAGAGGTTGTCAAGTGTGAAATATAATAATGAAAACAATGACTTGCCATTCTAAACTCTTGGTGGTTGCAAGGTACTTTACATACATTATCCCAAATTATCCTCAAAATAATCCTTTAAGGTAAGAATAAATATTAGACAGAATTTTAGAGTTGGAAAAAACCTTAATAACTACTAAATCTAATCTAAATCCCTCATTCAGCAGACAGATAAAATGGGGGCTGAGTGGGGTTAAAATAACATCCAAAAATATGTAGCTAAGTAAGTTGTACTACCATTAAAACCAAACAAAACCCACTTTATGTATGTTGGAAATCTATGAGGAAGGCAGAATGGCATAGTGGTAAGAGACTTGGATCTGGAATCAGAAGATCTGGGTTTGAATCCAATCTCAGACACAACCTGGGTGAACTTCCTAGATTACAGTTTCCTCATTTCTAAAATAACCAGTTTAGACAAAATGGTCTCTAAAGCCCCTCATGATATTTTTAAAAATTCAGTGACTTCTGAACTTACAATCTAATAGAAGAAAACTTGATCTTTCTCCAACTCCAGATATTCATGGAGATGCCTTCCACTGCCCTGCAACACTCCATTACTCATTTACAAATGACAAAAACCTGTTTATTCTAACATGTAGAATCACATGTGAGTATTCATTGGACTAAGAATGGCATATATTCATGGGAAATGATGAATTACAAATTATATACACTTATGCAAGTACCTTGTAGTATGCATATTTAATACATTTGATAACTAGATGAAAAATGTTAACATTTCTGCATAGGAACACGGTGATGTTGTTTGGAGTCTTTTCATAATTTTTTAATATCCAGATATTTCCAAAACTTAGTAAGACTAAATTAAAAGCAGTTTCATTCCAAAGAATCATGGTAGTATCATGGCATAATCATGGAAGCAGCATAGCATATCAATCAGAAGACTAGCTATAGAGTCAGAAAGTCATAGTTTAAAGGCCTGCCTCTGACACATAATGGCTACATCCATGGAATAGTAAATTTACCTCTCATTTCCCTAGGCAACTCTCTAAGATTATAATTTGCAAGTGAGTTGGCAATCTGCATCGGTGGGGAGACTTTCCACACCAGCACTTCTGCACCAGTGAAATCACTGGTCCCCTCTAGGCTTCTCCTTTCGAAGTACACAGCTAATAGTTGGTTTTAATCTAACTTATCTTTAAATAAGAGAAATCAGGAATTCGTCATACTTCCACTTTTGAAAGAAAGTTGATGATATCTGCCAGGACATAAACCTTAGATAGCATTTCCCTGTAGTTCTTCCCAGCTGTTTTATTGAATTTCTGTACTCTGTGTCCTTTGGACAGGTGAGTGAATGGAACACAGAAGTGATTTGAAGCCTAAAGAAAAATCTTTATTTTAAGATAAAGTTTAATTTGCCTCATTTTATCAAACCAATGGATGTCAGGGTAGGTTTTGAAGTTTTTTGAACCTGATCTTATAACAATCATAAAAAGATCAAAATCACCTTGATACCAAAAAAAAAAAATCCTTGAGAAAGGAGAAGACTCTCAGCTGAGGTGGTCTGGAAGATTAAAAAAAATGATAGGAGAATCCTTTTTTTATTTAAACACCACTTGGAAAAAGAATACCTACATACAAAAATTCGATTGTTATGAAATGGATAAAAAACAGCCTTTCAAAAGTGGGCAAAGGTACACATACTAAAGGGCTTTATTTATTCTTCTCTTCCTACTGAGTAGCTTAATTACCTCATGTGCAAGGTTTAATACCTGTAAAGATCTTAAGCTGAGATCAATCTTCCAATAATTGAGACTATAGTCCCCTCATAAAATATATATATTCCCAAACGTGACCTTGTCAATAATATTGATTGAAACTGTTTTAGAAATCCTTCACATGGCAATGGAAAAACACCCACAATTTTTATGTTCATTGTCTCTAAAAAACCCAGACCACAACTATATAAGGTAAGTACTCCCAAGTGTTTGCCGCTAATGCTCCCAGGGGCAGACTACTAGAGTCTTTACTCCCACAGCCACTTTGTATTTATTTCATACATATGCATACACGCACACACATATAGGTAGGTAGGTACATATACGTATATGTATGTAGATATGCATATACATACAGAGAAACATACACATAGATAATTGTCATATCTGTTTATAAAATGTGTGTTATTGTTTGTCAGTCATGTCCAACTCTTCATGACTGCATTTGATTTGGGGTTTTCTTGGCAAAGATTCTGGAGTGGTTTGCCACTTTCTTTTCTAGCTCATTTTATAGATGAGAAAGCTGAGGCAAAAGGGGTTAAATGACTTGTTCAGGTTCACATAGCTAGTAAATGTTCGAGGTCAGATTTGAACTCAGGAAGATGAATCTTCCTGCCTCCAGGCCCAGCACTCTATCCACTCTGTCACCTAGCTGCCCATAAAATGTGTATCACTATATGTATATATGTTGTCCTCATTAGAATATAAGCTCCTTGATGTCAGGGATCTTTTTATTTTGTCCTTGTATTCCTATCCTTTTGCATATTACCTGGTTAATGATAGGAACTTAAATGGGGGCAGCCAGGTGGCTGGGATAGAATGCTGGGCTGGGAATCAGGAGGACTCATCTTCCTGAGTTCAAGTCTAACCTCAGACAATGGTTTTGTGACTTTGGGTAAGTCACTTAATCCTGTTTGCCTCAATTTCTCATCTGTAAAATGAACTGGATGAAGAAAAGGCAAACCAGTATCCCTGACAAGAAAACCCCAAATGGGTTCATAATGAGAAGGACGTGATTGAAAAATAACAGAACAACAAAAAACTTAGTAAACTGATTGATTGATTGATTTGCCATGTCAAGTCTTTGCAATAATTAATGTGTATGGGCAGGAAAGCATTTCTACCACTATATATACAGATCATTCAACAATGCCTTTTATCTGCTTTTAATGAGACTTTGATAAGGAGTAGACTAGCTGAAAAATATATAATTACAATACTGCTCTTGTAGTGAGTATGTTAACGGCAACTATAGGAATCAAAATCATTTTTATAATAAAATGCGTAGAAAAATAAGTGTTATCTTTTATTTGATTTATTAATGCCTCCTGACAAGCTCCTCTGTTTACATTCCCAGTTCCTGGTACACAGTAAGTTTGTAACAAAGTCTTGTTTATTGATTAGAGGGGACTGATGATTGTAATTTTTTTGTCACCATAGATGAGATTGAATGAGACAACATCTGTAAAATGCTTAGCACAGTCCATGGCACATAGCAGACACTTAATAATTACTTATTCTCTTCCTTTCTCTTCCCATGAACAGAAATCTTTAAAATAACAATCCAAAAATCTAATATTGATTATTTTAATAACTAAGATGGATATGCTATAATATATATACATATATACATACATATATATATATATATGCAGAACAACCTGGAAAAGGGCAGATGATGATATATGCAAGACACATACCAATCTCAGTATATTTAAACCTGAGCTGATTATTTTCCCTAAAAACCTGTTTCTACTTCTGTTTTAATTATTTCTGACTGAGGTACCACAATTCATTCAGTTTCCTATGCTCTCATCATTCATCATTAATGCTATCTTTGATTATCATCTCTCTCTCTGTTTCTTTCTGTTTCTCTGTCTTTTTCCTCTTAAATCAAATAAATTATTAACATTCATAGATTCTATCTTCACAATATCTCCTTGAATGTATTTTCTCCCCTCAATTCCCATTGCAAGCAATGAGTGCAGACCCTTACTAACCCTTGCCTGGATTATGACAAAAGCTTCCTAACATATATTTTTATCTTTCTTCCCTTCTCATTCTAATTCATCTTTCACATTACTGTTATTCTTAGCATCCTGATGCATAGATCTGTCCAGGTTCTTCTTTCACACAAACCTTTCAGTGCTCCCTATAATCCCATGAGTAAAAGTTCAAACTCTTCTGTTTCATATCAGAAGCCCTACAAAATCTTGTGCTTTCTAGCTTTATCCCATATAGTCTCCCAATTTGTATCTCATGCTTTCGTTAGACTTCATACTGTAATGGGAAGAACACTGGACTTGGAAGTCATAGATTCAGAGAATCTCAGATTTGTAAGGGGCTTCAGTATACATACATACATACATACATACATACATACATACATACATACATAAGTGTGTGTATATATATATATATATATGTATATATTACCTTTATAACATATTCAATGAGTTGTCACATAGCTTTTACTTGAATACTTCTATTGAATACAATTCACTAATAACACAGTCAGCTCATTACACCGTTGGACAGATTTAAATGGTAGTTACTTAAACTGTCAGCAACTTGGGGAACTCTCTGAGACTATGTTACAGAATAGTTGCTGATCTGCATTGCACGTATTATCCAAAGTGTACCCATCTAAGGCACAGAATTGGAAGGCAAGGGACAGACATTAGCCAATATTAATGGCAGTCTAAGAGAACTCATGGATCATTCGAAAAACTTGGCATTGTCCTACAGTACCTCATAAATTGAAAACTTAGGAAGTTCAAGAAAAAAAAATTAAACCATATTCACAACTATTTAAACTGCATATCCCTCTTTCTTATGAATGCCATTTGTATAAGACATAAGGAAGAGTGAGATTTTTTTACACGTCTTTTAGACGCTGAAGAAATCACAGATATGGAACAAAACAAACTAAGTCAATCAAATGAGCAAATAAATAAACAAGGTTAAAAATGTTTTTCTAATATTAAACTAAATCTACTTTCAGTTCTTACCACTAATGTGACTTTGGGCAAGTCACATTATCTCTTTAGGTCATCTATATAATCAAGGATTTGAAACAGATGATCTATAAGATCTTGTTCATTTCTAAATCCTATTTACTACTGTGCTGTAAGAAAAAAGGAAATAGTTTTTTGTTTTGTTTTGTTCTGGTGAGGCAATCAGGGTTAAGTGACTTGCCCAGGTTTACACAGCTAGTAAGTGTCATGTGTCTGAGACTGGAGTTATAGTTGTCAAAGTGAAGTAAGCAGAATCAAAAGAACAATTTATATGATAAAAGGTGGTACAGTGGATAGAGAGCCAGGCTTGGAGTCAGGAAGACTCATCTTTGTGAGTTCAAATCTGGCCTCAGATACTTACTAGCTGTGTGACTCTGGACTAGATACTTAACTCCATTTGCCTTAGTTTCCTTGTCTATAAAATGAACTGGAGAAGGAAATGGCAAACCACTCTAGGAACTTTGCCAAGAAAACCCCAAATGGGGTCACAAAGTGTCAGACATGACTGAACAACAACAACAATCAGTACTATACAAAGAAAAAATTTTGAAAATTTTTATAAATGGAAACAGAAGGGGATACACAGAACCAGGAGAACAATTTGTCCAATGATAGTATAAACCAACTTTAAAAGATGAAGAACTGTGATAATGCAGTGACCATCTGTGATTCCTGAGGGCTGAGAATAAAATGTTATCCACAAACTGACAGAAATGATAGCCTCAGGGTATAGAATAAGTACCTCATTTTTTTAATTTAAAAATGCTTCACAACTCTAATGAAAAAAATTAATCATATAATGTTTATATATGACTCACACTTTTCTTTCTCACAATGCTCCCCATGCCCATAATTTTATTTCTTGTATCTCTTCTCTATCTTTTGAATTACTACCCTTTCTTAACACTTTAAATCTACCTGCTACTGGAAGTCCTCTGTGGTGTCTCCTTGCCTTAACTCTCTCCAGTAGGAATGAGTTTTTGCACCTTGAGCTTCACACAGTTCTATTATTTGCTCTTCTCTTTTGCTCATATCACATTTTATTTTATGCTATAGTTATTTGTGTATGTGTTATATTCTCCTTTAAGTTGCCAAATAATTCCATGAGAGCAGAAACCTTTTATTCTTCAAATTGTGTATACCTCCAAGAGTGCAGTGACCTATACACTGTAGCTATGAAGAAACTACATGTTTCATTTTAAAAAATTTCTTATTAATTTATTTATGTTTAGTTTTCATCATTCACTTCCATAAGATTTTGAGCTCCAGATTTTCTCCTTATCTTGTCCCTCCCCCTCAAGATGGCATTTATTCTGAATATCCCTTCCCCTAATCTGCCCTCCCTTCTATCTCACCCCCTCTTCTCTTATCCCCTTCCCCTTCAATTTTCCTGTAGGGCAGGATAGATTTCTATACCTCATTTCCTGTATATCTTATTTCCCAGTTGCACGTGAAAACAATTTTTTAAACATTTGTTTTTGAAATTTTAGGTTCTAAATTTTCTCCCTTCCTCCCTCCCCACCCACCTTCATTGAGAAGGCAAGCAACTTGAAATAGGTTATAAATGTGTAGTTATGCAAAACACTTCTATAGTAGTCATGTTGGGAAAAACTAAGCATATTTTCCTTAATCCTATCCCGCCCTCCATTTATTATATTCTCTCTTTCACCCTATCCTTCCTTAGAAGAATTTGCTTCTGATTACCCCCTTCCCCCAATCTGCCCTCCACTCCATCATCCCCCTGCTCTCTTGTCACATTCCCCCCTATTTTCCTGTGGGGTAAGATAAATTTCCATACCCAATTGTTTATGTTATTCCCTCCTTAGGCCAAATCCTATGAGAATAACATTCACTCATTTCCTTTCACCTTTCGCTGTTTCCCCTCCATTGTAAAAGCCTTTTCTTGTCTGTTTTATGTGAGATAATTTAACCCATTCTACCTCTCCCTTTCTCTTTCTCCCAGTATAATCCTCTCTCACCCCTTAATTTTGTTCTTCAGATATCACCCCTTCATCTTCAACTCAATCTGTGCCCTCTATCTATCTATCTATCTATCTATCTATCTATCTATCCATCTACCTATCTACCTATCCATCTATCTATCTACCTATCTATCTATCTATCTGTCTCTCTATATATGTACATACATATAATTTTTTCCCTCCAACTACCCTAATACTGACAAAGGCCTCATGTGTTACATATATCACCTTTCCATGCAGGAATATAAACAGTTCAACCTTGATAAATCCCATATGGTTTCTCTTTCCTATTTACCTCTTAGTGTTTCTCTTAAGTCTTGTATTTGAAAGTCAAGTTTTCTATTCAGCTCTGGTCTTTTCATCAAGAATATTTGAAAGTCCTCTATTTCACTGAATGTCCATTTCCTCCCCTGAAGGATTATATCCAGTTTTGCTGGGTAGCTGATTCTTGGTTGTAATCTTATATCCTTTGCCTTCTGGAATATTATATTGCAAGCCCTCTGGTTCCTTAATGGAGAAACTGCTAAATCTTGTATTATCCTGATTGTGTTTCCACAATACTTGAATTGTTTCTTTCTGGAAGCTTGTAATATTTTCTCCCTGACCTGGGAACTCTGGAATTTGGCTACAATATTCCTGGGAGTTTTCCTTTGGGAATCTCTTTCCTGGATCTATTTTCCAAGTCAGTTGTTTTTCCAATAAGATACTTCATATTGTTTTCTATTTTTTCCATTCCTTTGTTTTTGTTTTACAGTGTATTGATTTCTCATAAAGTCACTAGTTTCCAATTGCTCCATTCTAATTTTTAAGGAAATATTTTCTTCAGTAAGCTTTTGGACTTCCCTTTTCATTTGTCTGATTTTGCTTTTAAAGGCATTCTTCTCCTCATTGGCTTTTTGGACCTCTTTTGCATTTTGGATTAGGCTATTTTTAAGGTATTATTTTCTTCAGTAGTTTTTTGGGTCTCCTTTAGCAGGCTGTTGACTTGCTTTTCATGATTTTCTTGCATCACTCTCCTTTCTCTTCCCAGTTTTTCCTCCACTTCTCTTACTTGCTTTTCAAAATCCTTTTTGAGCTCTTCCATGGCCAGGGACTGACTCATAGTTTTCTTGGGAGGCTTCGGATGTAGGAACTTTGATTTTCTTCTCTTCTTCTGGTTCTGTTTTGATCTTCTTTGTCATCAAAGAAAGATTCTATGGTCTCACTTTTTTTTGCTCAGTATACTCATGATCCCAGCCAATTACTTAAGTTTTAAACTGTTTGTTAATGTGGGGGTTTGCTTCCAGTGTAGAGAATGTACTGTCCCAAGCTTTGGGTTTTTTGTGCAACTGTTTTCAGAGATACTTCTAGGGACCTGTAAGTTTTCATTTCTTCCAAGGTGGTATGATAAGGGGTGAGGTGTTTACTCCTTTCCTGGCCTGTGTTCTGGTCTATGAGTGACCACAAGCATTCTTTTCTACCTTGGAACTGCGAGGAGGATTTCTTCTATGCATCACTATAAGCTTCACCATTCCAGCCCTCCTCCTCTCCACAGGACTGCCACCCAGAACTGTGACCTAGATCCAAGAACAAGAAAGCAAGACAGTCCTGCCTCAGCACCAGCAAAGAGATCCCTGCAGTCCTACTCTGATCAGACACTTGATTTCCCCTCAGTCTGTGGGCCAGAAGCTCCAGAAGCAGCTGGTTCCCCAGGGTCACGCATAGAGACTGGGGCTGGGACTGAACTTCTCTCTCACCACAGTCACAGACTTTTTCTACTGACCTTCTAAGTTGTCTTTGGTGTTTGTGGGTTAAGAAGTCTGGAAATCGCCACAGTTGCCTGTGATTCAGTCCTGTGACGGCTGCTCCAGGTTTGCTAAGGCCTGGTCTTTGTCTGAGTGCCCATGCCAAACTGTGTTCTTCTCCCCACCTGGCATGATATACCTTCCCAATCAACCATCCAGGTTGCCTTGGGCTAGAAATTTGTTTCACTCAATCTTTTTGTGGGTTCTACTTCTTCAGAATTTGTTTAGAGCTATTTTTTACAGGTTTTTGGAAGGGTTTGAAGGAGAGCTCAAGCAAGTCACTGTTTTTACTCTACCATCTTGGCTCCACTCTGAAACTACCTGTTTCTTGAATTGAATTGGATCTGTTCAATTGAAATGAAAAATGGTAAGGCAGAAAAGGACAAGTTATGTCTAATTTTTCTGGAGAGTGATCTATCTGTAGGAAAGTAGTGAGAATTATTAGAACTCTACAGAAGACAAATCTTTTGTCAAAGAACACATGTCCTGACATAAATGAAAATTTGTCTAGGTAATTTGAACCTCCATCTATTTTTAAACATTTCTCAAGAGATATAATCCTATCAGGTTTCAGGAAAATAGAACGAAAAATTGTAGATTTTCAACTGAAAGTATCTTTCATAAGAGTAAGAATAAGAATAAATAAAGAATTAGGATAAGAATAGATTAAATAATCCAAAATTGAAGTTCAAATTACTAAATTTATTTTGTACTTAGTATTTCTTTAAATTCATACTATTTGAAGCTAATACAATTTGGAAATGTCCACAAAGGCTTTGAGAGATGAAAAAGTCTCACAGGCTCCAAAGTATGATCAAACTCAAATGTAAAGCAACGCATAGACAGACATAATAACTAGATTTCTGATTTTTTTTTGTATAAGATACTCCAAAATGAGAAAACTCCATCAGTTACTTTATCTGTGACTTCTAAACTTTGAGAGTTGCTTAAAGCCCTGACAGGCTATGTAAATTCCCTAAGGTTTTTCAGCCTAGTACTGTTTATCACCAGCAGAACTTAAATCCAAGTTTCTTTGACTTTAAGGTCTGCTTTCTATCCAGCATTACACTGCCTCTGAAATGCAAGAAATCATTGAAGCAAAGAGATCAGGAGAAAGATAAGATACTCTGGTCAAGAAGCAATCATTTTCTGTGATTGTAGTTGACAAGAAATCTTATACAATGGATAGGATTTACTTTCTAAATAAAACCTTAAACTAAGAAACACATCATTACATTGTGATTTGGAGAAACATTAGTGATAAAATTGGATAGCTCTCCAAAGGTCATAAGGAAGTAGCCAATCTAAAATTCAACCAATGAAAATATACTATGTAAACCTGGACATTGTAAAATATTCTAAGAACATATTGAAATGAAGAAAGAGAGAGTCATCATAAGAAATACAGAAAGACTAGGAATGGAGCCTAGAAAAAGTGTAGGAAGACTAACATAGAATCTAGAGCAAAAAAAGACTATTGGACCAAAACTTTGTCATTGTTTCTCCATCACTCACGGTTTTGGGGAGAGAATATTATAGGTTTAGAAATGGACGGGACATTAAAGTTCATTTAGTTCATTCTTTTCTTTTTACTGATGAGAAAATAGGGGCCCATAAAAGTTAAATTGTTGCTGTTGAGACTTTTTTCAATTGTATCCAATTTTGTGGTTTTCCAATTCCTTCTCCAACTCATTTTACAGATGAGGAACTGAGGCAAACAGAGTTAAATGACTTGCCCAGAGTCACACATTTATTAAGTGTCTGGACTTGAACTTATGAAGAGGAGTCTTTCTGACTCCTAGCTCTGTGCTCTAATTGCTGAACAACCTAGCTGTGTAAAAGTTAAATGCCTTGTCTCCTAAGTGCACACAGATGTTAATGAACAAAGATTAGATTTTAACCTATATTGCTTTCCTCCAAACCTAACCCAAGTTTTTGATATTTATAAGACATGAACTAACAAGATATCATGATAAATTGTTTGAGATTGAACACAGTCCAAAGTTGGGATTTATGGGCCAGGAAATATATCATGCATTTATTTATCAGTATACATCTTGCATTCCTTCAGGACAATGTAAACTCCTTGAGGGTAGGAGATAATTCATTTTTGCCTTTATATCCACAGTGCCTTCCATATAGTTGGCATTTAATAAATGTTTGTTGAATTGAATTAGACTGGAGAGGGCATGTTATAGTGCCTAAGTCAATATGATTAGTGTCATTTCTGTTGTGATTAACACCACTTGGAAGAGGAAAAGCTTTAAGTTATGTCTTGGCTGCAGGTTATGATGCAAAAATAAACTCTTCCAAGGATAATGATGGATAGTCTTTTCATATTTGGGGGAAACCCTATTTTCTTACTGCACTACTCACTTTATAGTAGAAGTTTTGGGTATATAATTAAAGAATGGAATTCCATTGGTTTCATAAGGCTTTATCTTTAAAAATCATTGAACACCACAAAGATGCAGATGATTTTATGTAACTAAATCAGGATATTCCTGGAGTAAAAAAGTATTTTTTGCCTTTGCTGATGAGTTTGAACTGATGAGTTTAGTCTCATGAAATATTGGACTTCAGTTAGTAAATCTTTGTTTAATTCCTACACAGACAGAACATTACAGAATGTTAGGCAGGGAGTAAAAGTCATCCATTGCTCCTGCCCTCAAGAAAAGTTAGCTCTTAGAAATATGATAATTTGACCTCATAAAGGCTCATCAGAACAATATGTTCCAGTTTATTAAACTTTGATGCTGGGGGACAGAAAAATAGACTGGAAGAGGGAATAGAAGACAAGATAGTAACTACCAATTCTGACTCTCAGGCAAGCATAACTTGTCATCAAATTAAACTTAGATGAAAGTAGCCTCAAGGCAGGCTGCTTTTGGGGAAGCAGATGGGGCTAAATTTTTTTTTTCATGTCCTGAAGGCATTCAAGGGCTGGCAGTGCCTTCTAAATATCAGCACCCTGGACAAGCCTCAGTCATGCATCTCTTTAGCGAGTGCCATAGAAACCAAGCTAGTAGTAATAAAAAACCAATCAACCAAACAAAGAAAAATACTGTATAGTCAGAAATGGGAGGACAAAGCCAGGCAGGGATGTGCTGAAGCCAGCTCAAAACAGCTTGAGAGAGCCAATTATTAAATTTTCACTGTGAACATTTATATCCAAGAAATTAGCAACCCCTAAAGCTCAGGGTTTGATTTGTTGCTTTGTTGATTATCTAGACTTAAGAGATGGAAAAATGTCAATAACTCAGATTAAACTTAAAATGTGCCGCACATAAGGTTTTTTTTTATTTGTTTGTTTGGTCGTTTGGTTGTTAAACATTGGCCAGAAGCTGTTTGGGCAGAGTACTCAGGCCTATGTATGCACTTAAGAGGATCAACACTAGAGGAATATGTTTGCTATTGAGTAGAAGGACTCCCATAGAGAGAGTTTTCTTTTTAAAGCCCTTTATTTTGTGAATAACTGTATCTTATAAAATAGAATCATAACCAGATACACTTAAAAGTATGTGTATGCTATTTTGTAGGATCGTTTTTAGCAATACAATATCTGATTTTGGAGGGCAGGTAGACAGATGGGATTTTATTCCTTTTATTTGTTCTGAGAAGCTACTTTTAAGTGCAATATACTTCTAGCTCATTTGGAGCTTGTGAGTTGGGTTTTCAGTGTGATGTGCTAATTTTTTTATGTCAGCTGTAAGCTAGGGAAAAGGAATCAAAAGAGGCCTAAATCTTCATTGATTTTAGTCAGTTTAAATGAGTATTTTCAGTTGAATATAAGCTGCAGGCTTAAATAAAAAATAAAAAAGCAATGTATAACTTTGCTATACTGAAGAAATCTGATTAAAAGTGTCCTAAGTAGGCCAATACTACCATGATGAAATTATTAATGGGAAAGAAAAGTATAGTTCTACTTCTGTTATCAGCAACTAGTTATAAAGTTGTAGGCAAGTCACTTCAAGTCTGTGGACTTGGTTTCAGTCTAAGATTTTTGACTGCAAAATGAAGATATTGAACTAGATAATCTCTGAGATTTTTTCCCCAGGTTTAAAATTATGTGGTGCAGTATTGAAAGAACACTATATTTATAGTCAGGTGATCTAGGTTGGAGTCCCAGGTCCTCTAATTATCATTTATCTCACCTTTTTCAAATAGCTTTCTTATCTAATTCCTGATTGCCTTATCTATAAAATGGGCCTAAATAATTCTTTCCCTACCTACTCCATGTGACTATTGTGAAGCTTGAATGAGACAGAATCCTTAACAAGGCTTATAAACTCTAAATTTCTGTATCAATGTAAAGTGTTGTTTTTAATTTTTTAAAATTTGAAATTTTGAAATTTTTATTTATATTTTTGTTTTTATATTTAAATTTTAAAAACTTTATTTGTTTTAAAAATTATTTTATTTAAATTAAAATTTTATATTTTAATTTCAATTTTAAAAATTTTTAAATTTTTGTTTATGTTTTTGTTTTCATATCACCTTAATTTTCAAATATGCCCTTTCCTTCCTTTCCCCAAGACTCATTCTTTGCAAATAAATAGTAAAATAAAACAAACAGGAAGCAGATAACTAAAACTAATTACTACATCAACTGAACCAACAGAATATATGATGTTTTATCTACACCAAGGAGAGGGAGTTACATTTTCTTATTTCTCCTGCAGGGGCCCAGTTTGTCAATATAAGAAATTCCATTCTATTCAGTTTCAGGATTGCTGCTATTCTCTGTATTTACATAGGATCCTAAGAATATAAATCTAGAAATGAAAGAATGTGAATATAAAAAAAAATAAGAATGTAAATTTAGAAATGAAAGTAATCTTGTAGTTTTGGTTTTTTTCTGTATGATGAGTTGTGATTGAACTCTCCCCATTCATTACAATAGCAGGGTTTCTAGCACAAGTTCTTCATTGTGAAATAAGAGCTAAGCAGGCACTGAAGACTTATGGGCAATCACTGCGCTTATAAACCTTCCCTATGCTATGATCTCTCTGATCTTGGTAAAGGTCTGAGCTCTGATTACAGACTTTTCTACATTTATAGAACCATAAAGCTTTTCTCCAGTATGAACTCTCTATTGTTTAAATAGACTTAGCTTTGGCTGAAGACTTTCCTGCATTCATTATACATTTAGGATTTCTCTCCAGTGCATATTCTCTGATGCTGAATAAGGTACATGTTCTCTATAAAGGATTTCCTGCATTCATTACAAATAGAGGGGTTTTGTTGAGCATGTTAAATCACATCCTGTTTGATTGCTCCTTCTCTGTCTTCTTTGCTGAATCCTCCAGATCACAGTCTCTAATCAAAAGTGTCTCTCAGGGTTCTGTCCTGGCTCCTTTCCTCTTCTCCCTCTATACTACTTCACTTGGTGATCTCATCAGCTCTCAAGGATTTAATTACTATCTTTATGCCAATGATTCTCAAATCTACCTATGCTGCCCCATTATTTCTCCTAACCTCCAAGCTAACATTTCCAACAACCTTCAGACATCTTGAACTGAATGTGCAGTAGACATCATCAATTCAATATGTCAAAAAGTGAACTCATTGTTTTTCCTTCTAAATCCTCCCTTCCTACCTTCCCTTTTAATGTAGAGGGCACCACCATCCTCTCAGTCCTTCGGGCTCACAATCTAGGAGTCATCTTGGACTGCTCATTATCTCTCACCTCCCATAGCCAAGCTGTTTCCAAGGCCTGTTGCTTTCACTTTTGCAGCATCTCTCAAATATACCCTTCTCTCCTCTGATACTTTGGCCATTGTATTTCAGGCCCTCGTCACCTCACACCTACCTAAAATTTCTTCTCACTCTAACCTAGTCTTCATTCAGCCACTAAAGTGATTTTTCTAAACACATGTCTGATTATAGCACGCCCTACTCAATTAAAAGCAGAGGCTTCCTATTGCTTTCAAGATCAAATGTAAAATTCAGTTTGGCATTTAAAGCTCTATGTAACCTACCTGTCTTTTACTTTTCCAGTCTTCTTATTCCTTATTCCCTAACAGGTAACTCTTTGATACAGTGACTCTGGCCTCCTGGCCATCGGTAGGCTCTGGGAATTTTCTCTGGCTGTCTCCCAGGCCTGGAGCGCTCTCCCTTTCCCTATCCACCTACGAGCTTCCTTTAATTTCCAACTAAAATCCCACCTCCTACACCTTCCCTAACCCCTCTTAATTCCAGTGCTTTCCCTCTTTTAATTGCTTCCCATTTAACCTGTTTATAGCTTGCTTTGTATGTCTGTTTATGTATTTTATCTCCTATTAGATGGTAAGCTTCTTGAGGGCATGGTCTGTTTTTTGTCTCTTTTTGTATTTCAAGTGTCTAGCACAGTTCCTGGCATGTAGTAGTTATTTAATAAATGTTTATTGAATATAATGGAACAAAATCTTTCTGGAATTTATTTGACTTTATGACATCTGTATAGTTAACATTCCTCATCAGCTGAAATTCTCCACACTACTAAATTTGTATGAATTCTCTAGAATGAATAAAAATAAGTTGGACTAGGGCTTTATGGTCATTGAAGCCTTTCCCACATTCATGAGATTCATAACTGTTTTCCCCCCCACTGTATGGATCACTGAATGTTCAGTTAGGTTTGCAATCAATATGAAGCTTTTTCCACATGTATCATTCGTATACGCTTTCCTCTATAGGAACTCTCTTTTGCATACAGGATTTATCTCAGATTGTAGCATATAACAAATATGTTACCTTCATAATCACTCATTCCAGTAAAGTAGAAAACACAGAAAAGAATCAGGAAAGTGGAGGAGTAGGGAATACAAGGAGGTATATTGTTCCATGGAGTTGAAAACAGGCAGAGCAGCAGATGCAAAGTGGAGTAAGCTGAGATACAATAAATGAAAGAATGAATGAATGAAAATCATTTATTCCATACTTACTATGTATAAAACACTGGACACAAACATAGACAAATCCAGAGAGTCCTGCTCCCAAGGAGCTTATATTCTAACAAGGAAGATAACACATATGAGATTTCAGCTGCAAGTCAGAAGGGAAGTTCCTATGGCCCTTAGGGTATAGCAGCAACATGAATTGTAAAAGATCTTTAACATCATTACCATTTATAAAATCATTCCATTTCTGATGTCAATTTGTTTGACAGTGCTGAGATCTTTGTTGGTAAGAAATTTCTCTTTGGGTCTCTATCAGCTTTGTTTGCTGTGGAAGTTGGGGCAGCTGCACCTGTAGAAGGAGTTGCCAGATTATGTCTCCATAGGGTTTACTTCCCAGGATGATGGCTGTGGGGGCTGGGATGGGAAAAGAGCCAGTCAGCTGGATATTCACTGCTATTCCTGGGGTTCTTGGGCTTACTAACCCATTGTTGGCAGTTGGTCATCTGTTGTTGGTGACTAGGAAGGTGAACTATCAAAACAAAAACTATTTTTAAAATAATAGTCAAACCTTTAATAGTTCTCCTGGACCAGTCTAACCCACTTCAACCCTTATTTTTTATGCCTCTATTATCTACAGATACCAAGACAAAATGAAAAAAATGTTTCCTGTCTTCAAGGATCTCACATTTTGATGGTATGTACAACATGTAAATAGGTAAGCATGTACATAATATTTTTTATTGTTGTTTGGTAATTTCAATTGTGTATGACTTCAAGAGCCCATTTGGGGTCTTCTTGGCCAAGATATAGGAGTGGTTTGCCATTTCCTTCTCTAACTTATTTAATTATACAAATGAGGAAACCCATACAAACAGGGTTAAGAGATCTGCTGTGGCTAGTACATGGCTAGTAAGTGTCTGAAATGGGATTTGAACTCAGGTCCTCCCACTCCAGGCCTAGCATTCTATCCACTGTACAACCTAGTTGCATAATAAATTTCACACTAAAAACTAAGGGGATCAGGAAATATTTGCTACAGGAAATGACCATCCCATCAGCTGACCTTGGAAGGAAGCTAGTAATTCTAAAATGAATAAGCAGACTGATCCTACTTAAAAACAGTGGATTTAGAATCAAAGACCTCATAGCCATATCTCACCTCTTATATAGAATCTGTAAGTGATTTAGAGAAGGACTAGATATCTTTTAAGGTCCCTCCCTGCTCTAAAATTGTGATCATGAGAAAATAATGCCTTTCACTTATGGGGGAAGAGCACATTTAAATAGCACTTACTATGTGCCATGTATTATGCTAATTACTTCAGAAATATAATTTCATTTAGTCTTTGAAACAATCCTGAAAGGTAGGTAATGTACTTATCTCTACTTTACAGCTGGAGAAACTGATACAAACAGGTTAAGTGACTTGCCCAGGGTAAGAGTTTGTAAGTGAAGCCAGATTCAAAGTTTTCTTGACTCAGTGTTCTATCCACTTTGCCACTTAGATCCCTTAAAAGTAAATACAAAGAATTTTGAGGTGGGGGAATAAAGAAAGGGAAGGAGAAAATAACATTTGACCTCAGTTTTGAAAGCAGTTAGGAATCCTAAGTAACAGAGATGAAGGAATGCATTCTTGGCAAGGAAAATAACAGTCCTCAGAAAGGCATAGAGCAGAGATTTCGATTCAACATAGTATTAAATGTAACATTAATTAATTTTATTAATTGATAATATTACTTATGCTATTAAGTATAATATTACAACATAATATTATTAAATGAATAATAATATTTATTAAATATGTGAAGCCCAGTGGTAGGCGATGGAAATGGATACTGAAAATAGAATGACTTGCTTAGCACCCCACCAATATTAAGTAGCAGAGTTGAGATTCAAACCCAGGCTCCCTGATTCCAAATCTAGGGTTGTGTCCTTCTCCTTCCCCCATGACCCTACTATACCACTTTTTTATAACTGTCTTCTTTTTCAATAGTCTTCACATTTGTTTATTTATTGTTGTTGTTCAGTCGTTTCAATCGTGTATGACTCTTCAGACCCCATTTGGGGTTTTCTGGGCAAAAATATTGGAGTGGTTTGCCATTTCCTTCTCCATCTCATTTTTACAGATGAGTAACTGAGGCAGAGTTAAGTGACTTGCCCTGGCTCACACAGCTAGTGAATGTCTGAGGCCAGATTTGAACTCAGGAAGATGAGTCTTTCTGACTTCAGGTCTGGCATTCTATCTACTGTACCATCTCGCTGACCATTTCACAGTTATGTATCATTTTAAAGTATAGAAATCATTTTCCTCTCACAACGACCCTGTAAGGCAGACCCCAAAGTCTTAGTCATCAGGGAGTAGGTCTCTTAAGGAAACACCTTGTTAAAAGCCACCCACACATGGCCTCATGAAGAAAATAATTTGATGATGACATAGTTTTCAACTTCTCCAAGCACTGAAACTTATTCGTTCAGAGAAGGCTCCCTTTCCGCAGTTCCTAGCTATCTCTGTCTCTTGCCTATCTTTGATAAAGGAGTCAGAGGCTCCACAAATAATTGCTATCTATAGAGATTCTTTAAGCCTCATAAAACTCATTAGGAACCCCTCATCAGAGCTGCAATTAAGTTGCAAAGTGGATAGGTTTAAGTTTCCTCTGGCGTTAATAAACAGTGAATTGGAGGAAGGTTAGGATGGAGGAATGAGACAGAGTGAATACATGAACTGAATAAATGAGCTCTCAAATCCTGGGAATTGACTGCTTGATGGGATTGGTATCTAACCAGGTACCCACAAATCTCATATTACTTTAGAATTCCCATATCTGGGCAACAGCATGAAGGATTTGGTTTGTTATAGAATTCTTCACAGTCATTTTTTCAAGCCCATGGTAACTGGTGGCTCTTTTATAGCCTCAATATTATTATATTATCTTGGATAAAGCTAGCTTATCTGATTAAAGGAGTATATTGAAAATAAATGTTTTTTTTATTTTTGTCTAATTATTTTTACCAAAATTTTTATCTGTTTTTCCAAGCCCCCCATCAAAGGGCTATTCAAATTAGCAGGAAGGAATATTGTAAGACAAATGTCTGGGAAGTGAACAGGAAGCCCCCTCCAACTCTGCATTTAGCTCTCGGTGAAATAAAATGTGGCAGAAGGCTTATTGCACCACCCCAACACACACACACACACACACACACACACACACACACACACACACACACACAAAATGGTTCATCAGAGGTTAGATACGCTCAGAAAAAGGTTATGGCAAAAGTCCCTGGGGGATTTTGTAATGGGGTGCTTGCTCTTCGCCTACTCCTTCTAATCAATGCAAAGAAGCAGATTGTGGGTTCTGTAAGCAATAGCACACACATTTAATCATATGAATGCAAACAAATCCAAAAGGATAATTAACAATTCATGAGGCTACGGTTAGGCTGAACTTCAATTATTAAATAATTTAGAGTACTGTATACAAAGAAACCACATTATGCTGAAAAGCTAGGTAGGACCTGAGCAGATGCCTCCAGATCTAAATTTAGAGGTTTATTTCTCAGCATTGATACTGACTTGCTATGTAGTTTTTAGGTCAATCAACCACTGCTTGTGGTTATATTATTTTGCCGACCTAGGAGCATCTCAGAGAATGGAGGATGTATTTATGCTTTTAAAGCTGTTTTGATTATGAAATAATTGGTGGTTGCAGGTAGGTCATAAATACACTCACTCATCCCCACACCCACAAAGGCACACTGGCGCAAATGGTGTTTTGAAGTGGCTATTAGTATTGTCTAAAGTACCTTCTACTATCCTGTTTAATAAGGGAACAAATAAAGGCCATATTTTTTTAACTGACATTTTATCCCTTTTACATAAACATCCATCTTTATAACTTAATACTAAATCTGTTAGTCCACTTAATAACCACCATTGTAGCTAATGGCCCACATTCTAGCAAGTACTACTGGGTAACTTTTGACAAGTTGCTCATCTCAGATTTTAACTGACCTTTCTGTACGAGAGAGAGGAGAGAAAGAAAGGTAGGAAGGGAGAAAGAAAGGTAAGAAGGGAGAAGGAGAGGGAAGAGGAAGAGAAAGATAAGAAGGAAAGAGATAGAGAGGAGAATAGGGGAGAAGAAAAGAGAGGTTGAAAGAGGAGAAACGTGAAGAGGGAGACAGCCCAGAGGAAGATGGGGAGGGAGAAATGATGGGAAAGTGTTGTGGCCCAGAATACCATTGGAAGGGAACCCTACCTTCCCATATCACCAGTTGTTCTTGTTGTGAACCAGAAGCTGTGGAAACAACTTTGGATAGTTGAATTAATCTTACCCTCAAGTGGATTAATTTGGGTAACAGATGTGGGCCCTCTAGGCAAGGAGGATATAAAGACAGCTCTGTGACTTAAGGGAGTTCCAGAGATCCCCAGGAATTTCTTTCATCAGTGCTCTTATTCTTCTTGAAGGCTACTTATCTGCTTTTATCTTTATATGTATTGGTTTTACCATCTTGTAGACTACTTTTTCTTGGAGGTTGATGAATTTGTTTTTATGAAAAGAATTTTATATTTGAACTATTCATCTCTGAGTAGCCTATTGCACAGATGGTGAACCATAACATGAACATTTTGAAAGGAAAGTGAGAAAAAAGAAAAGGAAATAGAAGAGGAGTAAAGAGAGAAGACAGAAGGGATGGGAAAGAGGAAAGGAAGTACACATCACCATATGATACTTCATCAGTTGGTATATTCCTTGAATATAGAGTTCTATCATTATAGAATGCTAAGCTTTAGTGTTAGTAGAGTGTGGAGTATGGGGTAACAAGAAGATGGCAGGAAGTCATAAAACATTACACATCTGTATTTTTCACAACCCTGTGCAGTGGAAAATGTATAGAGTACATCAAATAATTCTCCAGGCTTCTTTCAGCACCAATTACATTTATGGCAATCCAAATGTGATTGTGATGGCTACATCTTCAGGAAGCTGTAAGTAATGAATCATGATGCTCCCTGGGCAATGTGTTCTTGGAGTTAGTGCCATTGTAGATAAAGCTTTCTTTGGGAACAATTTAATTTTTGTAATTTATTGCCTTTCAAAATTTAAGATTTATTCTAGGTTTGACAATAAAATATTAATCACAAAGACTGTCTGGAACTTTCATCTGAGACTACAGAATTAGAAAACAAAAGGGCAGTTTTTCAAATGCTGACCAGTATATCCAATTTTTGTGCTACTAGTTTACTTTTATTTCAGTCTTTATAAGGAAGTAGAAAACATCAGGGGAAAATGATTTACCAAGAAAATTTTACTGAAACAAAGCATCATCATGGGCATAAGAATCTTCAAAGGTATAAGAAGCTAAATGAACCAATGCCTATACAGTACTTGGTGTTCCTAGGAAGAAAGACATTTATGTAATGGGATGAAATTGAACAGAATTGAAATTTCTTAGGTATTGTATAAAGATTGCATTGTGCAAGAACTATATGTAATATGGCTAATGGGAAATTTGTTTCACATGGCTACACATATCTGTAATAGGTTTTGCTTTTCTTTTTAATTGGACAGAGGAGGAGGTAGGAAAAAAAAGTTTCTGAGCTTAAAAAATGGAACTGTTTGTAATAAGCAGTAGAAATGATAACTTAAATTGGTTCAACTTGTTAAAGACCAAAAATGGGAGGAGGGTATAAAACCAGCTGTCCTGTATTAAGGAAAAAATGAGACATTGAGGAAAGAGATAAGTGAACAAAGACTATTAGAGAAATTGGGTGATGGACAGTCTGAGAGGGAGCATGGGTAAGCAAGACACTTTGATCGATGAGCTAGGTCATGTAAATGTCAGATAGATCTGTATTGCCTATATAGGTTCTACACATTTTCTTGTTGGTTTATGTAAATGCACCTCACAGGGAGGTGTGAACAGATATCTGATTCTTGCCTGGAGGACAGCATATGGTTGGGGCAATGGAGCTGCTCTCTTCTCTTTAGACAAAAATATATTTCAGTAGAATTATAACTGAATAATTCTAAAAGATTTCCTCTGTAATCTTATGTATTTTATTTTATGCATTTAAGAACATTATTTTGAACAGAGAGCTGTAGACTTTACCAGACTTCCAAAAGGAGTCCATGACAAAAATGGTTAAGAATCCTGGGTGAAGTGTGGAAAAGATCCCACTGTGTTTATTGTTTGTTAATACAAAAAAAAAAAAGCCGGTAGGAAAAAAAATTACCTTAAAAGTTCTTTTATAACAAGGTGTTTCCCATCCACATATCAAAATCATTCAAAATTTCTTGAAAGATATTTAGAGATAGGGACTGAAACTGTGATTTCATTGGCCTAGAGGAAACCCCTTTCATGGCACGTTGTTACCTTCTTTGCAACTTAACAGGCTTAGAGAGTTCTCTGGAACACTGAGATCATAAGTGACTTACCCAGGTTCACACAGCTAGTACCCCCCAGAAGCAGAACTTGACCTCAGGTTTTCCCAATTGTGGGCAGCTGTACAAATAAATCATTTCAATCATCCTCTGGAAATTAGGGTCAGGCAAGCCACAAAGTGAGGAGCTCCTTACTGAAGGTGTTTGCTGCTTTGATCAAGGAGATCTAGCACAGAGTCCAAATGACATCTTAAAAAATCATCACTATGCAATACTTACTAAATGAATAACAATTGAACATGGTACCTTTATTTTGAATAAATATTTAATGTTTGGGTTAGTTGGCAATTCAATATGACAGAAGTAGTATAGGGAACTAGTAAGCAGTGCAGGATTTGGAGACCTTGTTTTCAAACATATTACCTCTATGACCCTGAACATGTAAATCAGCTTTCCCACATCCCATCGTATTTCTCTGTAAAACATGGGAGGTGGACTAGATTCAAGATGTTAAACATGCAACCTATGGTCCATGCGGGCCACAACCCTCCTGAATGTGGCCTGAGGCAAATTGAAATGTAATTGGGAATTATTTAACAAAATAAATAAAAATACGATAGCAGAGATAATATTACATTTTAACACTAAGTCAATATGTAGCCTGCAGGAATCCTTATGAAAGATTTAGTAGTTCCTATTTTATATTTGATTTTAACATCACTGGACCAGATAATGTCTAAGATTCCTTTAAGCTAGCACCTATCTTTTTATTTTCTTATTTATGATAATTAGTTTGGGGCTTTTTTGGAGGGGAAGGCACTCCTCTGTAAGGCAAATTGACTTCCTTCATCCCTGTTGAGTAAAAGAATCACAATATTGGCCATCTGTCAACTTTCAAAGTTCTTTCCTTTTTGATAGCACCTTGGGAAGAAGCTTAAATGCAGATGTTTCTCATAATAATGACAATGTTATAAACTTACATCATCTGAGCTTCATAACAACTATGGGAAAGAGTTAATATTTACTAGGCTTTAAAGTTTGCAAATCATTTTACATATGAAATCTCAATTGATCCTCATAACAGCCTTGTGTGTAAAGTGGGATGCTATTATTGTCCCCACTTTATAGATAAGGAAACTGAGGCTTATACAGGTTAAGTCACTTTCCTTAGGTCACCCACCTAGTAAGTTTCTGAGCCAGGATCAAGACTCCAAACCCAGATGTCTATCATCCACTGCACCACCTAGCTGATGTACCACCAGCTGTACCTAGCTGTACCACCAGATAATTTTAATGCCAATTTTACGGTAAAGAAAGTTATGACTCCTCTTCTATCATTTAGAAGGATGGTGATATACTTTCCTGTAGAAAATGGAATTTTATTGGTAATTTGAGGGAAGCCAGGAAAGCATGGAGAAAGTAACAAGGCAGAAGGGGACTTCAAGCCTGAGAGATAGAGAAAATGCCTGAAACCAAGAAATAGCTAGTTTCCTCATCTACAACGTGAGGACAATAATAACACCTTACTTTCTAGGGTTGTTGTGAGGATAAATAAGAAAACATATGCAAAAAACTTGGCATGTAAATGTTGGTTTTTATTATTGTGAGTTGGAGAACATCTCTGGGCCTTTAAAACCCCCTGAAATCAGGAGATACAAGTCTGCCCCATCCTACTAGATCAAAAAGTATAAGCTGTAAGAAGACTGGAAGGAGAAGAAGGTGATGCAGTGCTTTGAATGTCAAACAGAAAATTGTGAATTTGATCTTGGATGTGATAGGGAGCTTTGAAGTTTATTGACTTTAAGGGTGACATGGTTAGACTAGAACATTAGGAAAATCACTTTGGTGGCTGAATGGCATATGCCCTGGAATGAAGAGACACTTATGGCAGGTGGACCCACCAGCAGGATATTGCAATAGTCCTGACATGAGGAGATAACAGTCTGCACCAGAGTGCTGACAACATCAGAGGAAATATTTGAAAAAGTGTTGCTAAGAGGAAATCAACAAATCTTGGTAATAGATTGGATATAAGAGGTCAGAGATAGTGAGAGGTTGAGGATGATACCCAGATTGTGAGCCTGAGGCACTGGAAGGATATTAGTGTTCTGTAGGGAACATTTGTATAGGCTATAGGGAAATTTGTAGAGGAGAAAGAAAGATTAGCAGTTCTGTTTTGGACCCATGTAGCAATGAAATAAAAATGTTTTGGACCTGTATAAAAACTCAGTTTAAGATGTCTACTAGGCATCCAGTTCAAGATGTCTGAAAGAGAGTTGGAGATAAGACTCTGGAGATAAGCAGAGAGGTTAAGGCTGGATCGGTAGATTTGAGAATCATCAGCATAAAGATGATAATTGTACTGCCAACTACCTACTAGACATCTCTAATTGTGTGTTTTATAGACATCTTAAACTCCAGGCTGACCACCTAGCTGTTAACTCATTACTGACTCTTCATTCCCCACCACCCCCACCACCATGTCATAACATCTCTCACATGCACCCTCTTATTTCCATTGACACTGCCACTAACCTGGTAGAGGCTGTCATTACCTCATGCCTGGACTATTAATATAGCTTTCTAGTTTGTCCCTCTCTGACTTACCTTTTCCCATGCCGATCCATCCTTCACTCAGCTGTCAAAAGATCTTCCTAAAATACAGGTCTGACCATGATACCTCCCTATTCAATAAACTCTGAGGGTTCTCTGTCACTTCCAGGATCAAATATGAAATCCTGTCTGGCATTCAAAGTCCTTTATAATCTGGGTCCCTCCTTTCTTTCTGCATTTCTTACCCCTTACTCCTCCCTAAGTACTATATAATACAATAACACTGACCTCATTGATGTTCCTAACACTCCATTGCCTAAGTGCAGACATTTTCACTGGCTATTTCCCAAGCCAGAAAAATTTCTTCATTCTTATCTTTATCTCCAGACTTTCTAGCTTCCTTCAAATTCCATCTAAACTTTTGCCTTTTACAAGAACCTATTCCATACCCCTCCCTTAATGCTAAAGCCCTTCCTTTCCCTCTTTTGATTGACTTCAATTTGTTTTTTATATATCTTGTTTGTAAATAGTTATTTACATATTCTCTCCCTCATTAGGCTATAATCTCCTTGAGAGAAGGAACTCTGTGGTTGTTTTGCCTTTCTTTGTATACTCTGGGACATATAATATGCATAGTGTCCAGAGGTAAAGGGCAACCTTGTACCATTGCACGCATCACAAAAGGTTAAGAAATTTTTCCAAAAAATGGAGATAAACAGGCTCTAATAGAATTGAAACTCACATTATTTAAGCCCTATTGAATCTAAGGACTATAATCAAAGTTGAACTTGAGGAAATGAACATTTCATCAAATATATATCTAATATCCAATGGGATATGTGGTTTTGTGACGAAGAATTAAAGCATTCAAATTAAAGCAATTAAAGCATGAAAAACTCAATGCCAGATAATGTAAAACAAGCGATTATAGCAAAAAGGACATATTAAATATTAAAATTTTAATTGTAAAATGTATAAAACATATTGAATATAAATAAATTCAATTATTTTATTTGTTCTAATTAATTCATATACTACTGTGTATATAAAAGAATATACACTTTGCATTTAACAGACTTCTAGTTTTCAAAAATCCATCCCTCTATTCCTTTGCTTTATAATTGGGGAACTTAATTATAATAATTTTGAATTATTATTTGCATATTTGTGTTTTCTTCAACACACATATGTATCTATATATTGTGAACCCCAAGCCCCATGAACTCCATAAATCCAATTTGAAAGTCTGCTCTAAGAAACAAACAAAATTGGGGCACATGGTTTAATTTCTCTCAAGTTGGCTTGACATGCATTACATGGGAGTTCAGGCCAAAACTGGGCCCTCCTAAGGGGGACAGTTCAGAACTCGCTTGGTTTGAGATTTTAGGGTACAATGTTATATACCCTTTCAACAGGAGCTCACATCAACTTGCCATCATTCCAGATCGCTCCCAGACTCAGTCTATCTGGGCAGTAGTATCAGTCTCCATCCAAGCCTGAGTAGGATAAAATTAATTCAGGTTTAGACCAGGATAAGAAGATTCAATGCAATCTCATTATCAGTAAAGCCCTTCTGAAGAATTTTGAAGCAGGGAGGAGCCAAGATGGCAGAGTGAAAGCAGTGACTTGCTTGAGCTCTCCCCCAAACCCCTCCAAATACCTATAAAAAATGGCTCTAAACAAATTCTAAAGCAGCAGGACCCACAAAAAGAAAGAGTGAAGCAAATTTCCAGCCAAAGACAACCTGGATGGTTGCTCAGAAAGGTATATCGCTCCAGGTAGATAGAGGAGCACAGCGCAGCACTGGGCATGCAGGCCTCAGTAAACCTGGAGCAGGCCTCAGAGGACTGAATTGCAGGCAGCTGTGGTGGTTTCCAGATTTCTCAACCCATGAACACCAAAGGCAACTGACAAGGTCAGTGGGAAAAGTCTGTTTCTGGTGCTGAGAGAAGGCTCAGGGTTGCAGATCCAGTTCCCCAAGATCGTGACCCAGGGGCAGTGGCTGCCCTCTGAGCTTCAGGCCCACAGACTGAGGGGGAATCGAGTGGCTGATCAGAGGGGGATTTCAGGGATCTCTTTGCCAGTGCTGAGGCAGGAATCTCTTGCTTTGCCCACGCTTGGATTTGGGTCACAGTTCTGGGCAGAGGTCCTGGGGCAAGAAAGAGCACTGGCATGGTAGAGCTTGTAGTGGCTGTGCAGAGAAAACCCTCCTCACAGTTACAGGACAGAAAGGAGTACTTGTGGTCACTAATAGACCAGAGCACAGGCCATGAAAGGAGTAAACACCTCTCCCCTTATCACACCACCTTGGAAGAACTGAAAATTTACAGGTCCCTACAAGTATCTCTGAAAACAGCTGTACAAACCCCCCAGAAGCTTGGGACAGTACATTCTCCACATTGGAAGCAGACTCTTACCTTAACAAAGAGTTTAAAACTCAAGTTATTGGCCAGGATCATGAGCAAGCAGCTCAAAAAGAGTCAGACTGTATCATCTTACTTTGGTGACAAACAAGGTCAAAACATAGAACCAGAAGAAGACAACAAAGTCAAAGCTCCTACATCCAAAGCCTCCAAGAAAAATATGAATCAGTCCCAGGCCTTGGAAGACCTCAAAAAGGATTTTGAGAAACAAGAGAAGTAGAGGTAAAACTGGGAAGAGAAATGAAAGTGACGGAAGAAAAACATGAAAAACAAGTCAACAGCTTGCTAAAGGAGACCCAAAAAATACTCAAGAAAATAACACCTTAAAAAATAACCTAACCCAAATGGCAAAAGAGGTCCAAAAAGCCAATGAGGAGAAGAATGCCCTAAAAAGCAAAATTGGCCAAATGGAAAAGGAAGTCCAAAAGATTACTGAAGAAAATACTTCCTTAAAAATTAGAATACAGAAATTGGAAGCTAGTGACTTTATGGAAAATCAAGACACTATAAAAACAAATCCAAAAGAATGGAAAAAACAGAAAAGAATATGAAATATCTCACTGGAAAAACAACTGACCTGGAAAATAGATCCAGGTGAGAGGCTTTCACAATTATTGGACTATCTGAAAGCCATGATCAAAAAAAGAACTTAGACATCATCTTTCAAGAAATTATCAAGGAAAATTGCCCTGATATAGTAGAACCAGAGGGCAAAATAGAAATGGAAAGAATCCACAGATCTCCTCCTGAAAGAGATCCCCAAAGGAAAACTCCCAGGAATATTGTAGCCAAATTCCAGAGTTCCCAGGTCAAGGAGAAATTGTTACAAGCTGCCAGAAAGAAACAATTCAAGTATTGTGGAAACACAATCAGGATAACACAAGATTTAGCAGCTTCTACATTAAAGGACCAGAGGGCATGGAGTATAATATTCTGGAGGGCAAAGGAGATAGGATTACAAGCAAGAATCACCTACCCAGCAAAACTGAGTATAATCCTTCAGGAGAAAAAAAGGTCATTCAGTGAAATAGAGGACTTTCAAGCATTCTTGATGAAAAGACCAGAGCTGGGGGTCAGGTAGGTGGCACAGTGGATAGAGCACAAGCCCCGAAGTCAGGAGGACCTGAGTTCAAATCCAGCCTCACAGCAAGCACACTTACTAGCTGTGTGACCCTGGGCAAGGCACTTAACCCCAATTGCCCCCCAAAAAAACAAACAAACAAAAAAAAAAGACCAGAGCTGAATAGAAAATTTGACTTTTAAACACAAGACTCAGGTGGAACATGAGGAGGTAAACAGGAAAGAGAAATCATAAGAGATTTATTAAGGTTGAACTGTTAACATTCCTGCATGGAAAGATGATATTTATAACTCATGAGACCTTTGTCAGTATTAGGGTAGTCGGAGGGAAAAAATTATATGTATGTATATATAGATAGATAGACAGATAGATAGATAGGTTGATAGATTGATAGAGGGCACAAGGTGAGTTGAAGTTTAATGGGTCATATCTAGAGAATAAAATTAAGGTATGAGAGAGGATTATACTAGGAGAAGAAGCAAGGGAGAGGTAGAATGGGGTAAATTATCTCACAAAAAAACAGAAGAGAAAAGACTCTTACAGTGGAGTGAGAATGGGGGAATGTGAGAGGGAATGAGTGAATCTTATTCTCATCAGATTTGGCTTAAGGAGGGAATAACATACACGTTCAATTGGGTATGGAAATCTGTCTTACCCTACAGGAAAATAGGGGGAGAAGGGGACAAGAGAGCAGGGGAATGATAGAGAAGAGGGCAGATTGGGAAAGGGGGTAATCAGAAGTAAATACTTCTGAAAAGGGACAGGGTCAAAAGAAAGAATAAATGGGAGGGCAGGATAGGATTAAGGGAAATAGAGTTAGTTTTTCACAACATGTCTACTATGGAAGTGTTTTGCATAACTGCACATGTAAAACCTATATTCAGTTGCTTGCCTTCTCAATGAGGGTAGGTGGGAAGGGAGGGAGGGAGAAAATTTGGAACCCAAACTTTTAAAAACACGTGTTTAAAAAAAAATGCTTTCACATGCAACTGGGAAATAAGAAATGCAGGAAATGTGGTACAGAAGTCTATCCTGCCCCACAGGAAAATAGAAGGAGAAGGGGATAAGAGAAGGGGGGAAGAGATAGAAGAGAGGGCAGACTAGGGGAAGGGGTATTCAGAATGCATGCCAACTTAGGGTGGGGGGAGCGATGAGATGGGGAGAAAATTTGGAACTCAAAATCTTGTGGAAGTAAATGTTGAAAACAAAATAAATAAGTTTGTATTAAAAATAAAAATAAAATAAAATAAAAAGACAGGAAAGGTGGGAAGGAGACATTTCATGAAGGACTTTCAAAGCAAAAAAAATGTTTTATGTTTAATTTTGGAGATAATAGGGGACCACCAGAGTTTATAAAATTGTGGTAGGAGTTATTAGATAATCATAGTGGTACTTTAGAAAGACCATTTTCATAGCTTTGTGGAGGATAGATTAGAATGGGCAGAGATCTGAGGCAGGAAAACCAATCAGTAGGCTATTGTAATAGCTAACCAAAAAAAATTACTCAGCACCCCGTAGAAATCTATTTTATTTAACCCTTTAACTGTTTTTTGAAATTTGCATCATTTCAAAAAAAATATTTTTAAATGGCATCTTAAATTTAATAATTTATTGTAAAACTGTAGGGTTTTTCCTGCATTAAAATTTTGATGACACAGTATTGCATCATGTAACCATATAATATTGTTTTGTAAGCAAGTCATTAAAAGAATATATTCCTGTGAGAAAAAAAAAGAATTTTGAAGCAGAAGGCTGGCAGAATGGAGCTCTGAGTCTTCAAGACACAGATTACCAAGAGAAATAATTTTTCACAATATGTGTGTATCATATATGTATGTACATATATATATATACATACACACACACACACATATATATATGTATATATACATACAAACATAAGTATACTGAAAATTATTACGTTTATATTATATCCATGTAACTGTGTAACATATAGCCAGGTAGGTGGCTCGGTGGTTATGGTGCTGAGCCTGGAGTCAGGAAGACCTGAGTTCAAATACTGCCTCAGACATTCACTGGGAGTGTGACCCTGGGCATATCACTTAACTTCTGTTTGTCTAATTAACTGGAGAAGGAAATGGCAAACCACTCCAGTATCTTTGCTAAGAAAACCACATATGAGGTCACAAAGAGTTAGGCCACTTCTGACTACTGTGACACCATTTCACAATGCTGTCAGAATATCCCTTTTTCTGCTGCCACTATTTAACTTATGAGAGAATGAAAAATGTCTCCCTTAAATATTAATTCACTTTTTTTCTTCTATCGAGCTCTTGATGTTTCTCCTTATAACTTTATTTTTCTCTTGGATTTCTTTAGCTCATTGATGTTTCTTTGTTTCCTTGATAATTTTAAGATTGCGCTTTTTTTTTACAAAATCAAACAGACTCTACCACCCCTTATTCATAGACTTCTATAGACCTAGCCACATGAAAACAAGCATCTCATTTCTTAAATTTTCATTGGTATCTAAAAAAGTTTGACTTTGATTTGTTTAGTAAGTTTGCGTATTGAATAGCCCATTCACCTCTGATAATTCCAGAAAAAAAATTACTTATGTTCTTCCCTTTTGTGGGACATTCAATTACTTTTAAAAATACTTATTTCAGGGGTTTTTTGATGTATTGTTTTGCATGCTAAATGATCTTTGGTTTTCTGAATGTCATATTCTGATATTTCCTTTGATTCCTTATAAACAAGGAGTAACTCAGTTATTCTGGTGTATTTTCCTTGATATGTCAAAAGTTATTTTCTCTTTGAAAAATTGATAGTTTAATACCATAATTCTAAAGTTTGGCTATTATGTCATTTTTTTGATGAGTTAAACTTGGTTATTTCATGTAAGTCTTTTATTTTGTTGCCTGGTCATTTCAGTGTGTCTGACTCTTTGTGACCCCATTTGAGGTTTTCTTAGCAAAGATAATGGAGTGGTTTGCTGTTTCCTTCTCCAACTTATCTTACAAGTGAGGAAAGTAAGGCAAACAAGGTTAAGTGACTTGCTCAGGATCACACAGCTAGTAAGTGTCTGAGGCCAGATTTGAAATTAGGTCTTCCTGACTCTGCCCAGCATTCCATCCACTGCGCCATTTAGCTTCCCCTTGGTCTAATAAAGATTTTCTCTACTTGCATTTGACCACCTACTTCCAAGATTTCTATTGAATTTTTTTTGTATTCTTTCCTAAATAATGCTTAGGTTCTATTTTTCTTTCAATACATTGTTAAATTATCTCCAGTCATTCATATTCTTTATATCGTCACATCCTGTCATCAAGTTCCAGAATAATTTTGTCTTTATTTTATATTTTGTTAGAGTGCTTGTGTTTTCTTCTATTATATTACATTGATTTTGATTAATTAATTTTCCCTCTACCTTGGCATTTTTATATTCCAATGTGGTCATTTTCTTTTGCAGAGAATCTAATGTTTTCAAGTGTTTATGTTTCATTCTAAATTCTCTATTCTTTTGTTAAATTTGCTTTTTTCCCCCTTAATACCACTGATTTTTGTTCTGTTGCCTTCTATATTTTTACTTAATTCTTTCATTACTCATCTGAATAAATGAATAAAATCATTTATTAAGTACTTACAATGTGCCAGTCACTGAGGGTACAAACCCAAACTCAAAGACAATGACTGCTATCAAGGAGCTTATTTTCTAAAAGGGGAGAAAAGAAGAGTAAGGACTAGTAGTCTGAGATGGGGGAGGGAACTTTGCTTAAAGAATTATAGGTACAGGGAGTAGTTTCATTAGGGAGTAAGTTATCTTACTCCATCTAGGAACAATGACAGAGTCAACTTGTTCATTTTTAATGGTTGTACAACTGAAGTGGTGGGGGAGAGGGAGTAAGGGAAGAGTATGTGACCCACAAAGTCATAGCTGACAAGGAGATTATGAATAATGTCATCAGAGAGGAGGCAGTGAAACTAAAGCAGGGCTGCAACTTTTCAGAAATAGGTGACCAGGTGAAGAAGTCACCTGTCTCCTGATTTCTCTTTGACGTGATAAGTCAGCTTGAAGAATGCCACAAATGGCAATACCTTTGCCTCTCGTTGGGGATTTTGACTCTGTTTCCTGTGGGTTTATGTCTTCGTCAGCTTTTTACGGTCTTGGTGACTCCCTGTTTTCTTAGACAATTTGAATTTGACAAGATCCCTTCCAGAGCAACTCGGTGGCTCAGTGCATAGAGTGCTGAGCCTGGAACCAGGATGACTTATCTTCCTAAATTCAAATCTGACCTCAGACACATACTAGATGTATTACCCTAGCCAAGTCATTTAACTCTGCTCAGTTTCCTCATATATAAAATGATCTGGAGAAGGAAACAGCAACACACTCCAGTATCTTTGCCAAGAAAACCTCCAAATGGGGTCATGAAGAGTTGGATGTAACTGAAGCAATCAAACAACTTCAACCTGAAGAGATGAGAGTTAATTCACTGTTGCAGGTATACTCTGAGAGGTCTCTATAGTTGAACCTCTTTACTACTTCCCCTGCCCTATTCTTCTGGGTTCTACCTTTATATAGTTCATTTTATTTACTTCCTAGACTAATCCCAGGAAGTTTTCCACAGAGGGACTCACAGTAGGTCACCCAGGACACTATTGAAGGCAAATTGCAAGAAATTTTTATAATGAGGTCTTTTTTTCTGTCTTCTCTCAAGCTTCCTTGTGGTCTGCTGGTTCTTGTATGTTATTAAATGGCTGCAAACAGCACCACACTCCTTATTTCTTCCGCAATCTCCCCCCCACCCCAGGTTCCATACTCTTCAAATCATTGTAGAGTATAAAAAGCATAGGCTTCAGAGTCATGCAAACTATATTTGAACCTTTTTTAAAAAGTCTTCAGTTATTTTGTTTTATATTTAGTCTAGTGATTCTTTCATGTTACTCACGTTTGATAAGTTCTTTTGCTTTCATAGTCTTTTTTTTTTTTTTGGCTAGGCAATCTGGGTCAAGTGACTTGCCCAAGGTCACACAGCTAGTTAAGTGTTAAGTGTTAAGTGTCAAGTGTCTGAGGCCGTATTTGAACTCAGGTCCTCCTGACTCCAAGGCCAGAACTCTATCCACTGTGCCACCTAGCTACCCCCTACTTTCACATTCTTGCTATTGGTCTATTTGCTCAATTTATGGTTTTTCTTTTATGCCTTTGGAATAGGTTGGAGCAATACATTAGGTTACTTCTCACAATACTATCTTCCTAGCATTCCCCTTCCTTCACTTTTTGAAGAGAGAAGTTATCATTGGAACAACCCAATATGTTATAAGCTCTTCTAATTTTGACAGAGAGAGAACCGGAAAATGTCTTGATGTTCCAAATCCTCCATTACTATTGTGTCATTTCTCTGGATCAGATTTGCATCTTCATATTTTATACAAGAATAGTGTAAGATATTTCATCAAATACTTTACAGAAATCTAAGTGAATTAAATACACAGAATAACCTTGATCATAATAGTAACCCTGTCAAGAAATGAAATGAATTTAATACAACGTGATCTGTTCTTAATGAATTCATTCTGGTTTTGATTTTGGGTTATCTCCTCTTACTTTGCTATTAGACTGAGGACTCTGAGAATAGGGCTATTTTTTTTTTTCCTTTCTGTGTATCTCCAGCACTTAGCACAGTCCCTGGCACATGGATGCTAAATTTGGTGCTGGTTAACTTGATTAACTGTCCCTCTATTTGTATATTCTAGAATTTTACCAAGTATCAAAGTTGAACTCACTGAAATATAATAAAAGATTCCATTACCTTTCTGTTTTGAAAACTGAAGTAATATTTGCTTTTCTCAAATCCTGTAGTATTTCTTCTTTCTTCATCATCTTTTGAAGATCTTTCTATCTATCTCCCTAATTATTTTGGGTAGCAACCCCCTATTAGTTATTTTTGTTATATCCTTTCTAGCTAAAAGATTATTTTCTTTGGCAGAAAAAATAGATATAGAATAGAAGTTATTTTTTTTTCCATGAAGAAGCAGTTTTTTTGTGTGTGTGTGCTTCAGTGACTTCCAGAGTAGTTCCTCAGGCATATTAAAGTTCAGTCTGGTAGAAGGCCCTATTAATTTTTTCCCATTAGAGATTCTGAATACCACCACAAATGATGTTTCTTTTTGTAAACAGAAAACACATATTTGCTATCAAAATAATAATAAAAATATTTATTTCTTTGCAAGAACAGTTGTGTTTTATTGCAAAATCTGTTGGGCACCACTCAAAGGAAGATAAAAACATTCATCTTCTCTTAAATATAGAGATACCTAATCACAGTTAGGAATAACTTACCCATGTTCCAGTTTGTTTGCTGTAATGAGGCACCAAGAGCTACCCTGCTATGCACCCAGCCCCTGAAGAATCATTGAGAATTCAGAAAACTATTCAGAAATGTGGATTGTAAAATAAAAATGAAATATCAGTTTAATATCTCTAGAGCAACAACTTAATGTGCATGTAACTTTCAAAGACCCTAAACAGTGAACACCAAGAACTGATATTACACTCTGTATTTTTTTTAAATGACTTCACATACCCCAGTGGAGACTTAAACATTTTGCTACCATATACAATATGCACGGTATCTTAGATGACAATGCAATAGAAAAATCTAAAAGTGAGTGCAACCTGGGACACGAGGGTTGCCAGCATCTTTGTTTCTTGATCATTTGCCTATAGACTTCTGAAAAGCTAATGCCTTTTACTCAACTTAATTTCCCACCACATAGATAAAACATCTATTCAGAAATTTCTAGTTTTAATTAAAGGACTCTTACCCAAATTGGAAGTCTGACCAGACCAATCTTTTCACTTTGTCTACTGTGTAAACTCACTCTACACTGATTACAACCACAGTGGTTTTCTGGGTGGGAAGGAAAGCTATTTGTTGGTTTTGTTAATTTTTTCTCCTTTTGTACCTTATAAATAGCAATCACACTAATTAGAAAAGTGAAAACATTAGGTGTTATTGTATAGCTTTAATCATGATTGAGGGGATCCTCAAGGATTACTCACACCTAAGAGAATGAAAGGACAATTTGGTAGGAGGAGAGCTATTTTGGGCCTGGAAAATTTTACTTGAGTTAGCAGAAAGGGAATTGTTTTGTTCCTAGAGTGGGATGGGGAATTAATGCTATTAACTTATCTAAGATGTTTTGTGTAAATTGAACCTAAAATAGCTATATTCAACAAATCTGTGCTAAGGGAGAAAGGAATAGCTATATACTATTATATACATGCATACATACACATATGCACACACACACACATTGCAAATGTATAATGGGTGAAGGAGCTTTTAGCACCCCTATAAGGTACAATGGTCCCAGTAATATCTAAAGGCCAAAAACCACATCTAGCACTTTGAAATATCAAAGTAACAAAGCAAAAGAGCCGTTTCTTTTCTTTGTCTTGCAACTTCTATTACACTGTATTAAGTACTGTGTAATAGATTGGATCCTGTAAACTTTCAGTGAATATGAAATGGAAAAGATATGATACAGGTAGGAGGAAAGATGAAAGTTGTGAGAGGAAAGAAGGGAAAGTTGTATTTCTTCAGAAAATTTCCCAGATAATATCTATTAAGTAAGGCTATCTATTATTTGTGCTAGTTGCAAATAAAACATACTTTGGCAAATAATGCCAGATGACTTGGTAGGAAAATCTGTTACAAAAGTTTGCTTAGGAGTCTCTCTCAACTATTATATATAGGTATTAGGCTTCTGTGTAGTTGATAATTCTTTGCTTTCATTCCTTGCTCCAGAACCATATTTTCTACCACATCTTTTTTACCATTCTCAAGATCAAAATATATTTTGATTTAATTTGGAGGATGTTATTCAATTTTTCATATAATTTTTTTTTTACCTCTTTCTGCAACAGATGCTGGCAAAGAAGTCACACATTTTATATTGGGCTTCTTGCACATACTTATTACCATGAGTACTGAGATACAAGATAACTAAATATCCAATGAAATATTTCTGGCAATCTCTGGCAATTATGATTTCCACACAGTAAAATGAACTCTGTCAATTCCTTTGATGTCCATCCCAAAAAAGAACTGTAAGCTGTTCTTTCAACAGCAACTTTCTTGTGTTGTTTCATTTATATAAAGAATGTCAAGATTGATGGAGTTGAATTCTTTTATTCATTCACTCATTCACTGTGCCTTTAGAAAAGCAACAGATGAATTTGTGTTTCAAGAAAGTCTAAAATTGTGAAATATCAAGGCCCATTGTTTTGCTTTCTGCCATTCTGTCACCAATTGTATATGTATTTTCATAGTCAAGGAATTCATTAATAAGTCCGTAAGTCTGTTAGTGATCAGATTTTCTTTACTTAGTAGCAATTGTCTCAAGAAGGCAGAAATAGTTCATTACTAACACTGAAAGATTTTGTGGCATACAAGAACCTGCCATAGTCTAATCACGATTGATGTAACTTTTTTTTTGGAATTTGGAGTAACATTTACATTTGCCATAATAAAGTTTTGATGTACAACTTTGTAGAGAGAAATTGAAATTTTTTTTTATTTTAACAGAGGAAAATGTTTACTTATGTGGTAATCATTTCTGAATTAATCTGTATACTCATACCACTTATTAGAGGAAAAATAAAATCTAATATAAACCTCAAAGGATGAATACAAATGAGAAAATGAGCACGCTATATAATTAAAATTATTCCAATTTGCCCTATTTAATTCTTCTTACTATTAAAAATGAGAAGTAGATTAAGGAAAGTGATATTGACGTGAATTATAAAGAATTTCAGATAAATATTGAACTGGTATGAAATTGTCATATAGTAGCAGCTCTTTTTGTGATGGTAAAGAATTGGAAGTTGAGAGGATGCCCATCAATTGGGGAATGGCTGAACAAGTTGTGGTATATGAATGTATCTGAATACTATTGTGCTATAAGAAATGATGAACAGTTTGACTTCAGAAAAACCTGGAAAGATTTGCATGGACTGATGCTGAGTGATGTGAGCAGAACCAGGAGAACATTGTACACAGTAATAGCCACATTGTATGATGACTAATATTGATAGACTTAACCCTTCTCAGCAATACAAGGATCTAAGACATCTCCAAAGGCCTCATGATGGAAAATGCTATCCACAAAGAAGAAAGAACTATGGAGTTTGAATGTAGATCAAAGTATAGTATTTGCTATTTTTTTTTCTTCTGTTGTGTTTTATTTCCTTTTTCTGGTGGTTCCTCCTGTTGGTTCTAATTCTTACTTACGACATCACTAATGTGAAAATATGTTTAATAGGAATGTGTATATATATATATATGTATATATATATACATATATATGTGTATCTATATCTATATCTATATCTATATCTATATCTATATCTATATCTATATCTAGCCTATATCAGACTGTGTGCTGTCTTGGGGAGGGAGGTGGGAAGGGAGGGGAAGAAAAATTTAAAACCAAAAAGCTTATGGAAGTGATTGTGGATAATTCAAAATAAATTAATGAAAAAAGAACAAAGAAATCATCATATAATGAGACCAAAAGAATCTGAAAACTGTCTTAGTGAATATTTGACACATTTGCAAAGTTAAAAGATATGACAGCAAAGGACAAAAGCAATTTAGACCATAAATTCATTTGAAAATCTTAGTGAGAAGGATGGTAGAAGATTGTAAGAAATATCACCTCATGAAATAGCATAAAGCAATGGAATGAAAAAAAAATTTAAGGAAACTTTGGTGAGACTTAGTTAAGTAAAGTCATTCTAAGGACATCTGATGATGAAACTGACATGGGACATCAATTGTATGTAATTTGTAACTGAGTAGACAGACTTGAAGCTATGTAATTTATTAGCAAAGCATGCCTAATAAACCAGGTCCAGGGTGCCTCAGTGGGCATAAGGACCCTGAATACAGATTTTGCACAAATTTTTATACATTAAAAGAAAGCAATAAATAGGACATGGAATAAAGTGTAGGATCCGGCAATCTGATTTATTTTTAGGGGATAGATTTGGGACTTTCCAAGTTGGGAGCAAGTGAGAGGGAAGGTGGAATTCCCCCAAATCAGCTGAATTAATGAGGTCAGTCTGGTTCTCATAGAAATTAGAGAAAGATTAACACACTGATCAATTAACAATTTTTCTTAAGAAACTTGCATATGCCTGGCCTGGCAATGTACTAGGCATTGGAGATCCAAAGAAAGGGTGGGGAAGGAAACAATTTCTGATTTCAAAGTTTGTATTTTTTTTTAAAGAGACAGCATTTGCATATGTAAGTCAGTACAGAATAAATACAAAACAAACCAAAATATTTTAAATATAAGGTAGTTAGGGAGTCAGGGCATTAGTTATTGGGAGGGGGATTAGAAAAGATTTCATGTACGAAGGAGTGCTCAAGTTATGTCTTGTGGGAAGTGTGGGTTTCCATAAAGTGAAGGCAAAAAGGGAATGAATTTGAGGCATGGAGTAAGGTCAGTACAAATTTATGGAATGGAGACAGGGAATATCCTATGAGATGAACAGATAGAAGACCCATTTGAAAGAACAGTAGAGTTTGGAAGCAGGTAGTGAAGCTGAAAAAGTAGGTGGCCCCAAGTTGTGAAAGGCTGAACAGATGAAGTTTTATTTATTTTAGACATCATAAAGAGCAACTGGGGCTTCAGCAGGGAAGTGACATGGTCAGGTCTGCAATTAAGGAAACTCATTTTGGCAGGATGTTGATTAGAAGGGAAAGCAATTCAAGATAGATAAACCAATAGAAGTTAACGTAATAGTTAATGCAAGCATTTATAAGGGCCTGAATCTAAGGTGATGGCCTTGTGAATATAATTAGGAGATCACATATATTAAATGTGAAGGTAGAAATGTCAATATTGGGCAACTGACAGGATAAAATATTTCAAATCATGTCTTTTACAAGAGGTCTTTTTTAAATAACCTTTCATCTGCTCTATAGAGTATATGGAATGTATGGGGTATTCGTGTGTGCATATATATATATATATATATATATATATATTGCTTCTTGAAATACCTGACCAGAAATTGGGAGATGTACTCAAGCTTGAACTCCTCAGGTGAGGAAGTGGTGAAGATTTAAAAATGATGGGTAACACATTTCATTACAGGATGGCAAAATTGTGAACATGTACTGCATCTCAACTTTTTATCTTCTCTCAATTAAGTCTAACAGATCCCATGAAACCGATTTTACATTTGTGGCTACAATATGTTGTAGGAAAGACTGAAGAAGAAAAAAAACCAATCTGTTCTTTTATTAAACAATTTATTCTTAAAGTGACAAGCTCACATAAAATAGCTACAGTAGGCTGAAATATTGACAGTAGAAAAGAAAGTAGAAAAAGCAGCATCTCTGGTCTGAGGGCTTGACAAACCCTTTTCAGGGCTGTTTATCCACCTTTGGTATTTAACTGGAACTCAACTCTATAGCATGTGTAGCAGCCACATGCCAGTAAACCATCTTGGCAGATGGGCTAAACCAGACTGAGGGTAACTGAAAGACCTCAGATCCATTGGTGAATTAGGGGAATGTTTATCCCGAGCAAGTGAAGACTTTTCCCAGCTGAATGGATGGATAAGAACAATTTCTTCCAACCACAATGAAGCCTGCTGAAGCAGGCATTGTGGAGTACTTAGACCTTGGTCAGACATTAAAGACACCAAGCTCATCCACTGTATCCTGGGCCATTGCCAGTCATCCTGACTTTTGTCTTGCCACTGGACTTCAATGACTCTAGAGGAGAGAGTGAGGTTAATGACTTTGTGTAACTCTGCCTCTCTAAGATATGACCTCTAGATGTCATTGGTCCTCTTTGAAAACAAAGGACAAACAACAATATCTAATCTACATATTTATTGCTTGTACATAGTTGCTTGCATGTTGTCTTCCCCTTTAGACTGTAAGTTAAAGCACAGGGATTTTTTTTTGGCTTTTTTTTAATTCTAGCATTTAGCATCATGCCCAGCACATAGTAGGTGCTTAATAAATACTAGTTGGCTGACTGACTAAAGTATATGTTGACCTTTCCAGGAGTAATGAAACATTTTAATGACAATAATATACATACTCACCAAGGTTCCCTGGGAACCTCGATGAGGGTTTTAGAAAGAAACTACAGGCTTCCATTAGTAGAATTCCACAGTGGACAACTTTCAGGTCTAGATCTATGAAACTGTAAACTTTACCGTTTAGAGAATGTAAGAGTCAGTTATACTTATTACAGATTCTTTCCTTTCAGTAGCCCTGGTTGAACCACATACCAAGGTACTGAAAGGACTTTAGAATATGATTTCTAAATTGCTACATGTGATTGCAGAAAAATTGTGACAAAGAAGAAAGGTACTATAGGACATGAAACAGAAATATCTAGTAAAAATAAGATAAAGTGTTTTCTTAAAGGGGGAAAAAGAGTGGGTTGTTCAAACTATTGATAGATGAGTATGAATTCAGTTCCTGGAAAAATTCCAGAATGCATTACTGAAGGAATGGCTTGTGAACATTTAATAGGAAATAGTGATTACTGTGCACCAACTTGGAATTTTTTTGTTTTGGTGAGGCAATTGGGGTTAAGTGACTTGCCCAGGGTCACACAGCTAGTAAGTGATATGCATCTGAAGCCAGATTTGAATTCAGGTGTTCCTGACTCCAGGGCCAATGCTTTATCCACTGAACCACCTAGCTGCCCCCTTCCTCCCCAATTTGAGATTCTTAAGAACAGTTCATGCCAGAATAATACCATTTTCATTATAGACATGATAATGAGCATCATGGAGGGCAGTATGGTTAGTGGAACGAAAAAAAAAAAAACAAAGAAGAGATAGGACTGCTGCTTGGCTTGGAATAGACAATGGTAATATCTGAAATCATAGACATAGTTTTGAATCTGGGCCGTATTACTTCCTATGTGAATTTTGGTGAGTTAGTTTTACCACTCAGTCTTAGTTTATTTTCCTTTTATTTCATTTACTGTTATTTTTAACTTAATGTAAGTTTTGAACTTAAACCAATAAAATTGACATATGTAGAAAAGATCACACATGAAATTGCAGATATTCTGTAATATGTATAGCTTGCTTTTATATACACATGTGTGCTCAAACTGGAGGTTTTAAAGCTGTCTTATTTATTTCTTCTTATTTCTGGTCTTCCTTCTGTTCCCTTCTCTGCATTAAAAATAATGTTGCAATGCCCTCTCTCCTTTTTTCTTTTGCTTTCTTGCTTCCCTCTATTTCTTCTCACTTTCTATATGATTGTCCAGTGTGTATTTTCCTCCATCTTATCTGCTTGTACATTTTTTTCCTCTTTCACCTACACCCTTTTTTTTTTCATTGTTTAAAATGCCTCTTTGTAGTTTATTACATGAATTGGGTATGCTGCTCCAGGTTAGATAGTGGAGTCCAAATGGTTACATTATAAAATCTGTGAGGTTTTTAAACTTCTGACAAGAGACATGAGGGAGTTTTTCTACAGAATACAAGGAAATCCTGACTCAATCTCCAATGGTCCACAAGTACTTAAAGTTCATGAACCTTCAGCTGGTCATCGTCAGCCATCAGCATGTATTCCTATACTGTTCAGAATGGGGCTGAATTATGTCTCTGTATTCTGGATGTTGAATTATAGTACCAGTGCATGCAAATTTCTTCTTAAATACCTTCAGTGTTTATCTTTATTATAATCATAGTTGTGATTATAGTCACAATTCTTAGGTTATATTCTTATATTGATATAATCTTTAGTCCCCCCAAAGAAGCAGGTCATCACCTTTACTTATATCATCAAAGAAATCAAAAGAGTAGAGGTTTTGGAGAGCAGACATATGATTATTTTTCCTTATTTGAAATGTCATGTGGAAGTTGGTAGCCACAGAAAAGGATGGAGTATGGGGAGAAGTATTTAGGCAACTGAAGCAAAAGGCTGCTGAGTTCTCAAGCAGTTTCTGCAGCACTTTACAGAGCAGAAGGTAGTGAAAGAGCAATTTGCTTAATATATCTGATCTTTAACTGTTATTAGTATTTCTGCTCCATCGTCCCTTTTCTCTTCTTGTCTCACTCTTATCTTGGCATTTTATTCCTTAGTAGTGTGTGTAATCTCTACAAGATGTATTTCAAGGAGGCATGGACAAATATCTCTGAAATCATGTCAACCACTCTCCAAGAGAGACTTGATTCTTTTCATGGAGAAGAGTTAGAAAAGAGGCCATAGGACAGGACACTCAATTCATCTCTGAGAGGGTGTACAATGCTACAATTATCTCTCTTTTTTTTCTAAATATTGATGGACACATTGTTTAGATTCAAGCCATGTTCTTAACCACTGTATCTTAATGAGGGCTGGGGGAGAGTGCCTCAATCTTAAACCCATATGTTTAACTTGTTCCCACCTATACTTCAATTTCCTTCTCTTAAGACCATCAAAATAAAACAAAACCATTCCCATATCCTCTTCATGTCTTTTTATTTTATACCACCTACTTGACTTTTGAAGATATTAAAGATCATAAAAGACATTTGTTTCTTCTTTTCCTATTAGCATGTACATCCTTCCAATTGATTGAATGTTTTTATCTTTCTAATGTTCCTTTTGTTTTTTGTGTTTCCATTTCAAATTTTCTATTCTGACCTTTTAAAAAATCATGAATGCCTGAAATTCTGTATTTCATTAAAGTTCTATTTTTCTGCTGCTATGATTATACTTAATTTTGCCAAATAGGTTATCTGTGGTAATAAATTTTTATCCTTTGACTTTTGGAATTTCAGATTCTAGTATTTCCTCTTCTTTTGAGTGTTAGCTGACAAGTCTTGTGTAATACTGGTATTGGCTTCTTGGTACTTGAAGTCTTTCTTTTCTGCTACGATGTTCCTGTGAGTTACATATTAAAGGTTTGTTTGTGTGTTTTTTTTAGGAGCTGGCCAATGGATTATGTTTATTTTTACTTTGTATTTTTATTAGAAAAGATTTGGGTAGATTTCATTTATGATTTTTTGGTGGAAAGGAGTTAAGTGTCTGTTTTTTTATTTTTTTGAAATATGGCACTCAACAATTTTTTGAGGGATGGCACATATTTCAGGAACTACAATGACTCTTAGATTATTTCTAGTTGGCCTATTTTTGAGGCTACTTTTTAAAACAATGTATACTTTAGATATTCTTTTTTCAAACTTTTGATTTTATTTTTAATATTTCTTGTTGTCTCATGAGTTGCTTTCTATTTGGTTCATTTTAATTTGCAAGGTATTTAATTATGAAGTAAATTTTACTACAGTCTCTTCTAAGGTAATTATTCTCCTTGTCATTTTCACCCTCCCTAGCCATTACATTTTATGTCTTTTCTCCTAGATTATTTTGTATTTCTTGTAAACAGGAAAATATTTTATCTGAGGCAACATTTGGACTTTTGTGGAATTATTCTCCTTTTCTGGTATTCTCATAATCCATGGAAATTATTCACTGTATTTGTCATTTTCTGTTTTTAGACTGGTAGCTTGTGCTTGGTTCAAAAGCTAATCCCATAGTCATTGATAGTATAGGTTGGCCCTGTTTGATCCTGCTTTTAGTGGCTAAGACTAGGCCCTGCCTTCTGCAGGGATTATTTAGTTTTGTGTTCTCTTGTGGTTTTGGCTCAGGTTGGATGGATGTTGGGTTGGTCATGGGCTGCCTGGTGCTGATTTAACCCTTTCTCCTATAGTGGATTATGCCCCTGTGTCACTTTTTCTTTTGGAATGCTCTTGCTCTGTCTCTTGCTTCAGATAGAGGCCTTGGCACACTCTTCACTGGGCCTGGACTGTGATCTGTCCCTGTCTCTTTCAGCAGTTTAGGTCCCTGAGTCACCCCATATTAGGCACTGGTTTAACATGTATTGTAGCCCTGTGGTCCTCCACATTGGTGCATTTCAGTCTCCATATTTTTAAATTGAAGGGAATATATAATTTTAAGATCTCTTCCATAAATTCTATGATTATAGTTAAGAATAATAATCTAGATATAATATTCCTAAATTTGCTTGGAATGATGGTAGGATGTGGTGGATTCAGAGTTTTTTATGCCTGAATCAAAGAATTGGTTCCTTGTTGTACTTAATTCTCAAAGAGGACTAAAATAACATCATTATGTTTGGGTCAAGGTACAGTGTGTTTTACTGTGGCTGATCAGAATAAAAAGAGGTTGAAAGGTTTTATTACAGTTTGGGTACAAATAGTCCATATGAACATTTGGGGTGGAGATTCTCTAAATTTGTACATCTCACGTTTCTTTTGAGCTACTATAATTCTGCTTTGTTCATAGAGCACAATCCTGATGTGGGCATACCAAGCTGGGCAGTCCTGTGCCAATGTTTCCCTTGTCTCACAATGGATTTTAAATCTATATTTTATTTTAATTGATTTATTTTTAATTTTAGTTTCTAACATTCTTTCCCACAAGATTTTAAGTTCCAAATTTTCTCCCCATCTCAGCACTCCCCCACCCCAAAATGGTGTGCATTCTGAATTCTCCTTCCCCTAATCTGCCCACCCTTCTATCACCACCTGCCTTCTCTTATCCCTTTCCCTTTCTATTTTCCTGTAGGGAAGGATAGATTTCTATACCCCATTGTCTGTACATCTTATTTCACAGTTGCATGCAAAAGCAATTTTTAACATTTGTTTCCAAAGCTTTGGGTTCCGAATTCTCTCCCTTCCTCCGTCACCACCCACCCTCATTGAGATGGCAAGCAACTCCATACAGATTATACATGTGTAGTCATGCAAAACACTTCCTTAGTAGTCATGTTGTGAAAAACTAAGTATATTTCCCTTAATTCTATCCCACCCCCTTTTATTCTATTCTCTCTTTTGACCTTGTCCCTCCTCAGAAGTGTTTGCTTCTGATTACCGCCTCCCCCAATAATCCCTCCGCTCTATCATCACCCCTTCTTATACCATTCTCCCTTATTTTCCTGTAGGGTAAGATATATTTAAATACCCAATTGAATGCCTACAGTATTCCCTCCTTAAGCCAAATCCAATGAGAATAAGATTCACTCATTTCCTCTCACCTTCCCCCACTTTGCCTCCACTGCAAAAGCTTTTTCTTGTCCTTTTTATGTGAGATAATTTACCCCATTCTACTTCTCTCTTTCTCTTTTTCCCAGTATAATCCCTCTCACCCCTTTATTTTTTAGATATCACCCCTTCATCCTTAACTCACCTTGTGCCATCTATCTATCTATCTGTCTATCTACATATATTTTTCCCTCCAACTACTGTGATACTAACAAAGTTCTCATGAGTTACAAATATCATCTTTCCATGTAGGAATGTAAACAATTCAACTTTAATAAGTTCCTTAAGATTTCTCTTTCCTGTTTACCTTTTCATGGTTCTCTTGAGTTTTGTATTTGATAGTCAAATTTTCTATTCAGCTCTGGTCTTTTCCTCAAGAATGCTTGAGGGTAGAGCAGTGACTTACTTGAACTGTCCCCCAAAGCCGTCCAAATATCAAGAAAAATTGATCTAAACAAATTCTAGAGCAGCAGAGGCCACAAAAAGACAGAGTGAAACAAATTTCCAACTTAAGACAACTTGGATGATTGATTGGAAAGGTCTATTGTGTTGAGCTGGGAGAGGAGCTCAGTTCAGTATGGGTGCACAGGCAAAAACCATGCCTCAGTGAACTGAATCATGGGGAGCTATGGTGGTTTCCACACTTCTCAACCCACAAACACCAAAGACAACCTAGAAGGTCAGTAGGAAAGGTCTGTGACTTCGGTGAGAGAGAAGCTACATCCCAGGCCTGGGAGAGTGGCTGTTTCCAGAGCTGTTGGCCCACCGACTGAGGGAGAATCAAGTGGCTAATCAGAGGTGGATTACAGGGATCTCTTTGCTGGTGCTGAGGCATGATTCTCTTGCTTTGCCTGTGCTTAGATCTGGGTCACAGTTGTGGGTGGTAGTCCTGGGGCAAGGAGGAGTGCTGGCATGGTGGAGCTTGTAGTGGTGGCAGAGAGAGAATCCTCCTCACAGTTCCAAGGCAGAAAAAAGTGCTTGTGGTCACTCATAGGCCAGAGCACAAGCCAGGAAAGGAGTAACCATTTCAACCATCATCATACCACCTTGGAAGAACTGAAAATTTACAGGTCCCTAGAAGTATCTCTGAAAACAGCTGCACAAACCCCCCAAAACTTGGGGCAGTGCATTATCCACACTGGAAGCAGACTCCTATCTTAACAAAGAGTTTATAACTCAAGTAATTAGCTAGGATCTTGAGCAAACTGTGCAAAAAAAGTCATACCACAGAATCTTTCTTTGGTGACAGAGAAGATCAAAACATACAACTAGAAGAAGACAACAAAGTCAAAGATCCTACATCTAAAATCTCCAAGAAAAATAGGAATTGTTCCCAGGCCATGGAAGAGCTCAAAAAGGATTTTGAAAAGCAAATAAGAGAAGTAAAGGAAAAAATGGGAAGAGAAACGAGAGAGATGCAAGGAAATCATGAAAAACAAGTCAACAGCTTGTAGAGACCCAAAAAATACTGAAGAAAATAACACCATAAAAATAGACTAACCCAAGTGGCGAAAGAGGTCCAAAAAGCTAATGAGGAGAAGAATGCCTTAAAAAGCAGAATTATCTAGATGGAAAAGAATTATCTGAAGAAAATACTTCCTTAAAAGTTAGAATGGAGTAAATGGAAGCTACTGACTTTATGAGAAATCAAAACAGTGTAAAACAAAACTAAAAGAAAAAAAAGAAAGAAAAACGGAAGACAATGTGAAAGATCTCATTGGAAAAACAACTGACCTGGAAAATAGATCCAGGAGAGATAATTCAAGAATTATTGGACTATCTAAAAGCCATGATCAAAAAAAGAGCCTAGACATCATCTTTCAAGAAATTATGAAAGAAAACTGCCCTGATATTTTAGAACCAAAAGGCAAAACAGAAATTGAAAGAATCCACTGATCACCTCCTGAAATAGATTCCCAAAGGAAAACTCCTAGGAATAGTGTAGCCAAATTCCAGAGTTCCCAGGTCAAGGAGAAAATATTACAAGCAGCCAGAAAGAAACAATTCAAGTATTATGGAAATACAATCAGGATAACACAAGATTTAGCAGGTTCTACATTAAGGAACAGGAGGGCTTGGAATATGATGTTGTGGAAGGCAAAGGAGACAGGATTATAGCCAAGAATCACCTACCCAGCAAAACTGAGTATAATCTTTTCAGGGGAAAAAATGGTCATTCAGTGAAATAGAGGACTTTCAAACATTCTTGATGAAAAGACCAGAGCTGAATAGAAAATTTGACTGTCAAATACAAGACTGAAAAGAACTATGAAAAGGTATTAAAGTAGTTGGAGGGTTATTTAGGTAGATAGATAGAGGGCACAGGGAGAGCTGAAGATGAAGGGATGATATCTGGGGAATAAAATTAAGGGGTGAGAGGATTATACTGGGAGAAGAAGAAAGGGATTATCTCACATAAAACAGAGAAGGCAAGGCTTTTACACTTGTGCTGAATTTGGGGAAGGTGAGAGGGAATGAGTGAATGTTATTCTCATCAGATTTGGCTTAAGGAGGGAATAGCATACACACTCAATTGGGTATGGAAATCTATCTTACCCTACAGGAAATAGGGGGGAACTAGATAAGGGAGCAGGTTCACTGAGGCCTGGTTTTTGCCTGCACACCTACACTGAACTGAGCTCTTCTCTCAGCCTGGCACAATAGATTTTTCCAATGAACTATCCAGGTTGTCTTAGGCTGGAAATTTGTTTCACTCTGTCTTTTTGTGGGTTCTGCTGTTCTAGAATTTGTTTAGAGCCATTTTTACCAGTATTTGGAGGGGTTTGGAGGACAGCTCAAGCAAATCACCACTTTTACTGCACCATCTTGGCTCTGCCCCTGGATTCTAAAATTCATCAGAGACCTTGAGAGTATCCTTGTATCACTCCTTTTGACTTCCGTGTCAGCATTTGCCTAATGAGTTCTCAGTAAAACAATCTTTTAGGCATATGTGATTTCAGCATTCAAATCACACGGCCAACTCTTCAGAGTTGTGCTCTCTACACTAGAATTTGAATATTTGGAAGTTCAACTCAAGAAAGGACCTCAGTGTCTGGTATCTTATCTTGCCAGGTGATGTTCAGAATCTTCCTAAGACAATTCAAATGGAAATGATTCAGTTTCCTAGCATGGTGCTGGTGTACTAGCCAAGTTTCACAGGCATACAACAGTCAGGTTGGTAGGCAGCCTAATACCTCTCTCTCCCACATTTTCCTTTGGAGCTTCCAAAATACTGAGATAGTTCTGGCAATGCATGTGTCAACCTCATCATATATGTATATGTACATACCTTGAAAATATACTACCAAGGTAAGTGAACTTATGTACAGTATTCAAAATTTCTCCATTTGCTATAATTTATAGTTCCATGTATGGATGGTGTGGTGGTGACTGGTGGAGAACTTTTGTTTTCTTGGTGTTAATTCGTACAGTGAAATTAGTGTAAGCAGCAGAGAATCTGATCTATATTATGTGTATCTTAGCCTCAGAGGCTGCATTGAGTGCACAATCATTTGCAAACAAAAAGTCGTGTACCAACTCTCACTCCATGGATGCATGTCAACTTGAAGAGGCATCTTTGTTACAGTGCCACAAAGTTTGGTTATTGAACTGGTTCTGTTCCACAATTTTATTAGAGACTTAGATAAAGAGATAGTGGTTGTATTTGTCAGATTGAAAAAAAATATGAAGAGATGGGAATAACTAGCCATTGGATGCTAAGATAAAAAAAAATCTCAGGCTAGGACAATGGGTCAGGGAGCAATAAAACATAATTTAATTGCGATGACTATAAAGTCTTATGCTATCATCCAGCTTGGGTAAAATGAATAGAAGTAGGGTAAAAGAGTAGAAGTTTAAAACAAAGGCAGATTTTACAGATAAGAGGTTAAAAAAATTCTAGCAACTATAATGATCTCAAAATAAAATAGGGATACTTCAAAATATAGTAAGTCACCATCATTTAATGCCATATAAAAGCCTAGATATTCCTTCCATGATCTGTGTTTCTCATATAGCTAAAACTTCTGATGTACCAGGTTTTATATCATGCATATAATCAATTTTTTATGTTATTGCTTCTACAAATCTTTCCCCTTCTTCTCTTTTTTTTCTATTTTACTTTACTCTTAAAAGTATCAATTTGTGAAGAAAGTCATGTGGATAGAAAAAATAGTATCCATTCATCCTAAATCCTGTAATCTAATTCTAACATCTAGATATCTCATAATTCTTTTCCTTTCCAATGGAAGTATTATCTCATTTCTGGGTCCACTCCCCTTCTCTTCTTAGTGCAGGCTACACCTTAGGAGCTCACTTAGAAAACAGGAGAATTTTTTAAGAACATTGTAGAAAATTCATCCTTTGTGAAGAGATTGGGATAAACCATTTCCATGGTCCTTGCCATCTCTGAAATTCTTTAGAATATGGTTTCCTAAAAGTTCTTTTTTTTTTCAGTTTAACATAGTTGATGTTTAACTAAGTGACAGACTGATGTCGTGTTTTTGAGATTTCTCTGGCCCTCTAGAGGTTTCTTAGAATGACAAGTGCATACGCACTTCATTCCAAAGGAGTCCAACTGTAAGTGATAGTTATATTTACTGTTCTTAGATGAGAAATTGGCATTGCCAATCTGCTTTCAAGGTATCTAAAAGGGTTACTTGCTAGTCACTGGAGTATACTCCAGAGGAAAAAAAAGATTCATAGAGGGGAAAAACAATGTTAGCCACAGCGTTAATAGTTGTTTCACTCAAGTAAAGTGGAAAATAACTCAAGGGTAAATGTGTAAAAACATTTTCAAGCATGAAGTGCTGGGAAGTTTTATACACATAACAACATTATTTCAGAACTCAAAGTACATTTGTGGGAGGTCATTGGAAGTAGATTGTATTTTATGATGGTTGAAGAATTAAAGAATGTTGTTATTTTTTAGGATATGGTATAAATATTGCTCATCATTCTTTCTCCTCCTTTTACCCTCATCTCTTCAATTTTTTTGATATAACTTATGATGTTTTCATCTATTTGATGGAAACATGAGGTGAGAATTTGGTTCCATTTGAGTTTGTTGCATTAGGAAAAGCCTAAGTGGAAGTATTTGATATGGCTGAATAGTGTGAAGCTCAGTGGGCATGGTGAATAGGTGTCTGGGCAGTGAAAAATGGAACTCAGGACTCTATTTCCTGAGTATCCAGGTTAGGGAAACTAAAGAAGAGCTTTCTAAATATTCACATTTTCAAGATTACTAGTATCTAATTAAAGACTACTGAGGAAATATTGATTATAATATATGACAAATAAACTTCCTTCCCTTGTTTACAAAGGTTGAGGACTCTGGACATGAAATATTATAAAATGCCAGGGTTGGCTGATATTGCTGAATTTGTTTTTACTCATTCTTTTATTCTTTCCTTGCTTCAAGATGTGACCTCAGTATGTAGGATAGTAGAAAGGATATATGCATATACAAAAGTGATACAAAAATAAAAGATGTCAATAATTTTTAAAAATATGGTCGTTAGTCTCTGAGTGATAGACGGAAGTAAAAAAGATGCCATGTTTTTGCTCCCATCATCCTGAACAATAATCCTGTTCTGGTTTTAGCTCCCTTTTCCCCTAAATGCAAGAAAAACAGATGAACTCTAGTCTTTGTTGTCAGCTGTCCTTGCCATCATTATTCAATTTTAAACTCTGGCACTATTAACACTACTTTATAATACTGATTCCTGTTTTTGTATTCATCTTCTGTTACTCACTCCTTCTTTCATCTTTGGCAAATGTCTTTAAAACTTCAACTTTTGTTCTCTGTGCAGCCATACCTATCTCTAGACACATCTCTTTTTTCTTTTCATCAGAATTGTTTCTTTTTGTATCTTTAATGTTTTATCCTTAAGATTATCTTCCCTTGAACTGCTGTAGGATTTTAGGGCATGAAAGGGTACCTATCCTTTCTTTGAAGAATTCACTTACTTAAACTCTCTGAAATGTGCTTTTCCCAAATCCAAGATGCATCTCAAGGTATTTGACATTCCTTTCCTTCTCTATCTCAAACTTGCTAAGTTAGTGCTTTCTTCCTCCTGAGGTTTAACTAATGCTTATCAATCAGTTTCTCAAAGAATTTAAATCCATGGAACAAAAAAGATTAAATGTTTTTGTGCTAGTTGAAAATCATTCAATGCAATGAAAAATTTGCATAATAGGTTTCCCACACTTTATGACTCAGTGTTTGATTTGGGTACCACTCATCCATTCTGTATGTATCCAATTTCAAAGTTCAATGGCAGGAAAAATCAAGTTTGAATCAGTTATTTCAGAAGACATTTTAAAATGTCTGCAGATTAAAAAATGCCTGGAGATATAAAGATTAAATAAAAGTAACAAAGTCCCTGGCCTTCAGTAGCTTACAAAGTTATAGAGGAAAAAGCCATTTGCACCAATAACTATAGCACAAATTTCCATTCTGAATAGGAAAGATAAAACTGTCATAAGAGATTAAAGGAGGGTAGGGTCTCTTCTAAGTGAAAAGGTAGGTAGGACTCAAGTTATAAATGACCTTGAATCACAGAATAAGGAGTTTGTGTTTTACACTATAGAAAATAAGAGAGTCAATGAAGGATTCTGATGATGATATTGGGATGATCAGACTTGTACACCAGGAACATGCTTTTGATGATAATGAGAAGTATGGATGGCTGAGAGAATGTGAAAGTTTGGAGATCAGCAGGAAGACTATTATAACAGTATGGCAAGAGATAATTAGACTGATCGTTATAGTGGAAATGGGGAAAAATACATAGATTTTTGGGTTATTGTGGAGGTAGACTTATCAAAGTTTGATAACTTTGGATATGGGAAATAAAGAAAGGGAAGAATCAAAGATGAACTCCAAGGTTTCAAGCCAGGGTGTTTAGGAAAATGTTAGTGTTATTAACAGTCACATTAAGAGGTTTGTTGTAGATTTGAATGCATGTAGGAGCAGAGATTAATGAGTTCTGTTTTGGATGTGCTAAATTTGAGTTGTTGGTAGGATAGCCAGGTGGAAGCACTGCATGGGAAGTTGGAAATTCAACTATAGAGATCAGAGGAAACATCTCCCTCCCCCTGTCTTTCATACACACACACACACACACACACACACACAGACACACATACATTTGTAGTATGCAAATAAACAGACACAGACACACAGACACACACACACTACACACATATATATATATACATATATATGTATATACACACATGCATATATATACATATATGTGTGTGTATATATATATACATATATATGTGTGTGTGTGTATATGTATGTATATACATATATATATATATATATAATATATAAAATGTCATTTACATAGATGGGAAAACTAAAACCATGGGAGTAGGTGAATTAAGAAAGAAAAGAAGAGGACTACACTTTGGGACAAACACACACTAATGATGATAAGAGAAATAGGGACCAGAAGTGGAGATTGAGAAGACACTAAATATGCATATATGTTTATGTATATGTATGTATATTTAGTGTGTGTATATATATAAACATGTGTACATTTATTATGTTGTATGTGTATATATATATACATATACACACACATATGTGTATGTGTATATATATACAAAGAGAGAAAGTAAGCAGAGGTAGGAGAACTAGGCATTTCAGTATCATAGATGAAGAGAGAGTATCAAGACGGAGAAGATAGTTGACAGTATTAAATGCTGCTTAAATGTCAATGAAGATGAAGAATAAGAAAATGACATTGCATCTGACAACTGAACAATCATCAGTCAATATCCTTGTAGCAAGGGTGATTTTAGAAGAATAATAAGGCATGAGTTTGGCCCAAGACTTTAAGGAGCAGAGATGCAAGCTTTCTTCTCTCTCTCTCTCTCTCTCTCTCTCTCTCTCTCTCTCTCTCTCTCTCTCTCCCTCACTCCTTGCTTGGAGGCCTCAGGGTTAAGTGACTTTTCCAGGGCCATACAACTTTCTGAGACTAGATTTGAACTCAGGTCTTCCTGACTCCAGGGCCAGTGTTTTATTCATTGTGTAATCTAGCTGCTCCAAATTAGTTTGGTACACATATTGACTCATACAGAAAGGGTCCAAGAACATACATATTCTACTTTTCTGCTACCAGCTGGGTCCCTATCTTTGCATAGCTTCAGGAAATAAAAACTTAAACCTAATTTCTCCAAAGAAGTCAAATATATGCAGACATATTACAATAAATGGTTGGCTCATGGCTATTATTTAATATGCAGTTTTATATTGATGTAGACAAAGGAACTAGAACCACTTACAAATGCACCAATCATAAAACAATTAGACTCCAAGGTACCTTCTAATAAATTAATCAAGATTTTGTCAATTAAAGCTAATCATAGGGGCTGGCAAAATTCTTTTGAGCAACACTTATGGCTATCCATCACTTATGCTAGAAGTCTTTACATACAGACTCCTTTTCTTTCTGTGAGTTAAGTTTCCTGATTTAGCTGCTCTTCAACTGATAGGAATAAAAGCCAGATTGTGGGGGCTGGATTTGAGGGATGAGTAAACAATGAGGAAAGGAAAGCAAACTATGCAGATTACTTGTTCCAGAAGTTTGGATTCAGTTCAACAAATATCTTTTATGTACAGAGCTTGTGCCAGGCATGGTGCTAGGTGTTAAGATTGGTGGCCAGAGAAGGTATTTTTGGAGCAGGCAACTAAGCTACACTTTTATCCTGATTATCTTCAAATTTATACCACCTTCAACATCCAGAGCTTTGAAATTCTACTCTCTTTATCCACACACTTTGGTCCTTCAACCTCTTCCACTCCCCAACTTGCACTAAATATATTCTTTATTATATTTATGGCTTTTGGTCCCTAGATCCATTCTCACTCTTTTAGTATGTTTCCCTTACCCTGGCCCATATTTAGGTTTGATGTCACGGTTCACTAATCTAATGTTTCATTAATTTATTACCTTAGAATTCCTTATATTCCTGACTTTTTACTACTTGACCTGTAGACCCTCATCCTAGATAATTTCTGCCATCTTCTAGTTTCTCTACTCATGCTCTAGGAGTGCTGAGTTTTGCAAGAGAAAATTGAGTTGAGCTTACCTACTATGAATTCCTGATATATAACTTTAACCAGCCTTTTGCTACTGATTCGTGATCATTCATTACTTTTATTGACTTCTGATCTTTTCCACAGTGACCATTACAAACCTTTTCTTTTCTCCTCTTTTTATACTACTCTCACCTCCCACTTCCCTGAGAAGACTGAAGTCCTCCAGTGCAATCTTCCTCAACTCTTCCCCTTCTACTTGTCAACTTCTCAACATTTTTATCCTGTTTTCTAACTTCTAGTTACAAAAATAGTAACATCCTTCCTATTCACTAGTGCCCTCTACATATGCCTTTAATCTCATTACCTACTACTTCATCTTGAGTCTTAAAATATCAATTTTAATATCAATATCAATCAACACCTTTTCTTATATGTATCTTCCTTGACTTTTCCCCATCTATTTCCAAATATCCTTAGATCTTTCCTTTCTTCAAAAAAGTTAAAAAGAGAGACTCCATTGACCATTCAGCAATTGCCTCATGCTCCTTTATCTTTTACTGCTAAATTATTTAAGAAGAAATTGTTACTTACAATTTATACTATTTCTCATTACAAACTTTCTTCTCAAATTCAAGCAATGATCTCCATTCGTTCCTTACTATTCCTCTGAAACTGTTCTGTTGAAACTATTCTATGATCTCCCAATGTTCAAATCCAATGGCTTTTCTTTTTTTATTAGTTTATTTATTTTTAGTTTTCAACATTTACTTCCACAAGATTTTGAGATCCAAATTTTCTCCCGATCTCGTCCCTCTGCCCACCCCAAGATGGCATGCATACTGAAAATTCCTTCCATTAATCTACCCTCCCTTCTATCACTCCCCTTTCTCTTATTTCCTTCCCCTTCGATTTTCCTATAGGGCAGGATATATTTCTGTATCCCATTTCCTGTATATCTTATTTCCTAGTTGCATATGAAAACAATTTTATGTAACATTTGTTTTTAAAAATTTGGGTTCCAAATTTTCTCCCTTCTTCCCCCACCCCATGAGAAGACAAGCAACTTAATACAGGTTATACACGTTTATTCATCAAAACACTTCCATAGTAGTCATGTTGTGAAAAACAACGTTTATTTCCCTTAATCCTATCCCATCCCTCTTTATTATATTCTCTCTTTTGACCCTGTCCCTCCTTACAAGTGTTTGCTTCTCATAACCCCCTCCCCTAACCTACCCTCCCCTCTATCATTCCCCCTGTTCTCTTGTCTTATTCCCCTTCTATTTTCCTGTAGGGTAAGATAGATTTCCATACCCAATGGAGTGTGTATGTTATTCCCTCCTTAAGCCAAATCCAATGAGAATAAGATTCACTCATTCCCTGTCATCTCCCCACTTCCCCTCCACTGTAAAAGCCTTTTCTTGTCTATTTTCTATGAGACAATTTACTCCAAGGCCTACTTGATCCAGTAAAGCAGGACATTTATGATTATTGGGAATTGGGGAGGGCATGTATGTGGGGGGTAGGCCAAGGATGTTTGAGCTCAATCAGACTTGATAACATTTTAAACATTTCCACCATGACATTGGAACTGAACATATTGGCCAAATGAAATTGAAACTTTGATATTTTAAAAAATGACCTATCCAGAACACAATTGGGCTGGTTCTTAGCCCATGGACAATAATGATCTTGTCAGATTGTGGTCTTCCAGCACAGCCTTTGGGAACCCAAGGCATACCACAAAGAAGGATCAAAAGAAGATTTTAGTGGAGGTTCCCTTATCCTCCTGAGACAGCATAGTGTTAGTGAGCTAGCTTACAGAGTAAAGAAGTCCTAGGTTCAGGTCTTACCTTTTGCATTATATTAGTGTGTTGACATAACCTCTCAGTGCCCAAGGCAACTATCTAAGAGTGTAAACAGTAGAACAGCTGATCACACTCTTTTTGTGGTGACTAAGAACTGGAAATTGAAGGGATGCCCATCAGCTGGGGAATGACTAAACAAGCTGTGGTATATGATTGTAATGGAATATTATTGTGCTATAAAAAATGGCAAGCCAGATGATTTCAGAAAAACTTGGAAAGACTTACATGAACTGATGCAAAGTGAAGTGAACAGAAATAAGAGAACGTTGTATACAGTAAGCAAATGACTTAGCTGTTCACAGCAATATAATGTTTCAATGCAATCCCAAAGGACTAATGATCAAACATACCATCTACCTCCAGAGAAAGAACTGATATTGTTTGAATACCGACTGAAGCATGCTATTTTTATTTTCTTTCTTTCACTCTTTTTCTTTTATTCAAGTCTTCTGGTACAAAATGACTAATAAGAAAATGGTTTACATTATTGTACAAGTATAACCTATATCTGCTTACTGTCTCACAGAGGTGGGATGGTAGGAAGGGAAGGAGAGAGGGATAGAATTTGGAACTCAAAACTTAAAAAAAAAAAATGTAAATGTACAAAATAAAGTACAAAACATTACAAAAGAGAAAAAAAGGATGGGATGTAAAAAACAACATTATCAGTAAAACTAAAAAGTAAAGGGGAAAAAAAACAGCTGCTCACCTGCAAAAGCAGAAGAGTTTCCTCACTGGGCTTTCCCTATACCAAATGAAATCATAGGTCAGGCAACAAAACCAAACAACAACAATAACAAAATAGGTTATAGCATTTAGTCTTGAACTGAGTGAAAATCCCAGCTATCTAGTAAACGAAACTGTGAGAAAATGATATTGAGATTGCATTCTCCTAGCTCAAAAACTTACTAAGATATTGTACTTTAATAATAAATAAACAGCAGCTATACTATTAAAGAACTCTGGGTACAGAGAGATACAGTTTGGCAGATTTAGGGAAAGAGTTATATTAGAAAAGCTGCTTAATGCATGTAAAAGTCTTTCATGTCTTTTTCTAACAAAATAACTTTTTTTTGTCTACTTTAAATAATTGGCTTTTCTTTCAATGGTACCAGTTTAAAATGAATTTGTTTAGGAGATATTGACTGTTACTCTTCCACATTTTATTTGACCTAACATTTTATTTAGCAGCATTAAATGTTGAATATTTCTTTATTTAAAAGTTATACATTTAAATGTTTAACTAAAATTTGATCAGGTCTAGGTCTGCACAACACAATAGGATGTACTATTTGGAATGAACTCACAGATCAGTTTGGTTAAACAACTGGTTTGACTTTTTAAAAATTGAACTCATTGAACTGAATGGTTATTTTTTGCTGCTGTACATAGTTTGACTCTATCATTCCTCCAGGAAGGAGTCCTCCAGGGTTTAAGTTATTCTAACCCAAAATGAACGAGGGCATCCACTGCTTTGTCTCATGGGAATTCTTTGATAAAGTGTAACAGTTTCCAGTGTATGCCTGCATCAGATTCCCAGGTAGGGACAGGAAAGCAGGTAAAGTTATGTATCCACTTAGTAGCTATTTACTTTTATTTTCATTCCTATGTCATGGGGCCGGAGGGAATAATTCACATAATGTTTTAAATTACACCACCAAAAACAGTTAAGTTGTTTTTAATGTCTTCCAAATTTCTACTACCATCAGTAAATGTGGCAAAGGTGCCATAAAATATTAATGTGTCGCGATGCTGCACAGTGAAAATTTGAGTTGGGCCAGACTAATCATACTATCACAGATTTTGAGCTAAAATGGATCACTGAGGTAATTTAGTGCAACCCTTTTATTTTATAGATGAGGAAACTGAGACCCAGAGAGGTTAAATTTCTCACTCAGGGCATGAAACTACTAAGTATCTGAGGCAAGATTCAAATCCAGGTCTTCCCAGTTGTAAGACAAGTGCTCGATTGATTATATCACCTGCTTCTAAGACTGGAGTTATGTGTTTGGAGCCAGGACTATTGAAAATGGTACTCTTTGTTAGAAAATAACCACCACTCATCTATGTGTTGGTAAGGGGGAAAGAATCAGTTCTTCTAGGTGTCTGAAATGTCTGTTTTATATTGTAATAGAAAGGTTTTAGAAAAAAGTTCTATGCTGATTTTATATGTAGTATCTTAAGATGATATCTTTTTCTGTTTATATATATATATATATATATGCATGTATATATGCATATATATATATATATATACATAAATAATCTTAATTGCATATATACATATATATATACACATAAATAATCTTAATTTTTATAGTGTATATAGTGTTTGAACTGTAAAATTCCAACAAGTAATACATTTTTGTTCAGAGAGTAAATTAAGGACTCTGGCTAAACTGATTTTTTTTTAATTAATTCAAGCATTGATTCCAATAAGTCAAGTGGACAGATTTATCCTCTAATATGATGGTCTTGTGGCATTGCAGCCAGAACAGAAAACAGCTAGAGAGTAATGCATATTCATAGAAAATTGACAGATGCAAACTAATCAATAAATATGCATAAATGATTTAAAAACTAATTCTCACTTATGAAACAGAAGAATCACTGTTGAATTATTAAGGAAATAGAAGGATTACAGATCTTAACTGGAGCTTAGAGTTATGTGTGTTAATAAAAATCTTCATCTATAGAGCCTTTATGGATAAAGAGTAATTCGAATATATTAGCTCATTTGATCCTCACAATAGCTTCATGAGTAGACAGTTAAGGTAGGTGCCATTATCTCTATCACTAAAGAAACTGAGGCTTCAGTTTGAGCCCAGAGAGGACCTTGACCAAAATCATATAGCTACTGAGTGAAAGAATGGGGAGAATCATGACCTGGTCTCCTGTCTTCAGCATAGCGCATTTTCTATTACAATGTAATTTGGCCTCATTTGAAATATCCAAAAAAGAAAAGTTGTCTAAAATCAAAGACCAATTTTATAATAAAAGTGGGGAAGCAAACTACACATAAGAGAACAAATAAGGTTATGCCCAAATGTGCAAACCTCAGAAAAAGATAATAAAGAAATATTTCCAGTTCTAAAATGAACCCCACATTTATAGTCATCAATCCTGTTTAAAAAAAGAAAACTATTTTCATTCTGAAGCATTGTCTGCTGTCACTAAAGCACCTCCTCAGCTTTCATACTCTAGAGACTACTTGCACCTATTGATTTGCAGAGTAATTAACAAAGGAAAGAACAAAAACAGCTTTCTTATTATTCTTATTTAAGTTAAAGACTCATCCTCTAGATTGTGACAAGCAAAATAAAAAGAGAAGAAACTACAACAATTAGGATTCTCACTCCCACCCTGACCTCTCTTGAGCCTCAGGTATGATTTTCAAACTGGTTTCAGTACCAGAAGGTCTATTGGAAAGAACACTTCTTGAAGCTGAGCAGTATTGAATCCTGGCTTGCTCATTTGCTATTCTTTTGATGTTGGGGTAGTAACTTAACCTCTTGGGGTATCAGTCTCCTCATCTATAAAATGAGAAAGTTGGGGTACTTGATCTCTAAGATTTCTCTGAGCTCTAAGAGCTTGTGATTTCCACTTGGTTGTTTTTTTTTTTAATATCTCAAACTTATCATCTTTCCTCCAAATAATTTTTGTACTTGAATTCAGAGATTCATAATAAAAAATCAGAATTGGAAGGGACACTGAAAGCCACCTAGTTTATAAGCTAGCAAACATCTTCATTTGAGAGATGTCATTAGAAAATTACACTTGGAAAATCCTGTAAAGTTTTTCTTTATTTTCTGATGATAAAATAAAACAAAAAAAGCATGGTTTCATAATGCTGAAGGCTGGTTGGTTACAGTCAATATTATGTGCTAACACATTTTTGCTATAAAATATATAAAAGAAGATTAAATGAATATACTATGCCATCTTACCTTGGAAATCAAGTCCCTAATGAAGGCATTAATGCCAGAGGAGAACTACTTGAATGATGGAAAATGGAAATTGGCAAGAATATTACAAGTATACAGTGAAATTCTGGGAAAAGTTCAGAGGTTGAGATGTATTTAACTATTCATTTTATAAATGTGGCACTGTTAGGCATGGATCCATAATGCAGGGATGACCACACTAGTCCCTCCCCTGTCCACTATTGTCTCATCTTATTTGCCTCCCTTCTACCTCCCTTCCCCATTGTATATTCTCTCTCTCTCTCTCTCTCTCTCTCTCTCTCTCTCTCTCTCTCTCTCTCTCTCTCTGTCTCTCTCTCTCTCTCTGTCTCTCTCTCTCTCTGTCTCTCTCTCTCTCTCTCTCTCTCTCTCTCTCTCTGTCTCTCTCTCTCTCTGTCTCCCTCTTCTTCTCCCTCTCCCTCTCTCTCTCCCTCCTTTCCTCCCATCCTCCCCAGGAGTGTAACTGTGACACATTTCTCTTAATATTCTGTTTGATTTTTTTTTTTTATTAAAGGGGCTATCCTTTGCCTCACTTCTTAAACAAACCTGATCACTGAATGGGTGTTGCCTCAGTCAAAGTGAGAACTCAGAAAGACTTTAGTTTAAAAAGATCAAGGTCTTCAATTACATCCTAGGCCATCTCCAGTTGTCCTGATCTATATATGGCCACTGCACCCAGAATGGTTCTGTGCAGCCCTCCCTCACTTAAATCCAATTCACTTGCAAGTTATGACATCTTCCAGATGTCATGGTTCTCTTCAAGAATGAAGAACAAACCACATAACCACCAAAATTAAAGAAATTCTCTTTCTAATTGGCTCATCAACACCAGAGTAAAACCACAGAAATCTCTTCTCCCTTTCATGAACTAACTGCTTCTCTTTTACTCAACATCACTGTTAATTGTCATGTAATTTAGTAGCAGATATGGAGGAAAACATTCAAAGGAGGCAGCAAAATCTATGATGGGGCACTAAGCTCAAGTCATTTTTTTCTCCTTCTTTGTCATCCTCTCTTGCCATGTGAGTGTGTGAATTGCAGGAGAAATGGAATGAGATTTAAATATTGAGTATAAATATGCCTGGCAATGTTCTGGGAGGTCTGGGGAAGGGTGAAGGAATTATCAACTACCATTCTCAGCAACATCCAAATGTGGGTTTGCTCTCAGTTTGCTCTCACACAGTCCACTCCTACTACATACCTCCTTCTCTCTAGCTCACACAATCATCTCTTCATGTCTTTCTTGCTTCTCTGCCTCCTTATCCGACACCACAAAACTGGGAAGGAAGTCCCCTCCTCAAATTCTTTGAAACCTCAAAACAAACTGAGCACTCCTGAGTGTTGATACATGTTGCAATCCAAGGATTCTAACATTCTGAGAAGGTCCTCCAAATTCTCTGTTATACTGGGTCTCAGCCATACAGCTAAGGGAAATGAGGTCCACTGTCTTGGGAAAGTCCACTTCCCCAAAGCCACCTATAAGCAAAAAAAGTAAAGTAGGAAAACTTCCCTAAGCCTGCCAAACTTTTCTCTCACCACTGTGCAGTACCAACAGAAAGCAAATCAAACAGCTACACTTGAAAGAAATCTCAAAGTCTTGAAACATCTGAGAAAAAATTTTGGGAAAACGAAAAGCTAAAAATATTAAGAATAGAAAAGGAATACAAGAAGAAATGAGAGAAACATAAGCAAGCTAAAATTGAACAGAAGGTGTGAGGAAATAAGGCTATAAGAGCAAATTAAGAAATTGAAGATGAAAGATCAGTTCAATCTCATTTATTTCTTTTTTTTTGGCAAATGAATGGGAAAGAAGAAATAATTGAGCTACTTGTAGATAGACTATTCTAACAGATAAGTTTATACCCAGCTTACCTCCCTTCCCCTCAGTATTATCACTACACAGGAATATTTGCACAATAACTGATATGAAAATTAGAATTGGGATGGGCTCATAGTGAGTGGAACTAATTCATCCATTGTGTTGTCTGGGAATTTTTCCAAACATCTGAAGACTGTGGCTTTCTCTTGGGAATAGTTAGTTGTGAAAGAGAATGGCATTTAGATGCCAAAATCCTGAACTTGGGGGACATATCCCTAATTGCCTAAAAAGAGAAAATTAAGGCCATGGCAGCACTTACAATAGGAGGTAATAAGCCGTTGACTCAGGATTCAGGCAAAGGTATGTATGTGTATGTGTATGTGAATTTGAGTGCTTGAAATATTCCAGGTTGATTTGTTATTATTGAATTACCTGTATTTGTTTTAATTTTGCATTTCCTTTTTTTTCTTGGTCATTTTATGAATGTATTACCCATTGAATGCACTTTTAGCATGCTGATTGATACAGAAAATTGTTTTCAGACTAACTATAGGTCTTGAGCTGAAAGATAACAAGATAAATTATGCTACCGAGTAGCTTGGTCTACATCTTTGGAGCCCAGTGTAACTTCAGACTCAAGACTCTTTTGAGTATTCATATGAGAATGAAAAGTCACCTCTTCTTAGGGTTATGCCTCCAGATTAGGACAGATCTGGAGAAATTTAGGAAGCTCAGGGAGGCAGTGGGTTCTATATATGTTCTCCAAGAGGAATAATGGGTTGATTGAGATTTCAAATGACCCAAATTAAAACAAGATTTTTGAAGTATACATCCTCCAAAAACACTTTAAATCTTGGTAGGAAAGGAGAAGCTTGAGGAAACCAGTCATGCATTGGTTTCTTATTTTTTCTCCTGCCTTTCAAGTTACAGGCTTGAAGGTCCTTTATGTTTAACAATTTCATAATACATTTGACTACCTCTGAATTATCTCATTATTAGTAAGTCATTTACTTCATTTCAGGTGTGGGTTGGTCAAAATGATGAATAACAGAGTTGGGGGAAGAGTGGAAGGGTTGGGAGGGGAGCTTATTCTCATGGTTGCTCAGCCCTCTTACTTGACAAAAATGGGCAGTTCTTTTCAAATTAAAACTTTGGCCACAAAACAGTAAAATTTTACATTGTACAAAAATATGACACATTTTACTTATTTTTAATAGTGATAGAAAGCACATGATAATAATCCCATTCCTAAATAAAATGTTTTTTTAAGAAAAGCATTCATTAAAAAAAAGATTAGCTAGATACACTATACATACAGTATATATAGTATGTGTACTATCTGTATATACACTCTTTTTTCTTGAATGTTATATATATGTATATATGTTTTATATATATACATATACAAAGACACACACAAACACATACATCCACATATATTACACACATATTGATATATTAATTTATCTGGAAGTTGATTCTATTCTTGGTTTTAACACATCATTCATTGCCCTGACAGAGGCCCAACCCTCACCTGAAGCAAGAAGACGTGAAAGCAAAATCCTTTCTTGAGTGGAAAGCCCTCTCCCCACTCGTTCCTTTCCAGCACACTTTCACAAAGCCCTTTTCTCTGGACATAGATTTCATAAGCTTCTGAAAGATTCCCTAATTAAAATGAAGTTCATGTTAACACAGGCATCAGTGGACCTTTAGGAATCCTGCTGCCTGGCTCCTCTTTGTTAGGTGGCAGATCGTCTACATTTCTGATGACAGGTTTGTGTTTTTTCCTTCATTTGAATTATATTGAGAACAGACCTAAGACTAGTCTTAAGCCTTCACCAAAGCAAATGATACCTTCATGTGCACACACAGAGGGATAAAGCAGGCATATTTTAGCATGTATTTTTGTATATTTCTTTAACTAAAAGGAAAAAGTCCCTATATCAAATTTGTTAGGTTTATAAGTTTTTATGGACCTGATTTTCTTTTTCTAAATTATTTTTATTTATTCCATTAAATATTTCCCAATTGCACTTAAAAAAAATTTTTTAAAAAACATTTTCTAAAATTTTGAGTTCCAAATACTCTTTCTCCCTTCTTCCCCTCCCCCTTCCTTGAGAAGACAAGCAATTATATTCTGATTGTATATGTGAGGTCATGCAAAATATATTTCCATATTAGTTGCAAAAGAAAACACAAACAAAACAATAAAAATTAAGTAAAAAATATGCTTCAATCTGCATTAAAAGTTCATCAGTTCTCTCTCTGGAAATGTACAGTACTTTCCATCATGGGTCCTTTGGAATTGTCATGAATCTTTGTCTTGATCACAGTAACTAAGTCTTTGATCATCCTTACAATATTGCTGTTACTATGTACAATATTCTCCTGGTTCTGTTCACTTCACTTTCCAAGGACCTGATTTTCTTAGTCAAGGAAGTCCTTGGGTTTTTTTTTTTCAGAATGTTGTCATTATTTTTAAATCAGAGTCTGGAGTGGTGTGATAGAATGAACACTAGATTAGGAGCCCAGGACCCTGGTTTCAAATTCAGATGCTACCACCATCTAGCTTTGTGATCTTCAGCAAGACATTTCACATTTTGCCCTTCAACTCCCTCTTCTTTAAAATTAAAGGGTTGAATTAGATGATCTCCAAGTTACTTTCTTATTCACAAATGATATTCATCTATAATAATAGCCATAATCCTTGCTAATACATGAAGATGAGTTGGTGATGATAAGCTCACTGAGCACTTTCCTCCTCTCCTTTTCCTCACCTTTCCAAGCCCTGAGGCATAAAGAGACAGGATAGGAACTCAGTGACTAGAACTCAAATATGAGATGAAAGATTGCTTTCTAGGAACAACGCAAATGCTCAGTTACTGGAAGACTACAATACTTAAGCAAGACCAGTAGTAAAGAGCAGTGAATCTTAATGCTTCTTACTTTGGCTTTTATCCCCTTAAGTTCCCCTAATTAGGAATAGGATGAATCAAAGTATCTGATGAAGGCTGAATGTTTCCAGAATTATAAAAGTTTTAACTATCAGTGAAGGCTCCGCAAATACAAATCACACATGCGCGCACACACACACACACACACACACACACACACACACACACACAAAACATGTATATCTGAAGCTATGGGCAGAGATTCAAGCAGATCCCTGCAGTAACTTGCCTTATGGTATACTGATTCTACAGTTGCCTTCTAACTCTTTCAGTACTTCATAGCTTCCCATTGATGCTAAGTATGTTGGTGAGCAACTGTGTCCCAGTCTTTCTAAGCAGCTGTTTTGTACTAACTCTTCTTACTCTATCATCTTAGTAAATGCCTTTGGTAAAAGTTAACCAACAAATGTTACTCCTGACACTTGAGGTAGCAGCTGCCTTTTGGGGACTCCAATACTCAAGTACTGAAATTGTAAAAATTGTGGAAGTAGTCCAAGGCAGGTATTTTTTTTTGTTAGGATCATAGTTTTAAAGCTGGAAAGGATCATTGAGATCAAGTATCTAATACTTAGATTTTATAGATAAAGAAACTGAGTCCTAGAAACATTGAGTAACTTGTCTATAGTCACACAAACATTTACTAGCAAAGATGCTACCTTGAGTCAAGTTCATCTCACGAAATAACCTACTGTTTTTTTTTTCCAATTCAAACATTCCCTTAAAGATTAACTTTATGCTTCTGAAATGTTGCACAATTCCCCCTACAACTCTTCACCTATCTTTATTCCTCATTAGCATGTTTCAACTGCATAGATGACTCTTGGAAACACTGAAGCAAAGAAGGTCTAATGGCTCTGACCCAGAATCAGTAGTAACATTTTGTTAAAATTATGAGTCTCCAATTGTTAATTTCCTTGAAAATGAATATTTGTCATTCTTAAATGACATTGATTTAAAGAATCAAGTTGATTGCCAAAATTTTCTCTCATTCAATAATTCTTTTTATTTATTTGTTTTTAAATAAATGTATTTATTTGCAGTTTTCAACATTCATTTCCACAAAGGTTCTGAGTTCCAAATTTTCAACCAGTCTCACCCTCCCCCCACCCCAAGATGACATGCATTCTGAATATTCCTTCCCCTAGTCTGTCCTCTTTTCTTTCTCTCCCCACTTCTCTTATCCCCTTCCCCTTCTATTTTCCTGTAGGGCAGGATAGACTTCTGTACCCCATTTCCTGTATTTCTTATTTTCCAATAACATGTGAAAACTTTTTTTTAAGCATACGTTTTTAAAACTTTAGGTTTCAAATTTTCTGTCTTCCTCCCTCCCCACCCACCCTCATTGAAAAGGCAAGCAACTCAATATAGGTTGTACATGTGCAGTTATGCAAAACACTTCCATAGTAGACATGTTGTGAAAAACTAACTCTATTTCCCTTAATCCTATTCTGCCCTCCCATTTATTCTATTCTTTCTTTGACCCTGTTCTCCTCAGAAGTATTTACTTCTGATTACACCCTTTCCAATCTGCCCTCCTCTCTATCATCCCCCTGCTCTCTTGTCCCTTCTCCCCCTATTTTCTTGTAGGGTAAGACAATTCCATACCCAATTGAATGTGTATGTTATTCCCTCCTTAAGCCAAATCCTATGAGAATAAGATTTACTCATTCCCTCTCACTTCCCCTGCTTCCCTCCACTGTAAGAGACTTTCTTTTCTGTTTTTTTCTTTGTGAGATAATTTACCCCATTCTACCTCTCCCTTTCTTCTTCTCCAGTATAATCCTCTCATCCCTTAATTTTATTCTCCAGATACCCCTTTCATTTCAACTCACCCTGTGCCCTCTATCTATCTATCTATCTATCTATCTATCTATCTATCTATCTATCTATCTACATACATATAATTTTTTCCTCCAACTACCCTAATACTGACAAAGGTCTCATGAGTTATAAATATCATCTTTCCATGCAGGAATGTAAACAGTTCAACTTAATAAGTCTCTTATTTTCTGTTTACCTCTTCATGTTCCACTTGAGTCTGTATTTGAAAGTCAAATTTTCTATTCAGCTCTGGTCTTTTCATCAAGAATGCTTGAAAGTCCTCTATTTCACTGAATGACCATTTTTTCCCCTGAAGGATTATACTCAGTTTTGCTGGGTAGGTGATTCTTGGTTGTAATCCTATCTCCTTTGCCCTCCAAATATATTCCATGCCCTGTCCTTTAATGTAGAAGCTGCTAAATCTTGTGTTATCCTGATTGTGTTTCCACAGTACTTGAATTGTTTCTTCTGGCAGCTTGTAATATTTTCTCCTTGACCTGGGAACTCTGGAATTTGGCTACAATATTCCTAGGAGTTTTCCTTTGGGATCTCTTTCAGGAGGAGATCTGGATTCTTTCAATTTCTATTTTGCCCTCTGGTTCTAAATATCAGGGCAGTTTTCCTTGATAATTTCTTGAAAGATGATGTCTAGGCTCTTTTTTGATCATGGCTTTCAGATAGTCCAATAATTTTTAAATTCTCTCTCCTGGATCTATTTTCCAGGTCAGTTGTTTTTCCAATGAGATATTTCACATTGTTTCTAATTTTTCATTCTTTTATTTGTTTACAGTGTCTTGATTTCTCATAAAGTCACTAGCTTCCAATTGCTCTATTCTAATTTTTAAGGAAGTATTTTCTTCAGTAATCTTTTGGACTTCCTTTTCCATTTGGCCAATTTTTCTTTTTAGGGCATTTTCTCCTCATTGGCTTTTTGGACCTCTTTTGCCATTTGGGTTAGGCTATTTTTTAAGGTGTTATTTTTCAGTATTTTTTTGGGTCTCCTTTAGCAAGCTGTTGACTTGTTTTTCATGATTTTCTTGCATCACTCTCATTTCTCTTCCCAGTTTTTCCTCTACTTCCTTACTTGCTTCTCAAAATCCCTTTTGAGCTCTTCCAAGGCCTGGGATTCATATTTTTCTTGGAGGCTTTGGATGTAGGAGCTTTGACTTTGTTGTCTTCTTCTGGTTGTATGTTTTGATCTTCTTTGTCACCAAAGTAAGATAATATGTCTGACTCTTTTTTGCACAGTTGCTCATGATCCCAGCCAATTACTTGAGTTTTAAACTCTTTGTTAAGGTAGGTCTGCTTCCAATGTGGAGAATGTCTGTCCAAGCTTTGGGGTTTGTGTAGCTGTTTTCAGAGATACTTCTAGGGACCTGTAAGTTTTCATTTCTTCTAAGGTGGTATGATAAGGGTTGAGGTGTTTACTCCTTTCCTGGCCTGTGTTCTGGTCTATGAGTGATCACAAGCACTCTTTTCTGCCTTGGAACTGGGAGGAGGATTCTTCTCCAGCACCACTACCAGCTCTACCACTCCAGCACTCTTCCTCCTCCCAGGGCTGCCACCCAGAACTGTGATCCAGATTCAAGCACAGAGAAAGCAAGAAAGTCCTGCCTCATCATCAACAAAGAGATCTATGCAGTCCCCCTTTAATCAGCCACGTGATTCTCCCTCAGTCTGTGGGCCGGAAAGCTCCTGAAGCAGCTGGTGCCCCAGGGTTGCACATAAAGACTGGGGCTAGGAGTCAGCTTCTTTCTCACCGAGGTCACAGACTTTTCCGCCTGACCTTCTAAGTTGTCTTTGGCATTTGTGGGTTGAAAAGTCTAGAAATTGCCACAGCTGCCTGGGATTCAGTCCTCTGAGGGCTGCTTTGCCTCTGTGCCCATGCCAAACTGTGTTCCTCTCCCTGCCTGGAGTGATATACCTTCCAGATCAACCATCCAGGTTGTCTTGGGCTGGAAATTTGTTTAGAGACATTTTTACAGGTATTTGGTGGGGTTTGGGGGAGAGTTCAAGCAAGTCATTGATTTTACTCTGCCATCTTGGCTCCACCCCTTTCCAATGGCTTTTCTTAAGTCCTTTTCAAGTTGACTTCTCTTCAGTTTTTTACTTGTTGAACACCTCCTTCTATTAAGTACTCTGCTCTTCTTCAGCTTTACAGATACCACACATTTCTGGTTCTCCTGCTTTTTAAATGGTTCTTTTCTTTCTCCTTCAAAGGCTCATATTTCCTTCACAATCTTAATTGGGATGTTCCCCAATGGCCTGTTCTTGAAACTCAATTTATCTATTTTTTCACTCTTAACCTTGTAAATAGTGCTCCCTTGATTTTAATTACCATCTTTATTCAGATGTATCTGTTTCTCTGAGCTTTAGACACTTATCTGTAACAGACTAAACACAATCTTAACCTGGAAGCCCCACTGGCCCCTTAAGCTCAACATGACAAAATCAAGGTCACTACCATTATAGTTTCTCCTCTTCTTCATGTTACAATTCTGTCTGATGGACCATTGCCTATTATGCTCAAGACCTTGGAGTTAGCTTTGATTTTTTTACCTCCATTACTTTTTATATTTAATGAGTTACCAGCTTCTGTCACTTATTCTTCTGCAATATTTTACACATGGTCTGCTACTTTTCCATTACTACTACCCTATTTCAGGCCTTCATTACTACCCATTCAGTTTTGCAATAACTTCTTTACTTCCCCCTTCTATTCTCCCTTCTCCAATGTCAAAATAATTATTCCACAGGATCAGTCATCACAAGTTTATTAAGCAATTACCATATTCCAGGAAGTGTCCTGGCAATGTAAATGCAAAAAAAGGGGGCAAAACTATAGTGTCTGCCCTCAGGAAGCTCACATTGTAATGGGAGACACAACATGTAAATAACTATGTAATACAATACAGTGGAAGTGAAGATAACCTCACAAGGAGGTACTAAAGGTGGAGGTGCTATGGGTTTGTCAGTGAAGGGGACTGGGAAAAGTCTCTTGCAGAAGGTGGAATTTAGGCTGAGTCTGGAAGAAATGCAAGGAATCTAGATGGTAGAGGAGAGGAGGGAGAACATTCTAAGTGTGGGAGATAGTAAAAAGGCACAGATTCAGGAGATAAAGTGTTGTGTGAGCAATAGCAGGTAGCCCTGTGTAGCTGGATCAGAGACTATGCTGAGAGGAATAAAATATAAAAAGGTTGGAAATATCGGAATGGACTAAGTTGTGAATGATTTTAAATGTCAAGCAGAACTTTTCATCCTAGAAGCTCTGTTCGGGGGGGGGGCACTGAAGGTTATTGAGTATGGGGTGGAACTATTTAGACCTATACTTTATGAAATTCATGTTGGCAGTGGAATGGAGGATGGATTGTAGTGGTGAAAGACTTGAGGCATGGAAACCAATCAGAACACTGTTGTGATAGTGCAGGTATGAGGTTATGAGTATCTGTATCAGTGGTAGCTAGGTAAGTGGAAAGAAGGTAGAAGCAAGATCTGGAAACTGATTGTTTATGTAAAATGAGCAGCAGTGAGGAGTCAAGGATGACCATAAAGTTATGAATTTTGGTTACTGGGAGAATGGTGGTGTCGTCAAGAGCAATAGTTAATATGGGAAGAGAAGTGACATTTTGAGGAAAAGTTAATGAATCATCTTTTATACTATTGAATTTGATTCCCATGGGAATTTAAGTTTATCCATGGGAGTTTAAGACATCCAAAAGATGGCTAGCAATGAGAGACCAGAGCCTGAGAGAGAGACAAAGACTAAGGATCAATCGATCTATCGCTATCATTTATATCCATATAGAGGTATCTATATCATTCATAAACATCTATATCTCATTCCCAGATATAGATATAACTCTATATATTCTGGAATCATTTTCATACAGATAACTGAACCCACGGGAACTGATGAGATTACAAAGAGAGATCATGGGATAGTACAGATGACTGGTTTTTAACCTGCTGTCCATAGATCCATGAGGTCTGTGAAGTTAGATGTGAAGAATATAGTTCAGTTTTCCAAAAAGGTGAGCTATTATATATGTGTGTACATTGGTGCATACACAAACAAACACATATATAAATGCGCATATCTATATCTATATCTATGAATACCCACATCACCTGTGGCACAAGGTCACAAAAGCCTCTGGGCTTAGAACTGGATCAAATACTGGAGATCAAATGCTAAGAATAATCTGACATATCACTTTTCTCAATAAAATATTTTGGTTTCCTAGTACTTCTAAAATAAAAGTACTTCTGTTACTTTTTTTAAAACTCTTGAAAACATAGTAACAACTACATCTATGGCTTTATTATACCTCATTTTCTTACATATATACTAAAATTTAGCCAAATTGGTCATACTATTCTTCATAAAGGAAAACTTTTATCTTTCACCTCTGTGCCTTTTGTACAGGCTAGCCTGCTGGCCCAAATCCACTCTCTCTTTTCACTTTTGGATCTCAGACTCTAGAATTTCCTTCAAGATGAAGCTCAAGGACCACCTTCTCTATAGAATTTTCATCCTTCCAACTATGAGTGCCTTAGGTATATATACTAGTGTAAGTTGTGCAAATAGAATTTAAATTTCTTGAGGGCAGGAATTGTTCTGCTCTTCACTATGTAACCTCAGGACTTTCTTTTAAAATAGTACCTGGCACACAATGGGTACTTAATAAATGCTAATTTCTTGATTGATTACTTGAGGCTGATCTGTTTCTTTGGTTCATAGGCTCCACTGTGGAGTCATAATTTAGGGAAATCTCAAAAATCCAAGTTAGTTGTAGCTCTAAATATTCTGAAATGTGAATAAGAAGGTCCCTAACTCCCTGCAGTCATTCAAAATACAGTATAGACATTAGGTACATGAGTGTTTATTTCATTCTCAGGGAAAATGTACAATGATACAAAGGCTCATAGGAGCCCATAAAGAGGGATAGAAAAAATGAAACACTAAAATACTTCATTAGACCACCTGTAGAAGGTAGATATACTTTGAAGGTTACTGAACAAAATTCCTTTTTCACATGGAACTGTACTGTTGACGTAGCTCATGTCAGTAGTAGGGACAGCAAAATCCAATTTTCTTTTCTCTACTGAGTCCCATGGTATAACTTTAATACTTGAACTCCATGACAATGTTCCTTCTCCAAGTATCATGTGAATAAAAATGTCTTCTCCTGCTAAGAGTCCAATAATGGAATATTAAAATCTAGAAACCCTCACACTTAGGGCTACCTATGAGGAAATTCCCAAAGCTGGTGCTGCACCGGAAATATTCCTTCTTTGGCTACAAGGATAGATTCTGAGATCATATTGCCTAGTTAATTCAAATCTTCCTCTTCTCTATAAACATGATTAGGGTTAAGTAATATTATTTATGAACACCTCCATTCTAAGGCTGTGTGCAATGACATAACTATTATTTCCATGTGTTTCTCTTTGAAGTTCCAACTAATACTATCCCTTCCAATATTCATATGATTACACTGTGGTCTGAACGTCCAAGGATGACAGGGTACTTTTAAAAATCCGAGAAGGTCATATGATCACATTTTATAGTCAAAAAGGAGCTCAGAGGCCATATAGTCCAAATATGTAATGTAATTTTATAGATGAGGAAATTGAGGCTCAGAGAGATTCTTATGCTTGATGACAGATGTTTAAGAAGCGTGATTTGAACCCAGGTCTTCTTGATTCAAACTCCATCACTTTACCCACTATATCATGTCAGTTCCTCATGTCTCAGCAAGCTTTAATATACCATTAGGGAAGAAGAGCTATATTATTTTTAAATAATATTTTATTTTTCCTCAGTTATGTGTAAAGACAATTTTAACATTCATTTAAAATTTTTTGAGTTCCAAATTTTTTTTCTCTCTCCCTTACCAACCTCCTCCCTGAGACAGTAAGCAGTTTGATATAGGTTATATTTGTCCAATCATGTTAAACATATTACCATGTTAGTCATGTTATGAAAGAAGACAAATCTCAAAAAACAAAACCACAGAAAAGTATGGAAAGTGAAAAATAGTATGCTTCAATCTGCATTTATATTCCATCAATTCTTTCTTTAGAGGTGGATAGAATTTTCCATCATGAGTCCTTTCAAATTGTTTTGGGATACTGTTTTCTGAGAACAACTAAGTCATCCAAGTTGATCCTTGTATGATTGTTACTGTGTACAATGCTCTACTGGTTCTGCTGACTTCACTTCACATCAGTTCATATAAATAAGTTTTTTCAGGTTTTTCTGAAACGTGTCTGCTCATCATTTCTTATGGCTTGGTAATATTCCATTACAATCACGTACCACAACTTGTTCAGCCATTTCCCAATTGATTGGTGTCCCCTGTTTCCAATTCTTTGCCACTACCAAAAGATCTGCTATAACTTTTTTTTTTTAATCTCTGGGATATAGACCTAGGAGTGGTGTGCTGGATCAAAGGATATGTAGTTTTATAGTCCTTTGGCATAGTTCCAAATTGCTCTACAGAATGGTTGAATCAGTTCATAACTCCACCAACAGTGCATTAGTGTTCCAATTTTTCTATGTCCCGTCTAACATTTATTATTTTCCTTTTCTGTTATATTAACCAAACTAATAGGTATGAGGTGGTGCCTTAGAGTTGTTTTAATTTTCATTTCTCTAATCAATAGTGATTTAGAGAATTTTAACAAAAACTATTTTAACAAGAAAATTCCTTTCCCTACCATTCCTCCCTAACACACACACACACACACACACACACACACACACACACACACACACACACATACACACACACACACATACTCTCATTGATATTTATTCACCAATCATCTTGGAAGCATTCCCCAATCACTGGGAATCAATCAGTGGCATTCTGTGTGTCCTTTCAGTAAGATACCAGGGTACATAGAAATTTCCACAGGATTTTCTTTCCAAACAACTCCTCTCCTCTCAATTCCATTAGATTATTGAAAAAACTACGAAAATTGATTAAGGGTCTCTCCTGACCAATCCCAATTATATAATCTAACTATTATCCTGCCCTTCCCCTTTCCCTGCCAAGAGTTTGCTTCTGTCAAAGGAACTAGTCCTTTATTCTCTAATTTCCAGAAGCCATTAATTTAATCTTTTTTATTTCTCATATCGCTCTTCAATTGCCTATTTTCTTTCCAAACTGCTTCTTGGTTCCTTTAGTCCCTTTCTTCCAATGAGAGTTCCTTGTATACAATTTTGGAATCTGAAAATAACATATTCTACTAAATCCAAAGGCAAAAATGGTGTTCTGTTGAAAGTACCCTTGAGGAGGCAAGGCAAATTGTCAGTATTCAATATCCTGCTTCGAGTCAACCAGTATATAGCATTTTTTCCCCTTGAGAATGAAAATATGCATGAGAATATGTACCATCTAATGAATAAGAGATAATTGGGATAATAATTAAAAGCAAATACTAATGGGTATTGGTATTAGGGAAGAACTATATTTGGATTGTAACCAGGGTTTGGAGTTTTCACAGATTTCTCACAGTCTAGCTTGCCCTTTTGGCAAAAATTTTCTCAACATTTTCCTCTTCTTGTTATCCTTTTGCAGAATATTTTTGGATGTTATCAACTGGTACTTATCACAACCTACTCAAGACATGGCTAGTGTTAACCATGTTCCCCATCTGAAATGGATGGAGGGAGAGTGGAGGCAAAATAAATTGAATCTGTCAGAGATTAAGTGCCATCCAAGTTGGGAGGAGAGTAGGGAATACTCTCACAATACAGCCATGGATCTGTGGAATGCCCAGGTTTAATAGGTTGAGAACAGTTTTTCAATCAGAAAATTCAATGCCCAGGGAATACAAAGGAAATTTTGAAGTCAAATGGTAGAAAGTTCCAGGAAGGTGATACTTTTCACCAATATCACCCAGTTCCTTAAATTACAGTCCACTGTATTGGTTAATGTTTCTGTCTCCATAGTGGTGATAACATGACTCATTTTCAGAAGGTGATATTGCCTTCTAATTCAGCCTATCCAGCTGGGTGCTGAGACATCTCAATACTGTTAATAAAAAGAAAAAAAAAGGTTTCATTTGTGATAGGAAGATTCTCAAATATGTGATATTCTCATTTGCCTCAGAAACTGTTTCTTTTTAAGGGAGATGTGGAGCCACTTTTGGCTTAATATTTCAAACCTAGTGTATGAAACATAATTGTCACTCTTAGCAATATTTTAGAACTATAAATCATAGGATTTAAACTTGTAATGATTTACATTTATTTATTTATATATTGCTTTATTGAATAAAGGACACAAAGTGGTTAGTTACTTTTTTTACCATAGAATAACAAGTAAATTCCTTGGTAAAGCTTTTTTTATGTGCGTATGTGTGTGTGTCCTCATACGTGTATACACACATATACACGTGTATCCTATCATATAAATTAAAACCAAATGAATATTTTCAAAAGTATTTGATTGCACTTTGCCCTCCATTTAAAACTCATAACAATCAAATGTGACAGGGAGGATAAAGGAGGAATGTCATTTTTCAAAATTACATTTATTTTGTCTCTAACTAAACTAACTTCATGAGGCTTTGGGATGGCTTTGAAGGACAGACACCGATGAGAATGAAGGCAAATCTCTCATTAAAATATTCTACATTTGCTATATGTTCCAAGTAGCCAGCAAGGCTTTACCAGATCTAATAAGTGACAGGAAACAAATAGAAGACAAGAGACTGTTTGGGATTTGCTATTTGGAAGTTAAGCAAAAGGTTTACAAATTTAAAAGCTCACTGATATTTGAAATGGGAAGTGTCATTTTCTTTTACAAAATATTTTCTTTAAAACAAAAACAAATGAAAATGAAATCATGAGGCAGATCCTCCCTCAATACAGTGAACTCATAAAATCCATAAAGTTGTTAATCACAAAGCCAGTATACAGGAGGTATTATTTTAGGAGTTGGAAAGGAACCCCTCCCCATTTCTTAGCTTTTAAAGTCTCTGAGGACAGGGACCATGTCTTGTCTTTCAGTATCTTCTGTGCCTACTAAGTATTGCATATAGTGGATTGACTATAAAGAATGTTTGCAAATATCTCTTTTAATACTCTTTTTTGTATCAAAAAATAACCACATTAATCCTTCCTTTGGTTAATTATGAAAATACAGTATAAATATGTTAAATGTTCTCTAAAGTAATAACATATTAAGCCATCATAACTCAACATATGGTTAATTTGAAATAAAAAGGAGATTAATGTGTCAGATGAATGGGTTACATATATAGGTAAGTGATTAAAGGTGGGGGGAGAGAGAGAGAGAGAGAGAGAGAGAGAGAGTAAGAGTATAGAACTGCTGCACAGAAATGTTCAGCCTCCTGGAAGGCAAGTTACAGTGAAAGCAATATGAAGGTACACATCTTATGTGCTAGTGAAGGGAGCAAGTGGTAGTAGAGAATTTTACCAAAAATAACTTTTTTTCCTACATCATATTTACAATAGAATTATATCCAGAACTGGCTGGGTCATTACAGGTCATTTCATACAAGCCTCTCTTTTTGTAGCTAAGGAAACTAAATCATTAAATGACTTCAGAAAAATGGCACTTACCACATTCTTAGTTTTCCCTAAGATTTTATTTCCAAAAGAGATTTATGTTCATTTAAAAATGCAATATTGTCAGAAGAATGCTAGTATATGTTTTTTTACTCTGTCCAAGGAGATTCTAGTTCACTTTAAAGAGTTTTTGTTCATTATACATTCTTTCCTTCAACTAATTACTAAGCTTTATCTATTTCTTTTCTGTTTGTTCCATTGCAGCATTTGTCTCTCACTCTCTCAACTATTTGAGAGAGAAAAAAAAAAGTCCTGATCTTTGAATAGTAATGAAATAGGGAAATAAGGAAATATTTAATACTCTTTATTTTCCTCTTCCCACATATCCTAAAGAGGTGGTTTTTAATATTTTTTTTCATTAAAAAGATCTTCATTTCCTATGCTATCTTCCCACAACATTGCTGTCTGGAGGCATTAAGCTCCCAGCTTCCATCAGATGAAAATGGAAGCTGTTAGCAATTTACTCTCAAGTGACATGGGTTGATAGTGGCAGGCGAAGGCAGTGAACACCCACTTCTTTCTTTCCTTCCTGCCTAAAAGTTCATAAGGGCACCAAAGTCAATCATTTCTGGAATAGCTGAAATGAGAGGAGCATCAGACAAATACTCAGTTATATGATTGATCAACCAATCAAAAGGCAGTTATTTAGCACCTACTACATGCCAGATAATGTGCTAGGTAGTGGGAGAAACAAAGCAAAAAAATAAAAAATCAATCTTTCCCTTTAGTGGATAGAGCACTGCTCTTGGAATCAAGAAGACTTCTCTTCATGAGTTCAATTCTGATCTCACAAACTTACCAGCTGTGGAACCCTGGGCAAGGCACTTAATCCTTGTTTGCCTTAGTTTTCTCATCTGTGAAAGGAGCTGGAGAAGGAAATAGCAAACCATTCCAGTACCTTTGCCAAGACAACCCCAAATGGGGTCACAAATGAAACAACTAAACAACAACAACAATAAGTTGTAGCACGCAGAGTGGCTATATTCCTGTAAAACTATCTTGGCAGATGGGCTAACCCAAGTTGAGGGCAACTGACAGTCCTCAAACCCATCAGTGAGTTAGAGGGATACTTGCCCAAAGCATGTGAAGACTTCTCAGAAGTACAGGCAGATAACAATAATTTTTTTTTTTCCAATGGCCATGAAGACTGCTAAAGTAGGTACCATGGAGAACTTAGAGCTTGGTAAGACATGAAAGACACCAAGGTAATCCACTGCATCCTGAGCCATCAGTCTTCTTGACTTTTGTGTTGCCACTGGACATTGATGACTCTGAAAGAGAGAGTGAGGCTGATGACTGTGCAACTCTGCCTCACAAATCCAATCCACACACAAGTCAAGACATTGCCCAATGACATAATTTGTCCTCTTAAAAAATGGAGGACAAACAACAACAATACAAGGCCTGCAAGGCTTGTTCATCATTAAGAAAATAATTAGCAAACTCAAACATGCTAAAAACCAAAAACATTTCAAAATACACGATTATTTCGATGGATGCAAAACAGGCCTTTGACAAGGTGTTACACTCATTTATGACAAAAACACTACAAAAATAAGTCAAGTAGAACCTTTTGAAATATGACAAAAGCACATACTAAAACCAGAATCTAGTATTGCATATCAATGGGAGAAACACTAGATTTCCCAAAAATCATAGGAGTAAAGCAAAGATGTACTCTCTCTGCTTTTATTTGGCATATTTACAGACATGTGAACAGTACAAATAAGATAATAAAGAAACTAAAGGCATAAAGGCAGGCAAATAGGAGACAAAACTATCCCTAATTTTGAATAACATGATTAGAAAATACAGAAAATCAGTAGAGAAATCAATCAAGAAAAAATTCATAGTTTCAGTAAACTAGCAAAATAGATTATAAAACTGCAGTAAATCAATATGAATCCCAGTCAACAGTAATAACAATACTACGAGCTATCAAGAAGGAAATAATAGAAAAAGGAATCCGATTCAAAATAAGTACGAAATATATACAACATTTAGCAGGAGAACCAGCAAGACACACTGGAGACAAGTATGGACACATGTGCTATCTAATAAAATAAAGAATGAAAAATAGTTAAAGAAGTTATTCAGTGTTTATGAACAGGTTATCTTAATATACTAAAATCAACATTACTATATAAATTAATTTACAGACTTAGTGCTATTATGTTCACACTAGCAAAGGGATATTTTTATATGAGAAAATATAACAATTCATTTTTTTTAAAATATAAATTTATTTTTAGTTTTCAACATTCACTTCCACAAGTTTTTGAGTTCCAAATTTCTCACCCCTCCCCCACCCCAAGATGGCATGCATTCTGAATACCCCTTCCCCTAGTCTGCCTTCTCTTCTATCTCTCCCCCCTCCCTTCTCTTATCCCCTTCCCCTTCCATTTTCCTGTAGGGCAGGATAGACATTCCCTGTATTTCTTATTTCCCAATTGTATGTGAAAATATTTTTTTTTAAAACACGTGTTTTTAAAACTTTGAGTTCCAAATTTTCTCCCTTCCTCTCTCCCCACCCACCCTCATTGAAAAGGCAAACAATTCAATATAGGCTATACATGTGCAGTTACGCAAAACACTTCCATAGTAGATATATGAAAAACTAACTCTATGTCCCTTAATCCTATCCTGCCCTCCCATTTATTCTATTCTTTCTTTTGACCCTGTCCCTCCTCAGAAGTATTTGCTTCTGATTACCCTCTTTCCCAATCTGCCCTCCTCTCTATCATCCCCTTACTCTCTTGTCCCCCTTCTCCCCCTATTTTCCTGTAGGGTAAGACAAACTTCCATACCCAATCAAATGTGTATGTTATTCCCTCCTTAAGCCAAATCCTATGAGAATAAGATTCCCTCATTCCTCTCACCTTCCCCTGTTTCCTCTCCACTGTGAGAGACTTTTATTTTCTTTTTTTTGAGATAATTTACCCCATTCTACCTCTCCCTTTCTTCTTCTCCGAGTATCATCCTCTCTCATCCCTTAATTTTATTCTCCAGATATGACCCCTTAATCTTCAACTCACCCTGTGCCCTCTATCTATCTATCTATCTATCTATCTATCTATCTATCTATCTATCTATCTATATATATATCTATATCTATATCTATAGATATAGATATAGATATATACACATATATATAATTTTTTTCCTTCAATTGCCCTAATGCTGACAAAGTTCTCATAAGTTACAAATATCATCTTTCCATGCAGGAATGTAAACAGTTCAATCTTAATAAGTCTCTTATGATTTCTCTTTCCTGTTTACTTCTTCATGTTCCACTTGAGTCCTGTATTTAAAAGTCAAATTTTCTATTCAGCTCTGGCCTTTCCTCAGGAATGCTTGAAAGTCCTCTATTTCACTGAATGACAATTTTTTCCCCTGAAGAATTATACTCAGTTTTGCTGGGTAGGTGATTCTTGGTTGTAATCCTATCTCCTTTGCCCTCCAGAATATTATATTCCATGCCCTGCGGTCCTTTAATGTAGAAGCTGCTAAATCTTGTGTTATCCTGATTGTGTTTCCACAGTACTTGATTTGTTTCCTTCTGGCAGCTTGTAATATTTTCTCCTTGACCTGGGAACTCTGGAATTTGGCTACAATATTCCTAGGAGTTTTCCTTTGGGGATCTCTTTCAGGAGGATATCTGTGGATTCTTTCAATTTCTATTTTGCCCTCTGGTTCTAATATATCAGGGCAGTTTTCCTTGATAATTTCTTGAAAGATGATATCTAGGCTCTGTTTTTGATCATGGCTTTCAGATAGTCCAATAATTTTTAAATTCTGTCTCCTGGATCTATTTTCCAGGTCAGTTGTTTTTCCATGAGATATTTCACATTGTTTTCTAATTTTTCATTCTTTTGGATTTGTTTTACAGTGTCTTGATTTCTCATAAAGTCACTAGCTTCCAATTGCTCTTTCTAATTTTTAAGGAAGTATTTTCTTCAGTAATCTTTTGGACTTCCTTTTCCATTTGGCCAATTTTGCTTTTTAGGGCATTCTTCTCCTCATTGGCTTTTTGGACCTCTTTTGCCATTTGGGTTAGGCTATTTTTTAAGGTGTTATTTTCTTCAGTATTTTTTGGGTCTCCTTTAGCAAGCTGTTGACTTGTTTTTCATGATTTTCTTGCATCACTCTCATTTCTCTTCCCAGTTTTTCCTCTACTTCCCTTACTTGCTTCTCAAAATCCCTTTGAGCTCTTCCAAGGCCTGGGACTGATTCATATTTTCTTGGAGGCTTTGGATGTAGGAGCTTTGACTTTGTTGCCTTCTTCTGGTTGTATATTTTGATCTTCTTTTTCACCAAAGTAAGATAATATAGTCTGACTGTTTTTGCGCTGCTTGCTCATGATCCCGGCCAATAACTTGAGTTTTAAACTCTTTGATAAGGTAAGAGTCTGCTTCCAATGTGGAGAATGTACTGTCCCAAGCTTCAGGGGTTTGTATAGCTGTTTTCAGAGATACTTGTAGGGACCTGTAAATTTTCAGTTCTTCCAAGGTGGTATGATATGGGGCGAGGTGTTTACTCCTTTCCTAGCCTGTGACCAGAAGTACTCCTTTCTGTCCTGTAATTGTGAGGAGGGGTTTCTCTCCACAGCCACTACAAGCTCCACCAAGCCAGTGTTCCTCCTCACCCCAGGGCCACCACCCAGAACTGTCACCCAGATCCAAACACGGGCAAAGCAAGAGATTCCTGCCTCAGCACTGGCAAAGAGATTCCTGCAATCCCTCTCAGATCAGCCACTGGATTCCCCCTCTGTCTGTGAGCCAGAAGCTCAGGAAGCAGCTGCCCCACCCCCCCGGCCATGCTTTTGGGAAATGGAGCTGAAACCCCACCTTCCTGTGTCAGCACCACAGAAACAGACTTTTACCACTGACCTTCTAAGCTGTCTTTGGCATTGGTGGATTGAGGAGTCTGGAAACCTCCACAGCTGCCCAAGATTCAGTCCTCTGAGGCCTGCTGCAGGTTTGCTGCAGCCTGCATGCCCACACCGCACTGCTCAGCCCTCCCAGCCCGGCGCGATACACCTTTCTGATCAATCATCCAGGTTGTCTTGGGCTGGAAATCTGTTTCACTGTTTTTGTGGGTTCTGCTGCTTCAGAATTTGTTTACAGCCATTTTTTTATGAGTATTTGGAGGGGTTTGGAGGAGAGCTCAAGCAAGTCACTGCTTTCACTCTGCCATCTTGGCTCTGCCCCCTTAGATTATTACCTTGAAAAAGAGTTCAACCTCAGTATCTTGTCCCATACTATCATAAAACTATGTAGGGACATATGGTTGAAATGGGGATGGGAAAGGGGAGAACAAGGATTTATTAAGTTTCTACTGTCTGCCAGTTACTGCACTAAGCACATTACAAATATTAATTCATTTTGTCCTCATAGCAACCATGGAAGGTAGGTTCACATTTTGTTGTTGAGGGAGCTGAGGCAGAACTAATATATTAAGTAACTTGTCCAGGGTCACACAACTAGTAAGTACCTAAAAGCAGATTTGAACTCAGGTCTTCCTGACTCCAGCTCATTAGCCACTGATTGGGGATTTGTATAGACACATAGTACTTGTTTTTACACAGCTGTGATGAGTCTAGCCTTACCTACCTAGTTATTTAGCTGCCCAAAAAGCTAGAACTCAGCAATAAGTATAGAGCAGATGTTATAACCTATGTATTTCTTTAGGGTTATTCTTTCCTTCAGGAACTCTTTAGTCCACCAGTAAATTCCACCCTCCATATATTACTCTAATACCATTCTCATCATGTCACTCTTCATTTGGCTACCTCCAAATCCATCCTATCCTCAATTACCTAAAATTTAATCTTCAACAATCAATCATGAAGACCACAAATACTTTGTGTACTATGCTAGAATTCCACATGTGGTTAAATGCATTGAAATAGTGCAGGGCAGTACTAAATTTGGAGTTTTGGAGTCAAAGAGTTAGAGCTTTGAAAGGGACTTTAGAGGTTATCTAGTTCAGCCCTCTCATTTTACAGAAGAGAAAATGGTGGCCTAGAAAGCTTCCCAACTTGACCAGGTTTAAAGAGATGGCACATCCAGGAACTGACTCAGGTCCTGAGATTCCAAGTTTATGATTCATCACATTTTCTCCCTTGTGTTCAAATCTTGTCTTTGATATTTCCTGTCTGAGTGATCTTGGGTAAATCATTTAATCTCCCTGGTCCTCAGTTTCTTCATCTATAAAATGAGTTGATTTTGATCCTTTGGGCTCTAAATCCTAGATATTTAGGGTATATACAAGTAATTATACATGATTCTTTATCCTTGATGAGGTCACAATTAGATGAAAGAGAAAGTATATGAAGCTTACGGATACATGCAAAAAATTACCCTCAAAAAGGCAATTTACAGGAAAATATAATTTAGGGATTATGTAGACAAATTGAAAATAGCTGGTATGAATCAGAGGAAGCTTCTAAGGAACTGCAATTTAAAGGAAAGGGCAAATTCAGACTAATGAACAAAAGGAAAGAGGTCATTTGAAGGGAAATTGTTCTAAGATGGCCTAGACAAGGGCTAAAGAAGTGTCAGCTAGGTCCAAGTTTGAGTGGTACATAAGTCATTTGAGACATAGTAAGAGGACAGCAAAGCCAAAACAAAATTATAAAAGACCTGATATTAGAGGAAAGCCAGTTCTAGCAACTTGAGAGAGAAGGAAGAAGGTGGAATTAGCAAAATGTATCACAATAGCTACAAAGTTGACAGACATGATAAACAACCAGCAGCAAATTTTTAAAAGTTTAGTAGAAAGAAATCACAATGATCTACATTTGCCACCCTCAGATACCTAAAATGACATAAACAATAACAATTCATGAGTTAAAAATCATTCATGGGCAAAAAATAAGAATGCAGAATCTTAGTTGTGGGAGGGACCTCAGAGAAATCCTTTTTTAAACAATATCTGAAACATTATAATGAGTCAGACATATGGGCATCCAGCCTTTACTGGAAAACCCCTAGGAAAGGGGAACTCTCTATCTCCCAAGGCAGAAATAGGAAATATTTCCTTCTATTAAGTGTAAATCGATATCTCTGCGATCTCTACTTTCCAATTCTACCTTCTGGGGCTAAGTAGAGCAAATCTAATCCAAATAATAAACTTTCAAATACTTGAAGATATCTAACATGTTCCTTTTTAAGTCTTCTCCTCTCTAGGCTAAATGTTCCTAATTGATTCAGGTTTTTCTCATGAGAGGGTTTGCATGACAGAATGGATAGCATGCTGGATTTGAAGTTAAGAAGAACTGAGCTTGTATCATGCCTCAGATTCTTACTACCTGGTGATCATGTATAAATTTCTTAACCTCCATGGTAATTGTTTTCCTTGTCTAAAAAGTGGGGCTAACAATAGCACCTGCTTCACAGAACTACTGTGAGAGCTAAATGAAATAGTCTACTAGCTTTCTTTCCAGATCTTAAAACATAAAATAAATGAGCTATCATAATAATGTGCATCATTATATACACACATGAGTATGTGTGTGTGTGTATATATATATATATATATATATATATATATATATATATATATATATATATATATACACAAAATATATGCATATGCACATATTATTGCGTGGCATGATCTGAAAGTATTTTACCATTCTGTTCTACATCCTTTAGATACTCTAAAACTTACCAATGTCCTTGCTAAACTGTGCCTTCCATAATTGAACAGGCAACTGGAGATATGGCCTAAATTCAAGGACAACAAGCAGTTTCATTAAAATCCTAAGGAAAATAAAAGGAGGAAACCTTCCCATGGGACATTAGGAGATATTCTATACCCAAAACTTTCTCTCTCTCTCTGTCTCTCTCTGTCTCTCTGTCTCTCTCTCTCTCTCTCTCTGTGTCTCTTTCTGTCTCTCTGTCTCTCTCTCTCTCTGTGTTAGCCATACACAATCAAACATTTCTCTGCCTTTACTTAGTGGAACACTAATCATGGCCTCTAAATTTTTTGATGATTGTCAAGTTTTAGATTATGTAAGTTTCCATAAAATTAACACTATGCTATGCACCTGTACACAACGGGTATATAATACATGATACTCAGCAACTATTTCTTAAGCAAAGTATTTTTGTAGATGCAAGTGGAGGGAAGGAGAATACATACAGTAATACTCAAAAGTATATGATAAATATGTGAGCCATATGCAATAGCTAATAGTTCTAACAGAAACATAATCAAAACATACAGCAGATACTAATGCTATATGAAATCAAAACAAATAAAAAAATCCTTTCTTTAGTGTTGACCACTGAAATTGCCTGCAAATATATAATTTTCTTTATGTCCATTAGAAAGTAATTATCATGTCATTAAAAATCCTAAATTACGTATGTGTATTACCATAATGAAACATATATATATAGCATACATATATATTCTTTATTTCCTCTGAAGAGCAACTATCGCATCTCTTAAAACATGTTCTAAAATTATGGGTGCATATATAGTATATAGTAGAGACAATTAGAAGTGTATATAGAGACATGAGTAGATGTAAGAGAGATAAGAGACAAATAAGAGACATAGAGTTAAAGACAGATAGAGATGACAGAAATAGTAGTAGAGATAGAGAAGCAGAGAAAAAGTTTCACTATATTTGAAATAAGTAAGACGTCCTGTGTTTCGATTCCTAGCTTTGCTTCTTGCTACCTGTATGAACTTGGGCAAGTCCCTAAATAACTTGGTCTTCAGTTTCCTCATCCATTAAATGAGAATGTTGGACTATAAGGATTTCTTAACCATTTTTGTGCCATGAACTTCTTTGGCAGGCTGTTGAAGCCTTTTTTTTTCAGAATAATATTTTTAAACGTAGAAAACATAGTATTACAAAGGGAATCAATTACTGTGACATAAAGTTATCAAAATATATATTAAAAAAAATTCACAGACCTGAAAATCTATCTATGGACCCCTGATTAAGAAACTCTGGACTAGGTCTCCAAAGTTCCTTCTGATACTAAATCCTATAAGCCTATGCAATTCCCTTTATTAATAAAATAGAATCTTTTCTCTATTATCTCTGAGTTTTATGATTCAAAACAGCCTCATCATCTTTGGATTAATATAGCTTCTTTCTTCCAACAGGTCCAAAACACTTTATAAGATTTATATATACTCTTAATATCCTTGTCAAATAGAGGGGGTTAAATGGATTCTTGCCAGAGAGCAAGGAGACATTTCCAGCAGCCTGCTGGCTAATCTGCATTTTCTTCCTTGTTTTCACATGAACAGGGAACAGTAATCCCTCTGTCCAGTGACCTGGAATCCTGGGAATTTGTCTCCCTTGTTTTGCAGAGAGGACATGTCCATGGAAGTTTACCTACTCCAAATTTCCTCAGGTGGTCCTTCTAATTTCTAGGTCAATGTATTTTCTACTTGACTGAATTGCCAAGAGGAGCACTTTTTTTTGTTTATCTTGTACATATCTCATTTTGAATATATTCTTATGTTGTTGAGAGTTTACAGATGACAAGACCTTGCAAAAACAAAGTCTTGTTTCTTCCTTATTTGTCACAATGTAACTCTGCATTGCCTTTGTACTTTATATATTATATGCCTTACCCATAAAAGGGTTTTGAGTTTGTTAAATTAAATGTAAAATCATTTGAGATAATAAGCATATTATGGGAGGCAATGCAAAGTAATGAATGGAAAGCTGGCCTTAAATCTAGGAAGAACTGCATTCAGGTTTTGTCTCTGAAACCTATCAGCTATGTGACTCTAAGCAAGTGACAGCCATGCAGTGCTCTGGGCAACTTTCTAAGTCTCCCATTTGCACAAAAAGTGCTAACTTGAATTGATTGAAAGAGTTTATTCGCTCAGAGGTTGTATATACCAAGGAAATCCTAAGTCTGATTCTTTATCAACATACTAAACCAATTCTGATAGCTTCAGTTAAGGCTCACAATGCATTTTCTATCACTGAATCAAAGATTTAGAGTTGCAGAGACATTAGCAACAACTTAATACAACCTCTCATTTCACCCATTAGATTGTGAGCTCCCTGAAAGCACAGAATACTTTTTACTCTTTTTTTTTTTGTAACCTCAGTACTTAGCACAATGCCTGACACACAGTGAGTGCTTAATAAATGTTTATTGGCTGTGATGTTTCAGGAAACTGAAGGACAAAGAAGTGATAAGACTTGTCCAAGATCACACAGATAAGCAGCAAAAGAGGTGGGACTCAAAAAACAGTTCTTCTGATAATAAATCTAGGACTCAGACTGTTGGCAAGAAATAATATTTATACTTCTTGGGATGTCTTCTCACGAAAGTATCAGAATTTGGCTGTTAAATGAGCCACAAAATCTGGGACCTAAACTTCTTGCTTTCACTATCTGTCAGAAACCTGACTTGATCCTCCTCACCTAACTCAAGCTAAAAGAGCTCCTCTTCCTTAAATGTCAAATTATCTGGATGTATACTTACAAAATGTCAATTTTGTCTTGATTCCTTCTTTGCCACTAACTTTACATTGTATTCCCTCATATTTGTGTGTATTAGATTGTAAGCTCCATGAGAGCAAGAACTGTGGTGTTTATCTCTGTATATGCAACCTCAACCTTGTACTTTTCATATGATCACGGTGAAAAAAAAATACTAATTTTTGAATGAAGTGTTGAATGAAAGAATGAATGTGGCTGGTAATGTGCCATTCAGTATTATTTATTTATTTCTTTAAGGAAGGTAATCAAATTTGCAAGACATTATTTCTTTTCAAAAGTTCCCGCTGTTAAATTACAATATAGGTGCTTTAGAAGTTTGTAGGTTTGGTTTTCTCTTCTGTTAGCTCTCATATTCTTCCTTGACAAAATGTTTAGAGGTAAAAATCTGCATTATTCCAATACTTTTTACTTGGATTGCCTGGTACAGTCTTTCTCGTCATTAAATAAGCTGAGATTCTCCTTCCCCACTTCATCCTTGTCCTAATTTCCTTCTCCTCCCTTCTCCCCAGTCTTCCATGATTTATTACTTCCTAAAGTGGTTCAGTTTAGGAAGTTCACAAGTTAGTTCTCTTTAATACCCCATTGTGTCTGCCATCTGGCCCTGCTGTTTGGATTATATTCCAGTTTTTTTTTTCAAATACTCCCATATCTGATTTTAATTCACTGTTATTTTTATAAGATTGCGCTTACCTCCCAGTTGCTTTCTTTTCCTTTACTATAAGACATGTAAAGGTAGGAAAATGATGAATGAAGTGACCTATTTTAAAAGGTTATTGTTAATGTTTTTGGTTTTCTTTATTTCTAGGGGACCTGATTCACCCTTTCTTCAGAGGTATATCTTTACAACTACTTTGTTAGCATATGGAACTGGTTTTCCTTTATTCTATCCTAACAAAAATAAATTATATTTACATAACATTTTAAGTGTCATAACCACTTTTCCCTCAACAATTCTCTGAGATAGCATAGATGTCATTTCCCCCCATTTTACATAAGAGAAAACTGAGCTCAGAAATATTAAATGATTTGTCTACAAGTACACAGATTGTAAATGAGAGCACATGGGTTTGACCCTAGTCTTTTCAATTCAAGATTAGCACACTTTCCCATATACTATATTGCCTCTCTAACACATTTAACTGCATAAAAGCAAATGAGTGGAGCCAGAATCCCCCTTCACTTGTGCTCCTCCCCTTAACAGTTTCCCTCAGGTGTATGTCATCCACAGGAGATGAGGCACATTCATTTAAAATCACAGCTTATTCATCCTCATCACTGTGATTCTTTGATCAGCCAACCAAAAGATAGTGTAGTTCAAAGCAAAAGAAGCATATTAAGGTGAGTGACAAGAAAATTATCCCTCTCCTTTCCTTTGAAAAGAGAGCAGAGCAGGCAGCTAGATGGTACAGTAGATAATTGACACTAGGCCTGGAGTCAAGAAGCGTTATGTTCATATCAGGCCTTAGATATGTACCAACTCTGTGAGGCTGGTTAAGTTGCTTAATTTTTATATGTCTCAGTTTCCTCAACTGTAAAATGTGAATAATAATAACCCCATCACACAGTTGTTATAAGAATCAAATGAAATCATATATGCACGCCTGGTATATAGTAGGCACTTAATAAATGCTTGTTTCCTCTTTCCCTTGGGTTGCAAAACACTACCAATGGGAGATGGGATATTGCCCAAGAATTTACATGGAAAGAGAAAAACACAAGATCAAATAATCTATGAGGCTTACAGAGATTAGATGACCTCCTTATGACATTCATCTAGTAAGTGTCAGAGGCAGAATTTGAACCCAGACTTTTAAAATTCCAACTTGAACACTATTGACTGGTAAACACTTCTGAAGAGGGACAGGGTTAAAAGAAGGAATAGAATAAATGGGGGGTTGGATAGGATTAAGGGAAATAGAGATAGTTTTTCACAACACAACTACTATGGAAGTGTTTTGCATGACTGCACACGTATAACCTATGTTGAGTGTTTGTCTTTTCAATGAGAGTGGGTGGGGAGGGAGTAAGGGAGAAAATTTGGAACCCAAAGTTTTAAAAACATATTAAAAAAAAAAGGATTTTCACATGCTACTGGTAAGTAAGAAATATAGGAAATGGATACAGAAATCTATCCTGACCTACAGGAAAGCAGAAGGGGAAGGGGATAACAGAAGCGGGGGAGAGAAAGAAGGGAGGGCAGACTAGGAGAAGGGATATTCAGAATGCATGCCATCTTGGGATAGGGGGCGGGGCAAGATGGGGTAAAAATTTGGAACTCAAAATCTTATGGAAGTAAATGTTGAAAACCAAAAATACATAAATTTTTAAAAATGTTCTCCATAATGTCCCCTGATGGCTATGTAAATCAACTAGCAAGCAAGACTAAAAAGAACTGGGTAACCCTGGAGAAGGCAGAAACTTTTGCCCTAAAGCAACTCCCTCCAAAAAATAGAATTTAATTCACTGGATAAATGTTCTGGTTTTTTTGTTTTGTTTTGTTTCTGATAAATATTATTTTCAAACCATGGCATGCACTAATTTGGGGGTACAACTTCAGCAATAAATAATGCATTCGGAATGTATATAGAAAAAGGCTCTCCATATTTCTCACATCCATCGCTTTATTTTATCAGGGCAAGACTTAAACTAGGCAATACAATCAAATTCCCTGATGATGTAACCATGGATTGTAATTCCACTTGCAAGAGGCCATAATTTTTCCCTTGCCTATCAACTACTAAATATACGTTGCAATTACCTTCAAATTCTACTGCAATTGTGCTCAACTGCTCTTGTGTGTGTGCCATGACTCTGAATCTTCTCTGTCATAGACAATTGCTGACAGGAAGCTGTAAGAAGCCTTTCCCAATCCTCCTTGATCTTAGTGGCATCCCAGTAACATTATCTCCGATTTGTCCTGTATAAATCTTATTTGTGTATGGTTGTTTGCATGATGTCTCCTCCATTAGAATATGAGCTTCTTCGGAGAAAGGACTGTTTTGTTTTTCACTTTCTTTGTATGTCTAATATTTGCCTGAGTGCCTGAGAGTAGGTGCTTAATAAAAAGCTCATTGACTCAACTTGACTTGACATATTTGAATTGACGTTGAGTGAAGTAAGCAGAAGTACGAAAATAATGTATAGAACTTTAGTAATGTAAATGGAAAGAATAACAATAAAATAATCAAAAGCCTCCACAATATCATAGCCAAGTTGACCCCAAAGTGGAGGTGTTTTTGAGTTTACCAAACACTGTTTTTGAGTTAAATTGTTTATTGTTCTTCCTTACCTTGTCTGTTTTGCTGATCTGCTTTTCTATTTTTGATCCATTACTAGATAGGTTTGATGATTAAAGAATTATTGCATTTTTTGAGGTCAGGAAGTACTATAACCTCTTCATTCCTACTTGTTTTTGTATTGTTCACCATAAGAACCTAGACCTTGTTTTCTTGCAAATGAATTGTTATAGAAGATGGCAGAGTGAAAGCAGTGACTTGCTTGAGCTCTCCTCCAAACCCCTCCAAATACTCATAAAAAAATGGCTGTAAACAAATTCTGAAGCAGCAGAACCCACAAAAACAGAGTGAAACAAATTTCCAGCCCAAGACAACCTGGATGATTGATCAGAAAGGTGTATCGCGCCGGGCTGGGAGCAGCAGTGCGGTGTGGGCGCAGGCTGCAGCAAACCTGGAGCAGGCCTCAGAGGACTGAATCTGGGCAGCTGTGGAGGTTTCCAGACTCCTCAATCCACAATGCCAAAGACAACTTAGAAGGTCAGTGGGAAAAGTCTGTTTCTGTGGTGCTGAGAGGAAGGTGGGGTTTCAGCTCCATTCCCAAAGCATGGCGGGGGGGGGGGCAGCTGCTTCCTGAGCTTCTGGCCCACAGACTGAGGGGGAATCCAGTGGCTGATCAGAGAGGGATTGCAGGGATCTCTTTGCCAGTGCTGAGGCAGGAATCTCTTGCTTTGCCCGTGTTTGGATCTGGGTCACAGTTCTGGGTGGTGCTGGGGTGAGGAGGCTGGCTGGTGGAGCTTGTAGTGGCTGTGGAGAGGAACCCCTCCTCACAGTTACAGGACAGAAAGGAATACTTGTGGTCACAGGCCAGGAAAGGAGTAAACACCTCGCCCTTATCATACCACCTTGGAAGAACTGAAAATTTACAGGTCCCTACAAGTATCTCTGAAAACAGCTATACAAACCCCTGAAGCTTGGGACAGTACATTCTCCACATTGGAAGCAGACTCTTACCTTAACAAAGAGTTTAAAACTCAAGTAATTGGCTGGGATCATGAGCAAGCAGCGCAAAAAGAGTCAGACTATATTATCTTACTTTGGTGAAAAAGAAGATCAAAATATACAACCAGAAGAAGACAACAAAGTCAAAGCTCCTACATCCAAAGCCTCCAAGAAAAATATAAATTAGTCCCAGGCCTTGGAAGAGCTCAAAAGGGATTTTGAGAAGCAAGTAAGGGAAGTAGAGGAAAAACTGGGAAGAGAAATGAGAGTGATGCAAGAAAATCATGAAAAACAAGTCAACAGCTTGCTAAAGGAGACCCAAAAAATACTGAAGAAAATAACACCTTAAAAAATAGCCTAACCCAAATGGCAAAAGAGGTCCAAAAAGCCAATGAGGAGAAAATGCCCTAAAAAGAAAAATTGGCCAAATGGAAAAGGAAGTCCAAAAGATTACTGAAGAAAATACTTCCTTAAAAATTAGAATAGAGCAACTGGAAGCTAGTGACTTTATGAGAAATCAAGACACTGTAAAACAAATCTAAAAGAATGAAAAAATAGAAAACAATGTGAAATATCTCATTGGAAAAACAACTGACCTGGAAAATAGATCCAGGAGAGAGAATTTAAAAATTATTGGACTATCTGAAAGCCATGATCAAAAAAGAGCCTAGACATCATCTTTCAAGAAATTATCAAGGAAAACTGCCCTGATATATTAGAACCAGAGGGCAAAATAGAAATTGAAAGAATCCACAGATCTCCTCCTGAAAGAGATCCCCAAAGGAAAACTCCTAGGAATATTGTAGCCAAATTCCAGAGTTCCCAGGTCAAGGAGAAAATATTACAAGCTGCCAGAAGGAAACAATTCAAGTACTGTGGAAACACAATCAGGATAACACAAGATTTAGCAGCTTCTACATTAAAGGACGCAGGGCATGGAATATAATATTCTGGAGGGCAAAGGAGATAGGATTACAACCAAGAATCACCTACCCAGCAAAACTGAGTATAATCCTTCAGGGGAAAAAATGGTCATTCAGTGAAATAGAGGACTTTCAAGCATTCTGATGAAAAGACCAGAGCTGAATAGAAAATTTGACTTTCAAATACAGGACTCAAGTGGAACATGAAGAGGTAAACAGGAAAGAAAATCATAAGAGACTTATTAAGATTGAACTGTTTACATTCCTGCATGGAAAGATGATATTTATAACTCATGGGACTTTGTCAGTATTAGGGTAGTTGGAGGAAAAAAATTATATGTATGTATATGTAGATAGATAGAGGGCACAGGGTGAGTTGAAGATTAAGGGGTCATATCTGGAGAATAAAATTAAGGGATGAGAGAGGATTATACTCGAGAAGAAGAAAGGGAGAGGTAGAATGGGGTAAATTATCTCACAAAAAAAAACAGAAAAGTCTCTTACAGTGGAGGGGAAACAGGGGAAGGTGAGAGGGAATGAGTGAATCTTATTCTCATAGGATTTGGCTTAAGGAGGGAATAACATACACATTCAATTGGGTATGGAAATCTGTCTTACCCTACAGGAAAATAGGGGGAAGGGGACAAGAGAGCAGGGGGATGATAGAGAGGAGGGCAGATTGGGAAAGGGGTAATCAGAAGTAAATACTTCTGAAGAGGGACAGGGTCAAAAGAAAGAATAGAATAAATGGGAGGGCAGGATAGGATTAAGGGAAATAGAGTTAGTTTTTCACAACATGTCTACTATGGACGTGTTTTGCATAACTGCACATGTACAACCTATATTGAGTTGCTTGCCTTTTCAATGAGGGTGGGTGGAGGGAGGAGAGAGAAAATTTGAAACCTAAAGTTTTAAAAACTATGTTTAAAAAAAATTTTCACATGCTTGGGAAATAAGAAATATAGGAAATGGGGTACAGAAGTCTATCCTTCCCTACAGGAAAATGGAAGGGGAAGGGGATAAGAGAAGGGGAGAGAGATAGAAGAGAGGACAGACTAGGGGAAGAGATATTCAGAATGCATGCCATCTTGGGGTGGAGGAAGGGGGAGATGGGGGGAAAATTGGGAACTCAAAACTTGTGGAAGTGAATGTTGAAAACTAAAAATAAATAAATTTGTATTAAAAAAAGATAATAATCTCCCCAAATAATACTAGTACAAGTCCAATTAACATGTTATCACCTTTCCTATAATCAAGATTCTCTTCAATGAACAAGGTTTACCATATCATTTCTAATTCCCAAAAAAGAAGTTTCTTTTCTGAGTTACAATTAGATTGACTGTTCTTTCATTTCAACTGGGCAGAAGATAGTTTGGGCTGAATTAAAATGGAGGTAGGAATAACAACAATTTTCAATTAACTGGGAATATGAGAGGAGTGTGAAAAAAGAGTTGAGGATGACTTAAAAAATGTAAGCCTGAGAGACTGGAAGGGTGATAGTACTTTCTACGGAAATAAAGGAGTTTCAAAGTTTAGAGGTTGAGTGGAAAGATGAATTCTATTTAAGACATGTTAAGGGTTAGTATCTACAGGAAATTCAGTTTGAAAGGTTTAATAGGCAGTGTGTAATGTGAGACTGGAGCTCAGAGGAAAGATAGGAGCTAGATAAAAAGATTCATGAATCATCTTCATAGAGATGATAATTAATCCTATGAGAGCTGAGGATAGAAAGTGTAGAGAAAGGAGACAGGAAAGCCTAGGACAGAACCCGTGAGAACACTTACAGTTAAGGAATATGATAAACATGTTAAGACAGTAAAGGAAATTAAGAAAGGTGTTAGACAAGAAGGAGGAGAACTGGGAGAGAAAAAAATGTCATGGAATCCCAAAGAAGAGGGAATATCTCAGAGTAGAGGATGAGCAACTATGCAAATGTGTGCAGCGGAGAAATTAGGTAAAATAAGAACCATGAAAAGATCATCATGTTTGGTAATTGAGATCATTGGTAACTTTGGTGAAGGCTATTTCCCTTGAGTGATGACTGTTTTTTTTTTTTTTTTGGTGAGGCAATTGGTGTTAAGTGACTTGCCTAGGGTCACACAGCTAGTAAGTGTCAAGTGTCTGGTCTGAGACCAGATTTGAAGTCAGGTCTTCTATCCGGTGCTCTATCCACCATATCACCTAGCTGCCCCAAATGATGATGTTGAAAGTCAGATTACAAAGTAAAAACAGGGATGCTGGAGCATACAAAGTGGAATCTGTGAAAGAAATGTGTGTATTGGATGGAATGTTTCCTTATAGTGCAAAGGATATATTTTCAATAATAATCTTTCAGAAGAGGCTTCTAACATCAAGCTTAAAATTGATTCTTACCTGAGGCCTTATTAGATATGATACATCATTGTAGTTACTAGAAGGCTGTGAATCTGTTTAATTCCAATCTTACTGTTTTTCATTTGTCATTAGAGCTGCCTAAATATGCCTAAATATGTCATGTATGTGCTTTGGTTTTTTTTTTAATTTGTTATTTGTGTGTCTGGTTGTGCCTTTGGTCAGGTAATGAACTGGATCTGATGCACTAATATTCCATCTGGCTAAGATCAAACAAGAGTTGAAATAAATAAGCCAAATGAAAATGTGCCTGGCATACCATTCCCTTACTCCTAGACAAAGCTGCTGGAGGCCCAAAGATTCTAACTCAGTCATAGATTGCTTCCATTCCAAAGAAAGCTAGGTCCACTTCTGGAGGTAATTTGAGGTTCAAGTTCTACTTTAGACAGGTCTGAGATGTTTCCAGAAGGACACAGTCCTGTTGTAGTTCAGTTTTGGATCTAATTCTATAGTAAAGTGAAACTTCTATGGTCTCTGCAGGGATTTGGGAATGAAATCATTTTACTTGGCCCATAAAAACAGGAAAGAAAATTTCTAATGCATTAACTTTGTAAAGTCAATTAAAGTCTTTGAACTTTCCAATTCTAATTTTAGTGATGGGGAAATGAATATTTCCCAACAAGGCAGTTCCCACAAGAGGTGGGAAGATTAGCTGGGGTATGGAGTTTGGTTATTGGTATGAAAGGTATCATGTTATTACAAAGCATTAATATCCCTGACCATCTCAGGTGTGCAGTGAGCCTAGATTCTGTATTGTTCAAGTTGTTCATAATGTTATTACTTATTCCCTGAACAGAAACAACTTCTATACTAAGAAAACTGACTGCATCATCTCCCTGAAAATTGCTCAAATAGTCTATGAGTTAATATTTTGCATAACCTTTAAGAAAAACAAAAACAATAACAAAAACAAAAACAAAAACAAAAAAACAGGAGCAAGTAAGAGATCATGTGGCTTGTGAGAACTGGAATGCAGTTTTTTTTTTTAGGAATGTTCCGAACTCTTATATTTGACAAGGAATTAATTTTGTGCATGATATTCATGAGCTAAAATTCAAACTGTCATAATCACATATCTCTATTAAATCTAATATTTTTACATTTTTATTTACAATACAGAATCATATTCTAATATTGTGCATAGTATTTCTGCAGCTGAGGAAATTTCAGGAATTGTTATCAAAATCCGTGAGAGAGAGAGCTGCTCTGGACACCAAAACAGACCTAGGAAGCAATTGCATCTTCTATTTCACATCTAATTTGCACTGGAATAAAGTTAGATTCACCTGAGCATTGGAAACCAATTTTAGTTGGGGCTTAACAACTCATTGCCATTTAGAAATGGCAGATTGCAAGAGAAAGCAAGGAGTTTCTAATTAAAGGCCGTGTCGCTTTATGACATAATAATCTTCATGCGAATGGAGGTTTGGACAGTGTGCATATGATCCAGCTAAGTTGTACTTTCTACTCACTTGAGCTTTTGGGCACTACCAAAAAAATTCTCACAGCTCTCTATTTCTTCACTGGGAACATTAGGCCTTTATCTCCTCCAGATGATGGGAAATAGAGTCCTTTATAAGTAGGCACAAAATTTCTAATTGAAAACATTGTTTTGTTTCTCCCCAGTTTTTAAATACAGTTTGTCCCAAAAGTCTCAGTGAAATTTATAACTTTTCAAAAGCTTAAAACTGCACTAAGACTTTTGGTACACTCCATATTGTGTACTTGTAACTTGATGACAGATTACGTGTCTATTGTCCAAGAATTAGTCAGTGAATTTCTGAGACACTCATCACTGTGTCGGTCACAGGATTGCATCATTTACTAGGTCATTAAGGGATAGTTATTTGTATTGGTGGGGGATGTAGAAAGACCAGTGGTGTCATGGGAGACAATGTAGCTTTAGTGCATAGGGTTTTGGTTTCAAAACCAGCGACAACTGGGTTCAAATCCTAACTCAGAAACATGTTAGTTCTGTGATCCTGAGCAAGCTCTTGTACATCTCTAAGCCTCATTTTCTACATGTATAAAAGGGGGTAGCGGAGTAGATAATCATAGCATTTGCCTCATAGGGTTCTTAAGAGGATAAAAAGAGATAATCTAGTTAAAACACCTTCTAAGTTCTACAACACTATATCATCGTAAATATTGTTATTAATTCCTTAAATATTGAAGCTAAACTCCCTCCTCAAAATACTATGATTCCTGTAATCAATCGTTGTGAATTTCACCAAGAATGACCTACTCTTTCTTTTTTCTCTACCCAAATTTTGCACAGCCTTCAAGATCCAAATGAAATTCCACTTTCTCCATCAATATTTTCTCACACATGCTAGCTCATGTGTATTTCTCCTTTGTCTTAATCTCTTTTTTACTCTTTGCTACTTAATCACATATCATTGTGAATAATTTTTAGTTTATAAATTCTCTTCTCAACTAAATTAAATGCAACTTAAAGATGAGACCTGTTTATTAATGTTTTTGATAGCAGTTATCACAGTGTTATCAATATCTTTTTATGGAGTGACTAAATAAATATTTATGTGAACAATATACTTCACCTACCAGTAAAGAAAACAAAATACGTGGGATTTTCTCTCAATGCTTTTATACTATTCAGTGCCACAAGCTGCTGCTGTGTATATATTTGTTTATTTATGGTGAATCTGTATTCTCAGTAACAAATTATTGACATCACCTAATTCTATATTCGTGGGCACTTTTCATAGGTTTAACTTAAAGTCTGGGTCATATTGCCTCTGCCAGACTCTGCTGTTCTCTTGTTGGTGAACAAGTTAAACATATCCTTGTTGTTTGTCCTTCATTTTCAAAGAGAACCAGTGATATCACAGGCGATATCTTGACTAGTGCATGAATTGGATTTAAGTGAGGTAGAGATCAGCTGTAATCTCCCTTCCAGAGTCACTGAAGTCCAGTGGCAAGACAAAAGTCAAGTTGACTGATGGTGGCCCAGAATGCAGTGGATGACCTTGGCTTCTTTGATGCCTTACTTAACTCTATAGATCACTCCACAGTGCCTGTTTCAGCCACATTTATGGATCTTGGAATAAATCTTTCTATTCTGTTTAGGAAAATCTTCATATGCTTGAGACATCCCCCTAATTCACCAAAATGTTTGAAGCCTGTCAGTTTAGCCTGGATGCCAAGATGGTTTACCAGAATGAGGACACTGCACATGCTATAGCTTCTTAGAGCCAAAAGTGAGAGTTGAGTGAATCAGGTGAGGTGTTTGAGGTATTTTGGAGGACTAGGACTAGCACCTGTGTTGTGAGGGCTTGAGGATCCCTTTTCAGGGTTGCTTATCAACTTAAATTTGTCTTACTGCCTAATCAAACTTCAAGTTATCTATTGAATCTTAGGCCCTGAGGGTTATGTTCATTTGGCCCCTTATTTGTTTTATCGAAGTACAGCTCCTTTGCTGCTATGGCCACTTTTCTGAAAAATATTTTTTGGGGTGAGTGAGGTCCTTACAAATAAGACACAGTTACTGGTAAGGAGTAAATGTATGAAGCAATAACTGTCAAACATGAAGTCTATTATTTCAGCAAAAAGTGAAGCAATCACCCATCTAGGGTGTCTGGGACTAATTTGAGGAATAAGATACCATGTTGATTTGGAGACATTCATAAAAACTTTGATATAAGTCCTATTTATGCAGTTAAACTCCTCAAGGATGCATGTCAATGCATATTATTTATTCCCCAGTCTTGTGCGACACACTTAATAGCCCCACCATTTCCCAAGTCAAATGCTTCCCTGTAGTCCATAGCTGCACAATACACAGAGACTAACTATTCTGTTTATGTATTTTTTTCCCTCGAAGTTGTTGGTGTTGTGAGTAAAAATTTTTGAGAAACAGAGTTTCTGGATAAATCATAATCAATTTTATCAACCACAGCTAGTAAGCAGGTTAACAAAAAGGGCTTATTTTTGTCTTCCCAATGACCAAAGAGGCCTAATCTGTGAAACCATCAATACTTATAAAGCCTTTGGAAAATGGGGTATACCTGAGGGTGAAAATCAGCTCTGGTTAACAAGTAATGACAAGAATGAATATTATAATGAAAGGTTGGCTTGTTCTAATGAGGGGCAAGGAGAATTATCTATATCAGTATCATGTGTCTGACAAAAAGGAGAGTGTGTATTTTCCCAGACTTGTCTGAATCAAAACAAAATGGGCCAGAATCTATCCATTCACCTAATTTTACCTTTTGAACAGATCTGAGTTCTTCTTCTCGGTATCAGCCCTGCTTTTCAAAGACTGCCTGAATAACCTACAGGAGCTGATATCTGAATGAGGAAGTTGAAAAGGAGAAAACTCCTGATTCTAATTCAATAATTAGCTATTAATACATGAGAGAAAACCATTTCTCTCACTGGACTACAACCATCAGACATATACTGCAAATATAAAGTTGAATGCTATGATACTAAATTGATAAAATATCAAAGGTATTATAGAAACATTGAAGAGAGTGTTTCATATAATAGGATCATGAATTTCAGAGAAAGAATGAGCTGAAAACAACAAATAAATGGCCAGAATAAAAGTAAGAAACATAAAATGACCTTATAATTGACCTGTGTAAACAAATCAAACACACTTTTGTTTTTTAAAAAAGGGCAAAAGGGGCAGCTAGGTGGCACAGAGGATAGAGCACCAGCTGTGAAGTCAGGAGGACCTGAGTTCAAATCCAATCTCAGACATAACATTGGCTAGCTGTGTGACTCTGGGCAAGTCACTTAACCCCAATTACCTCATCCCTCCCCCCCAAAAAAAAGATAGGTACTGTCTTTCTCTGTCATGCACTGTATTAGGCTGCCTACAACTATTCCACAGAAAAGGAGTAACAAGATCAACTGGTTTAATTCATGTAGACAGTGTAAAACTGGATTTTGCTTCACTTTCTGTTATTTGTGCCCCATACTTGAACATACTGCATATAGACACTGACGCACAATGAAATGTGAGTTGAGAGTGGCACAGAGACTGGTAAACACAGCACGATAACCATGAGGGGAGAATATTTGGTTCTAAACAGTAGGTACGGGTGAAGTCATTTCAATGCACCTCATTTCCTAGACCGTACTCATCTCTTCCTTAGCATTCACTGCAGTGTTTAAAAGCTCTATAGGTGCCAAGGGTGGCTTCTATCTATCACCAAACAACTTGCACACCAGGCATCTGGCACCCTGACTGAATTCCTGGCATGGCAAACTGCTCCTTGTACCAGCTGATTCCATAGCAAGGAGAGTAACAGAAGACTGTGCTGTAATACTGCAGGGTAGGCACTAGCATTCTTCTGTCCTTGCTTTCCAGGTCTATTGACACATTTCCTAAAAGAGTTTTGGGTGCTTAATTATAGAATCACCAGCTGAATTTGGAAAGAAGCTAAAGATACCATTTAGGCTTCTCCTGGCTTTGGTAGGTGAGCTTTTTGCCTTATCCAGCCAGGAGCCAGGCAACCCTGTAGTTTCTGGTAGTATACCTGACATTTTCTCAATCCATTCATTATCCTGCTGTTACTCTGCCTTCCCCACCCCAATACTTTTCAACACTTCTTCATGATATGTCTTCCTCTATTATAATATAAGCTGCTCAAGGGTAGGGGTTGTCTTGTTTACTTTTATATGTTTTCCACTGCTTACCACATAGCAGGTACTTTATGAAGTCTTTATCTACTGTCTTATTTATATAGTTTTCCCAATAAATTTCTATTTGGAATCTGACAGTGTTAGCACTTTATTTTTTTGCAATGGACTCATTGATTTTGCAACATTATCTCCCCTATTTGGTTGTTAGGAGAAAAACAGATTAGTAATTGTGTATAATAGTGTAGTAATATCAGTATTCTCAAGCACTTGTAATAAAAGGCATTCTACCTATAATAGTGATTAAGAATTATTTAGTGCCTGTTCTGACCGTCTAAAGTACGAGTATTTCCAAGTATTTGGTAAGCTTCTCAGCTTGAATATCATGTTTATTTTTTCCCATCCACTCATTAGCTGTAGGTATCAGCTGGCAAGGTAATTTAGTGTAATTCCACCTAAGGAGGCAACAAAAAGGGAATGCTAAAATTTTGCTCCAAAGCTCATGAGCCCCAGCTTTCTGAATCTTTCTTACTCCATCCTGCTTTGATGACCGTACAACCTGGTTTTAGTCTGCTCTAACTATGAAGCATGGGGCATGTTGTCTGTATTGGACAAGGGACACACACACGCACACACACACACACACACACACAGAACTGAAAGTTAAAGAAAACAAAGTCTTACAGTTTCTGGGTCTAATTCCCAACCTTTTTGACTACACAGAGATGAGATTGCCACAGAGTTGCAAGGGATGCAGACCTGTCTTTTGGTAAATATTTGTAAAACCCTTTTATATGCCATTTGATTCTGTTTTTACAGGGAACTAGCCTTTGTTCTGCAGGAAGTAACTGTGTGACCAGCTGTCTGAAGAGTGGGTAAAGCTGTCCGTGGTAATTGGACACATTAGCTGTTATGGTTTTACTTCTTTAGAAGAAGATGCTAATTAATAGTGAATTGAGGTGAGTAATGATTAAAATAACAACGACAATGACGCTGATGATAGCAAACTGGGGCGAGCAGTATTTAAGATAATAAATAACATTTATATAATGCTTTAACAGTTTCAAAGCTACATAAATACATTTTCACTTGAGTCTCAAATGACCTATGAGGAAGATACAATATGGATTGTTAGCCTTCTTTTATAGATTAGGCAACTGAGGCTCAGTAACTTGCGCATTGTCAAAAAAAAATGTGGCTAGTGTTAGATGTGGGATTTGAACCCAAATCTTCCTGACAACCAGTCTAGTAGTTCACCCACTACGTACTAACCTATAGGGTATGGTGCCAAACAATACTGACATAAGTTCAGCAGATTCTCATGATGCTGGTAACTCAATGGAACTTCCAGAGCTGAGGTTTGTGGAAAATACCCAAGATTATACTACATGATAACTCCTGGAGACCAAGTTAGGGGGCAAGAGGGTAGGAGAATGCAATAATTAGCAGATAGTTGCACACTCTGAAAAATCAAAATAAATTAAAAACCTAGCCATCTCTTAGGCTGGTTTGGATTGATCACATGAAGAACTAATGATTCTTATGAAATTCCATTTTTGTCTTCTTACCTCCCTGACCTAGTTTGTAATCTGTTTCAGGACTTAGAGAAGAGAGTAACAATAAGCTATACTTTGAGGGTGTAGTTATTCTCAGCTTGCCTTCATCCATTTTCCCTTAGTCAAAGCAGTCCAAATGCTCTACATGGTAGATCTGATAAAAAGTGGTTGATCCTATGTTTAATTTTTCTTTAAAATAGCTTTGAATAGGCATTGCAATATACTTATTGTCTTTTGTAATGCTTAAGGTAAAACTTTTATATAGTATCAAATATCAAGTAACTAATGACTTACCCCTGTTTAAGGGTCAGTGTGATTGGAAATATGGTGGAGTGCCCCAAAATGATAAACTCATTAGCCTTATTTTAAGAATGTAGGCTCATTGTTTCAAGAATAAAAGGGAGACTAAGAGAATAGGAGGTTAATCTCCTTGGTCCCTGGTCTTTGGATCTTGATTCTGAAACAGGGGATTTGTCAGGCACCAGTGGGAGGAGACAGAAGGTTTGCAAGAGTGTAGTGCTAGTGGAAACAAAGTCAAGATGACTGGGAGAGAAACCAGGAGATTAAGACACAAAGGAAGCCAAATTCTCACCCTGAAAATGAAGAAAACTCCCAGTTCAGAACTAGATTTAACATATAGAAGGTTACTCAAGTTCTACTGTTTGAGTAACCTTACAAAAAGGACAAAGAAGCTGTGACAACTCTGCTTGTCTGAGGAGTGGGATATGGCTTACTAAATATGAATTTCTTTACATTGAAGGGAAGAGGAACTAAGCAGTTTTAGCTGCGGCAAGCAGGGAGTTTGCTGGTGATGTGAAATTGTCGTTCTTCAGGCATTTTCAGTCATGTCTGACTTTTTGTGACCCCATTTGGGATTTTCTTGGCAGAGATAGTGGGGTGGTTTGTCATTTTCTTCTGCGGCTCATTTTACAGAAGAGAAAACTGAGACAAACAGGGTTAAATGATTTGCCCAGAGTCACACAGCTAGTAAGTTTCTGAGGTTGAATTTGAACTGAGGTCTTCCTCACTGTATCTACTGTACCACCTAGCTGCCTTGGTATGAAACTAGACCACCTATGGATATGATATGGAGTGGATATGGTCTCATAAACTAGATCACAGAGTAGATATATCTCTTTATATGAGAAAAACAATTAAATAATCTTTAAGTTGGTTTGTCAATACACACCCATAAAATCAGTGTGGCAATCTAATTACTATCATTGGGTGAATATCTGGGGCATTTGTTTAGTTTGGTTGAGACAAGCCCATGGAGTTTGTCTTCTGTTTATGATTCCTTTGGGGAATAATCTCTGGAAGTCCTACAGTTCTGTTTTCTTAGACATGTAGCTCATTGTAGACTGCAACACTCTTATAAATAAGGAAAGAGGCAGCAATAAGGAGTTCTCGTCAGGTACAACAGCATGTTAAGGATGTAGAGATATTCTTATGCTCTGTCCCTTTGCATGATAATAGTTGGAAAAATAATCCCTGCCTTTGGAGAAGTTTGGTTGTTGTTGAGACATTTCACTCATGTCTAATTCCGTATGACCCCATTTGGGGCTTGCTTGGCAAAGATACTGGAGTGGTTTGCCATTCTTTGTCCAGTTCATTTTACAATTGAGGAACTGAAATAAACAGGATTAAGTGACTTGCCCAGAGTCACATAGCTAGTAAATGCCTGAATTTTGAATGTAAGTCTTCCTGCCTCCTGTTCCAGTGCTCTATCCACTGTATCACCCAGCTGCTCTTTGAAAAGTTTGTTGACAAATGACTAGAACTGTTAGGTAGGCCATATGTACTACATATTAAGTTACTTTCCTTTTTTGCATCTGCTTCAGGGTCCTATAATTGATTTTATTAGCAGACCCAAAGGTAAAACAGACTTTCTTATTTTCATCTATAAGAACTTTATTAATAAATAAATACCAGTAGCTCTTCATTCTTGTCATACTTTTCTTGAATCTTCTATTTGAATGTCAAATTTTCTATTCAGCTCTGGGATTTTTTTCCCAATCAGGAATGCTTGAAAGTCCTCTATTTTATTAAATATCCATTTTCTCCAAGGGCTATCATCAGATTTTCTGAGTGGGTTATTTTTAGTTGTAATCTTAGCTCCTTTGATTTATGGGAAATCATATTCCAAACCCTTCACCCTAGTGTGAAAGCTGCTAGATCTTGTGTGACCTTAACTATAACTGCAATACTTAATGGTTTCTTTTTGATTGTATGCAATATTTTCTACTTGATCTGGGAGCTCTGAAATTGAGCTATAATATTCCTGGGAGTTTTCTTTTTGGGATCTCTTTTAGGAGGTGAACTGTGGATTCTTTCAATTTCTGTCTTATCCTCTATTTTGAAAATATTAGGAGAGTTTTCTTTTATAATTATTTGAAATATGATGTCTAGGCCCTTTTGTTTAGATTATGACTTTCATCATTCAATGATTTTTAAATTATCTCTCCTGGATCTATTTTTTCAAGTCAGTTATTTTTCCAACAAGATATTTCACATTTTCTTGTGTTTTTTTCATTGTTTTTGATTTTATTTTATTTTTTCTTGATGTCTCATGGAGTCATCAGCTTCCACTTGCCCAATTCTAATTATTGAGGAATTATTTTCTTCTGTGCACTTCTGTGCCTCTTTTTCCATTTGAACAATTCTGCTTTTAAAGAAGTTTTAAATGCTCTAAATCACTATTGATTAGAGAAATGCAAATTAAAACAACTCTGAGGTACCACCTCACATTTATCAGATTAGCTAACATAAAAAAATAGGAAAATGATAAATGTTGGAGAAGATGTAGGAAAATTGGAACACTAATGCATGGTTGGTGGGGTTGTGAACTGATCCAACTGTTCTGGAGAGCAATTTGGAACTATGCACAAAGAGCTATAAAACTGTGCATACCCTTTGGCCTAGCAATACCACTTCTAGGTCTGTATCCCGAAGAGATCACACAAATGGGAAAAGGACCCACATGTACAAAACTTTTAAAGAGGATCTTTTTCTGGTGGCTAAGAATTGGAAATTGAGGGGATGCCCACCAATTGGGGAATGGCTGAACAAGTTGTGGTATATGAATGTAATGGAATACTATTTTTCCGTAAGAAATAATGAGCAGGTGGACTTCAGAAAAACCTGAAAAGACTTACATGAACTGATGCTGAGTGAAGTGAGCAGAATGAGGAGAACATTGTACACAGTAACAGCAACATTATGGGATGACCAGCTTTGACAGACTTAATTCTTCTCAGCAATACAAGGATCTAAGGCAATTCCAAAAGAGATGGAAAATGCTGTCTACATCCAGAGAAAAAACTGTGGATTCTAAATGGAGATAGAAGAATACTATTTTTTCAGTGAATTTTCATGTCTCTTTTACCATTTGGCCAATTTTGTTTCTTAAGATATTATTCCCTTCAGTATTTTTTAGCTTCTTTCGCCAAGTTGTTGATTGTCTTTTCATAATTTTCTTGCATCATTCTCATTTTTCTCCAACATTTTCTCTACCACTCATCACTTTCTTTGACTTTTCTCAGAACGCTTGTTGGGCTTCTGTCCATTTCTAATTTTTCTTTGAGGCTTTGCTTGTAGCTATTTTCACATTGCCATTTTCTTCTGAGTTTGTGTCTTGATCTTTCATGTTAATGGTCAGGTTGTTCTTTGTTATTTGCTTATTTTTCCAGCCTATTTCTTGACTTTGAACTTCAGGTTAAAGTTGGGCTCCGTTCACCTCAGGTTGGGGAGTCACTCTCTCAAGCTTTAGGCTTTGTAACTGCTCTTTTCAGAGCTAGCTCTAGGGATTTGTAAGTTTTCAATGCTTCCAAGGTGGTGTTATCCCAAGAGAGGTGTGATTATTGCTTTACTGAACTGTGCTCTGGTCTTTCCTTAGGATAAGTCCCCATTTCCCTTCATATCCTAGCACTCCTCTCTGCCCTTGAACTGTGAAAAGATCCCCTGCTTCCTTGCAGCCACAAGTCCTATTGTTTTCACACTGTCTTGAAACTGTAAGCAGGACCCCTGCTCCCTTGAGACTAACCACAAACACTCTTCTCTGCCCTGCAACCATGACCCAGAACTTAGTATGGGCAATGTAGCTGCCAAATAATGTCTGATCCTGCGGTCAGTTTTAGCTCAAGGTCTCCTGTAATATTTTTCTGACCAGTTGCCCAATCTTCTTGTCATCTCTGGGCTGAGTGCTCCCAGAACTAGTGCTGCTCAGCCACAATCACCTTCAAAGCCCACCACTAGTACTGGTTTTGCCACCATAAGAACTCCAGGCTGTCTGACCTCCTAAATTGCCTTGGGCTGGAAAAATATCTCACCCTAACCTCTTCTGGCCTATGGTGCCCCAGAATTAAATTTGATGTGTTATTTTAAAGTTGCTTGAAGAGGAATATTGGAAGAGTTTGACTGGTACCCTGTTTCTACTCTGCTATCTTGGCTTTGCCCAAAGGATACCTTTGGGAGAATAATTTATTAATTAGAATACTTGTTTATTATTTTACAAATGATAATTTTAACTACTAGGATGATACTGGGGCAGGGGTACTCCATTAACAAACTCTTCTCTAGATTGACTTCATATGTAACTAATCACTCTTTAGGTCTACTCATTCAATCATTTCTAAATCCACTTAATAATAATACCTGCTACTGATATAGTGCTTTAATGGTAGCAAATAACTTTCCATGCATTTGAGTTTCATGTAAATTTTGAGCTCCTCATTTTGTTCTCATAATTACATTTTGAGTTAGGAAATTTAAAAAAAACACATTTCTTGTTAAGTAAGCTAAGGCTTACCTGGCCTGCCCATGGTCACAAGATTAATATGATCATAAAATATGGAATTTGAACCCTGGGCATCTAGACACTACCATCCCATCTTGCCTAATTATGTCATGATTCAGGTTACTTGTCTCCTTATTAACAAAGACTTCCTAGGAATTTCCACCAAATTCTTCACTGAAATGCAAATAGATTTTGTCTATGGCATGTCTTTAATATATTAATCCTTTCAGAGAAGGAAATGAAGCAAGCCTAGTATTACATGTCCTTGATGAACTCATTTGTGTGTGTGTGTGTGTGTGTGTGTGTGTGTGTGTGTGTGTGTGATGATCTCTATTTTCCTTTCTAAATGTTCACAAACCATTCTTTAACCCAGGCTTCTTCATCTACTCTTAGATGACCTCAGGTAAGTTACTCTGTCCCTCTGTGTCCCCATTTTCTTCTCTATAATAGGGTAGTTACACTAAGTGATTTCTAAGGCACTTCACCGCTCCACATTCTATGGAACTTTAAGTGTTGTCAGGAACTAAAAGTTGACACTGATTTGAAATTTGAAGAAGTTTCTTTTATTTTTTGAGTATTGGAACTTTTGTCAGTATCTAGCCCTGTATCACATCTTCTCTTAGAAAATTTTCTAGAGTTTGGGGCAAAGCCAAGATGGCAGAGTGAAAGTAGTGACTTGCTTGAGCTCTCTCCCGAACCCCTCCAAATACCTATAAAAAATAGCTCTAAATAAAATCTAAAGCAGCAGAACCCACAAAAAGACAGAGTGAAACAAATTTCCAGCCCAAGATAACCTGGATGGTTGATCAGAAAGGTATATTTAGCTAGTCTGGTAGAAGAGCACAGTTTGGCGTGAGCACTCAGGCTGCAGCAAACCTGGAGCAGGCCTCAGAGGACTGAATCTTAGGCAGCTGTGGTGGTTTCCACACTTCTCAACCCAAGTTTCTGCAGTGAGAGAGAATCTAGGTTTCAGCCCCCCCAGATCCTGAGCATGGCCCAGGGAAGCAGCTGCTTCCTGAGCCTCCAGCCCACAGACTGAGGAGGAATCTAGTGGCTGATCAGAGGGGGTTGCAGGGATCTCTTTACCAGTGCTGGGGCAAGAAACTCTTGCTTTGCCTGAGCTTGGATCAGGGTCACAGTTCTGAGGGGCGGTCCTGGGGTGAGGAGGAGCGCTGGCTTGGTGGAGCTTGTAGTGGTAGTGAAGAGGAAATTCTCCTCATAGTTCCAAGACAGAAAAGAGGGCTTGTGGTCACTCATAGACCGGAGCACAGGCCAGGAAAGGGGTAAACACTTCTCCCCTTATCATACCATCTTGGAAGAGCTGAAAATTTACAGGTCCCTGGAAGTATCTCTGAAAACAGCTCTACAATCACCTGAAGCTTGGTTCAGTACATTCTCCACATTGGAAGCAGACCTCTACTTTAATAGTGTATAACTCAAGTAATAGGCTGGGATCATGACCAAACCTCGCAAGAAATGTCAGCCCATAGAATCTTTTTTTGGTAACAAAGATCAAAACATACAACCAGAAGAAGACAACAAAGTCAAAGCTCCGACATCCAAAGCCTACAAGAAAAATATGAATCAGTCCCAGGCCTTGGAAGAGCTCAAGAAGAATTTTGACAAGCAAGTAAGAGAAGTAGAGGACATCCTGGTAAGAGAAATGAGAGTGATGCAAGAAAACCATGAAAAAACAAGTCAACAGCTTGCTAAAGGAGACCCCAAAAAAAATACTCAAGAAAATAACACCTGAAAAAATAGCCTAACCTAAATTAGCAAAAGAAGTCCAAAAAAATGAGAAGAAAGCCCTAAGAAGCAAAATTGGCCAAATGGAAAAGCAAGTCCAAAAGATTACTGAAGAAAATATTTCCTTAAAAATTAGAATACAGAAATTAGAAGCTAGTGACTTTATGAGAAATCAAGACACTGTAAAACAAATCCAAAAGAATGAAAAATTAGAAAATAATGTGAAATATCTCGTTGGAAAAACAACTAACCTGGAAAATAGATCCAGGTGAGAGAATTTAAAAATTATTGGGCTATCTGAAAGCCATGATCAAAAAAAGAGCCTAGACATCATCTTTCAAGAAATTATCAAGGAAAACTGCCCTGATATATTAGAACCAGAGGGCAAAATAGAAATGGAAAGAATCCACTGATCTCCTCTTGAAAGAGATCCCCAAAGGAAAACTCCTAGGAATATTGTAGCCAAATTCCAGAGTTCCCAGGTCAAGAAGAAAATATTACAAGCATACAGAAAGAAACAATTGCAGAAACACAATCAGGATAACACAAGATTTAGCAGCTTCCACATTAAGGGACTGCAGAGCATGGAATATAATATTCTGGAGGGCAAAGCAGATAGGATTACAACCGAGAATCACCTTCTGAGTATAGTCCTTTGGGGGGAAAATGGTCGTTCAGTGAAGTAGAGGACTTTCAAGCATTCTTGATGAAAAGACCACAGCTGAATAGAAAATTTGACTTTCAAATACAAGACTCAGGTGGAACATGAAGAGGTAAACAGGAAAGAGAAATCATAAGAGACTTAGTAAGGTTGAACTGTTTACATGCTTGCATGGAAAGATGATATAACTCATGAGACCTTTGTCAGTATTAGGGTACTTGGAGTGAAAAATGATACACACACACACACACACACACACACACATATGGGTAGATAGGTAGATAGATAGATAGATAGATAGATAGATAGATAGATAGATAGATAGATAGATAGATAGATAATAGATAGCAGGCACATGGTGAGTTGAAGATGAAAGGGTCATATCTGGAGAATAAAATTAAGGGGTGAAAGAGGATTATACTGGGAGAAGGAGAAAGGGAGAGGTAGAATGGGGTAACTTATCTCACAAAAAAAAAACAGAAATGAAAAGGCTCTTACTGTGGAGGGGAAACAGAAGAAGGCAAGAGGGAATGAGTGAATCTTATTCTCATAGGATTTGGGTTAAGGAGGGAGTAACACACACACTCAATTGGGTATGGAAATACTTCTTATCCTACAGGAAAATAGGAGGATAAGGGGACAAGAGAGCAGGGGGATGATAGAGAGGAGGGCAGATTGGGAAAGGGGGTAATCAAAAGCAAACACTTCTGAGGAGGGACAGGGTGAAGAGAAAGAATAGAAAAAATGAGGGATAGCAGGATAGAATTAAGGGAAATAGAGTTAGTTTTTCACATGACTACTGTGGAAGTGTTTTGCATAACTGCACAGGTATAACCTATGTTGAGTTGCTTTCCTTTTCAATGAGGATGGGTAGGGAGGGAGTAAGGGAGAAAATTTAGAACCCAAAGTTTTGAAAACACACGTTTAAAAAAATGTTTTCACTTGCAACTGGGAAATAAGAAATACAAGAAATGGGATACAGAAATCTATCCTGCCCTACAGGAAAGTAGAAGGGGAAGAGGATAAGAGAAGGGTTGCAGAGATAGAAGGGAGGGCAGACTAGGGGAAGAGATATTCAGAATGCATGCCATGTTGGGATGGGGGGTGTGGCAAGATGGGGTGAAAATTTGTAACTCAAAATCTTGTGGAAGTAAATGTTGAAAATTAAAAATAAATACATTTAAAACTTTTAAAAAAGAAAATAACTATAATGCAATTTAAAAAAAAGAAAAAAGAAAATTTTCAAGTATTGCTACAAATTCACCAAGCATTCCAATATTCTTTCACTTTTATGAAATATATTATTCAGAACTGATGTACTCATTAGGGGGAGCTATTTTCCCACAGTCTACGGATCACACAACAAATTATGCAACAAGCATTATTATTAAGAACCTACTGGACAGCTAGATGGCTCACTGGGCCTGGAATCACAGAAACCCAAGTTCAAATTAAGCTTCAGACCCTTGCTCACTGTGTGATCTTGGGCAAGTCACTTACTATTTGTTTGCCTTAATCTACTGGAGAAGGAAATAGCAAACTGCTCCAGCATCTTTGCTAAGAAAACTCTATGAACATTATGGTCCATGGAATCAGACATGACTGAACAACAATATTAAGATCCTACTCTGTGTCAGGTACTCTGCTGTGTAGTTTTAGTTCAGAGTTAAAAGTAAGAATTCCTTCCTGAAAGGAGCTTATATTATAATGGAAAACAGGCGTTCCTCTATATAGCATTCCCCTATGTAGATATGTACAAAACACATACAAAACAAAAATGATATAACTTTTGTGGGTAAGTACAAGAGGTATGAAGAGAAACAATGAAGAAAGTGGCACTTGAGCTGAATCTTGAAGAAAATCAGAGATTCCAAAAGGCAATGGTGAGAAAGGAATGAATGCCTTCCAGGGATAGCAAAAAGTTAATTCAAAGGCAAGAAATGTGTGTGTGTGTGTGTGTGTGTGTGTGTGTGTGTGTGTGTGCGCAAAATGCTAAGATTAATTAAACTATTCCATAGAATGTCTTGAAGGGAATAATGTAGAATAAAGCTGGAAAAGGCAGAATGAGACCAGCCTTTAAATGTCAAACAAAGAAATTTATATTTAATCTTCAAGGTAATAAGAGGCACTTAAAGTTTATTAAGTTGAGAGATGATATGGGCAGACCAGTGCTTTCAGAAAATCACTTTGGGGCAGCTAGGTGGTGTAGTGGATAGAGCACTGGCCCTGAGGTCAGGACGACCTGAATTCAAATCCGGCCTCAGACCAAACACTTGACACTTACTAGCTGTGTGGCCCTGGGTAAGCCACTTAACCTCAATTGTCTAAAACTAAAAAAAAAAAATCACTTTGATGACTAAGAATGGACAGGAGTAGAGAAACTTGGCACATGAAGATCAATTAAAATGCCTTTACAGTAGGCTAGATGAAAGGCAATAAGAAACTGAAGTAGAAGGTGACTATGTGAGTAAAATGAAGGAGAAAGAAGCATGAGATTTTGTAGAGGTGTAAGTTTTTACAACTGATTAAATATGTGGGGTGAATGAGAGTGAGAAGTCAAGAATAATATTGAGATTTTGAACCTCAAAAACTTTTTCGTACAAAAAAACCCAGATTTAATAATTGGCGATATATTAATTGTTCATGTGTAGGTAGAGTCAATATAATAAAATTTTACCTAAACAATTTATATATTCAATGCCATCCCAATTAAATTACCAAAACAATATTTTACTGAGTTAGAAAAAAATAATAACAAAATTCATTTGGGAGAATAAAAGGTCAAGAATATCAAAGGAACTAATGAAAAATGTAAAGGAAGGTGGTTTAGCAGTATCATAACTTAAACTATATTATAAAGCAGTAATTATCAACATTATTTGATGCTGACTAAGAAATAGAAAATGGATCAGTGTAACAGAGCAGACATACATTTTACAGCAGCAAATGAATCTAGTAACAGATGTAAAGACTTATGTTTCTGGGATAAGAATTCATTATTTGGTAAAAAAATATTTGGGAAAACTGGAAAGAAGTCTTGCAGAAGTTTGGGTATAGACCAATATCTTACACCATTTACCAAAATAAGGTCAAAATGGATGCGTGACCTAGACATAGAAAGATATTATAAAAAATTTGAAGACTGTGGGACATATTACCTATCAGACTTATGGATGGGCAAACAATTTATGAATAAATAAAACAGAGAACAGCGTGAGGTATAAAATGGATAATTTTTATTGCATTAAATTAAGAAAGTTTTTTATTAATAAAACAAATTTAGGTAAGATCAGAAGGAATACAGAAAATTATAAGAAAATTTCATAAGTAGTTTCCCAGATAAAGGTCTCATATCTCAAATATATAGAGCTCTGTCAAATCATTCCCCACCTGATAAATGGTCAAAAGATGAATAGACAGTTTTCTGATGAAGAAACCAAAACAATGTATAGTCATGTGAAAAAATGTTCTAAATTTTTATTGATTAGGGAAATGCAAATTAAAGCAGCTTTAATATATCATTTTATACCTAACATAATTGAATGGGAAAGGGACAAATGTTGGAGGAGGTGTGGAAAAATTGGGATGCTAATTCATTATTGGTGAAACTGTGAACTAATCCAACCATTTTGTAGAACAATCTGGAATATGCCCAAAGAGTTTTTAAATTGCCTATACCGTTTGACCCGGCAATACCATTACTAGGTCTATTTCCAAAGATGATTAGGGAAAAAGAAAAGGACCCCATTCTAAAATATTTATAGCAGTTCTCTGCAAAGAACTGGAAATTGTCCATCAATTGGGGAATGGTTGAAAAAGTTGTGGTATATGATCATGATGAAATACTACTACGCCATAAGAAATGATGAGCACTATTATTTTAGAAAAAAAGGGATATACTTGCATGAAATAAGGAGAAGTGAAATGAGCAGAATCAAAAGAATGTTGTATACGTAATAGCAATATTGTTTTAAGAACAACTTTGAGTGACTAATTTTGACTCAAAATATTATAAAAATAAAAAATATACTGAATATTATAAAAATTATAATACTGAATTAACTAGAAAGGATCTATGAAGGAAGATGCTATTTACATTCGGAGAAAGAACTGATTAATAGAAGTATGTACAGAATGATTTACACACACATGCACACACACACATATGTGTGTGTGTGTGTGTGTGTGTGTGTGTATTTGTGTCTAATTGTAGCCAGCTCCACTACAGGGAGGAAGAAAAAAAAAAGGAAGTTACTTGATAACTTTATTACATATTTGAAACTAATAATAAGCTGTACATAATAGATTTGTAGCTTTATGTGAAATCTTTTTTTTAGTTGTATGTTACAGAAATACTTGTTTTATTTCTTTTTTTGAATAATTAACTTTTTTTTTTAGTTTTCAACATTCACTTCCATAAGATTTTGAGTTTTAAATTTTCTCCCCTTCCTACTTCATCCCCACACCAAGATGGCATACAGTTTGATATAGGCTCTACATATATATCCACGTTAAGCATATTTTCCCATTAGTCATAATGTAAAGAACAATTAGAAGTAATGGGAGGAACCATGAGAATGAAGTAATAAAATAAAACAACAAAGAAAAAGGAAAGCAAGTAACATGCTTCCATCTGCATTCAGACTCTATATTTCTTTCTCTGGGTGTGGATAGCAATTTCCATCTTGAGGCTTTTGGAGTTGTCTCAGCTGCTTGCATTGTTGTGAAGAGCCAAGTCTATCAAAGTCAGTCATCCCACAATGTTCTGTGTACAATGTTCTCCTGGTTCTGCTCATTTCACTCTGCATCAGTTCATGTACATCTTTCCAGGTTTTTTTTTTGAAGTCTACCTTTTTTTTTATTTCTCAAGTTTAGAATAAAATAAATAAAATTTAGTATAGAAAGATGGTGGTGGGAATCAAGGATTCAAGGAGTAAAGTAGCATTACATGTAACATTCTTGATTCTGTCTTGCTTTGGGTTGGAGGAGGAAAGTGAATAAGCATTTTTAAATCACCTGTTATATGTCAGGCACTATATTAAACACTTTGCAAATATCTCATTTGATCAAAAGGTGTAATGTTATAAATATCATCATTTTTTTTGAAAGAGCATATCAACTGACACTCTTCAATCTCTACCCATCATCTCCAGGACTTTTCAGACTGAAACGTCCTTTCCTGGCCACCATCATCCCACCATGATTTTTCTTCCTCATTTAATAATGTAAGCTTCATGATAACATAGAATATTGTTTTTGAATTTTCATCTCTAATGTTTGCACAGCAGTCAACATACAGTACATACTTTAATTAGTTCATTCAATGTGCCAGGTACTGTGCTAGAAATTGGGTATAAGACTAAAGTAAAGTAGTTTCTAATCTCAAAAAAACTAACATTCTATCAGAGGAGACAACCTATATATTGTATAATAAGCACATGTAAAATATGTACAATATAAAATGTCTTTATCCAAATAATTCCTTCATGCCTTTATTGGCAAGTTGACAAAGAAATCAATTTAGTTTCCCCATGGAATGTCATCATTATTGGTGCTATATCATCAAAATGAGAATAGTATGAGGCTTATCCTTGCTGTATCTTCCAGTAACTGTTTAGTATTCCCTTCACATCAATTTGCTATATTTGCAGTCAAGAATCAGCTTTGTTTTTAGCAAATTGATTCTTACTCTTGTTTGAATGATTTTCTTGTCATATCAGCAGTAACAATGTGATGATGAGTTCAGTTTGTAGAATAACTTTTCACTCTCCTGGTGATCCAAGTCTGTCAGATTTCCCATATTCCCTGAGATGGAGCAACTACTATTTATTCATTTCCTGGTCTTCCACTAAAACAGATTTCTTTCACATTTCAGCACTTCTGATACCAAAGGAAGTTGTAGTAAGACACAGACAAATGAATCAATTTATTTGGCAGAAGGTTTCTACAGTATGTGTCCTGAAGGAATAAGAGATACTGTCCTCATAGTATTACTTTCAAAGTAAGAAGATTCAGAGATTGAGCTAAGGTAGTGGAACAGAGGAAGCATTACAGTCAAGCTCTCCCAACGTTCCCCTCCAAACAACTTTAAAATAACACTTTATGCCTAATTATTGGGCAGCACAGGAAAGAATAGGTCATGCTGAAACATTTTTTCCAGCCCAAGACAATTTAAAAGGTCAGAAGAAGAGGTCTGTGACACTGAGATGAGGGCTAGCCTGGAGCACATGCATCAATATCTGTGGTGGGTCTTGGAGGTGGCTGCAACAGCAGCAGTTGCTTTGGGTTTTCCTAGCCCAGAAATAGTAAAGGGTTTGGAAAATGGATCAGAAAGAGATTACTGTGGGTCAAAGAAAAAAAATCATAGGAATAATCAATAATTCCATTAAAAGACAATGAAAATGAGTATACGTATCAAAATTCTTGGAATTCAGCCAAAGCCTTACTTAGAAGAAAATTTATGTCTCTAAACACATCAATAAGAATAAGAAAGAGCAGATCAGTGAATTGAACAGTCAAATTTTTAAAAATCAAGAAAAGGAACAAATTAAAAATCCTCAATTAAACAACAAAATTGAAATTCTGAAAACCAAAGGAGACTAATAAAATTGAAAGTGAAAAATGAACTAATGAATAAAGCTAAGAGCTGGCTTTATGGGGAAAGAACCCAATAAAATAGATAAACCCTTGACTAACTTGATTAAAAAGAACAATAAAGCTACATTACCAGTATCAAAAATTAAAAGGGTGAATGCACCACCAATGAAGATTAAATTGAAACAATTATTAGGAGCCATGTGGCCTAATTATGTGTCAATAAAATTGATAATCTAAGTGAAATGGATATTTACAAAAATATAAATTGCCTAGATTAACAGAAGAAGAAATAGAATGCTCAGATAAGTCTACCTTAGAAAAAGAAATTGAACAAGCCATCAATAAACTCCCTAAGAAAAAATCCCAAGGACCACATGGCTTTACAAATGAATTCTACCAAATATTTGGAGAACAATTTGTTCCAATACCATGTGAACAATTTGAAAAATAGGTAAAAGAGGAGTGCTAACAAATTCATTATATGATACATATATTGTTTTGATTTCTAAACCAGGGAGAGCCAAAACAGAGAACAAAAACTATAGGCCAATTTCCATAATGAATATTAATGCAAACATTTAAAATGAAATATTAGCAAGGAGATTATGGCATAGTCAATCTTCAGTTTCATTGGAGTAACATTCCTAGAAAATGGTAAAAAAAAAAAGTCAAAAACATAAATGTTGATACATTTAAACTAGGGGAAAAAGATGGGTTAGGTTCACCTGACCACCCAAAATTGCAATCTTTTGGTAGAGATTGCTGAAAATAACACTTTTCTGCATACAATTCTTTATGACAAAACATTAATCCTGATAAGATGCTCTTTTCCTAACACAATAATTATGAAATAATCCAAAAAATGTAGTACACAAAATGAAACTGGTAACATACAGAACATTTTTCTCACTAGTAATTTCCTAGAATTCTGTGATCTTTAGTCCCAATATCTCAAATAAAATGATTTCAGACAATATTCACTTTTCATAACATGCAAAATCTACAGTACCATAAATATTACACATCAGATAAAATTCTTCAAATGAAAAAAAATTAACCTGAATCTTACCTTCTACTGTGTAAGATGGAGGTCTGAGGGCATTGTATGGTATACTGTACTGCTGTAACCTCTGTACCTCGGCCACCCTCTGAAATGCAAGGGAGAGGTTGCTGGGACTTTAGACACTGCTGTCAGAAGATGCTGAGACTAGCAAGGTCTTGACATCATCTCTGACATTCTGTCCTTCATGGTTGGTGGATGGTATTGCAAATCAAGAAAGATGTAGCAGCTTGAAGTAATCCATTAGCAATGCTGTTAGAGATCCTTAAAGGTCTCCTGGTCAACAGATGCAGACATTCTGTCACAAAATTTATCCAACAACTTTTCTTTTTCAACTAAGCCATATCTCTGAATTTTTTTTTTGTTAGATCCCAGAGGACTTGCACTATGCTTTGGGGGCATAATTACTACAGAATAAATTTGATTTCAAAGGGAAAAAATGAACATATGTAATGAATTCATGGAGAGCTCTTTACCAACAATGATGTGGTGAGCAAGACTACTGAATTGCCTAGTAGGATACCAGCCATTCCACACTTTGTGCTTCTCATTTTTTTCTCAACCATGCATAATTACAGATATGTGCAGTTGTTAAGGCAAAAGTGCAAAATGAGTTTACTATTAAAATTACATAAATGCTTGAAGTTGCAAGAGCTAAATGTGCAAATATTGAGAATTGACTGTATATCACAAGTACCATGTACTATGATCAGGTAGAATTTATGCCAGGAATTCAGGGCTGGTTCAATATTAGGAAAATTACTGCATAATTGACTGTATTGATAACAAAAACAGAAAAAAATCATATGAATATATCAATAGACAAAAAAAGTTTTTGACAAAATTCAAGACCCATTCTTATTATAAACACTAGAAAGCATACAAAAAAATGGAGCCTTTCTTAAAATAAGTAGTATATTTCTAAAACCAAGAGGAAGCATTATCTATAATGGGAATAAATTAGAAGCCACCCCAATAAGATCAAGGGTGAAACAAAGATGTCCATTATCATCACTATTATTCAATATTGTACTAGAAATACTAGTGATAACAATAAGTCAAGAACAAGAAAATAAATAATGAAAATAGACAAGGAAACAAAACTATTACTCTTTGCAGATGATATGATAGTATACTTAGACACCTATAGAGAATCAACTAAATAAGACTAGTTGAAATAACTGATTTAGCAAAGTTATAGTATATAAATTGAACTATCATACATCATCAACTTTTCTATATATTATGAACAAAACCCAGCAGAAAGAGAATGAGTAATTCCATTAAAAATAACTGTAGACAATATAAAATGCTTGAGAGTCTAACTGCCAAGAGAAACCCAAGAACTTTATGAACACAATCACAAAACACTTTTCATATAAATAAAGACAGATTTAAACAATTGGAGAAAAATAATTAGGTCACGAGTAGGCTGAACCAATATAATAAAAATGACAATTCTACCTACATTAATTTACCTATTAGGTGCTATGTCAATCAAACTACCAAAAATTATTTTTATAAAATTAGACAAATTAATAACAAAATTCATCTGGAAGGACAAAAGGTTAAGGATATGAAAGGAAATAATGAAAAAAAAAACCAAATGTGAAATTAGGTAGAGGTGGACTAGCAGTACCAGATCACAAACTGTATTACAAAGCTGTCATCATCAAAACAACCTGTTACTGGCTAAGAGATAGTATAGTAGCTTAGGTACACAGTAGTAAAAACAATAGTAATCTAGTGTTTGACAAAAAGAAAGATCCATGCTTTTGGGAAAATAACTCACTATTTGACAAAAATTGCTAGGAAAATAGGAAAACAGCTTGGCAGAAACTAGATGACCAACATCTCATACCATAAACAAGATGAGATCAAAATGGATAAGTGCTTTAGATATAAATGGGGATATCATAAGCAAATTGGGGTAGCATGGAATATTTTACCTGTCAGATCTATGGATGAGGGAAGAATTTATGACTAACCAAGAAATAGCATTATGCTATATAAAATGAACATGGATGCAAATATAATGAATGTAAAAGAAGATGTAAAATGACCATCTCACACCTATCAGATTGGCTAACATGTCCAAAAACAAAAAAAGGAAAATGATAAATGTTGGAGGGGATGTGGGAAAACTAGGACACCAATGCACTGTTGGTGGAGTTGTGAATTGATCTAACCATTCTGGAGAACAATTTAGAACTATGTCCAAAAGGCTATAAAACTGTGCATATCCTTTGATACAGCAATACCACTGCTAGGAATGTATGCCAAAGGCATCAAAAAAGAGGGTGGGGAAAAGGACCTATTTGTACAAAAATATTTATAGCAGCTCTGTTTGTGGTGGCTAAGAATTGGAAATCGAGAGGATGCCCATCAATTAGGAAACAGCTAAACAAGCTGTGGTATATGATAGTGATGGAATATTGTTGTTCTATAAGAAATTACAAGCAGAATAATTTCAGAAAAACCTGGAAAGACTTACATAAACTAATGCAAAGTGAAGTGAGCAGAACTAGAACATCATACACAGTAACAGCAATAGTGTATAATGATCACTTGTGAATGACTTCACTGTTATCAACAATACAATGATCCAAGACAGTTCTGAAGAAATTATGATGAAAAAAAAATGCTATCCATTTCTAGAGAAAGAATTTATAGAGACAATACAAATCAAAGCATATTTTTAAAACTTTCTTTTTCTTGTTTTTTTTTCTTTTGGTCTGTGTTGTCTTTCGCAACATAGCTAAGTTGGAAATGTTTTGCGTGACTGCACATATGTAATCCATATTAAATTTCTTGCCTTCTCAACGAAGGACAAAAAAAGGTAGAGATGGAGAGATTTTTGAATTCAGAATTTTTAAAAATGGATCCTAAAACTGTTTTATATGCGATGGAATATACATATTAAAAGACTGCTCATAAATCATGAGAACTGAAAGAAAAGTCTGAAATATAAGATTCCAAGAAAGCAAAGTTGTTTGCACAATACTGAGAATACTCTTTTCTAAAAAATAAAAAAAACTCTCTTAAACAGGATAACTGATATTTTCATCATTCCTCTTACAGGATAACTGATATTTTCATCATTCCTCTTAAAATAATCCCCAGATAAGAATGAGTTTGTGGACAACCTCAACCAACAAAAGAAACTTAACAAAAATACTCATATTCATACTTAATGAAAAGGCTGTGTGATGCCTTGAAATATCATGTTATAAGGGGGATATTAGAATTAGATATTACATCTTGCTTGAGAGTGATTAGGCAACAAACAGATCTTGTTTATGGATTAATCCCACATAGAGGTATCAGCAAGCAGATGTTTCCAAAAGAGGAAAAAACAGTAGAGGAACAAAAAGTAATTTCAAGACTATTGATAGTGAAGGCCATTCAAACAGAAAAGTAGAGAGATAGGTAAGAAAAAAGAGGATTCTTGCTTTATGTGTACTCAACAAGTTATGTGTAAAATAAATTATATAATTAAACTGAAAAGTAAGTGGTCTAAGTCTGGGGTGGGTATGGGTAGAGGACAATCGATCACATTTGATGGTGAAGATAAACTGTATACATTCATTGCTCTCATCTCCTCATCTGCAAATCACTTATTTACCCATTACAATCTGTCCTCTTACTCCACAGTCTGAATGAAATTGTTCTCTGCAAGATGACCAACCATTTCTTGACCTTTATAAGATTTTTTTGGCTACTGTTGACTTCCTTCTGAAACTCTATCTTCTCTTGAAAATACAATATTATCTGCTTTTGCTTTTCCTATCTGGCTGCTCATGCTTCATCTTTTTTGCTAGACCTTCACAAATCTTCCATTCTCTTCCTGTAGTTGTCCCCAAAGGCTCTGCAGTGGGCCTAATTGTACTTAGGGGAGCAGTGGAGGCTAACAAGCCTTGGGTGTGCATTGTGTTTGTAAAGAATTTAACTGAGGTGACTTATTAAGCTTCTGATGTCTTAAGGATTTGCTTCTTATTTAGGAAGTGAAGACAATGAGGATGCTCATGTTTTCCATCTCCTGCCCTCATATTTCCAGTTGGTCTCACTTTGAATCTGATGTAGCTTGCTATAATCTCCAACTTAATCCATGAAGATACTAGGAAGAAATATTAAAAACCTCTAAGGATCATTCTTGGTTAGTACTAAGATACAATCTACTTCTTTGAAGACCCCAGCTATCAGGAATTTTAAATCTGAAAAGTTAAATGTGTACATGTGCTGTGTTTATATGCCAGAAAAGTACTTTCTGAAGCCCTGTTGTTTTTTTTTAATTCTTTTTCTTTTTGTTTTTTTAGAATCTTGGGAGAGAAACATTTTCACCATTACAGAAGATTGTTGGATTGAAAAGAAAAAAACCTAAGGAAATAATTTTTAATTTGAGTAACAAGAAGTGAGGAGTAATATAGTAATAAGAATAGCTAACATTTATATAACACTTAAAACTTTGCAAGGCACCATTCCATAGTTTAGCTTATTTGAGCTAATCCTCACTATAATCCTGTTAGGTAGGTACTATTGTATCTCCATTTTACAGATGATTTGAGTCAAATCAACTAGCATTTACTAAGCACCTACAATGTTGCAAGTACTGTGCTAAGCATTAAATGAGGAAACTGAGTGTGAAGGAGGTTAAGTAATTCCCCAGAATCATAAAATTGGTAAATGTCTGAGACAAGAGGTGGACTCAGGTCTTTCTGGCTCTAAGCCCAACACTGTCCAGTAGAATTTGCATGGCTAAAATGGAAGTTATTATTGAGTAGTGGTATAGTTGAAAAGGAGAAGAATAGATATTGAGCTTTGAAAATAATGAACAAGGCTAATGAGTGCCACCTCTGCAATAAAATGGTTTTGCATTAAAAGTGATAAGATAAAATTTACCTCTGGATTATTACATTAAGATATTCCTGCCCCACTTCTGAAAGGAGGCATGCAAATAACATTGGTGCTAGCAGAGTTTCTAAATGCATTAACAGACTCATTAAGCAAATGAACTTGCAGAGCCGCCTTATTGGCCTTGTTTATTTTTGAGGCACAACAAATGTAATTAGTAGGCAAGTTTCTGAATTGCCAAAAACCAAGAAGTTCAGGCTTGGAAAATATGTGACCAAATGAAGAAAGGAACAGATATGAAGAAGTGAATGAGGTGAATGAGTAATACCGATAGATTGAAAAACTGATAGGAGCATTTCAGAGTATGACATATCATCTCCGTTATGTGAAGGTGAGAAGTAAAGAAGATAATTGGAAAAATGCTCATTTGTCACAGTCTGTCTTTTGATTGTTACTGCCTTCTGACCTCTCACTATAATTAGTTACTACTGTGTTATCCTAATACCAGATAGCATACCTTATTAAGAGGATGTGTGTGTGTGTGTGTGTGTGTGTGTGTGTGTGTGTGTGTGAAAATATCACACTGGCACAAGGCCATCATTTTACAGCCATTATAAAGATAATACAGGTATTTCTGAGCAATAAACATTTTTTCCTTCTTTGTCAAGGGGAAATTTTATCTTCCTTCTCATTATAACCAGTGGAGAATTTACTACTTTGTAATCTACTTTATCATTCTGAAAGCAACCAAGAGTTGTGTTATGTGCTTCAAAAAGTGAAAGTATAGATTGGGAAGACACTAATAAAAGATGTGGTAGAGGTAAAGTTCCTTTCTACATAAATATTTCAACAATCACAATTTTATGCTTTTAATGGACAGGGAAGAAAAGTAAATGCCAACATCTGTAATGGGTCTGTCCATAAGTTCCCAAATAGCACAATAACTTCTTATTGTTGCATTTTGATCATTTTTATATTCATTGTGCTTCTTAATCCAAGAAAAAAAAACAAGACTTCTGCTGCTTGCTGAATCTTCATGTAAAAGGGTAAACACTTAAGATTTAGAAATGCTGTTTTGTAACAAAGAAGATGGTAAGGGTTGTGGTAGTGATAATGATAGGGACAATACAGTAATGGTAGTGGTGATAGTCCATTGCTACTGTCCTAACTGTGCTTGTGACAGGGAAGAGAATCAATTGGAAGTCAAGAGAATTGGGTTTAATTCTGACTCTGTAATTACTTATTTGCTAAGGCCAGCTAATCCCTATATGGGTTCAGTTCCACCACGACAGAATCTATAAGGTCCACTAGGCCAGTAATTCACTTGTTGTCCAGTAGGTCTTTCCTCTTTCCATCTTCAGCATGATATGGTTTCAGCTCCATGGAATGAGATCCCATCATGCCTGATAATCCCCGGTGTTCCCCCCTACCCCCAGTTTCCAGCTGCTTTTATTGTTTGACTTCCCCCATTAAATTACAAGTTCCTTGATCACAGGGACTCTGTTTCTTTTCTAAATTGTATCCTTGCTGCCTATCACATTATTTGGTGCATAGTAGGTGCTTAATAAATGTTTATTGAATTGAATTGAAAAGGTCAGCCTGTCAGTTGGTCTTGATCTGACGTTTTGTCCTGCTTCCAATAATCTGGCGCTTGCCTTATCTTAACACCCCTCTAGTACTCCAGGTCCAGAAAGTGGCTTCTTGGCACTTGTCTGTACTAATTACTAATTTAAACTTCTTGTTTATCCTCACTATGTTCATTATTCCTCAATTATGATTGACTTGAAGTTTCACCTAAATCGTCTTTAAGCTTTACCTTTGTTTGTATAACTTATTTTTATCCTCTATAAGGTGACGGCACATTCCAGTCAAGTGAAAACACTACCACCACTTTGCACTGCCATGCACCCTCAGACTCTGATGGAGATTGCCCAGGATTCTAAGTCCAAGAGTACTGGAAATAGGGGTATCCCAAACCACCAATCATACTTCCAACCCTATTCTCATAGGATGGGAGGGGAGCAACTCCTATGGAGAAGGAGCCTGCCATCTTTGCTACCACCAATATTAACTGATGAGCAACATTTACCAATAAGTAGATAAACCCAAGGGTCCTAGAACTGTAGCAACCCCAGGTCCCCAAATTCCAACCCAGGGCTCATACCTATATCCAAGGAAACAGCTTCTCTTGAGGAGAGGCCAAGCTTCCCCAACAACTTCCAATTAGCTGCTACCTGTGGGGTAGGCAAGCCAGCCTAGTTGAAACAATAAGGGACTCTGAGAGAGATTCGGGAGGTAGGTAGTGTGTGCCAGGGGAAAGGTAAACCACTGCTACTAACTCCAACTATTGACCAAGGATTACAAACAGCCTAAAATCTCAGGCCCTGATTCCTCATCAGCTGAAGCTACTTCAGACCCACAAAATAAATTCTCACCACCAAATTCTTTGCATTGTCAAGTGGTTCAGTACGAGAAATGGTTAAAATTTTAACAATGAAAATGACTTTTTAACATTTATTTTTTAAATTTTCAGTTCCAAATTCTCTCTCCTTCCCACCCAGCTCTTAAGCATTGAGAAGGCAAACGATATGATTCCCATTATACAGGTGAAATCATGCAAAACATAATGGAAATAACTTTAAAGAAGACGTATTACTATCTGCTTTGCTGCTACACCCTAAGGACAAGGAGCTATTTCTTTCTGATGTTGCCAAAAGCTATGTGTGTCTTCTCCCCTTTTACAAATGTGCATTCCTCCAAAGCAAAGACTCTTGTTATTTTCTTATTTAGCATTTAGCATCACAATCAGTAGAATACAGAACTTAAAGTCAAGAAGATAGGGTTCTTAATCTTGCTTAGACACTTACTAGATAAATGCATACATTTAATCTCAATCTGCTGCAGTTTTATATTCTGTAAAATGGAGGTAATAATACAGAGGATTGCTGTAAGGATCAATTGAACTAATACATGTAAAGCACTTGGCAAGACTTTAAAATGCTATATAAATGCTAGCTAGCTATTTGTATCCCTATCACAATGCTCCATACATAATAAGCACTTTAAGAATTTTTATTTGTCCATTGTAAAATGAGGTGGCTATGCTGGTAATCTTTCTTGTAACATTTATTGAGCTTCTATCATTTGTTAATTATACTGTCAACAATAATTGCAATTTTGTAGCTTCCCTTTTGAATATCATCTCTTTGTCTCATCTTAGTAATTTAAATGGAACCACTTCATTGCTTACTTATTACCTCCTTTGCCCACAGATCAGCACCCAGATTTAAGTTGCAGGGCCAGTTTCTCTCCACTTGCAATCTCTAATAGGTTTTATTTTCTGGTTCACTCCTCTTAACCACACCAGTAGTGTCATTTAATTTTTATAAGCAGGCAAAACATCCTCAGATGAAGGAGAAAAGCTAAACTAACAGATTCTATACTAAAGGTTCATATATTTCAAACTATATAGCTCTATCCAAGAAATATGAAATGCTCATGGTCACTCGTGTTTCCAAACCTCATTAAAGTGTACTACAGGCTCTGAGCTCACTCTTCCAGCCCCACTTGAACTGCCAAGTTGTGTCCCTAGAGTATTAGTCAGGTAAAAAACTATTTATTAAGCTCCAGCGTATGAGGCATCGTGCTAAATACTGGGAATACAAAGAAAGGTAAAAGATAGCCCCTATTGATATGGAGCTTACAGTTGACCACTTCTCCCTTCAGGAATATAGTAGTAAACTTTGAGGGATTGATATGTCTTTTTGATGTTATCTTAATTTACAAGCCTCTTCTGGTTTGCTTCACCCGCTAATATTGGTTGACATCAATTAGCCAACCAGAAATTAAATTTTTGTATTTACTAATATGGTATAGTAAGAACACTTAGTACAAACATTCACTCTCCAAAAATAATCTGATATAAATTCTTCTAAAAGTACAAAGAGAGTCCAAGGGACTGGGTTTAAGCTTAAAACACGTTAGCAAAGAAAACAATCCCAGCTTCCTGGATGTCCTTTGGCTAGAAGTCCTTTCTTTCTCCTTTGTGGGATTATCATGAAATTCCCCTAAGGAATAGTAAAACTTTTAACTGAGACCATATGCTAAGCATTCTAAAATATTATCCCAGTTGATCTTAACAGTAACCCTGGGAGGTAGGTGCTGTTGTTATCCACAATTTTCAGTTGATGAAATTGAGAAAAAGCAGTTAAATGACTTGCGCAGGATCACAACAGTAAGTCTGAGGTTGGATCTGAACTATGGTCTTTCTGATTCCAGACCAAGAGCTCTATCCCCTATGGCACTTAGCAGGCTAAATTTGTGCATGTTGATTGCTTAATGTACGACAGGTGAGATGAAAAGTTTGACTTTTTAATTTTGGTATCTAATTTACATTGCTGGCAAAATGTGGATATGGGTTCATTTGGAATAGGATCTTTCCATCTGCCTATATAGCCTTCACACTGAAGCAAAGTTTGCTAGAAATAATGATCCTTCCTAGACAGACTTCTTCAGTGTAACATATCACACAGTGATACCTGTGAGGAATTAGTAAGTATCAACTAAAATCAGACTACTTCATGCCCAAATACAGAGCAGATAGCCATATGGAACCTTTTGTGTTATCTGTATTAATCTAAATGTCACTCAGGTTAGGTCCTGACAGCTGTTTGGGGTTTATTCTGACCACTCAAAATTTTTCAAAGGCATCTTGAGCTTCTTCCTACATTCTTTTTCACAGCTTTCATATAACTCCTCAAAAATAATGTATTATGTAATGTTCCATTTTCTTTATACTGTACTAGTCATTAAGAACAGAATGGGCATAGCCAGATAGCTCAATGGATAGCTCACTGGGCCAAGAATCAGGAAAAACCTGAGTTAAAATCTGGCCTCAAGCACATATTAGCTGTATGACTTGGTCAAGTCACTTATCCTCTGTTTCCCTTAATCCACAGAAGGAAATGGCAAATCTTTGCCAAGAAAATTGCAGATGGTATGGACACAAAGAGTCAGACATGACTGATATGACTAAACAAGAGCTGTTGGAAGGTCCAATTTTTTTTTCTCTTTTCATGCTACTGGGCTTAATAATGTTTCTATAGGCTTAGATGATGAGCTTCCAGTGACCTTCTTCCTTCCAATATTGAGTAATTTTAACAGTCCCCTTAAAGAATACTTCATATTTAAAAGTACAATTCTGAATTTCCAGCTTACCCATATTTCACTGGGAAGAAGAAACTTTAGTATACACCCCTGGAGACTACACAGGGTTCTTGCTGAATACATAGAAGTTTTTTCTCCCTCACATGCAAACTCACTTTTGAGTCAACCAGGCACATATATTCCCAGTAGACACAGTGGAAGAAGATTTAAGACAAGAATTTGAATATTATTTTCATTTAGTGGCATTACTAGCTTTTCTCTGTGATACTGTATCAAAATATAATTACTCTCCTAATTTCCTTTGATGAGAGTGGAAATATGAACATCATTGTGTTGGAACAGAAGCATAAATAATCTTGGCCATGGTAGAACTTGTTGGTGGCCTCTGAATTTGATTCATTACTCACTAGGGTAACAAGGTAGCTGACTACTGTATTTTCTATTTCCATAATATTTCTCACATATACCCCACCCCCATCACCATTCAGCCCATTCTAGTTTAAGCACTTATCACTTATAACCTGCACTATTGTTATATTCTCCTAATTGGTCTCCATGTCTCAAGTCTCTCCAACCCATCTTCCACTCACGTGTGGAGTGATTTTCTATCAACAAACATCTAACCATATCACCCCCACCTACATACCTAACTCCCTTTAGTGGCTTTTTATTACTTCAAAGCTCAAATATAAACTACCCTGTTTAGCATTTAAAGTGATTCAGCACATGGCTCTATTCTTCCCTTTTAGCCTTATTATATATTGCTTCCCTACATAAACCCCACAATTTAGGCATTTTGATCTAATTTCTGGTCACTACATTCTGTATCCTACCTTTGGACTTTTTGTACTGTCTCCCCTATCTGGCATATTTGCATCCTGACTTCTGTCTCTTGAAATATGTGCTTTCCTTCAAAATTTTTTGCCAGCAACTACTTCTGCAGGTGATCTTTCTGTCCCCTCCCCATAGCTTCCAGTGACTCCTCCTACGTGCCAAGACTACTTTGTATCTACTTCATGTGTGTTTTGTATTTGCCTATATTTCGTGTTTTATGCTTAGATATGTACACGTTCTCTCTCCCATTAGAATTTAAAAGTTCCTTGATGGCAGGGAGTAGTTCATTTTTATCTTTGAACTTCCAGTGCATGATAGATACTTAAAAATGCCTCACTGATTGAACAATAGATAAGGATGTCTTTATGCAATCAGAATACTTGGGTCCTAGCTTTTGCTTTATCATATGTAGCTGTTTTGACTTTGTACCTCTCTGGTTTTAGTTTCTTCCTCTAACTAGAGAGCTCTAACTGAGGTTGCTTCTAATACTACCATTCTCTGCATCTATGAAAAGTTCCACAAAAGCAAAGACTTTGTCTTATGTAAATTTTCATCTCTACCCCAGTACCAAATAAAGAGCTATGTACACAGTAGCTCTTTACTAAATGTGCATTCAATTGAATGGAACAGGGTCCAAAATATCTTCAATCACAAGGCAGTAGTATGTCAAACTTTAACATTAAATGTTAATATATTTGCACAAAATTGAAATTTGTGCCATCTAAAGGAGAGAGAGAGAGAGAGAGAGAGAGAGAGAGAGAGAGAGAGAGAGAGAGAGAGAAATAGAGAGAGAAACACCACCCCCTAATGACTGCATTGAACCAACCTAGGTAGGGGAAGGGAAAACCCAATAACAGCGTTATAAATTTTCCCTCTATCTAGTGGACATTTTTCCTCTTTTTCATCTATGTAGGAAAAAAAAGTCCTTGTTTAGAAAAACAAATGCTATAGTCTGATTGAGGATGAATTTCTATCTCAAGTTTAACAATTTCTTCATGTCTCCTCCAAAACATAATTAGATATTATTTTTATCCAAACTGCAATACACTTGATATCCCTTCTGTGAAACTACCCTAGGTAGTTACTTCCATCTTCAGGTTTGTGCTGCACTGATGAAGAAAAATGGGATTTCTCTAATGGCCTGCACAATACCAGCCAATTCTTATGAGCATTACCATGGATTATTTTTTTTCAAAGTAAACACTGGCTTCATTCTCTTTATAAGTTCGAGTTTGGTCTCTTTTGGTAGCAGTTAAATTAAAAAAAATTCTCCACATATTTTGTTCATCACTAGTTTATTCATTCCTCAATTACATTTCTGAGCTAATAAAGTCATACTTTAGCCAAATATTTAAATCATTTTTGTTGTTGTTGAAGTTTAAAGAGCAATATATTCTTTTTCATATATAGTATCATATCGAGAAAACTCACTGAATCAGGGAAGTCCCCTTAAACATTATTTATCTTGCATCTTTTTAATTAAGTTGCTTCTATTCTTTTCCACATTGTAATTTCTTATTACTTTCATGAAACAATTTGGACAACCTTTCTCTGAGGGACAGAGCGATAAATCTGAAATTCCAGGGATATTAATCAAAGACAATATATTGTAATAATTGTTCTTGACTTTATAATTCTTTATAATTCCCTATGTTCCTTAACTCCTTTGTAGGTTTTGATTATCATTTTACAAATATATTTAGATTGATTGTTCTGTGTTTTGTATTTTCCCCATTTAAAATAACCTGAATGATAAATAATTGAATCTAGGAATTGGAAGATACCTCAACGCTCATGTAGCTTATATCTTAAAACATAATATCCCCAAGTGCTCATCCATTCTGTCCTTGAAGATCTCTAAGTTTTAAATTTCCATGATTTAGTTGGCTCTTTACATGCATTTCAATTTATTTGCATTTTCACCTTGTGAAACCAAATGTCAAAATTTCCTATACTTTAGTGTTGCTGTCATGCACATCATCAATCAATAAGGCTGGTAACAATTACACTGTAATGCTTATTTCTATGTAACTGTCATCTTAAAATGTTTCATATGAGATCTTGACCCATCCTGTATTGGTCATCCTCAGGATACAGAGCAATACATATACTACATTATGTGGACATTTGGTTCAGTTTTAAGCACCATTTATGGAAGGAATTAGTGAATGCACACTCCCAATGCAACTCAGTTTTTCTTATCTTTGTATAAGGGACTAATTTAACAACAACAATAACAACAAAAACCTCAGAAGAACATGAAAGGTAGCCCATTCTTTCCCCTACCTTGGCTTCTATTACTCAATTAACCTTCCATAGATGAAGTATGTTGCCAACAGACAGGGAAGGGGAGCCAAAAAAAGTAAGTAATCATTATGGACAAATATGACAGGGAAAGGATGTAACCCATTAATGTAGAGTAGAGGTTCTCAATCATTTTTTGGTATCAAATATCCTTTTGGCAGCCTGGTGAGGCCTATGGGCCCCTTCTTAGACTGTTTTTAAAGGCATAAAATAAAATATATAAGATTACAGAAGAAATTATTATAAGGAAATCCAATTTTCATAATGTTTAATAAGATGTGGACCCCAGGGTAAAAACTCCTTATGTAAAGAGGTCAGATGACCTTAGACCTATTGACAATCCCAAAATATTTAAAAAAATAAGATAGAAGTTTCCAGAACTTTGGACAGCTCCTCAGTTATGGGTTTACAGGAAGACAAGGACAATAACTGGTCAGGCAGAAAAGGTTATAAAGGTATGCAAACTGCATTGTTTGAGGAAGTGCACAAACTAAGGAGATAAGACTCTATGTATATAGTGGCATGCTTGTTTCTAAATACTGACAATTATTTTAAGATTATTATTCTTTTTGCTAGAGAATGCCAAAAATAGCATTTAACAATAATAGTCTAACACATATATTTTCTCATTAACAGTTTAAAACTAAGATTATCAACCTTTTGGCTTAGTCACAGAAGCCACTGACCATACTCCAACATATAATGTAGGTTCTGTTCTTCTGTTCAAGAGAAGGTACAATTTGATAGGCAAGTCTTTCTGAAAACAAACAAAAAATTCAGTTAGTGGCAATACAAAAAATATTGACAAGGACCTATATTGAACAGGTGATTTGAGTTTGGGACCACCTAGCCTGTGTTAATATTAGATTTCCTTTTATATCCATCACTCAGTCATTGAATAAGCATTTTTCAAGTGCTTACTATGTATTAGGCACTTTGTTAAGTACTGAGGATACAAAGAAAGTTAAAAAAAAAATAAAACAGTGTCTGCCCTCAAAGAACTTATCAGCTCTATTGCTGTTCTCTCAGCTTTGTGCTTTGGTCTATGGGAAATGAAAATTTGAAACAATTGCTTTAACTACTTGAAGAATTGTGACAAAATTAATTGATTTAGGAATAATGTTTTAATACATATAATTTTGAACTCTGTAAATTTAATAAATGTTTGTATACTATATATGTACATATAGTATACACATATCTGCACACATATACTTACATAAATAAATAGAGGCAACATAATGGTATGACAGAAAAAGCAGGGGTCTCCATTTCTAAAAGATCTAGATGTAAATGTCCCATTTCTTAGACATAAAAGCAGCCTGAACCCTGTCATCACAAAATCTTTCAGTGTACCAGTCATCTCTCTGAAACTATTTACATAATAGATGAGAATTTGAATTGCTAGTCAAGCATACTCATTAATTGAACAGTTGCTATTCACTAAACATTGTGCCAAGTTCTAGGAATACAATAAAAGGTAAAAACATCTTCCTTGTTTTCAAGGAGTTCAAGAAGAGGATTATGTGAATAATGGGAAGAAAAGATATGAATAAAGGTGCATACAGTTTACATGGAAAGAAATAACAGAGGGGAAAGGACTAGCAGTATTGGGGCTGGGAGTGTTAGGTGGGCTGGGAAAGGCTTATTGAAGAAAGTGCAACTTGAGTTGAGTCTCAAAATAGGCCAGTGATACCAGCAGGTAAAGAGATAAGAAAGCACTTCAGGAATAAGGGACAGATAAAGAAAATACAGAATCTAGAAATGGAGTGTTGGAGTCAAGTTTCAGCAAGTAGGATCATGTAGCACAGTCATTTTTATGCCAGGCATGTCAAAACACAAATACCACTTTTACTGACAATCTTCCTTTTAATCCTAACGTTGACATCTCAGGGCCCTGAGCCTTTGGAATAGCAGCATAGACTAGACCATTAGACTTACTTCTAGCCTGTACATTATTATAAGAAACAACTCCTGTGGCGATGTAGCCTAGAAACTGTGACTGAAGATGCTCCAGTCATGTCTATTGATGATCCTGAAATGAAAGTTCTTGTCACAAATGTCCTTGACACCAAAGTCCTTGACACTGTGAAATTTTTTACCATCAAAAATTAATATCATTTTGCCAGTAGAAGTGACATCAAAGAAGAGGTATTATGATAAGCACTGTGGCTGCATCCTACATACCATGGGGCTGTTCCATTTGACTTGCATCTGAAACTTTCCCCATGTGCTGTCTTCACCTATTGGAAAAGGTACTGTCTAGCTTTTCTATTAATATTCATTGCACTTTGCACTGTTATCTTTGCACAAAGTCAGTACTTAATAAAACCTTCATTCATCATAGAGAATGTGAAGGGGAATAAGATGAAAGAAAACTGGAAAGTTTGGAAGGAAATAGCTTACTAAGGGATATAAATATCCAACATAATATAAAATATTTATCCTGGAGGTAATAGGGAACTGCTGGGTGTTTTTTTTTTTAATAGTGGTGTTGAAGAGCTGACAAGATCATACCTATATGTTATGAAGATCATCTTGGTAGCTGAGTGGGAGATGTATTGTAGTGGAGAGAGACTTAAGAAAGAGGGAAGTTATCCACAAGGCTATTGCAATTGTCCAAGTATGCCATAATGAAGATTTGAATCAGGGTGGTAGTAGTATGATTGAAGAGAAGGGGACATATAGGAGAGATGTGAAGATAGAAACAATGGCTTGACAACATTTTGGATATGTTGAGTGAATTTGAGTGAAGACTTGAAGATGACACTGATGTTGCAAGGTTGGGTGTTGCCCTTGATAAGAATAGAAGTTAGGGAAAGGGGGTGGATTCTGGAGGAAAGATATCAAATTCCATTTTAGACATGTTGAGTTTGAGATGCCTATGGGATATCCAGTTTGAGATATCCAAAATAAGGCTAAAGCTGAATATATACATTTGCAAATCATCTATAAAGAGATGCAAATTGAACTCATGGGAGCTAATAAGATTACTAAGAAAAATGGTGTAGAAGGAAAATAGAAGAGGATTCAGGACAGACCCTTGGAGAATAGCCAGAGTTTGTGGATATACTGTGAATGAAAGTCAAGCAAAACAAACAGGTAGGAAGAAAACCACAGTGAGCAGTGTTGTGAAAACCCAGAGACAAGAAAGTATCCTGAAGAGAATGATGGAGTTTTCAAATGCTTCTAAGCCAAGAAGGATCAGCATTGAGAACAGGTCATTATATTTGTCAAATAAGATATATCCTGCAATTTTGCTGAAATTATTTGCTTCAACTAGTTTTTTAGTTGATTTTCTAGGGCTCTATTAAGTATACCATCATATCATCTACAAAGAGTGAGAATTTTTTCCTCATTGCCTAGTTTTATTCTTTCAATTTCTTTTTCTTGTCATAGCTATAGCTAGCATTTCTAATACAATATTGAATAATGTGGTGATAATTGATGTCCTTGTTTTGCTCTTGATTTTATTGGAAAGGCTTCAGATTTATCCCCATTACAATAATGTTTGCCTTTGTTTTTTGATAGATTTTTCTTGTTATTGAGTCATTTTCAGTTGTATCTAACTCTTCTTAACCCCATTTTGGTTTTCTTGGCAAAGATGCTAAAGTGATTTGCCATTTCTTTCTCCAGCTCATTTTATAGATGAGGAAATTGAGGCAACCTGGATTAAATGACATGCCCTGGGTCACACAACTAGTAAATGTCTGAGGCCAGATTTGAATACTCCAGACCTAGCACTCTGTCCACTGTGCCACCTACCGGCCCCTTTTAGATAGATACTCCTCATCATTTGAAGAAAGGTTCCATTGACCCCTTTACTTTTAGTGTCTTTAATGGGAATAGGTATTGTATGTTTCCAAAGGCATTTTCTGTATCTATTGACATAGTCATATTTTTGTTGTTTCTGTTACTGATGTGGTCAATTACTCTTATAGTTTTCCCAATATTGAACCAACCCTGTATTCCTTGTAAAAGTCCCACCTGCTTATAGTGTATAATCTTTGTGATATATTACTATGATCTCCTTGCTAATATTTTATTTAAAACATTTGCATTAATATTAATTAGGGAAATTGGTCTATAATTTTCTTTCTGTTTTTACTCTTCCTGGTTTAGATATCAGCACCATATTTGTGTTGTAAAAGGAATTTGGTAGGATTCTTTCTTTGCCTATTTTTCCAAATTGTTTATATGGTATTGACCTTAATTGTTCTTTAAATATTTGGCAGAATTTACTTGTAACTCTATCTAATACTAGGAATTTCTTTCCTCTAGATCTCATTGATGACTTGTTCAATTTCTTTTCCTAAGGTAAAGTTATTTAAGTATTTGATTTCCTCTTCTATCAATCTAGGCAGTTTATATTTTTGCAAATATTTATCCTCTTCTCTTATATTGTCAGCTTTCCTGGCACATCACTGGACAAAATTATACCTAATAATAGCTTTAATTCCATCTTCATTGTTGGTGCATTCACCTTTTTCATTTTTAATACTGGTAATTTCATTTTTTTAATCAAATTAACCAATACTTTATGTGTTTTATTGTTTTTTCCCCATAATTTTAATTATCAGTTCAATTTTTATACTTTTATATAGTTCAATTTTTTTTACCCTCAATTTTATTAATTTCTCCTTTGATTTTCTGGATTTCAATTTTCTGTCAGTTGGATATTTTTTTTCTCTTTCTAGTTTTTTTTTTGGTTTGCATGCCCAATTTATTGGTCTACTCTTTTTCTGTTTTCTTGATGTATGCATTTAAAGTTATAAATATTCCCTTAAATGTTGCTTTGGTTGCATCCCACAAATTTTAGAATGTTGTCTCATTGTCATTCTCTTTAATTAAATTATTGTTTTTATGATTTATTCTTTGACTCACATGTTCTTTAAGACTAGATTATTTATTTATAATTACCTTTTAATCTATCCTTGCATGAACCTTTGTTAAATGTAATTTTTATGTGCCATGGTCTAAAAAGGGCACAATTAATATTTCTGTTTTTCTGCATTTGGTTATGGTTTTTAATGTCCATAGTCAATTTTTGTGAAGCTGACATGCAAAGCTGAGAACGAGATAGACTTCTTTATATTCCTATTCAGTTTTCTCCAGACGTCTTCAAATCTAACTTTTCTAATATTCTATTCATCTCCTTGACTTCTTTCTTATTTATTTAATGTTAAGATTTACTAGCTCTGAAAGGGGAAATTTGAGGTCCCACGGTAGTGTGGCTTTACAGTCTATTTCCTCCTATAATTCATTTAACTTTTCCTTTAAGAATTTGGATGCTATGCCATTATTTCATGTATGTTTAGTATTGATATTACTTCATTATCTAGGTTTCTTTTAGCAAGATGTAGTTTCCTTTCTTATCCATTAGAATTAGATTGGTTTTTCCTTTTACTTTGTCTGAGATCATGATTGCTATCCCTGCTTTTTTTTTCCATCACCTGAAACATAATAGATTCTTCTCCAGCCCATTATTTTAACTCTGTGTGTCACTCAGTTTCAAATGTATTTCTTGTAAGCAACATATTATTGTATTTTTGTTTCTAACCCATTGTGCTCACCATTTCTGTTTATTGGGTGATTCCATCCCATTAACAATCACAATTATGATAACTAACTGTTCATTTCTCTACATTCTCTTTTCTTCTGTTTTTCTCTTTTTCTCTCTCTTTCTATCCTGTCCTTCCACTAACATCTATTTTGCTACTGACCACTGCCTTCATTTATCTGCCCTCTCTTTTATCACTCTTCCTTTCTTTTCTCCCCTTCCTTTCCTACTCCCCTGTCTGGTAAGGCAGATTTCTATTACCAGTTGATTATGTATGTATGTATGTATGTCAGTAGGTAGGTAGGTAGGTAGGCAGGCAGATATGTAATGTATACATTTGTGTATTCTCTTTTTGAAGCAATTTAGGTGTCAGTGAGGTTGATGTGTTATCTACTCCACCCTCACCATTTTTCTTCTCCGGTATAAAAGCTTTTCATTGAGTGCCTTCTTTATGAGATAATTTTCCCCATTCTTCCTCTCCCTTTCCCCTTATTCTAGGAAATCCCTCCTTTTTGCCTACCCATTTTTAATGCTGTCCCAACATAATCACTGCCACTCCATCTTTCCATGCATAATTATTCTAATTGCCCTAAAAATGAAAAATTCTTAAAAGATATATATATCATCTTCACATATCAAAAGGTAAAAAATTTAAAATTATTGAATCCTTACCTAGGAAGGGCCCCTGAACCTTTAGAATTGCAATTTATACTGCTCCTCAGGGCCTTTCCTCCCTCAAGACTAAAAGTGGCACTGTACCTCAGGGTCCCTGATCCCTTGGGGCCAGAAGTAATACTTACCCTAAGAGCTTCTACACTGTCTTGACTGGAAGTATTCTTTCCCACAATTGAACTGTGACCCAAAAGTGGGTATTGGCAATGAAGTTTCCAAACAGTTGCCCTTCAAGGCTAATGCTCACTTTTGACCAAAACTGCTCCTCTCTGCCCTTGACCTATGATCTAGAAGTGGATATAGGCAATGGAGTTGCAAAATAGTGTCTGGTCCTATGTAGGTGCTAACACAGGGGTACCCTGTAATCTCTTCCTGACCAATTGGCAGGTCCCCTGCCCATCTCTAGCTTAAATGCTTTTGAAATTGCTGCTGCTTCTGTTATCACCACCTAGTCCCACCACTGGTGTGTCATCCACATGTATTTCAGGCACCCTCACAATTTTGTTTTTCACTATGGACCTCTTCTCTATATACTTTTGAAAAGTAAAATAATACCATAATGAAGAACAATGAGAAAAAGAGATAGCAGATGGGATGCAATGGGATGTAGCTTTACTTCTTCACCAAGAAAATTATAATAAAAAAGATAATGGACACAATATATTACATTGACATTGATTGTAATAATCTCATAAAAAAAATCAATAATTGCAAAACATTTGCCATAACAAAAAGGAAAAAAGTCTAGAAATGCCTTAGTCAATATGCACCTGACTTGCCGAGTGAAAAGTCTGTCAAAGACAACAATGGTTTATAATATAAACTCATTTTTAAAACATTATGAGGGTTTAGTATGAATAATTATCAAGAGCATGGAGGATAAAAACCAGCTTAAAGAAAATTTAGCAAGAGACTTAATTAAGAAAACTCATCCTGAGGTTATGCAAGTATAAACATGTAAGAAGAACGAACAAGGAAAATGCAAAATACCTATAAACCTTTTTTATTTAAAAACAAAACAAAACTATAATTTTGACCATCAAGAATAGTAGAGCCACCAAACTTTAGCTTTGTGATGTATGTTAACAACACAGTCCTGGATGTGTTTGTAGAGGTAAAATGGATTTAAATAGAATGAAACAAGGAAAACAGCTGTATTGGAATAAATGTACAATAATATATAATGCCATCTTAAACATCTCTAATATAGATCATGTCACCTAAGTTATAGGTTTTATCATGCTGCCTCTCTGCTCAAAAACTGAGTGATTTTCTCTTGCTTCTAGGATAAAACATAAACTCCTCTTCCTTCCACAACATCTTTCTAACCTACCATTCTGATATTAAAAAATTAATGACTAGCAGCCAATGTATAATCTAGTCAAACTCAACAACTAGCTGCACTCAAAACACATTATGTAATCTCCTGTTTTCATGCATTTGTATAAGCTGACACACATGCCTAGACCCTTTTACCTTTTCCAATGCTTAGGACATTTAACTTCATTCACAGGGCAATTCAGTAGTTTTTAACAGTCTGTAGTCTTTTCTGCCTTCTTCCATCAGTTATTAGTACTATTGCTCTTCTCAAATTACTTTGTACCTGTGGAAAATTGACTGCCCCACATCTATCTCTTTGATAAGATATGGTTGGCTATACTGTATCTTTGTATCCTCAGCACCAATAACTGTATTTTTGATCTTGAAGGTACTTAGTGAATGCTTATTTAATTCATGAATAAAATATTGGTTTTAAATGATAATATATGGCTTATTTTGTTAAGTGGTAATGTGGATGTTCTTATGACTCCCATATAGCTCTCATATAAATTATTCACACATAAGAAAATTCCCTCATATTTATTATCTCCATACTTCATACCTTTATGTTCTAGAACTCTGATATATATTAAGGAACTTTCATATTGGATCCAAGTCTGTCTTTTTACAACTTCTACCTGTTTGTCCTAGGTAGGCCATCTCAAGAGAAAGTAGCTTCTTATAGTTCAATTAAAAAAGATGTGTATCCTCAATTAGAATCAAGAGAGTTCATCCAGGACTGTTCAGAGGAAGAACAGTTGAATTATAGGACTTGGGGACTCTGTATTGCAGAATACTGAGGCTATTTGTGACATGAAATCAACAGTGGAGAATGTAATCTTCACAGTCCAATTTTCTGCTAAATTACAGTCCCTAGATACTTGTAAAACTTGATAGCCACTACTCGCTCCTGGTAATCACTACTTCACGTAATGGAATTGAGGGCATGTGATCCCCATAAAGGCAATTAAGAAAGCATTATTAAGATTTTCTAATCTGAAGTCAGACAGAGGCTTAGGATAGAGACAAACAGAGACATTTAATTTGATTAACAGAAAGCTGAGGTTAAAGTTCATATCTGGTGCCTATATATACTACTTAGCTGGCTGGTTGTTCTGTATTCCATTAGAGATTAGCTAGAGTGAATACAGAAGAAGACAACTAGGATAGAGAGAGGACTAAAGACCATCACAGAAGGGGAGAGGTTGAAGTAATCTCAAGATCTCTGGTTTTAGAAAGAGATAACATTATCAGTATGGTAGTTTTGTTTAAATATTTTTTCATAAAAGATGATCAAGTTCTTTTTTGCATAACTGCAGAGGTCAGATATAGGAACAATAAACAGAAGTTTCAAAGATGCAGGTTTCTGTTTGATATGAAAATAATTTTCCTAATAGCTATATCTGTCCATGAGAGAAAAGGACTTGCTACAGATGCAGTGGGTTCCTCTTTGCTGGAAATTTTAATGTAGAGGCTGTTTAATCTTTTTTTCCAACAATGCTGTATAATGGATTCCAACTATGAGACCCTGAGTTCCGGCTCTATTCAAATACTTCAACTGATCCTTCTATTCAATCAATAATAAATCAATCCACACGTTGGTAAGTGTCCACATCATGCCAAACACTGAACACTGTGAAAAGATGCTTCAATTCATCCATCCATCCACCTATCCATCTATCCATCCGTTGATCTACCTAGTCATTCATTGTCATTCATTTAACAAACATTCATTAAGTACCTATTTGTTTAGAACATCATGCTGCTAGGCGTTGTTGAGGTACAGTTTCAATAACAAAAAGATCGCTGTTTCTATGCCTTGAGTTCCTTCCTTTTCTGGATTACTTCTAGTTGATCATCAAACCTCTTCAAATGTGGAACCTAGAACTAGGCAGAAGGCCTAGTTTGTGTTTGCATCAGCTACTAGAGATGTGTAGAAAAATCAAAGATATGTTTCTAGTCAAAGATGTGACCAAATTTCTTATCATTTGAAAAAATATCTGGATTTCTACTGATATCAAATACAAAAGCAATCATTTGATAGGAGTTAGCACTTGAATAAAATGTTACTTCTCTGCTTTATGGTACATATTAAAGTGTATCATCACTTACATACTTTTATGTTCTTTTACTACTTGTTGTATTGCTGCCTATTCACTAAAAACAAATTCAAATTCTTCAAAGGAATTACATTTATTTTCCACTTTCCTTCAATTTATCTTGGAGCATTTTTCATGCAAACTATAGTCAATTTTGTTTTCTTTGTGCTTTTTCACCTCTAAATTTCTTCCTTGCTTTTCTTGATTTTGTTTGAAGAAAATGGTAATTACAATATCATTGGATTTGTCAGAAGAAGACCCACATATTGTGACTTACTCCATCCTGAATTTACTGCATAATTTTAGAAAGTATCAAAGTGCTTGGTAAACTCACTTCTGCTGGGATCTTCTCTTATTTTTATTTATTTTCACAAGACATAGACTCTTACAAAGCCAATCTTTTATTGACTTTGAAATGACTGAAATGCAAAAACGTCCATGCTCTTGAATACTTAACGGTGGGAGACAGAAATGAAAGAAATGTATTATAAAGAATTAAATCATGAAAGCCTCGAGGTAAGATTTTTCTTCTTTATATGATATATTCTAATAATTGTTATCAATTAATATCATATAGAATCAGATGTTCTTAATCTTTTCTGCATTATGGACAGCTTTTGCAGTCTGGTGAAATCTATAGACCCTTTCCGAGAATAATGTTTTTAAATGGATAAAATAAAATATATAAGATTACAAAGGAAATTAATTGTATTGAAATAAAGATATATTTTTTTTCCATCTAAATTCACAGACCACCTGAAATTTGTCCACACAGTCATTAGAGGTCTGTGGCCCCCAGACTAATACCCTAATTTACACAATTGTTATTTACACTTTCTGTGGTAGAACATTACACTTTTTACATCATTTCCACAAACAGTTATGATGCATTTTTGCGTAGTCGCTGGGGAAAAAAAAGTTTCCTTATTCTTTTTTTACAAATAAATTGCTAGCAGTTATGCACCAGAGTTTCCTTAAATCAGTAAGTGAAGCCATTCCCTGATTGATAAATGTTCAAATGATATGAACAGGCAATTTTCAGATGAAGAAACCAAAGCTATCTATAGGCAGATGCAGAAGTGATCTATATCACTTCTGATTAGAAAAATGCAAACTAAAACAACTCTGAGATAACATCACATACCTATCAGATTGTCTAATATGACAAAAAAATGAAAATGATAAATGTTGGAGAGGATGTGGGAAAATTGGGACAACTGATGCACTGTTAGTGGAGTTGTGAACTGATCCAACCACTTTGGAGAGCAATTTGGAACTATGCCAAAAGGGCAACCAAACTGTATCCTTTGATCCAGAAATACTACTACTAGGTCTGTATCCCAAGAGATCATAAAAGGGAGAAATGAGCTACATATGCAAAAATATTTATAGCAGCCCTTTTCATGGTAGCAAAATATTGGAAATTGAGGGGATCCCTATTGATTGGGGAATGGCTGAACAAGCTGTGGTATATGAATGTAATGGAATACTATTATGCAATAAGAAATGGTGAACAAGCAGATTTCAGAAAATCCTGGAAAGACTTGCATGAACTGATGCAAAGTGAAATAGGCAGAACCAGGAAAAGATTGTACACAGTATCAGCAGCATCAACTATGAATGACTTAGCTCTTCTCAGCAATACAATGACCCAAGACAAGTACAATGGACTCATGAAGCAAAATGCTATGCTCATCCAGATAAAAAACTGATTTACTCTGAATGCAGATCAGAGTATATTTTTTCTCATTTATTTTATTCTTTCTCATTTTTTCCCTTTGATCTGTTTCTTCTTTTACAACCATGACTAATATGGAAATGTTTTATGTGATGGCACAAGTATAAACTATATGAACCTACATACCATTTTTAGAAAAGGGGAGGGGAAGGAAGGAGAAAAATTTGGAACTCAAAATCTTGTAAAAATGAATGCTAAAATTTTTCTGGATATGTATCTGGAGAAAAAATAAAATACTATTAACATGAATAAGTGAAAGTGCTTTGTAAACTGCTGTGCACCATACAAAAATAAAATATTATTATGGATTCTCTAAGTCTTTATAGATCATCTACATGAGGTACTTTTGCTGGAAAAAAATCACGTTAAAGCCACCTCTCTGTTGTTAAGCTTTTCCAATCTCAGACTAGTCCTTGAGAAATAAAGATGATAGTCTGTCTATCTATCTATCTATCTATCTATCTAGATATATCTTGATAGAGGGGCCTTCTTACATTTCTTGCTGTATCTTGATAGATAACCTGTCATTTTTATTTTTTAAGCACTAGTCTGCTCCTTGATATCATGATAAATAGGTTTATCTTAGATAGATCAACAGAGAGATAGACAGACATCTTGCTGGGACAATACTTGAAGCTTTTCATGTTGATAGTAGCTAAGAGAGCTAGCAATCAAATGGCATAACTTTTGAGAATCCAACATCACCCTCACTCATTAAATGGAGGTTTTGATCTCACTGCCTGGGTTTTACTAGTAATTAGTATCTATGATAAGATTGTTATCTTATATTTGTATAGAGTTCCCTAAAATTTTTCAAGTACTTTCACAACACCCTTAATAAGAAAACTCACCGAACTTGGAGTCTAAATACCTTCATTCAGTGACTGATTCTGCCATTTACTAACTGTGTTACCTTGGGCAAATAAATTAACTTCTCAGAGACTTAGTATCTTCACCTGTAATAGAGAATTAATTTTGTTCATATTACTTAGCTCATAGAGTTTTGAGGCTTGAGTGCAATATCATGTAAAATAACTTAACCATATAACTTGTTAAGTAAATTCCATTAATTATTTACATTTTTAAATCCTTTTTGTCCAGTTTAATGACCTAATCAGTGCTTGGAGCTCCCTGGTGAGAAAACTACCTTTACTAATACAGAATAACAGTGGTTCTACAACTAATAGAGAGTTTCAATAATTAAGATGTGAGGTGATTGTTGATTTCTAATTTTGGGGGACAGTATTCTATTCCTTGTCTCTTTCATAAAGCTACAAGGTAAAATGTTAGTATTAAAAAGATAGGCCTATTTCCATATGAAATTTAGGATACATAAAAGGGACTACCTTTATAATTTCATGAAGGCAATCCAGCTTACTTTCCTCTTCCTGTTTAACTCATTGTCCATCTATATTGTCTGGGGTATAGATAGGTAGGTAAATAGATATGCAGATAGATAGATATATAGTTACATAGACAGACAGACAGACAGACAGACAGACAGACAGACAGATAGATAGATAGATAGATAGATAGATAGATAGACAGACAGACAGACAGACAGACAGACAGACAGATAGATAGATAGATAGATAGATAGATAGATAGATAGATAGATAGATAGATAGATAGACAGGTAATCAACATTAACTCTGCTACTCAGCAACTTAAGAGGAATGGTAGGTAAAAGTATGGATGGTGAAATATAGAGAAAGCAAGGAACAGGAGATAAGAATGAGAATGGCCAAAGCCTTGCAGAATACACAGAAGCCTCACATCTTTATATCATGAATGCTTATTTTGAGAAAAGAATTGATAAGTGCTAAATATAGCAAGCACCAAATAACATTGAGAAAATAGCATTCATACCAAAACTAAGTCAATTATTCTCAAAAAGTGAGAGAGAAAATAATCAAACACTTGTCAATAGACAACTATTTAAAAACCTAAACCTAGGGAGATTAAGTAAAGAAAGTGAACTATAGTCCAATATTATTAGTCGATATTGATTCAAAAATTTAAATAAAACCTTAGCAAAATTACTACAGAAATATATTCCCAAAATATCACTATAACCGTGTTAGATTTATACCAGGCAAGAAAGCATGCTTCAGCATTAAGAAAAGTTTAATTAGAGATGGAGCCAAGATGGAAGGCTAAAAGCAGTGATTTGATTGAGCTCTCCCCCAAACCCTTCCAAATACCTGCAAAAATGGTTCTAAACAAATTCTAAAGCAGCAGAACCCACAAAAAAGACAGAGGGAAGCAAATTTCCAGACAAAGACAGCCTAGATGGTTGATCAGGAAAGGTATATTGCACTGAGTAGGGAGAGGAACACAGTTTGGCATGGGTGCCTAGGCGAAACAGGCCAGAACTTCCAGCCCACAGACTGAGGGGGACTGGACTGGCTGATCAGAGGGTGATTGCAAGGATCTCTTTGCTGGTATAAGATTTTCTTGCTTTTCATGTGCTTGGATCTGGGTCACAGTTCTGAGTGGCAGTCCTGGGCAAGGAGGAGTGCTGACATCATTGAGCTTGTAGTGGTGGTGAGGAAAAAATCTTCCTCACAATTTCAAGGCAGAAAAGAGTGCTTGTGGTCACTCATAGACCAGAGCACAGGCCAGGAAAGGAGTAAACACCTCACTCCTTATCATGCCACCTCGGAAGAACTGAACATTTTCAGGCCCCTAGAAGTATCTCTGAAAACAGCTGCACAAAATCCCCAAAGCTTGAGACAGTACATTCTCCATACTGGAAGCAGACCTCTACCGTAATAAAGAATGTATAACTCAAGTAATTGGCTGGGATCATGAGCAAGCAGCACAAAAAGAGTCAAGACTTACTTTGGTGACAAAGAAGATCAAAACATACAACCAGAAGACAATAAAGTGAAAGCTCCTACATCCAAAGCCTCCAAGAAAAATATGAATCAGTCCCAGGCCATGGAAGAGCTCAAAAAGGATTTTGAGAAGCAAGTAAGAGAAGTAGAGGAAAAATTGGGAAGAGAAATGAGAGTGATGCAAAAAAATCACGAAAGACAAGTTAACAGCTTGCTAAAGGAGACCCCCAAAACAAATATGAAGAAAATAGCACCTTAAAAATAGCCTAATGCAAATGTCAAAAGAGGTCCTAAAACCCAAGGAGGAGAAGAATGCTTTCAAAAGTAGAACTGGCCAAATGGAAAAAGAAGTCCAAAAGCTTACTGAAGAAAATACTTCCTTAAAAATTAGAATGGAGCAATTGGAAGCTAGGGACTTTATGAGAAATCAAGACACTGTAAAACAAAACCAAAAGAATAAAAAAATAAAAAACAATGTGAAATATCTCATTGGAAAAGCAACTGACCTGGAAAATAGATCCAGAAGAGAAGAGATAATTTAAAAATTATTGGACTATCTGAAAGCCACACAGCCTTTCAAGAAATTATCAAGGAAAACTGCCCTGATATTTTAGAACCAGAGGGCAAAATAAAAATGGAAAGAATCCACCGATCACCTCCTGAAAGAGATCCCCAAAGGAAAATGCCTAAGAATATTGTAGCCAAATTCTAGAGTTCCCAAGTCAAGGAGAAAATATTGCAAGCAGCCAGAAAGAAACAATTCAAGTATTGTGGAAACACAATCAGGATAACACAAGATTTAGCATGTTCTACATTAAATAACTAGAGGGCTTGGAATATGATATTCCAGAGGGCAAAGAAGATAGGATTATAACCAAGAATCACCTACCCAGCAAAACTGAGTATAATCCTTCAGGGGGAAAAAAAAATTGACATTCAGTGAAATAGAGGACTTTCAAGCATTCTTGATGAAATGACCAGAGGTGAATAGAAAATTTGACTTTCAAATACAAGACTTAAGAGAAACAGGAAAGAGAAATCATAAGAGGCTTATTAAGGTCAAACTGTTTACATTCCTGCATGGAAAGGTGTTATTTGTAATACATGAGACCTTTGTCACTATTAGGATAGTTGGAGGGAAAAAATTATATGTATGTAGATAGATAGATAGATAGATAGATAGATAGATAGATAGATAGATAGATAGATAGAGGGCACAGGTTGAGTTGAAGATGAAGGGGTGATATCTGGAGAACAAAATTAAGGGGTGAGAGAGGATTATACTGGGAGAAGGAGAAAGGGCGAAGTAGAGTAGGGTAAATTATTTCACACAAAACAGACAAGGAAAGGTTTTTATAGTGAAGGCGAAATGGGGGAAGGTGAGAGGGAATGAGTGAATCTTATTCTCTTTGGATTTGGTTTAAGGAGGGAATAACATACACACCAAATTGGGTATGGAAATCTATCTTTCCCTATAAGAAAATAGAGGGGGAAGGAGACAAGAGAGCAGGGGGATGAAACAGAGGAGGGCAGATTGAGGGATGTAGTAATCAAAAGAAAATACTTCTGAGAATGGACAGGTTCAAAAGACAGAATAGAATAAATGGGGGGCAGAATAGGATTCAGGGAAATATACTTAGTGTTTTGCAACATGACTACTATGGAAGTATTTTGCATAACTACACATGTATAACCTGTATTGAGTTGCTTGCCTTCTCAATGAGGGTGGGTGAGGAGGGAGGAAGGGAGAAAATTTGGAACTCTAAATAAAAGTAAAAAAAAATTGTTTTCACATGCAACTGAGAAATAAGATATGCAGGAAATGGGGTATAGAAATCTATTCTGCCCTACAAGAAAATTGAAGGGGAAGGTGATAAGAGAAAGGGGGAGAAGAAGGAAGGGCAGATTATGAGAAGGGGAGTTCAGAATGCATGCCATCTTGGGATGGGCAGAGGGACAAGATGGGGGGCAGAATTCAAAACTCAAAATCTTGTGGAAGTGAATGTTGAAAACTAAAAATAAATAAATATTTAAATTTTAAAAAGTTAAATTAGTTTTTTAACCACAAAAGTGTCCAAAACCACATGATTTCATTATTAGGTAAATAAAAAGCCTTTAAGAAACAATATTTACCTATTTATAGCAAATACAAATAAACTAGGAATAATTTTTAACAGAAAACAAAATATATCTAAAATGAGAAAAAAAATTTTTTTAGCTAAAGATATGGTTTATTAGAGCATCCATCATATTGGGCAGACTCTTAAGGAGTCTGAATGTCAGTGAGCTATTGGCTAGATTATAAGAATCTGAGCAATGGCTAGATTATAAGAATCTAAGCATCTTAATGGAGACAAGATGGACCTTATGTACAGAAAGACTGTAGGAGGGATCTAGGAATGGCCAAGTAGTTTGGGGTGACTGAAGGAGGAGTCTAAGGAAGATCTGGATGGAAGTGGCCAGCAAGCTGGGGTGAACACAACACTTAGGACCTGGACTTAGTGGCCAAGGCCAATGGAACCTAGCTAGAATTAAGGGTGGGAAGTGGCCTGGGGCCATAGGGAGGTAAAACAATGGAGGGAAGATTGGGGGTAGCCACAATGAGAGGCCAGTTGATGGGATTACAGCCTCAGGCTAACGCCAGAGATTTGACCAAGTAGGAAAATCCAGGGTTTTTCTTTTCTGGGGTCCAGATCCCAATCACATCAATCCCCTTCAAACAAATGGGACCCAAATTCTTTTGGTATAAGGGGCAAAGGTCTCAGCTTCTGAAATTTCTTCCTGCTGTCAAGGGGCATAAAGCTGTCTTTTTGGGGTCCCAAAAAGGAAGTTGACTGGAACCAAGCACAGGCTGCATCCAGGGAGCCATGTGGGTTGGCTGGTACTCACTGTTTGCTACCAACTGTAGGTGAATGGCCTGTAATCTGGAAGACACAAATCTGACAGAAAAGACTGCAGGGCCCAGATATAAAGCAGGGACTAGATTTAGGGCCAAACTTTGAGGACAAAACATCCTTAGCTCTGTTGGGATTCTGATAATTCAGTTTTCCAACCATGTAGTATCAAATCCACCTAATAGCCAGATTCAGGAATTGCCAGGTGGGTAACATTTCTTTTCAAAGGAACATAATGGGGAAACTGAGCCAGGAGGATCCCATCTTAGACTGAGGCTAAAATTGTCCTCTCAGCTTTTCCCAATGCTGGCTTCCCACCAGTATCACATTCTCTGAGTAGCTTGTGGCATTTCTCTCAGATGGTGGATTATTGATTATTGATAATAAATCAAGAAAATCCTATGAGCTTTTGCCTCAAACGGCAAGTTTCACTAATCATAGTTCAGGACAAACCTTTTCCAGGATTTACATTTCAAATATACATTTTTTCCTGGTGCAAAAAGTCCATCATAAAGAGATTTCTATACACTTGCAAATTCTCAGCAAGCCATAACCCAAATAAGATGCTTTGGCAAGTTTACACATTAAAACAATAACCAACAATAGCCCAATTATTTTAGCAGTAAACAAATTATGAAAAGTTGCTTGACATAATTGATACAAAAAGTTCACCAATTTGAAATTTGAAACAAACCCATTACCAATCTGTTGACTTCAGTTTTGTTAAATGTGTTTCCAAATTACTTTTACCCAGAGAATCAACATCTCCTCATTAACAGTTAAAACTACAACTTTAAGAAAAGAATGCTTACCCAAGTTCAGAGGCTAGTTTCTTTGCCTTGAGTAGGATGTGATGAACCTAGGTGATGCTTCCAGGCAAAGGTTGCCCCAGGGTCCAAGGCCATTGCCAGGGGGGCCCATGCTGCAGCTGATGCCACTCCCCCCTTCTTCCTTTCTCAGGTGGGGAAGGGAGAAATGAAAGGTGAGGGGTAAAGGGTAAACTCTCTTCTTCTACCGAGAACATATTTGCAAAAAGAAAATACTGGAAATACTTCCCCAAAAAGGATTTCTCTTTTTCTACTGCCTTTTTTACATAGCTCTAAAAATGGAAGTGATGACAGTAAAACAAGAGAAACAAATTACAGGCATAGATATTGGAAAAGGGGAGACAGTACTATCTATATTTGCTAATTACATCATACTTTACCTAGAAAAACCCAGAGAATAAACAGAGAAATTGAGAAAATAGCTTCATTAAAGTATCAGAATGCAAAAAAATCACACAAAAATCAACAATATTTCTACATCTCATAGAATCTAGCAGAAGATAATAAGGATAGTCATAATCAAAATAGGCACAAAATGTACCAAATATCTAAGAATCCATGAAGCCATATTTAGAGTTAATATAGATATGATTATAAGGCATTTTCTAAAGAAATTAGAAACTTAAAAAATTTTAGGTGTATTCAGTGGCTGTGGTTGAGCTGTCCAAATATAGTAAAAAGGTAATGCTATCTGAATTAATTTAGTTGATTCATATCAACTAAATTAGGAGAAAAAAATTCATTTGGAGGAAGAAAACATTTGGAATTTTAGGGGGGAAAATGATTGTAAATATGAATAATATTATATGATAAAAATAGGAAAAATCCTTATTAGAACTCAGACTATACTATAAAGCAGTAATCATCAAAAATAATTGGTATTGCATTTATTTATTGAGCAGCCACTGCTATATATGTAAGCATTGTGCTGGTGACTGAGAGGAGAGAGAGAGAGAGGGAGAGAGAGAGAGAGAGAGAGAGAGAGAGAGAGAGAGAGAGAGAGAGAGAGCAGTCCCTACCATCAAGAAGTTGAATTCTATCAGGAAAGATACCATGTCAATTCAACTCAGCAAAAATTTATTAAGTCTAATTATGTGCCAGACACAGTACTAAGTGCTAAGGATAGAAAGGCAAATTGGACTCTCTTTCTCTCTCTACCCCTCTCCCCATTTCTTTGACCCTCTCTCTCCACCCCTGCCTCTCTTGCTGTCAAGAAATTCACAGTCTTCACAGTCTGGAAATGAGGGATGGCTCATCTGGTCCTTCCTCAAAATGAAGGTTCTAGGAAGTACTCACCAGTGGAAGAAGGGGACTACAGGGGAAGAGGGAAGAGGCAGATGAGGGATGGTGACAGAGTCTGGAGACTAAGGGATAATTAGTTTGAGCCTTTCCTCAAGATAAAGCTTCCAGGAAGAATTTGCCAAATGAGAAAGGTCCCACGGGGCAGAGGATGAAGCACCTGAAGGACAGTGAATGTTTCCAGTCTAGAAAATGATTTTGTCGGATATAGTGTAGACATGATGAAGCCATGAACTAGGGTGGTGCCTATATGAATTGAGAGAAGGATAGGGACATAAAAGATGTGGGAGTAGAACTAAGACTAAATAAAGCAATATAAACAAATTTTGGTGAACTAATTAGGTAAGGAAAAATTCAAAAAGCAATCAAATTTGATAACCCAGCATTTGGTAAACTCTAAAACATAAGTTAACTTGTGAAAGAAATCTATATTGACATCTGAGAAAATGGGAAAGCAAAAAGTTTCCTCCAAGTCTTCCCCTACTCCAGTCCATCCTCCTCTCAGCTACCAAAGTGATCTTAATCAATTTCACATCTAATCATGCTTTGCCCTTGCTAAATAAACTCTAGTGTCTTTCTATTCCCAAAAGGAACAGACAAAATTCTCTGGTACTTTACCCTTTCTTACCTTTTCTTATCTTGCTAGTCTTCTTATACTTTGTTCGTATTCAGTCATGTCCAACTCTTCATGACCCCATTTTGGGGTTTTCTTGGCAAAGATACTGAAGTAGTTTGCCATTTCCTCCTCCAGCTCATTTTACAGATGAGGAATCGAGGCAAACAGGGTTAAGTGACTTGCCCAGAGTCACATAGCTAGTGAGTGTCTGAAGCCTTATTTGAACTCAGGTCTTCCTGACTGCAGGTCTGGCGTTCTATCCACTGCACCACCTTGCTGCCCTTCTTACTCTTTACTCTCTCTCAAGTACTCTCTGATACAATAATACTGGCTTTTCTGTTTCTCACACAGTTCCACAAAGAATTTCTTCCATTCTCACCCCACCTCTCTTTTTTCCACCCAGTGGGGAAATGCTTATTAATGAAGATAACTAAAAACAAAAGGCATCTCAAATCTCTTCTTCCTCAGGAGGCCTTCCCTCTGAGATTATTTTTTATCTATTCTATATATTTCTAGTATGTACATAGTTGTTTGCATGTTGTCTGCCCCCCTCCCCAACAAAAATGTGTCCACTTTAAGGGTGAGCACTGTATTTTTACCTTTCTTTTCCATTTCTAGGGCTTAGTATGTTGCCTGGCATGTAGTAAGCATTTAATAAATGCTTGTTGACTGACAAACATTAATGAATTACTTTTCAACTGGTGATGTGACAGCCACATTCCTCATACCACTTGGCACTGCCAAGCTAGTGGCCCACACTCTGAAATGTTGTAACATAGAGAGTCATGAGCTTGTTTGGATCACAGTGCATCCTAAGAACCAGCTCAAATCTCTAGTCACTCTTGTCAAAACATAGGATAAGAATTTGAAGGACTGGCCCTTGACTAAAAGATATATGTAATTCAATTTTGCAAAAATGTGTTTTTAAAAATAGATCTTCCCTTCTAGATTTATACCAACTGCTTAGTTTTCAAAAGCCCTTTCCTTCTGTGCCTGTGACATTGTGTTGAAGCAGCTGGCATCAGTAAGCAGCATGACCCTGAAGATAAGTGCCTGGTGAGGTTTTTTTTTTAACGTAAATTCAAATACTTTAAGTATGTGCTATATCTATTCTAGGCTCTAGGCCATGGATCACTAAATACTTAAAGTATTTTGCTCTAGGTAAAACAGTCTTGTGAGGGCCTTCTTTCCAGGGTCATATTGCTCACAGATGTCAGATGCATCATCCTGCCCTCACAGGTATTGTGCAGCAGGATATACAGACCGATGACTCCAAAGCAAATTATTCCTTCCAGCTGACTCAACTAACTCTCACCTTTAGATCTGCCCAGCCAAAAAAAACCCAACTCTTTTAAGTGACACATGAACCCCCACCCCACCCCCAAAATATCATTATAATGGACAGGCATTTGTTAGCATGCTTCCTCTGTTGCTATTTTGAGCCTATTGTTAAGATGTTTCAAAAAGTGCCTTGGACAGATGATGCAAAGACAGAATTTTTTGCTTCCTCATAAATCAAATACCTGTGTTTCATATTGGAGTCTCTTTTCTGATCTCAAACCCTATAGTTAGAGCAAAATTCTAAAGATGCTCACATGTGGCTGCACACCAACCTTGTAATACAATTCTATTTGTTTTCTTCCCTTCTTCCAGTTCTTTGGCTGCAGAGCATGGGAAGTAAATCCAATTTAGTACTGCTGAACGAGACACTCGTATTTTCACATATTGTATTTCTCTAAAACCACACATCACTATAAATTTCATTTTCTTTCCACAAAATCTAAAAATACGTATCCCCCCCAACACACACACACACACACACACACACACACACACACACACACACGCATACTATTGCATCTTGAGGCTGGGGTAGTTGGCAGGGAAACATGAATTTGGGGACACAAAAAGAAAGAAGGATAAAAAGAGAGAAGGGAAAAATAACTGGTTCATAACAAGTTCACACATATACAAGGGCATATCTGTTCATGCTGTTCAGGTTTCTTAACACTAAATTTTTCACCTGTCACTAGAAAATATGTAGTTGCACAAATGAACTACAATTCTAATTTGCTGCTGTTGTCAATATAAATCCAGGCATTTTCTAGCCTTTCTAGTAAGTCATTTTAGTTTGTTTTTTAGCCAATTTGGAATTCAAGATTTTGCTTTTATTTAAAAAATAATATATTAAGGCATCAAAGCAGAAGGTATCAAGTGTCTCCATTGGAAGAAGCCTGTGGTTGAAAATGTTAAAAATAGGTTGCTGGGAATGCCAAAGCTTGGATTGTGATGAAGAGACCAATGAATAACAGGCCACTCCAGGTGCCATATCTAGTGCCATGAAAAGATTTCAGGTCCATTCAATGAAATCCATTCAAATAATACTTTTTAGATGCTTATGTGTAAGGCACTATGCTAGGCATTTGATATAGCAAACCAAATGAAACAATGATAGTGCTTACCCTCAAGGACTTTACAAGGATCTTTATCAAGAGACACACTAAGTTAATGATTAAGCATATACTTGATTACTTGAGGTGGATGAGAGCATGAATACCTAGAGGGAAAGCATGAATATATTTCACTTGTCATAGCAGATTGCACAGAATTTTTCTTCAAAGCAACTTTAAAATGTTGAAGGGTTTAGGAAATCCCACATCCACACAATTTGGGTTATATTACAAAAGTGATTATGGTTTGTGACTTTGGAACCTAGAGCAAATTATGACAAAGAAATAATGTTTTAAATAGGATTATCTTCCCAGGCTAGCCCACAAAATCCAATTGAGTCAACAATGCAGCCAAAATAATACAAATAGTAGCCCTGATAGCTTCCATGATGCCTGGAGTCCTCTGAGTCCTAAGGTCCTGAACTCTTCAGGGAATATTGGGTATGTATTAGAAATCAAGCACAAAGAGCATGGCAGCCTAAGAAGAAGCAAATACTAAATCATAAGATATTAGGGAGGATATAGCTGTCAGCAATGGGAAGGAAAGACTCAGTACCAGAAGTGGAACAAGGTTTCAAGAAGAGCTTAAGAAGACAAGACATTGATGACAAAGGAGGAGAATTGTGTTGGTGGTAAGGAGATAGATCTGGTGCTGGGGAGAGGTTCAACTATCAATGGGCACAGGAGCCATTTATTCATAAGAGTTGCTTAGAATTTTCGTATTCCTAGGTTAAGGAATAACCTCTATATACAGGAGAAGCTAGTTGGTGTCAGTCAGGAGGACCTGAGTTTAAACCTGGCTTTAGATATTGTCATTTAACCCTGTTTGTCATGGGCAAATGAGCCATTTGTTTGTGAGAGTTGTTCAAAATTTTAGTGCTCCTAAGTTATGGACTGCCTGTATATACTATTCCATTCAATTCAAATTGATCAGTCATCATTTAGTACTTATTATGTGCAAGTCATTGTACTAGGGATTGTGGGGGATACAAATAAGAGTAAAATATGGTCTATGCCATCAAGAAGCCATATGTTCATTATAGGAAAAATAATTACACAAATAAAAAACTTAGGATATAATGATTAATAGAAACAAGGCTACAGAAGAAGCAGAGTACATACCTAGTTGATAATGGTGAGAGATGAGGGAAAATTTCACACAGGAGGAGGTAACACTGGGAACAGGCCCTTGAAGGATGGAGATAATTTTTACTACAAGGGGGAAAGGAATGAACGGAGCATTACAGGGGAAGGGAACAGCAGAGGTAGAAAACAGTGAGTTTGGCAAACAATGAGTAATCCAGTTTATCTGGAACTAGAGTACTTCTTGGAGAATAGAGGGGAATAAAGCTAGAAATATAGGTTGGCAATATGTCATTGAAGGCCTTGAATACGAAACTGAGGAGTTTAGATTTTCTTCTGGTGGTGGTAGGGTAAAGCAATTATATGAGCAAAGCAAAATTTACATAAGGCATACTATTCTGAAAACCATATTGTGTGAGGGACTTTGGAGGACTTCCAGGTGATCAGTCTGTTAAGAAGCAGCTGTAAGTGGAATTTGGGAGCTTTTTTTTTTCAAATTAGAAGGGCTGTTGGGTGGAGAGAGATTTGACTTATCCTATGCATTTTCAAAAAACACAACTCAATATTATTGCTAATAATTATAATTAATAACACTAATGATGCTAATAATAATAATAGCATTTTAATGTTTTCAAATATAGTTAATCTCATTTAAATCTTAGGTGAAATGAGATAGCTTAGACCTATGGGTGAAAGTTTCTGGGAAACAAATTTCAGGAAGAAATTTAGAACAAGACTGCATGTCCAATAATGGAATTATTTATCTTCTGAAGTAGTGAGTTTCCTGTCATTAAAATTATTTAGGATCTATGTGTCTACCTGATACAGCATAATAGAGGACACTGCTACATAAGGTAGGAGGTGGAATTCAATGATACCCAAGATCTCTTTCACTTCTAAGACTATGATTCTCTGATTCAAACACACCAATAAAAATACATGGGAAATCTAATGTGACTCTCATAACTTGAACCCAAATAATCAAAGAGATTGCAAGAACACATCTTTAATTTAGTGACTGTATCCTTAGTTATCAGTCTGATAAACAGCACTGTTTAACTTCAAGGGCAAAGAAACAAAAGCATAAAAGATTCCTTCTTTGTTTTAGTTTATATTGGAGATTAGGATGATGACCAGTGCTGGGTATTGTTGGGCATCAGCTGTAGGGTGTGTCTTATGTTTCTCAAGTGTGGCCATAATGTAGTTATTTTTTAAAAGTCAGAAATAACTGTTGTTCCCTTGAAAATGACAACTTTTGGGGCAGCTAGGTGGCACAGCAAATAGAGCTTCAGCCTTGGAGTCAGGAGGACCTGAGTTTAAATCCAGTCTCAGACACTTGTCACTGTGTGACTCTGGGCAAGTCACTTAACCCCAATTGCCTCACCAAAAAAAAGGTAAAAAAAAAAGAAAATGACAACTTTGGAATCTGTAACACTTATTTCAATGCTGCTGCTTCTCTTTAAACATTTCCACAGATTTATTCTCTAGGGTAGCCTTATGGATCAGTTTACAAGTCATGGTAGAAAAGCAGCTTTGACTATTTATTGTCAATCTTTACACAAACCAGCTTGTAGTTTAGCATTCAAGGGTGCCCAGTTCTATTAGTGCAGGCTGTCACCGGAAATGGCAATGGTCCTTGGTTTTCATAATCCCATTCTGAAAGTGTATCTTTTTCTTTTTATTAAAAAGATTATTATGAAGAATGATGAGGAGACTATATTTTTATTTGCTTTGAATTACCTGACTATTTGAGATTCTCATTTGCTGGTAGGCTCTAAAATGGTTGGGTCTACAAATATTTTTCTTATCCTTATAGAGGAAAATTGGATTAATATCTTCCCCACCAAATGCTGTGCTAACCATACAAGATTGGTCATGGTTAACTTAGAATTGGTGTGACCCAGATGGAACTACTGTATTGCTCTCTCAGAAGTTTTTGGAGGCACAATTCTTAAATAAAGCTTTGATCAAAAAAAAAGGACAGCAGTGGGAAACAGCAGAAGAAACTTGCCTGGGTTTTTCTTAGGGAAAACTTAGACAAGTAGAAGGCCTGTGTTGTTGCTACTGCTGTTTCCTCTCAGAACATAGATTTTCATGAAATTGCCTAAAATATCACAATTTTACAGAAAACAAACACAACCATTTTCTTTTATAATTCAATTTTAGCTCTAGTGATGAAAAGGAACATTAGAAACCAGAAGAAACGAATGGAAGTTGCGAAGAAGTAAATATAGACTTGATAATCAAAGAAAAAATTTTATAACTTTCTAAGAAGAAGAGCTATCCCAAAGCTGAATGGATAGCCCTGGGAAGTATTATGTTCTTCCTCATTAGACACATTCAAATAAAAGTAATTTGTCAGGTTATTGTAAAGAGAGCTTGTTTATTCAAGTATGGCTGACGACTTAGATGGTTTATGAGGTCCCTTTCAACTATGAAATTCTTTGACTGAATCTTGCTTTGAAGACAAAAGTTTCAAGGCACAAGATACAAGTCTGACAATTTCACTGGCATTGTCATGTACCTTTGGTGGCTCCCTATTTCTTTTTATGATAAAATGGAAACTGTTCAGTCACGTATTTAAGGCATTTGACAATCTGGTTCTAATTTACCTTTTTAGCCTCATTACACATTTCTTCTTCCGATGCCTGCTAAATGTCTTCATCTCCACAATGAATCTTCCCACCTTCCATCCCTCTGTGTTCTCCTCATCCATAACTCATACTCTGGCCTCATATCTTTCAATTATTGCCCTTGACCTCTTGTTCTTCCCCTAGTCATTCTCTGCTAATGCTCAATTCTCTCACCTTCAAGATGAATGAAATCTTTTCTTACCTCCACCCTGCCCCACTGCTAAATGTTACTGAATGCATTCATACAACTGTGTGGATTGGGTCCACTAAATTCAATCCAATCTCAACTTCTCTCTCACTACTTAAATGGCAAACATTTTATTAATGCCTAATTGACTCAACTATCTTTCAATAGATAGGTCGTCTCATACCTTACTGAGAAAATTAAGGCTAGTTTTTAGGAGTTCCATTATCATTCCTGCTCTAAACTTTAAAACACTCTATCTTCTCCCATTCTTTCCTCCCTTAATTCAGTATCAGAGAAAGAGGTGACCTTTTTTTTTTAAGATTAATCTTGTCCTCTTAATTCTATACCCTCTGACTTCTCCATGATTATCATCCCCTCACTGTCATCCTTAATCTTTTCCTTTATACTGGCACCTTTCACCCTACAAAGTTATACAGTCTTCCTTATCCTTAAAAACTTTTAATTTACCCTGCAATCCCCTCAAACTCCTATCCTCCTTTTCAATGCCAAAATTCTTGAAATAGTTGTCTACTCTTACTGCATTGATCCAGTTCCTCATTACCTACTCACTCACTTTTCAACACTTTGAAATCATGATTCTATGCACATTCTTCTATTGAAACTATTTCCAGTCCAATAGCTTTTTTTCTAAATCCTTATTCATCCTTATCATGCTTCAATTAATCTCTTCCCTTCTGAAATTTGTTTGTTTACTTGGCTTACATGGTAATGTTTTCTTGATTCTCATTTTACTTGCCTCACTACTTATCTGTCTCACCTTCAGTTTCCTTTATGGTTCATTTTATAACTCCTGCTCCTTTCACCATGGGGGTTCCTTAAGACTGAACTGGGATCTCTTTTCTCCTTATTCAGTGTCTCCCTTGGTGATTTCACCAGCTTTCCTGAATTTATGTCCATGAGGATGATTCCCAAATCTAAATTTACTTATCTCTGTCTTGTTCTATTCTATCTCATCTTATCTCACCTTTCCATCTATCTATTTTTAATCTCTCACCTGAGCTCTAGTCCTTTATCACTCACTCCTTGCTGGACATCTTGACCAGGATCAGCATTTCAAATTCTATAAGACCTAAACAGAACATAAACATTTACCTCTAAACCTCTTTCCCAAATATCCCAATTTATGTTAAGGGAACTACTGTCCTCCTGGTCACTCAGGTTTATAGCTTTGGAGTCTCTTCTTCTACCTACTCCTGTGTTTGATCACTTCCCAAGTCTCTTTAATTTCTGCTTTTATAATAGTTCTTTGTTTGGGGAACTAGGGGTAGATGTAGATAACGATTTGTTAATCCAGTTATTCCTTTTCCATTTTCTCTTCAATAGACAGGACATAGTTCCTTAACCAACTTGGTACTTCTTTCTTTAGCCATTAGGGTTTTTCTGTTTATATATTATATTATATATTATATATATATATATTATATATATTATATATTCTGAATATAATGATATAACATTGCAATTATCTTTACCTTCCACTTATAATTGCTTATTTCTCTATGAATGTGTTTCTCTTGTGCTCCTGCTAACTTATGCTAATATTTGCTCATAATTATTTTGCTAATGAGTCATAATGCCCCTTTGACCCTTACCCTACACATCTATTAAATCGATTGTTATTTTTTCTTCAGTATGTCTTCCATATTCCTACTATAGTGGCCAAATTAGTACATTTCTGAATTATAGTATAAACCTACTTAATCTCCTTTATTATTCCTTCTTTGCTTATATAGACTTAATCATTGTTATATTACTTTCAGAATTACCTGTAATGTAATGGGAATTGAAGTACCACTCCCACCTGCATAGTATGTTCCAACAAGAGACTTTAGAAATTATCTAGTCCAACCCTTAATTTTATATAAAAGGTCACTGAGATGGAGAAATGCTAAATGGCTTTTCAAAGGTCACAGAACTAGCTAGAAGTTCCCACATTGGTAAGCTCTCTGTAACTGAAAACTAGGAGAAGAGCCCAGGAGATTAGAAAATTTTTTTTCCTAAAGTGAAAAGCTGGAAAGACATAATGGAAAAATCAAAGTTATCAGTAATATTATTACAAGAAAAGACTGAAAGTTATCTCATATATAAAAGAACTGGAAGAAACTAAAAAGAAATCTTAAAAACATGCATTAGTTTCTCTTTAGTGGTTTGGCAGCTTTACAGAAGTAAAAGATCTTTTTTTTGAGGAGTAGTATTTCAAAATGAAATTAATATATGTAGATGTATAGGAGGTCTCATATTATTCTCATATTACTCAGATGGAACCAGTACATTAAATAAAATTTCAATACTGTATTACTGAATTACAGTGAATTTTTATCAATGAACTACAAATTCAGCTTAAAAATTTATGAAGTTTTTCCCAAATTTCTTTTCACTAACATAGCTTTAGATAAAATATAATAGATGCTAAAATTTGCAGGTAAGATATTCTTAATTTGCCAATCTTAATATCCATCTGTCCTGTACTTAGAGTATGTTTCTGTGATAGGACTCTGAATACAAAGACTAAACTAAAAGTTATACAAATACCATTGTTGTTGTTGTTGTTGTTGTTGTTGTTTCTCCTTGGTTCTTCAAGAAGACCATGACATCAGGAAGGTGATGCAATGACTTGCAAGTGAATTACATTTAAGTGATGAATGTCATCAGCCTCATTTTCTCCTCCTGAGCCATCTGGGTCCAGCAGCAAGATATGGATCAGGATGACTGGAGACAGACCCAGATGCAGGTTTCAGTTTCACTGAGGGAGGTAATGCCCTTTCACTGATTAAGGCTAGGTAAGAAATGAGGACAAAAGTGGCCTCTTTTACCTACTCAAAAAAAAAAAATCAATCTGGGAGGAGAAGACCCTCAAGGTTTCTGGTCAAAACAGAAGCAATTAGTATTTACACTCACTCCAAACAATGACTAAGTGGGGCTTGGGCTGAGACCTATTGTTGGCCAACCAGTTAGAGCCAGAGTGGGTTTAAGGCATGGTCCTTAAGAAATAAAGTTATCCCATTGCCAGCTTCTTGAGGCATTCACTTGTCTCTAAAGATAAAATTTTATTGCTTGAATTTCCTTTCTTCTCACTTGTCATGTTTCTCTGTATCATTTCTGGACTTTCCTTTTTTTTTCCTATTCACCTCAAAAATTTCTTATAAACTTTGCCTCAGCTTCACATATTAATTCACTTTCCACTATTTCATACATTGGGCCTACTTCTTGTTATTTGCCTGGTGTTTGCAGCCTTTCCTGTGAATTCTGAACAATACAAAAAAGAAGTGACCTTTGACCTTTAATAACTGTCTTAGCATCATATCTACTCTTTTATTTTCTACTCATCTTTCTAAACCATTTCTAAAACTCTCTGAAGTTGGCTGTGAATTATCAAAATCACATCATGTGTGGAAGGCACATTCTTCCCCTCCCATAAATCCCTTTGTTTATTGATGCCTTCCTTAACATAGATTTCACTCATGAAACTTATGTGAAGCACTTGAAACTTATTATGAGGGAAGGCTCAAGCACCTTACTGTGCTTACTCAAAATATCTACATGTTGTCATCCATAGATTTCAAAGCTTATCTCTTTTTGTTATTATCTGATATTCTTGTAGAGCAGACCTGTGCAATTTGGCTAATAAGTCTCAAAATTAAAATAGGTTAAACTTCTCCAGACCAAAGATAGGTTAGACTAGAGACAGACTGATGATGGTTGGTTGCCATGGGTCACATGACAAACAGAAACGTGTGCAGTGGCAATCCTACATTTTTCATGGCCTGCTGGAAATCCTTTGATAGGCCACAAGTGGCCCACAGGCTATATGTTGTGCAGGCCTGTTGTAGACATTTTATTTCTCACTAGTATGCCAATAGTCTTTTTCTTTGTCCTTATTGTTGCCAATTCCAAACACCAACATTGCTTGAACCTAGCCTTGCTAAACTGGATCATGTCAGATCCAAAGATTGATGCAAGGAGTTTTCTCACAGTTCTATATCTCAAAGAATCCATATGTCTTACCTGAAAACTGGCTCCTTATTGATCAATTAGCTATTGTTTACAGATACGTGGAGAGTGGGACATCTTTTCTGAATTCAGGAAATTGCACCAGTTCACTTATCCCTATCCACATTAGAAAGTCCTTTTTTTAATTGATTGGCCTAATTTAATCTAAAGGCCCCTATAAGGTACTTTTGACTATTGCTACTTTTGTCTGCTGGCCAATAAAAAAAGAAAAAGAAAAGAAAAAAAAGAGGAAAAAATTGAGCACCTTACAGCTGTTTCTAGTTAGATAAGGGAAGTGTGATTGCTTTGAATCCTCAACATCCCTAGGACATGTGTGGATGGTCACTATCTGGTGGTAAAAAATAGGATGATATGTATATGATATGTATATTTTTTGAGTGAGCGTATTTACTTTTGAGCACGTATGTTTCAGATGATCAAGTTGTATACTTAAGTGGAATAACTTTCATTTTTATTAAAATGAAGAAACAAACAAGAAACTACCAAATTTGAGAGAGTTGACTCCTGGATCATCTGAAGAAGGCTTCAATTCCCAAGTTGACCACCAAACTGGTGAGGGCCTCAAGGTCCACTTCAAGCGAGCCCAAAACAGATGACATCTTGAAGATACTGCTCCCCCAAGACTCCAGATGTGGGCTGAATGTATAGCACTCCTGACCACCAAATGATCACACTGCTTTTGTTGTTGCTGTTTCTGATCTTTATTGTTTGCCTTGTGTGCTGTCATTTCATTATAGCTCATTGCTGCATCTATTTTCATAGACCTTACTAATTCACCATGGCTCCATTCCTCCCCTCTTTTCTGCCCTCCTCATTGCTAAGGAAAGGAAGACTGCCCAACACCCTCTCAAGAGTCTGCTTCAAGCCCTATCAAAAGGTCAAAACATTACATTTTGTTGGATCTGCGCAAGGGGATGTTTCAACAAATCATGCCTTCTTGGATAGCAGTGGTCCACAAAACCACCTTGTCCAAAAGAACAGAATGTGAAAATACTCCTGAGACTAACACGTCAATTTCCATGAGTTATTAATCAGGAGTCCACAGGTAGCCAAAAGTCTTACTCACTCCCAGATGTCTTTACTGGTGTTCATTAGCTGATCCTGCTGAGCTGTGCATCTCACACTGGCTTAGACAAGCCTTGTGATTAACCATTGCTACAAAATGTCCTTCACATGTATCTCACCTGTTCCTGAAAAAGACTGTCTACTTTCCACTTTAACCCTTCCCTGAACCTCTCTTTTGTGGTTTTCGAGCATAAATTGCCCCTGCCTCTCCTAGGCAGTAAGCTTCCTCATGCTTTGTACTTGGCTGTCTCAGCACCAGTGTCTAATTTCCTTCCAATAAAACCTTTCAGCCTTCAGCTCAACTTGGACTTCTCTGTGTTTGAAGGGAGGGCTCTACCTGGTTGACACATGGCATAGGGTATTGATGTTGCACTTGAAACCAGACGGTGTAATTTTCAATTCTACCCCAGATCTTTACTACTTGCATAAATCTAGGCCAACAACTTGAAGTCTTAGAGTCTCAATTTTCCGATTTTCTCATGTGCCAAATGGGACTAATTGTATTTAAGCATCCTACTTGATAAAGTTGTATTAAAGTGCTATGAAAAATTTAAAGTACATGGGAATTATTGTTTTATGTCAAATGGTTTTAAAATAGTCTTTCCCTCAGAGAGTGTTAGATCTTTTCTTCTTCCTATGAAGAGTCTTTGTTGTTCTCCTCAGGATGAAATACTAATACCACTTTTTAAAAATCCTTCTTACTATGATTGCATTTTACTTCCTTATATTAAAAAAAATAGTTCCATTACCAGAACTAGAATAGCCTTGTTTGAGGTCAATTTGGTATGCTGGATGGACATGGTGTTAATGGGGACACAGCTCCTTCTGTCTTCCTTCACTTAACCCCAATTGCCTCACAGAAAGAAAGAAAGAAAGAAAGAAAGAAAGAAAGAAAGAAAGAAAGAAAGAAAGAAAGAAAGAAAGAAAGAAAGAAAGAAAGAAAGAAAGAAAGAAGGCAAAGAGTGGCCCCCTTTACCTAGTCAAAAAAAAATTAATCTGGGAGGGGAAGACCCCAAGGGTTTCTGGCCAAAGCCAGAAACAAGCAACAACTGCTATTTATACTCATTCTGGGACATTAGGGTCCAAACAATGACCAAGTGAGGCTTGAGCCGGAACTTGTTGTTGGCCAATCAATGAGAGCCAGAGTGATTCGAGTTTAAGAAAGAAATGTAGCCTATAAACACCAAGATATCTTACGAGGTTTCAACAATCAAAATTTATATTACTTTGGGCAGAGCACCTGCAGGTAAGGGTATGATGACCTTTGTGGATATAAGGGAAGGAAGGAAGGAAGGAAGGAAGGAAGGAAGGAAGGAAGGAAGGAAGGAAGGAAGGAAGGAAGGAAGGAAGGAAAGAAGGAAGGAAGGAAGGAAGGAAGGAAGGAAGGAAGGAAGGAAGGAAGGAAGGAAGGAAGGAGTTATAGAATAGATCCACTTTCTAATATAGCAGTCTCACATTTATGATCCTCCACTTTCTTCTTACTACTGGTTTTTAATTTCCACTGTAGTTTATCCCAATTTGTATCCTTGGTCTTCTTCCTCATTCCGTTTTTCTTCTATGGATGAAAATCAGTACTTTGTTTTACCTGTGCCTGTACTTCATCTCTGTGTCATTTTATAGAAGAGAAGCTTAAGCATAGAAAGTTTAATTGCCTTGGACTCAGGAGCAAACCTCAGCTATGAATTTATTTCCTGCCCCTTGGTTCTGTGTTTTCATTATATTTAATTCCCTCTGTACAAAATACCTTAAAATGTTTTACAGTATTAATTTTTTTCAGAGAAATGTGGGATGAGGTCATTTTCATCCAAACAGAAGTAAAATCTTATTTCAATTCAACTCTCAATCCTTGATTTTGGTTTGCAAATAATAAGATAAACAAGAAAGGAAATACTGAGCTTGTTTTGATACACCATAACATTTTATCTAGTCATAATAAACCTGTAAAGCAAGAGAAACTAGCACTTGGGACAGCTGGTGCAAGGAGGATTTATAAGCAAAATATTTTAAAGGAAAGGGAACGAAACTGTATCAACTGTGAAGATATAATACAAAACTACAGGCTGTCAGCTGAGCAATTAAGGTATCTTCAGAATACTAGTCCCCCATGATACCTATCTCTTTGGTGCAGAAATGTGTAAAATTCAGCAAACCATCCCCCCTGGCATAGTCAAGCAAGCCTATTCCTAAGGTATGAAGTGAAACCCATACTAGCACAGCGAAAGACAGTGAAATATTAGATGCAGGGCATTGTCAAAAGGAGTTATTAAGTAACCAAATACTCTCTCAAGCCTCCTTCTATTTCAATTCTAAAACTGTACCCCCCAAAAATCTAATAGCTCGTCTAAAGTTAGAGGGTTCTTTGAAGAAGTGATTGAAACAGAATACCTTGTGTTTGCTCAACTTATCTTTCACCGAGGAGGTCATCTTTATGGTGAATGTTATGACAGCTGATATTTACTTACAGTCTTCCTTATAATAGTGTGACCAATGTAGGACAGATATCATTATATTCCTTTTATAGAAGAAATCAAGCTTTACAGAGTTGAAATGATTCATCTACAATGTAAATTTGAGAGGAATTAGCTAATATGTTGTATAACTTTAAGTGGTAGAGTCAAGTGTCAAGCCCATGTGGGACGGTGAAGGCAATAAACATTATTAAGTGCCTACTTGTGTCAGACTGTATGCTAAGGGCTTTTAAAATATTGTTACTATTTTAAAATATTATGTCATCGCTGCAGACCCAGGCCTTCTGAATTCAAGCACAGAACTCTTAAGCTCAAGATGTCCACCAGCTTCAACCTCCCCAGTAACAGAGATTTCAGGTATGTATGTCCATACCTCACCATCTACACTGTTTAAATTCACCTAAATAACCATTTAAGTATGGAGGCAGTGTAATATAGTGGGCGGAGAGGTGCACTTGAAGACAGGAATACCTGTGTTCACATCCTGCCCCTGACAATTACTTGTTCCATGAAAATGGGCAAATATTTAAGCTTTCTGTGCCCCAGGCTACTCCTTAGGACTTATCTACTGAGTCACAGATGGGTTGCAATCTGCTTCAGTGGATGGTGTTCCCACAGTGTGAATTCCCTGCACTCATGGTTCACAGATCTTTCTCTATTTAATTTTAAGTATCAGAGAAAGGGCACTTTCAAGTCTTAAAGTGAAGTGTCCACAGTTGGAGGACAGCAGGGGACAGTCAGCTCCCATAAAATTTGCATTTAGGAATGAGTTACCTTGGAAGTCAAAGAAACAAGTGTGGAGCTGGCTGAGATCAGGAGCAGGCCACTCTCTGTGAAATCTATCTCTTATCTAATTAAAGCCTGTGAAGTCTCCTTTCCCAGCCTTGTTTGTCCTCTGCAGTGTGATGAAAAGAATGTGAGATGGTAGTTGGAGAAATGGGGGGATCTGATGGCTACCAGCTGTGCTGCTAATAGGCATAACAGTTTAAAGACTTATAGTTCACTCACATCAGTTCTCACCAAACATAACTTTGAACATATCATAGAAAACAGTTGCTAAGAATCATAACACACTTCAGGATATGTTTTTTCTACTACAGTAGACTTTTCTCCTGCCAAAAGCTTTTAACTCCAGGCATGCATGTACGCTCAGGTGGTAGACTAGCAGAGCGTATAATTATGGAGAGTCTCATAATTTATCATGTTCACATGGCAGTAATAATATTACTTTTTTATTATTGTTGTTGTTGCTACTGCTGCTATCCAGGTGGTACAGTGGATAGAGTTCTGGGTCTGGAGTCAGGTAGACATCTTCCTGAGTTCAAAACTCAGATACTTCTTAGCTATGTGACGGGCGATAAGTCTCTTAACCCCGTTACCTTCGGTTTCCTCATCTGTAAAATGAGCTGTGAAGAAAATTGCAAACCACTCCAGTATCTTTGCCAAGAAAATCTTAAATGAGGTCACAAAGTATCAGACACAAATAAACAACAATACAAACTAATTTCCTATTTTACCCAGGTTGAAAGTATAGTGTTTACTCAAGGGCTCCATTCCTCTATTACTCACCCAGGGGAGCTTTGACTTACTTTGTTTCCCACCTGAGCTGGTGGGTTGTTCCTTCTTTAAGTAATCTGAGGGTCCCCTTCTCTCAGTTGCTCACCATATTGATGCCAGACTTAACTGAGACATGGTATCAGTTTCACCTACTGCATCTCAAAACTCTTGAGGTCCAGAAATCCAGTAGCTTCAGCATCCCTGGTAACAGGGATTACAGGAAGAACCACCTGGCCCATCCCTTATTTCTTTACATTTATAGTAGGCTTGACTCTCCCTTTCTGACTTCACAGGATATATGGTAACATGCCCTCAGGAGTCACCTACAGAAAAAAGGGGAGGCCCTCACTATTCCTATAGAAGAGAAAAAATCTTCCTGCTTCCACGTATCACACCAAGTTATTCCCTTTCCAGTTCTATGAACTTTGACCTCTTATTAAAATGTCTGAGTGATTAACCTGATCATAATATAGAGGGGGTACTAAGTGAATATATATTGATTTGAATTTGATACTTATAGGCTATCTAAATGAGTCTAATGGAACTCTAGTTGAGAAATACCGTATTAGTTAGAGTAAAAGACACAAATCCTATAATTCAAATTAATTGGGAGACTTTCTTTGCCTCAGTACTTATCCTTGACCCTAAGGTTTGTTACTTTGATATTTTAGTAGCTACTACACTAGATCTTTTGCCCCTCAATACAATTTTTCCCTTCTGGCTTCTGCAGAAAATCAATGTAGAGAATCATGACATTGAGCCCATTTTATCTTCACAAATTCAGAGTATGTCACCTTGATCAGGCCCTTTATTATGGCTACCCAACAATCATTCTCTTATGTCCACCCTTTTATTTCCTCCTCTCCTCAACTGTACTCTACACTGTCTTCCCAACAGATGACCGAGCCTCCTACTTTACTGAAAAGACTAAGATGAATTCCTGTAAGTCCTCTCTTCATTTCTAAAATACTTTTCAGCATCACTGCCTACTTTCTTCTCTTTCTCTTTGGTCACAGAAAAAAGGGTTATCATTAGTACTTGTTACTAAGGTTAATCTCTCTACCCACATGTTAGAGTTCATTCTGTTATGCATCCACACAGAAACTAGCTCCAACAATTATCCCACCTTTTCTCTCCCTTCTTACAGGGTTAGTCCATCTCTCATGATATGTCCAATTGCCTACAAAATATGATAGGTATCTCCAGTCCTTAATTTTTTTCCCTTGATACTTCTATCCCATTGATGCAGCTGGGTTAGGTGGCTTATCTGATAGAGTACTGCACTTATGAACAGAAATATCTGAGTCCAAATCCCATATCAGACACTTACTCAATATGGCATTAAGCATATTACTTAATCTCTGTCTGCCTCAATTTGCTCACCTGTAAAATGGGCTTAATAATAGTATCTACCTCACAGGATTTTTAAGGATAAAATGAGATAATATGTATAAAGTACCTGGCCAACCTTAAAGTACTACAAAAATGCTAGATATTATTCAGATAGCATCCTATCTCTCTTTTACTGTTAAACTTCTTGAAAAGTTATCCTATAAGTTGAAAAAACTTTGGCATATGAATATATTGGAAAATTACTACTTAATAAAAGATGACAAATCTAAATATTTCAGAAAAACAAAGATATGCTTGTAGTGGTTCAATGAACCAATGAACATTTAATAAGCACATACTATTTGCTGTGTTGTTTGCCCTTTGTTTTTGAGGACAAATGACATCACAGGGTGAAGTTTTGACTCACATGTGAATTGGATTTCAGTGAGATAGAGTTGTAGAAAGCTGTCAGTCTCCTTTCTCTTCCAGAGTCATTGAAGTCCAGTGGCTGAACAAAAGTCAGGGTAACTGGAGATGGCCCAAGATGCAGTGGATGACCTTGGCAACTTTTATGTCTGACCAAGCTCCAAGTATGCCATAGCACCTACTTCAGCCACCTTCGTGGTCTTTGGAATAAATTGTTCTCATCCACCCCCTCTGGAGGAAGTCTTCATATGAGTGGGGACCCTCCCACCCCCCACCTTCACTGATGGATTTGTGATCCATGGGTTACCTTCAACCTGGTTTAGCCCATCTACCAAAAGGGTTTTACTGGGGTGTGATCCCTCCCCATACTACGGCTTCTTGGAGACACCAGTGAGCTCCAGGTGGACACCAAAGGTAAATAAGCAGCCCTGAAAAGGACTTGGAAAGCTCTCACACCAGAGATACTAGTCCTCCTTGAACACTCACGCATTCCTTTGCACCTACATTTGCACCTACACACACCAGCATTTCCCATGTAGTGTACTAGGTAATACGGATAAAAATATGAAAAACAATAAAACAATTTCTTTAGGACATTGCATTCAATCTGAGAACACAACATATACCTCTATTAGTACAGGAAAATGGACGGGACCTTCAATTTCATTAGTATAGGAGACTCCTAGATGAGAAAAAAAGCTCTACCAATGCAATGACTTGCCCAGGGCCACAGAGTCAGTGTGTGTCAGAGTCAGCATTTGAACCCAGGTCTTTCTGATTCAACAATCATTTGTTAAACAACTACTATGTACCAGGCATGGTACAAGAAGCTTGAAATAAAAATACAAATAATTTTTAAAAAGCCTGCTCCCAAGATATTTACATTCACACGGGGAGAGATTAGGGACAAAAATATTTATTGGAAAGCCCTCTATATAGGGAGGGTAATTGAAGCTGTGGGAGTAGATAGAAAGGAAGGGAAGGGGAAAAGGGGAGAAGACAAGGCAAGGCAGAAGAAAACATTAGTGCACATCCCTTTTTAAGGATCAAAATTGTAGGAGAACTAACAGAATGAAATACATTGGGAGATAGAGCAGGAAAATCTGTCAAAATTGAAGGTATGGCCTATATTTGCAAATATCACAGAGAGGTCAAAGATGATAAAGACAGAACAAAAAATATTTAATTTACCAATGGACATTGGATTTTCCCATATCAATAAGAAGAAAATGATGAACTTGGCTGAGTGACCTTGGTTCAGTTTCCATCTTTGACCCTCACTTACTGTGTGACTTTGGACAAGTCATTTACACTGTGAACTTTTAAGCTTCATTCTCTGAATAAAGAAAGAGTGATACTAGAATATTTTTCCAGGTCCCATTTGAGCTCTAAAATTCTATGAACTATCTTTAGTTTTAATCTAATAAATGAAATCTATAGCATAAAATAAAATGAATGTCAATGAAAAATAAAATAATTCATACTTCTGCTAGAGATGATGATTTTATTGTCCTCATTTTATGTCATAGGTCTTGAATACTGAAAACTTACAAAAATGAAAGAAAATACCACTCAATAAGAATTTTTTATAGTGAGCAGAATGTACCAGGTTAGGCAAACAAACACAGAAGAGAAATAGTCCCTGCCTTCAAATATGCTTCGTTATACGTGAACTATGTAGTCATAGCCAAATAACTATTTCATATTTATAAGAGATATCAGAAGAGGCTCCAACTAATGGAGGAACCAGAAAAGAATTCTTGCAAATGGTGATAGTTGTGCTGAACTGTCAAGGGTACTGAGTTGAAGGTAAGAAGGGAGGCATTGCTCACTTTAGAAACAACCTGTGAAAAAGCATGAAGGAAGGAGAAGGAATGGCATATGAAGAAAACCACAAGAAGGCTAGTATGGATATGGGGCAGAGTATGTGAGAGAGAATGGCATGTCACTGAACATTTCTTGTTCAAGGATCAGCCTATAGAAATTTAGGAGACATTAACAGATTGACTGGAGGGTGTTGATGATTTTATCTCAGTTGTCTCAAAGATTTTCTAAGTTGTAAACAGGTTATATTCTTCATTGGTGGAAGACATACCTATACGTATGAAGCACAGAGCCCTGAAATTTTGAAGAATATTAAAATGGATCTGTTCTAAGGGGTGATGTAATAAAAGAACATTATTAAATAGATAAATGAGTCTGTGAAGAAAGGGTAAGGGAACCACCATAATAATTATTGCTTGGTTCAAAAAAAATTCAAATTAGAAATGAAAAAAATAACAAGAAAGAACTCATCTTTTATCATAAACTAGACAAAGCTCCCAAATGAAATGTCACTGGTTTTGTTCTAAAGATAGGATCTGCATATTCTGAGTGGGCCTTAACACTGGCAAAACGTGTTTCCACTCCTCTTAAACATATCTTGCCAAGGCTACTGATGTCTGAAAAAAAGGAAATCTGCTTGATGTAATATAAATGCCACATCAAGCTTCAAAATCTGCAGAGCAGAGCCCTTTATGAGATTGCTTTCATAAATGTTTCTTTGTTAGAGTACCAAGGGAATTAAGCAATTGTGAATTCTTTCACTGAAATAGGCAGCTGAGCCTCTGGTGTTGCTTTCCTAGTTTATGAATGAAGAGGATTTTGCAAAGCACATTAACCCAGATGACAATGAGCCAGGAAAAAAAAAAAATCTCACAGAAGAGACCTTGGAAGTGGAGAGAAAAGGAAGACATGAGAATGACAATGAGAATGAACAAAAGTAAAAAGACAAGTCCATGGGGGCTAGTGTGAAGAGTGAGGTGGACAGGATAGATATCTCATGACCTATATATATATATATTAAATTTATTTTGATTTATCGACAATCACTTCCATATGCTTTTGAGTTTAAAATTTTTCTCCCCCTTCCTCCCCACCACCCTCCCCAAGACAGAGCACAATCTGATATAGGCCATACATTTACATTCCTATTAAACATATTTTCACATTAGTGATGTTGTAAGTAAAAATTAAAACCAATAGGAGGAACCATCAGAAAGAGGAAACAAAACTCAACAAAAGAGGGAAAAAATGATAGCAATTCAATTTCCATAGTTCTTTCTTTGGATGTGGATAGCATTTTCCATCACGAGGCATCTGGGGATGTCTTAGATCCTTGTATTGCTGAGAAGAGTTAAGTTTATCAACATTAGTCTTCACACAACGTGGCTGTTACTGTGTACAGCATTCTCTTGGTTCTGCTCACTTTGCTCAGCATCAGACCATGCAAGTCTTTCCAGGTTTTTCTGAAGTCAGCTTGTTCTAGAAAAATATTAAATGACTCCAGATTAGGGAGTCTTAGCCTTTTTTCAGTCATGGCAGTCTGGTGAAGATTATAGATTCCTCAAAATAATGTTTTTTTTCAAGATAGCAAATAAAATGCAATGGAAACAAATTGTATTGCAATAAAATTAAAATAATTTAAATTTAAAATCCCCCTTCAATCAACCCACATTTTACTTTGGAGTCCATAGACCCAAGGTTAAGAACTTTTGACTCAGGTCACAATTATCCATATTGTCAATGTGTATTATGATCATAATCTTTAGTTGTTTGTTTGTTTGTTTTATCAAGTGGAATGGTTCCTGAGACAATTTAAGTGACCATAGTCAACGTGGTTATGGTAGACTTAGCTCTCCTGAAGAGTTAGAATGAACATCTGATCCATGGTTCAATTATTGGCCTATAAATAGCTAAACTCATATCATCTAGGCATGGATTAGTATCCATGGACATTTGCTCATAAGGGCACTTCTTGGAGCTGTTATTTAGAGTGAAACCTTTTGGACAAAACTATTTTCTATTTTATGCCATACTATTTTTATGTTATATCAAGCAATATGATGCAATGTCAAGTAGGAAAGATTTGTAGACAGAAATTTTGGGGTTTGAATCCTGTCTTTATCGTTTACTAGCCAAGCAACTTTGGAGAGGTCATTTTGCCTCTGTGATCCTCAGTTTCCTCAACCATAAAATAGGAGTATTTCTTACAACACAGAGCTCTTGTGAGCATCAATGAGATAATTAATATGAATGTGTTTTGTAATGGTAGAATCATAAAGTATAAAATCAGAAAAAACATTAGAAATCATCTATTTCAATTGTTTGAATTTTATTAATGAGGCTTAATGTAGCAGAAGGACCTTAAAGTGCTATGTAAATGTTTACTATTAATATAATGAAATTGTTTTGGGATTCTTGTCACTCCAATCTCCCCTCTATTGCTGCCCAATATCTACAGCAACATTTGTACGTAGCAGGCATTCAATGAATATTTGTTGACAGACTCATTGGATTTTAGAAAATTTGGTGCATGACTGCCTCTTGTAGCATTTTTTGAGTTTCTGGTATAATATTATTTATCTAACTATAGCAATTAATGAGGTTATTCTATTCAAATTGTCATATTTTACATTTTATTGATCATCAAGATGGTCCATGCATAGGTATATTTTCATCTGCATTAACATTTAAATTTGTTTGTTTCTAGGCTGTGATCTATACTGATTCTGCCTTTACTTGAAACCTTTCCCAATCCCTCTTCATTCTAATGCCTTCCCTCTGCTGATTACTTCATATATGCATATATGTGTGTATACACACATATGTATATACACACACATGTATGCATGTATGTATATGTATGTGTATATGTATATATACATATACACAAACATGTATATATATACGTGTGTGTGTGTGTGTGTGTATACTATATATCATGTTTTTACAGTTGTTTGCATGATGTCTGCCTCATTAGGTTGCAAACCCCTCAGGGGCAGGGACTTTCTTTGGCCTCTTTTTGTATCCCCAGAACTTAGCATAGTACCTTGAACATAGTAGGTATTTAATAATGTTCGTTGACTGATTGATAAATATAGTAGTTGTTTAATAAATGCTTACTGACTGATCAGACTGCAACTAGAGTACTGTGTTGAGTTTTTGGAATACAATTTTGGGAAAGGCATTAAAAAACTGGAGGGAAAAAAAAGAGGTAACAAGAATGGTGAAAGGTCTTAACACTTTGCCAGATAAAGATTGATATTTAGCTTGAAGGAAAAAAAAATTGAAGGCAGGATTGGGGAGGGAGGACAGATTAGCTGTTTTCAAATATTTGGAGTGCTATCCCACGAAAGAATGAAATTGTTTTAACACAAAAGGCAGAAATAGAAACAATATGCAGACATCGAAAAGACACTATGAAAAATTTAAGCTTTGTGTAAGCGTAATACATGAATATAGTGACCTATATATATGGGGTAAATTTTTTTGGTGGATTCTGTGCCCATATTTACAACTGTAGCTACTGAGCTCCAACAAATGGGCCTCCCATTTACACAATGCCAGCCACTCATAATTTTATCACCACAAGAACTTAAACATAATCATTCACTTAACAATAAAGTAAAAGCAATAATGAACAATACATCACAGGTATTTGATATAAAACAAATGATGAAATAGTCAATACATCTCAGAAAACACATAAAGTTGTATCACACTCTCATCAATGGCCTCAGTATCTATGCAGAAGAATTCACACATACAAAGCTGTCAGAAAGGCACATAGGTGACGAAAACTCACATGTTAAAAGGTAGCTCATAATTCTGGACTGTAAATCCTCAATGCTATTGGTTCTTTAAGAAATATTTGTACCATACAAAGCTAGGTAATTCATACCAGCTAGGTTCTCAACCTCTTGCTAGATTCCTTCTAACTTTTAAAGACTCAAATAATAACCTCTTAGTACTTAGTGACTCGTCTTTTCTTTATGTGACAAAAAATCATGAACTGCTTATTCTTTTTTTATTAGTTATAAAACAGTTCTTATTCAATCATCCCATTATCACAAAACAATTATTTAATTTAATTTCCAACTGTTCTCCAGGCTATCAATGGTCTTAGTAACATCTGGTGTTCAGAAACCATCCTTACATCTAGTACTTACTTGCAAATGGTGTGGTGATATGATGGAACTACACTGTTTTGTGACTGCACAAGTTGTACTATGGAATAAATGTATTATGGAATAAATCAGACCATACGAGCGTGTTTTTCACAGTTATACTGAGGCTGAATTAGGAAAAAAAAAGAATGAGCACATTTTACCCAAATATAGCTCATCTATTGGAATCTTTTGCTGAAATAATAATTCCAATTAAACTCCAGAAAATATTAAGGGGAAAGGGATGATCTTCACCCAAGAAAAATGCATTGACCTTTCTCCCTACATTAGTGTTTCTGTTCAATGTAGCTAACTGTACTTCATGAGTTTATTTCAAAGAATTGAACAGAGAATAAAATCAAAGAAACAAAAGTTTTTGGCAGAGACAATTTCTCCTTATGGATCCAAATGAAAAATCATGGATCCCTTTCCCACATACCTCTTGCTACACCATTGTCCTTTACTCTTTCAAACTTTTAGTTATCACTGAAAGCTTTTGATGCCTCACTAATTGATTTTAGCACTGTAGAAGAGGTGCTGAAATCAGTAAGCAAGAAATTTCCAGCAGTGGGTGGAAAAGGGATAAATTTGAGCCTCACCATATGCTTTGAGAAATTAAGTCATTACAACATAAAGCCCCCAAAAGAAGATGGAACTTGTTGCTTTTTCAATGATTATTTTTAAAACACAGACTCATTATGAATGCTTGCAAGCTGCTTAAAATACACTTGCTAATTCTAAAATTCCAAAGCCTCAGCTTCACAGTTTTTATTTTTGTAGACACAACTCCCATCCTGACTGCCTGTTATGTGCAATATACCCTGACACCTAATGTGCAGTGAAAAATGTAGTAACAAGGAAAATAGCTTAGTGATAGAAGGTGTATGGTGCCAGCTCTTTAATTCACTTCTGACAGTGTCTATATCCTTTAGAACAAAACTCTGGCTGTGGAGTCAGGAGGACTGTGATACTTATCCATTGTAAAACACCAACTATACCTAACTGTAGAGCAAGTTTATTTTGTACATCTGTACATTGATTTTCTTGGGTAGCACAAAGTTAAGTGATCTCCACCAGCTACTGAGAAATAAAATGACTAGTTCATCATTGGCAACTGGATCTATCTTTTGCAGGCTGAGGTAAGGACTTCTGGCCCTGCAGGTTAATTGAGATATTGCCTTGATGCGGGAAGTTCTGAGCAAGGGTCAGTAGGCATGCATTCTAGAGCCACCCACACTGCTTCACCTAGTCTTTCTCTGACACCAATGATATGAATGTAACAGAAGTAGAATAAAATCTGTGATCTATGGTACCAAAATAGCATCTTCCACTGACTCCCTCAAGGCTTAATTTGCCTTTGTAGGTAGCAAACCTGCCACCTTGGTCTTATTAACACCATGTTCTAAAATAGCAGTGGTAACTACTAGCCTGACTACTTAATGTTCTGAAGCTGGCTATCTTTTCTAATAAAGAGTACCCCTCCACACACACACTCTTTCATAGACAGTAGACCCTGGATATGCTTCTAGCCTGTTTTTCAATTCTTGTCAACACACATTTTTTTGCTTTTGTTCAAGGGATCTGGGTATAGATAGTTGGGCAAGGAGTGGTGCGTTGGATCCACCTAGAATACCTCCAAATCATTCTCTGGTAGCCATTGGTCTCAGGGAAGGGTTGGTATGGTTGAGTATGTTCAAGGACTAATTTAGGTAGGGACCCCTTGGCCCACCAGAAGGCTTCGGGGTCTGTGCTCTTCTTTTTGTGTTTACTTTTCTATTTTCCCAGCACCTTGTCTATCCCAGGATCTGGAGGAGGGAGAAGAAGGAATCCCTCTGTGAATTCCTGCATTGGGTGGGAGAGTCTAGAGGTGATACCCTCTGTGACCACCTAGAGCAAGGTATCTCTAAACCCAGATGGAGTGCTGGCAGGAATATGGTATCCAACTACTTGGCTATCAGCTTCCTGCAATTCTCCCTCCAGATTATTTTCCCAATTAACCTAAACCCTCATGAGTTTTTATTTCCTTTTCTGTACAATGACTGGTCTAAACTAGATGACTTCTGAAGTCCATTCCATCTATAATTCTTTAATCCTATGACCAAGTAATCCTACTGGATTTTCTCTTTCCTTGGTTTCTGTAACCAAATACTTTGTTGTTTCTCATTTCTATATGTTCCTGCCTTCTCCCTCACTACCCCTTCACCTTCCTCCTGATCCCTTAACAAGAGTAGTCTGTTATTGGTGTTATTCTCCCTTCTGTGCTCCCTTCCCCAGTGGTAAACTCATTCAGTTTTACCACAACAACTGATGTGTCTATGCAAATGGTTTTCTAATCAGCATTCCCAGAATACAGAATTTCAAAGATAGGAGAGAGCTCAGAGATCACATAATTCATTGTTTGAACAGGATCTCTATGGCATCTCCAACAAGTGGTCATTTACCCTTTATTTGAAGATTTCTAGTGAGAGAAAACTTTATGAACTGTGAGAAGCATTTTCTGTCCTGACTTCTGTTCTGAGTTTCAAACTGAAATCTACTGTTATTGCCTATGGAATGCCAGTTGTTTGCCCTGAAAACATACTGAATAGATTCAATATTCAAGGACCCAAGGTGAGATCTTCAGAGGTTAAAAGAGCTTTAAAGTAGATGAAAAGAATAGTATAAGTGATTTCCAAAAGACAATGACTTGATTGCTCAAAACCAGGGATTCTCAAACTCATAGAACTTCAGAATTGGAAAGTGCCTCAAAAGTCATCTGGTTCAACCCATATGGACTAAGCAAGAATTGTCTAGCAATATCTTTGGCAGGTAGTCACTTTGCAACCACTTAAAGACCACCTATGAAGGCAGTCCATTAGAATTATGAAACCACCCAACATAAAGAAATCCTTCCTTTTATTCAGCCCATATCTACCTCTTTGTAATTTGTACCCACTATTCTTAGCCAAGCTTAAGATTCTAGTCTCAGCTGGGCATTTACCACCCTTGGGGATTCCATTTACCCCTTTCCTCATTTTCTCCATTTTTCTCATTTAAGGTTTGCATTAGATGATCCACCCTAATTCTAAAACTTTTTATCTAAATATTAACAGTCTATATAGCTTTCATGATCTTCATGGAAAAAAAAACAATTAATTTTCAAAGATATAGATAGAGATTGCATGAGTTGACTGGCAGCTTGAGCTGGCTATAAATCTGTGCTACTTTGTGGTCTTCAGCAAACCAAAACTGACAATATGGAACAGTTTGTCCTACAAGAGAAAAGTAAGTAAGTCTGAAACTAACTTTGAGGCTTAATGTGAACAACCAGAAATTGGGGCTATCTCTTTACTATGGGAATCATCAGCATTTAGGGATCTTTGTGGGGCAGGGTGATTTGACAACAGAATGGATAGAATGAAAAGCCTCCATGCACTAAAAGTAATGAGGGACTTGAAAAGTATAAGTATTGTTTCTGTTTCTATTATTTGCTCCTACTACAAATTGCTTAATATGTGTGATCCTGTTGAAAATTGAGCTGTTGTAGGTGTCCAGAAAAGGAATGAAGTCATCAGCCATGCCTGGTAGCCTCGCTCTGCCTCCAAATAATAAAGGTGTTTATGGACAGGTGGCATCATCTAACAACTGGGGACTTGACATCCTCCTGAACTGGGAAATAATGCCAACCTACTGCATTTAATGTTTAAATGTCTTTGCTTAGCATCCAGACAACTCAGAAACCTGTTGTCATCAGTAGGAGTTACTGTGTGTTTCTCCATTCACCTGCCAAGCAATCATATTTATACATTTATGTCTTTGTTTTATTTATCTTGTTTTCTTAGCAAACTTTAGTTACACCTTAGCAAGCCTATAAGAAATTAGTGTTTTTTTCTGGGACACAATTGATTTGGAAGCAAAAGACCAGGGTTCAAGTTTCAGCTCAGCCTGCTATTGGCTATGCAACTTTGAGTAAATCGCTTCACTTTTCTGAGTCTCAGATTCCTCACCTGTAACATTAGAGGGTTATATTATACAGACTAAAGCCAATTCTAGTTTTAATATACCATAATTTCAACTACAGTAGTCTCCTAACTTGTCTTCTTGTTTCCATCCCCTACTCTACTTCAATGTGCGTGAGGTAGTGTTGACAATAGTTGTTAATTGATTATCATGGATTCATGCTATGAACAACACTTTAATTAAATTAAGTTCCCTGCAATTTCTGAATATATCTTTCTCCACCTTATCCACCTTTGGTTTAATTTACCATCCATCTCTCCATAAACAGAAAGTAGATCAATCTGTCATGAATTAAATTACTGATTGTGGAAAAAATAGAAACTTAAACTTGTTTCTAAGTCCTGTACATTTATTTTTTTTCTGAACATGATAAAGGGAAGTATTAACTAGTCAGTAACATTCCACAATGCCTTATCATGTGCCAGGAACTTTACTGAATACTGCTTATACAAAGAAAGTAAAAAAAAAAAAAAAGAAAGAAACCATGGTCCCTGCCTTCAAGGAGATATATAGTGGAATGAGTAGCCTTCAAGCCCAGTTTAGTTTCTTGCATATATAATTCAGCTCATAAGAGTGGGGAAAAGAACCACATTGCCTGGAAGATATAAGTAACAAAATCTAGCCCTGCCTCTCCCACTAACTAGATTTGTCACCTTGGGAAAATTTTTCTGGATCTTAGTTTCCTGTTCTTTAAAAAAAAAAAGGGGTTGAATTAAATGATCTTTAACATTTCTTTCAACTCTAAGAGTTTATGATTTGGAATATCATGAAGAGCAGGAGAAATCATGCAGAACTGTGAGATAAGAACAAATTCCTACTATTTCTTCTTCTTCTTTTTTTTTTATAGAAAGGAACAGATTTTACAAACTTTACTTTGCTTCCTGGAGAGATTCCAAAAGAGATCACTAAAGAGATGGTGACTAAGCATCCATAAAAGGAAGTGACTAAGCCAGTAAGTCTCCATCAGTGACAGGTCTTGAAGGACTAAACTTGTTTCCTTTTTAGAGCAGGGTTTCTAAGCTAATGGATCAAAAAATTATTGATATAATTTGCCAAAATTTTTAATAAAGTATTGGATAAAGAATCTCATACCATTCTTATTGAAAAAATGCAAACATTTGGCATAGTAATATAATTAGATGGCTTCAGAATTCCTTCAGTGTCCAGAAATGAAGAACAGTCAGTCATCAGTGGTTCATTGTTAAGTTGGCCAGATATCTCCATTGGAGTACTTCAGAGGACCATCTTTGGTCATGGGAACTTGACTTTTTTAATCAGCGCAATGGATAGAGACATACATGGCATGCTTATCAGTCTACCAGTGTAGCATAAGCAAGCAGAGGAACATTACCTCATCTTTCCTGGAATCCCTCTTAATGAAGCCAATGCATGATCACATTAGTTTGGCTGCCATATCACATTGCTGACCTATAGTCCAGAGTTTTTTTTTTTTTATGGTGGAGAGAATGTTCAATGAAGAATTTAAAGAGGTGGAGGAAGAAAGTGAAACTACTCCTTGTATTAGACTAGTTACCTTTCGTGGGAGCTTATAATTACCTTCAGAAAATGACTCAGATCCTGTGTTGGGGAATAGTTGTTCATAATGTTGGTATCCTCAGAAGACCTTTTGTGTACATGTTAATGTACATTTTCCCCAGGATTCTGACACTTGACAAGGCACACATGACACATATCTGAAACTTGGCTCCATTAACTTTGTGAGTATTTTGTGTTCTTAGTCACAGTAGTTTCACAAACAGTGAATAGACTAAATTGGGTGGAGGAAGGGGTTCATGTATAGCAGTAATTGGAAGTAAAATAGAAAATGCAGGTTGAGGCATGATTAAAGAAGGCTTTAAATATCAGGGACTGTGCTAGATGAAATGACTTTGTGAGATAATTCTATAAAATGCTAAAAAAATAGGAAGATTTGAGGATGGTAAAATATTAGAAAAAAGAATGATTAATTACTATTATAAAAAGAAGCAGAAATATATGAATGATATTTGAGTGAATACAAAGTTTCTTTTTTTCCCCCATAGTAAGTGACCTAGGAGCTAGGGATAATTGATTTCACTCTGTGAAGCCAAACTAAAATAAGATTTTTAAGAGGAAATCCCAATGCAATTTCTCTGCTGAAAGTGAAGACTTAGAATCCTTTGAAAGAAGCATCAATCAACTTCCATACATCCAGGTCACAGTACTGAACTTTAACTGTCATTTCACAGCATAGTTTCATTACCATTACTCTGGCCATGCCTTCATAATGATAAAACTTCTGTTAAGTCAATCATTTCAGTCAAAAAAAAATTTTTTTTAGCTGATCCAGTTAGGTGGAAGGTGGGCTGTGGAGGATCAGTCATGTATGTTGTTCAGGGCAGTGTAGACAAAGTCCCTGGATGACTTTTCAACTAAGTATTTGGTCATTCCAGAGAAAGCCCAAGTGTATCCATGGCATTAGGTTAGATTTATTAATATGACAAGACAAATGAGGCAAATCGGCATGGATAGATGAGTGATTTGTCCACATTTCCTTTATTTCTTTTAAAGCATTTTACCCTGAACTATGTCCCTATTGCTGTTTAATAAGTTGGGTTCTTTCAAATAGACACAAAAGGGCCTTGGTTGCCTAGCAACTGGGTTAGTACACATTCAGATATCGTGTGTGTAATGACTTATTATGCAGTATATTGTACCTGCATTTTATGTTGATTTTCTTCCTTCCTCTCTTCCCCTTCCTTTTCTTTGTTGACTAAATGAATCTATATTGCCTGTTATTATTATTATTATTATTATTATTATTATTATTATTATTATTATTGCTAAGACTGCACCATTAGCACTTGTGGGACTATATAATTTCTCACCTGGGTTATGATATATTTCTGCTTTCTTCTCAACTGAAATATATGTCCATTTTAGCACTTACCAATATAAATGAAAAAACTAAGCGAAGACCTGAAAGGAGCTGTAAATACATTTACAAACCCGACATTTTGTAGCATGTTTTCTTCCTAGAAAAGGAGCAACATTCACTTCCTCAGTTCTTGCCACCACCAGCACTGATTCTGACCCTTGACATGTAAATACACCCCCCTATCATTGCCTTCAAATGGGAGCTGTACTGATCAAACAGAGAAGAAACCTGTTTTGCTCCAGCCTTATTCTCTTGCCACCTACTTGAGATCAATTCTATAGCTTCATCATGTTTTGCTAATGGAATAGATGGTCCAAATTTGTGATGATACTTGCTTAAGGAATTTCCAAGGAAGAAACTTTTTCTAACAATGCAGATCACCAACTTTTCCAAAACTTAATTTCATAGGGTTTTCTTAGACTTTGAAAGGTGAAGTATCCATGCAGCCCATTTTTGATGGAGGAAGGACTTAAATATCTTTTCTTCCTGGTTTCAAGATCAGGTCTCTACTCCACTACACCAGACTGTCTCTAATATTATAAATGCATTAAATCAGTAAATACTGTGTCAAGTAATTTCCCCTCATTTTGTACATATGCATGCTAACATATAATTGCTATCTGTTTTGCACTGCCCTCTTTTTATATTAATTGAAAGCATTTTGATCATACTTTTATGGAAATTTCAAAAATAAGAGTGATAATGTGTCAGGAAAATCACAATTATCACCTGGATCAATAACTGAGTTTATATGTAGAAAGCAAAGAATTTAAAACAATCAATATTTAATATTTAATGCCTTCCCTCTGTGGATTACCTCAAATTTATTCTGTATATGTCTTGTTTGTACATAGTTGTTTATATAATTGTCTCCTCCCATTAAAATGTAAGCTTTTTGAAGCCAAGGACCCTCTTTTACCTTTCATTGTATCCCCAGAGTTTAGCAGTATGCCTGACACATAGCAGGTACTTAATGTTTGCTGAATGACCGTATCAATCTATATGTTTAGTTCAATAATTCAATTCATCAGAAATATGTATGCTAGATGATAGAATTAAGTGGACTTGAAACTAATTGAGTAGTGGATACCACAGAATAATCATTAACTATCAGCTTAGAATGAAGTCCACAGTGCATTTCACCAGGGATCCACACTTGACACTCATTATCTAATGATTTGAATGGAGAAATGAATGCCACAATTCTCACATTTGTAAATGACTCAAATCTGAGAGACATATCTAACATCTTGTATGGCAAGTTAGAATTTTATAAGATCTTGGCAGACTGAATCATTAATTCAAATCTACTAAGATAAAATCTAACAGGGACTACATGTACTATCTTTCACCTGGGTTTAGAAAAGCAACCTCACAAGCATAAAATGGGGAAGGCATGCCTGAACAGCCATCCAAGTGGAAACTTTGGTGACTTACAAGCTCAATATGAGTTAACAGCATGATCCCATAACCAAGAAAACCAAGGCAATTTTAGACTGTATTATAAGAAGTGTAGCATTCAGAACTAATGCAGGTAATTTCCTCCTCTTACCTCTGGTCAGGCCTCTTCTGGAGTTCTGGGTATCTCATTTTAGGAAGAACACAAAATCTGGCAAGTGCAAAGAAGAAGGCAACCAGGTTGGTGAAGAACCTTCAATTCATATCACACAAGGATCCGTTGAGTGAACTAGAAATGTTTAACCTAAGGAAGAGAAGACAGGGATCATGCTAGCTGTTTTCAAAATCAGAATGCTTATCATGATGGATTAGACTATTCCTGCTTATTTCTAGAAGGTAGGAATAGAATCACTAGGTAGAGGTGGCAAAGAACCATAGTTAGATTTATTATAAAGGGGAAAGAAAACAACTTTCTAACAGTTAGAGCTTTACTAAAACTTAGAGCTTTCCAAAGGTGGGAATCTATTGTTGGGGGTATTGGGGAGGGGAGGGAATATAGTAGGCTCCTCCTTATTGGAGGCCATTAAGCAAAAACTAGATATCTACTTGGGTATGCTGTATGGAGGATTCTTGTTTATGTAGAGGTTGCATGACTGCTGAAACTCCAAGATTCTGTGTATCTCTGTTTATAAATGATTGCTAGAGTAAAGTCTTATGTTAAATTTTGGAGTACAATGATAGGAATGCAATGATGCTGGGGAGGTGAGGAAGGTATAGAATTCACAACTACATATGATAATGGTGAACTTGGAATAAGGAAGCGCTTATTTCAAATTTTAATGGAAACACTTATTTACTCTGCAATCCTGAACACGTTGCTTAAGTCCTTTAGGTCTTTTTTTTAAATTAAATTAACAAATTTAATAAATCTATTTTACTTTATTTTCAATTCAGGGAGCAAAACAAGCATTTCCATAACACAGTAAAAAAGATAATTGCTCATGAAACCACAAATCTACTATGTACAACTTGCTATTCCCTCCAAATATACACCACTTATCATGTAAATTTATTTTTTTCCTTTTTTTCCCTACCCTCTCCCCACCCTAGAGATGGCTGCCATTACACACATATATACACACACATATGTGTGTGTATGTACATATATGTATATATCTATATATGTATATGTGTACACACACACACACACACACACACACACACACACACACATATATATATATATATGTAAAATCAGTCTTGATTTCCTTATCTGAGTAGTTGGGAAAATTGCCATAGAAAAGATAGAACTGGAAGGAAGAGATATATTTCAGCAGTAAGAGGAGGAAAATTGGTGTGTTTTAGGCATAGGGAGATGGCCTAATGCCAGTATCAGGCCTGGAGGTGTCAAGAACAAAAAAGAGGTGGTTGGTACAATACCCTAGTTTTCTGGAACATAGAGTATATAAAAGTAACAAAATGAGATAAAGGAGAAAGCTTTGTTGAAGCCCAGTTGTGGAGGGTGTTGAATGTTAGGTAAAAGAATCTAAATTAGATACAGATCGAGGGAAGGAACTTAGACTCTTTCTCTCCATTTGTATGAATATTAATGCATCATCCCCTCTATTTCAAGAGGGACAAGAGAACTATTTATTTTGTCCATAAAAGGGAGAAAGGGGCCTCTTCACAAGTTACCTTTAGATGAGAGTAGCAGTAGGAAGGACAGCCTCAATAATTTCAGATGTTTTGTGCTTTCCTATTCAGAAAGGCAACCTTAAGACACTCAATGAGCTAGGGTTGTGAGCAGTAGTTTCATTTTCTGAATGACATGATACAAATTTGGCTATGGCCCTATTTGGAAAAAAACAGAACTACAATGTTTATTGCCCACACAAGACTGGCATATTTTTAGTTCAAAGACACCCTCCCTGAGGAATCAGGAACCAGCCTCTCCTTGTGACACATTATGTACTGATTATGAAGCTATTCTGATGTGAAGTGCAGAAGGCAACTGGTATGCTAAAGATTTGTTATGAGAATGATTTACTTGGGGGAAAAGTAAGTTCTTCATGCCTCAGGAGTTTGCTGAAGTAATTAAGTTTGCCTGTGGGATAAACAAAGGTATTTAGGATAGTTAGCATTGATTTATAGATCTTTCCTGTCCTTGTCTTCATACAGAGTGATAGGTTTCTCTCCACTAGAGAAGAAAGAAACAAAATAAACCAAATGTCTATGACTGACCTTGAAATCCATGTCAGGTGCTTTTAGGTAATTAGCTAGAAGCCAGATGGGATGACTTTCTCTGTGCAAAGGCTGATGTAGACTTGAGATCTAGGTACATGGATAAGAGGAGATGAAGAACATTTTTCCAGAATTAAATACTTTCCTAATCTGTATTTGATTTTTTATAGTTAAGGTTAAATGTAAATATGCCTACGAGCCTATGCACACACAGAAATATTGGAAAGCAAAATCAGTTGAGATGAGCACCTATCAGACTTACTAAATATCCCAAGATGGTCTGGGTTTAGATAATTTGGTGTGTTTCTACATTTTCTTTGCTGTTTAATGTATAGGGTGGCAAGAAGGGCACAGTGGATAAGGTGGTGGGCTGGAGTCAGAAAGACTCATCTTCCTGAACTCAAATCTTGCCTCTGACAGTTACTATCTGTGTGACCCTGGGCAAGTCACTTCAGCCTGTTTACCTCAGTTTCCTTATCTGTAAAAATTAGCTGGAGAAGGAAGTGGCAAACCTCTTGATTATCTTTGCTAAGAAAATCCCAAACAGGGTGATGAAGAGTTGGATGCAACTGAAACAGTTGAACATAATAATAAGATTAGATGTACACCCCTTTAGTTATCTCTCCCAGAGCGTTGTAAGCACTTCTTACTTGGATTTCCCGCCTCCAGTCTCCCTCCTTTTTAATCCAGGCTGCACACTGCATTGTCATGCAATCTAGATCTGAAAGGCCTGTGGTCACTTTAGGGGTCACTCAGCTTTCTCATTTTACGGAGAAGGAAAACTGAAGGCAAAAGAGGTACAGTGATTTGTGCAAGGTCACATAGATTGCAAGTAGCAGACTCAGAATTTGAATGCAAGCCCTCTGATTTAAAATCCAGTGCCCTTTCCACTGTCTTACTTTCTCTTCCTGAAATAACACTTCGATCATGCCACTTGAAAATGTGAGAATTTTCCCCAATGCCTAGATTGGTGAGGTCAAACTCACTGTAGCAGCAATCCCCTTGCAAAAATCTCAATTGTCACCAGAAATATTAAAATGCAATTGGGAAATCTTTCACAAAATAAAAAGATAATACAACATAAAGAATGTTAATTTGTGGCTTTCTAAATCAATATGCAGACCATAGATATCCTTTTCTATTTGAATTTGATACCACTAGCCTGGAGGACATAGTGACAGCTCCTTGGCCCTTCAAAGTATCTTGCAGTCTACCTCCAATTGATCTTTCCTGTCTTATGTACATATGCTTTTCCCCCCCAGACAAGTGACTCCTCCCAGGATGGTATTCTCAACATCCTCCTAGTCCAGACACAGTGACATAGTAGATAGAGAGCTGAGGGCAGCATCAAGACAGAACTGAGTCTCCTTCAACATTCTGATTTCATCCTATAACAATTTTGTGACATAGATACTTAAGGTTTTTATTATCTCCAAATTTGTATTTACAGATGAGGAAAGTGAGACTCAAGGAGAATGAATTGTCCATCATCATAGAGCTGGTGAAGAGAGTGGAGCCTCTTGGGTTGTATACCTGGAAAAAAAAAATCTGTAATGTTTCATTCAAGAGATGGTTATTGCATATCTAGAAAAAGGAACAGTGATTTAAAAAAAAAAAGCCCTCATGGATTTATGCAGAATAGATCCAGTCATACCTTCTGACACTGGCCCCATCACCTCTTGGATCAGTCTTAACCACCAGTCTGCTTACCTAAAGTATGACAGCATTCAGAAACAGATCTTTACCTCAGGACTCAGCCCAGGACCAAGGACTAATATGTTACTTCTTCCTTCTAGTTCATCATCTACAGGAAAGGTCACTGATGTCAGGGCCAATTTCTCTTATTCCTTAATATTTGAAAGAGAACTGATTCCCTTTGCTGCCCTTCACAAGATACTTGAGAGTGGGAGTACCACTAGCCAAGTGACAGAGTAAATAAAATTCTTGGCCTGGAGTCAAGAAGATCTGAGTTGAAATTCAGCCTCAGAACACTATCTGTGTGACTCTGGGCAAATCACTTATCCTCTGTCTCAGTTTCCTCAACAGTGAAATAGAATGGTTGGAAAGATCAAATGAGATAATATCTGTAAAGTACTTAGAACACTGCCTGGCCCATAGCAGGTGATAAATAAATGTTTGTTCCATTCTCCCTTTCCTTCTCTTCACATACTAAAAAGTACTATATTCTCATTCTATGGCTATCAAACTCCTACCTCTTACTGTCCCAGTCACACTACTGCTAAATAATGAGCTAAATTAAAAACATCCCTTCCCCTGCCACCAATTCCCATATTCTCGTCTTCATCCATCTCAGCTCTATCCCTCTCACATACTAACTTGGCAATTCTTACCCCTTCCTTTATGTTCTCTGTATCATTACTAAGAAGGGACACAGAGCATCACTCACAGGGACCTGACTCCATCTAAAAGACATTTTATCCCTAACCATTCTTCTCATGTACTTTCTCACACTCCCAGACACACTAGCCCTAGAGAAGTAGACATGCTCATTTGTTCCCAAAGCCACTGCCAGATGCTCTAAACACCACCACTCCACATCTTCTCCTCTGTCAGATCCTTCTGTTAGCTGTCTATAGGACCCCAGATCATTTTTACTTTTTACTCAAAGGATTTAGTATTTGATTCATAGTTTTCTTTGCATCTCAATGCCTGCAATAATCCTATGAGATTTCAACATACATATTCATTTTCCCTCAAAAACCCTGGCTTCCAAATTCATCTATGCATTTTACTCCTATGATCTTTTCTTTCATTCCACTTCTTCCCCACAAAGGAATATTAATATCTTTGACCTCATCCTCACCTACAAGTGTTCTATTTCCTTGATCAAGATTTCCTAAATGCCTCCATCTGACCGTTGCCTCCTATCATTATATTTCTTTCTATCCTTATTGTTAAGCCAAGTCTTTACCCTGATTTTTTGACTTTCTGACCATCTGTCTTTTGGTGCTCTGACAATCAATCATCCCTACTTTAGTGTCTCTTTTCTTCCCTTCCCAATTTTTACCTGTGGGTCATCAGTTCAGTTTAACATTGTCCTCTAATGGCAGATCTATTGCCCTATGTCATATTGCCCCTCAAACTTACCCAGATTTCAGCTCTATGTTATTTCTATTAAGTATCTTTTCTATTAAGTATCTATTATATGCTACTGTTAGAGGAAGTCATGAAACCTTTTGGTTTCAGTACATGGTAAATTTATGTTATCAAATATTAGGAAAATCATCAATTCAGTGAAGCAATCCTTTTACTCTTCCATAAATTACCATCACATTATATTCCCCACAGCAGCTGGCAAAAACCATAGCTGCTCTCTTCAAGTCCCCCCATAGCACCCCAATCTCCCTTCCTTCTCAGAAGGGTATCTGCTTCATATGGTGTTGTTTTTGTTCATCTTTCATTCTTAAAGAGGACCTAATGACATCATGGGATGTTGTCATGGCTTGTGTATGAACTGGATGTAAATGAGGCAGAACTGCACAAAGTTACTTTGGTGTCTTCAATGTTTAACCAAACTCTAAGCACTCCACAACTCCTGCTTCAGCTGCCTTCATGGCATTTGGAACAAATTGTTCTCATCTACCCATTTCACCTGAGGGGATGTCTTCACATGCTTGGGGTAGACATCCCTCCCTGACTCAACAATGGGTTTAAGCCCTTTCAGTTACCCTCAATCTGGTTTAGTCTTTCTCTTGAGATGGTTTTACCAGTGTGTGGCTGCTGCACATGCTACAGCTTCTTGGAGCCACAGGTGAGAGTTGGGTGACAGGTGGACACCAAAGGTGGATGAGCAGCCCTGAAAGGGGCTTGGGAAGCCCTAACACTGTAAGTGCTAGTTCATATATTACTGAGAAAATGAGGGCCACTACGTATGAACTCCCTCTTCTTGCCTATGCCACATCTCAAAACACACTAACAACTCCCATTCTCTCACCCTTTATTCCAGTTTCTAAACAATAGTTAGTTGCCAAATCCAGTTGTTCTCTGCACATCCTTTTTACTGGGTGATGTGGCTTACTCTTCAAAGACTCAATAATCCTGGATTTACTTCTGACAATACACAGTTGCTAGTTTATGATACTAAGGTGTCTTTGTTCCTTCATGCCAAGTAAGCATATTTGAACATTGGTTTTACAAATGAAAATGTAATGAACCTTTAATTAAAAAGATGTAAATTGGGGGGAAAGTATTAAATTGTCACTTTTTTCCCCCTAAGAAATCTTAAGGGTGAAATTATAAAAGAGGAAATAAACCATGAAGTGGGAAAAATGATCCCTCTAAACTCACATGCTGCTCAGAGTTTCTGTGACTGCCAAGAAATTACACACGAGAGATGATGTAAATACATTGTTTTCTGTTGAAAATCAGTCTCTGATACACACTAGATTTGTTTTTATTAGCTTGCTATACTCCCTCCAACCACTCCCTAGTTATTTCTCTAAATTGCTGATTGTACACTATGGTATAATTCATAATTCTAAATCATAATTACTTGGACACATTTGAGTCTTAGCTGAATTTTCACCAACTCCAATTACAACTTTTGCATTTGAGAGAAAAAGAATTTTGAAACAGAACAGTAGCTCGTCATGAATTCTGACATAATTAAGAATCTTTATCTTACTCATGTAACAATAGCTTAAATTATTTAAATGAGGCTTTTGTGAATTAAGAAAGAAACTAATATTCGTTTCAGCAGATGGAATAGTGTATGCATTAGTGCTGAAGACTATAGTTTGGAAGTTTTAATAACTGCCATTTACATAGTACCCTAAAGTCTGAGAATTGACTTAAATATATATATGGACATACACACACACACACACACACACACAAATATACATACATTTCTAATTCCAGTCTCTCGACAAACTCATGGGTTGGGTGCTATAGATATTATTGCCTCCAATTTGAGGATGTGGAGACAATGTCAGAGAGGTTAAGTGACTTGCCAGTGGTTTTATGCTTAATAAGTCAGACACAAGATTTGAATGTAGGTTTCTGCAGTGACTCCAAATACAACACTATCCACTATCGTGCATTGCCTGCTAGGTTTTTTTATTATTTAGACAATACTGTTACCTGAAGCTGTAGGGTTATATCCATTTGAAATTTCAATGTGTCGGAGAATGACACTTAGAGAAAGTACAATTTAAGAAAAGAAGAAATAAAATTGAATTGAATCTTCACTGTATAGTATTTCATCATTCCCCAGAAGCTTTTTCACCATAAATATTTTTCCTTACCTCTGACCATTTTATCCAAAGGATTGGGCCTTCAGACTTTTCCTTTGATTGATAAGTTAATCTAGGAACTTAGGGAAAGTACCTAGGCCAGATGTGTTCATTCATTCGTTCATTACTCCCTTGTATCCATTCCTCTTTTCTAAACTTCTCTATCAAGTTTCTGGACAGTTACCTTTTTTCTATTCCCTTCCTTGTCAACTCTGCTTTATGTGTTGTATACCTCATTAAAAAGTAAGCACCTTACGGGTAGGAACTAGCTTTCTTGTTGCTTGCATTGGTATTCCTAGTTCTTAGTATAGTGCTCAGAACAAAATAAGTAGTTAATTAGTTCTTGTTGATAACCTATAAGCCTTGAGAAGGATACTTGACAATGTTTTGGTAAATTTCTGCCTTGTATTTTCCTCTCCAAATTTTGGTCAATTAAAAAATCAATCGCATGCATATCTTTCAATTTTATTTAGCTGCTTATTAAAATGCTATTTTTGTTCATTTCTCTTTGAGAGGTTGCATATATTCCTTCTTTCATTCTAACTTTATTGATTTTTGCAAATGTATTTTTCAGATAAAGAAAATTGTCAATTCCAATATCACCATGACATTTTGTTTCATCAAACACAGTTTAATGGGAAACAGTGAAAACCTTTTCAAGATTAACCAGTGGGAGAGAGTGGGGGGCAGACTCAAGATGGCAGAGTGAAAGCAGTGACTTGCTTGAGCTCTCCCCCAACCACCTCCAAATACCTATAAAAATGGCTCTAAACAAATTCTAAAGCAGCAGAGCTCACAAAAAGACAGAGTGAAACAAATTTCCAGCCCAAGAAAACCTGGATGGTTGATTGGAAAGGTATGTCATGCCAGGCTGTCAGAGGAGCACAGTTTGTCGTGGGCACCCAGGTAAGGCAGGCCTCGGTGAACCTGGAGCAGGCCTCAGAGGACTGAATCACAGGCAGCTGTGGCATTTTCCAGACTTCTCAACCCATGAACACCAAAGATGACTCAGAAGGTCAGTAGGAAAAGTCTGTGTCTGAGGTGAGAGAGAAGCTTGGTGCGGTCCTAGCCCCAATCCCTGGGTTTGTCCCTGGAGCAGTGGCTGCTTCCAGAGTTTCCAGCCCACAAACTGATGGGGAATGGAGTGGCTGATCAGAGGGGAATTGCAGGGATCTCTTTGCCAGTGCTGAGGCAGGAATCTCTTGCTTTGCTGGTGCTTGGATCTGGGTCACAGTTCTGGGTGGTAGTCCTGGGGTGAGGAGGAGCGCTGATGTGGTACAGCCTGTACTGGTGATGAAGAGAAAATCCTCCTCACTGTTCCAAGACAGAAAAGAGTGCTTGTGATCACTCATAGACCAGAGCACAGGCCAGAAAAGGAATAAACACCTCAACCCTTATCACAGCACCTTGGAAGAACCGAAAATTTACAAGTCCCTAGAAGTATCTCTGAAAACAGCTGCACAAAATCCCCAAAGTGTGGGGCAGTACATTCTCAACACTGGAAGCAGATCCCTACCTTAATAAAGACTTTAAAACTCAAGTGATTGGCTGGGATCATGACCAAGCCTCACAAAAGAAGTCAGACCATAGAATCTTTCTTTCGTAACAAAGAAGATCAAAACATATAACAAGAGGACAACAAAGTCAAAGCTCCTACATCCAAAGCCTCCAAGAAAAATATGAATCAGTACCAGGTCATGGAAGAACTCAAAAAGGATTCTGAGAAACAAGTAAGAGAAATAGAGGAAAAACTGGGGAAAGAAATGATGCAAGAGGTAAGAAAATCATGAAAAACAAATCAACAGCTTGTTAAAGGAGACTCAATAAAATATTGAAGAAAATAACAACTCAAGAAATAGCCCAACCCAAATAGCAAAAGAAGTTCAAAAAACCAATGAGGAGAAGAATGCCATCAAAAGCAAATTAGTCAAATGGAAAAGGAAGTTCAAAAGTACTGAAGAAAATACTTCCTTAAAAATTAGAATAGAGCAATTGAAAGCTAGTGATTTTATGAGAAATCAAGACACTGTAAAACAAATCCAAAAGAATAAAAAAATAGAAAACAATGTGAAATATCTTATTGGAAAAATGACTGATCTGAAAAATAGATCCAGGAGAGAGAATTTAAAAATAATTGAACTATCTGAAAGCCATGATCAAAAAAGAGCCTAGACATCATCTTTCAACAAATTATCAAAGAAAACTGCCCTGATATTTTAGAGCCAGAGGGTAAAATAGAAATGGAAAGAATCCACTGATTGCCTCCTGAAAGAGATCCCCAAAGGAAAATGCCTAGGAATATTGTAGCTGAATTCCAGAGTTCCCAGGTCAAGGAGAAAATATTGCAAGCAGTCAGAAAGAAACATTCAAGTATTATGGAAACACAGTCAGGATAAACCAAGATTTAGCAGTTTGTATATTAAGGGACCACATGGCATGAAATATAATATTCCTGAGGTCAAAGGAGATAGGATTACAACCAAGAATCACCCACCCAGCAAAACTGAGCATAATCCTTCAGCGGAAAAATGTATATTCACTGAAATAGAGGACTTTCAAGCATTCAAATTTGGCTTTCAAATACAAGACTCAAGAGAAACATAAAGAGGTAAACAAAGAGAAATCATAAGAGACTTATTAAGCTTTAACTGTTTACATTCCTGCATGGAAAGATATCATTTGTAACTCATGAGACCTTTGTCAGTATTAGGGTAGTTGGAGGGGAAAAAAATTATGTATGTATGTAGATAGATAGATAGATAGATAGATAGATAGATAGATAGATAGATAGAGGGGACAGGGAGGGTTGAAGATGAAGAGTTGATATCTGGAGAATAAAATTAAGGGATGAAAGAGGATTATACTCAGAGGAGAAAGGAAGAGATAGAATGGGGTAAATTATCTCACATAAAACAGACAAGAAAAGCCTTTTACAGTGGAGGTGAAGTGGGGGAAGGTGAGAGGGAATGAGTGAATCTTATTCTCATAGGATTTGGCTTAAGGAGGGAATAACATACACACTCAATTGGGTATGGAAATCTGTCTTACCCTACAGGAAAACAGGGAAAGAAGGAGGCAAGAGAGCAAGGAAATGATAGAGGGGAGGGCAGGTTTGGAAAGAGGGTAATCAGAAGCAAACACTTCTGAGGAGGGACACGGTCAAAAGAGAATAGAATAAATGGGGGGCAGGATAGGATTAAGGGAAATATAGTTAGCTTTTCACAACATGACTACTGTGGATGTAGTTTTGCATAACTACACATGTATAACCTGAGGGAAAAAAAGGAGAGAACTTCAAGGATGAGGAAGTCAATAGCTTTAAATGATGAATTAAAGTTAAAGGAAATAACAGAGGAAAAAAAAGATTAGTGATTAGCTTGCCAGATTTTTCTTTTCTGGAATCAATCCTTTCTTTTTTAAGTAAGTGATTTTTGTTTTGTTTTGTTTTTCTCTCTGATGTCCCATTTACAAATAAACAGTGATATGTTATATCCCAAAATATAAGCCTAGGTAAAGAAAAATTAGTCTCAGTTTCACTTCCCATAGATATGCCAGGAAAAGTTTCTATTCTTAACATTTCTCAAGATACAGTTCAGGTTTTGGACATATTTTGTTTCCCTCTTGCAGGATGGTACATCCTTTAAGTCTAAAGAGCTATGATTTTTAGATTTTTTAAAACATTTATTAAGACCCTGGTATGTGCCAGACACTATGCTAATTGCTTTGCAGATATTACCTCATTTTATTCTCATAACAATTCAGGGAGATAGGTGCTTTTATTATCCTTAGTTTCCAGAAGAGGGAATTGAGATAAACAGAGGTTAAATGACCTGCTCAGGTTCACACAGTTATTAAGAGTCAGAGTCCAGATTTTTAACCTAGGTTTTCCTGAATCCAAGTTGCTGAATCCATTGTACTATTTAGGTCCTTATAGAGAAGTTAAGATCATGAAAAAAAAAATCACTTATGTTTGCTTGAGCTATAAAATGAAAATCTTAGGGGAGAAAGATTACTTCAAATGGTGGAAATCAATGGTCTCATAATAACAATTGAAATCATCAGGTTCATCTTTCAAATTCCAAGTTTCTAGTGGTTTTAGTACACATAATTCGTCATTATATGAAACAAGTCTTATAACAAATAGAAGATTTAGATCCTGTACAGTATATTTAGACTTAGAGATGTCTAATGCCTGAGGGGTCCAAATCTTAACCAGCTTACCTATTTTAAAACAAAAATAGAGTTCCCTTGATTTCTTAATGTGATGACTAGAGCCTTGTTTCTGGGCATTAAAACTCTGCTCCCCATATTCAAAATAAAGCTAATTTGGATTATTAATAAAAAATAAAGATAATTTGGATTATTGATAAACTTAAGAGGCATGCTAAGAATTTAAGTAAGGCATGCTAACATTGACAAAGTACCACACAAAAAAAAACTTAAGAAAACAGGATTAGAGACAATAAAGGTTTTTATCAAATGACAGAACAGTCTGATACCTACAGAAATCTTTACTGTATGACTGAACAGGTAAAAACTTCTTGTAGCCTGTCCTGGGATAGCACACATAAACTGGCACTTCACGTGTCATGTAAGAACAATCTAACCTGCAATTTATGACTACTTCTGCTCTATTACCTCGACTCCTACCAAAGCACACTTTATTACTGCATTATACTACATAATTTATACCAACACTTAAGTGACACTCTTTAACAGAATTGTACATTTTGAATAAGGTATCAAAAGTACATATGACAAATTTAAAAATTTCCATGTGACAAATTGTATATTGAGCAGTGTAATAATTAGATGATTGGATAATAGGACTCCTGAGGGAATGGTAGGGGAACTGGAATCATTTGATATATATCTAAAGTGGTTGAAGTATAGGCCATATTGAAAAATGGAATTTAAGCCTTTGAAGAAATTTCATAGATACTGAATTGTGTATCATGCTCTTATACCATTGTGTCTTAATCCTTGTTGCTGCGAAGTATGGACTTCTAGTGACTTCCTTACCTTTTAAAATAACTTCAGAAATTGATTTAAAATGTTTCTCTTTATCTCAGCCCCTGCAATCATCCTTGATGTCTTTCCCATACTCATTACTCACCCTTTTAGCATTCCTGTTTCTGAGCTCACTGCAATCATGATGTGAAGTTACTATTCTTCTAAGATTCTAAGCTCTGAAATTCTTTCCCATCACACTTTTCTCAACTTTTCTCAAACTTTGCTTCCCCTGAAATTGCTTGTTTTCTCTTCCCTTCTCTTCCATTTCCTGAAACTGAGGCAAAGAGTGATAAGTGACTTACCTGATCACACAGCTAATAAAAGTATTGGAGGCCATGTCTCAACTCACAAAGATGAGTCTTCCTGACTTCAGGTCCAGCAATCTATCCACCACCACCTAGCTGCTTCTTCTGATAGGTAGTGTAAATGCTCACACTGAAAATTTGACAACACCTCTCCAGAACAGATACCAGCTAACTCAGGTATGCCCCGGTTGTATTTCACATTAGGGAAACTGTGGATACTTTAGGTATTATTAATGATGTTATTGTTATCAAGGAAATGTGGTATACTTGAGGAAAGTGAGTGAAGATCAAAGACCACTTGTTTTTGTGTGAAAGGAGTTATTTTGAATCACAAATTTTGGGTTATTCAGGGTAATTGTTGAGGGTGTTGTGGTACCTGTGGATGAAGGATAATGATAAGATCATAGATTTGGAGCTAAGAGAGACCTAAAATATCATGTAATACAACACTTCATTTTTCAAGTAGGAAAACTGAGAGCCATCCATTTGAAAATAAACTCATTGTGAGTAGGGATTGTTTCATTCTTTGTACTTGTATCTTCATCTCTAAGCAGAGTGCTCCTTGGGAAATGAGATACCAGCAAAAGTAGAAGTCATGTTATGAATTAATTGGTTAAAGAGGCATGAGGAAATACATACACACACACACACACATACACATATAGGTAAAAAGTAGGTAAGGCAGGTTATTTCCATTAATGAGGAAAGCGAGAGAAATAGCTATTGTGGCACAGTAGATAAAGCATCGGGTTTGGAGTCAGGAAGATGTGAGTTAAAATCTGGCCCTAGACATGACAATGTACGAGGAAAGAAGGATTTATTATATTATTTATTATTTGTAAAAGACTTTATCATTTACATTATACTAATATTTTATATTGATATTTTGTATTAATATGTATTAATTTGCATTAAAAATAAAAAATGTGTTTTTTTTTAATTTAAGCAAGTTACCTTGATAAAGACTTCATTTCTCAAATATATAGAGAACTGAGTTAAGTTAATAAGAATACAAGACATTTCTCCAATGGATAAATGGTCAAAGGATATGAATAGGCAGTTTTCAGAAAAAGAAATCAAAGCTATTTACAGTTATATAAAAATATTCTAAATAATTATTGATTAGACAAATTCAAATAAAACAACTCTGAGTTACCACCTCATACCTGTCAGACTGGCTAATATGACAGAAAAGCAAATGACAAATGTTGCAGGGGATGTAGGAAAATTGAGTCACTAATGGGCTGAATATTCTGTAAATACCTGAATCTTCTTACTCTGCATGTCAGCAGGTCTTCCCTCAGAGACTACTTATTTGCATTTACACATAATCTAATGAGATGTGATTAGTTTGAGTTCAAATCCTGCTGGAGACACTTATTAGCTATGTGATTCTGGATGAGTCATTTGATCTTTGTAAGCTTCAGTTTTTTCATGGGAAAAAATGGGGATAATAGTAATATTAGTTGACACTTCTATAAACACTTACTATGTGCCTGGAATTGTGCTAATTGCTTTACAATTATTATCTCATTTGATCCTCACAAAAACTCTAGGAGGTAGGTGCTATTATTATTCCAATCTTATAGAAGAGGAAACTGAGGTAGAGGTTAAATGACTTGCCTAGGGTTACACAGATAGTAAGCATCTGAGGCCAGATGTGAATTCATGTTTCAGGATTCCTAGCCCAGCATTATCTTCATTACATTGCCTACCTGCCCTATAATAAATAGTACTTTACAGGATTGCTGTGAGGATTGAATGGGATAAATTTGTAAATCAAGTTGCAAACCTTCAAAAACCTATGTGATGGTAGCTACTAGTGTTATTATCATTATTATTATTATTATCATTATTAGCTGTTTTTCCTAGACCATAGTAGAGTAACAGTAGGAAATTTAAAGAAGAAAATGCTGCCATATTGACAGCAGTAACAAATGATAGCTGGAAAGTTGAAAGAAAAAAAAATATGATGAGACAGGAGAAATGAAAGCACAGTAGTCATCAGATATTTAGACTAGGAAAAGATGGCCCTACATTACTCAATAGTCTCTCAAGGTATACGCTATTTTATACATTAGAGTCTGTAAGATATTTGATGCTTATCATTATTACCCTAAGTAACCAAGAAAAGGTAATGTTATGAATTAATTGGTTAAAGAGATGTGAGGAAATATATATATGTATATGTATATGTATATATGCATGCATATATATATATAAATTAAATATATACATATATAATATGTAAATTAAAATCATTACAAAGTGTTTTATATATGCATGTATATATATATATATATATGTATAACATTTTATAATGATTTTAATTTAAAATGGTCAAAAAATGACGTTTGGTTAAAGAAAGCTACAGAAAAAATTTCAGCAAAGGGAGAAAAGTCACTTTTAAGGACTCCTTCATTCCATGGCTATGTTAGATAAGTAAGCTATTATCCTGTCTCCATTAGGGTCCCACCTAATCAGTTTCCAGAGGAGAGTGCCTAGGAGCAGTTTAGAGGGGATGAATTTTGATTCCTTTTTATACATTCAGTACAAACAGGCCGAGAAAAACTAACATTATGAGCAGCAGCTGTTAGATGTCAGCACAAGGAATGGTAGAAACAAAATAATCCCCAAAATAACTTATTTAATTTATTTCTAGCAGAAAACCCTACAAAGCTTATTATTTTCCTTCATGTGAAGGAGTACTAGACATTTTTGACAGAAAGAACTCAGACTCCAACATTTTCAAACCAAAAGGCATGAAGGATCTTTGTTGAATAGCATCCATGGAACTAGGTTGCTTCCTGGTAAGCTAGCAATAGAGTATGAGCCTCACTTTCCTGTAAGTCATTTGGATGTAATATTATAAACCTAGCTTAACATGGTGATTCATTAATAAACTAATTCAGAAAGAACCATGCTACTGGTTAGGTGGATCCATATAATGTATGAAGAGAAAAATGTAAAGGAATTGATATGAAAAGTAGTATGGATAGGTGCTGTCTAAAAATAACAGATACTAAACCTTAGCAGAAAGGACTTACCACATTCAAGTTAAGTCAAGAAGCATTTATTAAGTGTCAGCTACTTGCCAAGACCTGTGCTAAGTATTAGGAACAGGAAGAAAGCGAAAAACTAAGCAAAAACAAACAAATAAACAAACAAACAAAAACAGTTCTTATTTTCAGGTAACACATTCTAAAGGGTGAAACAAAAGGTAAACACTCAATGCAAATAAGCTACATACAAGATAACTTGGAAATAATCTGAGAAGGTGAAGAACTTCAAAAGGCTTTTTGCAGAAGGTTAGACTTTAGCTAAGGTTAGAAGGAAGTCAGGGACAGATGATGAAAGAGAGTTCTAGGAAAGAGGGACAGCCAGTGAAATGATTATATAGTAGGAATTTAACAAATATTTGTTAAATTGAGTTGAAAAGAGATATAATTACTAAACTAAAATTAAAGCAAATGAACTTACTTTGTGTGAGATAGAAAACTTATGAATCCTATGATTTTATAGTATTCAAAGATTTATAGTCTGAATGTAGGAAGGGTACCTCAGAGGGCATTTGTCTCTGATTCTAGGGCAAGAATCACCATTAAGACATTTCTCACAAGTGGTTGTCTAGCCTGTGCTTAAAGACAACCTGAAATTGAGCTGACTACTTTTCAAGGCTCTGACCTCTGAGGCAAAGTAGGAAAAAACCTAATCACTTTTTTTCACATGATGATACTTCAAATAGTTAAAGATTTTTTATATTTTTCCTTTGTCTTTTCTCCTCCAGGCTAGGATAATAAATTTTAAAGTTAGAAAGGACCATAGAGGTCATATGTCAATCAACACACATATGTTAAGCACCAACTAGATGTATGACGGCAAGAAGACAATCGTCCCTTCTCTCAAGGATCTTAGAGTCCATTGGGGGAGATGATGTGAAAATATGTAATTGTGTACAGAATATATACAAATAAATTCTAAGTGATTTAGGGAGAGAGGATACTAGCAGCTTGGGGAATAAGGAAAGGATTCTTGAAGAAGGGGTTGCTTAAGCTGAGCCCTGAAGGAAACAAGGGATTCAAGAATCAAAGATTAAGCAGAGTGCATTTGAGATACAGTCAGCACAAAGGCACAGAGATAAAGGTGGAACATTACATATGAGGAATAGAAAAATGTCCATTTTGTTGAATGCTGTGGTACAGAAATAAGAATAATATACAACGAGACTAGAAATGTATGTTGGAACCAGATTTGAAGGATGTAAATGCCAAATCAGAGTTTATATTTGAACCTGCAGGCAATAGGTAGCTAGTGGTAATTAGTAAGAAGTGAAATGACAGGATCAGACCTGTTGGATAATGGATGATAGAGGGGAGTGACAAGGAAGGAAGACCAATTAGAAAGCTATTGCAATAACCCAGGTGAGGCGAGAGGTGGTGGTGCCTGAACTAGGTTGAGTAGGTGGGAGGAGGTGTACGTATGCATTATTGTAGAGAAAAAAATGATCACTTTTTGGCAACTGATTATATATGTAGAGTGAGGAAGAGTAAGGAGTCAAACATGATACTGAGGTTATTAACCTATGAATCTGGGAGTCTAGAAGGGACAGGGAGGGGTTTAGGAGGAAGTAAATGACTTTAATTTATAGCATGTTGATTTTGCATTTCCAAATTTGAGATGCTGAATAGGTGCTTGATGATGAGGCATGAGAGTCTAGGAGAGAGAGAAGGGCTGGATATACAGAATAGGAGGCATCTACATATACATGATAATCGAACCAATAAGAGCTAATGAAATCTTCTAGAGGGAATGTGTAATAGAGAAAAAAAAGGGACCCCAAGAGAGTTATCAAATTTCATGTGGATGAGGAACCATAAAGAAAACTGAGAAAGTGTTGTCTGACAGGTAAAAAGAGAATTATGAAAGTGCAATGTCACAAAAGCCCAGAGAAGAAAGAAAATCTGGGGGAGGGGAGAAGTATTATTAATAATGCAAGATGTTGCAGAGAAGGTAAGATGGATATGAATTGATAAAAGGTCATTAGATTTGGCAAGTAAGATATCACTGATAATATTATAGAGAGTAGCTTCATTTGAGGATGAGGTGGGATGCCAGGTTGCAAAGGGTTGAGGGGAGAAAAAAATCTGAAAGGAGAAGGGGAGCCAACAATGTAACAACTTTTCTCTAAGAATAAGTCTAGCTGCAAAAAGGAGAGATGTATGGTGATAGCTTGAGGGCATTGTAGAGTCTAATAAAGGGTTTGCACAAAAATGGGAGAGACTACTCCAACCACCTTAGTTTATAAATAAGGGAACTGAGGCCCAGGGAGTTTAAGTGCTTTCCCAAATTGGGATTCAAACCCAGACTCTCTGACTCCAAATTCAACACCCTTTCCACTATACCAAGCAAATCTCAAACTCGTCACATCCAAAATTGAATTCATTATCTTTTCCTAAAATGTAGTCCTCTTCCTGACTTCCTATTTCTGTCAAGTGTACTGCTATCCTTTCAGTCACCAATGCCTAAAACTTAAGAATTACACTGGGTTCTTCTCTCTCCTTTTTCTTTGCAATCTAACCAATAGCCACATCTTGTTTATTTCCCTTCCACAATATTTCTTGCATATAGCTCCTTCTCTCCACTTACATCGCCCTCACTCTGGTTCATGCCCTCATCTCCTCTCACTGGAAATGTTGCCTTAGCTTCCAAATCCATTTCCCTGCATCCAGCCTCTCCCTCCTTTTATCTGTCTCCCACACAGAAACTAACGTGATATTTATACATGTATACATACATATTAATGCATATATAAATAAGCATATAAACATGCATGTGTATGAAGATATACATACCCATGCATACATATATGTATATACATATATCTACATACATATGTGTGTATATATATATAACACACACATATATATATATATATATGCACATACACACACATATACAGACATACATACTTAAAGTAGAAGTCTGAAAGTACAAATCTAACTATTACTCCCTGCTAAGAAGCTTCAGTGGTTCCCTATCATCTCTATTATAAGCCCTTCATAATCTGAGTCAAACCTATCTATCTGTTTCATAATAATCTTCCTTACATACTCTACATTCCATCCCAACTAGTCTACTTGCTCTTGCCCCTACAGCTCTTTATAGCCTTCCATCTCTTCTCTCTGTCCCTTATGCCTAGAAATGCTTTTCCTTCACCTCTGTTTTAAAACCCTTAACTTCTTTTAAGACAGCTCAAGTATACATGATCCATAGCAGTGAATTACTATGATAATCTAGTGTTTGATAAATTCTAAGATCTTAGCTTTTGGGAAAAGCTATTTGTTATTTGGCGGAAACTAAGTATAGACCAATATCTCATACCATATACCAAGATAAGGTCAAAATGGGTACATGATTTAAAAATAAAGGTTGATAACTAGCAAAATAGGGGAGTATGGAACACTTTATCTGTTAGATGTATGGATAACAGAAAAATTTATGACCAAACAAGAGATAGAGTGTTACAAAATGTAAAATGGATGATTTTGATTAGATTAAATTAAAAAGTTTTGCACAAACAAAACTAATGCAGGCAAGATTAGAAGAAAAGCAGAAAGCTGGGAAACAATTTTTACAGTAAGTTTCTTTCATAAAGCTATCATGTCTCAAATACATAGAGAACTGAGTCAAATTCATAAGAATATAGGTCATTCCCCAATGGATAAATGGTCAAAGGGTATGAACAGGCAGTATTCAGAAGAAGAGATTAAAGCTATCTCTAATCATAAGAAAAAATGTTGTAAAAAACTAGTGATTAGAGAAATGCAAATTAAAACAACCTTGAGATAACACCACACACTTATCAAATTAGCTAATAAGACAGGAAAGGAAGATGCTGAATGTTTGAGAGGATGTGGAAAATTTTGGATACTAATGCACTGTTGGTAGAGTTGTGAACTGATCCAACTATTCTAGAGAGCTATTTGCAATTATATCCAAAGGCTATAAAACTTTGCATACCCTTTGGTATGCAAATACCACTGATGGGTCTGTAACCTAAAGAGATCAAAGAAAAATGAAAGGGGCCTATATATACAAAAATGTTTATAACAGCTTTTTTTATCATGGCAAAAAATTGGAAATTAAAGGGATGCCAATCAATTGGGGATTGGCTGAAAAGGTTGTGGTATATGATTGTGACTGAATATTATTGTGCTATAAGAAATGATGATTAGGATAGTTTCAGAAAAAAAAACCTGGGAATACATTTGAACTGATGCAAAATGAAGTGAGCAGAATCAGGAAAGCATTGTGCAAAGTTAACAGCAATATTGTATGATATTCAACTGTAGATGACAACTATTCTCAGCAATACAAATATCCAAGACAATTCCAAAAGACAAAATGCTATCCACTTCCAGAGAAAGAACTGATGGAGTCTGAATGCATATCAAAGCACACATTTTATATTTTATTTTTCCAGTTAATTTATTTATTTTTATCTGTATTTTCTTTGTAACATGCCTAATATGGAAACATGTTTTTAATAACCATATGAGTATAATTCATATCAAAATGGTTATCTTCTCATGAAGGGGTTGAAAGAGGAAGTGAGGGAATTTGAAATTCAAATTTTTTTAAAATGAAAGTTACAATTATTTCACATGTAATTGAAAAAATAAAAACTTTTTTTGAAAAAAAGAGCTCAAAGGCCACCTCCTACAGGTCTCCTTGATGCCCAGTTGCTTGTGCTCTACCCCATAAAAATGTTCTAATATTTTATATTTATTCAACTATGTATATGATATCTCCCCAGTAGAATGTAAGTTCCTTGGGATCAGGAATTATTTAATTTTATTTTTGAATATTTTGTCTTTGAATCTTTTATGTTTTATATAATATTTTAAATATAATAGGCACTCATTGAATGAATGAATTTAATATTTGCCATACCATCTATCTAAGGAAAGTCATTTGATGTTTGTTTCTGCCTTCATTTTCCTCATCTGTAAATTAGAAGTTTGGGCCAGATACAGGCTGAGATCTCTACTGTTTCCAAATCTAAGTGAAATATGAAATAACCAATAGTCAAAGATGTAAATAAATATATGACACTATTTAATAAGTATTCATATGATATTATTGTCCATTTTAGCAGGACATATTCCAAATTGACTATTTATATTCTAAACTTCCTTTAAAAGGCACACAGAATTAAGCACAGAATCCCAGATAAAGTTTCTTTACAGCTTTAAGTCCGTAATTGTAAAGAGTGACCTAACCAACATGAGTACAAAAGAACCATTGCCTTCTTTATTCTTGAACAAAAGTGTTCTCTCTTTTAAATGTTTAATTTTTATGGATATCATTTGATTTTTGCATTGATTTTATTTTGTTAAAGAAGAAGCTTAGTCATTATAATTGCACAATTTCATTTTGTTATTATTCTTCCTATTTATATTACTATAGCCTTCATTTCTACATATATACATTGTTTCCTTATTTCTGTTTAGTTCACTGAATGAGTTCACATAAGTCTTCTGATGCTTCTCTGAGTTCTTCATATCCATTGCTTTTTTCTTTTTGACACAGTAATATTTCTTTACATTCATATGCCAGAATTTGTCATTCCCAATTGATGGTCATGTATTTTGTTTCCAGTTCTTTTCCATTAGAGAAACTATCATATACAAATAAATTTCTCAGTACCTTTGAAATCCTTGAAGTATGTGCCTAGGTTTGGTAGCTCTGAGTCAAGGCAGATAGATATATTAGTCATTTACATAGCATTGTAGCATTAGATGTTTTGGCTACCATTTCATACTTTTGACTTTCCCATACTAGCAGATGACTAAAATTTCCAGACTACTTTTTTGTGGTAAATGTTATGTAGCCTGTTGTCTACCATTCTGTACTTGTGCAGTTTAATATGAAAATTTTACACTTTTAAATTAATCTTTATCACTATATATTTCACTTTCTTAGTTTTGGTCAATTGTTTTAAGGTGTTCAGATATTTTTGAATCCTAATTCTTCACCCAACATGTTAGTTCTTCATTCCAGCTTCATTTCACATTCAAATGTAGTGAGCATATAATCTATGCCTGTGAAATAAATCATAACATGAAAATGAAATAAATTATAAACATGAACTAATTGCTGCACACAATGATGGAGGGAAAAATGCACCTATTTAAGGGTCTAAAATCCTTTTTATAAACAAAACTATGGCAAAATGAGGTAAGAAAAGGCAAAAAGAGTCTGATATCTAATCATTTACTGAAAGACAGAAAAAAGAGAGGTAAGAAATGGCTAAAATTTGCATTTCTACAACAAATCTAAAAAAATAACAGAAAAGGACATTTATTGCTTGCATTAAGGGATGTGAGAACTGGGGTTCCTCTTCAGAGGAGGCTACTGAAGCAAAAAAAAAAAACCTCTCCTACCCCAAAGAGTGATGTCAAATGGTTACTTGCCCAAAAAGAATTCATAGGATAACTTAAAAAAAGACTACAAATCAAATGAGAGAGATTGAGGGAATTTTTTTTAAAAGAACAATCCAAGAAAAATAGATAATGAAAAGAAAGTCAACCAATTGGAAAATGATATCCAGAATCTTAAGAAAGTAAACAATTTTGAAAATTAAACTTAATTTTCAAGAAATTCTTTACTTCCTTAAGATTCTGGATATATATATATATATATGAGAGAAAGTGAAACATTTCATAAGAAAAGCAACAGATTTGGAGAACAGATCAAGAAAATATAAGGATAATTGGACTATCTAAAAGCTATGATCAAAAAAAGAATCTTGATACAATAATACAAGAAATAAATAAGGAAAATTGTCCTGAAGTGTTAGAACAAGAGGGGAAAGTAGAAATAGAAAAAATCCACTGATCACTACCTGAAAGATTCCATGAGGAAAACTTACAGGAATATCATAGCTAAATTCCAAAATCCTCAGCTCAAGGAGAAAATATTATGAGCAACAAGAAAAAAAAATCAAATATGGTGGAGCCACCATCAGAATCATGCAAGCCCTAGCTGCCATGACACTAAAAGACAACAGGTCTTGGAACACTGTATATTGAAGACCAAGAGACCTGGGGCTGCAGCCAAAGTTAAGCATAATTCTGAATGGAAAAAAATGCACATCAATGAATTGCCAGACTTTGAGGATTTTGTTGACAAAAAAAATGAACTTAAGAGAAAATTTGACATACAAGATCCAAGAGAAATATAAGATAAACATCAAAGACTAATTACAAGAGACTTAATAAGGGTATGTTGCTTGCTTTTTTTATGAGTTTTATATTTATAAAGCATAAGTCTAAAGTTGTTATTAGTAATTAGGTAGTTCAAAAAAAAGATTGGGGTAGAGCTGATTATGATGTGATTCTAAACATTATAACCATTTAGTAAAAGGTAAAAATAATAATTATCTTATGCAAATAAGGTGTGAGAAGAAGAGCTGACAGAGAGGAATTAGATGGTGAAGAAGGACTGGTAGTTCTGGAAAGGCTTACATGAGCTAATGCATAGTGAAGTGAATAGAACCAGGAGAATATTATACACAGTAACAGAAATATCGTACAATGAAGAACTGTGAGTGACTTAGCTATTCTCAGCAATAGCAACGATCCAAGACAATCCCAAAGATTCATGATGAAGCATACTCTGTGTTTATACAGAAAGAATTGATGTTGATTGAATATAGACTGAAGCATACTAATTTTTACTTTTTTCATTTTTTCTTTTATTAGAGTCTTTTTGTACAAAATAAATGATATGGAAATGTTTTACATATTTTCTTATGTATAACCTATATCTGATTGCTTACTATCTCAGGGAGGGGTAAGGAGAGGCAGGAAGGGAGAGATGGATGGAATTTGGAACTCAAAACTTTAAATAAAAATGTTTAAAAATTGGAAAAAAAAAGATAAAGAAAACAGATGAATTGCTACTCTATATGAGATTCCAATAGCTAATAAAGCTTTAAGACAAAGGCATTCATCTCCATTTATGGAAACTGGTATCAGCAAACTAGCAAGAGAGATTTTTGGAAGACAAAAATGGGATCCCATTTAATGAGAAATCCTATAATGGGGATTTTCTGTGTACTCGTAAAGTTAGCCTTGACTATGCACCTAGTTTTATACTTTCTTAACATCTTATAATGCATAATTTAAAACTAGTTTTCATTGTTATTCTGCTCTGAGAATCATGTTTGCCTCTGGAAGATCTTCTTTTCTTTCATACAAGCTATTTTATAGGCATAACTATAGTAGCTATCAATAACATTTATGCTACCTAAGCAACTATCCATTTTCTTTGGTAAGGCAGGAAAGAGTAACAATCTCTTCTATATATCCAGAAATAGACTATATGCTCTTGTTTAGCCAACATGATTCTCAACAAACAAAAACTTCTAATTGGAACACAATGTTCTGGTATTCTGCTAGCTCTTTACAAAGCTACTGAATCATATCAGAACAGAAAGTTGACAACTAAAAATTGTAGTTTGCCCCATTCAAAACCTAGTTAAAGTCTCTTTCCCACAGAGCATCACTGTATACAATGAACAGGCTGCCAGAATTGATCCATGAGCCCCATGCAGACACAGCCCTTAGAGTCATCTCTTTTTAGTCCCAATAATAGATGTGTTAATGAGACAGGAACCAGCCAAAAAACAGGCAGTTACAAAAAACCAGCAGGAAGTGAAACAAAGGGCATGGATAATCCACAGTCTTACTCATTAGCCCATGAATAATTGAGAGTCACATATTCAATAAATACACATGAATTTTCCACATTTTATTTAGAAATCTTACTTTTTGGTAAGATTCTATCAACGCTTAATTTTAAGACAGAAACTCTTGTGGCTTCTTAGCACAGAAGAGAGGGATAGAACAGTCAGAAAGGAAAAAGTAAAGGGAAAACGAATAAAAGATAAGTTCTCTTGGGAGAAAACAAACTTGTCCATGCATTTCAAGTAAAAACTTATTGACAGCCTGTTAAAAAATGTGTGATCTGGCTTTAAAGAAAAGAGCCTCCATGAATACAGATCTGTTTTCTAACCTATTGAAAAAAATCCTAAAAGCAAGATTGGCTTTAGCTAATATCTTATTATTTGTTTTAATTGATTCAGAAACAATTTCTGGAAAAGTAGGAAACTGATAATAAAACAAAATGAAAAAATCATGTAGAATCCCTTAAATTAATCAGCTTGTAGTTTATTAAACTGGCAAAATTTAGACTAGAATTGTCGTCAGTGATCATCCTGATCTTGCTTATGGCTGTTCAAATAATTAGCACCTGATAATTTCCTTCCACTACACTTTTGCTTTTCATTCAATTGAAAAATTTTTAATATTTTCATTCTGAACTTTCCAAATTTAGGTTCCTTTCAAGTATGAAGCAATATAGGCCCCTCGTGGGAAAAAGTATAAGAAAAAAATGGTATTCTGAAATGCTGATAGAGTCTAAGTGATAAAATGTTTGCTACAAAGCCAAAATAACAAAATAAATAATTCATGCAATGTTACTAGTGGTAGTTGACAGCAGTGACAGAGACCATCAATGAAATGTATCTGCTTGTTATCCATATCTCAAGGTAATATATTCTATGGACACTAATGATACACAAACAGTAAAGCTTTAACAATGTTTTGAATGCTGATTATGGCTAAAAGATGCTTAAAGTCACAAAGAAGGCAGAAGTAATCACACAGTGAGATGTTTGTTGAAATAAACATTACAAGATGGCTTTAAGGTCAATTTAATTAAATATATATGGAAACCTTTTTGTAGTTAATGTAACAGGGTATTACTCTGTCATCTAAAATCTGTTCATTTTTCCAATGATCAGCATTAGAAAAAAATGTAAACCAGAGTGTTACCAATTAGCACAACTGTTCTTCAAAGTTAATTAACCTTTGATGTAATCAAACTGCTCCCCAGTATGAAATCATTTATCTGGAAGGGGAACATCCTATGCCTCCCATTTTAGAAGTTATGATCTTTTAAGTAGGTGTTTAGACAGGATAGAATATTACCCATAGCAGACAGAGTCACTTCATTAGGGGAAAAAAATAGTAGACAAAATGGACTGACAAAGGAAGATATTCTTGGAAGCCTAGAAACTTATTTTAATACTTGTTTCTATTTAGAACATTGTTGAATCAAGATTTGTTATTTGGAGAAGGTATTTTTGTTACCTACTTGTAGAGAGGACTTACTGTGGTTTCTTTAGAGAGCCAATAATGAACACAATACTTATGGGATGGAGTGATATTTAAGAAGAGGAAACAGTTCACCCCAGACTTACTATTTTTAACCCCAATTATTTCTAATGATATTACAAATTTCTAACGATCAAATGAAATCTTGTGTGACAATTGTTTTCTATGAATTAACATGGGAAGAAAAGAAGTATCTCCTCATTGCAACCCCAGGCAGGCCATTGTTTGGCCGAGCTGATCTAGGCAGACTGCTTGGAATATAGAGGGTGCTGTTATGCAGGTGCAGTGATAGTCACAATTTCAGGGAATGAATAGGAAGTGGGTTTTCAAAACCTTTCACCAGATGGGAGATTTCATTTATTTCCAGCAACCAGATGCCACCAGCAACTCATTTTGACCAGTCTGTTATTCACTTGTTCCACATTTAAGGAGGATGGTTGCCCTGGGGCATACTGCTTACACACTTCTAACAGCCTTTAGATTGATCCTTAGTTAATAACAGCTAATTAAGGGAATTCGAGTGATGACGAATAGAGCACTGTTCTTTTGTGATTTGAGAAATATTACTCACCCAACTGAGATTTTCTTTCCCTAATACATTAGCATGCTGTTATTACTGCAGCTTATATTCATTGGATATGAATGTACTGAGATGAGGGCCTTGCCTCACTTTCTTGGGAAGCTTATGTGGTCATAGCCTAAACTCAGGGATGGGGCTTTGTTGCTGTGATGAGTTTGGCAGGTACACTTTAGTTTGGTATACCCAGGCCGAGCTCCTGCTGCAGCTGATCTCTATTAGGAGAAATCCACCCCCCCCTCAAAGACAGATCAATTACAAGTTTAAATCAACATTCTTGCCTGACAGGAGGCATAGGGCAGCTTCCTGGGGTGGTGTTGGAGTAAACCAAAATTGGGCCTTCCAGATATGTCTTGGAGAAAAATTCAGTTCTCTAGTGGGCTATAGTATCAATCTAGTTTTCCAAGAATTCTCTGGACCCCAAATTAGTGGCACTTAGAACTACCAGTTTTGGAAGGAGCATCTAAAGTATACTCTGAGGATGTGTATCATCAAGCCTGGGGTGCAGAAGCGTAGAAAAAAATTCAGTTTATTTAGGGTGCTATCAGACTAAAACACTATTTTTATATTGTAGTTAGTTATCTGTTCTTCCTCCTAGTGCAAACTCCTTGAGGGCAGAGGTCTTGTCTTATTTATTTTTTTTATTGACTTCAGAACCTTGCAAAGTCCATTGTGAAGTTATCTGCACCTAGGAAATGTTTGTTGAAGGAGACCATGAATGAATGAAGCATTCAGAATAAGTTGCAGTTGTCTCTTGTTCTGAGCAATGTGTAAATCTATGTCGACAAAAAGCTATCATTTAGAATTTTCTTTATCTATGAAAGCTAAACTCTGTTAAGACATTGCTATTTCTTAGACAAGTTCAGCATACTATACAAAACTATACAGATGTAATGTTTAATCCATATGGAACATGCCTTTCCTATCATCCAATAAAAGCAGTTACAGATTAATCTAACTGTAGGTGCTACCTATGCTCATACAGGGGATATAATGTTTAAACCCATGTAATGAACTTTAGGGGCAGCTAGGTAGTGCAATGGAT